>NC_090305.1:67505972-68755972 GCF_039906515.1 Pseudorca crassidens
ACAGAGAACCCAGTCTGGAGGGGGTACCACTGGGCATATCTGGGACAAACAGCATCAAATAAATAATCATGGCAATGGATCATAACCCATTGAACAAAATAGGAATCCATGGATGCATAATGATATAAATAAATGAATTAATGGGAAAGTGGAGAGAAGAGAAAGTGCTTCTCTATGTCAACTATAAATGTAGAGAGAGTGATGGGATCAGAAAAATCACCATTTGACAACCACCGTAGTAACAATTGATTCAGACAAGAATCATCAATAGATGCTAAAAATAGCAGAGGAGTTTTGTAGAGAACTGAGATATCCACCTGGTTTCAAAGCATCTTCCCATTAGATACCTACTAATTACAAAAGGAATAGTAATAACTTCATAGTGAAGGAGACATGCAGACACCACCTTAACCAAGTGATCAAAGGCAACAACGCCTTGGGGCTTCCCTGGTGGCACAGTGGTTAAGAATCCGACTGCTAATGCAGGGGACACAGGTTTGAGCCCTGGTCTGGAAAGATCCTACATGCTGTGGAGCAACTAAGCCTGTGCACCACAACGACGGAGCCCGTGCACCACAACTACTGAGCCTGTGCTCTAGAGCCTGAGAGCCACAACTACTGAAGCCCACGTGCCTAGAGCCCATGCTCCACAAGAAGAGAAGCCACCGCAATGAGAAGCCCATGCACTGCAATGAAGACCCGTGCGCAGCAACAAAGACCCAATGCAGCCAAAAATAAATAAATAAATATTTTTTTAAAAAGGGCAACAAGGCCAGTTATGGGATAAATCAGCATGGCATGCCACACGATGAGGATAGTTCACTTCTGTGACATTCCTGCCAAAATGCTTGACTTAAATCTGATCACCTGGAAACATCAGACAAATCCAAGCTGAGAAGCAATCTACAAAGTCACTGTCCTGTGCTTTTAAAACCTATTCAGGTTGTGACAGATAAGGAAAGACTTAGGAACTGTTCCAGATTGAAGGAGACTAAAGAGACATGGCAAACATATGTAACACATGATCCTGTACATTATTGAGACAACTGGCAGAATTTGAACAACGTTTGTGGATTAAATGATAGTATTACATCAATGTGAAATCAAAATTCTTCATTTTGATGGTTATGTGGAGGAGATCTTCCTTATTTTTAGGAAATACATACTAAAGTATTTAGGGGTAATTGGGCATCACGTCTGCCAACTTTTAGAAGAGAAAGAAAATATAAAGTAAATGTGATAAAGTATCAACAAGAGGGGAAATTGGTAAATGATATACAGGAATTCTTTGCACTCTTTTTTTAAAAAATTTATTTATTATTTATTTTTGGCTGCGTTGGGTCTTCGTGGCTGGACACAGGCTTTCTCTAGTTGTGGCAAGCAGGGGCTACTCTTCATTGCGGTTCATGGACTTCTCATTGCGGTGGCTTCTCTTGTTGTGGAGCACGGGCTTTACACACGCAGGCTCAGTAGTTGTGGCTCATGGGCTCTAGAGTGCAGGCTCAGTAGTTGTGGCAATCGGGCTTAGTTGTTCCGCAGCATGTGGGATCTTCCCGGACCAGGGCTCATACCCGTGTCCCCTGCATTGGCAGGCGGATTCTTAACCACTGCACCGCCAGGGAAGCCCTGCACTCTTCTTTATACTTTTCTGTTAGCGAAATTATTTCAACAATTTAAAAAACATACTTAGATATAGTTCACACTACAGTCGAAGCCTTATGACAATTTTTTTTATATAACAGTAGGGATAAAGATCAAACCAGGTTTAATAATTTGTTAATATGTGCTGACCAGAGTTATGGCTCCAAGGTCATTTCCAGTCATTCTCTAATAAAAGTAGAGAGGACAGTGGCATTGAAACATACACTACAATACATTCAGAAGGATAGTGGTGACATTACTTCTGGATCCCTGGTGAGTCTTATTGGGTTGGCCAAAACGTGACTTAGGTTTCTAAGTAAAAATAAAAGACACATTTTTTCATTTTCACCAAGAACTTTATTGAATAACGTATTCACCTTTTTGTTCCACTACCTTCTGCCATTTTCCAGGCAACTTCATAATTCCATCTTCCCCAAACTTTTTATCTTTTTGAGCAAAGAACCGTTCCAGGTGTCTTTTACAGTCTTCCAGGGAATTGAAATTTTTTCCATTAAGAGAATTTTATAAAGACCGAAGTAAATGGAAATCCAAAGGTACAAGGTCTGGTGAATATGGCGGATGAATCAGAACTTCCCAGCCAAGCTGTAACAGTTTTTGCCTGATCATCATAGAAACATGCAGTCTTCCATTATCCTGATGGAAGATTATGCGTTTTCTGTTGACTAATTCTAGATACTTTTCGTCAAGTGCTGCTTTCAGTTGGTCTAATTGGAGCAGTACTTGTTGGAATTAATCATTTGGTTTTCCAGAAGGAGCTCATAATAGAGGACTGCCTTCCAATCCCACCATATACACAACATCATCTTCTTTGGACGAAGACCGGCTTTTGGTGTGGTTGGGGGTGGTTCATTTCACTTGCCTCACAATCTCTTCCATTCCACATTACTGTACAGTATCCACTTTTCATCGCCCTTCACAATTTGTTTTAAAAATGGAATGTTTTCGTTACACTTAAGTAGAGTATCACATGTGGAAATATGGTCAAGAAGGTTTTCTTTGCTTAACTTATGCGGAACCCAAACATCAAAGCAATTCACATAACCAGGCTGGTGCAAATGATTTTCAATCCTTGATTTGGATATTTTGAATATGTCGGCTAGCTCCTGTGTGTATAACGTTGATTGTTCTCAATTAATGTCCCGATTTGATTGTTATCAACTTCAACTGGTCTACCTGACCGTGGAGCATCATGCAGTGAGAAATCTCCAGCACAAAACTTCACAAACTAGTTTTGACACGTTTGATCAGTCATAGCACCTTCTCCATACACTGTATAAATCTTTTTGTGTTCCAGTTGCACTTTTACCTTTCTTGAAATAATAAAGCATAATATGCCAAAAATGTTGCTTTTTTCTTCCACCTTCAATATTAAAATGGCTACACAAAAATTCACCAATTTTGATAAGTTTTCTTCTAAATGCATGCTGATATGATAGTTGTCACAATACAGTCTAACAAAACTGTTTCAAATGAAGTTAAAGACAACTAAGTGCCACTAGAGCCATCTTATGGAAAACATCAAATGAACTTTTTGGCCAACCAAATAGCTGGAAGAAACTGGGGAAGACTCATTGCTCAGTAGGCCTCCTGGAACCCGAAGGAACCAGAGTTTTGAAAAGACAGTCTAAAGACCAGGGACCTGGAGAAGTTTCCTTCACCTGAGGAACTTTAGGACGCAGTCTGGATTAAAGTAGAATTCAGTAAATATCAGTTTTAAAAAAATTTACTGGAGGGTAATGTACTTACAGAAATGCATATAAATTATAAGTGTAGAGCTTGCCAGATTATGCCAAAGAGGACCCCCTGTGTAACCACCACCCAGCTTATGAACTGGAGACAGCCAGAAGCTCCTCTCCACACCTTCTCCAATCATTACTGCTTCCCAGAGATTCTCTGACTTACTGCACCAGAGATTCATTTTACCAGTTCTAATAATACTTTCAACTGCTCAGGGGTTTCAGCATTAAATTTGACTTTTAAAATTCAATTTTCTTTTGTTTTTCTGCATACGAATATGTACCTTCACACCCAAGGTAGAAATTCTGAACATTCACTATGTCTTTTAAAGCTTTAACAATGGCATAGTTCAGTTCTGCAAAAGCCATTTAACAAGGATGAATTTCACAGCTCAACTTTAAAAGTTCTTTCCCTTGGCAGTCACTCTGGAAAGAAAAGACTCCATTAGCCAATTCATGCTCATTCCATAAAGTTATTAGACATCTACAATGGGCCATAGTAATATACTAAGGTCTTAGTAGCATAAGGAAATTATTCTGTTCCCACGTCACATCAGCTAAATGAAGTTAAAATGAGCCATTGCCTACTTAAACACAAGTTAAACATAATCACTGGTTTCAAACTCAGCCTAAGTAACCAAGTATTATTTGCAGTCAGTGACTCTTGACTAACAGCCACTACCACTAATTAACTTAGGTAAGATGAAAATGGCAAAATTGGACAACTGGTCACAGCAGAAGGGTGTTCCCACATATGAATCCCTCCTGGTTCTCTGCTTCTCCTAGGAAGGGTTAAGACAAAGCCCCATTTTGTGGCGGTACGCGGGCCTCTCACTGCTGTGGCCTCTCCCGCCGCAGAGCACAGGCTCCGGACGCGCAGGCTCAGCGGCCATGGCTCACGGTCCCAGCCGCTCCGCGGCATGTGGGACCCTCCCGGACCGGGGCACGAACCCGCGTCCCCTGCATCGGCAGGCGGACTCTCAACCGCTGCGCCACCAGGGAAGCCCGCCCATAAACTTTTGAGCAAATATAAAGGCAAAAGTCAGAAAAAGAATCCTATCTGGTAGTACACCACCAAGAGAGTGAACAAACCATATGATTTTTCAAGGTTAACTGTTAGCCAGAAAGATTCATAACAGTCTTCAACAACAGTAAAGACAATATCTTGTATAAATCTATTTGTCCTAAGATCCAATGAAGGCTCTCTAGCTACGTATATCCTGCTCGAAGCCTCATTCTGTAGCTATAGCAGCCATACTTACAGAACATCTAACCAATGCCCGTCAATGAAGTACGATCTGTAAAAAAAATCTGGCTCCCTAGATCTACCAGGCAGTTAGATACATCATTGGCAACTATTTTGAGCAGCTGAAACTCTAAGGACCATACTTTTTTTTTTTTTTTTTAATTTGGTAATGAGTCTTAGATGAATGATAAGTCAGGTCTAAAAGAAACGCATTCCTGCTTCGTGAGAATCTGACCGAAGTACTATAGAGAGTCCTGGGGGAAAGAAATACAGTAGTGAACGCTGCTGACCTCTAGTGCTGAATAGAAGAATTACATGTCCCACTCAAAAGACCCAAAAGACAGAGGTCTGGCACCAAAAAACCTCTGACTAGCTGGTCACTGATTTCCCCGGTGTGAAGGCAAAAAGGAGCGAAGTTTAAATCTTTTACATTCATTGTGATCATTGCTATGTTTTGATGTAGTGTTATCATCTCATATATATGTATTTTTTCTGTTTACCATGCTTTTTCTTTGCTTCTCTTAATATCCTGCCTTCTGTTCAATTATTAGTTTTATTTCCCTTTGAGTGGCTTGGAGAACTATATTTCTATTTCTTTAGTAGTTATATTTACATTCCTTTTATACTCTAAATAAAAATTTCTAACAAAATCCTAAGTTATTCACCTTCTTATCTTCCTCCTAAATAAGACCTTAGTCCTCCTTCTGAATCAGGGGTGGGCATTATTGCCCTAAGCGTTGGTTCATTTGCTCATGATGTGCTTATTCAATAACTGCATTTTTATTTTCTAGGATTTCTAACTGGTTCTTTAAATATCTACCATTACCATTTCATTTCTGACCATTTTTATTTCACAATTTCTTATTCTTCTAGAAAAGGTATCCTTCCTTTATGTCTTTGAGTGTTCTAAACATATTTGTTTTAGGGTTTTTTTAAACTTTATTTTTTGGCCACACCACGAGGCATGTGGGTTCTTAGTTCCCCGATCAGTGATCGAACCCGCACCCCCTGCATTGGAAGTGCAGAGTCATAGCCACTGGACTGCCAGGGAAGTCTCTAAACATATTTATTTTAAAGTTATTATCAGTTCGCTCCACTATTTTCATTTCAATTACAGTGAATTCATCTCTTGATGCTGATTTTGTTGGTTATCTTTCTTTTGGCTAGGTTTTCTTGTATGTTTTGGAAGCTTAACTTCTAAGCTTTTCATGAATGGAAAAAGTTTCCCCATACATGTTATCTTTCCTTCCCTCATGGTTTTGTGGTACCCTCTACCCAATTCTCCAGGAACGCCAACCAGAAACAAGTCTTACATTAGTAATTTGAGACTCTGTTCGCACCATGAAATTTGGGAGACAGGAGTTCCAGGCACTAAGTGAAAGGGTAGCTGGACTTAGGTCTGGATTCAATGTTGTGTCTGCTTCCTAAGTATTCAACTTCATATAAACTATGTCTTCATGCACAGATGGGATGTAGTTTTGTCAATCTCTATTGAGTTTAGGGAGCCCTACCTAAATTCCTAATTGCAAGCAGCAATCCAGGCCCCAGTTAGCCACATTCCACGGTTTTACCCACCCCTTCAATCTGTTACCTTTTAAGTTAAAAACTCCAGACTGCCTCTGTTTCTGGATCCATAGCTCAGCAAGATTACAGCTCCTTGTTCCTGGTCAACAAAAGAGTTTATCTTATTTTTGAATATGGATATGTAATTTCAATCTTTTCTTGTTAATTCTACCATGTGTTTTGAGCAAAGGGAGTGGTATCAAAGTGTGTACTATCTTGACCAGAAATCGGTTTCCTTCACTTTTCTAAAAAAGCCTATATGTTGGTCCTGTGGTACTACCATGGTTAACAGTGATGGCTAAAAAGCAGCCTGGGAGCTACACATTCTCTTTCCAGTTTTACCAATAAATATTTTATAAGGTTGGGGATAACTGACTTGTACAATTTGGCCAATGACATTAACTAGAGCTTCTGTCAGAAGTAATTGATTTTATAACTGTGTTTACTGCATACCTAAACACATGATACTTCATTACCCAAATTCCCCTATCTTTGCACTTTGAGGTCCAAAAAATTAACCCATGGGAAGTCAACAGATAAATAAACTATATTCATATTTTTATGTTGCAATGATACCAAACTTAAAATATTGGTGCAAAGGACAGGGATAAGATTCAAATTTACCCAAAAGAATTTATCTATAGTTAAGAATTATAAAAATTATATTAAGGATTTACCAGCTTTTTTAAAGTATGTTATTTGTTTTGTGACTGTGCTGAATAAAAGGAATCTTATAGAAATGCACCCCGGAATTTTTACAGATGAAATGGTATAATCTGATTAAAAGAATCTGGGGTGGTGGACATTGGCTGATGGGGATTTATAGATGAGGCAGTTTTGGCTTTGAGTTGATAATTGTTAAAACTAGGTGGGAAAGATGGGGACTATGGGTGTTCATTGTATTGACAGGAACTATGCAGGTGCAGGTCTGGAATTTTAACCTATGCAAGCTAAACTGGTAGCTACCCTATTACTATTCCATTGATGATGGCAGAAGACACAAGCCCCCAGTCAGACACAAAGGATGTTAATCACAGCAAAAGCAGTTGCCAGACATTCATATTGGTTTGCAACAGTTCTCCTGCCCCAAACTTCCTGGGTGCGACACAAAGGGCTGACCACCTTTGTATGCTCACATAATGGATTTCATTACCACAGAGGAACACTGAGCTTGGTAGATTCAGTTTTTTTAGTAAGTGGAAGCTAAGTCTGTCCTTTGTCATGGGGGAGATAATACTTCTTCCCTCAGGGTTGCTTGCTGAAAACACAATCCTGAGAAATAGCCCAGGTAAAGAGCAGTCAGGGCCTTGCACTCTTGATTTACCCAACAAGAACTTGCAGGGGTGCTCAGGGTCCATGGCAGATTGCCTCACCTAACACACACTACCTCTTTACTTGTGTATGTTTGAAATTATTCATAATAGAAAACAAATTTTAAAAAGAAATGTACATCTGAGTTGAATATATTTGAAAAGGTATGCACAGCTGCCAGCATAGGTGTGTTAACAGCTACCATTATAACCATATTTCTTTCTCAGAAGCCCTACATATTCCAAATACTTCATTTCTACTTTTTATTATCATGAAAGGAATGCATACTTTTGGCTCCCCAAAAGTAAACCACATAGAAGAGTATTAACTGAAAACTGAGAGACTCTGACCTAGCTGTACAGTTAAGAATTCTGATATATCCCTTCAGAAATGTCCTGTGCTTACATAAGCATACGTATAAACATGTTTTTTTTTTTAAAAAATGTCACTTGGTGGAATCTAAAGAAATGGTACAAATCAACTTATTTGCAAAACGGAAACAGAGTCACAGATGTAGAGAGCAGACTTACGGTTGCCAAGGGGGAAAGTGGCGGGGAGGGATGAATTGGTATATTGACATATACAAACTACTATATAATATAAAATAGATAACTAATAAGAACCTACTGTATAGCACAGGGAACTCAACACTCTGTAATGACCTATAATGGGAAAAGAATCTAAAAAAGAGTAGACATGTGTATGTGTATAGCTCATTCACTGTGCTGCACAGCAGAAACTGACACAGCATTGTAAATCAACTATACTCCAATAAAAATTGATAAAAAGATAAAAATTAAAAATGCACTTGAGGACTTCCCTGGTGGCGCAGTGTTAAGAGTCCACCTGCCGGGCTTCCCTGGTGGCGCAGTCGTTGAGAGTCCGCCTGCCGATGCAGGGGACACGGGTTCGTGCCCCGGTCCGGGAAGATCCCACATGCCGCGGAGCTGCTGGGCCCATGAGCCATGGCCACTGAGCCTGCGCGTCCAGAGCCTGTGCTCCGCAACGGGAGAGGCCACAACAGTGAGAGACCCACGTACCACCAAAAAAAAAAAAAAAAAAAAGAATCCACCTGCCAATGCAGGAGACATGGGTTCGAGCCCTGGTCTGGGAAGACCCCACATGCCGCGGAGCAACTAAGTCCATGCGCCACAACTACTGAGCCTACGCTCTAGAGCCTGCGCACCTAGAGCCCATGCTCCGCTACAAGAGAAGCCACTGCGATGAGAAGCCCGAGCACTGCATTGAAGAGCAGCCCTCACTCACCACAACTAGAGAAAGCCCAAGCACAGCAACAAAGACCCAACGCAGCCAAAAAAAAAAAAAAAAAGTACTTGGAATCATAAACGTACTGGTTATAGCAGTTGCTTTTTTTACTCGACATTTCCTGTATATTTTCCATGTCTGTACACTAGATCTAACTCATCCTTTTAAACTGCTGCTTCCTCCTTCATTTAATTAATGTTATTATGGACTGAATTATATCCATATGTTGAAATTTATATGTTGAATACCTAACCTTCAATGTGACTGTGTTTGGAGATGGGGCCTTTAGGGAGGTAACTGAGGTTAAATGAGGTCCTCTGATTGGGGCCCTAATATGATAGGTGTCCTTATATGAGGAAGCAACACCGGAGACCTCTCTCTCTCCAAGCAACCACAGAAGAAAAGCCATGTGAGGACACTGTCTACAGGTTGTGAGTAGAGGTCTCACCAGAAACCAACTCTGATGGCACATTGATCTTGGACCCATAGCCTCCAGAACTATGAGAAAACAAATTTCTGTTGTTTAAGTCACCCAGTCTTTGGTACTTTGCTCTGACAGCCCAAGCAGACTAATACAGATTTTTTTTTTTTTTTTTTTTTGGCCGTGCCACACAGCATGTGGGATCTTAGTTCCCCAACCAGGGACTGAACCTGCGCCCCCTGCATTGGAAGTGTGGAGTCTTAACCACTGGACTGCCAGGGAAGTCCCAGATATATTCTATTTCATTCAATTAGTCTCCTAATAAGAGATGTGTAGGGGTTTTTTTAACATTAAGTATAAGGCACCAATGATTTTCTCACACATTCATGATGATGGTTAGATACACTCTTAGAACTGAAATGGGTCAAAGGGAATGCACATCTTAAATCTGATACTGCCAAACCACCCTTTAAAAAAGTACTACCAATTTCTGTCCCCCCAATAGGAGTGCTTGTTTCCCTAAACTGGAACCAGCCTCCCAGGTGAAAGTGCTCACTCATTCAACAACACTTATTCAGTACTTATTTCTGAATAGGACCAGGCACTGTGCAATGTGCTTAGGATACAGTGGTGAACAAAGGATTAAGTTCTTTCTCTCAAGGATAGTATTCTAGGGAGAAACAGTTGGTAAGAATACACACATAAATCCACAAGGCGGTCTGGGAAGCTGTCTCGGAGATAACATCTGAGCAGAGACCCAGATGGAGACAGAAAACAAATCTTACCAATACTTGAAGAAAGAATGCTAAGAGTGTTTCATGGTTTTAATTGTCTTTTAAAAATAAGCAAAGTTGGGGGACTTCCCTGGCGGTTCGGTGGTTAAGACTCCGCACTTCCAGTGCAGGAGCGTGTTCTAGCCCTGTTCGGGGAACTATGATCCCACACGCCACGCAGAGCGGCCAAAAAAAAAAAAAAAAAACCGCAAAGTTGGGAGTTCCCTGGTGGGCTAGTGGTTAGGATTTGGCGCTTTCACTGGAAACTGAGATCCTGTAAGCCTGAGAGGTGCGGCCAAAAAGAAAAAAAAGCGAAGTTGCAATTCTATTCCTCTGTATACACCAAAAGAATTGAAAACAAACAGGTATTCAAATACTTGTACACCAATGTTCACAGCAGCACTATTCTCAATAGGGCTACCATACACAGAAGAATAAACTAATAGAAGCTCAAAGTAGAGCCTTGAAGAATGAGTAGGAAACATCAGAAGAAGTGGAGAAGTTTCTAGACAGAGATGTTAGCAAAGAATGAAATCTAGGGACTGGACAGGGATGAGAAAAATAAGGCAGTAATGACTAGGAAGTAAGATATAAAATATATGGGAGGGAAGGGAAAAGATAGACACTAACTGGCACTCACTTTGATATAAAATGGATCATTCTATCAGCCTCACCAGATACAGCCATTCATTAAGAGTCCAAGGTTCAAGAATAGGAAAAGACCTTCAGGGACAAAACTAAAAACTTAAAATGTGCAAGAAGGAAAAAGTTTAGAATGTTCTACTTGTGCCTCTTGCAGTGCTGCCTCTAGCTTTTGATTTAAGACTTATTTGTATGCTTTTCTCATCCTCTCTTGCAGATTAGAATTTCCTTTGGAGCGGAGACCACGTCTTTATCACTTAACATTCACAACAGCACTTCAAACACAATCTGAATGAAGCTGAATCTATTATCTCCAACTTAATCATATTAACAGAGCATAATCCCTCCAGTCATTCCGGTACAAAGTCAGGTCTCCACACACCTGTGGCCAGGGACCAGCCTGGAGCTCTACAATCACCCTCTCCTTATCTTTCTTGTCTTTTTCACCGCTGAGCACAGTTCAACCCCTCATTACACTCATCTAATTAGTATCCTAGCTAATATTTTCCCAGCCAACTCTACCCTCACACTTCCAGAATAACGTCCCTAAAATACAGTATTTTACTCTCCTTAGAACCATAAAAATGTTACAAAAAATAATTGATTAAAAATAAAGTCAAAATCCTAGCGTAGCATTCCTGACTCTGCTTTTTCTGCTCTATCTCCTCTAAAGAACATTCACATACCCAGCCCTCTCTTCACACTGAACTATTGAATAGTTTTAGGATTCGCCCTTTGTTCCACCTGGATGCCCTTGCTCACATGGTTCTCTCTGCCCCTGGAATACTTTATACTTCCTCCCCAGCATTTATAACTTTCTTTTTGCTTTATGCAGGTTTTCATCTTCTCTACTAGGCCTTAAGACCCTTGGGGGCAGGGTCTTTGCATCCTCCACACCTGCCTATCAACTGCTATATATCAATATCCGTGCAAGGATCATCCCCACACGTCATAGCACCACGCCCTGCTCAAAATAGAGAATAATTTAAATGAATGATGGTCCATGCTCCCCTCCCTCACCCTTCTGTCCAACGCAGAGAGAAAGTAAATAACAAATAGTTGTTGAATTTAATTGTTTGGACAAAAATGAAGGGGTATGGCCACATCTTAAAAGCATATTCTAGGTCTTTCCAGCTCTAAAATCCTGACCCAGCTTCCGAGGTATCCCCCACCGAGATCTCTCCTTTTGAAATTGGATTCCACTGAACGCACACAGGAGCCTCACCTGGAGGACTGCTGCATATAACGTGGATAAGGCCCTTTCTCACTTCTGAGACGTGAGGGCGGAGGGGGAGGGGGCGGGACCTTCAGACCTGCCCAACAGCACTCCGAGCTTCAAGTGCCACCTTGTCCTTTCCCTAGCGTTGTACCGTTTACAACGCGCCATCACGTAGATTTCATCCTCGTAACAATCTCGTGAGGCAGAAATTCTCATCTCCCTAAAGAAACAAAATCAGAGATGGAGAAGAGAAGAGGCGTGGCAACGCGCCGCGGCGAGGAAAGCGGGTGGAAGCCCGGAGCGCGAGCTGGATTTCGTTCCTGGCTCAGCCCTGATCCGGCCTGTTCACTCGCAGCGGGAGGAGCGGGTCAGGCGCGCAGAGGACCCGAACGCCCTGCCGCTCTCACACTCCAGATGCTAACTCTCTGCGAGAGCCCAGACGCTCAGACTCGCTCCCTCAGCGCCCCCCAGGGCCCCCAGCGCGCCCGCCCCCTTCGTGACCCTGCCGGAAGTCCCGCCTCGCCCGCCGCGGCCGTCCCCCATTGGGCCCCGCGCCGGGGTCTCACCGCCGGTTGGCTGCTCGGCGGCGTGAGCCCTTGGCTGCCACTGCGGGCCCCAGGCGAGGGACCACATAGAGAGCCGCAGAGACGCGGGGTCCACCGCGGGAGGCGACGCTGGGGCCGCAGGGCGGGAGCGCCGCCAGCCGGCGGGACTTCCGCCACGGGACCCGGAAGGGGCCGCGCCGCCGCTGGTGGGAGTTGTAGTCCGGCCGTGGTTGGGGGGGGCCCGCGGCTCATGCGCGGTGCACCGAGGCTTGTTTCACATCTGTAACAACAGGTGAATTGGGCTTTTGATTCTCCCTTTTCGTGCCCCATTGAGGAGCTTCCCGCGGCCGTGGGTGGTCAGCGCGAGGAGGGGTCCGGGTCCGACCGCCGGCTTGGCGGAGAGTGGGGCGGAGAAGCGGGCGGGCCGGAGGAGCAGGCCGGGCATCCGAGGCCTGCCCGGGAAGCCGGCCGGGCCGAGCCGTGAGCAACCAGGCCTCGGCCTGCTGTTGCCATGGAGCCGGGGCGGGGGCGGGGGCCCGACCGGTCCGCCAGGGCTGGCCTCGTAGCCAGGGGCACCGCGGGGGCCGCGGGAGAGGCCGCTTCATTGGCGCAACGACGCCTCCGCCTCAGGGGATGCTCTGTTTCCCGAGGCAGGGCCTGGAGGAAGCCCCCGGAGTGCCCTGGGACCTTTGTCTGCCCCCGTGCCGCCTGGACTGTTCGTCCACAAAGAGGCCTGATGCATTCTGGCCCCCCTGGTTTGCCCCCTTTTGCACCGACCTTGTCACTGGGGGAGGCCAAGGGGTGAGGTGTTCTTTGTTTGCTGGTGGTGACTTGCCCCGTTTCGCAGGGGAAGACCTAATGCATGTTGGGTCCTTTGTTTGCAGTGAACTGGAGTCCCAGGGGTCCTCAGAGCCCCTGAGCCAGGAGTATGGCGTTAGCATGCTGTCTAATTAGTCCTCGTGTAGCAACACTGGTCACCGTAATTGTGATTTTGCAAGGCAGAGGTTGTCCACTTTGCAGCCCCCATCCACAGGGGCTTGTCATACGCTGTGGCAAGTGGACTGCAGATGGCCACTTGCAGATTCTCAACCTGTTTTTGGTTGCAACTTACTGGCCAGAGCGAAATGA
Organism: Pseudorca crassidens; assembly: GCF_039906515.1. NCBI lineage: Eukaryota > Metazoa > Chordata > Mammalia > Artiodactyla > Delphinidae > Pseudorca > Pseudorca crassidens. The sequence goes on from NC_090305.1 coordinate 67,519,485, forward strand.
GACTTTGATGGTTTCCCTTGCAGTTTCTTTAAAGGCGGTAATCCCGCCGTCATTGTGGATCTTGACTACATTTTATAATTTACACTTAAATCTTGGAGTCTTGGAGTTTCCAGGAGGGAGAATTTTTTTTCCTGATGTAGTATTTGGGATTTATATAGTGGTCTTTATTTATGTAGCTGTTTTAGGTGCAGGAAGTACATCCTTTGCTGCATTTTCTTCCTATGTAGGTTGTCCCTTTACCCAAAAGATACTTACTCTCAAAGTGTTTTAATTTATGGAATCGTGGTCCAGAGTTTATCAAAGTTCTTTCCTCTTTCAACCTTTGAAGATGTCAGTATAAAATATTCTTTCAAAGAATGAATAGGCAACAGCATGATATCATGGAAACAGCATGATATCATGGAAATAAGTGGTATGGTATAAGCATGGAAAACTTTGGAGCTCAGTACCTTAACTGCAGGTTTGCATTCTGCCCTGAGGCAGTTATAGCATCTTGGGCAAGTTGTGTAAACTTCTCTGGGAAAATCTGCCTCAATTTCCTTCTCTGGGAAGGATATTTCCTACCTCACTAGGTAGTTGCATAGGTTAAGTGAGATAAAGTCTGTGGAAGTACTTTGTAAACTACAAAAATGGTACTTAGCATTCAATTTTGTTATTTTCCCAGTCTGGAAGAGCTTCTTTATCTACCTTAGATCGATTCATCTTATAGTCAGATGGGAGTAGAACTCAAAACTGAAGTAAGTTTTGCTCTGGGCTTGGAGAAAATGCTTTTGGGACTACACATCCCTCTTTACCATGACATATCTTTCTTGGTATCTTACAGGTGTGGATGTAGGGCAGCTCACAATTTGATGGGTATAGAGTGGGTCATGGCAGGTCCTGAAGTGAGGCCAAAGTGTACTGTGTGTGTTTCATGCCACTAACATAACTTGTCCTTGTTGTCAGAGTTAGTAGATGAATTTCAGTGGTCCGGAGCAACTTTCTTTCCCTGCGGGGGCCATCACTTTAGTGACCCAGCATTGTACTTCCCAGGAGGAGGCCCAGCCTCGTGATGAGGAATAGCAAAGAGAGAATTCAGCTCCAGTTCAAAAGCCCACAAAATCTGAGACTGTCACTGCTCTTGTAAGGTAAGTTGATCTAGCCATGCACACAAAGTAGTGGTGGGTCTCATGCCCAGCCACACTGTAAAGCAAAAGGCATGTATTGAATCCATTTGTGACTGTCTTGGAAGAAGGGCATCATTTTAAGTTATACCCTCTCTCTGTCCTTGAATCATCTCATAGTGATTCTGTCTGGAGTTAGGTTTCATTATGCAAGAAATCTGGACATAATATTATTTAACTTATCTCTAGTTTATTTTAGAGAAACTCTAAACCATAAAGGTTTCTAACATAATACTGTATAACCAGGAAGGCGGTTTTCTTTTAGATCTCTATGAAATTTTCTAGAGCTCTGTAAAATATCTCTAAAAGATCCTATGTTGAATCTCATAGTATATTTTTTAAGACTGATACATGAAAAGATAGTGTTATATGAGCTTTGGTTGGCGTGGAAAGGATCAGGGGCTTTTTAAAAAAGCAAAACCAAGAGTCTGTTTACGAGCAAATGAACTTAAAACTTCTTAGCAAGAAAGTATTATTTCTTAAATAATAATCGCTTAGATGTTTTAGATTTTATAATATTCAGAGTTTCTTTAAAATTAGAATCTCAAGTTACACTCCTTTTCTTTTAATTTGGATAGAAGGAGTCTACAGAATGTAACTTATTAAAGTAAATTGTATTATTGTTGATATTGTATTGAAGTTTTCTCTCTGAGCTACCATATCCTATCGGCTGAAATTTCCGGCATCCCTGGGGGAGAGGAGGCCATCAGGGCAGACCTGCTATGGACCTGAAAGATTCGTCCCCAGGTCAGCCCTCCACCCCCACCTCCCCATGATTTGAGAAGGAGAGGGAATAGCAGTCAGGAACAGGAGTGTAGGCCCCGTTAGATTCCTAGTAATGTTGGACATCATCATGATTTGCTAAAATGTTGTGTAGATGTTTTTAAACTAATGCCACATAGGATTACTGCACCAACCCAAGAGTACTACAGTATTAGAAACATCTGTAGGGACTTCCCTGGTGGTCCAGTGGTTAAGACTCCGTGCTTCCACAGCAGCGAGCATGGGTTCAATCCTTGGTCGGGTAACTAAGATCCTGCATGCTGCATGGGGCAGCCAAAACAAAACAAAACAAACAAACGAACAAAAAAAATCTGTAGGTGTGAGTTGGAGTGTTTTTTAAAACAAAATTGTTAAACCAGAGGTGTTACTTATTTGTGTGTGTGTGTGTGTGCGTGTGTGTTTAAGTCTCGAGGTATATTCCTCAGTTAAATGTACTAATGAGCAAAATGCAGCAAAATTTTTGGCCAACAGTTGAACCTTAACTTAATATTTGTTATTTCATAGAGACTCCGCCATGAAAAGCTTTTTATTTTGAATCACTCTACAGTTACTCTTTGATACTGTCAGTCAAGTCCCATTCCTAGGGGCTTGACTAGGTTTTATGAAAGCCCAGTACACCAGTTTGTCCATAAGGCAATCATCAGTCCCATTTCCTGACGCCACATGAAAAAAGGGGTCCATGTAGGATTTCATTTCTTCCTACACGTCCCAGGATAACTGCAAGTATTGTGATGAGGTGGAAATATATGTCTCTCACGATGAAATGCATCCCTTTTTGTTTAGCAGGGATCAGGGAGTTTAGACAGAGAAAAGAAGAAAGCTCTCAATTAGAAACAAAGACATGTAATTACTTTGTTGTGGAGATGGCCCTTCCATCCTTAAGACTGGGAGCAGTTGGGGCTCATTAGTGAAGAGCTTCATTTTTCTTGTCTTCTGGACAGTGCTGTCTGTGTTACTGAAATCTTCTCTGTGGGTTCCTGGACCATGAGTATTAACCATTGCCTCTCGGCCCTCCTTCTTCTTAGGATTCCAGCTTTCCCTCCTGGCCAGAAATGTTCAGCCTGGACTCATTCAGAAAAGGTAAGAATGTAATTGTGCTTGTGGCCTCAGGCCCTTCCTCCCTGTGACAGGCAGCTATGAAGGCTGTGAAAGTCCCTCACCAGTGTGTAGTCCTTGGACCCCCCTCTTTGGGTGACTTTCCAAAGTCCTTTCTCAGCCTTCCTCTTGCATGGTGTTTATAATCCTTGCCACCCCTTGTCTAGGCCTTTGTGTACATTTGCCACCCCTCTCCTGCATATTCGCTGCTTATTGAAATCCTACTATTTTTCTGGGCCAGTGTTTTACACCATTTCCTCCATGAGCCATTCTTTTTTTTTTTTTTTTTTTTTTTTTTGTGGTACGCGGGCCTCTCACTGTTGTGGCCTCTCCCGTTGCGGAGCACAGGCTCCGGACGCGCAGGCTCAGCGGCCATGGCTCACGGGTCCAGCCGCTTCGCGGCATGTGGGATCTTCCCGAACCCGTGTCCCCTGCATTGGCAGGCGGACTCTCAACCACTGCACCACCAGGGAAGCCCCATGAGCCATTCTTGATTCTGTCAACCAAAGACAATTTCTCTTCTCTCTGATTTCCTCAGCACCACATCTGTACTTTCTCGTGCTTAGTCTATCTGAATTACTCATTGCATCTCTAGATTAGAAGCTCCCCGCAGCCGGGGCTTGTTGTGCTCTTTTATTATCCATGGTACCTGGCATAGCATTTTGCACACGATAGACCTCAATAAAAGGTGGTGGAAATGGATCGAGTCATTGTTTTATATTAGTGGTTAGAGAAATTGTGGCAAGTCTTGAAATCAGTACCCTCCAGCAGCTGAGGTGAGAGGATTGCATAAGCAGTAGCAGAATTGAGACATGGCAGGGCAAGAGGGTAGCATTCAAGGGCTGCTTACAGGAAGAGATATAGGTGGTGAAGACTTGAAGGGGCCAGATCCCAAGGGCGTTGTATATCTTAGATAGGAGCAGGACTTTTCTTCTTTAAGGGAATAAAGAGTAAAAGGCCTGTGTCACCTGTATTGAAGCTGACTGTGAGCCTCCTAAGCTGGGCACATTTTACAAATAAATGAGAACCATAACAGGCCATCCATAACTGCTGATGAAAAAGACCCTCCCAGTTGTGTCTCCTCTCCAACTTATGTTCGCAGAGGCCTGGAAAACCTTGGCCAGATGGTGCCCTATGTAACCCACTGAATGGGGCCAGAAGGAGGCTGGATGTTCCAGGTCTCAGAGCAGCCTCTTCCTGTCTCCTTGTTTGTCTTCAGCCACTCAATCTGTTTACATATTGCATGAAAAAATTAATCTGTCATCCTCGTTGTGTTGGTTAACTGTGTCTGGAAAGGGAAACATTGAACTTGAGTTTAGTGTGGATAGCACATTTTTTTTTTTGAGCTGAAAATTAAGTACATTTAATTGCTTTGTGTTTATCTTCTCATCAGTGGGCTTTGTTGTCCACCCAGTTGTAAAAGGATGAAGACAGGTTGTCTCCTGGTGGGAGCATCTGAATTAACAGTACTGATTTCATAAAGAGATGGAGAGCCCAATAAAATCACAGTCCTCCTCCTCCCTGTGACAGGGAAATGGTATCAGATGAGAGAATTTTGGGGGCAAAATTCCTTTCTAGCATTTGTGATTTTGCTTTCTAGGCTGGAAATTGATTTCTTCAAGACGTTTTCCTTCAGGGGTGACACTGTCAGCACTCAGCTTAGTGGGAGGCAGCAGGACCTCCCTGAGCCAAAGATGCAGACCCAGATGCCTGGTTCACATCTCACTTCTGCCTCTCGCTGGCCAAGGAGGCTTGGGTGGTGACCGAGCCTCGCTGTGCCTCCCTCCTTACTATTTAAGTGGGCATAGGGTTGTTCCAAGGATCAGATGAGTTACTATGTGTAAAGAGTTTAGAACAGGGCCTGACACCTGGTAAATTCACAAATCCATGGTATTAAGTAGCTTCAGGACATAATAATCGGACAGAGTCTGATTTGGGACCTTGCTTTCCACACAGGTAAATGTTTTGGGTTTCTACCAAGAACCGTTTTATGCTTGAAGGTCTCTGGGAAAACCATTAATCAGAAAGAGTTGCTGATTTGAATATTTTCCTTCAGGCAAACCTGTCTTTTCATGGCTGTAAGGCTGAATGCCTTCTCCTGTCTTATGAATGCTGGTCTCTTTTGTGGTTTGCATCATGACCTTGGCAATTGGTCATGGGTGGCCTTGTGACACTTTATTGTTGTATAGGACTTCTTTATCTCTTATGGAGTTTTTATGTATTTCTTTGTTCCTCATGGTGAAATTATGAGCTCCCTAGGGCATTGTGACTCTTGAGAGAAAATTTAACATGGTATAAAGCTTGATTCGGACTGGCTAGCGTTCAAATCTGTTCCCCACTAACACTAACAAGGTGTTAACTTACCTGTTTCCCAGCCCCTATCTTCAGGGGTATAGTGAAGTTTAGAGATGATATAGGAAAAGCACTTGGCTGTAGTCTGTCCCCAGCCCTTAGCCATGGGTTGGCAGGCCTTTAATAAATGATAGTAGGTTGATCTATTTGGGGTACAGCCCTGTAGCCCATGTTTTTCTGGAGAGTGACAGCCTGGCCTCAACATGCAGTGTGCTGTGTGGCTGCAAAATTGAGCACCTGCTGTGTACAAGCCACTAGGGTGGAGATAGTTGTGTTTCAGAGATGCTTTCTGGCACTCAGGGCTTTACGATCTTAATGGAATGGGCCATTTGATGATTCTGAAGGTAATGGCCCTAGCAATTCCCTGCAGCATTGTGGACGGTGATCCACTGGGTCTTGGGGCTACCATCTTTCCTATTATGTAGTTAAACAGAGTTGCCAACGCCTCCCAACTAGAACACTTGTGTGCCTGGTAAGTAACCTGTTATTGCCTTCGCCAGCATCTTAACACAGGTTTCTTGTCTCTCAGCTGTAATGCCATCAGAATCAGGCCACAAGGAGCGAGCTGAGTCTTTTGCAGTCAGCACAAAACTTTGAAAAATACTGTATCAACCACAAGAATGTGCAATTTTCCTCCAGCTCCAGTGGTCAGAAGCAGGCTCAGTGATGTTGTTGTGGAATTGTAACAACCTTCCCCCAGTTACTGAAAATGCTTAATGAGATAAAATAATCATCAAATCATTTATTCTCTTTTTTTTCAAGCCAGCATCCTTGGATATGAATGAAGACCTTCCTCAAACAGGAAAGGAGAAGTTGAGTTGGTCATTTACAACCTTAGCTTCAAGGCAGAGCTAGAATTAGTTCCAAGATAACCTTGATCTTAGGCACTTTGTTCCAGAAGTAACAACATTTCTTCTGTAACAGTATATACGTTTTCTGCAAAATCACACACCTGCAATGTTTTAAGAGGGCTTATGGGAAAAATAGAGTTGAGGCTGTACACCTGCAACTTTATGACCAGAAGATGACAAAAAAGTCATTGGTACCTGGGAAGGAGGTTTGGACCACCAAAGCAGGCAGCTCAGTGGGATGCTACAAATGTACATTGAGCCTTCTAATTAGAATGGAGCTGGCAGCTGCTGAGACAGCTCAGGTGGAGGTGGAGCTCTGAGCCAGTGGGGCAGCCATTAACGGGTGTGTGCCGCTGGGAATGTGGAGGAAGGGACCTGAGTGCAAGTACCTGCCTTCCCCTAACATTTTATTATGAAAAAATTTCAGAAATACTGAAATGTTGAAGAAGTTGTATAGTGACCACCCATGTATCTACCACCTCGATTCCCTACAGGCACTTGATTTTAATTTTTAAAAAATACAGCTGAAGGGGCTTTTTCTTTTCCTGCTGAACATTTTCATTCCGCTCCTGCTTTTTAGTTCCCTTGCCTTAGAAAAATCAGATTTGAACCAAGGGTTCTTATGTTTACTGATATCGTTCCCCCGTTTACCAATTGTACATGAGCTAATTTGCATTATAGAAAGGGGCATCATTTTAGCACTACAGGCTGTTGCTCAAGTGTGTAGAGTGTGTATGACTGTCTCTCCCTGCTTCTCTCCTGCCCCATTTATTATACCAAAACGTGTGGGGCAGAGAGAGCAGAGAGCTCTTGCATCTTTTCCCCCAGACCAGTGATTATCTGATGTTTTCACCATTTCGGTGCTTTTAAAGATCTTAAACCTTTCTTAGCCATACACTTCCACCTTCCCATGGAACACTCAGTGAGTGTCTTAATTTTAGTTCATGTATATCAAAATTTTGGAACTCCTTAAAAATATACTTTATGTACCCATGATGGGTAGTATTTAGTCTCCAAATGAATGGAAATATTTGGAATAGTAAATCATTAACTTTTAGAAAGAAGGAGAAGGCTGGTAAGGGTGGATCTGATATTGGCTCTTGGGGAGGACACCAGCAGTTAATTAGTTCCTCTTTCACCAGTTCTTAGAGGGAGAGAATAACTTGAGATCTGGTGGCTTATATGGGGGACCCATAGCAGATACAGGGGTAGCTTACATAAGTGGAGGACAGATAAGTGGAAGAACCCCAGTGATGTGCATGGTACTATGAGACTGTAGAGAAGCACATGGGATGGGCGTTACACTCATGGAGGGTGGCTAAAAAAACAGGGAGAGTTTGAGGGCTTTTTTGAGAGCCAAGAAGGGATCTGTACGAGGCTGTCACGTATCATGTCTGTATAAGACAATGCCTTCTTTCTGTGTGGCATTGGTGGCACTGTTTCTCAGAACCTGTGACTGGCTCCAGATACGGTCCAGCAGCTCTGCTGCCCAGAGCTCCTCACGGGTGCTCTGGGGTGAGTCAATCCAGGGGTCTGTAACTGTGAGGGGTGAGAACATGTCACCCTGATGCCCTTTCTCTTTCCCCAGATCGGGCCCAGCACAGGCAGCGTCAGTGCAAACTTCCCCCACCCCGTCTTCCACCCATGTGTGTCAACCCTGCCCCTGGAGGGACCATTTCTCGAGGTAAGGGAGGAGCCATGCCTCCAGCACCAGGTTGGTCCAGGGACTGTGGGGAGGCGGGTGGCAGCAGGACCCCGGGTGCCAGGGCTATAGGCCTCTGGAAAGTGGGTGAGGAGTAGTGGGGTTAGCAGAGCTCTCGGAGCCCTCAGGGAGACATCATTTGGAAAGGTCTGGGTTATTTCATGATGCTGGCCGCTTGGCTTAGACCCTGCAGTCTCATCGGGCCTCCTGGTGTGACCAGGAATAAAGCCTAGGCTCAGTCTGGGTGTCTGGCACCAGTGTGGAGAATCAGAGGGCTTGGACCTTCTAGGCAGTCTCTGGCTCAGGTGCCTCAGAAAGTTCAGGGCACTTGCAGCAGGGCCAGAACAGAGAGCCTGACTCGGCCTAGTGCCCTCCATCTTGGAGGCTTTGGGGATGCCTGACAAATCACTTCCCTATCTCCCCCAGCACCTCAAAGCACTTTACTGACATTAGAATCTGTCTCTCAGTCCATTTGGCAAGGTAGGCTGTCCTTTTGATTGGGGAGAATGTCAGAGCTCCCTGACAGGTGACAGCTGACCTCAGATCCCACTGGTACCCAGGGATGGGGCCAGTAATAGGACCCAGGGAAGCATCTCTGCCCGTGAGTGTCTCTTCTCTTCCCTCAGACTTAGATCTTTTCCAGGTCTGCTAAGACCAGTGCTCCTGATGGCCTCTTGTCCTGACAGCTGCTCTTCCCAACTCCATGGGCCACCTGTTCACACGCCTCCCTCAGTTTTTTAGTGGAAGAACACTATTATAGTTCATAGAGTCTTTGCCTTATTTGGAGACAGCATGTCCACTTTAGGCTCTGTCTGTAAAGTGCTTTGAAGGTCAAGAGCTCAGGAAGGGTGTGGGGAACACACAGCACCTCAGTTTCTGCAGCACACACTGCTGCCGTGTTCCCATGTGGTTTCTACATGCACTGCCCTCCTGCCGCAGTGGCCCTGACTGTAGACAGCAGTATAGAAATAAGTACTTCTGGCCCCTGTGACCATTTGACTTAGGTATTAAAGAAATGCCACCCCCTACCGTTGCCAAAACAAGAGTTGATTGCCCTTTTTTCTTTCTTTCTTAAAATGCCCTGTAACTCGAAAAGGCTGAACGTTAACATTTCCAACATGGCAGGTGAGTGGCTCTGAGAGTGTCAGATGTGCTTTGGCTAAGCTTAAAGACGGTTAGTTGGGATTAACCAGGCAGCATGGCTAGGCAGTGCCTCCTTGAGCACATGCAGAGGAGAAGGCCGCTGCTCTTGGGAGGGGCAGCGGCTCCCTGTGAGGCAGCCCAACAGACCTGCACTGTCTTCCCCAGGGGAAGACAGACACCCCCCTCCCCCTGCCCCCCAGCCTGATTGTCTCCTCACAGCTCCACCTCCAGAAGGTATCTGGGTGTATGCATCTTTGCCTTCTCTTTCTTTTTTAAGCTATAAAGCCTTCTTGCCTCTGTTCCTTTATCACAGAAGCAACAATCTCTTAGTCCACGTGACTCTTGGACCTTTCTGCCATGCTTTCTGATTCCCTGCAGGCTTTGCTGGTACCTCTGTCCAGAAGAAGGAGGTGCAGGGCAGAAACAATCTCTCTGGTGTTCAAATAGGAAAACAATGCTCAGAAAATAGTGGCCACTTAAATAGGTTTCAGTGCCCATCAGAGTCAGATTTGGAATTGGAAAAAAATATCACCTCCTTTCCTAATCTACCCTTCCCTCTACGGCCAACCTCTTACCAAGGCCACATTCCAAAGTAAAGGGTGAATAAATTAAGAAACTTGCCCCCAACCGTCCCCTGCGAATCTTCCCCACCCGTGCAGATCTGAGATGTAGAGCAACTAGAAAGCAACATGGGTAACACGCCTTCTGGCAGGATTCTGGGGACCACAGGACTGGTCCTATCCATTCCCTGATATAGACGTGTCACCTCTTGGTGTGGTGGTTTACCTCAAGGGACCTTGGGGCTATACATACATGGATGGGAGAGACGTGAGAATGTGTCGGGTGGTCAGGGTGGCCACCCAGCCCCTGTAGGTCCCCTTACCTTTCTTTTTCTTCTTTCTTTTTTTTTGTTCCCCTTACCTTTCTTGTTGCCAGCCAGGTGGACCATTTCTTGCCATTTTGACCATCCATAAAATATCTAACTGTGATTAAGTTGACAGAATTTTGGCTGAGATGTCTGGTTTTTTCAGCTGTCAGTGGTCCCTCTCACTTTCCCTCCACAAGTTCTCTGGTCTGCCCAAAGTCCATACTGTCTTGGGCTTCCTCCTGTTGCTTTTTCCTGGGGCCTCCAAAGTTTAGAATCCTACAACATCCTCCTGTGTATTCAGCAGATCCTTTAACCTTAATTCCATGCTTCTAGATGTCATTGTTTAGCACTTTGAGTACCAGACATTGTGCTTGATCCAGAAGTGATGGCGAGATCTCTGAGCCAGTAAACCCTTCCTTTTTTCAGAACTTCCCTCCTTTTTCACAGGCAGAGGAGTCAACTTTCTCTCCCCAAAGAATGGAGAGTGGAAGAGAAAGCTTAATGTTGGTGGAAAGGAACCAGGGGCATGCCTGAGCCTCTTTAACTTTCTTCAAGGTCCTCTAAAGCAGGAGTCAGCAAACTTTCTTTAAGGATCAGAGAGTACACATTCCAGCCTTTGCAGGCCATATGGTTTCCCTTGCAGCTCCTTAACTCTGCCATTATAGCATGAAAGCAGTAATAGATAATACAGAAACAAGTGAGTATGGCTATGTTCCAATAAAACTTTGTTTTTAAAAACAGGCAGTGGGTGGGTTTGGTCTTCAGGCTACATTTTGGCCACCCCTGCTCTAGACCAATGGGGAGATCACAGAACCAGAATGGTTCCAAGAGCTGGTCTAAGAGTTGCCCTCATTTTACAAAAGGCAATGAGGTCTGCAGAGGTGAAATATATGCTCAAGGTGACACCAGCTGTTAGAACCCAGATGAAGTAAATGAAATAGGAAAAGAGCGTTCAGAGAACCAACTAGTTGGTTGGCATCACCTGACCTTTTTTTCTTTTTTTTTACATAAAATCTCAAATATCTGTTTGAAATATGTTTTCTAAAATAGAGAAAATAGTATAGTAAATCCCTATGTACCTATCACCTGGCTTGAACAATGAACAGCTCATGGACAATCTTACTTTGTGTGTATCTTTCCCCTTTGGCCTCTTTGGAAGCAAATCCATGAAATCATAGCATTTCAACCTTAGCCTAAGTGGCTGTCAGAGCAGAGTGCTATTCTGAGGGCTTCCTGAAACACCAAGATAGACCCAGGCCCTGCTTTGCAGATGAGGTTTAGGCTATTGCCTCCTTCAGCTTTCAGACACCATAATTTTCAAAATTTGGCCTCAGCTACTGCTGCCACTCCCAGGCTTGCTAAGCTTCTGGATTCTTTTGAGGGAATTTGGGCTGCTAACAATCCTTGAAAAGTACTCCTGAAGCTGGGTGGATGCCTTAGGTTTTGGCAAATTAAAGTGCCACTTGGCCAAATTCAAAGCCTTTGTAAATCATGTTCTGCCCCAAGGGTCTTGCCATCCCTATATGGATGATCTGGGTAGGGGTGTTTGACATGGATGGTGATGTCCCTTTGTGACGTCAGACCATTGCTGCCAGGGCCACCTTCCCTTTTTTGCCCTTTCCTGGTTAAAAACCCACTGAGGAGGGAATGGAGGAGCAGGAGTTGAAGCTGCCCCATTTTGCTCTGGCTCTGCTTCTAAGGGACCTGTCCCCTGTTGTCTCAGATCTCAGAGGGCAGAGGCATCTCTATCAGAGCACTCTGCAAAGCCCCCTTCCAAACATTCCCATTTTATATTAACCACAGTCATACCAAATGAGTAGAGCAGGTTTGTCCTAATTTCCCCCAGTGATAAAATGGCCCAAGGTTCACAGCTGACACGTGGTAGACTTGGGGCTAAGCCCAAGTGTTAGGACTCAAATCCCATGTTCTTGCCATAGGCCAGCAGTTCTGAATGTGATCCCAGACCAGCAACCTCAGTATTATCTGGAAACTTGTTAAACATGCAGATCTTGGGCCCTATTCCAGACCTAATGACTAAGAAACTCTGGGAGGGTGGCTCCCAGTAATGTTTTAACTAGCTCTTCAGGAGATCATCGGAATCACATCTAGAATTATAACACAAACAACAAACAGCCCCCCACTGCCAGCTGCACCCCAAGTGCACTGCCAACCTCTGACCAAGGCCTCCTTCCAAGGGATTGAGACCTTGAGGCCCTTGCTGTCACTGCCGCTGCCCCAACATGCAGATCCAGTCTGATTCCCACCTGACCCCAAACCCTGCTCCTCAGTGCCAGAAGAGGAAGAGGAATGAGCCTGGCCAGAGCCCAGGTGTAGTAGTTTGGAAGCAGAATCCCATCTGGCTTTCAAACGAGCACAGAACAGCAGCTTCAGACTTTCACTGCTGGAACAGCTCAATTCTTGGGCGTAGTGTCCAAGTTGGGTACTTTACATCTTTGACTCCAGCTCTGGAGAGTAAACCTGGTTTGCTTATGTTCAAGAGGTCTTCCCTGTCCTGGCTCCAGATTCTTCACCAGGTTTACTTTGTAAGCCATTAAATGAGGTGGCTGTGCCCCAGCTTAGCAATGATCTTACGCTCTGCTGGCCGGGAGTGCAGGCCAATTTGCAAAGGCATGTGGGAGGTATTTACCTGCAATGGGTGGGACCTAGAGGGAACTTCAAGTTCATTTCCTTGGATGGACATTAAGCTGAGGCCTGTACTATTTCCCAAGAAGCCCCACTCTCTCTTCCTGCCTCAGCTTCAGATGACGAGTCTGTGGGTTGGATTTACTGGGGGAGTGGTTTCGGCAGGGTTCCAGCCTTGGTCTGGTCGGCCCACCGGTTGACTGGAGCGTGCAGCGCTGGAGGCCCTGGGCTGCGTGGGGCGGGAGCCATGTCGCCTCGGTCCCGGGTCCGCCCATCCGGCAGGGGGCGCGCGGCGCCCGGGCCGCTCGCTCCTGCCCTTCTGCCCTGTCCCTGCCGGGCTCCGGAGTCGCGGGGGCGGGCGGGAGCGAGATGGCGGCCGCCAGGAGACTCATGGCGCTGGCCGCCGGCGTCTCTCCGCGCCTGCGGCCGCTGGCTCCCTACACCCCCGGGCGACAGGGACGCCCGCGCGGCCTCTCGACAGGCTGCATCCGCCCCGACTGCACGAAGGCGGCCGCTGAGGCGGGGGCGGCCCCCGACGGGCCTGAGGAAGGCGACGGAAGCATGGTGAACGGTGAGGGCAGGGGCAGCCAGGCTGCGACGCCCTTGAGTTCGGGGGATGACAGAGCTAGGGGCGCGGGCTGGGGTCGGGCCCTCTCTTGTATGGCTGAGACCACTATTCAGTGGCGGGCCGGAGCCCTGCTGTTGTAAAGCTCACACGGTTCAGGCCCAAATGGTCCCCAAGCGCGGAGGTTCTGGGACTGGAGCGCTTGCACCTGGCAACAATAGGTGATAGGTGTGTACCACAAGGGAGTTGGGGGAAAACAGGTAAACGTCCAGTTCCTGCCAGGTCCGTGGTCAAGGGTTAGAGCATCAAGGTTAAGCACATCCTCGCTGTTGTGAGAAAGGCAAAGAGCTCAAAATACATCTGAGACTTCAGAATCTCGAATAGAGACAGAATGATTGCTCTAGTGGACCCCAGCGCGGCGCCTCCTGAACGGTGCAGGAAATGAAACTGGTAAGAGCATCCATGCCCATCAAGGATGGACAGAGAGAGCCAGCCTCTGCCCTATAGAGCTGGAGGGGGTACCAGGGCACGTCTGCTGTTATATGTGTGTCTAGTGGGCTACTTAAAGTTGGGTCCTCCTGTGGGATGGAACCCCTTTGAGTCTACTTACATATTGTTTCTCGACTACTCGACTCTCAGTTGCTTTACAAGTTAACATTTAGAGGGAGACAGGGCCAGGCAGAATCCTCCCTCTTGGCCAGATGACACAGGAGTCTGCTCCAAGGAAATAGCCTCAACCCAGGCAGCAGAGTTACAGCAGAACTCCTGGAGGAGCTTTTTCAAAATACAGACTTGCCTAACATCATTGCCATTCCCAGGTGCCCTGTGGGGATCAGGGTGGGCAGTGCTGTGAAGAAGCTCCCCAGGTGACTTATGATTGATGCATGCAGGTGCACAGGTGCATATATGTACCCCCTACAAAATTACTTTTTGGAGCTGAATTATAATGCTAGAGACTGTGGGTGGAGAATGAAAAGGCTTCCCATCCCTTCTGCTGGTCTCTGACTCTGCATCTCTTGAAGGTCCACTCTGGTGCTTTGGGGCTCTTCCTTTAGTTTTCAGCCACTCTCAGCAGGCTTCTTCATGGTCTAAGTCCTGTGTTTGGCACAAGCTGCTTCTAGGTGGACATCTCACCCATTTGTGCTCTGGGATTGATCCAAAGTGCAATAAACCTCTCACGGTGTTTGATGCATCCCGCCTCCACTTGGTTCACTGCAGTGAACTCCCAGGAGGAATAGCTCATGCCCATGTCTAAGCTAAGGAGGTCTCTAATCAGTGTCCCTACACATAATCTGGCTCTGGGGTGGCCTTTTGCACGGTGTTGAGGTAGAGTTGAGAACTGGGGCCTGGTATTCAGACTCCACGGCCAACCCTCCCTGTTGTGTGTCTGTTATTTTAGGAGGGGCCTTGCATTGTCGTGAACTCCACTGTGTGTGTGTGGTCGATTTTGTTTTTTGTTTAGTGCGTTCTTTCAGACATCAGATTGGGGGCGTTGTTGCCATGTAGGCTTCTGTAGCTGATGTGTTAAGTTGGGAGCTTGGGTGGCGAAGAGGATCCTGGCTGGTTCCCCTCTGTGGTGTGGGGGGCGTTGGCCCTTCTCTTTCAGGAGATGATCGTGCATTGGCTCTAGCCCCACTGTCCCCTGTAAACCCTGAAGTCATTCTCCCTCCTTTTTAAGATGCTCCTGGGTGGTTTGGGATCATGAGCCAACATCATCAGTATCCAGTCCAGGGTTGTCCTGATACACACCCCATGGAGTTTTTAGAAGAAAAAGCACAACTATAATGCTTTTGTTCTTATTCTCTTAGCTTCTAGGGACCTATTAAAAGAGTTTCCACAGCCCAAAAATCTTCTCAACAGTGTGATTGGAAGAGCCCTTGGCATCTCACATGCAAAAGACAAATTGGTCTACGTGCACACAAATGGACCAAAGAAAAAGGTAACTCTGCTGGTGGCAAGGAGACATGTTGGTCTGATTCTCTGGAAGGAGACTGGCTGCTCTTTTCTCTCTCAGAGTTCTTGTCAGGGAGGCCATAGAGTGGGTTTTCTGAATTGAGAATGGTCAGCAGAGAATCTCAGAGCAAAGCTAAATCTGGAGAAGAGCCTGGTTTAGGGAAGGGGAACATGGGCAAGTGAAGTGAGACGTTCCCATCTTGTGTAAGATAGGCCTCTGTACTGGGCCCTGGATTTGGTCCCTTCCAACTAACTGGAACTGTAGAGGGTTAGAGCTGATGATAATTCCTGCTCCCAGAGTCTTGTAGGTCCTGGGACCCACAGGAAGCATGTAGGCAAACCATTCTGAATGAAAATTTTTAAGGATAAAGATGGGTCCCACCTTGCCCTCTGGCTAGAACATGGCACTTTCAAGAAGCAAAACAGCTTGAGGTGGGACAGTGGCTTGAGGGTGGGGGAGTCTGAGCCTTCCAAGGAGTTAATGATGGGATTGGGGTTCTGTCTTGCACTCAGGCCTGCTGCTGTGAGGTCTACAGCTTTGCTGTTGATTCTCCATGTGGTTTGTTATAACTTTGTAGTCTAGAGAGGCAAGGGTCCTGATTCTCTCTTCTCTTCCTCAGAAAGTCACCCTCCACATAAAGTGGCCCAAGAGTGTGGAGGTAGAAGGCTATGGCAGCAAGAAGATCGACGCTGAGAGGCAGGCTGCGGCTGCGGCCTGCCAGCTGTTCAAGGTGACCCTCCCCTAGTGAAGACCATGCAGACCTCCCTCCTGAGAACTGCTTGAAGTGACGGTTTTCCTGGTGTCAGCTGCACCTAGGTTTAGGTTGGCAGGGTGTTCAAACCACTCACCTGTCCTAAGCCCTTCCCACCTTGTGGTTCCTTTTTTGCTTCAGCCAGTGACGGAATAGATTAATATTATTTTCTTGCCACTGTAGTTATCTACTTTCTGTGGTTTCAAAAACCACAGAGAAGAACCCCTTTATGGAGAACACTCCCTCTGTACAGCACCATGGTGAGACTTCTATTTTGGTTTCTGTTTTTCTTTCCCTGTTATTTCATGTATTTAGGTTTTTCCTTGTAGCCACATAGTCCTCTCTTACTTACAATGGAAGAATAATAGTCACTTCTCTCACTTCCCAGTGGTTGGACGTGGGTTGCTTTCAGTTTTTGATTGCGCAGCATTTCCTATACCTTCATTGTTGCTCCCAGCCTTTCTTTCGATCCCTAATTGGCTCCCTTCATGGCTGTGCCAACCTTGAATCTTCCTCACATTCCTAGGTCTTTGCTCTTGACAAGGACAAAGCTGTATTCCTTCAGCTTCTCTCCCGCTCATGGTCTACAGACCTTCATTGTCACTGCTTCTCCTGGGTCTGAGGAGGCAAGGTCCCTTTTCCTGTCCTGGGCTCCCACACGACCCTTCTCTTTTCTGTGTCCTCTCTGTCTCCTCCATCTTGTCTCCCACGCTTTTATTTAATTTTCAGATCTTTCCTCATCTGATTCTTTTCTGTAAGAGTCAAAAATTCTTCAGTGTTTGGGAATTCCCTGGCGGTCCAGTGGTTAGGATGCCACACTTTCATTGCCGAGGACACAGGTTCGATCCTTGGTTGGGGGAACTAGGATCCCGCAAGCGGTGCGGCACAGCCAAAAAAAATTCTTCAGCGTTGTAATCCCTTCCCCAGGCCCTGCTTCCCTGCACACACACAGCTCTCCGTGCTTGTGGTTTGCATTCTTTCCACTCCAGCATCACAGCCCATGCCATGGTTGCTGGTTCCCTTCACATCCTCATAGCGCCTGGTGATTGTTGGCTGACTGGGGCAGCTTTGCCAGGCTCACCAGCCTCCCCTCAGTCCTTGCTCTGCTTGAATGGTCAGTGGCTTTGGCACTGCGGGGCATTTTTTCTTCAGCCCCTGGGTTATACCTGCTTTCCTTGTCTCTGGGTCACTCTAGGCTCCTCTTCCTCTCCCACTCTCTATAAACATCTTTTTCTGTACTCCTTCTGCCTGGGGAAATCTTCTCTCTCAGAAATTCAACCATCCTTTCTGTGTTTAATGTCTTGGAAACCTCCGTCTCCCTTAGAGCACCTCTACCTCAGGGGTTCTCAATTTCGGGGGGATTTTGCACCCCAGGGGACATTTGGTAATGTCTAGAGACATTTTTGGCAGCCACAAGGAGAAGAGTGCTACCTGGTATGATGCCAGGGATGCTGCTAAACGTCCCACAATGCACAGGCCAGCCCCTCACAACAAAGAATTACCTGGTCCAAAATGTCTATAGTGCCGAGGGTGAGGATGCTTTTCTGCCTGGATGTAGAAGGCACTTTAAACTGAGACCATGTGCAGCAAGTTGTGATCACATTCCTCCCCAGCCCGTTCTCTGTTCTCTATCTATGCTCATGGCCTTTTTTGTTTGTATGTTTAATTGTGGTAAAATACACAAAATATAAAATTTAGCATCTTAGCCACTTTTAAGTGTACAGTTCAGTAGTATTAAGTGCAGCCACGTTGTTGAGCACCCAGTCTCTAGAACTTCTTCATCCTGGAAAACTGAATCTCTATACCCAGTAAACAACTCCCCATCCTGCCTTCCCCCCAGCCCCTGGCAGCCACCATCCTACTCTCTATTTCTGCGAATTTGACCACTCGTCACATAAGTGAAATCATACAGTGTCCTTTTGTGACTGGTTTATGTCACTTAGCATAATGTCCTCAAGGTTCATTCATGTTGTAGCAAGTGTCAGAGTTTCTCTCTTTGTAAAGGCCAGTAATATTCAATTGTATGTATATATCACATTTTGTTTATCCATTCATCCATTGATGGACTCTTGGGTCCACTTTTTGGCCATTGTGAAATAAGGCTGCAGTGAACAAATACCTCTTCGAGACCCTGCTTTTAATCCCCAGAATTGGAATTGCTAGATCATATGGTAATTCTGTTCTTAATTTTTTGAGGAACTGCCACACTGTTTCCATTATTATACATTCCCACCAACAGTGCACAAGTGTTCTAATTTCTCCACAGCCTCACTAACACTTGTTACTTTCTTTCATTTTATTTATTTATTTGATAGTAGTCATCCTAATGGGTATGAGTTGGTATTTCATTGTGGTTTTGATTTGCATTTTCCTAATGATCAGTGATGTTGAGCATCTTTTCTTATGCTTATTGGCCATTTATGTATTTTCTTTGTAGAAATGTCTTTTTAAGTCCTTTGCCCACTTTTTAGCCACATCGTTTTGTTGAATTATGGGAGTTCTTTATATATTCTGGAGAGTGTAGCCCATTCATTCCTTAATATTTGTACTCAAATTTGCTCATCTTTTTTCCTCCCAAACTAGATGTTTCTTAAGCATTGCCCTCAGGCTTGTTGTGAGGTGCTGACAGCACAAAGGTGACTGAGGGTGCTCTTGGGGCAGCCACAGCCCAGAGAGGAAGCACCCACATGAGGGGAGAGGTGCACCTCAGCCTCCTGAATAAAGCAGGCTATTCTTAAAGAGTGAGTAGAAGTTTTCCAGGAACAGGGATGGAGAGGGCACTCCAGATAGAGGGCGCAGAGACATGGAACCAGGGTGCGCGCGAGCAACTAGCGGATTGTGAACGTGGGTCTGAGTGCTTGGCGATGGTGCGAACAGGTGGGCAGGAGCCAGAACACCAAGCCCTTAGGTGTCTCAGGTAGGAGTCTTGATTGATCCTGTGGATGCTAGGTCTGCTGACTGGTGGTAATTGGTGGAATGACAGAGCTGAGTTTGCTTTTAGGAATAGTCCCCAAAAGCAGTGGGGTCAGGCAAGACCAGAGACGGGGGCACAGGATAGGTGAGAATGCCAGTAGCAGCAGTGCAGGAGCTTTCTTCTGGGGTTATTAAAAAGCTGGAAAAGACAGTGACTGGTCAGATGGAGGAGGGAGGAAGAGCGGGTTGGTGGGGAAGCATGAGCCAGCACGGGGAGCCCTGGAGGGGAAGCGGGTTGGGTGGGTGTTCATCATCAGGAACACCTCATGGCCTTGTGTGTGGGGGGCTGTGAGTGGGAGGCAGGGAGGTAAAGCATGCTGGTGTCCTGGGGAAGGCCAAGGGCGAGGGTGCTGTATGTGTTTCCTGTATAATCAGATCGTCCTTGTAAGCAGGCGGTGACGTGATGCAGAAGCATGGAGGCTGAGCCTTGGGCCAGGCACCCGTACTGCCCTGCCCTGAGTGGCTGTGCTTTCATGCATGTGGATGTGTGTGGCGTGCCCTTTTCACATTCTCTGTCACAGAATCCTACTGTTATGCATCTGTTCTTCCACACAGATTTGACAATTTGTCAAGTGCCCAAAAAGTCTATCCAGACTTTGATTGGAGTTATGTTACATGGGTTAACTTAGGAGGCTTTTGTCTCTTTACTCAAAAAAGTTTCATATCAGGAACTCCCATATTTTGTGTCCTTTTACCAAGTTTTATACTTTTAAAAAATATGTAAATTTATTTCTTTAAGTTCATCTTAGGTAGGCTATGGTTATTGTTGCTGTTGTGAATAGAATTTTCCTGATTACATTTTATTTTTTTTTTTAGATTTTTTTGATGTGGACCATTTTTAAAGTCTTTATTGAATTTGTTACAATATTGCTTCTGCTTTATGTTTTGGTTTTTTGGCTGCGAGGCATGTGGGATCTTAGCTCCCTTACCAGGGATCAAACCCACACCCCCTGCATTGGAAGGCAAAGTCTTAACCACTGGACCTCCAGAGAAGTCCCTTCCTGATTACTATTTTTTTTTTTAACATCTTTATTGGAGTATAATTGCTTTACAATGTTGTGTTAGTTTCTGCTGTATAACACAGTGAATCAGCTATATGTATACACATATCCCCGTTTCTCCTCCCCCTTGCGTCTCCCTTCCACCGTCCCTACCCCACCACTCTAGGTGGACACAAAGCACCGAGCTGATCTCCCTGTGCTATGTGGCTGCTTCCCACTAGCTACCTGATTACATTTTAAATTACAGTTGGTTCTTTCAGAAATCTGAGGAGAGAATTGTTGTTTTTTAAAGATTTAATTTTATTTATTTTTGGCTGTGTTGGGTCTTCGTTGCTGCGCACGGGCTTTCTCTAGTTGTGATGAGCGGGGGCTACTCCTTGTTGCAGTGCATGGGCTTCTCCTTGTGGTGGCTTCTCTTGTTGCGGAGCACGGGCTCTAGGTGTGCGGGCTTCAGTCGTTGTAGCACATGGGCTCAGTAGTTGTGGCTCTTGGGCTCTAGAGCACCGGCTCAGTAGTTGTGGCTCGTGGGCTTATTTGCTCCACGGCATGTAGGATCTTCCCAGACCAGGGATCGAACCTGTGTCCCCTGCATTGGCAGGCAGGTTCTTAACCACTGAGCCACCAGGGAAGTCCCTGAGGGGAGAGTTTTAAGAAGCGAGTGGTCACTCCTCGGCTTGTCACGAGTCAGGTGTGGCTGAAGCCGCGCTGTGGAGCAGTGCCTGGATTCTGGCACCTGCCATCTACTGTCACATGGCTGTAATGTCTGAAACCCTCTTGATGCGCCTGGCTTACCCGTGTTGTCTTTACCACTCCCAACTTGAATTTCTTGACCTTGTGCTCTATTCACGTGCTACTCCTGTTCTTCTAGCTTCTTATTTTTTTGTTCTTTAGACTCTGTTTTTCTGCATTTTTCTTCTGCCTCTTAGATTTTTAGCTTCTTGAGGGCAGAGATCAGGTCTCATCCCTCCTGATGGTGCCCAGGGTGGCAAGCATGTTGCTTTGTACATGCTAGAGACTCGGCAAATGTCTTATTTGATTTTCTCTAGAAAAGAATAAAACTGTAATATATTTTAAAATAATATTTTTGTATAACTGGCTTTAAAAACGTTTGGTGTTATTTCTAGAGTATGTTCCCAGCATAGGATTCTTGTGTCAGAGGTATAGCTGTTTTATGGTGTAGACAACATATATCCTAATTGCTACACTCACTGAAGCTTTCTAGATCACTTTGTGAATGCATCTGCTTCTTGTTGCCCTGTGGGTTTTTCTTTGTTTTGTTTTGTTTCTTTGGTCTTTTGTCTTAATAGCTATAAGAATTTACCTTGTCATTTTCATCTGTTGAAGCTAGACATGTTAAGTGCTCTCTCTGTGCCCAGTTCTGGACTAGGGCCTGAGGTGAGTAGACAGGTGAAAAAGCATGGCTCCCACACATGAGGGACTTACGGTGTAACCGGGCAGGTTCCGAGCAGCCTGAGGTGTGAGGGTGGTATGGGCCCTCACAACGCCCCTTTTTTCCCCAGGGCTGGGGTCTGCTGGGTCCCCGGAATGAGCTGTTTGATGCAGCCAAATACCGCGTGCTAGCCGATCGCTTTGGCTCTCCGGCTGACAGCTGGTGGCGCCCAGAACCCACCATGCCACCTACTTCCTGGCGGCAGCTGAATCCTGAGAGCATCCGGCCAGGGGGACCTGGGGGCTTATCCCGCTCCTTGGGCCGGGAGGAAGAGGAGGATGAGGAGGAAGAGCTAGAAGAGGGGACCATTGATGTCACTGAATTTCTGTCTATGGCCCAGCAGGACTCCCACACCCCACTCAGGGATTCGAGGTACAGCCAGGGGCAGGGAATGCAGGGGAAGCTGGCTGCACCTTGACATGGGGTGGGGTGTGTTCCCAGGGAGTCTTCTCTGAGATGGGAGGGCCCCTGCCCCACATCTCAGTCCGCGTCTCTGTTATTCATTGGTATATCTACCTGTTCTTGGGGAAAGCCACTTGTGGCCATGTACTGTATGGCTGGGCTTTTGCGAAACAGCAGCACGGACCCTCTCTCCAGCTCACACTTGGGTCCTTCAGAGGCCCAGTAACTACTCTGCCTGCCCACTGCCCCTACCCTCCTATCTGTTTGGGGGAACTGAGGGAGCGCCAGGTGTGCTTTGTGTCTGTGAGAGGATCACAGGCCAAGTGGAAATGCCCCAGCCTCCTGCAACTATGCAGTATCCTAGCCCCTGGGTCTCAGAGCAGGTGAAATTGGCCCAGGAAGAGAGTGCTTTTTCACCTAAACTTTTGGTCCTCCCAGGGGGGGTTCCTTTGAAATGACAGATGACGACAGTGCTATTAGGGCTCTGACCCAGTTTCCGCTTCCCAAGAACCTTCTGGCCAAGGTGATTCAGATAGCGACATCGTCCTCCACAGCCAAGGTGAGCTGGGTCTCCTATAAGTGTGTGTGAGACTGGGGAGCTGTCTTGGTCAAGTCTGGTTTTCCTCCAGACCAGGTGGGAGGGAGACTACGTACGGGAGGGCCGAAGATGCCCGTTCTCCAAGCCCAGCCTGGGCCAGCTGGGGGAACTCCAGGTCCTTGGAGGGTTGAAGCAGCAGGGACAGATTGGAAGTCAGAACACTGGAGCACAGGGAGGGGGCTGGGGACTGTAGGAGTGGAAGACCTATATCTGTTCAAGGGTTGCGGGCAGGAAAGGAGGGTTTGGGGAGGGGGTGGCTGACTTGCTGAGGTTTTCATCTTTGTTGTCAGGCTGAGGGGCTTTGGTTAAGCAGAGCTTCTCTCCAGGTGCAAGGCCTTTTTGATCCCCCAGGATGTGCTTAGTTTTTAGCTTGTGTTGACAGCTTCAACCTGCAGCTACCATCATACCTGTTTGCTTTGAAAGTGCTGAGAGGACAGTGGACTAGGAGGGCAGGTAGTGGCATTGCCCAGATGCCATTTCCTCCTGTGAAATCATGGTACCACAGGAGAAGCAAGGCCAGGATCTGGGAGCTGCAGCCCCACAGGGCTGGCTTCTGCCTGTTCAGTGGCACTTCTTTTGTGGCTGATGCTTGGTACCTGCTCAGATGGGGGTTAAATCCATCTCTGTGTCCCTTGATATTCTGCGAACTCCTGGATGTTTTCATTCCCTAACTTTCTGTAACCGTCTCTCTTGCCCTTTGTGTAGAACCTCATGCAGTTCCATACTGTGGGCACCAAGACCAAGCTGTCCACCCTCACCCTACTCTGGCCCTGTCCCATGACCTTTGTCGCCAAAGGGCGTCGCAAAGCAGAGGCAGAGAATAAGGCGGCAGCCCTGGCTTGTAAGAAACTGAAGGTGAGTGCAAGGTCCCTGGTGTGATGCATGAGATGTCTTGGAGCTCCCTGCTACCCTTGGCAAATGGTCCACTTTTCCAGGAAATGAAATCTACCACTGCCAGGCTTTTGGCCTGGGCACATAAGTATCTGGTGTCCCAGCCTTGCTCGTCAGGCTGTGGGGTGCTGTTTCCAGGGCTTCTCCACAGTCCCTGTGGAGGTGCTTTGCCTGTGAGCTCAGCACTGTTGGCTGGAACCTGGGTGAAGCCAGGAGGAGACATGCTTATCATTCTGAATGGTATGGAGCTGGAGAAATGATGTCTTTGTTGAGGGACAGACTTGGTATCTAGAAAGATCTTGATAACTTGGGCTTTGTGGCCAAAACAAACCACGTGACGTTCATCTAGGATGAATATTGAAGGGATCAACATCCAGGTGAAGGCAGTGGGGCTTACAGCTAGCAATCATTTTGAAGCGGCTTTGGAGGTCAGCTGATAGCCCAGTTGTGGGAGTTACCTGAACCCATGGGGGTCTGGTTTGCAGAATAAGAGAGGAAGGAGGCCCTGTTTTACTCTGAATGGTCGGATATACCTTTGGTGTACATTTGGCTCTGGGAACTGAATTTTAGATAGAGCTGATAGTGAGGGGTACCAAGATCCTGGAGAACTGAAGAGGGATGGGTTCAGGTAAGTGGTGAGAGGGAATGGATGTGTCATTACCTGTAGCTCAAGAGGACAGAACTAG
Organism: Pseudorca crassidens; assembly: GCF_039906515.1. NCBI lineage: Eukaryota > Metazoa > Chordata > Mammalia > Artiodactyla > Delphinidae > Pseudorca > Pseudorca crassidens. The sequence goes on from NC_090305.1 coordinate 67,543,356, forward strand.
GGCTAACTGGGAGAACTTCGAGGAAGTCTAAATTTTAATTTGATAGACAAAAACAGTGATGAACTTGAGAACTCTTGTTTTAGGAGGGTATTTCCACTGTCCTGGGAGTATTTAATTCAAATTTGTGAAAACTAACGTTGGAATAAGATTGCACCTGTCACCACTGTTCAGTCTGCTAATGTCCACATTTGTCCCCCAAAAAATCACTTTTCGTTGACTGGTTTTATTAAGCAACCATTACAGATTGAAACTGAAAAATAAATGCATTGACAAAAAACAAAAACAGACAAAAAAGTGATGAGAAGACGACCCTCAGCATGTTAGAGGCCTGTCTCAGGAAGGAGCAAGCTTCTAGGTGGCAGCAGTGTTCTGAGAGCAGCTGACTGCCCACGGTCAGAGAGGCTGTAGGTAAATTCTCACAGTCCTGGGAAAGGACAGAGGGCTCCCCTGCAGCAAGGTGGCCCTGTTGGCACCTCTTCTGTTCTGGCACGAGGAGGCTGGGGAAGGGGATTGGTCCCTGTGCAGGTAGACTTCTTAAAGGAGGGAGTGTTTGCTCTGGGTTTTGGAGGGTGTGCGGAATCCGGACATGAAAGACTATAGGGGAAAATGACTGGTTTTCCACATTTGCCCAATGTGTTGGAAGGCTTTGTCTTATTTCTGGTGGGTGGCTTTGGGCATATAGGGAAATAAAACAGAGAGTTTCCCTTCCAGTGGTTTATTTTATCAAGGTGCATAAGTATGTATTTCCGGGAACTTCCGTGTACGTTTGTACGGTGGACTGGGTGTCATGCAGAGACAGGTGGAGGTGTGGCAGCTGGACGTGAAATGTGGCAGGGGTGGGCGGGCAGCGAAGGCACAGGAGCCTGCGACTGGGTTCCGGGGTGGCTCAGGGCCTGGCCCGCCTGTCTCAGGTGGGGATTCACGGAGGTGAGCCTGGGCTGCTGTGGGGACTCCGGCTGCTCGGGGAGAGGATTCTCTGCGGCGCCCGTCTGTGCGGGTGGGGGCTGTAACACTCAGACACGCCAGGTCTGGTTTTGCTTGAATCATTTTTAACAATTTTTTTTTTTGGTGGAGACCTAACATTTTCCTGGTTCCTAATTTCTCCCTCCTGCACCATATTGGCCCAAACCCAAAAATGTCTTAGAAAAGAGGTTGCTCTGCACGACTTCTCTAAAGCTCCTGAGCAGGTCTGGGCCAGTTATGGGGAGACAGGCATAGACCAGCCTCCCGTGTTCCCTCTGCAGAGCCTGGGCCTGGTGGACCGGAACAACGAGCCGCTCACCCACGCCATGTATAACCTGGCCTCCTTGCGCGAGCTGGGTGAGACCCAGCGCCGGCCGTGTACCATCCAGGTGCCTGAACCCATCCTCCGCAAGATAGAGACCTTCCTAAACCACGTAAGAGAATCCCCACATTCCTCTTCACCTGCCCGCCTTCATCTACCCAGACCAAAAGCTTTCACCTGCAGCAGGCGGTAGTGACTCCCCGCTTTCCCCACTGGGGATGGAGCCTGGGCACACTTTTGCCCTGAGCAGTCCTGTCTTGCCCGCGAGGGTCCCAGGGCAGTTGAGGACTGAGTCCTGCCCGGCGGGTGGGCCATAGCTTCTGGCCAAGGTGAATTGTGTGGAGGGGCTGGCTGGCTGTGGGTAAATGAGAAGAAGCTATTTCTCTTCACCATTTTGTTTGCCTCTCCCGTCCTCCAGTACCCCATGGACAGTTCATGGATCTCCCCAGAGCTCCGGCTGCAGAGTGATGACATCTTGCCCTTGGGCAAGGACTCGGGGCCGCTGGGTGACCCTATCACAGGCAAGCCCTACATGCCCCTGTCAGAAACAGAGGAGCTGCGTCTGAGCCAGAGCCTGCTGGAGCTGTGGCGGCGGCGAGGGCCGGTCTGGCAGGAGGCCCCCCAGCTCCCTGTGGACCCTCATCGGGACACCATCCTCAGTGCCATCGAGCAGCACCCGGTGGTGGTCATCGCCGGGGACACGGGCTGTGGGAAGACCACGCGCATCCCCCAGCTGCTGCTGGAGCGCTACGTGACCGAGGGCCGAGGTGCTCGCTGCAATGTGATCATCACTCAGCCGCGCCGCATCTCGGCTGTGTCCGTGGCACAGCGGGTCAGCCACGAACTGGGCCCCTCCCTGCGCCGGAACGTGGGCTTCCAGGTGCGGTTGGAAAGCAAGCCTCCAGCCCGAGGTGGGGCTCTGCTGTTCTGTACCGTGGGCATCCTGCTACGGAAGCTGCAGAGCAACCCCAGCCTGGAGGGCGTGAGCCATGTAATCGTGGACGAGGTGCACGAGCGGGACGTGAACACGGACTTCCTGCTGATTCTGCTCAAGGGCCTGCAGCGGCTCAACCCGGCCCTGCGGCTGGTGCTCATGAGTGCCACAGGTGATAACGAGCGCTTCTCCCGCTACTTTGGTGGCTGCCCTGTCATCAAGGTGCCCGGCTTCATGTACCCTGTCAAGGAGCACTACCTGGAGGATATCCTGGCCAAGCTGGGCAAGCACCAGTACCCACACCGGCATCGGCACCACGAGGTGAGGGGATACGCCCGCCCCGTCCTGCCCACGGCTCCTGGCCTTTTCTCCATGGATTCCCCTCCTCCTTCCCAAGCCTTGGTTTCCTTGCTAGAAATGGGAATGATCAGGCCTTCTTGACAAGGGTGTGGTGAGGGTTGGAGGTGATGTGTCACGTGCCTTGACCTCACCGAGTCGCGGTGGCCGTGTCCTGTGCACGACCCCTGGCCCCGGGGCTGTGACTGGCCTCTCTTCCCCCACCCCAGTCTGAGGATGAATGCGCTCTCGATTTGGACCTCGTGACTGATCTGGTTCTGCACATTGATGCCCGCGGGGAACCAGGTGGGTGCTTTCTTCTCTGCCCCGTGCCCACCCTGCTCTCCCATCTGCCGGGAGCCACTAGCTCATGCCTGCAGGGCCCTTTACAGGTGGGATCCTCTGCTTCCTGCCTGGGTGGCAGGAGATCAAAGGAGTGCAGCAACGCCTCCAGGAGGCCCTGGGCATGCATGAGAGCAAGTACCTCATCCTGCCAGGTGAGAGCATGTGTGCAAGGATGGTGGCCCCTAACACCAGGCTTGCCCTCTGTCCTGGGGAGTGACTCACCTGGGGCTCAGGGCCTTGGGTTTCTTAATAGGCTGCACTACTTTTTTGCTGGCTTTGTGACCTCTACTGGGCATATTACTGATCTGGACTTCAGTTTCATCAAAATAGGGTCAAAATCCCTGCCTGCCCTCATATGGGGAGGTTTTGGCTGGAGCAGTGCCCGTGACCAGTGTGTTCTTGCTGCCCACCAGTGCACTCCAACATCCCCATGATGGACCAGAAGGCCATATTCCAACAGCCTCCCGTTGGCGTGCGCAAGATTGTCTTGGCCACCAACATTGCTGAGACCTCCATCACAATCAATGACATTGTGCACGTGGTGGACAGCGGTCTGCACAAGGAGGAACGCTACGACCTGAAGACCAAGGTGGCACCCATCTCCTGGCCCTGCCCCAGCCCAGATCTACCCTGGGCCTGTGTGTCTGGAGAAGGCCACACCTGTGGGATCTCCCTGTCCCTGCTATGGGGGGCAGTTGAGGAGCTGAGTGAGGTGAAGGCCAGGCGCAGGGGAGCATGGAGGAAGGCGTGTGGTCTGTGTGGCTGCTCACCTGCCCCCTCCCCCAGGTGTCCTGCCTGGAGACCGTGTGGGTGTCACGAGCCAACGTGATCCAGCGCCGGGGCCGGGCGGGCCGCTGCCAGTCAGGCTTTGCCTACCACCTGTTCCCGCGGAGCCGGCTGGAGAAGATGGCCCCTTTCCAGGTGCCGGAGATCCTGCGCACGCCCCTTGAGAACCTGGTGCTGCAAGCCAAGATCCACATGCCAGAGAAGACGGTGCGGCAGAGGTGGGCGGAGTGGGCCCTGGGAACGTGCAGGTGGGGTGCGGGCTAACAGGCTCTGCCTCGTTCGTGCTGTAGGCAGTGGAGTTCCTCTCCAAGGCCGTGGACAGTCCAAACATCAAGGCGGTGGACGAGGCCGTGATCTTGCTCCAGGAGATCGGTGAGTGGTGCAGGGCTGGGCCGGGCTGCGGAATGGCTGTCAGGGGCGGGACTGACGGCTGAGCTTGCAGGGGTGCTGGACCAGCGGGAGTACCTGACCACTCTGGGGCAGCGCCTGGCCCACATCTCCACTGACCCACGGCTGGCCAAGGCCATAGTGTTGGCTGCCATCTTCCGTTGCCTGCACCCGCTGCTAGTGGTCGTTTCCTGCCTCACCCGGGACCCCTTCAGCAGCAGCCTGCAGAACCGGGCGGAGGTGGACAAGGTCAGACCCAATGCCTTTGCGTGGCCCTCTGTTCTCCCTTCCGGCCCTCCGCTCCCTTCGGTCCCGAGGTGGCTTCCTCTGGTCCCTGCCCTGTGACCCTGGCACCCGCCTCCCCTCCCAGGTGAAGGCACTGTTGAGCCACGACAGTGGCAGCGACCACCTGGCGTTCGTGCGGGCTGTGTCTGGCTGGGAGGAGGTGCTGCGCTGGCAGGACCGCAGCTCTCGTGAGAACTACCTGGAGGAAAACCTGCTTTATGCGCCCAGCCTGCGCTTCATCCACGGTCAGCGGGTCCCGAGCTGCCCTGAGCCCCTCCACCCTTCCCACTCGCACTGGGCCGGTGTACAGTGAGCTGTGAACCAGGGGCCCTAGGTTCACCCTGACTTTGCCTCCCCAGGACTCATCAAGCAGTTCTCAGAGAACATTTATGAGGCTTTCCTGGTGGGGAAGCCCTCGGACTGCACCCTGGCCTCTGCCCAGTGCAACGAGTACAGTGAGGAGGAAGAGCTGGTGAAGGGTGTGCTGATGGCGGGTCTCTACCCCAACCTCATCCAGGTGCTGCCCTGGGGAGGGGGCTCCAGGCCATGACCTCTCCTTCCATCCCAGCTCCTTGCTCAACCCACCCACCTTCTCCTTCATCCTTGCAGGTGAGGCAGGGCAAGGTGACCCGGCAGGGCAAGTTCAAGCCCAACAGTGTCACGTATAGGACCAAATCCGGCAACATCTTGCTGCACAAGTCGACCATTAACAGGTGGGGGACTGTCAGGCTGGGGCAGGGCAGCTCGGGTGGTTCAGCAAGGGGCCTCACCCAGCTCTTTGTTCCCTAGGGAGGCCACACGGCTACGGAGCCGATGGCTGACGTATTTCATGGCTGTTAAGTCCAACGGCAGCGTCTTTGTCCGGGACTCCTCCCAGGTGCACCCACTAGCTGTGCTGCTACTCACCGACGGGGACGTCCACATCCGTGGTGGGTACCTGCACACCTCCTGCCCCACCGCTTCTCCGGCTGCTCTGCCTCCTCAGGGGTCCGGCCTCACTCACCCGGGCTCCCCGCGTCTCTCCCTTCCTCTAGATGATGGGCGCCGGGCCACCATCTCCCTTAGTGACAGCGACCTGCTGCGGCTGGAGGGCGACTCACGCACTGTGCGGCTGCTGCGGGAGCTGCGCCGGGCCCTGGGCCGCATGGTGGAGCGGAGCCTGCGCAGCGAGTTGGCTGCACTGCCGCCCTGCGTGCAGGAGGAGCACGGGCAGCTGCTTGCGCTGCTGGCGGAGCTGCTGCGCGGGCCCTGTGGCAGCTTTGATGTGCGCAAGACAGCTGACGACTAAGCCCCGTCTCCGCTGGGGCCATGTACAGAGTGCAAATGTTTATTTAAAATAAAGTTCTATTTATCCCTTGTGAGCATCGCTATCCGCTGGGGCTCCCCAAACCAAGAGGAAGAGTGAAGGCTCAGAAGGGAGGGCCCCAAAGTCTTAGGAGAGCAAGGGGCTTAGAACCCAGCCCTCAGGAGCTTGAACCACTCATGCAGGTTCTTGGCTTGTGCTGCTTGGCCCAGTCTAGTCGTCTTTGTCACAGCCGCGGTGGGAGGCAGTGTCCTTGCGCGTGCAGCAGGGCCCGCAGCCTGGATCCTCTCTGGCTGGCTGTCACTTGCTAACCCAGGCAAACGGGGGAGGGAGCAGTTCCACAAGCAGCCTTAACCTTTGGTCACAGCCACAGATTCACAGACGAGGGGCTGAGGTCAAGACTGCACGCTGCACCCCAGTCCCTCTGCGAGGGGACAAGCTGGGGGCTGTGGGGGCCTCGGATGCTGAAGACGTAGACAACCAGGACGTATACAGAAGACAGGGCCTGCGTGGTGGGACATACGAGCTTTATTTGTTCTGGAAATCATAACAACAATCACAGATCAACATGGTTAACGGCTGAGCCATAAGCAAATGGGGAAGTACAGAAACGTTCCAGCCCCAACAGCTGCAGAATAGAACACAGCACACAGGGCCTCTGGTCCCACCTGTCAGGGCGGCCTTCTCAGCTTCTCTGGCTTGTGGGACCCTTCAAGGGAGCTGTGCCCAAACCACCTTTCAGAACACTGACCACTCCAGCGCCCCCTAGAGTGCTCTCCGCCGGGGTCACCTCTCCCACCCCTACCTTTGGCCAACGGAGTAAAAGGACCGAGAGCTTGTTGTCCACCCCAGCATCAACACAGGTGCAGGTACCTTTAGGCCCAGCACTGTCACCCCACTGCATCTGGCACCCCACCTCCCACTGCGTTCTCCCAGTTTCATCTCACCCTTTCTTGCAGACAAAACACGGATGCCCTGATGTCCCTGGCGCCGTTGAAGCACTGTGTGGACAGTCTCTGGCCCTGGGAGTGCTTTTTCCACAAGACCCCTGCAATTTCTTGGTATGTGCTTGGGGAGCTGGGGAGATGGTGTCGAACCTCCCTGGAGAAAATGCTACCTCAGAAAGGGAGAGCACCTGCCCAGCCCAGACACCCTCCCTCTACATGGACTTCAAATCTGATCCTAGGTCAACAGCTCCCACCTTCTCAGCGCCAAGGGATGCCAGAGGAGGAGGTGGGGAGTGTGAGGGGCCAAGTCTGCACTGCAGAAAATGCTCTTCCAGAGGAGAAGCCTTGGAGACTCCCAGGCCATTTCACTACAAACTGTTACGTTTTAATCCTTTATTAGAAACCATGCAAACTTTAATACAAAAAGTACAAGTGCAATAAGAATCTTCGTGTCAATACAATTCCCGGGACTTATCATTGCAGCCATCCCAAGACCAGGCCTAACCAGGACACACCCCTTAGGCTGGCCTCTCCTCTCCTCTCTCCCCTCTCCAGTCAGGCCGTAAGGGAGCCTGGATGGCCCATCTCATGTACTTATTTTTAAATTTCCAGACTTGATTCCCCACTATCCACATGAGTTCTGAACACATCAGGCTCCCTGGCAACTGAGGGCTCGAGTGTCCTAGGTTGGAGGCTAGGAGGAATTTGACCTCCATGGCCCTTTCCAGCCCGACCTTGTCTCCCACCAGATCCCAGGGAATGAGACAGACATAGATGCCAAAACCAGCCTCTTGGTTAGAAAAGAAAAGCAGCATACACACAAAATGCCAGAACCACCAGTCCACACTCTGACCAGCCCCTAGCGGTCCCTGCCTGCCCTCTAGCCCACAGCCCCCCACTGCACCTGCCCTGCCCACACCACCTCCAGGGCCGGGGCCCCAAGCTGCCCAAGGCAGGGCAGCCTCCAATGCGTCACCTCCCAGCTGGAGGCTTCAGGATCTCCCTTCCCTGTTTCCTTTAACACCTACCAACGACTTTCATTCAGACATGGCTTCAACCTGCAAAACTACTCCACCGGTTTTCAGGTTATTAAAAAAAAAGATAAAAGTGTGACAGCAGCTAGGTAGGTATGGGAAGCAGCGGGGACAGGCAGCATTGCCCCTGACTAACTTGAGGGAGGGCAGCAAGAGGTGCCTGGTGCCACCTGTGAGGTGGGCACCACTGTGGGGTCAAAGGAAGAGGCAGTGGCTTAGCAGGCTTCAGGGTACGCAGTTAGCACCCAGCCATCACGGGGACGTCCACTTCCACTCTTCCCTCCAGATGGACCAGCGAGGAGGGAGGGTATGTCAGTTTCTCTTGGGTTTGGTCCAAAAAAACCAAACAAAGAGGAGGTTGGACTCCGGTTCCCCCCACCCAGATCCCAGGAGGTCCTGAACTAGCCTCCCCTACCCCACTTTCCACCCAACCTTCTCCGCGGAGCAGCGGCGCAATGGTGAGGACGGGGGAGCCAAGCAGGGAGCCGGGTCTGGGGCCGGGAGTGGAGGGAGCACGGGGGTGGGGCTGCTGCCACCCTGGGCAAGTGAGGCAGGAGGGAGGGAGGGAGGGAGGGGCCTAGAGGGCAGCCCGGGAGAGGGAGCTAGGGGCCCAGGTGCCTGAGCTGGGGCCGCCAGGGAAGTGGAGGGGGGCGGGAGACAATGTCGGCCCCGTGGTCGGTGCGGGCCCTGGCGTTTGCCCGGAACGTCAGCCTGTAGGTCTCAATCTGCAGTGACACAGGAGGAGGGAAGGGAGAGGGTGACGGGGGAGACAAGAAGGGGAACACGGGGGACGGAAGACGAGACCAGAATGTCATCATTAGATGCCTGGAAAATAAAAGGTTGCTTCGTTAAAATTCAGGCCACACTCCGGTAGGAAAACAAAGGAGTTTCAATCTGCAGCCAGTGGCAGGGCCCCTGGCTGGCCCTTAGGCCGAGCCCAGCCACTTACTTGTCTCCTGGATCTGGCTGTCCAAGGTCTGGGCCTCCCTTTGGTCACCACCCCCTGCCAGGGTGGTGTGGCCACTGAGGCCACTGGCTGAAGTGGGGGCGCCAGCTTCAGGCGCTGCCTCAGGGATGGCCAGCTCCTCCCCAGCTGGGGGGCCCGGACACGGAGGGGCCTCGCTGCCACCGCCCTCAGTCTACAAATGAAACAGTGGGGGAGACAGTGCAGGGTCAGTCGGGGAGGGTGTGGGATGGTGATGGTGGTGGGTTTCACACACAGTCCCCACCCCCGCTGTTGCTGCTCCCCATTGGCTCAAGGTACAGTCACCTGGGAGTCTAGACCAGGTGCCCCCCCGCCCCCCCCGCCAGACCAACTCCTGGCCTGGGTGGCAGGGTGCTGGGTAAGAACTCAGGCTCTGGGGCAGTAAAGCAGTGCAGCCTGGCTAGTGACACGCTCTGAGAGCCTCCTCTGGGAGACGAAAGGCTTCGTGAAGCCTCTGACATGAGAGGTGAAAGGTGCCTGGCTTCTCAACAAGGCTGATGCCAGATCACAACACTTATGACAGCAGACTGTTAGCAAAAAAGCTAAGGAATCATCTCAAGATGTGGGTCTGGAGCCACTAGGGCGAGGGAGCTCCGGGAGCTTGAACCAGTTCCTGAGGGGTGCAGGCCGCCACCTCAGACCTAAGGGATCCCAGGGCACTCCCTGCACATGCGAGTGTTCGGAGAGGCTTTCTCGGCCATTCCTGGGGCAGCGCTGCCCGTGTATCCATCATTCATGCGCCCCTGACAGAGGCCTCCTCTGTGCTGGGCATCTTTCTGGGGCCTGGGGACACAGGAGGGAAGAAGGTGTCCAAGGAGGTGTGAGGGAGACTGGGGGGGCCTGGCGAGGAAGGCCTTGTGGTGGCCGTGGACACCCAGTGTGAGTCCAGAGCACAAGAGGGAGGGCTGCTGGGAGGCACTGGCGAGCTGGCACACCTGTGCTGGGAACGCCCAAAGGCGACAACAGGAGAAATCAGAGCAGTGAAAGAAACGGGCCTCTGTGTTAGAAAAATAGTTCCAGAAGTGATAAGAAAGGGAGGTGATGTGAGTAAAGAAAAGACTTGCGGTCAGAAAGGCCCAGGCGTGAGCCCTGGTCTGCGTGCACCCGTCGTGTGGCCGGGGACAAGTGACTACACCCAAGTTAGTGCCCCGGGGGTGCTGACCAGAGAACAGCCCCTCACAAGGTGTGGAGCATGTCCTGAGAGGCTGCGACAGAGGGAGCTAGTCCGGGCTTGAACGGAGCACTGAGGTGGGTGGGACAAAGTGCGGGCTGGGATGGAGCCGCGCTGCGCGGTCAGATGCAGGGGAAGGCCCGGAGCACTGCTCGTGTCCCCTCTCCCTCGCCCACCCCTCCCTGAGCAGCTGCAGCCACCCTCAGGCTTGGAAGCCGGCAAGGCGCTGCCCCCACGGCCCTGCTACCCGATGACACGGAACAAAGGACAGACAGCATCTTGGCAGACAAAAGATCTCACAGTACTGTGGAAGGAGCGCAGAGGGAAGAGAGGGAGGGAAGGGAGGAGAGGCCCAACCAGGATGGGAAGCCTGCCGCCTGAGTGCTCTCCAGAGCCCGGCCCGCGCAGGCCTCCAGAGGGGTGGATGCCAGGCCTGCCGTCACGGGCAGTAAAAATGTGCCATTCCGCTCCCAGGCCCAGAACAGAGCCTGACACAGAGCAGGTACCGAACACTCCCGTCTCAGGAGGTGCTGCGAGAACGGTACCACACAGACCCCGGCCTTGTGGGGACCTGCACTCCAGCCCTGTCCCTCTGAACATGGCTGAGATGGGCTCAGAAAGGCAGGCCACGGCTCTCAGGAGAACGTTCCATCTCCAGCTGGACAGGTGAGAGGTGACCGGGCTGGGGCCTCTTCACCTCTCCTGCCTCGCTCAGGACTGATGACAGACGATGGAAACAGCAATGGTGTGGGTGAAACATGACCCCTGAAGAGACTGAGGGGCGGTGACAGGTGCCCACCTGCTGGGACCCAGACTCCAGCCGCACAACCCCACCCCCCAGCTGTGTCCCCGCCAGGACCCACTCACTACCTTCACGGCACCTCCTGCAGGCAGGTGGCCCACGTTATCAAGAGATCCCACCTTCGCCTGGGCCTTCTCCTTGAAGTTCAGCTTTTGACTTTCGATCTTGACATCTCCTCCACCTGGAACCAAACAGAAATGGGTCACTGTGGGTGGCAGAGAAATACCCCTACAGGCAAAGCCAGGAGGCTGGCCAAGGACTGGGATGTGCCCAGTATAGAAATGGGGAAAAAGTGACCTGCTCTGAGGACAAAGGAAGAAGCACAGTGAACACATGCTTTCAGCCTCATAAACACCCTGTTGGTCAGGGTCAAGATCCTGGAATCCTGGTTTTCCAGCTGCCACCACTGATACTGGAGGAGAGGAGTGACTTGCTCAAAGTCACCAGCGAGCCAGTGAGTCACAGGATGGAGTATGGTCTAGGTGAGCAGTTTAACTGAATCTCACTGTCATGAAAAGAAGGGAAGGCAAGAGGCGGGAGCAGAGGGGAGGCAGTCTGTACACAGGCAACGTTCACAGCTCAGCCAGAGTGAGGCCATGGGATCAAGGGCCAGAGCACTGTCACTGGCCACCCGGCCCCTCAGCTTGGCTTTCCCTTGAGCCCTTCTTCATTCTCCCATCTCCTCCTGGCTCATATCACCAACCTCAACACCTAGCTGCCTGCCAAATTCTCCAGGTATCCTACCCACTGGATTTCTGGCCCCTTGCAAAAACTGGACCTCAAGTCACTCAGTGTCACTAGGGAAGGAGGTATCTCACAGGACTGGATTTTCCAGATAGAAGGAAAAATGAAGGTTAGTTAAGGGGCAAAGTGTTTTGATCCTTTTACACAGAACACCTTCTAAAATGGATGACAGTTTTTGCTGAGAGGGAAGGGAGTTTTCTTTGCCTTCCCCTTAACTGGCCCGTGGCGTGGCGACTGATCTCTGAGACACCAGACCTGTCAGCCAGTGTGCCTGCCACTACAGATACGGCACTACCCCAAATCTGCTGCCGACCCAGGGTCCAGGACACACGAGGCTCTTAGGGTACAGCCGAGCCAAGAACGCAGGCCCTGCTCAGACAACATTGCCAGTGGCTCAAAGGCCTCCACGGGGGCGCCAGGCCACCTGTGCTGCTGGCAGGAGAGTCTGCATTGCTGTAGTGGCAAGATCCACATGGGCAGGCCGAGGCGGCATTATTGAATGGCTCCCTATCTCCTGCTGGAGCTGCTGGTGAATGCTTCACTGCTCGAGAATACCCTTTGCTCCTGAGTCTGACAGGCAAGACCCGACCACCACTCTCCAGAGCTCCTTCAGCACCAGCTCCTGAACGCTTGCCTGGGAGGCTGAGAAGGGTTCTTAGCCCCTAGCGTACCTTTCCCCTAGGCCTAGGTCAACAGTGCCATGCACACAGCAGGTCCTCAAGACGCTGCTGGTGCAAATGGCAAACCTTCCACACTGTTCCTCCTCCAACTAAAAGGTTAGTGCCCAGAATCCCCCCTCCCTGACAGGGACTGAGGACTACGTTGTTTCTACTGCTGTGCCCTGGGTGTGTGGCTCCAGGAATCTTCATGGAAGGACAGAGACATAGGGGTGAAACCTGGGACAAGGGAGGCACCACTCACCAGGCTTGTGCTTAATGTTAGCCTTGGACCCACACTTGGAGGAGACCTTAGAGATGTCCACCTTCTTGTTCTGAATCTGAACCTGAGGAGAAAAACACACAAAAAAGTGACTGCCTCAGTGAGAGAAGGTGTACTGCCAGGTCCAAACCCATGCTCTCTTTATAGTCTCCAAACCCGAGGTCAGAGGCCGCCTTCTCCAAAGGCTTCCCTGGCTCTAACCTCACTCCATCCCTTCTTCATACCATCTCTTGAAGGGACCTCAGCACCAGCTCTACACTAATCGCTTCAGGTGCTCAATCATCACCTACAGCGTACCTACTACCATCAAAACAGCAGCCTCTACTCTGGCTCATCTTTCCAACAAGGCTGCAGTTCTCCCTAAACAGGAGCTTGGGGAAATGCACTTTTCCCAGCCACAGATCTGGCAGCTGCTAAAGCAAGCCACCACGTGTCCTCGGCAACAGTGACAGGCTCATCTTGCGCCATCCCTGAGATGACCTGTGAGGAGTCAACAGAGGTCACTCGCCACGGCTCGGCTCTCGCCAGGGTGTGGAGTCCACACATCTGTTGACCGTGTGCCACAGCTGAACCTAGTCCTCAAAAAAAGAATAGTTGATAAGGGGAAGTTTCGCTTTATAGATGTATTCCAGCCAATAAATGAAGAAAGGACAGGATAATTAGAGTCTCACCACAGTGCACCTTCACTGAACTCATGGTTTTGGGCATCAACAGCCGCCAGCATCACGAGGAGTGAGACGACAAGAAGAGTGAGACATTATGTTTCCTGATAGAAACACCACCGCCTATGAACGTCTTGCAAAAATGTGGGGAAAAATATCAAGTCTGAATCAATCTAAAGAAAACTGTGGGTGCCCATCATCGGATGAATGGATAAAGATGTGGCACATATATACAATGGAATATTACTCAGCCATAAAAGGAACGAAATTGAGTTATTTGTAATGAGGTGGATAGACCTAGAGTCTGTCATACAGAGTGAAGTAAGTCAGAAAGAGAAAGTCAAATACCGTATGCTAACACATATATATGGAATTTAAGAAAAAAAAATGTCATGAAGAACCTTGGGGTAAGACAGGAATAAAGACACAGACTTACTAGAGAACGGACTTGAGGATATGGGGAGGGGGAAGGGTGAGCTGTGACAAAGCGAGAGAGAGGCATGGACATATATACACTACCAATTGTAAAATAGATAGCTAGTGGGAAGCAGCCGCATAGCACAGGGAGATCAGCTCAGTGCTTTGTGACCGCCCGGAGGGGTGGGATAGGGAGGGTGGGAGGGAGGGAGACGCAAGAGGGAAGAGATAGGGGAACGTATGTATATGTATAACTGATTCACTTTGTTATAAAGCAGAAACTAACACACCATTGTATACCAATTATACCCCAATGAAGATGTTAAAAAAAACAATAAATAAATAACAAGAAAACTGTGGGACTAATGAATACGTTAAGTGAAACCATGGGGACATCCTCAGCAGAATCCAAATTCTAGGACAAACCACTCAGTTTACTCTTGAAAAATATTACCGTGAAAAAAGAAAAATGAACAGGGAACTTGTAGAGTAAGAGAAACCTAAGATTATAAGATGCAAATCAACCAATCACAACTTATGGACCTTACTTGTTTCCTGATTAAGCAAACCTGTTTAACATGCTATGGGATTTTATATACATATGTATATTAGAGTTCTTATCTTTTAAAGTTACATATTGGAATATTTGCAGATAAAAGATATAACTGAAACTGGCTTCAAAATAACTGGGGTGGGCATTTATAGATAAGACTGGCCACAAAGATTAATAAATGAAGCTGGGTAAAAAAGTACATCCAATTCACGTTACCATTTTCTCTACTTTTGTATATGTTTGAAAATTTCTATAATTAAAAGTTTTAGGGACTTCCCTGGTGGCGCAGTGGTTAAGAATCCGCCTGTCAATGCAGGGGACACGGGTTCGAGCCCTGAGCCAGAAGATCCCACATGCCGTGGAGCAACTAAGCCCATTGCGCCACAACTACTGAGCCTGAGCTCTAGAGCCCACGAGCCACAACTACTAAAGCCTGCGTGGCCTAGAGCCCGCGCACCACAACGAAGAGTAGCCCCCGCTCGCCACAACTAGAGAAGGCCCATGTGCAGCAACGAAGACCCAAGTCAGCCAAAAATAAAGTAAATAAATAAATTTTTATATATATATATATATATAAAGTTTTAAAAAGCTTAATTGCATCTCACTAAGTTAACAAAGCCTCTGAGACAAGCTCTGCCTTCCCAGGCTGGTACATAGAAGAGCCACAATCCGCTTCCAAAAGATACGCCCAACCTGCTCCCCTAGCCCCCGGCCTCCACTGACGGCTTTGGCTTTAGGGAGCCACGTGCTGCTGCTCTGGCCTAGGATGTGTGTTTCTCGTGCTAGCCCCAAAGTCGCCCGCAGTGACGCCTGGCAGCCAGCACCAGCCTGTTCACCACCACCCCGGCATTCTCGCACCTCGCTCAAGCCGTGTGCTCACGTGATCTGCCCCTGGCCTGCAGGCTGCTGCAGGTGTCAATACTGCTACTGAAGTGACACTGCCAACAGGTCTCAGAACCCATTAACATACACACCCCTCCTTGCAAGGGTGAAATGGAATTAAAACAGCTGCAACATTTAAACTGGGATCAGCCACAGAAGTAGCTGCTATGTTCTCACCCGATGGCCTCTCAGTTCTCAACAAGAGGCATGTTTATGTGTACATGGGGACATGTGGGGAGTACTGACCAGGAGGATCCTGTTCCAAGCCACGAATCCCTGTGGTAACCCCAGAATTTCTCTCTGGGGTAAGGAGGGCCCTGTGGGGGAATGGGGTTAGACGCGTACGGCTGGTGGCCACCCTTCTTATACACAGGTATATTTATGGTGGCTTTATGGAGGGGCTGATGGAAGGCAGGACAGCGCCATAGTCCAGGCTGTTTACCCTCATCTTCCCACTGGAAACACTGTCACAGGCATTTTCCTAATGCTCTGCTGTTTAAGGAAATCTCCTAAAATGAAAACTCTTTTAAAAAGTACATTCCCTCACCAAAAAAATCTTGTTTGAAATCATGTGTAGGCAGTGTGGGAAGACCATACTAGGTGACAGATGAACGAGGACTATTTTCAGAGCTCTGACATACACCACACAACATATATAAATGCATTTCTGTGTCACACACACACACACCCACACACCCACACACACATGCACGCAACCCAATTCCCTCAGAATCCCTGTTCACCTTCCGTTTGCATCTAGGCCAAAGCCTGAGAGGAAAAGCTAGGGCCAGTGCCTACCTGCGCCCTTCACGGGTTGGATCTTTCTCACCTTAACCACACTGCCTTTAAAAGCTTCCCCCACCTCTGCCTTCCCACACTGGGATGGCTGATCTCTGGCCAACTTCCAAGTTGGCCAAGAACCAGCCACCCGAGTGCCAAGGATGCAGTTTCTGCCCACGCCAGGAAGAGCCAGTGGTGGGGAGATGACCAGGAAGGATGTGCAGTAGGGGAGTTGTGCGGGGGGAAGAAAGAGGTGTTCTATGTTTGCACCCTCACAGCAGAACTGCAGGGTTGGGCCCTCTGTAAGCCATGGGCAGGACGACATGACCACCAAGGGGGCAGGGGGACAGAGCCTAAAAATGAAGAGGGTAAGCAGAGCAGGACTTAATCCAGGTCAGGAAAGAGAGGAGAAGGAACTGAATGAACCCAAGGGAGATCAGGACAGGGCAGCTCTCTCCCTCTTGGGGTGGGAGAGAAGCTAGGGGAGAGGCGGTGAGGGCAGGGCTCTGTCACAGGGACGTGGAAAATGCAAGTGTGCTCTCCACATACCAGATGACAATGGTGATCTACACCATCTCTCCCTAGACCAGGACCTCCCTATGAGCCCCAGTCACCTGTGTCCCTAACACAGATCTTAAGGGTGGTACAGAGTAGCAGCATGATAAACAGGATGTCTAGATGGGAGAGAGAAAGAGCCAAAAAGAAAAGGAAATAGGAGGAAGGGGTTGGAAAAGGTAAACAGTGGGGGAAGGAGAGCAGAAAGAAAAGAGGGGGAAGGAAGCAGGGAGAGAAGAGGAGAAAGAGCAGAGTCACAGAGATGCAGGGAGGGCACAGGACGGGTGGGAGCACGTGGAACACAAACTCCCTGCTCTACAACAGCAAGGACTCGAGGATGGGCTCTGGAGAAGTCCGGACATCTGTCTCCAGGTCAGGACCACTGCACCCCCAAGAGCGGACTCGAGACAGACCGCGTCCCTCAGAACAGGTCTCTGAACCCCTAAGGCCTCCCACCCACAGAGGCAAAAGATGTCAAGTGGGTGTCACCCAGCTGTCGTTTAGGGCTCACCAGAAACACTCAGTCTGAACACATTTGAGCATCGGGGTCCCCCCGACTCCGCTCGCCCGCCAGGGCGGGGCGGCCCTCTTTCCAGGGTGCCTCAGACACCAGCGGCCCCGAGCGCATACTTACATTACCACCTCCAGGGACATGCTTAATATTGTCCTTGGAACCACACTTGGACTGAATATGGCTGTAGCTCACTTTTTTGGAGACTATCTGGACCTGGAGTGTTAGAGAACAGAAAAAACAACACAAAGGGAGAGGGCTGGTTAGAACCGACACGGGGCAGGCAGTGAGTCCACACGTGACCACGATGAGCTGCAGGGAGTGCTGTTAAAACCCCACCTTCAGCAGAACTGCTGTGGAAAAGCACAGGCCAAGGAACTGGAAGGAGCAGGAAAGGGAGTGAAAACACGAACAAACAACACAAGGACAGAAGATGTCGCCAGAGTGCTACATGGGCATCCTCACTGCTCCTGGGGGCCGGCTGCAGTTCACAGGGTGCAGACAGCAGTGGCCCCAATGCCCACTCAGCCACGGCCCACCCCCCGCCTGCTCTCTCCCCGACGCTCCCCTCTGCAAGGGTCCTGCTCATCCGGACCCGTCCTCACCCAAGGACGGCACTTCCCTTAAATCTGGGGCCTGGAATCGCTGCAGCCAGACCTGCTCTAGGAAGCAAAGGCTGTGTGGAGAAGCCTGGGGCCGCTGGCTCACGGCCCAGATCTGATGCTGATGGGAAGGAAGGGACCCGAGGCCGCTGGACCTGCTATGCAGAACCCTGGGCACCAGGGGGCACAGGCCGAAGCCACACTTCCACGCAGAGCCCACTTGTCTCAGGACTCAAGAAAGCACAGTGCAATTGAGGTTTAAGTCTAGTCTTCTTTTTGATTCCAGGGTAAAACCCCTTCCACAATCCTCCAGATGCCCAATCCTGTGCCCTGTTTCATGTGTAAAGAGACTAGGCTCTGGGCAGGGCTGCAGTGAGGCACAATCTGGGGGGGCACCTGCACAATGTGTTGTATATAAACGGCTCCCCCTGGAATGGAGCAACACAAAGGCTCAGGATCCAAGATCTGGGACAAATAATTCTTTTTGAGCCTTCTCAAGAAGGAATAGTTGCCAGCGTCCTTCCTTCCTTTCCTTAGAGCACTTCACAAATGATGTAGTAGCCCCCAAACTGAAGGGTTCTCCCCAGAGTAGAATCTACCCTGAGAAACTCCAACTGTTCCGTGCCTTCTTTACATACATCAATGATGAACAACTGGTGAGCAAACCACTTTCCTAGTGAACCAGAGACCTACAGGACCTCTAGAAGCTCCCAGGAACCATGGTGCAGCCTTCCCCACCTGCCAACCATACAAAGTCCTTGCCCTGGCCACCTACCTGCCACAGATAAGGGCAGAAGGTTCCCGGGGCAAGAGGAGGGCCCTGGCTCCAGGGTGTGGAGACAAGGGGAAAGAACCTAGCATTTCCCCGCTGCATCCAGGTGATGGTACAATCCCTATGCTGAGTGGGTTTTCGCTGGGAATCAGCATCCTAACTTTCAGTACAGAGGTCCTTGGAGAACCAGGACAAATGAAGCTATCTCCACACCCAGAGGTGTTGAGAGGGGCCTTCAGTTGAACTTGAAGGACAGGGGCTCCAGGGTTCCTATTGCTGGAAGGTTACCAGTGCCACGTCTTACTGAGGAAGAAGCTGGGTACTCTGTGTTTGTGTACATAATGGGTATGTTTCAGATCAAGGTCAGAGTGAAGGTAGTGACTGAAAGTGTTTGGATCCATTTTATCCAGCTAAATAAATATTCCCTAAAGGGCTAGTGGGCTCCTAGCTCTGTTAACTTTCAGGTTAATAGAGAATACTTTCTGATGCCTGAGTCATCAAACACAGAGGAAGGAACACAGGGAGAAGTAGAAACTAGTTAAGGATAAGAAAAAAGTGCAATAGAAGGGAAAGTGACTGAGGCTGGAAGAAACAGTTGACCATCTTTTTACCTTCAAGAGGTAAGAGTCTAAATAAAACTCACTTTCCCAGCAGGCGGTTTCTGTGCACTGCCAATTGGGCCGGCTGCTTTAGTGACTGCGTTAGGTTCAGGCTTTCGAGCTGGAGCAGCTGCCTCTGTTTTTTTCTCTACTTTGGCCTGGATGGAGATAAAGGGAGGGCAAATTTCAAACCAAGAGGACAAGAGCCCAGATACAAAGAAGGGAAGAGGGCTGAAGGGGACTCGCATCCAGGCCAGGCCACCATGCAGAAGCAGGTCACCCTTGCTCCTAGAAAAAAACCACCGATTTGCCAGGGCAGACCAAGCTGGAGGGAGAGGGGCTACAGACCAGACTTGAGACACGAGGAAGAGATCAAGACACCATTCGTGGAGAAGAGGCAAGAAGGAGGCTAAATGAGCGATTCTCTTCTGAGTGTGTACTAGGGTTTTCAAATCACAATGTCCCACCCCCCTGCCCTGTGTTCTGATATGCCCCAAGCAAGCTGCCATGGTCACAGGGAGCTATTACTGATGATGGGAAGTGCCACACCCTCAGGTACGTTGGAACAGAAAATACTTTCATCACCAGACTGAGTTACTGAACTCTCCACCAAGACCTCCTGCAACTTTTGCACCATGAAAACATAAGAAGAGCATGGGCCAGGGTGGGAAACAGGCAGGCCATCACCACCACAGCCCCAGATGCCTGGCTGGGTACGTTAGAGCCATAATCTCTTGTCAAAAGCAACTCTTGGGCCCTTATCCCAGTTTTCCATCAGTGTCTTCCAACAGCACCAGGATTCTACTTCATTTTGGACCCTCTTCAATTTTTTAGCAGCTCTGGATTGAAGCAATTTAAGTATCCTATCCTGAGTGGCGGGTGGGCGGGGGGAGGCGTACGCCGGTGGTGGTGGTTTAAGTGCTAGAGAATGAGGCAGGAGGTGAGAAGGTTGCTGCTCCCGGGACTTTGAACTTGGACTTTTGCCACCACCTTTTCACACATAAAATCCCCGTGGCTGCTAATAGTTAACAAATAATTCTGGGATGGATGCACCCAGAAAGTCCTTAAAGTGAAGCGCTGTGTCCAGCCATGCTTCTCCATCTCAACACTCTATCACGGTCCTTTGTTTAGGAAAGCCAGGGGCTCGCAGCAAGTCACCCTGGCCACAAGAGGACACTAATCCTCGTTCAGACAGACTCTCCACCCAAGACACAGCATAGGGAACAAAGAGGTGGTCCATCGTCTTTCTGCCTATCCTGCTGTTCACAGTGCAGGCGTTAGAAACAGAACAAACCAGGTTCCCGCCCAGTGTCTCTCACCTGTTCAAGGCTCAGAGGCCTCCTCTGTTTGTTTTGTAAAGCAGAACCCTTTTTCCTCCAAAAGTGTAAGCCTAAACCCCAAAATGCAGAACAGGAGAGGAGAAGAGAAAGCTCAGAGCCACCTGCTTGCTGCTGCTGGGAGGCGGAGCCCAGGAGGAAATTCCCTGACGCTGAATCCAACGTCCTGACTGCTCCCTGCATGGTGGGCCCTTTGGGCTGATGCAAGGACATGCCTGGGAACGGTGCTTAGATGTGGCAGAGGAAGAAGCAGGGGCCAGCCTGCTGAGGACCCCAAGCTCCCTGGACTCACCCGGCCTCCTCCAGGCTGGTGCTTGATGTTTTCCGTGGAGCCAACCTTGGAACGGACATTCTTCAGATCAGGGGCAGAAGCATTGGTAGCCACGCGGCCCAGTCTTGGGGCAGAGGAGCTGGGCTTGGCTGCCGTGGGCTTCTTGTCCACGGAAGGAGTCCCAGAGGGCCGGGGAGGGGTGGCTGTGGGCTTGACGCGGCTGGGAGTCACCCCTGCTGGGGGTGCCGCCCCAGGGACGGCGGCGCTTTTCTTCACGGAACTGGTGGAGGTGTTCTTTGGGCGACTCACGTCAGCTGCAAAGGTGGGAGTGAGAGATAACGGGTATGCAGGGAAGAGAGCAAAGGGAGCCTTAAAGCCATGGAAGAGGTGGGGGTTTAAATCTGGGATCCACGAAGCGGGGGATGGGGTCTTACCTGGTGCAGACTTCGTAGCCATCTTCTTGATGTCTGCAGGTTTCCCCTCAGTCTTGACCGCTGCACAAATGTATACTTTTTAACATCACGATTAACAAAATAACCTACTGAATGGCTCATCCAAAACTGAGATTCATGCATTCATTCAACAATTACTGAACTGTTTGAGCCAGGGGCTGTGCTAGTATCTGAGAATAAACTAGTAAATCAGACAGCCGAGTAAAGACCACGCCCTGATGGAGCGTCCAAGGCCAAGCACTGTGTCTTATTCTTTTCTACAGTCTTGACAATGCCTTCCCTTCTACGTGGACTTTCTTTGAATGGCCTATTTCTTATCATGAAAGTCCACGTGCTGTGGAGTTACTAAGAAAGGAATAGTAAATTCTACCTTGGAATTCATGAGAATCCCCTTCACTCAGGATTTTTCTGGATACACATACTTACTAACCTCACATGGAGATCGAGGCTATCACTTTTCAACAGACCTCATTAAGGACTGGTGCACAAGCAGGTCTGCACAGATGTCTGTGATGCCGGCTGCTGCTATGGCTGGAGCAAAAAGCCAAGGCCCCACCCTCCTCCCCACTGGTTCCCATGGGAGGGAAGCGCAGTACTCACCAGCAGGCCTCTTGGGCAGGGGTGTAGAGGGGCTCCTACTGCTTGGCCCAGCTGAGGCAAGAGTGGCAGCTGCTGTGGCTTTTGGAACAGTCTGGGTGCTCTTGGAGCCAGGCCTACCGGCCAGGGCAGAGACCAGCTTGGATGGCGAGGCTGGCTTGGATGGTGAGGCCCGCTTCTCAGGAATCTTTGCCTCTGCAACAGGCTGCTAATAGGAAAGTGGGAATAAGAGCTGCAGGTCAGCAATAGGCCGAGGAAGTCACGCCAAAGGATGGTTCCATATAAGCTTATGCCAGAAATCAGGGGTACTGTGGGTTTGGCACCACTGATAGGAAATATATGTGGCTATATGATCAAAGTCCTCCACACAACATGAGAAATGGCTATGTAGGGTGCCGTGTGATCGGGAATCAGGAAACAGGGAGTCAAACCACCTGAATCCAACCTGAACCAGTGAGAGTGAACAGCCCTGAAAATATACCACACCACAAAGTACATCTGCCTCAGGATCCCTTGCATTAAATACTTATGTATTTAAGGTATTAATATTTGACCAGAGATCAAACAAATACATAAAACAAAAAATTTAAAATGTTCAGTCAAATTCAGCCATTCTTTTGGCTAAGATGCACCCAGTGAATTCTGAACAGGATGGAGCTGCAGCTGGAAACTGCGTTGACCAAATCAGTCAGGTCTAAGCTGTAGCCCCAGGCAGGACCCCAACTCACAGTGTGATCTTGGGCAAATCACTGAGCCTCTCTGGGCTTTATTTCCTCATCTGGACAAAGGAGGCTGGAACAAAGGATCGCTACGGACCAGCTTTGATAATAAGTGATGTTAGGGATGGGAGGATGAGGATTCTGTAAGAGCACAGGGACAGTAAGAAGGGGCAGTGGAGGGTGCAGGCCTGACCAACAGAGGGAATGAGGAGGCCGATGCCACAGTTCTGACTGAAAGCAAAAGGGAAAAGCCTCTCAAGTGCAGACACAGGCCATCTGGGTCACTCTAGCTCCTCTTCCATGGAGGCTGGGCATGTAGTCACTATCAAGGAAGGGAAGGAATCAATATAGCCTGGTTTCTACAGGAATAGGCAATGAACAGACTGTTTTGATAAGCAAATATACCATGTTACTCAAGAGAGTAAGCCAAACCACAGACAAAGGGGATCCAGCTCTTATACTCCAAGAGAAATGGCCACACAGAGGGTAGTATGTTGGTGGAGACAAGCAGGATATTGCTTAACTGGAAAATCAGCTAAGGAGGTTCTCAGAAATTAAGGGCTGGCAGCCATTTAAATAAACTCTAACCCTGCAAATGCAGGGTAACGACCATTCCTACAAATGAAGGGCCCAAGCATGGTCTTAAAGAACCCTAAGGTTGGAATCAGGGGAAGTGGTCCAGCTACCAGCTCTGTCTCGAGCGTGTCGTGGGATTCCGTGCAGAGGGACTCCTGCTCTGTTTACTCTAAAATGTAAAGACTAAACCAGATGCTCTCTGGGGTCTCCTTCAAATTTTCAATACTATGAGTCAGAATAATCGGGTGGGGTCTTATATTTTGCTAGTAAGAGTAATAATAATAAAATAAGTTAGAAAAAAGTTGCTTGAGATAGAAATCTCTAAAGGATGTGATGTTCTTTAGACGTCAGGCTTTTGGCCTCAGCAGGCTGCAGAACCAGCCTGCTCTCAGAGTTGGAGTCACTCTCCTGTTTTCTCAACTATATTTTCTCCTCTGCCAGAATCACAGATCTTATTTTTTCTGAATAGTTTTTTCCCCTTTGTTTCCTCCTATAAATCTTTCTACCAAATAAGGAAAAAAACAAATTTCAGTAGGCTTTAGTTTTTATCCATCTCTCAAAATGTTTCCATCTGTTTCTTATCTAAAAGATAAATAACAGTCATCATTATGAGGCACATCACCTCTTCAGGTCAGCAGCATCTCAAAATGCTGTCTAAAAGCTGCATGGCAAAAAGACAGGAAACAAGAGTGTTGATAGAGGCCCTGAGCACCAGTGTTGGAGTTAGACCCAAGTTCAAATACAGGCTCTGCCGCTTATTAGCACTGGACTACAGAAAGGTTACTTAACTGAGCTCTGAAATGAGGATACTAAAATCCACATTATGGGTTGTTGAGAGAGAGAATTAAAAGAGTTAATGTCTATAAAGAAATCACTACAGTATGCTTCATTTTTGTTATTATTACAGAGTGAACTTCACTAGAGAGTACCCCCTCCTTCCCATGGCCTCCTCTGTCTCCCCCAGGATTTGCTGCTAAGAAAGTGTCAGGGAGGAGCTGCTGCCACGGCTCCAGCCACCTTCCCTCTGCCCCCTTATTCAAATAAATTGTTTTCTAAACATCAAGAAAAGCAGTGTCAACTGGGTAAATGAGGATCAGAAAGCTTTACGAGATTTTATAATTCCTAGTCTATACTAGGATTTCTCCGTTTCTTGGCCAGGGTTGTCAACCTAGCTGACAATTCCTAGGTTCCACCAGTTTTCTTTACAAGATTAAATGAAAACACTGACATTTTAACATGGTAAACTATTCCTCATCATGATTTTAAAGAGTAATATCGGGGCTTCCCTGGTGGCGCAGTGGTTGAGGGTCCGCCTGCCGATGCAGGGGACACGAGTTCGTGCCCCGGTCCAGGAGGATCCCACATGCCGTGGCACGGCTGGGCCCGTGAGCCATGGCTGCTGAGCCTGTGCGTCCGGAGCCTGTGCTTCGCAGCGGGAGAGGCCGCAGCGGTGAGAGGCCCGCGTACCACAAAAAAAAAAAAAAAAAAAAAAAAGTAATATCAGGCTGACCTAAAGGCCCTTTTCAAAGAAAAGAAGATATTAGAAAAGGCAGTCACAGATTCCACCCACCCTCTCCTCCAAGAACAATCCTGTGAAGCTACTGCTGTTCCAAACTGACCCATTTCTAAGCAGTAATGTGTGGGTGACCCGGAAAACTGAAAAACTGCAGAAGGAGCCCAGTGAGAGGTAGCCTAATGCCAAAAGCAAAGTTAAGTTACCACCTGATGCTGGAATCTGCTGGAAGATAAGCTGGAAGAGCTAATCACTAATCAACTAATGGAGGAAATTCACTTCTGCGGGATGATTAAGCAGAAAGACAAATAATTGAATTTGACTGGGAATTTGATGGCGGAATTACACCAAAAATGAATATATGATTGGCATGTGGAGTGGGGAAACTGGTTAACCAGTAATGTAAACAGACAAAGAGTGAGGAGGAGCTGGGAGAAAGGAGGAGCCAGAGCAGAGGCCAGAGTGCCTCCAGCCAGGGCAGAAAAGGCACAAAGGAAAACAGGCCACTGAATTTCATGGCTGCGTCAAAGTGATTTGCGTTACCCTTCCCCCTTTGCCCTCTCCTTTCCCCTAGTCCACCAGCCTGCTTCCATGTCTGGAAGCAACAGAGTCTGACTACCTGACGCTCGGAGGGGAAAACTTTTCCCTGGCACGGTGCTCAGGTGACTACTTACCTTGGGCTTCCCGTCTTTTGAAGGTAAGGTGGAAGGCCTGGCAGTGGCAGCAGCTGGGCGTTTGGGTGGGGCAGCCGGTGCTGAGCCTGAAGCAAGGCTCATGGGTTTTTTATTCGACCCACCAAAGGTGGTGGGAGCTGGCTGCTTAGGGAGAGAAGTGGGCTGTGTTTTGGCTTTCGATGTTGAAGTCTTTGCAGGTTGAGTGGTGGCCAAAGGCTTTAAGTTGATTTGTTGTTTTTTTTTAAAGGCCAACATCAAACACACAGACAAGAATAAAAACAAATTAAAAAAAAAAGTATAAACTGCACAATTCAAAGTAAAATTATAAGCAATGAGGATAGATGCAACTGAAAATTAGCACTCCTTTCTTCTGAGCTCAGTAAATAGTGGAAAGACACCAGGATGCAGATAAAGAAAACTGGGAATTGTTTCTTAATGACAGTGTCACAAATTCCAGCAGTTTGGCACCTGAAGATTTAAATTCAGTCATAACTTTAAACAATTAACTAACTTTTGAAGCCTGCAATAATTCTGTGAAGAAAGTCACCAGCAGGTGATTAGGCTATTTATTATCTGCACCTCTATGAGGCAATATCAACGTCCTGTTTTAAACCCACACTAAAATGTGGCATTTGTACCTCGCAATAAGTACCAATAGATGTCTGGAGCTATGATCCACCTTAACAATCTGTGCTCCTTTTTCATTAACAGAGACTTCAGAATGGATTTCTGAATAATTCTGTAATTCCCTTTATTATTGTTGTTAAGGGAAGCAGAAACAACATCTACAGAACAGATATTCAAGATAATACGGTCAAAAGCAAAAGATTTAAAGGTTTGAGTTAGGCCACCATGGTAAAATGGGAATATAAAATATTTTCTAAGCATGTCCAAACTTGAGGAAGGACTCATAATAGCTCAGAAAAAAGAAATTTCATTTGCATGATTCAAGCAATAATAAGCAGAAGATAGTTTTTAAAAATTACAGCAGAAGACAACCCACCATTCTGGCACCTACCTTTGTTTTCTTCTCTGGGCTTGGTGGGAGCTCCTTGTTTGGAGGGGTGGTGATGTCATTTCCGGTCACACTCCCAGTAAGCCGTCCTTCTTCTAGTTTGGCTATTCCTAAAGGGGGAAAAGTTATGCTAAGCAAATGTTTTTCACACCCATTGTGAAAATGCAAGTCTTTGCAGAGACACACCACTAACTAGCACTTCATTCTGAGAAAATCCAGAGCTATGCTGCTGAAAGTGGTCAAGACTCCCAAGTCCCCCTCACTGTGACGAAGGACAGTTTTAGACTCCAGAGATTCAAGCAGCCTGTCCCTGTGGAAAAGCAACTTAACTAGGATTTGCACAAATGCTCAGTGGAAGGAAATGGCCCTTGAAGTTTCGTTTCCCTTCCCTGGAGACCGGTAAAGGGGTTCTGTCACCCAACCACTAACTCCCAGAGCACATAGGGGACAAAAACCACTTCTACTAGAGTTTATCTCTTGGAATAAAGGTTGCTGAGAGATGGGATAAGAGCCAGAAGATCATCCAATGTCCTCCCCTTCCTTCCTTTCCCTGTAAAGCACCACTTTATGGAGGATGTGAGATGAACTTGATCTGGTTCTAGCAGTGACCCAGATTTCCAACAAGGCCGAGGAGACCCATGAAATCAGATCCAGGGCCAGAAATAAAGTCTACAGCCTAAGGCTACGCCCAGCAGCACCACTGTGGGGAGGTGACTCCAGATTTCAATAGGGCTATACCAGAAAGCATTAAAATACCATGAAATTTATAACCTGGGTGTGGGGAACACCTTTCTAACTGGCACAAAATCTAGAAGCCAAAAAAGATAAGTTGGACTACAGAAAAATAAAAAGCTTCCACGTGCCCCAAAAAACAATACGAAAAGTCAAAAGGCAAATGATAAACAGGAAAAAAGTATTGAACCTCACATCAAAGACACAGAGCTTATTACATAAACTACTCCTACAAATCAACCAACTCCTATAAAGGCCGAAAAGAAAATGAACAGGAAAAATGGCCGAAAGAATATGAACACAGTTTACAGAAAAAGAAATACAAATCACTTTTGAAAATATGAAAAGATACCATTTCTAACCTAACATATTGTCCAAAAGTCCTAAAATCTCAAAGTAGCTGCTGGGGATAATGTGAGGACATACGCTGCTGGAAGTGTGTGAAATGGTACAAATCAGATGCAGGGCAGTCTAGCAGTATCTCCGAAAATTACAAGTGCAAATAAATTCTAATCCAGAATTACAATTTCTGGAAATTTATCTTAGAGATATATTCACATACCTGCAAAATAGCAAATGTGTATGGTCTTTCACCAGAGCATGGTTCCTAAAAGCAAAGGACTGAACCCAGAAGTCTGTTAACTGAAAACTGGTTAAAGCATATGGCAGAAGTATCAATGTTATCTCTGAATTTGAAAAAATAAACCATGACTGATAGGGAACGATCTCTACTCAGTGAAAAGAAAAGCAAGGCACAGAACAGTAGGTATAACATGAAACCATTGTCTAGAAAAGACAATACGCTTCTATTGCCAATACACTTGTACATGCATTTTAAAAAAGTCTTTGGAAGAACGATGATGAAACAAAACAATGGTGACTTAATTTTGGGATGGGGTGGAGGACCAGGCACAAAACTAGGGAGCGTTAGGAGGCTTTATTTTAAAACTTTTTGTTTTGAAGTAAAGATTCACAGGAAGTTACAAAGAAATGTACACGGAGGTTCTGTGTACCCTTTACCCAGTCTCCCCCAATGACACCCTGCATAACTATAGTACACCGGGAAACTGATATTGGTACAATCTAGAGAGCTTATCTGACTTTTCCAGTTTTACATGCATTCATTTGTGTGTGTGTGTGTGTGTGTGTGTGCGCGCGCGTGCGCACGCACGTGCACGTGCATGCAGGTGTGCGGGTATGTAAGCAGTTCTATGCCGTTTTATCACATGTGTAGCTTTATGTAACCACTACTAAGAATCAAAACATATTAATTGTTCCATCACCACAGAGCTCCCTCATGTTACCCTTTTTTTTTTTAAAGCCACCCCACTCCCTCTGCCTTTCCAATCCCTTAATCTCTGGCAGCTATTAATCTGCTTGCCATCTCTAAAATATTATTTCAAAAATATTATATAAGTAGAATCACACAGTGTCCTACTTTTTGTAGCTGGCCTCTTTCACCCAGCAACACGCTTCGGAGGTGCATCCGTGTTGTACATGAGAAGTCCACGGTGTGGCTGTACCACAGGTTAACCGTTCACATACTGTAGGACATTTTGGTTGTTACTGGCTGTTTGCTATTATAAGTAAAGCTGCTACGAATATTTATTACAGGATTTTGAATAAAATAGGTTCATTGTTACTAAATGGAAATGCAATTAATTGTTTCTTACATGTTGATAGTGTATCCTGTGACACTGATAAACTCACTAATTAGTTCTAGGGGTTGTGAGGGTAGATTCCTTGGAATTTTCTACATAAACAATCATATCATCTACAAACACAGCCAGATTTTTTTCTTCCTTTCCAATCGATATGCCTTGTATTTCCTTCTCGTGCTTTACTGTGCTAACCAGAACCTCCAGTACTATGTTAAATAAGAGTGATGACAGCAAGTATCCTTGCCTTGTTCGCAACTTTAGGGTGAAAACATATAGTCTTTCACTATTAACTATGATGTCCGCTGTAGGTTTTTTGTAGATGCTCTTTCTCAAGTTGAGGAAGTTCTCGCTCTATTCTTTGATGAGAGTTTATCACAAATGGGTGTTGGATTTTGTTGAATTTTATGTGTTTATGATTTTTCTTCTTTAGACTTTTGATATGGATTACACTGATTGGTTTTTGATTATTGAACCAGCCTTGCATACCTGGAATAAATTCCACTTGGCTGTTGTGTATAATCATCTTAATATACTGCTGGGTGTGATTTGTTAGTACTTTGTTAAAAATTTTTGCATCTAAGTTCATGGGAGATATCAGTCTGTAGTTTGTGTGGTACTGTCTTTGCCTGATTTTGGTTATCAGGATAATACAGACATCATATAATGAGTTAGGAAGTGCTCCTTCCTCTTATACTTTCTGGCAAAGAATGTGTAAAATTGGTGTCAATTATTCTTTAAATGTATGGTAAAATTCTCCACTGAAACCATCAGAAGCTTTTTAATTAAAAATTCAATTTCCTGGGCATATACCCAGATGAAAGTATAATTTGAAAAGATACATGCACCCCTATGTTCATAGCAGCACTATTTACAATAGCCAAGACATGGAAACAACCTATATGTCCATCAGCAGATGCCACGGATAAAGAAGATGTGGTGTATATATATACAACAGAATATTACTCAGCCATAAAAAAGAATGAAATAATGCCATTTGCAGCAACATGGGTGGACCTAGAGATAATCATACTAAGTGAAGTCAGTCATAAAGAGAATGACAAATATCATATGACATCACTTATATGTGAAATCTAAAATATGACCCAAATGAACATATCTACAAAATATAAACAGACTCACAAACACAGAGAACAGACTTGTGATGGCTAAAGGGGAGGGAAGGATTGGGAATTTGGGATTAGCAGATGCAAACTCATGTATCTGGGATGAATAAACAAGGCCCTACTGTATAGCACAGGGAACTATATTCAATATCCTATGATAAACCATAATGGAAAAGAATATTAAAAAAGAATATATGTATATATGTATAATGGAATCACTACTGTACAGCAGAAATTAAAACAACATTGTAAATCAACTATACTTCAATAAAATAAAAAATTTCAGTTTCTTTAATAGCTCTTCAGGTTACCATCGTGGTTGAGTTATGGTAATTTGTGGGTTTTAAGGAATTGTATATTTCTTCGAAGTTATTGAATTTGTGAGGATAAAGGTGCTCCTAGTATTCCCCTATTATGCTTCTAATGTCTGTAGTGATATCCCCTGTTCCTGTTATTGGTTGGTTGTGTCTCTTTTTCACCTTTGTCAGTTTTGTTAAAAGTTTATCAGTTGTGTTGGTTTTCTTTAAGAACCAGCTTTTGGTTTAATAAACTTTCTTTTCTGTTTTATTGTTTATAACTTCACTGATCTCTGCTTGTTTTGGATTTATTTCATTCTTTTTTTTTAGTTTCAGAGTGTTGATCTGAGACCTTTTCTCTTTTCTAATGTAAGTACTTAGTGCCACAAATTCCCCTCTCAGTACTGCTATAGCTGCATTCAACAAATTTTGACATGTTCCTTTTTCTTTTTCTTTGGCTGCGCCACAAGGCTTGTGGGATCATCCCCCAAACAGGGATGGAACCCCAGCCCCAGCAGTGAAATCGCCGAGGCCTAACCACTCTACCACCAGGGAACTCCTGATATGTTCATTTTCATTCAGTTCATTGTATTTTTAAAATGTCCTCTGAAAACTTCCTCTCTGACCCATGGATTATTTAGAAGTATACTGTTTAATTTCTTAGTGACTGAAGATTTTCCTGTGGTCTTTCTATTATTGGTTTCTCATTTGTTCCATTATGGTCAGACAATATATTCTGCATGATTTCAATCGTTTAAATGTATTGAAGTTTGTTTTATGACCCAGGATCCATCTTGGTGCATGTTCCACAGGCACTTGAAAAGAATCTACAAACAATAAATGCCGGAGAGGGTGTGGGGAAGAGGGAACCCTCTTGCACTGTTGGTGGGAATGTAAATTGATAGAGCCACTATGGAGAACAGTATGGACGTTCATTAAAAAACTAAAAGTAGAATTACCGTATGACCCAGCAAGCCTACTACGGGGCATATACCCTGAAAAAACCATAATTCAAAAAGACACATGGGGCTTCACTGGTGGCGCAGTGGTTGAGAGTCTGCCTGCCGATGCAGGGCACACGGGTTCAAGCCCTGGTCCAGGAAGATCCCACAGGCCGCGGAGCAACTAAGCCCGTGTGTCACAACTACTGAGCCTGCACCCTAGAGCCCACGTGCCACAACTACTGAAGCCCACGCGCCTAGAGCCAGTGCTCTACAACAAAAGAAGCTCACGCACCACAACAAAGAGTAGCCCCTGCTTGCCACAACTAGAGAAAAGCCTGTGCACAGCAACAAAGACCCAACGCAGCCAAAAAAAAAAAAAAAAAGACACATGTACCCAAATGTTCACTGCAGCTCTATTCACAACAGCCAGGACATGGAAGCATCCTAAATGTCCACTGACAGATGAATGGATAAAGAAGATGTGGTACATACATCACACACTGTGGTACATATATACCACATCCGTATATGGCTGGAATATTACTCAGCCATAAAAAGGAATGAAATTGGGTCATTTGTAGAGATGTGGATGGACCTAGAGTCTGTCATACAGAGTGAAGTAAGTCAGAAAGAGAAAAACAAATATTGTGTATTAATGCATATATGTGGTATCTAGAAAAATGGTACAGATGAACATATTTGCTGGGCAGGAATAGAGAACGGGAGGGTGGGATGACTGGGAGATTAGGATGGACATATATACACTACCATGTGTAAAATAGATAGCTAGTGGGAACCTGCTGTATAGCACAGGGAGCTCAGCTCGGTGCTCTGTGATGACCTGGATGGGTAGGAAGGGTGGGGTGGCGGAGGGGGGGGGTTTGGGGTTGGGAGGGAGGTCCAAAAGGGAGGGGATATATGTATACATATAGCTGATTCACTTTGTTGTACAGCAGAAACTAACACAACATTGTAAAGCAATTATACTCTAATAAAAAAAAAAGAATATTCTGCTGTTGTTAGGTGGAATTTCTATAAATGTCAAGTGGATGCTGTTGTTTGATGTTACTGTTAAATTCTTCTTTACCTTTACTAATATTCTGTCCAGTAGTTCTATCAATTGCTTAGAGTGGGATGTAGAAGCCCCCAACTACAACTGTGGATTTGTCTATTTCTCCTTTCAGCTCTACCAGTTTTTGTTCATTGTATTTTTTGTGTGTGTGTGTGTGTGTGCTGCGTTGCGTCTTCGTTGCGGTGTGTGGGCTTCTCATTGCAGTGGCTTCTCTTGTTGTGGAGCATGGGCTCTAGGGTGCACGGGCTTCAGTAGTTGCAGCAGGCGGGCTCAGCAGTTGTGGCTCACAGACTCTAGAGCGCAGGCTCAGTACTTGTGGCGCACGGGCTTAGTTGCTCCATGGCACGTGGGATCTTCCGGGACCAGGGCTCGAACCCATGTCCCCTGAATTGGCAGGCAGATTCTTAACCACTGCGTCACCAGGGAAGCCCATAACTTCTATTTCTTTGCTGAGATTTTCTAGTTCCATTTGTTTCAAGAGAATTCATAACTTCTTCTTGAAATAATTTTATGATGGATTTTAAAATCCTTTTTGTATATTAGCAGGTAATCACTATTTAAATTTAGTGTGCAGGTAGTTTCAATAACAATTTAGTTCCCAGGGCCCTTGTAGTGCAATACAGGCCTGCTGTGTTTTTCTGGTTCCATGAGGCTGTCACTCAATCCCTGCTGGTGTTGCCTGCAAGGGCTCAAGGCACTTCCCTGGAACAGATGGTTTCACTGGGTGGGGGATGAGTGATGCTGGACCCACGGAATGCAGACTTTCTCCTGGCCTGATTTCTGGCTGCCTGATGCTGGTGGACTTCCTGTTTTGAAGCCACTGGGAGCAGGAAGCACCTAACTGGCCTGATGATGGAGGAAAGAGTGTAGCAGGAAACCTACCTACCTTTCCTTCTGCTACTGGGTAGAAGGCTGGTGCCGCTGGTCACCTAGTGGGGACAGGGGATGAGCTTCCCTGCCACTGTGGGTGGATCAGGCCTGCAACTGCTGCCAGGTGTGAAGTGCACAACAGGTAGGCCCTGATGACCTCTGCTGACACTGTACCTGCGAGAAGATTGAGTCCACCACCACTGCTGGATATGGGGAGGGAAATAGGGCTTCCCCGTTCCTGGTCTTTGGTCAAAAGAGAGCAGGTTTTTCTTTCTTTCTTTTTGCCTTTTCTTTTTCTTTTATCTATGCTTGTTGGTGATTCCAGGTTGTAGACACCCTCCAGTGCCCAGACAAGGACACGTGGAAGATTAAAAAGAAAAGCCAAGGGAACTCACTGCACTGTCCTTCCTCAAGTCCTGAGCCCTACCCAGCCTGCCCTCTCCCTTCTACCTTTCAGATTCCTTTTCTGATTATCTGGTGCATTCTTTCCAGAGTATTTAGCTGTATTTAGAAGAGATGAACAGGAAAAAGTGAATCAATGTCACCTTCTCTTGGAAGGAGATTTTCTAATGTATAGCATTTTGTACTTTTTGATGCTTGAAACCATATGCATTTCTAGTTGAAAACGGAATTTTTTTAGTTTTAAAAATATAAAGAAAGAAAACCACCCCCACCATGCAAGGTATTGGTAACGCCTCTGTTATAGAGCAAGCTGAAAGAATATCTCACCAAATGTCTGACTTGTTGCCACTGGCCACTGGCATCAGACCACCATGAACATTTTTCAATAAGCACAGGATTTTTCAGCAAACAACATGAACACTTCATGAAGTCTCACTGCTTATGATATAAACATGCAACATCTGAACCTGCACAAGTTAAGTGTCACCCAGTGAAAAATGCATGACCGCCACATAAGCAGAAACCCAGATAGTGCTTCTCACCATGAGCCTCCTCCTTTGCTTCCGGGGTATATACCAGCCAACTGCTAGAGACCACCACCCAAATGTCCCTACATTTCCACAGAAGAATGTTCACAAAGAACACAAAACTGCTCCCTTCTGTTGCATCTTTCCATTATTTGTACTACTACTTGCTGGAAAACCCAGGCTCAAAATCACAGCATCATTAACTCCCCCCGCCGCACCCCCCACCTTCCACACCCAGTTTTCAAGTCCAGTTGATTTCGCTTCTGGTATACTTCCCCTATCACGTCCTCAGTAGTTCACCTTTTACTACTACATGTATCCAACTGTCATCATGGGATTTTTTTGCCTTCAATCCTCTGTCTTCCAGTTTATCTTTTCTACTGAGAACAGGTGAATCCTCTCAAAGCCAAATTTGGGCCACTTTATTTATTGTCATAGGCAGTCAGGACAGTTTTTTGAACATGGGAGTAAGGTTTAAACAACTCAGGGAACAACTAAGCTTGGGTTCCAAACAACTTTCTAGATTTGTTATCCCATTATTTCTTGCCACAGATGTACAGATGGCTTTGGCATATTTGCTCAACCCACATCCTTCTCCAGAGGAGGGAGCCCCAGATGAAGTGGGCAGCTCAAAATGGCCAAGACTGGTGAAGAAGGTTTTGGTACCTGGCACACAGGTGACTGGACCAAGCTGAGACAATAAGATATACTTACTCATTCTTTCCCTAAAAGAAAGAAAATATGAAAACTATAGCCAAGCAACCTTGGGTTCCTGAGATATAAAGTAGGGCACAGAACCCAAAACCATGGCAACCAATGTCCTGTACAGACCAGAGACACAAAGGAAGCAAAAAGTAAGAGACGGCAGAGAACAGTTTCCAGAAGGGAAGAGAATGGAACACATGTTCAGGGCAAAGCAGAGGTCCTAAGTGAGACACACAATGGCTGTAGCTGGGCTACACTTCCTGAAATAGGATTCCCTGAGATTGTCAACAAATAGCTTTTTATAAATTTGAGTTCCTATGACTGTGTTTCTGTTCTTTGAAACTAAATAATAATTAAGAGAAGCCCCACAAATACTCATCATTGTTCTTTTACCTAATGTGAGCTGTCTGAGCTTCATACCTTTGCCTGGAAGGCTTTCCCTCCACTTTGTTAGGCTTCCAAGGCCACCTCCTCCCAAAAGTTTTCATGATTCACAATCCTCTCATACAACCCCCACCCCCCGACCCCTGCCACCCCAACTAGATCACAAGTCGTTCGAGGATAAGGACAATATCCAGGGCCTAGGTAGTGGCATATGATAGGTATGGTGAACAATGAATCCTTATATAGCTTTATCTACATAGAGTTTAGCAGTCAGCATTCAAACATTTATTAGGTGAACAGATCAGTGAGGTTTGTCAGTCATCTGACATTTTTTTCCTACCAGCGTGAACTTCTCTTAGTGTGAACTAAGACAAACTTGTTCTGAAATAAACAAAAATCTTCACTCATTACCACCTAGAAGGTATACGGCACTGAATTGGGCACCTGGGGATCAAGCAAAAGAAGATGAGACAATCCTATCCAGGAGGCCCTTACAGTTCTGCTACAGTTAGAAGGAAGCGACAGCATAGGACACCTGAGTCTTATCATCTTGGAGTCATAAGAAATCATGGAGGAAATATGACGCTTTTTTGCCCACCTCTATTTAAAAAAAAAAAACACGCCACACACCTGCCAGTCTTCAAGGGTCCTTTCCACTTACCCTTCCCCCTAGAAAATACCACTTCTAATATTAAGAAAAAAATGAGTAAAATATTTTTGTAAAAATGTACTGAGAGGTATAAATACTAGAGGAAATGGTTCCTAGGAAAAGAGGCTATTTTTATAACAAACAAAACACATATTGTAAATCTCCATTAACTAGCTTGTGAATCACGGTCCTTTGTGCACAAACTGGACTCAGAGGAAAACAAGCTTTTGTAAGACCACCAACAATAAGACTCGTGGAGAGCTGGGGGTGGGGAAGAGAAGAAAGGGCCAGGAAGAAAGACAAAGCGGCAGCCGCAAGGACCGCAACATTTAGCTGTTTATTAACCACAAGTCTCTCCACTGTCCACTTTCCCTTTCTTCCCCTTCTCCCCACAAATCCTCCTAACACACATATACAGAGAGAAAACTAGAAGCAAGACCGGGTCAAACATGAAGAACAGGAAAAGAATATTAAATAGCCAGCTTTAAAAGGCTCTTTTTCAGCTTGAACAAAAGCAAAACGTTCTCAAAAGCAAAACGGAAAACAGAGCTTGCATCCAGGCTGCGCTACTTAATGAGAGGAGGTTAGTGCTGATAAAGCCATTGTGAATCCACAGTGACAGATTTTCAAGCAAGGAAATCAATCAGTTGTGATTGGATGATTTAGGGCTCGGGAATCATCTGGTTCAAACCAACAGGGAGCTGAGGGGTGGGAGGATGGGGGGAGGGGTGGGCAGGGTGACCTGAGGTCAAGTAAGGGGCTCTATGTCTTACGCCTACCCCTCTCTGATGGGATTCGGACCACACCCTCAGTCCACACCATCTGTCACACCAACAGACGTGCAGGTTGACCCAGCTAGAGTCACTTTGTGCACTCTCTCGCATCACTCTCCCCAACCTTCCGATGCAAGGGAATTCAGCTTTCCCTGGGCAGTCATAGACTCCAAGCAGGAATGAGCCGCCTAACGCTCCTGCCGGTAATCTGCCACTTTGGTTCCTTCCTTGCCGTCTGCTTGTTCCCCATGGAGACAAAATTCAGAAACATACCATCACGTGGGGTCTCTTCACACAGGAACGATGGAGTGCTCTGGGTTGTGGTGACCTCAATTTCCTTCTTCCCTGCCAGAACTGTCTGTCCTGGCCGTTTCTCACCTCCTCGGCAGACTTGGAAGCATGAATCCGCTCTAGTTTCACTAGTATCTTCTTGTCCTTTTTCCTTGCTGCTTACTTCAGGAATCTGCTCCAGCTTACCATGGAGATAGAACCCAGCAGTGCCCAGTTCCCTCTTCCCAGAGCTGCTGCTGCTGCTGTTGTTGAAGTGGGTCAGTTCTTCTCTCCTCTTGGCCACTGGTTCCTCGCAGTTGAAAGGAGGTATCTCTTCAGTAGGCAGAATGGGCAGTTCTCCAGGGTTCAATTTGTGGCTGGCTGTCTGTTCCTCAGCCACCGTCATGGAGCGCCTAATGGCAGGAGCCCCCAGTTTTTTGGGTGTGGGACTCAGCATTGGGCTACTGGTGAGGAGTAGCAGGCCAGAAGAAAGCTCTTCTTGGGCGGGAAGTTCAGGATACTTATCTGCAAGGTTGACAGCTGGGGGGACTGAGAGATGAGAGCACTCAGACAGGGCCCGGCGCATTGCCTTTTTCTGCTGGGGGGCTTGGTCAAGCAAAGCCCCCTCCTCGGTAGAACTCAATTTCTCCAACTCCTTATCATGGTCTTTGATATGAGAGCTGGCATTCACATAGTCCGGGGTGAACTCGACCCTAGTGATTGGTGGAATGGCAGTGGGTGAGTGCGCAACAGTGGGGGCTGGGTGGGCTACAGCCACCGCTAGGGAGGACTCATATTCGAGCTGCCCAGAGCTATCACTCACCACCCCAATCACCCGGCAGCCAGCAGGGATGCCATTCTCCTTTCCTGGAGTTCCTTCCCTTGAGTGCTGAGGGTCTTGAGCCACTGACACGGGATGGAAGTTGGGGTTCCAAACACTGGTTTCCTGCTCCTTAACATACTGGGTGGGCATGTCAGCAGCCCCAGGGAAATCCAGATCTGGCTGGCTCTCTGTCTCCGGCACATTCTTCCCTGCCACTGTCCCCGGAACTATAGTGGCTTTGTTTTTGTCTGGCCCCTCTCTGGGTCCCAGATGTAACTCGCCCGTCTTCTGGTGCACTGAGTTCCCCTCCAAGGGATGGCAGCTGTCTGCAATCACATACCTGCTCGCAAGGTGACCCGAGGTGGCTTGATACTCCTTGTCCTGCGCTTCAATGCCGAGCTCTTTGTCTAGCTTCCCCTCAAAGAAGCAGAGCTTATTCTGCTCCAGGAAGCTGGCATTCTTCACAAGCCCGTCTTTCAGCTGCCCGTCCATGCTGACATTCAGCCCGATCTCATTCAGCTTGCCCTCTGTCCTCTGCCACTCAAACCCAGCTTGGCTCATTTCTTTTGTGGAATCCACCCAGCACTGTGCAGGCTGGCCCTGACAGAGCTGGCCGGGAGTGGCAGTGCGTGAGGCTGGCTGCCTGTGTGAGAGCGACATCGCCTCTTCCACGGCTCTCTCCGCTGCTCCTGGAGCTCTAACACCACCTATGATCACAGAGCTGGCAGTGACATCACACCAGCATTCATGACTAAACCTGTCTTTCGCCCAACACTCCTCTCTCCTCAAGCAGTTGGATGATAAATGTATTTACTAGTGTGAAAGGAACGAAGGAAGAAGGAAGGAATGAATGAAAAAGAAAGAGAAAGCAAGGAACCTGCTCCTTTCTGCACAATCGAATGCCACTGTTAAACTGAAAATGTAATTTCCTGTTAACTGGCACTCTGTTTAGATCTGCAATTTAAAACACGGGATGGTGCTAATCTGGGTACTGAGGATAGTAATGATGCCGGCTTTCACCAGTATAGACACGTGTGTACCCACACACTCGCTTATGTGACACTATGCCCACACTTCCACTGTCACCTACTCAAAAAACTGTTTTAAAAATAAGACTGATTTGCCACTCCTAAGCCATAACCCTTAAAGAACAAAGACTCCAAAAATTTGCTCAAAATTTCACTTAAAACAGAGAACCTTAATGTAATATCAAAATTGGAGGCATTCATTTCTCAGAGGAAGAGTAGTTTTGTTGTCACAACAACTTATCAAATTAACTTGAAAACTGACTTGCGTGAGTCCCCAAAGCCCAGTGAGAGCTCCATCTTGTAGCTCTGCATTGTGCAAGAGTCTAATAAGTGGTTCATTTAAAGGTTTCAGTGATCAGCACTTTGGGGACATGTAACCAAGTTGTAAGACACTTGTGTGACAATACATCCTCGCACTTTTACTCCTGCCCCGATCCCTCTTAGTTTCTTGGACAAGATGTGTCTCTCCCTCCTACACCAGCCCTGCCTGCTCTTTCCAGCCTGCTGATGACTTAGTTGCCACGGGAACACACTGCAGCAGTTCATCTTCCTCCGACCTCTAGGACTTAGGGACCTTGGCTATCTGTGGCTTGGGGTTTTAGCCGCCCACCAGAGCCCACTGCCCCCATTTAACTCAGCATAGTCCTTTGCTGCCCTGAGCTTTGAGTTTACAAACAGTACTTTCAGGATTGAGGTACCCACAAGAGAAAATTCTTGAAAAAAAAGTTACACTGAAAGGATAGGAAAAACTCTGCCTTGAACAAAGCTGATTTTTGTTGCCTAGCCTGTAAGTCGCTAATTGAAGTAACATAGGATATTGTGAAAGTCTATCAAGAATACAAGAGAAGGGCTTCCCTGGTGGCGCAGTGGTTGAGAGTCCGCCTGCCGATGCAGGGGATGTGGGTTCGTGCCCCGGTCCGGGAAGATCCCACATGCCGCGGAGCGGCTGGGCCCGTGAGCCATGGCCGCTGGGCCTGCGCGTCCAGAGCCTGTGCTCCGCAACAGGAGAGGCCACAACAGCGAGAGGCCCACATACCGCAAAAAAAAAAAAAAAAAAAAAAAGAATACAAGAGATGGATTTCCCTGGTGTCACAGTGGTTAAGAATCCGCCTGCCAATGCAGGGGACACAGGTTCGAGCCCTGGTCCAGGAAGATCCCACATGCCGCGGAGCAACTAAGCCCATGCACCACAATTACTGAGCCCGCGAGCCACAACTACTGAAGCCCACGTGCCTAGAGCCCGGCTCCGCAACAAAAGAAGCCACCAGAATTAGAAGCCCGCGCACCTTGCCTCAACTAGAGAAAGTCCGCGTGCAGCAATGAAGACCCAATGCAGCCAAAAAAAAAGTGAAGAGATTACCAAGGCCCAGCCCAAGAAAGCTTCCTTAACTGGAGCCTCTGTCCCCATTACTCAACTTCTCTACTTGCTATTCATACCCTGCACATAATATTCTCAATTCCCAACTAGAGCGCCAAGAACCAACCCTAATATGTTTCCTGCGTTAGCATCAGTACCTAACACAGAGCTATGTTCATGGTCAGGAGTGGCAATGTTGCAAAGCTGGAAAAAATGTGAACTTAACCTCTGTCCTGAACATTAACTGAACTCATATATACCTCTCCTTCCCCTTGACCGTAAGTAGCTTAGCAGCAATACATGCGAAAGCACAATAAAGGTTCATTAGCAAGAAACTAGGGTCACCTTACTTTTCAGCAAAGCTCTCACCAAGGAAGAGCAAGGAAGGATGTATAATAAAATGAAAAATGAAGGTGGTGCCAGGAGGGTCATGATTCTAATTAGTAATGGGAAAAAATAAGAGATGAGTCTTGGGTATATAAGGGCTTGGTGATAAAACATGGTCAAATTCTGGCTTTCAAAGAATGAGGAAGGTGTGTCTTTATTCCTTAGCAATTGTCTGCTACTATTTTCCATTCTCAAGTGGACTTACATTTACGTTGGTGTCCTGTTACAGTGCTCAGCACTGTGAGCGTCCCTTCACTGCTGCTTCTGAGTGGGCAAGCACGTCCTCCTGCTTCACTAAGAAAACATGGAGATCCAGAGGCTTTTACAGAGGGGAGGGGACAGAGTGGCTTATAGTTTGATTACACTATTGCTTTGCAACACGTACCAAGGAAGAGATCACACGGAACAAAAATTAATGTGTTTATTTCTCCCCAATGAGGTGACTGCTACCTGGATGACAAACAATGAGAAAAATCTAGTACAGAATAATTAGTAAAACCTGAGGATGACCCTGTCAGTGCCCTAGTCCAATTCAGAATTACAAACACAATCTCACTCAGGAATGCACATTCACCCACGGGAGAGAGTTGCATCAAGGAACTCAACCCCCCCACCCCGCCCCCATCACTGTGATATTTTATCAAGTTGGCAGATGAGGAACTTACATGAAGTCTTAGAAAGTTGAGTGTGCCCAGGTAAAAAGAAATGTACTTAAGAACCTGAAGACTTAAATTCTAGACTCAGTTGCCACTAGAATTCCTTGCCTCTGGGTTCTGCTTCTACTTATTCAGAACTCACAGAAATGTCACCTCCTCTGTAAAGTCTCCTAGACCCCTAACTCCTAAACTGAATCCTTAATGGTTACACAGAACTATACTTGTTCTACTTCTTCTTAGGATTTGGAAACTACACCATAATCTTCTCTGTATGTGCCTTTCCTGGAAGCTTCTAGAAGGCAGGAATAAGACCTGTCCACCTCTGCTATGCAGGTGCCCAGCACAGTGCTTGATACAGTGCTTAAGTAGGCTCTCAAAAAAGTTCTGCTCAAGGAGGAATGGACGGATTCCTTTCACGGACTTCTATCATTTGACCTGATCTCTCCCATCGTTAAACTCATGTAGACAGGTGCTGATTTCGAATGTCCTTTGGGCTGAAGGTTTTTAAGTTCCATTCCGTCTGAGTCTGAGGAAAGTGCATGGACTCCCATGTGTCTGGTCAGAAGGCGACCTCTCTTTTATCAGACTGTATAACAACTTGTCAAGCTTCCAAGGGCTCTGGCACAGCTTGCAGGTCTCTGATCTCAGCAGATGCACTGGCAGATGTTTCTGGTTTTGCCTTGTGCCTTGAGCTAGTACTCAACCTGTTCAGGGCCTTGGTTTTGATAAGCTCCACAACTGGTTTCTCTGCATTCTTTCAGTTACCAAGGCAACAAAGCTACTTTCCAGATTGACCAAATGTTCCCTGTTACTGTCTCCAGGAAACAATTTCTAATAAATTATCATTACAATGAAAGTCTATACGTCTACTGATTACAATGATGGATGACACTCTACTAATAAAAGCTGAAGACTGTGAAGCTGCAATCTAGTTTCTTACCTGGAAGAAAATGATGTTTGTTTATATATAAATATACATGTATGCAAAAACATTTCAAAACCATATTCTACTAAATCTTAGAAAAATTTCTTAGTACATGTTTAACTCAAGAAAATCGTGATTCTTCCTGATTAACTTTCAAAAATTGGGAGGCAGACAGAATGAAAAAACTGAAGCTAGTAATCTGACTTATGTGACCCTTGATAAAGGTAATTCATTTACCAGGACCCACAAAATGGAGGCCGCCCCCGTGGCTTGGCCCACAAA
This sequence comes from Pseudorca crassidens, assembly GCF_039906515.1. NCBI lineage: Eukaryota > Metazoa > Chordata > Mammalia > Artiodactyla > Delphinidae > Pseudorca > Pseudorca crassidens. The sequence goes on from NC_090305.1 coordinate 67,584,993, forward strand.
TCTAAATCGAAGTCAGCCTGCACTTCACTGTCAAGGAAAGCACCTCACTGTCAAAGAAACCTAAAACACACCAAACAGTCCTTCGAATCAGCTTCAGCTAGCTCACCTTGCCCTAGAAAATTGGACCTGTTAGCCTTATAAGGAAACCCCAGACCTCCTAGCCAGTCATGCCCTATTTCCCCCAGTTGCCGCTTATAACGCTCTATAAAACTCGCTCTTGCCCAGAATCCCTCGGTAAGAGCGGTCCACTGTTGTCCGCTGTACTCCCCTAATCCATGGATTGTTCTCCCTTAAGTAAAGGACATCACACTCATTACTAAATTGCATTATTTTTGTCATTTAACAGGCAAAAGCATTAAAATGCTTACAGATGAAAAGTCCCCCAAGAAGTACAACTTGGAAATTCCAGGCCTTTTGAGTACTGAGCCTAGCATAGCCTCCCTGAAAAAGATAAGAGATTCATGTAAGGAAACTAGGTAAAAGCCCAACTCCCTCCACCAATTACCTCCAGTGTAAAATTTAAGATCCTCTGCTCATGGAGGTACACACGACTCTCAGGACCCTTGAAGAGCTTACCTTCTTTTCTCCCCAATCTTGTCTCAGAATGTTTCTCCCTGCTGCCCACATGATGTATATACCAGTCACACCCAAATGTTTGCTAGTCCTCAAATATTCCATGCACTTGCACTTCACTATGCCTCTGTGCAGTCTATCCCCTAGAATGCCTTACCCTGCTTATCAGCTCTTCAAACTTCCAGACCCATCAAATGTCACCTCCTCCAGTAAGCTTTCTTTTGCTCTCCTAAGAGGACTTACTTTCTGCTCTGTATTCCCATGGCATATAGCTCATCCTTCTATTACAGAACTTCTCTCACTAGAGTAAAATTATCTGTTTATGTGTTTATCTCCCCACTTTGGAATCCTTGAGGAGTAAAAGCTGTGGCTTCTTGATCTACCCTTAGAATGTGGGAATAATGTTACCTGGCGTTTGCTGAATGAATGAATGAACTAAATACTAAAAAATCCAAATCATGTTGAGTGTTCACTATCAGCAGAGCAATAGAAAACGTTTATATGACAATCAGCTTTTTGCCTAAACTTATACAAATTACATCGTTGCTGAACAGTTTAAAAACTAGCAATTTCAATCTGCTCACAGCTGAGATGACCTACTCAATGTCACAGGTAAAAATACGCATGGACGTCCCCTCTACTGTCCACTTCATATTTCAAAGGAGTAAAAATTTCTGCAACACCAAAAGTAAGAAGCAAGTTGCACTTGCTTTCTTAATCTTCCAGTGCTGTCAGCCAGAGGATAAAAGTGAGGGAGCGTGAGGGGAAGAAATTCCTTTTAAAGTAGAACAACCAATAATTGCTGGACTTGTTTCACAGAACATTTAGATGCTCTGGCTCAAATAAGGTGAACAGTAGCACAGAACTGTTTGAGGGTTAAGAGTTTAAGAGAGTGCTGAGCATATAGTAAGTTTCAATAAACAATAACTGTTTTTAGTTACTGAACATATAGACTCTCCCAATAAATTTCATTAATATACAGCTAGTAAGAAGAAAACAAGCCAGAGAATGAGAGGGTAAGTGGGAAGAAAGCAATTAGGAAACTTCACAAATGGCACTACATTTAAGATGTGGCGCAGTGGGTAAGAATCCGCCTACCAATGCAGGGGACACGGGTTTGAGCCCTGGTCCGGGAAGATCCCACATGCCGCGGAACAACTAAGCCCAAGCACCGTAACTACGGAGCCTGCGCTCTACAGCCCACGCGCCTAGAGCCCGAGCTCCACAACAAGAGAAGCCACCGCAATGAGAAGCCCACGCACCGCAACGAAGAGTAGCCCCTGCTCGCCCCAACTAGAAAAAGCCCGTGCGTAGCAATGAAGACCCAACGCAGCCAAAAATAAATAAATAAAATTTTTAAAAAAAGATATTACCAAATGGGCACTTCTCCAGTTGTAAGACTGTAGTGAGCTCTAAGATTACAAATGATTTTTTCATCTGCTGAGCATATTTTATTTATGTACAAGGGCCTTGAAACTGTTAGGATTTGAGGTTTATAAATTACTCCAAGTTTCACACCAAAAGAATTTCCCACCATAAACTGATATTCCCAGCTGTTGGAAGACTGTTGATGGGCTCAAGAAAACTGAAGAAAAAGAAATGAAGCCAGATAAAGGGAGAAATGGCTCTCACTATGGCAAAGGGAAGGGCCTATTTATGGAGACCCATGATAACTGTCCCTCTCACAGAACAACATGCCAAGTGCACTGCCACTCACAGCTCTCCTTGGCTTCCTTCCAGGGGAGCGACTACTATGGAGCCATCGCATATACCAGAGTCCAGTAAGGATCGCCCTTTCAACCTTGCTCTTCCCTGCACAAAATACACGGTCCCAAAAGAAGTCCTTTTCGGACAAGTTGAGCTCAGATTTCCTGAAGTATCTCAATGTTCCTTACTTAGAACAATATGCATAATATGTGAAGAAACCTTCTGCTAAAGTTTCCCTAAACTTTAGGCATGAAAAAATAACAGGAGAGGAATCATTAAGCTGAAAGAGACTTTAGCAGTATATTCACTTTCCCTACTTCCAAAGAAGATAAGCGTAGCAAAAGGTAACTCAATTATAATTTTAAAACTGTCATTAGACATCATATACAGTAAAGCTCTAAGCTGGGTGGTAGGGAGAACACAGGAATAAATCAAACACAGTCTCTGCCTAGAGAATAAAATGCTAGACAGACTTAAAAGACCTAGATTCTAATCCTAAATTAGCCTCTGATTAGTTTATGTCCTCATGATGTGTCTCCATTTTCCAACTAGAAAAGTGCTTAGTTATAGAGCTTGGATATTAAAATTTTAAAAATATAATTATTAATCATCGACCTTCATCTTTTTCTTTTTAAGAAACTAAAACTTCTGGAAGGTTCCTCTGAGGCAAGAATGAGGAAAGCATGGGCCTTAGAGTCAGAACGACTTGGGTTTAAATTCTATTTCTGCCACTTCACTATCAGTGTGACTTTAATATGGAGAGCCTCCATTTCCTCACGTGTAAAATGGAGAGAATCCTTCAAAGTACTGTTGTGTGTGTGTGTGTGTGTGTGTGTGTGTGTACACGACTATCCACCTACCTATCTACAGACAACTAGACACTTAGTATTCACTCAATAGGTGGCAGATGCTATTATTTTTATGGACACCACTAATAATATCTTTACTGTCTGAACACTGAAAACCATGGGTAACACCATCCGACCACAGGAGAGTTAACATGAATGATTCGAAGTGAGGAACAAAAATAAAATTTACCAAGGCCAGGTCTATTACCAGGCATGCATGAAACATCAGAGCCCATATGAACCCATAAGGGGTTACCCTGCCTAGTTCCCTATCACAAATCCAGGCACTCCCCATTCCACTCGGTCCCCTGCCTCAGAGCCCAGGCTTGCCTAAAGCTCTGCATCTGCACATTCACCTGCTTTCTGAACATCTCTGAATAAGCATTATTAGAAACATACAAGATCTTGGGAATTCCCTGGCAGTCCAGTGGTTAGGACTCCACACTTTCACTGCCGAGGGCGGGGGTTCAATCCCTAGTCAGGCAACTAAGACCCCACAAGCCGTGAGGCCAAAGAAAAGAGAAGAAATATACAAGATCTGCACAAAGAAAGCACCAGTGAGGGACTAAGACATGTAAACCTGAACATGTGATGTTACTGAATATGGCATGTATTACATGTTGGACAGAAAAACTCAACATATGCAACAACTCTCCCTAGGGTAATCTATATTTAACGTGATTTCAAGAACAAGACTGACTGGATTTCCCCCCCCACAAACCTATGAGCCAACTGTCAAGTATATATGAAATAATAAACAAGCAAGAATAGTCAGGAAGACTCTGAAAGATAGGGTGACATGTGGGGCTAGACCTATTAGATATTAAAATATATTATTAAGCCACATTGTGTTACTTAGAGCATGACAAAGGTGGCATTTCAGAGGGAGACAGAATATACAAATATAGTGAGACAACCAAGTAATCATATCGCATATTTCATAAACAAAATACACACACACACACACACACACAGAGAAACAAATAAGCAAATTCTAGACTGATCAAAGATTAAAAATGTGAAAAATTTAAAATATTTTTATGAACTCAGAGCAGGGATGGCTTTTATAAACTGGATAATAAAGGAAGTCATTTAAGAAGTAAAACACAAAATACATTTATACCAAGTAATAATTTTTTACCTATTAGACTGGCACACCTCAACAAAGAAGAAAAACCACACTAGTAGGAGAAAGTACAGGGGAACAGGTACTGGTCTATGCTCAGGGTGGGAGTATAGTTCTGGTGCAGCTCTGTGCCCCTATGAGGAACAATTTGGCAACAACTATCAAAAAGATAAACATATATTCTTCAAATCAGAGGTTCTAACCCAGAGCCCCTTTTTATTATACAGATGTATTTGTATAAGTATGTATGTACGTAAGTATGACATTCTGTATATACAAGATTAGTTTACGCACCTTGTTTCTAATAGAAAAAAAAAAAGGAAAACATCTGAACATCCATCAATAAAGAAGTGGTAAAATACATTAGGGTATCTCCATACAGTGAAATACTATACAGCTATTTAAAAAGACTGAGGCCCCTTTCTTTGTACTGATTTGTAAAGAGCTCTAAAATAACTAGGTTTACAAATCAAGGTACACATCAGTATGCATGATATGTCTCACTTTTATAAAATCAGGAAATATATATATCATTGATTCTTTATGCGTAAATTGTCTGAAAGGACGTGTAAGACATTGTTAACACTGGTTGCTGGAGAGGGAAACGTGGATGGGGGTTAACAGAGGGAGGCAGACTTACATTTTACTGCATATCCCGTTCTACCATGTGAATGTATTAACCTATTCAAAAGTTAATTTTTGAAAATTATAATTTTACCTACCAAAATAAAAAAAGTATAGATTGTTCTTAGGGAAGGGGTGTGATAGAATTTAGAGAAGATATTTTGTCCAACATACATCACTCCCTCCTCAGCCACTCTACAAGGCTACTCCTAACACATGTCGCTGAGGGTGGCCTGGTCAAGGTAGGAGCCCAAAAGTTCTACAGCACCTGGCTTGCCTCCTCAAGAATCACAATAAATCCTCTTCCTACATTTTTCAGTAATACTGAGCTAAAAGAGATGCCTAAGTTTCAGAAAACTTATATGTTATCCTTTAATTACCACTGAAACCAAAGAACTGGTCTAGAACCTGAAACTAATGAACTGGAGAGAGGGCTGGGAATCTTAATGAAAGCTGGAAAGCACTTTACATACAATATCATTTTCTGCCTTGGCAACAGGGTAGCTAATGGAAGATAAAAACGGAAAAGATCAGAATGTTTTATGCAAATAATAGCTTCTAGCATTCTCTACTCACACGACACACGTTCCTTACCGGGTACATATTCATGCATAGCACAAGCTTTACCCAAAACAAGTCCATACCATGCAGAACACCATCTCATGATGAAGCCTCTCCAAAAGCCTAACTGGCTACACCAAGGCCAACCAGTGTTTTTTCATTTCTGGAGTTAGTAGCTGCATCATGCAAGCTGGGAAACAGTGATTAAGTAATAGCATCATTTGTAGGCTGTGAACAGCCTCAAAGGCCATGATTAGATGTATACTTTTCAGGGGAAAAAAAACCCTTAACATTTCTAAATCTTAAAGGAATCATCATCTTCTCAGTCTCCTCTCAATTACTTCACTGATTAGAGGCAAAAAGGGCAAAATTATGAGGAATCCTATATGGGCAAGTTTTACAGACTTGCCCATGGATATGGACTATGTTTCATGGACATAGGCTATGTCCAAACTCTAACCCCTGTGAAACTGTGGGCCAATGGCTGTAAGCAACAAACTGCTAAAAGATAGAGCTGCATCACTGAGAGATCATTTCCCACTTCTAGAAACACAAATAAAGTCTGTGCTTACCAATCTGGGTGGAGGCTACCATAAGGGGTTCATTTTCATTCAATCCAAAAGCAATTTGGATATTTAGTCCCACCAGCACAAGTTACATATGTATACTGGAAAAAAAAAATCCCACACACACAGCTGGACATGAAATGTTTTCTTTCCTCTTGTGAATCCTTATACAAAATAATGATATGATTAAAATTTGGCTGTAAACTTTACACATAGGAGGCACACTTTTTTTTTTTTTTAAATTTAAGAATATCATGGATGGTGATAGACTTTCTGCTAAACAATTTATTGTTTGAAATTCAACTTCCCCTGAAAGTCAAGGTTCAGTGCTGGGTAAAAAGGCATGCAACCAAGTCACCAGCCTCCCAAGCTGGACACAAGGCATGCCTTCGCTGCAGAAAACACATAATTAGCAGTTACAGGTCTTCATGCCAACAAACCAATGGTTAACAAGAATGATTAGAGTCTGGATGGAACCAAAGCACAAGCTCTTTGCCTTTCTGATGCTGACCAAAAGCCACAAGCACACACATTTCCCCACGGCAGGTTCATACCACTGGACTTGAGTTGCTTGGATCGCTCTCGTTCCTGGACTGTAGATTTTGGTAAAAGTGGAGTGAGTCCTCGGGACTTGGTGGGTCTCATGTAGCCTTTCATGGGTTCTGCCGCTCTGCTTTTATCTTCCTTCTTCCCTTGTCCCAGTGCCTTCGGTTCAGATTTTTCTGTCATTTTCTCAGGTGCCTCTAAGATCTTGTCTTTGGGTTCTGGGAGTTGAAGAGCCTTGGAAGCAGTCACTACTAACTCATCTACCACCCTTGAAGGAGTCACTTCAACTTTGCCATCTAAGACACCTGACTGGAGTTCTGGTGGTGCCAAGGAAACACATGCCATTTCTCTGCTTTCAGAATCCAGACTGATTTCTTCCAATTTATCCTTTTCACTTTCTGGTGGCAAAAGAGTCGTATCTACCTCCTTATTCAAACTATCTGGGCCCTGGGAATCTCTATTTTCAGCACGTTGGTCCTCACAGAAACTGGGCTTTTGTGCTTTGTCTCCCATTAGGTCAAGAATTGGAACTGGAGCAGAACCTTCCTCAGACTCTTTCTGTTTGTTTACTGGACATGTTGGAAAATTACTGCTATCTGCACATGCTTCTAGGACTCTGACCCCACCTGCCAGGCTTTGTTCTTCTATGAGCACGCCAGAAAGAAGGTGGCCCCCTGCTGGCTCTGTGGTTTTCTCTACTGAGTGCTTTGATGCACCACTGGGCACTGACTCAGATTCTCCTATCACATGCCCTCCGTCTATCCCTGCTTCGTTTTTCATGGGACCAGCAAGCTCACCTTTATTCTGAAGACAGCTAACTCCATGGTTATTAACTGTTTCTATGGCTGCTGTCAGAGTTAGGGCAACTCCTCCTGTGCTTGTAGAGGGCATAACAGCACAGGGAGCCTTGGGTCTTTCTTCAACTGGGACTCCAACTTTGCTGCAATTATCTACCTCTAATAATTTGGAAATCTGGGCTGGAGCTGTCTCTTCCCTGCTTTCTGCCAAGGTGTCTGGAAATGAATCACTTTCCTTTACTACTTGAAAAGTAGAAGGGGGCAGTTTTTCACAGGCTGCTGATTCCTGAGCCTCTAGGGGGACTGTCTTATTCATCAATCCTGGTGGTGTTCTAGGGCAGGTAAATGTAATATTTCTATTTTCATCCACATAGCCCATTCCTTCAATTCTGTGGTCCCCTATGGTTTCCATGGGAACATGTATTTTTGTTGCATCTATCTTATTCTCCAGAATGTGCTTCTCAGGGAAACTATTTTTAACCTTTTTGCTTTTTCCATCATTACTCCTTTTATTTGGTTTGTCAGCAACTGCAGTATGTCTCTTGGCCACATCTGTCTTATTCTCCTCAGACAGTACTGAAGGAACAAATCCTGCCCCCTGGATTTGGTCTTGGCAGCTCACATCTGTCACCTTGGTAGCTGGTTCAGTAACAGCAAAATCCTTGCCTGCGCTTGTTTTGTTCCTGCCAAGAGCCCCAAGCTTAGAAAAATTAACCTCAACATTTCTACCCTTTTGGTCAACTCCTTCCACTGTGGGTGTATCTGATATACGTGAGAACAAAGGGTCATGATCTATGGGGAAAGTAAGTTCTAATTCTCTGTTTTGATGGGGAGTACTACCAATATCCCCACGCTTCCCTACAAAAGGTGGGTTGAGGATTTCTTCCTTCCTCTCCATTCTAGCAGGCTGTGTGGAATAACTATTTTTAAACTTTTTGTTTTTGTCTTCACTGCCTCTTTTTGTAGGCTTTTCAGAAATCCAGGGAGCTGCCTCGTGATCCATCCAAGGACATTTTTCCTCCTCGCTCTGGTTGCCGACACGCATGCCTATGGCTACAGCTCCTCTTTCTGTTCTAGCACCGGAAGTCTGAATCACGCCTGACCCATTTCCCAAAGGAATCAACGCCTGCAAGGTGCCTGCCACCCTCAGGTCAGTCATCTCCTTAGGGTCCCGCATCACCACTGCCTCAGTGAGCTCAGCCACGGTCCCTGGTTGCTCTGAAGAACCCAGCCCCAGCTCCTCGCTTTTATCCATTCTTTCCATTTTAGGCGCTGGCTCACTTGGCACAAGAACAATTGTGTCCTTGCTGTCCTTCTGGCTGTCCGCAAGCCACAGCAGCTCAGACCTTGCTCTCACCTTCCCAGAACTTGCTCTCATCTTCCCAGAACTTCCCTTTCCCTTCCTGCTTTTGCCATCACCTGCCATTCTCTTAAATGGTTCATTCCCTAGTCCAGGAACCTGAGCTAACACCGTGTCCTGTGGCTGCTCAGAAGCAAAGATGCTGTTCTCCTGTCTTTCCTTGGGAATACTTTCCTTTTTTAGTTCTTTAACCTCTTCAGCTCCCTCAGAAAACTCTTTCTGTTTGTCATTCTGCAGTTTAGTCATTTTACTTTCATCACTCCCTTCTTTTAGACTACTTACTAATGGATTACCTGCTGTCAAAGTGGGTATGGAATTAGGCAGTTCTTTTGCTGCTTTGGGTTTTGAAACTCTATCCTCAGCCCCTTGGTCCAAGACAGGAGAGCAACCCTCTTTGGGTCTGATCTCCAAAGGAATTTCTACTTTGTGTGAAAAAACTTCTGTCAGGGGTCCTTTCAGATTGAGGGAGCCTACTGTCTGGCTTTTATCCACAGGAGTCTCGAGGTAGGGTGCAGGCTGTGGTTTGCACTCATCTTGCTGCAGCAATTTCTTGTCTTGGCTCTGTGGTGCTGACTTGTTACCTCTCACCTCTGCCTCTACTCTCAGTTTGGGCTGAGAATTTACTGCAGTTTTCGGGGGTTCTTCCAAAGGACACAAAGGAATGCTGAGACCCTCGGAGGCAAAGTTCTCAGCTACCAGTTTGGCTGCCCTGGAATCAATTTCACATCCCTTTTTCAAGTTTTCTCTGGATACCAGCCCATGTTCTGTGCCCACAGTGGTAGGCTGGCTGGGGGGAACACCTGACTTTTGTGGGTCAGTGGCAGAGGGATGACCTTTAGGCTCATCTGCATTGTCATCATCCCAAGGTCCCCCAGCCCGGGGCTGAGAGTATCTCTTTTGCTTTGGTTTCTTCTTTTTTTTCTTCATCATCATCGGTGTTCTTTCTATATCCCAGGACTCCCTGCCAAGATCCCTCTGGGGTTCAAGGAAGTCACCATGAATAGTTTTCCTCTGGTTCCCAGGCTCACCACAGGAAGACGAACCAGAAACCCAACCCAACTCAGACAAAGGGCAGGGGCCCAGCCCAGGATCAAGAGTCTTCCGTGGAGAAGAGCCTCCCAGCAGCTCAGGAGGGACCCTGGCAAGCCTGGGCCGGGCGGGCCGGGCGGACCTGCGATCACTGGGTCTGCACGCTTTTTTGGCTTGTGTGGGAAGGGTACCTGCAATACATGAAGTTGGCCAAAATTCCAAACAGAAAACCCCTTGTTATTGTTTCTTTAAGAAAATGTCCATTTAGTGACTCATTTAAGTAGTCTATTTTCACCAACCCACATACTGATTCATTTAGGAAAAGTTTTTTTCCAAAACATTTCTCACTCTTAACTGGGATTAGTAAATATTTAACAAAAATCAAAGATCATCATCTTGGGTAAAGACTTTTTTTACAAAATGTATTTACAAAATATTCAAAACTTGATAAAAGAAATTCAAACAGCGATCTTCTAATCTGTATAATAAGCACCTACTGCCTATAAATCTCCTCTGATACTTATTTATATTTGTTATTATTTTTAATAGGTACATAATTCCCAGGATAGTAACAAGATGGTAAGCTCCTCTTTTTGGTGACATTGATTAACTGATTGAATGAAATATGTATGATTTTACAATTCTAAGAGTCTGTCACCAATATTATACTAATTACTTATCAGTATTATACCGATTACTTGTTAAACAGACCAGAAGGACAGAATTATACTACTTTTAAAAAAAAAAAGAAAGAGAAAAAGAAAAGATACTGAATTAGTATTTTGTCCAGAGAAAAAGTCACATTATTTCAGAACAAGAGCCTCCTACTTTGAAACACAAATGTGCTAGATTTCAATGTTCTGTCGCTAAAGGTACTTCCCAAAAGACAGAGATATATACATAATGCCAAGTATAGGATAATGAATTAAAACAATTAGGATGAGCACCCTTGGAAAAGTTTCAGGAAGTCACTTAGTCCAACCTCCTGCCTCTAAGTCAATGAATGCAGTATGGATCCAAGATCCTGGAAAGAGACCCGGTGAGAGCAGGTCTAGGACAACTCTTGGCAAGTTTGGTGCAATAAATGACCTCACAGAATATTAAAATATTCAAATAGTAACTTTTGTCCTTATCTTTATCCCTCCAATGTCCTCCAAATCCTACCCTTTACTTAATACCTCAGGCCAATTATTGTTTTTCCTGAAAAATTGCTAGGCTTTAGCAACCCACAGCATTTATAACATTTAACTTGGCAATTAATCAGCAGCTATTTGGTGCCATCTCTAATACTATTTAATTCAATTATTATATAAATCTTTGGTTTCAGAGTTCACGCCTGGGAACTTCTCTCACCATCCAGGCTAGAAAAGGACCAGGACCCAGGCCTAAGTATCTGTGTGCCTTAGCATGGTGTATACACAATAAGGACTTGAGAAATCTTTAATGATATGGTGAGTCACTAAAACAACATTTTTAAAAATCATACATTTATTTAGCTCCCACTTGGTGCCAGACAGTGTTCAAAGCAGTAGAGATTCCAAGTGTAGCAAATCTTGGTCCCTGCCCTGAAGTTCACGATCTCACCACAATCACAGAAAAGGAGGCAGAGAATCACTAAGTTGATAATCATGTGCACGTGCTTCTGGCTTACCATCAAAAATGTGTAAAGCTCACTGAAATCTGTTTAAGAAAGAGAGCTGACTTCGTAAACGGTCCTGCTGATCACCACCTTATAACCAGGAACAATGTCTTCCACCATCTCCCCATCTTTCCCAGTTTAAGCGTTTTCAAACAGGCCACTTTGTTTTCCTGACATACCTGAGGTCTCTGAAGGAAGTTCAGAAGGTTGACTACTGAACGGTTTCTTTTGCTCTAGTTCCTCTGACACAGAATCCTCATCTGTTGGCAAGTTGTGCTTTTGGCCCATGGCTGTGACTGCTTCTAAAGGTAAAAGTAAAAACCACACAGGTTTCAGAGAAGCACCATTTCAGCTACTTCTCCACCTTCCAGAAATTGGAAATGACACAGTTTTTGAGGAATGAGGGACGCTCCTATTAGGGCAGGAGAGAAATGGAGTGGCAGTTGGAAGGGGGAGGAAAGGGGGAGTTGGGAGGGTTGGGTTTCTTTTTAAAAAGAAGGGAAAAATAACAAATGTTTTTACAGTGGTGGGAATGATCCAATGTAAAGGGGGAAAAATATGGTGCGAGGCAAGAAAAGAGAATGGCCAGGGCAATGTGTGTAAGTAGACAAGAGAAGACAGGATCTAGTGCAAGACAAAGATGCTGCCCCTCATGACTAGGAGCAGGGACTGTTTGCTGATGGCAACAGCAGGGAAGGCAGAGTCTATGGATAAAGATACAAGTAGTTAGGTAGACGAGTGAGTGGAAGTTTGTGAATGTTCTCTTTTATTGCTTCAATCATCTATAAGAAAAACAGGAAGATGAGCAGAGAACAAGGATGGAGAAGGTGTTGGCGGTTGGAGGAGGGCAAAGGTGAGAAAGAACTGTTCAGGGGAGCAGGAAGGTGTTTAGACTTGCGAAGTACAGTGTGACTGTCTTTATTTTACCTGGCATGACGTTTGTCCCTTACCCTTCTGGAGGCTACACTCTTGTACACAAATACTGCAAGTAAGCATAAGCCCATACCTGCTGATATCATGAGAGGAGGTACAGCTGACTGTCCTTCATCCTGGAGAGATTCTAACTGGGAATCCTCACTTGTTTCTTCCTGTGTCCGTGCAGTTTCCATGTCCTTAACAGGAACTGGTGCCACCTCTGCTTCTGAGGATGCTGCAACATCCTTGGCTGGAGCCACATTGTTGGCCAGGGTCACCTCCGTTTGTAGGGGTAGAGCCACATTCTTGCCCAGGGCCATCTCTGTTTCTGGAGATGAAACCACGTCCTTGCCCAGGACCACCTCTGTTTCTTGAGGTGGAGCCACGTCCTTGCTGAGGGCCATCTCTACTTCTGGGGGTGGAGTCATGTCCTTGACTGGGGTGACTTCTGTTTCTGGAGGTGCAGCCATGTCCTTGACTAGGGCCACCTCTGTTTCTGGGGGTAGTACCATATCCCCAGTCAGGGCCACCTCTGTTTCTGAGGACAAGGCTACCTCCTTGGCTGAGGATATTTCTGTGGATGACACAACGTCCTCATCCAGTGGCACCTCTATTTCTGAAAGTGATGCTACACCCTTGGGTGGGGCCGCCTCTCGGTCTGTAGGTGGTACCATACCCTCAGCTGGGGCCAAATCCATTTTTACAGGTGGTGTCCTCTCTGCTTCTTTGAATAGTAGTATGTCCTTGGCTGGGGTTACCTCTGTTTCTGTGGGCAGTACCATGTCCTTGGCCAAAGACACATCTGTTTCTGTGGGCAATACATTGTCCTTAACTGGGGTTGCCTCTGTTTCTAGGGGTAGTACCACGTCCTTGACTAAGGCCATATCTGGTTCGATGGATGATTCCATGTCCTTGGCCAGGGCCACATCTGGTTCGGTAGGTGGTTCCGTGTCTTTAGCCAAGGCCACCTCTGTTTCTGTGGCTGGCGCCACATCCTTGGCCAGGACCATCTCTGATTCTCGAGATGGTGCCATGTTAGCAGCCTTCAGTCCCATCACCATTTCCATTGCTTTTGTTGGTGCTCTCTCTTCTGCTGATGCCATTTCTACCTCCTTAGCAGGCTCTAAGGGAAATAAATTGGACATTTAGGACCCATCATTGTCTGCTCATAGCTCTTCATTCAAAATTTACTTTCTTAGGGCACAAGAGTATCTAGCTTTTGTGACCATAACATCCTAAACATAACTAAAAAGCTGTCCACTTAATGCATTTGTGCCTACTCTTCGACAGTCCTAATACTTAGAAGAATAGAATACTGGCAGAACAAAGAGTGGAGGAGGAAAGGCAAAGGAGAGAAAAAAACACAGGTCCAAAAAAATCAACACAGGTACACAATTAGTGTCAGAAAGGGAACCTGTGGGACATCAAGAAAACCCCCCAGAGTTCTAAATCTGCCCTGAATTACAGAGGGATTGTCTTTGCCCACTGGCCCTAAGTGTTGTATTTCAACTACAACTTAATTCCTCCAGCTTTGAAATCAGTAATTTAAATTTAAAAACATCTGTGACAGTTGTGAAAATTTTACCTAACTATACTGCTGCACAAGGCTCAAAAATGTTTGATGCTTTATATTGATTATTGATACTGTAACTATTAAGTGATAAACAGGGATCCTAACAATGTACCTGCTGTAGGCTGCAGAGGCTGTGTAATGGCCTCAGGGGAAATGAAGGATTCTGAATGTGGAGGGTTTGGAGCTTCCACAGGCCACCCCTGAGGAACAACAGCTGCAGGAGCAAATGTGTCACAGGGAAACACACCTAATATTGAAACACAAATACATTTTTCAGACTCAGTCAACACTGGGGAAAAAAGACATTTGATATTTAAAACCAGCTTTATATATTGCCATAAAGACATAGGCCAAAAGGACCAACAAGAAACAAAGCAAGAAAGTTTTAAAGTAAAAACCGCTGACATTCTCCAGGTTTTGGCTAATTGTTAGGCTGCTGCCCTGCTGATTGACACTGACTGGCCACCTTCTACAATGTTTTACAAAGATTCAGAAACACCAAAGAATAGGGAGGGTGGGAGGGAGACGCAAGAGGGAGGAGATATGGGGATATATGTATTTGTATAGCTGATTCACTTTGTTATAAAGCAGAAACTAACACACCATTGTAAAGCAATTATACTCCAATAAAGATATTAAAAAAATAAATAAATAAAAAATAGCAAAGGACGAGCTCTTGCTCCTACATCACAACCAACAGAACGCAACATACAGTAAGGGACAGTGAATCAATTCCTCATCTGTACAGTGAGATTAACATACAACCCTTTCCAACATTAGAAGACACTTTTGTGAAAATGCTTTGTAAATTATTAAGAACTAGACAGATGTAAAAGCATTATTATTATGCTGTCCTCTGCCAGACCTAATATCACATGGGATTTAGTATCGCCTGGTCCTTGCCATCAAGATTATTACAATTTAGCTAGAGAGGCAAGATAGACATATATCAAATAAAGTAAACTGTGTAGTATGGACTAAATGCTATAAGAATTTCAAAAGAACCATGAGACCAGCACAGTCACAGAAGGCTTCAGAGGAGAAGCAAGAGCAGGAAGAGAGGGGAGAGTAGTCAATTTCAAGGATGGAGAGCTCACTGAGCAAAGAAAAGAACGAGGATGCCAACAGGACAAGAATGTTTCTGGGACTATGAGATTAGTCTGATTCAAACAGATCTTGTATACCAGAGAGGGAAAATGGGATTAGAACAAACAGTAGAAGAAAAAATCCAGAAAACCAGAGAATTTAGAGAAAAAAAGTGTGTGTGGGGGAGCTGTCTTAATCATAAAAATGAGACATGAATACAGAACAGGGAGTCAGATGATCAGGTATATTCAGAATTAATTTTAAAGGAGAGCAGGAAGTCTGATAGGCGACCACTGAGGTGGTCTAGGTATGAAGTGATAGGGGCTTGCATGGCGTAAAGCAGAGGGAGCAGAAAGGAAGAGAAGAAAGATGCTGTAAAGAAAGAAGTCAATGCAACTAAGTGACTGCCTAGGTAGTGAGCTGAAAAAACAGGAGTCAAAGCCAAAATCAAATCAGGAGACTAGATGGATTGCATCAAAGTCAACTCATTTAACATCCTTCTTGCAAGAGATCATCAGGCCAAAGAAAAGCATAAGTGAAACATACAACTACTAGCCAGGATCTTTACAAATACAAAATTATAAGCATTATTTGAAGTGGGACTTACTGATGATGGGTACTGAAGGAAACCAGAACATGTTACCCCAAAATATGCCCCTTTGACATAAAAATTTTGAGCTGAAGGCAATTAAGCAAACAACAAATTGAGAAAAAGCTCCTCCCTTTCTGCCTGAAGGCAGGATATAAATTTTCCTTTCACTGGCAAGAGACACTTATCAGGCCAGAGAGGGCACCAAAAGAATATGCAAACAAACCTGACTCCATTAGTTCCCTCTCATATACTTACCTTCCCGAAGTATGACTCTTGGAAGTGTAAAACTGCTTTCCTTTATCCTGTCATTTCTCTACAAATTTAATATTCTTTATTGAGGATGCTACACAAACTGAATTTCTTTCTTTTTTAAAATAAATTTATTTATTTTGTTTTTTTGTTTATATATTTTTGACTGTGTTGGGTCTTCGTTGCTGCACGCGGACTTTCTCTAGTTGCAGCGAGCAGGGGCTACTCTTTGTTGAGGTGTGCCGGTTTTCCTTACGAAGCATGAGCTCTAGGCACATGGGCTTCGGTAGTTCTGCCACGCGGGCTCAGTAGTTGTGGCTCACAGGCTCTAGAGCGCAGGGTCAGTGATTGTGGTGCAAGGGCTTAGCTGCTCTGCAGCATGTGGGGTCTTCCCAGACCAGGGCTTGAACCCATGTGCCCTGCATTGGCAGGTGGATTCTCAACCACTGTGCCACCAGGGAAGTCCCAAACTGAATTTCTAAGCTACACCTTTGAGTTACTTTCCTCCCATGTGATGTATGTTGCATGCGTTAATAAACTATTTGTTTTTTTCTTATTAACCTGTCTATAGAGTCTCAACTGAACACCAAAGATGGGTAGAAGTAAAGTTTTGCCTGCCCTACAGTACCTTGGCCACATTCATGTTAAGTTATACAAAACCAGGAATAAGGAAACTACTAATTGATAACTAAGATCTGTTTAACGTTTAGTTTACCATGTACCAGAAACTATGCGAAGTACTTTTACATAAATTTTATTTCATCAACACCACATCTTTAAGGTAAGAACAAGTGGTGGCCCCATTTTATAAAGAAACCAAAGTTTAGGGAGGACATAACTTGCAGAAGGCCATGAACTAATAAAAATGTGGAGACAGAACCTGGCCCTAGGATATAGGATTCAAGATCCCATGAGAGGAGGTGAGCTGAACCTGAGCAGCCCAACTATGAATTCTCTGTGACTAATCTAGAAGGAGCCTTGTCAGAGCCAGAGCCCCTAAACATGACTTTGCCTAGTGATTCACTTCAAAGGTGATGGGTGAAAAGCCAAATTAATTGATGGAGTTAAGAAATAAATCCAGCTGGAGAAGTCATACCATAACTGTCTTTCAGGGGATCATTTTGTTCTGCAGATGCTGAAGCACTGGTTGTTCCACTGTGGAGAAAGAGCAAATCTTCCAGGCTGTCATCATGGTGCATCTTAAAGGGATCTGGAATAAAGAAGGAATTTAAAACTCATTCCCATTGAACACAACTAGAAAGATTATCATTCCTTTTTATCCTCTGATGAATACTGATTAGCTACATGTGTGTCGTCAACAGTGAGTTAAATATGTTGAGATAATATGTGACTGAATGTGGTAGGGAATCAAATATTCATTAATTCACTTGAGACAAGTTAAAAATACATAATCTCATATTCTCTAAGATTTAATTATCTAAATCAGACAGCCAACAAATACATAAAACTAAAACTACAACTAATGCTCGAGTCTATAATATATTAGGAGGTGAGAGTACAAATATAAACTTTCAATATGTATTTACAGAGCAGACATTCATTTTAGGTTATTAAAAAAAACACACACACACAGAACAAGTAAAAGAGACATTTTCACCTCCTGTGGAGAGCATGAAGAAAACTGCATTTCAAAAGCTGTCTGAATGAGACAAGGTGAACTGCTGGTACCTGGAAAGAATGAACTCTAGACTCAGGAGTTGGCATGAGTAAAGGCACTGAAAACATCAGGTAAACTCTGCACCTTCTTACATGAAAAAAGAGCAAAGCCATTTAGGCCAAGCAAGAATTCTGCTCTCCAAGGAGGCCATCTCGAAATGCAACACACATCTGAATTAGCCTGAAAGTTTATAAAAACACACTGCTGGGCCCTAAGAATCTGCATTTCTAACTAGTTTCTCAGGGAATGCTAATTCCCTTTAGGCACTTCCATTGTCAGAGGCAGCTGCACTGAAGTCCAGGCTTTAAGTGAATGTTCATTCCTGTGGCTCTGAAGCAGCTGCCCCTCCCTCTTATAGTAAGGGATTTCAGGCTTAGGGGAGAGCACGGCACTGCAGAATATGAACGAGCAGAAAGGAAACTGAGAAACTGCTGGGGCTGGAGGAGGCCCCAGTGCTGCTGCTTCAGAACAGCAGAGGAGCTAGAATCTAGACAGATTAGAAAGCTTCATTCTCCCCAGTCTTAACTTGGTTTGGGGTACCTGCTGCTTGCTCTGCCTCTCACACTTCCACTGAAGGAAAACAGGACACTTAAACCAGCAATGAGAATAACTGTTGTATGGTTCACACATTAGGAGGGGAAGAATGCTAAATCACATGTAAAAATCAAAGATTTCTACAAAGTTCTGTCATTTATTCATTACTATTTTACTAGGTGCATATGATATGGCAGACCCTGTGTGTTCTAAAAACCCAAAGATGTATAAATCAGGGTTGAAAACATTTAGGAGATGGATATACTTTAGTTCAAGTCAAGGAAGGTCTTCACTTGAAAAATATTTAAGCTGAGCACTAAAGAACTGAGTGGTTGCGGGACAGAGGAAGACCTTTTCTTTCTCTACCTACATACATTCCCTCTCTTAGTGATCTCATCCAGTCTCACAGTTTAAAATTCCATTCCATAAGATGATGACACTCAAATTTGTATCTCCAGTCATCTCAACCTCTCCCTTTATTTCCTGACTTCTGTATCAAACTGCCAACACTTAATGTATAAAATAAAGCCAAAATGTAATCTGTTTCCCAAATCACTCCTCCTACAGTCTTCCCATCTCTGATGGCATTCTATCTTTTTGGTCCAAAACCCTGGAGTCATCCTTGGTTTCTCTCTTTCATACACCACATCCAAGTCGTCAGGAAATCCAGCTGACTTGACCTTGAAAATGTCCCCCAGTGGGCTTCCCTGGTGGCGCAGTGGATAAGAATCTGCCTGCCAATGCAGGGGACACAGGTTCGAGCCTTGGTCCAGGAAGATCCTACATGCCGCGGAGCAACTAAGCCCGAGCACCACAACTGCTGAGCCTGGGCTCTAGAGCCCACGAGCCACAACTACTGAGCCCGCATGCCACAACTACTGAAGCCTGAGCTCCGCAACGAGAAGCCACCACAATGAGAAGCCTGCACACCGCAACGAGGAGTAGCCCCCGCTCACCGCAACTAGAGAAAGCCCGTGTGCGGCAACAAAGACCCAACACAGCCAATAAATAAATAAATAAAATGAAAAAAAAATGTCTCCCAGAATCTATTTCTTCCCCACCTCCACTACAGTTTCTCACAAGGCTGCAGTGAAGGTACTGCCCAGGGCTGTGATCATTTGGAGACTTGACTGGGGCTGGAGAACCTGCCTACATGATGATGGCTTACTCACATGGTTGTTAACTGGAGGCTTCTGTTCCTCCCCACGTGTGCCTCTCCACAGCAGCAGCTATCGCCAGGGTGAGTAAACCCAGTGTGACCAAGACAGAAACTGTAGTGTCTTTTGTAATCTAATCTTAGAAATGGCATACCATTATTTCTGCCATCTATTCTATTGGTCACATAGCCCAAGCATGGTACGATGTGGAAGGTGACTACACAAGGGTGTGAATACTAGGAGGTGGGGATCACTGGAGCCATCGCCCTGAATCAGTAATTAAAAACTACTCACAAAGAAACGCCCTGGCTGAGATGGCTTCCCTGATGAAATCTACCAAATATTTAAAGAAGAATGAAAATCAATTCTTCACAAACACTTCCAAAAATATTAAAGAGAGGAGGATACTTCCCAACTCATTGTATGACACTAATATAAAACTAGACAAAGACATCTCAAGAAAGGAAAACTACTGACCAGTATCTTTTCTGAACATGGATGCAAAAGTCCTCAACAAATATTTACATATGTGCCAGCATATAAAACTCATTATATACCATGACCAAATGGGATCCATCTCAGGAATGCAACATTGGTTTAACATCCAAAAATCAATTAATGGAATACATACATAACAACAGAATTAAAAAAATAAAACCACATGATCATCAATAGATGCAGAAAAATCACTTGGCAAAACCCAACACCCTTTCACGATAAATCAAACACTCAACAAATTAGGAATAGAAGGCATTTTCCTTAATCTGATAAATGACATCAACAAAAACCGCACAGCTAAGACCATGCTTAATGGTAAAAGACTGGATGCTTTCCCTAACTAAGACCAGGAACAAACAAGGAAGTCTGCTCTTGCCACTTCTATTTAACAGTGTACTGAAGGTTCTAGTCAGGACAATTAAGCAAGGACAAGAAATAAAAGGCAGCCTGATTAGAAAGGAAGAAGTAAAACTTTATTGTAGAGGACATGATCTTATACGCAGAAAATCCTACGGAATCAACTAAAAAACTATTAGAACTAATGAGTTCAGCAAGGTTGGAAGATACAAGATCAATATACAAAAACCAATTCAGATTCAGAAAAATCTGAAAATGAAAGAAAACAATTCCATTCATAAGAATAAAGAACAAAAAATATTAGGAATAAATTTTACAAAAGGGAGTATAAAACTTACACTCTGAAAACTACCAAAATATTGCTGAAAGAAGTAAGGTATAAACACATGGAAAAACATTCTAAGTTTAAGGATTGGAAGACTTAATATTGTTGAGATGGCAAAACTCCCCAAATTGATCTACAGATTTAACACAATTCCTACCAAAAATCCCAGCCGATTTCTTTTTCTTTTAATTAATTAATTAATTTATTTATTTTTGGCTGCATTGGGTCTTCGTTGTTGCCTGCGGTTTTTCTCTAGTTGCGGCAAGCGGGGTCTACTCTTTGCAGTGGTGCAGAGGCTTCTCATTGCGGTGGCTTCTCTTTTGCAGAGCACAGGCTTTAGGTGTGTGGGCTTCAGTAGTTGTGGCATGAGGGCTCAGTAGTTGTGGCTCGCGGGCTCCAGAGCGCAGGCTCAGTAGTTGTGGTGCACAGGCTTAGTAGCTCCATGGCATGTGGGATCTTCCCAGACCAGGGATCGAACCCATGTCCCCTGAATTGCCAGACAGATTCTTAACCACTGCGCCACAGGGAAGTCCCCCAGCTGATTTCTTTATAGAAATTCACAAGCTGACTCTAAAATTAATATGGAATTCCAAAGGATACAAAATAGCCAAAACAATCATCAAAAAGAAGACCAGGGCTTCCCTGGTGGCTCAGTGGTTGAGAGTCCACCTGCCGACGCAGGGGACATGGGTTCGTGCCCCGGTCGGGGAAGATCCCACATGCCGCGGAGTGGCTGGGCCTGTGAGCCCTGGCCGCTAAGCCTGCGCGTCTGGAGCCCGTGCTCCGCAACGGGAGAGGCCACAACAGTGAGAGGCCCGCGTACCGCAAAAAAAAAAAAAGAAGACCAAAGTAGGTAGACTCATACTACTCAATTGCAAAACTTACCACAAAGCAACAGTAACCATGACAGTGTAGTACTGGCATAAGGACAGACATACAGAACAATGGAACAGAACTAAGAGCTGACAAACAAAACTGTATATCTATGGTCAACAAATTTTCAACAAGGGTGCCAAGACAATTCAATGGGGAAAGAATAGACTTTTCAAAAAATGGAGCTGGGACAACTGGATATCCACATGAAGAACAATGAATCTGGACCCCTACACCTTTCACCATACACAAAAATTAACCCACAGTGGATCAAAGACCTCAATATAAGAGCTAAAACTATATAAAATTTTTAGAAGAAAACATAAGGATAAATCCTCATGACCTCAGATTTGGCGATGGAGCCTTAGATATGACACCAAACCTTGAGCAACAAAAGAAAAACTAGATAAAGTGGACATCATCAAAATTAAAAACTGGGCTTCCCTGCTGGCACAGTGGTTGAGAATCCGCCTGCCGATGCAGGGGACATGGGTTGGAGCCCTGGTCTGGGAGGATCCCACGTCCCGCGGAGCAGCTGAGCCCATGTGCCACAACTACTGAGCCCATGTGCCACACCTACTGAGGCCCATGCGCCTGGAGCCCATGCTCTGCAACGGGAGAAGCCACCGCAATGAAAGGCCTGCGTACCGCAGTGAGGCGCAGCCCCTGCTTGCCGCAGCTGGAGAAGGCCCATGTGCAGCAACAAAGACCCAACGCAGCCAAAAATAAATAAATTTAATTAATTAATTATTAAAAACTTTTGTGCTCCACGGACACTACCAAGAAAACCAGAAGATAACCCACAAATTGGGAGAAAATAGTTGCAAATCATAAATCTGATAAGCGTCTAATATGTGAAATATAAAGAATTCTTACAGCACAACAAAAAGATCAACCAATTAGAAAATGGTCAAAGGATCTGAATACACATTTCTCCAAGGAAGATATACAAATAGCCAATAAGCACATGAAAAGATAAAAAGATAATCAACATCATCAGCCATTAGGAAAATGCAAATCAAAATCACCACAAGATACCATTTCACACCCATTAGGTTACTATAATTGTTTAAAAAGGGAAAACAAGTGTTGTCAAGGATGTAGTGATTACAAACCTCATAGGTTACTGGTGGGAATATAAAATGTTGCAGTTGCTTTGGAAAACAGCTTGGCAATTCCACAAATGATTAAACAGAGTTACCATATGATCAGCAATTCCAATCCAGGTTACATTCCTTCATCTACACAAAATCTTGTACATGAATGCTTTAGAAAGCATTATTTACAATAGTTGGGGAAAAAAAGGGGGAGACCAACCCAAATGTCCATCAACTGATGAATAAACAAAATGCAGTGTATCCATACAAAATATTACATGCCCATTTAAAGAATGAAGTTCTAATCCATGCCAAAAAATGCATGTACCTTGAAAACACTGGGCCAAATGAAAAAAGCCAGCCACAAAAGACCACATATTAACATGATGATTCCATTCATACGAAATGTCCTGAATAGGTAAATTTATAGAGACAGAAAGTAGATTTAGTGGTTGCTTAGGGCTGGGGTGGATAAGGAGATGGGAGTGAAATCTAAGGAATACTGAGTTTCTTTATGAGGTGACAAAAAATATTCTAAAATGGACTCTGGTGATGGCTGTACATATATGTAAATATAATAAAATCCACTCAATTGTACATTTTAACTGGGTGAATTGTATGGTATGTGAATTACATCTCATTAAAGCTTTCTTCAAAAATTATGTATATCTGGGACAGCTAATGACTGGAGAGTGGTACAGAACATCAAGTACTAGAACATCTGGAACCAGTTATGGGCACCTTTTAAGTTAGATAGCAAAAAAGAAACCATATATAAGTGGAAACAAATAACTTGAGCTCTCAACCTCATTAACTCTGACATGGAGGTATCAACTACTGCTTTGAGGTGCTTCTGCAGTCCATCCCTCCCACCACTTCCAACTCTAGGCAACTACAGATAGGCTTTTTTTTGTCTCTATAAATTAGTTAGAATTTTATACAAATTGGGTATAAGTTTTAGTTTTCTTTTTTTTGTCAAATGAGGATAATATATACTTGGCAGAGTTAGGTAAGAAACGCAGATAATATGTATACTGAGGCTCTAGTACTGTGTCTGGCACAAAATAGGCATTTGACAAATGGTGCTATTAGTACTATAATAATTCCTTTTGGAAGAACTAAGGTTCTAAGGTACTATTGATCATTTAGTCCTCAATGAATATGAATTTCAGCTTTTTACTCAAAACAGGTTTTGAAGGGGAGAAAACAAAGGGGTACCTGCCTCAGAAGAAGGGATAAATAGAAAGGAGAAAGGGTCAACTAAATGTTCAGGGGAAATAATTATACCTTGGTTGTGCTTTACAAGCCATATTTAGGCTGAAATGTTTTATCTCATTTACTGGTGGGAATATAAAATGTTGCAGTTGCTTTGGAAAACAGCTTAAATAGTGGTGATTGTGGCTTTTCCATGTTTATGTCATAGTTCACATTCAGCAGTCACAAGCAAGCCTTGCACTTACCAGTCTGGATAGGATTCACCACTTGCTCGGGTTCAAAGCAAAAGTTTGTATTTTCTGGCCAGTTCTGGCTGTTCTGATATCCCTGGTAGGCCATTTTCTCTTCAAGGAATTCAGTTGGAGACCCTTCAAATAGAAACAGGAAACAAAAGTTATAAGGTACCACTATTGACATCTGATTATTTTTGGCTTTTGTAAATAATGCTGCTATGAACATTCAAGTACAGGTTTTTGTGTGGACATACGTTTTCAATTCTATTGGGTATATATGCTCAGCAGTTGAACTGCTAGGTGATACAGCAATTCTATGTTTAACATTTTGAGGATCTGCCAAACTTTTCCATAAATGTATATAAATGGCTGTACCAGTTTATAATCTCACCAGTAATGTCTGAGGGTTTCAATTTCTCCACATCTTCACCAACACCTGCTATTATCTTTTTTTATTTTAGCCATTCTAGATATGGGTGTGAAGTGGTACCTCATCATGGTTTTGATTTGCATTTCCCTGATGACTAATGATGTTATGTATTATTTCATGTGCTTATCTAAGGTCACTTTTATGTTTTTCTTCCCCAAAGAAAGGTTTATTCAAATAATTTACCCAATTTTAAATTAAGCTACTTGGTTTTTTCATTATTGAAATGTAAGATTCACTTTCTTGATGATGTCCTTGGAACACAAAAGTTCTTAATTTCAATGAAGTCCAGTTTATGTACTTTTTCGGTCATCTGTGCTTTCAGTGTCGTATCTAAGAAACCACTGACTAATCTAAGGTTACAAAGATTTATGCCCATGTTTTCTTGTAAGAGTCTTATAGTTTTACCTCTTACGTATACGTATATGATCCATGTTGGGTTAATTTTTTATATGGTGTTAGGTAGGGGTCTTAACTTCACTCCTTTGCATACAGCTATCCAGTTTCCCCAGCACCATTTCTTGAAAAGACTGTGCTTCCCCCATTAACTTATCTTGGCACCCTTGCTGAAAAATGTAAGAGTTTACATCTAGACTTTGACAGTTTCTTAAAATGTTAAACTTAGACTTATCACATGACCCAGCAATTCCACTCCTAGGTGTCTACCCGAGAGAAATGAAAACAAATATCTATACAAAGACAATATATGAATGTTCACAGCCATGTTATTCATAATAGCTAAAGACTGGAAACAAACCCCAAATTCATCAACTGATGAATGGATAAACAAAATGTGGTACATATATTGGAATACTGTTCAGCTGTAAACGGGAATGAAATACTGATAAACACCTCAACATAGATGGATGAACTTTACAAGCATTAATAAGCTAAGTGAGAAAAGCATGACATGAAAGACTATATGCTGTATGATTCTGTTTATATGAGTTTTTTAGAAAAGATGACTATAAAGATAAGAAGCAAATCATTGGTTGCCTAGACTGTAAATAGAGATGGGGATTGAGTGTACATGGACTCAAGATAACTTTAAGGGTGGTAAAAAAAATTTCTGAAAAATGGATTGTGGTGATGAATGCACAACTCTGTAAATTTACAATGGGTGAATTTTATAGTATGTAAATTACATCTCAATAAAGTGGTTAAAAAAAAAATCTAGGACTCCCAGGTATGTGCCTTTAGTATATACTTCCCTTGTTGGGGGCTATGAATTTTTGTGGAGAAGGGTATGGAAGTGAGTGAGGAAAGAAGTTTTGAAAGGCTGAAGAGCTACAGTACGAACACGGTTGAAGTTTCCCTACTGCCCTGCTTCTGGAAAAAAGACTAGGACTTTAAAAAGATGTACCTGGGAAAAGGAGAAGGCTCAACCACAGGGTACTTCAAAAAGATCCAGATACCTGCTGCTAATCTCAAGACAAACTTCGAGGGTAAGTGGCAGAACTGTCCCTCCTTTATTACTAGCTAACTCATCAGGTTGCCTTGAGGTACAAATTTTCTCCTTCATGATTGTCCTTTATTTTCATGTTTCATAGAATCACCTAAATCTAATTTCAACTACCTGAAGCATTTGAGGAAAGAGGAGGAAGAGGAATGAAACAAAAAATTTATCCTAGATTACATTCCCTGAAATGTTCCTTCAGGAACACATCCCAAGAGAATGTTAGATATCTGAGGCCATTTTTTTTTCTCTAAACATTTTTACTTAAGCATAATAAATCTGTGGACTTTAAGTTATCTTCCATGCCTGCAAGAATGGAAGGGGGATAATATACTGTATTTTTACTTAAGATATTTCAATTATAATTGTATAATTAAAACTCTTCTTATATAAGTGAAATGCCTAATCTCTGAGAAACTTATCTGCTGAAGGTAGACTGTACATGACAAAGCCTCCCAAGTTCTACCTGTCAAAGAGAGCCTCTAGCAGTTGTTCTTCTCTGAACGTTCCAGGCCTCCAGACCTGCACACAACTAAGAAACTTCTGCTATAAGTTATAAGAGAAGGAAGCAAATCAATTCTTCAGGAGAGACTTTTTCTAAAATTCAGGCAGTATCTGTCATGAATATCTTTTTAAGATGGAAACTGATCATCATAATCATCTTTCATCAATAACAGTTTACAATGGATGTAGAGGATGTTCCACACATAGCTATTCCCTAGGTCAACTATCAATAAATGACAAAGGTACAGAAGTAAATACACCATTAGTTATGGTACAACCTGGGGACAGGGATTAGAGAAAAACTCAGCAATACAGCTCAGCTATGGCATCTACTACCAGAAGGGAATTAAAACATCCTGCAATGTGGCCCTGGCAAACTCATGTCTAAGACCTCCAGAGGCTGAAATGCAACCTCTCCATCCCCTCAAAGCACTCCCTCCCTCCCCCTTTTGGTCTCTCTCCAGGATTCTTTCTCTTTTCTGTCCCTCCTTTGGCTTTAAGAGAGCCAACTTTAAATGGCATTTCAACACAAGGAAGTTCTCCAGAGCTGACTATAGTCCAACTGGGTTAACTGTGTGATTTAATATTCTGTAGTAGCTTATATGTAATCATCATTATTTCAGCAGATATATAGGGCCAGTTTGATATCTGCCACATTCTGATTTTTAGATGGTGCTGGAGAAAAAGTCGCAAGGCTGACGGAAACAAAAGACAAAATCCTCAGGAGAGCAATAAGACAGCAAGAACGAATCAACTGGTGATTACGCAGCTCTGAATTAAGAGCACCAAGAAATATGAAATATTCAAAAAAAACAGAGATTGAGGTTCTTCACTTCAGTTTTCCCCAGGCAAACTTCCCACCTTTTCAATACTTTTTGTTTTTGTTTTGTTTTTTGCAGTACGCGGGCCTCTCACTGTTGTGGCCTCTCCCGTTGCGGAGCACGGGCTCCGGATGCGCAGGCTCAGCGGCCATGGCTCACGGGCCCAGCCGCTCCATGGCATGTGGGATCTTCCCGGACCCGGGCACGAACCCGTGTCCCCTGCATCGGCAGGCGGACTCTCAACCACTGTGCCACCAGGGAAGCCCTCAATACTTTTTGATCTCTTTCCCTATCTGCTGTACACTGCTGGTGTACATGATTTGGGTTATTTATAGGGAGTTCAAAAAAAGAAATAGAAAAACAAGAAGCACCAATAAGAATTATTTTACTCTGAATTATTAATTGACAGATAGATTTCTTATAAACAGTATTAGTGGTCATAATTTGCATATTACTAACAAAAAAAACCAAATCTGTGACCGCTTCTATTTCATGTCCTTGGCTCTTTCCAAATCTGTCCCCCATCCCCTGCCCCAGCGGCAACCTTAGAATTTTAGAGAAGAAGGCACCTAGGAGATCACCCAGTCCAAGCCCCTGAAGTTTAAACCACATCTCATTCAATTATCTATTTAAGCACCTGCTATGTGCCAGTCACTGTTCTAGGTATTAGTGATACAGCAGCAAACCAAATGGTGAAAAGTCCTGCTCTCACGGACACTGATCACTATCATCACCATTACACTGTACTTGGGCACTATGAAAACCGAGCAGCAAGTATTAGTCTAGCTGAGGGTTTAAGATATACCCAACAATGCAAATCTCTGCAAGCCTCAGTTTTCACATCTGGTACCTGCCTTACTTACTTCATAAGGCTGAGGGAGGATATGTGAAAGTGCTTAGAAAACTATGAAGAACATGATAGTCCCGCAACTATAATGGGTCACATAGGATAAGTGTCTACAATAACACGTACTAAGTGCTGCTACCGGAGTTTAAAGGTCACATAATATGGTCACGGGATGATCTGGAATATCTTCCACAGGAGATTAGAATTTAACTGGATCTGGAAGGATAGTCAGGAGGATATAATTAAATGGAGCTGGGAGACTGAGAAAGAGACAAAGTGGAGAAGATATCCAGCAGAGGAAAATATGAGTTAAGACCACGGGCAAGAACGGGAAAGTAAGGAGCACACCAATTTAGCTGGAACACACTTACTGGGGGCAGCAGTTCTCCATAGAGGGTAGCTAGAGAATAGCTAGGGTGTCAAAGGCCAAACAGAGTGGCATCCAAGAGTTGTCTGCCTGTATCCCATCTAAAGGGAACCACCCCAGTCCCTTCAAGGTGATCCTGGTATGGCTGTCCATCGTGGTACTTTGCTTTCCTGGCCAAACGAGTATACTTGTAATTCAGGCAGACCCGAAGTCCTTTGGGGAAATCTGATATACAGACATTTTAGAACTTGAGCCATAAGGCTACACTACACCTGGGCTGCCAGTAATCATTCTTCCCACCTTGAATCTGCCTGAGAATGAAGCCAAAGAGGGGGCAGGGACGACAGAGGGAGAGAAGGAAGAATGGAAAAAAGGGAGGAAGAGAGGTAGAGGAAGAGAGAAAAAAGGGGAAGGTGAGAAAAGCAAGAGAGAAGAAAGAGACTTTTGAGCCAAATATGTTATTCTAAAAGCTTTACATGTTTAAAAAAAAAAAAAAACTAGCTGTAGGCAGCCAACAAAGATGAAAATGCAATGCCCAGTTCCTTTAATTGAGGAAAAGTGTAAAAAGTAAGAAATATGTATTTTGCCTAGAGCTGTCTAAAGGTTTCTTCACATGCTAGAAATCTAAATCAGAAAGAAATATGATATTAAAGAAAGAAAACTGGACTGCAAATCAGGAGATCTAGATTCCAGTCCTGGCTCTGTCACTTAACTTTGGGTGTGACCTTGAGACTTTTAGAACCGCAAACCATTCATCTATAGTAAAACACCAAACCAAAACAAAACAAATCCACACAAAAAACATGAAACACAATAGGGTTGTGCTATATAATTTTTAAATTTTAATTTTAGTTCTAAAATTAAATTTTAAGACCTTTTAATTTAATTTTATTTATTTATTAAATTATTTATTATCAATTAATATATTTATTATTTTTATTTATTTATTATATTATTTTTATTTATTTTATTATTTTTATTTATTTTATTATTAATTTATTTATTATAATTATTTATTTTTTATTTATTTTAATTTTAATTCTAAAATTAAATTTTAAGACCTTTGATCTATCTATTCATTTTTATATCCCCCCAAAACCTGGCAAGATATAATATGCACAAAAGTACTCAGCAGGAAGTACTGGTCATTTGCTTAAGCCAGAAAAATTACAATGAATCAAA
This sequence comes from Pseudorca crassidens, assembly GCF_039906515.1. NCBI lineage: Eukaryota > Metazoa > Chordata > Mammalia > Artiodactyla > Delphinidae > Pseudorca > Pseudorca crassidens. Next base: position 67,614,355 of record NC_090305.1, read on the forward strand.
GAACAAACCACGGTGTCACTAGGAAGGTTCACAAGCATATGGAGGAGGGAAGAAGAAAAAGTGGTAAAAACTTGGATAAATAAAGGGGAAGCGGGGGCGGGATAAATTAGGATGTTGGGATTAACATATACACACTACTGTATAGCACAGGGAGCTATACTTAGTATTTTGTAATAAACTATAAGGGAAAAGAATCTGAAAAAGAATATATAGCCGTGTGTGTGTATGTATATATATATATATATATACACACACACACACATATATATATACACACAAACACACATATATACACATATGTATAAACTGAATCACTGTGCTGTATGCTGGCAACTAACACAACACTGTAAATCAACTATACTTCAGCTAAAAAAAAGAAAAGAAGATTCTCTGTTGGTTTGATTTCTACCAGGTCCCTGATGTTTTAATAGAATATATGCTTAATAATTCTCTTTGGAAACAAAAACTTGGAGAAATAAATAGCTCTTAAAATTAGTAAAAGTGGGACTTCCCTGGTGGCGCAGTGGTTGGGAGTCCGCCTGCCGGTGCAGGGGACGCGGGTTCGAGCCCTGGTCTGGGAGGATCCCACATGCCGCGGAGCAACTGGGCCCGTGCACCACAACTGCTGAGCCTGTGCTCTAGAGTCCGCGAGCCACAACTGCTGAGCCCACGTGCCACGATTGCCGAAGTCCGCACTCCTGGAGCCCAGTGTTCCGCGGCGGGAGAGGCCACCGCAATGAGAGGCCCGCGTACCGCAACGAAGAGTAGCACCGCGGCTGAAGTGAGCCCGCGCGCAGCAACGGGGGCCCAGTGCAGCCATAAATAAATAAATAAATTTATTTTTTAAAAAATTAGTAAAAGTGCAGTGGATAAGAATCCGCATGCCAACGCAGGGGACACGGGTTTGATCCCTGGTCCGAGAAGATCCCACATGCCACGGAGCAACTAAGCCCGTGCGCCACAGCTACTGAGTCTGCGCTCCACAGCCTGAGAGCCACAACTACTGAGCCCACGTGCCACACCTACTGAAGCCCGCGCGCGCCTAGAGGTCATGCTCCGCAACAAGAGAAGCCAACGCAATGAGAAGCCCGCACGCCACAATGAAGAGTAGCCCTCGCTCACCACAACTACAGAAAGTCTGGCGCAGCAGTGAAGACCCAACGCAGCCACAAATAAATAAAAAAAATATTTATTTTTAAAACTTTTAAAAAATTAGTAAAAATATTTTTAAAACAGTAAGATTTCATAGGATTAATTTATTTCAGTTCTAAAATAAACTTTAAAAGGCTGTGTTTCTCCTTACATTTCTTACCCTTTCGGAAAAAAGTAGGGTTTTTTTTGTTTGTTTGTTTGCGTTACGCGGGCCTCTCGCTGCTGTGGCCTCTCCTGCTGCGGAGCACAGGCTCCAGACGCGCTGGCTCAGTGGCGATGGCTCACGGGCCCAGCCGCTCCGCGGCATGTGGGATCTTCCCGGACCGGGGCAAGAACCCGTGTCCCCTACATCGGCAGGCAGACTCCCAACCACTGCGCCACTAGGGAAGCCCTAATGAATACTTTTTTAAAGTCTCTCAGTTGTAATATCTAATTTGAAAAATATTGATAGATATAACCCATATAAACAAAAGCTCTTTGGGGTCCTTAAAAATTCTGTAAATAGCTTTACTGAGGTACAATTAACATACAGTAAGCTCCACATATTTAAACTGTATACTTTGATTAATCTTGACTATGTATGCCATCACCACAAGAGAGAGAACCTATTCATCACCCTCAAAAGTTTCCCAATTTTTAAGAGTGAAAAGTGGTCTTGATACCAAAAAGTTTGAGAGCTGATGCCTTAAGAGTATTTAGAGACATTCTCCCTCTGGAGAATTCTGCTATTTACTTAGAGAGTCAAGTAAAAAGATAAAGAAGCAAAAAAGAGCATAGATTGGGGCAGCAGACTAAGGTTCTAGTCCAGCTCTTTGGAGAGACCTTAGTTATTAACTCATTGAATTCCTTCAAACCTCAATGTTCTCACCCATATCATCAAAACACTGTACCAATATCTGGTATCTAAGCTCCCTTCCACTTATAAAAGTCTATTATAGGGCTTCCCTGGTGGCGCAGTGGTTGAGAGTCCGCCTGCCGATGCAGGGGACACGGGTTCGTGCCCCAGTCCGGGAAGATTCCACATGCCGCGGAGCGGCTGGGCCCGTGAGCCATGGCCGCTGAGCCTGCGCGTCCGGAGCCTGTGCTCCGTGACGGGAGGGGCCACAACAGTGAGAGGCCCGCGTACCACAAAAAAAAAAAGTCTATTATATTAGTCCACACCTCTCCATACTACACTGTAGGCTTATGTATTACCACTATCATTCTTCTAGCCCCCTCCCCCAACACCTCCCCTCTCTTCCCCCGGAGTCAAGAAGTCGAAGACAAAGTTCAGGCTTCACTATGTTCTGTGATAGAAATTTAGCCATCTGAGAAATGAGAAAATAAAACAATATCTCACTAAGGGCTAAACTGTACAATGGAAATGTTTAAAGTATACACGTAAAGAGAAGTAAGAAAATTAATGCTGGCAAGAGGGCTTCACAGATAAGACAGAAGGCAGTCTTTGAAAGTGATATTTTCAATTACTGTTGACACTATAATACATGTGAGAATGTCTTAGATTATAATTACAAATATAAAACAAAACTGGCTAGGGAAACAACGTGTATATCCATACATACATTGATTGTAGAAAGACAAAGCAGTCGTGGCAAAATGCTATTGATTGGTGAATCTGGAAAAACATACAAAAGTTCTTTGTTTTATTTGTTCTTTTGTTTCATTTGTCTGTATATTTACAATTATTTCAAAATAAAAATTTAAGTACTTCTATTTTCTAAAAATAGAAAAGACAGAAGAAAGCTAACTCCTTTCTCAGATTTTCCACCAACTCTACTTTCTTTAATAGATTTAAATGCTCATATCCAACTATATTAGGATGTCTTTTTCCTCTGTACTAAACAGGCAAAGAGCCCACCAACCTTCCTGATTTGAATAATATTTGACCATCCCTAAAATGGCCGGAGACTTTTTTTAAAGACTTCCAGAGCTCTAACAATATTTGAAAACAATGAAGCATTGAAGGTCTCAAGCAGGAAAGAGATGATGACTTTGAGTTAACAGTTTCTTTTCGGTTTGCTGTAAAACAAACCAGCATGCTTGTCTTGGAAATGTCATTAAAAAAAAAAAAAAAAAAAACCACACACACAGTATGCTCGTTTTGCTTAAACCAGAAATCCTGCAGGATGCTCCCCAGAGTGGGCCCAGGTGAAGGATGCCACCATGAGGCCACAATACACCTTAAGTTAGCAATAGTTTAGCTATAAACACTACATTGTTTTCAGCTGTTCCTTTTACCTCCCATGACACTCGACTATCATACTGAACAGTACACTGTTCCTATAAAAACATGTATCTCTACACAACTTCCTTTCTTGTTCTCCAAAGAGGTTGTTACATATACTCTCTTCTCCAGCATCTTCCATCCCAACATATAAACTCTTACTTTATAGAAAATAATATTCTTCCACTGCCCTGTCCTCTATTGAAAACTTACCTACATGAGTCCACCATTACTCCTTTCCTTCCTATTTATGAGGGAGGTATAATCTTCCATCTTTTTTTTTTAATTTAAAAAAAAACCTGCCCAACTAGAGAATATAAGAAATGCATTCTTATATTCTCCTTTCCAAGGACAGCATTTATGCAAGTACGCCCTTCATACTGTCCCTTGCCATTCAGTCCTCCAGCCTCCTAGGCTTGCTTTTTAATCTCTACTCTCCTCCTCTGGTTATAAGCACAATTAAATCTCAAGCATCTTTAAAACATAAACAAAATCCAAACTGTGTTAAAGAAAATAAATCCCCTATAGAAGAATCTATGGATTAAGAGAACTTTAGATTCTAATTCTAACAAACCAGTTATTAAAAAACAAACAAATGAGATAACTGGGGAAAATACTGGTGAATTGAATACTGAGTGGACATCTGATATTATGAATTGGGGTGTGTGTGTGAATGGGTAATTATGTTTTAAAAAGGAATCGATTTTGAGAGATACAGACAGGTATAAAGATAGGATAATATGATGATGCCTGGAATTTGCTTCCAAAAAACATCTAGGGTTGGGTGAGGGACAGATTGCCCATCTGTTTGAACAGTTGAACAACCAACTAAAGAGTCTCTGCCTCCAGTCTGACGCTCCTCTTCTTAGCATAAAACATGTTCATATTAGTCCCTGGTTTAAAACCCTTTAATGTTTCCCCATAACCTAGAGATTACAGAGCAAATTTATCACATAAGATCCTATATAAGCCAGTCTTAATGTTTCAGTGTCATTCCCAGCTAACCATACTATTCCTTACCCACATTCCTCTACTCTTTCACATGAGCTGCTCTATCCATCTAGAATACTTTACTTTGCTCCCCCATACTGTCTGCCTGCCCTAAGCTTACTCATCCTCCTAGGGTCACCCTCTAGGAAACACCTGCATGTACCACTCCTCTTAAACACAGGGACTTCTTTCCTCAGTGTTTGCATGGCAGCCTGTGCTTACATGTAAACACGTGATATAAGACATTGCTCAATGGCTCTGTGGCTGGCCAACTGAGAGCAAGGAATGTGTCTTCCCATTCAGTATTCCCAGCCCCATATGCTGTGCCTAACACCTAGATGGTGCCCAATAAATGGTTGTTGAATGAACAAATGACTGCAATTTGGAGGGGAAAAAATTAATCTGGACATAAAAATACCGGTAACTCTGGTGGGCTTTTGTTAGAGATACAGCCTTCAAATTAAGATTCTACTTTTTGCAATACCTTTGTTCCATTTAATTTTATTCACATTATATTTTTTGCTGAATACTAAAATATAATCAGTATATAATTTATTTTTTCTAAATGTTCAGGGCTATTAAACAATAGAAATTTATGTTAAACTAAATCAGCCTATTCAAAGACTTAAGTCTGCCTGGTCAGAGCAGATTAATACACTTGAGAGTAAAAACAGTACAATTAATAATTATGTCAGGGCAACAGACATCATAAACCATGACTGTTGTGTACCTGTGACATGATAGACAGCTACCCTAAGTAGAGAGAGATAAAAACTAGGCTCTTTCTTCAGACAAAATAGGAATTAAAATATTCCCTCAAAATAGCAATAACTCATAATAAGCCCCATTTCTATTTTCACATTCTGCTAAACAGGGTATATAAATGGAAGTATTTAAATTATTTTGGTTTAAAGCCAGAAAACATTTTACAAGTAGCCATAATCAAAATTCAACTGTGGTAGAAATCACATGTGAACATTAAACTGCATTCAGCCCATATTTCACTGACTTCTACTCATTCTGCCAATTTGTTCCAGACAACTATGGATACTTGACATTCCAGCTCTAAACTGAGAATGAAAAAACACTTTCCCAAGTAGGGCAAATTATTCATGGATATTTAACATTCTCATTATAGAATATGATCTGGAACACTACAACACATACGAATCAAGAAGGAAATTAATGTCCAAACAATTTACTCTCTTACTGTTTCTGGTTCCCTCAGATTCAAAAAGATTTCTTCATACTCTGATAACAAGTCTGTCAGCAGTCTGGGGTCTTGGAAGGGTTTGGTTTCCCACGACTTTTGTACCCCTTCCTCCTCCGGACATAGAGCTAACATGTAATGAGACCTTCTACTGGGGCAGCACAGCGAGGCAGCCAGCTAGGTGCAGGGTGAGGTTTCAATCCCCCTCCTCTCCACACACAACCGGAGGCATGTTTCTTTCCTACTCTGCCTAACTACCATACAACGATGACGACGACAAGGGAGGCAAGGCCAAATAATCTGCCAGAATCCTCCTAGACTCAACACACCTCTGTTTCTTTGGTTTACTAATGCCTGATAAAAGGATTATCACTGCAGGCATCTGATGCAGTAGCTTCCTCTCTGCTCTGAAAAAAAAATGCAACGAAAACTCACTTTTGTGCCCTCAGGTTATAACTGTGGCCCATTCTTCTAAAGAAAGGTGTGTTAACAGTGCATGCAAACACACACCAAATCTTCAGAAGAGGGGTCCATCAGTGCCCTAGCAGGTGATCAATTTTCTTTAAGCCAAATGAAGGTATCCTTTAACTCAGCCATTCAGAATTTCACATTTAACAATTTCAATTGGTGGACCAGGTCACATTACAGTTTTTCTTTAAGTTGAATGAATCAAACATAACAAAGATACCAACAATCTAATGTTATCTTGAGCTGTACTCGTTTATTCCTTCAACAACCATTTAAGTATCCATACTATGTTCCAGGTTCCAGGGATAAAGCAATGAATAAAATGTGCCTGGTTCCAATGTGTTTTCTTCTCTTTTTGTTCCCGCGGTGCTCTGCTGCTGTGTGGGACACCGAATGGTGCTCACCCCCACGAGTTTCAGTGTCACCCCACAGGTGACCTCGTGTTAGTTCAGCTGTCACCCCGGCCAACTCCTAGTGAGTTTCCTAGAGAGTTTTGTTGGTACCCCAGCAAGTGGTAGTCCTCAGCCTGTGGCATCTCAGGAACTTCTGCACACTCCAGTGGACTTCAAAGATGCCTGAATCTCAGCCTTGGGTGGGCTCTCTTTTACATATATCCCTTTCTTATACACCCTGCCTCAGTCCCCGTATCTGCTATTCCTCTATTCTTCAGAGTTCTCTTTACCCTTTAGTGGGTAATCTCTATGTGTTAGTAATTCTTCATATTAACTTTCCCTTGTTCAAATTACTATGTTTCTGTTTCCTGACTGGACCCAACACAGAATTGGTACCAAAAGCAGGGTGATTCCAGAAGACAGACTTATAAACATGTGATGTGGGGACTGATTTTTGTCACACCTTTGGGTTTAAGTGCAATGCTAACAAGCACCTTACCAATGGGAAATAGGATGCTAAGTAATCCGTGGCACACAGTGGCAATACGATTAGTTGAGCTATCAACTGTGATTGTGCTGAAGTGTAAACTAAAGCAAGCACCTGGGGAGCCCAACCAGCTGCTGTACTTGAATGTTATGGTGGCAACGATGATTACAATAACTGTAGTATGGATAGATCCTACTGAACACACTGAGTGCTCACAGAAAGAAAATGACAAACTCAGGTCTCGCAAGCCCTGAGAGTTAGCCTGAAAACCAGACAGTGTATGTCACAGCCCCAAAGAATCTCTTATTTCCTGTAGCCACAGGTCTAAAATTGTTTACAATAAATTTTTTTTTGCATTACAGAATTTGTTGAACTCACAGTCTCACCAAGTTTCTCATGTGAAATTAGGACACTGACTGGAAAAGAATGGAATAATGACACTTGGAATGGAGACAACTACTTATAGCTAGATGAAATTTATAATCTTGATGCCCCAAGTCACTCTGGGCCACACCAGAGAAGGAGCTGGCCCTTTGGTGCCTGAGATACTACGCTTCCTGATTAAAATCCCTGAGAAAACTTCAGCCGGGGCAGATGCTTTCAAAGAGGATGCTCATCTCCCTCGTTGCCCACCACAACCACCCTCTGTTGCCGGAGACCCATAACCAGGTCAAATCTCAGCATGCTCTAGGGCAGGGTTTGGTAAGCTACAGACCATGGGCCAAATCCACCCAGCCACCTGTTCTTGTACAGCCCACAACCCAAGGCTTTAGACTAGTTTTAGGTTCACAGCAAAACTGAACAGAAGGTACACAGATTTCCCAAATACTCCTGTACCACCATCCACCCCCCTGCATCAACATCCACACCACTGTGGTACACTTAGTTACAATCAATGAACCTATACTAACACATCATTATCACCCAAAGTCAATAGGGTTATTACACTTTTTAATGGTTTAAAAAACTAAAAGAGGAAAGAAAATTTGTGAAATTCACATTTCAGTGTCCACAAACAAATGGACACAGACACACTCATTTGCTTATGTACTGTCTAGGGCTGCTTTGGTGCTACAGCAGTAGAGTTGAGTATTTGTGACAGAGACCAAATGCCAACCCAGGTCTAGGGGAACAGGTACACACTATGATCCTGAAGGAAATAGCTTGCACAGCAAAAAAAGACTCTGGTAATAACATATTGGCAGAAACCTGGGGAACATGTGTAGAAATAGATTCTAAGGACATTTGACCAAGGAGGGTAGAATATAATTCTATATTGGGCCTACTTTATTGATACAGGTTCACCTACTAGATATTCCAAATTTAATTAACTTATGCAGCTAGAAGTGGCTCTAACAGCTCACTCAGTTGGCTGACTAAAATTTGGACTCAACAGTGACCTACGTTTAATGAGAGAGAGATGCCAAAGTTTCCACGGCAGGGAATCCAAAGGCTTAGGAAGACGGAAATGTTCAATAGATTTTTCATCTGTGATCTAAGTTGCACAAGAATTCCCAGAAAGCACTGAGAAATACATTAGTCAGGGGGAGCACCTGCATCCTTGAAAAGCTCTGTGGTTGTTCTCCTGTGTAGTATGTACCTGTCCCCCTAGACCTGGGTTGGCAAACTTTATCTGTAAAGGGCCAGATGTAAATATTTATGCTTTGCAGGCCATATAGGCGCTGTCACAACCCCCAGGTATGACCATGGGGGATGTTATCACTGAAGTGGATTCTCTGATTCCAATAGGGATCGTGGGATCCTAGAATAGCAGAGGCCAAGTGGCAGCACTGACTTGCCAAAGACAAGGTGGGTACATCTGCCATAAAAGGCAGCAGGGCTGTATTAGTAATCAGAATGCCTTGGCCCATCAGGAGCTTTAGTGGTAGTTAATTGATTTCAGTGTTCCATAGGGAGCCTGCTAAAAAGTTTTTTCCTGTTGTATAGATCGATCTGTATAACAGGAAAAAACTTTACCCCTGGTAGTAAAAACTGTTCTTGATAAGTCAGGATCAAGACCTCTCATCCAGTTTCCAGACCCAAGTCAATTCACAAACCCAAGACCCCTTAAGGAAGGATCCTGCATTGTTCCCACAAGTACATACTGTGAATCCTGCCTCTACGCTTCCCCAAAGGCCACTTACAAGAGTGACTATTGATTAGAGAAAAGGAAATACCCGGACCTTTTAGGGATAACTAATTCCTGAGGTTCCAAAGTGCCACTGTGGCCGAGCAGTCAAAGTGAGGGCTTATGGTAGTCAGGTAACAGATGGAGTGCTTAGCTTAACTCAAGTCCAACTCACAGTGGACCCAATTGTTCCATGGACCCATTTTGTGGTTATTTCCTTAGTTCCTAGATGAATAATTGAGAACAGACATAATTGACAAGGGTCTTTAAAATAGGGAGACCTGAGTGGGAATCACCTAGAACATCCCCTCCCTACTAAGATATTAAACCAGAAGCAATACTCCTTACCTAGGAGATTTAGAGATTAATGTCACTATCACAGACCTGAAAGAAACAAAGGTGGGTGATATCTACCACATTCCCATTTAACTCATCAGTTTGGCCAGTGCAGAAGTTGGATGGATCTTGGAGAATGACTATGGATAATCCTAAACTAATTAGATTTTCCCATCTGGCAGCTGATACACCAGCATCTTTACTGGAGTAAATTAACATGGTCCCGGCACGTGGCATACTGCTACTGACGCAGCTAGTGTCTTTGTTTTCTATACTCATTTGCAAGGACCACCAGAAGCACTTTGCTTTTACCTGCCCTTTATATGCCTCTGAGTCTTGCCTCGGGCCTACATCAGTTCTCCTATAATATAGCCCACAGTGATGCTGAACAAAAAATATCACACAGGCCCACTATATATTGGCATTATGCTAATTGGGTCTGATTAGTAGGACACAGCAAATATATGATCCAGTAGGTCCAATGATAGTTGAAGTGTCCATGGCAAATTGGGATGCTGAATGGGGCATCTAGCAAGCAAAAATAACAGAATTAGAGAGCCCAAACCTCTACATTGTGGGAGAAAATCTATATTCTGCAGACAACTATTCACCTTTAAAAAAAAAACAGCTTCACGCTTACTATTGGGCCTTGCTAGAGACTAAATGCCTAACCATGGGGCATAATGTGATCACACGACCATGAGCTACTCATCATGAACTAGATGTTGTCTAATTCATGCAACCATAATGGTGGGCATGTGCAGTACCAACCCATCATCAGGAGGAAACATGTAAGAGACCAAATTCAAGCAGGTCCAAAGATATGAGTAAGTTACCTAAGCAGGTGGCTCAGACTCCCTCAACTTTGACTCCTGTTGCAAAGCCCCCTCTCCCTTAACCCATGCCAAGAGCCTCCTAAGAGTTCCATATGACCAGCTGAATGGGGAAGTCTGGTTTACACATGGATCTGCACAATATGCTGGTACAGATGCAGCACTACAGCCCCACTTAAAGGTAACCCTGAAGGACTGTGTTGAGAGAAAATCGTCCAAGCGGGTGGAACTTTGAGCAGCACATCTGGTTGCCCCTCTGCCTGCAGTGAGAGATGGTCAGAGCACAGATTTACATTGTTTATACTAACATATTTGTGCCCCAAGTGACTAATCATTAAAGGACACTCATTGTAAAGGAAGCCCTTAATAACCAGGTTGACAAAATGACGTGCTCTATGGATAGCAGTCAGCCGCTTGCCCCAGCCACCAGAGTGCTTCCTCAATGGTAGGGAGAGAGGCTAGGTATTGGATCAACAACATGGACTTCCCCTAAACAAGGCTGACCTGGCTAAAGTTACTGCCAGGTGTGTCTAATCTGCCACTAGCACAGACCCAAACTCAGCCTCCTATAGGGTACCATTCCCAGGGAGACCAGCTAGTTGATTACACTAAACTTACATCATGGGGGGGACTGTGGGAGCAGTTAGGGAGGGGCAGAGATTTGTCCTCAGTGGACTAGACATGTATTCTGGATATAGATTTGCCTTCTCTGCCTACCTTGCTTCTGCCAGTGCTCATGAAATGCCTGATCCACCATCATAACGTTCCACACAACACCGCTTCCAATCAATAAAGTCATTTCACAACAAACTGAAAAAAAAAAATGGACTCAAGCCCATGGAATTAACTGGTATTGTCACAACCCATCACCCAGGATGGCTGACCTAATTAAAAGATGGAATAATCACCTACTGAAGATTCAGTTACAGTTTCAGCTGGGAGACAACACCCTAAAAGAATGGGGTAATGCTTTGCATCAGAGACCCTAATAGGGTGCTGTCTCCCCAACAGCCATAATATGTGGGTCTGAGAATCAAGAGGAATGGTACTATATCCAATAACCCACTCATCGAATTTTCACTTCAACTCCTGACAACTTTGAGTTCTGCTAGTTTGAAGGTCTTAGTTCCCAAGGAGGAAATAGACCTACCAGCATATATAACGGTTCAACCAAATTAGAAAATGAGACTCTGACATGGCCATTTGGGACTCCTTATTCCACTGAACCAACAGGCATAAAAAAGAGGGTTACTTTACTGGTTGGGATGATTAAGCCTCATTATCAAGGGAAAACTGGGTTGCTGCAACACAATAAAAGCAAGGAGGACTATGTCTGGAACCCAAGGGATTCTCTGAGGTACCTCTTAATACTTCCATGCCAATAATAAAGGTTCATGGAAAACTAGGGCAACTAAAAAAAGGGCCAGACTATTGAAGAAATGAAAATTTGAAATTCTGGATCGTTTCACCAGGTAAAGAATTTCTACCAGCTGAGGTTCTGGCTGAGGGCAAGGGAAACGTAAAATGGGTAGCTGAAGAAAGAACTCACAGATATCAATCCTGGTCTCGTGACTAATTACAGAAATGAGAACTCTGATGGTTTTGTATATTTTATCTTTGTTATATTCTGTTTATTTGTACATTCTAACCATTTTCTTCTTTTCTTCCTTCTTCCATTATAAGTTGTCAAAGGTTAACTTTACAATCAGTCTCTTGACAAAAGAATATTCAGTGGAACTGTGATTTGAGGAGTGATTAACATATCCAGCAATGAATACCATGACTACAGGTACTGAGCATCTCATTTTGGGGAAAGGACGAAAGCTGTTTCATCATATGAGAGACAGCTATATCTTGTTAGATGCAAACAAAAGAGTTGTTCTGCTGATATGTGAAAGCTCAAATATACGTAGACAAGTACATATGGATGCTAAGTAGCCAAAGGGGTAGATTGTGCCAGTTATCAATTTATTGTTTCTCAGCTCCAAATTGCCCCTTCACTGCCCTGCTTGTGATAATGGAGCTGGACCCTGTAAACGTTTCTCCTTTGCCAGATGGCATGATACTAGGGTTACTAGAAGGTGATGGAGGCAGGGGCTTCTCTTCCTGCTTCCAGGGTGCTTTTCCATTTTCTTGCTCCTGTGGTGCTCTGCTGGTATGCAGAACACCCAGTGGTACTCATCCCAACATGTTTTAGTGGGCACTCCTGTGAGCATCTTTTCAGGCAAGTTCTGCCAGTGTCCCAAGCTGGCTTCCTGGTGATTCAGCAGCACCTCCATGTACAGTTTCCTGTTTTCCAACCTTGGTCTACATCTCCTCAGCAAACATCCAGTGAAGATATCCAAGAAAAGAAACTGGCTTTGGAGGAGGAGGGTATTCTTCCAAATTTTTCTTTCCTTTGTATTCTGCCTCAGTCCTGGGGTAGTAACTGCTCCCCTGTATCTGCCATTCTTGTATTCTTTAGAGTTCTCTCTACCCCTCAGTAGTTAATTCCCTGTTCAAACTACTGTGTGGTTTCTGTCTCCTGACTAGGCCCTGATTGATACAGATATTGAGAATTAAATCAGCAAGATGGCTAAAAGAGTAAAAAGTTCTCATCACAAGGAAAAAAAAAACTTTGTAACTAAGTGTGGTGATGGAATATTAGCTAGACTTTTTGTGGTGATCATTTCACAACATGTACAAATACCAAATCATTATGTTGTACACCTGAAACTAATAGTGTTTTATGTCAATTATACCTCAATAAAAAATAAATAAATAGGGCTTCCCTGGTGGCGCAGTGGTTGAGAGTCCGCCTGCCGATGCAGGGGACACGGGTTCGTGCCTGGGTCCGGGAAGATCCCACATGCCGCAGAGCGGCTGGGCCCGTGAGCCATGGCTGCTGAGCCTGCGTGTCCAGAGCCTGTGCTCTGCAATGGGAGAGGCCACAACAGTCGAGAGGCCCGCGTACCGCAAAAATAAATAAATAAATAATAACCAACCCGTGAGATGGCTTAAGTCCACATTATAGGAAAAAATGGGGAAAAGAATGAGCGACGTTTAATGCAAAGAAAATAAATCATAAGGCACATGCTAAGCTCTAGTTAAAAGGCTATCATGTGCACGAGAGAACACACTGCATCTTTGCTGCTCACGACCAACAACTACAGCAGCTGCAACAGCAGACTAGCTCTTTATTTTACACGGAAAAGCAAAGACCAGAAATATTAACTTTTACTAAACAGAGAGCAGAACTCTTCAGTGAAGCTCTCTAAGCAGTCAAATGTCAATATTTAAATTTGTAATTTACACATCTTTGCATCTTCTCAGCTCATTTCAAGTTGTTGTAATCCCCATTGGAGGATCAGCTGTCCCAGGTTTTTGCAGTAACGAAGTCCTAAATTAATTTTCTCACAAGAAACAAAACAAAGGCTCTTCCTTCAGTTTGCCTGGAGTCCTTTTAAAGTTTCGCCTTCAATTCTGTCCTCTAGAAACAGAGAATCTCCAAAGACAAAGGACACCAAATGCGCTCTAGTTACATCCAATTAAAATACTGTTATACACTCATTTAAATAGGAAAAGGGGCTGATGGCCAAAGAATGATTTACTGGCAGAACTATTTACTAGGTTGAACCTGTAAGAACTTTCTATGTGGACATTAATCATTATCCCAATATCATTTTACATTTATTAACCCCTTCAACCAGGTTACAAAGCACTGAAAATACTTTCTGTCCATTAACACAAACAATTCTTTTATTACTATTTCTCATTTTATAGAGGAAGAACTTTGGGCTTAAAGAGGGCAAATAACTTGCCTAAGAGACCAAAGCTAGCAGGTGGTAGATCTAGGCCTGCTCTTTACACAGTTTTCTTAAATTTAAGCAAACTACTAAGGGGATTTACTTCCAGAAAGACATGTACCAATAACCTGTCAAAAATTATTGCAATTATATCTGACCTTGCTCTTAACGTTCTTTGCCTACATGAGGCCTGAAACAAACAGAAAGAACCACCTACTCAGAGAAAAATGCTGGTGAAGAGAAAGGAAGAAAACATAATCAAACTGCTTAGGCAACTTCACAATACACAAAAATTTAAGCTAGATAATCTGTTTATACACAAGACAGCAAGGTGGCCCACTCCTCCTCAACGTTAAACGAAACAGCTGTTACGGTCTAGGACAGAAGTTTGTAATTTTCTCAATAGCACAGAATGATCATAGCACCAAGTCTTTATTACTTTAATGTTGTTCTTGTTTTTTTTACCTCAGTGACAATGTTATAGCCATGAAAATGTATTAGGTAAAGAGGGATATGGAAAATCATAATAGACTTAACATTGTCAGGGATATGAGAGTAACATCAGAGCAAATGGGCAGAATGGCACATGCTCAGGCTTTGCCACGGGAGAGGGGAAAGGATATGTCTGTTTCAAGGATGAATGTAAAATTCCCTGCCATGTCTCTTAAATGCTACAGAAGCACAGCAAGGGATCTATGGGCCAAAGTCTTTTTTTTTTTAATAAATTTATTTATTTGTTTTATTTTTGGCTGCATTGGGTCTTTGTTGCTGTGCACGGGCTTTCTCTAGTTGTGGCGAGAGGGGGCTACTCTTCCTTGCAGTGCGCAGGCTTCTCATTGTGGAGGCTTCTCTTGTTGCAGAGCACAGGCTCTAGGCACACGGGCTTCAGTAGTTGCGGCACACAGGCTCAGAAGTTGTGGCTCGCGGGCTCTAGAGCACAAGCTCAGTAGTTGTGGCGTACGGGCTTAGTTGCTCCACGGCATGTGGGATCTTCCCGGACCAGGGCTCGAACCCGTGTCCCCTGCATTGGCAGGTGGATTCTCAACCACTGAGCCACCAGGGAAGCCCTGGGCCAAAGTCTTGATATGCTTTAGAATGACCCAGAAATCTCCTCCTTCACTGCTAGAGGGGCTCTGCCGTGGCTCCTCCCCCAGAGCTCCCCTCTCTGCTCCCATCAGTGCCTCCTCCCAGCCTTTCGCCTACCTAAGTTCCATCTTAGGAGACATAACACTGCCAGTTTAGAACAGCCTCCTTCCTTAGAACCACATTTCTTTCCTCCGCCTTTTTTTTTAAAAAACACATTCAACAAGATTATTCATTCAATAGCTACTGTGCACGTACTCGATGCCAGACACTGGTCTAGGTGCTGGGCCACAGCAGTGACCAAAACAAAAGCCCCACATTCTCATAACATTTATCTTCTAGTGGGGAAAGTCAGACAATAAACAAGATAATTAATGTGTACAAATAATAAAGCGACAGGTGCCATGGAGAAAAATTAAAGCAGAGAAGCAGGAGAGAAAATTGGAAGGGGTACAATTTTAGGTAAGATAGAAAAGACCTCGCTGAGAAGGTGGAGAGCGAACTACGAGTATATATGAGGGAAGAGTATTCCAGACAGAGAAAACAGCTAGTGCTCAGAGCCCAAGGCAGGGGCCCACCTGGCTTGTCCAGGAACAGTGGTGAGAACACCAGTGAAGCAAAGTTAGCAAAGGGGAAAATCAGGAGATGTGGTCAGAGAGATGACAGGGGTATAATATGGCCTTATGGTATCTGGTAAGGACTTTGGCTTTTACTCTGAAATAGGAAACTACTGGAAGACTCTGAGCAAAAGAATAACATGATCTATGTGCAGGACCACTCTGGGTGCTTCTGAGAATATACTATAAGGAGCAAATGAATGCAAGGAGGGAGACTAATTTGGGAGGTTACTGCAATAGTCAATAGTGAGAGATGTGCAATAGTCACAGTGAGAGATGTGGGATGCAAGAGAAAGAAAGGATAGAGGAAGGCAAACATTTAGCCTGAGCAACTAGAAGAACATTCTATTTCTATTTAATGAGCTGAAGAAGGTTTTAGTTTTTTTGTTTGTTTTAGTTGCAGGGGTGGGATCAGAAGTACAGTTTAGGACACCTCAAATTTGAGATGTCAACTCTACATCTAAATGGAGATTTCAAGCTCTAATTTCAAATTTTCTTAGTTCTCATCCAACCTCCTCATGGAATTTAGCTAATATTACATATGTTCTTACAAAATGTTCCTTTAAACTCTGGTTAGCATTTAAATAATGTTTATAAATTTGTGCATTTCTCTCTGCAACTGGAAAAATTAGAACACACCCACAAGGCAGCTAACATATAAAGCAACATTAATTCTAAAGAGGTCTGTAAGTACATGATGGTTAATTTGAAAGTCACCTTTTTAAAATTTTATTTTATTTTTTAAAATTTTATTTATTTATTTATTTTTGGCTGTGTTGGGTCTTCGTTGCTGCGGGCTTTCTCTAGTTGCGGCGAGTGGGGGCTACTCTTCGTTGCGGTGTGTGGGCTTCTCATTGCAGTGGCTTCTCTCACTGTGGAGCACGGGCTCTAGGCGCACAGGCTTCAGTAGTTGCGGCACACGGGCTCAGTAGCTGTGGCTCACAGGCTCTGTATCTGTGGCTCACGGGCTCTAGAGCGCAGGCTCAGTATTTGTGGCAGACGAGCTTAATTGCTCCGCGGCATGTGGGATCTTCCCGGACCAGGGATCGAACCCGTGTCCCCCGCATTGGCGGGCGGATTCTCAACCACTGTGCCACCGGGGAAGCCCACCTTTTTTTTACTTTAAATGAGCTAGCTTTATTTATTTATGTTTACCATTTTAAACGTGCAGTTCAGTGGCATTAGGTACATTCACACTGTTAGGCAAACATCACGGCCATCCATCTCCAGAACTTTTTTTCATCTTGCAAAACTGAAACTATGTACCCATTGAAAAATAACTTCCCATCCCCCTCTCCCAATTCCTGTCAACCACCATTATACTTTCTGTCTCTATGAATTTGATTACTTATATGCAGTACCTCATATAAATGGAATCATATAAGTGGCATCAGCATTTGTCCTTTTGTGACTGGCTTATTTCACTTAGCATAATGTCTTCAAGGCTCATCCAGGTTGGAGCACATGTTGGAATTTCCTTCCTTTTTAAGGCTGAATAACACTCCATTGTATGTATATATAACTTAGGTTGCTTCCACCTTTTCACTATTGTGAATAATGCTGCTATAAACAAGGTTGCACAAAGTCCCTGCTTTCATTTGGGTACATATCCAAAAGTGGAACTGCTGGATCATACAGTAATTCTATTTTTAATTTTTTGAGGACCTCCCATACTGTTTCCTATAATGGTTGCACCATTTTACATTCCTACCAGCAGTGCGCAAGAGTTCCAATTTTTCCACATCCTCACCAATACTTGTTATTTTCTGTTTGTTTGCTTTAAAATAATAACCTAGATCCTAATGGGTGTGAAGTAGTATCTCATTGTGCTTTTTATTTGCATTTTCCTAATGATTAGTGATGTTAAGTATCTTTTCATGTGCTTATTGGCTTATAAATCTTCTTTGGAGAAGTATCTATTGAAGTCCCTTGCTCTTTTTTAATCAAGTTGTTTGTTTTCATGTGGTTGAAATGTAGGAGTGCTTTATATATTCTGGATATTAACCCCTTGTCAGATGCATGTTTTGCAAATATCTTTTCCCATTCCATGAGTTGCCTTTTTACTCTATTGATAGTGTCTTTTTTTTTTTTTTTTTTTTTGCGGTACACGGGCCTCTCACTGCTGTGGCCTCTCCCGCCACGGAGCACAGGCTCCGGACGCGCAGGCCCAGCGGCCATAGCCCATGGGCCCAGCCGCTCTGCAGCATGTGGGATCCTCCCGGACCGGGGCACGAACCCGTGTCCCCGGCATCGGCAGGCGGACTCCCAACCACTGCGCCACCAGGGAAGCCCGATAGTGTCTTTTGATGAACAAAAGTTTTTAACTTTGGTGGAGTCCAATTTATCTATTTTTACTTTTGTTGCCTGTGCTTTTGGTGTCACATCCAACAAATCATTGCCGAATCTAATTTCATAAAGATTTTGCCCTATGTTGTCTTCTAAGAGTTTTACAGTTTTAGCTCTTACATTTAGGTCCTTGATCCATTTTGAGTTAATTTTTGTATATGGTGTAAAGTAAGGATCCACCTTCAACCCAACACCAAGACTATCTTTTCCCCACTGGATGGTCTTAGCACCTTTGTCTAAAATCATTTGGCCATATATACAAGGGTTTATTTCTGGGCTCCCTGTTCTATTCCTTAGTCTATATGTCTGTCTTTATGCCAGTATCACCACTGTTTTACTTACTGTAGCATTTTGTAAATTCTGAAATCAGGAAGACTGAGAGCTCTAACTTTATCTTTTTCAAGATTGCTTTGACTATTCGGGATCCTTTGAGATTCCATATGAGTTTTAGGACAGATTTTTCTATTTTTACAAAAAAAAGGTACTTGATATTTTAAGGGAAAAAAATCCTTTGAAAAAGCACTTTTTTTCTTTTCCATAATGGTTCATTATAGGATATTGAATATAGTTCCCTGTGCTATACAGTAGGACCTTGCTGTTTATCCATTCTATATATAATAGTTTGCATCTGCTAATCCCAAACTCCCAATCCATCCCTTCCCCCGCCCCCCCCTTGACAACCATAGTCTGTTCTCTATGTCTGTGAGTCTGTTTCTGTTTCATAGGTAAGTTCATTTGTGTGATATTTTAGATTCCACATATAAATGAGATCATATGGTATTTGTCTTTCTCTTTCTGACTTACTTCACTTACTATGATCATCTCTAGGTCCATCCATGTTGCTGCAAATGGCATGATTTCATTCTTTTTTTATGGCTCAGTAATATTCCATTGTATATACGTACCACATCTTTATCCATTCATCTGTCAATGGACATTTAGGTTGTTTCCATGTCTTGGCTATTGTAAACAGTGCTGCTATAAACACAGGGGTGCATGTATCTTTTTGAATTACAGTTTTGTCTGGATACATGCCCAGGAGTGGGACTGCTGGATCATATGGCAACTCTATTTTTAGTATTTTAAGGAATCTCCATACTGTTTTCCATCGTGGCTGCAGCAACTTACATTCCCACCAACAGTGTAGAAGGTTCCTTTTTCCCTCATACCCTCCCTCTCCAGCATTTGTTATTTTTTGAGTTTTCAACGATGGCCATTCTGACCAATGGGAGGTGGTAACCTCACTGTAGTTTTGACTTGTGATAATTAGCAATGATGAGCATCCTGAAAAAGCACTTTGAATCTTCTACCAGTGACTGATATTTCCCTACTGTTGCTGGAAGCTCATAGTTGGAATAATCATTTGTATACATCCTCTTATCCACACCCCAGAATTTTTCACAAGGCATTAATCCTTGAACAATGTAAAAAGCATATAAAAATCAGTATTATTCAAATTTCTCCTTAAAACATTACGGTGGGAGCCCTAAAATATATGAAGCAAAAACTAACAAAATTGAGAAATAGATAATTCATCAATGATTGTTGGAGACTTCAATACACCACTTTTAATACTGGGTAGAACAACTAGGAAGAATATCAACAAGAAACAGAAGACCTGAACAATATTATAAACCAAGCAGGCCTACCAGACATTTATAGAACACTCCACCCAACAACAGAAGAACATACATACACATGGAACATTCTCTAGGACAGACCATATGTTAGGCAATAAAACAAGCCTGAATATATTCAAAAGGACTGAAATTACACAAAGTATGTTCTCCAACCCCATGAAATGAAATTAGGAAATGACAACAGTAAGTAATTTGGGAAATTCATAAATATGTGGAAATTAACAACACCCTCCTCAATCAGCAATAGGTCAAAGAAATCACAAAGGATATTAGAAAATACTTTGAGACAAATGAAAGTGAAAACACAACACTTAGGAAAACCAAAACTTATGAGAAGCAGCTAAAGCACTGCTCAGAGGGAAATTTATACCTGTAAATACCTACAATAACAGGGAAGGAAAAAAAAAAATCTCAACTCAATAACATAACCTTCCACCTTAAAGAACTAGAAAAAGAAGAGCAAACCAAACCCAAAGCAAGCAGAAGGAAAGAAATAACACAGATTAGAGAGGAAATAAATGAAATAGAGAAATGAAATAAAAAAGAGAAAAACAGAGAAAACCAAAGTTGACTCTTTGAAAAGCTCAATGAAACTGACAAATCTTTAGCTAGACCAATCAAGAAAAGAGAAATGACTCAAATTACTCAATTCAGGAATAAAAGAGAAGACATCAACGCCAATGTTACAGAAATAAAAAGGTTTCTAAAGGAACACCAAGAACTATAGTTTGTTAACAAAATACATAACCTAATTGAAATGGACAAACATTCTAGAAAGATAGAAATTACTGAAACTGATTCATAAAAAAAACATTAGTATGGAAAATTCAAAAACTAAAATTGTGGTTAGTTACACAGTTTCTAACAATTAGGCATGGAAATTAGTTCCATGATAGATGGAGTTGAGTCAAATTTCCCAGTATAGAACTCAAAGATCTCATACTCCATGATAAAGTACAGGCAGACAAATCTTTTGTTGAATTAATCTCTTGGTTAATTGGACACCACTTGTGCCCCCCCCCACCCTCACCCTTTAAATCCCATCCAATAGGACTAAGCTCTCTTTGTCCACAGCAGTGACTAAGTTAGTAATACTTTACTGTATTGGTTTTTCATCTTTCCGTTTTCACTTTTTGCAGTCTCCCACTCTTGTTTCCTGAGATCACTTCTCAAAATAAACTACCTACATGCAAAACCCTTGCCTCAGCCTAGATTTTCTCCCAGAAAATAGTGCCTAAGAAAGGCTTTAAATAGGCCTTCAAACTTCTGTTCCTTCCGACTACCTTTCTGATGATTAGTTAGCACTTAAGAAGATCCACTGAGACATGACAATGTGGTAGAAAGAGCACAGCACTTCTTCCCAGACTGGGTACAGCCTGGATCTCTCTTATTAACCAAAGTTCAACCTCTTCAAATGAAAAATGGATACTGTTATCCATTCAAAAGCACTTTACAAACTCTAATGTGTTATACAAATGACAGTTACCCTTATTACTAATGAGATGTATCAGGCAGAAGAATCTGTTCATGTCTAGATTCAGGTAAAAATACAAGATCAACTTATAGTAGCTGTGTGTGAATGTTCTATGAGTAAAAATCTTCTGGTCTCTGATAGAGTGTGGCTCTACCTACAATGCTTTAATTTTCTTAGAAAGGAGAATGTATTCGTATATTACTTACAGAATTACAAATAAAAAAAGAAAATATTCTGTATCAACAAATGCCTTTTGACATAGGGTAGAGTATCATTCCACAAAGAGAAGCAAATCATATAAATGAGGTTACAGTTTAAAAAGTATTTCAGAATTATGGACTCACTCAAAGCTCAGGAAGAAGCTATTTTGTTTCATTAAACACAAAACTCCAACAGAAATAGAAATCGAATGGCTCACAGTATAATTAAATGCTTTGCTTAGATGAAGATTCTTAAGCTCAGTCCCTGAGCTGGTTTCAAGGGAGTCCTAAACGCCCTGTAAGTAAATATAACATGTGTGTTAATGGGTACATGTGGATTTTTCTGAGAAGTTTTATATTTTTACCAGAAAACAATAAACCAAAAAAAAAACTTTAAGAAACATTAGATGTTGGTATTTTACTGGTGTGTTTCCAAAATGCAACGCATATCTTAAAAAAGAAAGGAAAAAAAAAACTAAAGCTTTGTTTTCAGGATTTGAGGAGGGGCAGGGAGAATGGCTGCCTTGCTGTGTCTACATCTAGGAACACAGTGTACAGCTTTATGTTCAGGCTTCATTTACGAGCTATAATGCCAGCATGTGGGTTGGTTACAATAGCTGTTCAGAAACTCTAACATTACAGATTTTTCTGTTAAGATTTCACATTTTTTATGACAAATTTTGTCTAATACAAAATCCTTTGCATTCCATCTGATGATACAACTGACAGGGATGAAACACCTAGGATACTTTCTGTGTCATGACATTCTAACAAAGCAGTTTTACTGTTTCACTGCTGTTCTGACCTGAAGGAATGATAACACATCCCATTCAGAAGAGTTATCACAATAAAAAGCCATCGACGCTGATCACAATGGAAACCACTAGTAACACTGCCATTTGTGGAGCACTTAGTATACTGCATCCAGCCCCAGTGTAAATAACACTAATTTGGCTCCATGGCAGCAGAGATGTTTATTTGTGGTTAAGTCTTGTTAAGCCTTCAATGTAATGAAAACAGCATCAAAATAAAATGGAGGATAATCCAGTTTTACGCATGACTTAGAAATAAAACTAACACTCTCTTCCTGCCCCACCAGTCCTGTGTCTTTGTCCAGAACCCTCTCTAGTCTCCCAGCCCCACCATATTACCAGGCCAACAAGGAGGAAGAATCCACCTGAAGCCGGGTTTCATCTCACTTTCATCAAAATGAATACACTGATAAAACCCAACAGTTGTTCCCATCACCAAAAGTTTAATCCTAGGGTACCTATAAGGTTAGTCAAGATTGAGAATTATTCTTTATAGTACTTAAATTATTGTGCTTCAAACCTAAGAATAGATTATTGAGCTCTCTTAATGCAAAGAAACCTAAGAACATTAAATTGAGCTTTCTTAATAAAAAGAAATGTTTGCCAAGCTAAAAAAGTTCTTTATGCCATGCAAATTACCTTAGGTATTCAGTCTTTTCAACGTCTTAATTCAGTCAACATACTGCGTTTGCAAATCTATCAACTGTAAAGACACACTAACCCACAATGGCTAGGAAATTGGGCATTCCATTGAATTCTTCCCAGATACAGCCTACTAGATTATCAAACAATAAGGTTACAAAATTAAAATGTTATTGAATGTAACACGTTTTATATATTAAGTCAAAAGGCATTTTAGGAAGACTGTGAATGTGAATTTTAATTGGACTAAACAAAAGTGTAGTGTTAGAAAGTATCTAACAGTAATTGATACGCCATGGCAACTGTCCTTTGGAATAACTTCTTACTGGAATAACTTCTTATTGCTATTCTGCCAACTGTCTTTCTCATCAGGTGCTATAAAATATCAAATAGTCATTTGGGCTTCTTAACTCTTACAGATTCCAGATAAAAGGGAGTTCACTCTGATAATCCAAAATGACAACGTAAGTGAAGGTGCCTGGCAAAAAGTAAAAAGCCCATATAATTATGGAATTACTATGAATCAGATTAGAAGCTTTGTTAGACCAAGAGCTCATGTCTCAAGGGCCTTTATTTACAAAACTCATGTTTTGGCCACATTATACTTCAATAATTAAGACCCCAACCAAAATCCAGTCCATACGGTGTTGGTGTAAGATGTTTATTAGTGTAATTTATTTAGCACAATGATCACATTAAAATGTCCCAATATACAAAACCGTTGAAATCTAAAGTCACAAAAAATACAAACTTAGGTGAATGAATAAAGTTATAAAAATATTATTTAAAAACAAAGTTCTACATCTTCAACATTGGGCCAAAGAAGGAAAAAAACAAGAGAGAGAGAGAGAAAAAGAGAGAGATTGCATATAAGAAACAACACATTTCAACAGAGCAACCCTGACCGGTCTTGGCTGCCTCACCAGCGAGATCCTGGGCCACTGAGTGTGACCATGATGGCAATACAGCATTTCATTGCAGGACTGGCTACTTCATATGAAGCTATATATGAAACGTTACATTTATTTCCTTCAAAATGAAACATCCAAGTGAAACAGAGCTAACAATATACACTAAATTTTAGCTGGCTGATAGTAGAAATTTTCAACAATTCCATAAATTCAAAAAGAAACATTTGGAAAAAAACAAATTTCAAAGAGAAATAAACATGACAAAATGGAAATTAAAGTGGAATAAATCAATGTCAATAATGAAGTGTGAGTGTATGTTTCTGACCACAGCTATACCACAGGGGTCACACCCAGGCTTTTCTACCCACCTGTCACCTAGACAAACTGCAGAGATTAGTTAGAAGTGATAGAAGGATGTCAAGCATGATTTTTTTAAAGTTAGCACTAACAGTTGTGAAAAGTTCCTTGGCTAGAAAAAAAAAAAGCCACAAAAAAAATATGAAACAACTACATACCAAATGAAAAGAGCTATGTTTTATTTGATGGTGTGCTCTCCTATGGTATTTTTCATATTTTTCTCCTTTGCTAAGAGTTTTCATATTTACCAACTGCTTAGAATGTTAGCATAAGCACTTCCCTCTAAAATGTACCTCCCTTAGTGTCTTCTCTCCAGAACCCACAGAAGGAATTCCTGGCAGACGAACAAACCACAGGACCACAGGAGGGAACGCTTCCTAAATTCCAGAAGTCATTGCAGGGTCTTGGTTTAAACTTTCATAATATTCTAACTTTCCCATCCCCAAAGTAGTTTTGTATCAGGGGATCTAAAAGAATGTACATCTCAAATCTTCCTCAGAACCTGGTGCCAAATATTTAATCTGAAATAATCAGTAGCTTAGTGATTATACAAACCTGCATAGTCAGTAAGAGGATAGAAAATTTTAAAGAGTATCTCACATTCCAGATCTTAAACCAGAACTCCTCTACAATTTCAAAACATGGCCCATGTTTTATATTCTATTTCTAAAAATCTGATCAAAGCTTATCATTTGAAAAGTTCCACAGTATTTGTCCCAGATGGTTTCAGATTTTTTTAGCTTTTAGTTTGGGAAAATGAGGAATGAGAAAAAGAAAAGTCCTACTGGGACAATCCTCAGAATGTGTGAAAGTAAATCCTAAGGTTCATGGTAAAGGACTTGACACACAGGTTATTTATATGTGACCGACCAATCCCACCTCAGGCTGCACAAAGGCACCTCCACAGTTCATAGGGAGGCTAACACTGAACAGAGCTGGAGTCCAGTCAGAAAAGCATTTCATTAGAAACCTAATAATTGGTTGTAGTTCTTCGATGTGTTGCAATTTAACTTCATTCTCAGGTTGCTACAGAAAAAGTTATTTTCTATCTGTATCAACAGCCCAGTATTCTAACAATACAGGTTTCCATTTTCCTTAACTTCCCAATTATTATCTTGATAGTTCATGATCATGTTAAGAAATTTGGGATATGAAATTCCACACACAATAATAAGGCTGTCAAATTTTCAGGAGAATCTAAGCCTGGACAAATAGATCATAATTTCATAATAGAAACAATTTCAGCCCAACTTGCAAATAACAAAGGATGATTTCATTTCAGGAAATATTTTTCAAAGTTTAATCAGAACTACTCTAAATTAGAAAACTTTAAATTAAAATAGCTATCATTATTCAGATGTTAGTAAGGTAGAGAGAAACATAGGTAGCCTGAAAGATGAATTTACCCTAAAAGCGAGCTCACAGAGGGAGGGAGGAGGGAGAGAAGAAGGGAGGTTCACGGCAGTGCTGGTGGCCTCGATCCCTTTATGAAAGCACGCCTTCTCATTTGCTGCTACATTACCCTGATTCAGGTTGAAGATCTGAAAACCAAATGAAAAAGGCCAACTAAAAATGTTTAAAGTAAAGAAAAATGTGAGACTGAATTAAATTAAAAAATGAGTTTTAAAAGAGAACAAGAAATAAAAGACATTAGATGACCTTCATAAAAATACTGAAATTAAAAGGAATTCATCTGGTACTTTGTGCTCACAAAGGGAAACGAGGTTCCATCAAGCCCTGCGGAGCACAAAAGGAAGCAGGTGGTTTGCTCAGGCATCAGCAGAAATGGGCCCCGAAGAACTACCCTCAGCTTCTTCTATATCGTGTCCAGGAAGGAAAGCAAAGCTCTGCAAAATGCTGAAGGTTTTACAAGTGTAACGGTGCTTAGGAAAGATCACTGGTCTGGTGTTGCAGCAGCCCCAGTGTTGAGAGACACGTTAGGCTTCTAGGAGGAGAAAAATAGAAAGAGAGGAAGAAGTAGGAAAGGGAAGGAAAGGGTGGAAAAGCACAGATCATTAGTAAACAGCAAGTTCAACATTGCAAGATGCTCATAAACCCTTTATGCACTGTCAGCAGAGGGGGTCTGCTCTTAGGACTACAGATTAACACTCTGAAGGAAGCAGAAGTAGGAATTTCCAAAAGAGCACGGAGCTACATGCTCCAGTTAGTGATGGCCAAATTAGAACGATGTCACAACATGCTCTGAAAACATGCACTCTTGGCCCCCTCCCTACTCCTTTCCACCCCCAATGAAACATGCGTATTTTCAGTAAAGCACCTGCTTTAATATAGTCAAGAGGTCAGGTTGAGAACACAACATCTCCCCAGGTGTGCAAACTATATTCTACACAGTGGTGGAGAGGTGTCCAAGAGCAGAAAGACCTGCTCTCATAATGGCACTGGGCAGTTCATAAACAGCTGGGCTCTTTTTTGCAGCCAGAGAACTGAAGTCTTCAAACAGTAAGGGCCAGGCTGCATGTTCTTCCTGTTCTTTTTTCCTGCACAATTAAGCTGTGGCAGTGGGAAACAATTGCTACATAAAGTCTGAGTCTCCTCTGGTCAGACCTGACATCCTGCTGGAGAAGAAACCTACTCTAGTGTGGTAGTCATTTCCTTCCCGGATGAAAATGGCATTCATTCTTCCAAATGGCTAACCAAATCAATCCCTTCAAGCCTTTCCTTCCCCTAGCACTGCCTCCTCATTAAAGAAAGCTGAATTTATTCATTTTTTAAAAGTTTGTGTTCAAGCTTCTCCTTTAATCATGGGGATATTTCTACAAATATGTTCTTAAAACCAAAATTATATAGACCTTTGCTTTCAAAGCAGACACAGAAACAGTCAACACTACATACGAACTAAGATTATCAAAAAAACAAAAAACTTTCAGTTCACAAAACTGGAAGATAAATAAGGTCGCACTTCAGGTTGTTTCTAGCTTTTGAAGAGTTCCTAATTAATGAGTTGCTAATAAGGATTTATTGTCACTGGGTAAAACTAACATTCACAACTAATAGAACCTAGTCATCAGTAAACCTAACATACAAAGATGTATACAACATTTCTAAAGGTCACAGAATAAAGAGTAAATCCTGGAATAACTGCTAGTGCTAACAGAAGGCTTTTTGGAAGCCTTAGAAACCAAGAAATCCTATGGTAGCTCAAGGAAAGGCTTCTCAAGGCTAAGGTATGCGTGCAAGAAGAGGAACACAGACATGGCTAGCACTTGCCTCCCTGCAGTAATGTGAAGCAAACGTTATGCCCAGTTAAAAGTCTTTTCAGTTGGGTCAACAGCGTCAGTCTGATTGTGCACTTAAGCTAATTAAGTTCAGTTATTTTTTAAAATTCAACATGGCTCTCATATCAGCTACCTAAACACAGATTTACATAGTACTGTACATCCCTACGGACCCTGCTACTGCTTCAAGAATTTTGCTCACTTCAAATACACTGGGGGAACCCACAGGAACTCAGTGCTAGCCCTGGTAATGGGCTAGGCATCAGAGACAGATTTCAAAAGTAACAGTTAAGGGAAAAATAAAGGAAAAACAGACTGAGGGCACAACAGAAAGTAAAGAACTTTTAATTTCCAGCTCACAAGTTTCCTAACATTGAGCCATGGAAAGCAAACTGAGTACAGTATGCATTCAGGGATGAGACCTGCCCAAAGAACTGTAGCAGCCAAAGGACTCCATTATAACATTTTTTTTGGTCATTCTGCAACAAAAGCATATTGTTAAGACTGATCCAGCTCCTATGTGGTACAACTACAAAAGATATTCAAGAAATATCAAATGAAATTCTCTCTTTCCATTGTTGGAAATGTTATGAGGCAGATGCCCTGGGTTTAAATACAACCACCAAGGACAAGAGTACCCTTAGAAATAATCCATATGCTTCCACTAACAATCCTCCTCAAAGGAGCTGATCAAGGTGTTTACTGTGACTGTTTCACCCACACATTTGGGGATTCCTGGGAATCACTTACCAGTGGCATCATTCCCTTCTATTCCGTGGTCACCGTTGGCAAGCACTGTTGCTTGAGAAGATGAAGTACCTGCAATGAGCACAAAGAATAATTACCCACTGTGACAGATAGAAAAATGAAAAACAGATGCAACTACTGTCTAACTAGTAAAATTTTTGTCACTCTTCATAGCATTAGCTTAAAGCAGATAAAATCTGTCCAAAATTTAAAGATCCAATAAAAGGAAATCCAGAAACACAGTACAGAACTGAGTCACTGATTTCTATGGCATCCAAACTCTGATAAGCACCACGACTACAGGAGAAGCTTTCCTAATAACAAGTCTAAGTCTTTCCTGCTCTGTACACTGTCAGAGGTTACTATTATACTCAATAAAACCATCATGAAGCACCATAGGTTTAGAACCTGTGATTCAAACCAAATGGTCCAAGGACACAGAGCCGTTTAAAACAACCCCCACGTGGGACTTCCCTGGTGGTCCAGTGGTAGAGAATCCACCTTCCAATGCAGGGGATCCGAGTTCAATCCCTGGTCGGGGAACCAGGATCCCACATGCCACGGGACAACTAAAGCCCACGCGCCACAACTAGAGAGCCCGTGAGCTCTGGAGCCTGAGTGCCACAACTAGAGAGAAGCCCGCGCACTGCAACGAAAGATCCCGCATGCTGCAACACAGCCAAATAAATAAATATTAAAAAAAAAACCAAAAACAACCCATGTAGAAAGTCCAGGGCACCATCACTGCTCCTGTACATGAGGATTACCTGGAAGTCACCAGCAGCACTTCTGGAAGCAGTGGGCTTTTTTTTTTTTTTTTTTTAAAGCTATCCTTATAGATTATAGTTGTATCTTATTTCCTAATAACTAAGGATGTTGAGCAACTTTTCACCTGTTTACTTGCTATTCTTTTATTTTCTTTGGTGAATTGAACAGTCAAATTTTTTGGACTATTTTTTAAATTGGGTTGTGTATTTTCTTATTATTGAATTTTGAAGATTCTTTTTTTTTTTTTTTTGCGGTATGCGGGCCTCTCACTGTTGTGGCCTCTCCTGTTGCGGAGAACAGGCTCCGGACGCACAGGCTCAGCAGCCATGGCTTACGGGCCCAGCCGCTCCGCAGTATGTGGGATCTTCCTGGACCGGGGCACGAACCCGTGTCCCCTGCATCGGCAGGCGGACTTTCAACCACTGCGCCACCAGGGAAGCCCTGAAGATTCTTTATTGTTCTGAATACCAATCCTTATCAGATGAGTTTTGCAAATATTTTCTCCCATAAATGTATTTTCCAAGAAAATACATCGAAGAAATGTATTTTTGTTTTCTTAACTGTCTTTTGAACAGCAAAAGCTTTTGATTTTGATAAAATCTAATTTATCATTTTTTCCTTCATGCTTCCATGCTTTTGGTGGAATATCTAAGAAATTTCTGCCTAACCCAAGGTCACAGGATTTTCTCCTATGTTTTCCTCTAGAAGTTTTATAGTTTTCATTTAGGTTTCCCATTGAGGTCTATGATACATTTGGAGTTAAATTTTTTACGTGGTATAAGATATGGGTCTATGTTCATATTTTTGTACACTGACATCTAATTGCTCCTTTACTCCACTGATTCCTTTGCACCTTTCTTGAAAATCAACTGACCATATTATGTGTAGGTCTGTTTCTGGACTCTCCTGTTCCACCAAACTATAAATCTATCCATTTTGCCAGTACCACAATGTCTGGATTACTGTATTTGTATAAAGTCTTGAAATGATGTCACACAAGTCATGCAAATTAGGTCTTTTCCAAAATTGTCTTGGTTATATTTTAGTGTCTTCGCTTTTCCATATAAGTTTTAGAATCAGTTGTTGATTTATACAAAAAAATCCTGATGGGATCTTGACTGCACTGACTGTATAGATCAATTTGAGGACATATAACCTTTTCTGAAAGGCTCTGACGATATCTAACATTTCAGCAACCTGCCTAGGTCTGCAGTCAGCCTGCCAACCCAAGAGGTTCCTACAAATCACTCTTACTTAACAACCTCACAGGGATTTCCCTGGTGGCATGGTGGTTAAGAATCCGCCTGCCAATGCAGGGGACATGGGCTCGAGCTCTGGTAAGGGAAGATCCCACATGCCGTGGAGCAACTAAGCCTGTGCGCCACAACTACTGAGCCTGTACTTCTAGAGCCCGCGAGCCACAACTACTGAAGCCCGCATGCCTAGAGCCCATGCTCCACAACAAGAGAAGCCACCACAATGAGAAGCCTATGCACTGCAACGAAGAGTAGCCCCCACTCTCTGCAACCAGAGAAAGCCCGCGCACAGCAACAAAGACCCAATGCTGCCAAAAATAAATAAATTAATTAATTAATTTTTAAAAAGATTAGGGAACTAAGTCAAATAATGCTTAGTTCCCTAAGATTAGTAGGAAAAAAAAAAACCTCACAGACATATTTTTCATAAGACAAGTAAAAATCTAGAACATATGCTACTAAAGTATAAAATGCAAGATTTTACTTTGGAAGACAGCAAACTACAATGTCCAAGCTTCTGGGTCTCACAAATCCAAGGCAGAAATCTTTCATACAAACTCAATGAAAAGATCATTCATTCTGTAATCTCAGGTAACGGAGGAACAACTAAAGAGAACAACCTAAAAGAACAAGGCAGGGGCTTCCCTGGTGGCGCCGTGGTTGAGAGTCCGCCTGCCGATGCAGGGGACACGGGTTCGTTCCCCGGTCCGGGAAGATCCCACATGCCACGGAGCGGCTGGGCCTGTGAGCCATGGCCGCTGAGGCTGTGCGTCCGGAGCCTGTGCTCCGCAACGGGAGAGGCCACAGCGGTGAGAGGCCCGCGTACCGGAAAAAAAAAAAAAAAAAGAACAAGGCAGACTGAAAAGAAAATATCAACTAACTGGAAGAAGAGGAGGAAAATAAAGGAATGAAAGATAACAGACTTTTATTAAATACCCAGTATGCACCATGCTAGGGCTTCACATATTGTTTTACTTATCCAGAGATAGAACAAATATGAGCTAGAACATATTTGGCATAAACAAATTCCCTTTTACTCTCACACAGTAAGCTTATAAAATTTATTCTTCCTAGCTCAAGAAAGAATGCATATTTTCAAAACTCTGCCTCAGATGAAAATGCAAATTGCAAAAAAATAAAATAAAATGCAGACTATAGGAAAATGAGAATTACAAAAATGGTACCGTCTTCTGGCCATGAGAGTGATAAAATCTTTTTTAAAATTTGATAATAGCCTGTGTTGGCAAAGGTGTAGGAAAATGGGTAATCTCATACTCCACTGGAGGAATATAAATTGAAACAACGTTTTCATGAGAAAATCTGGCAGTCTATCAAATTTTGAAATACCAGCTTAACTCAAGAATCCATTTTAGGTGCTGGAGAGGGTGTGGAGAAAAGGGAACCCTCTTGCCCTGTTGGTGGGAATGTAAATTGATACAGCCACTATGGAGAACAGTATGGAGATTCCTTAAAAAACTAAAAATAGAACTACTATATGACCCAGCAATCCCACTACTGGGCATATACCCTGAGAAAACCGTAATTCAAAAAGAGTCATGTACCACAATGTTCACTGAAGCACTATTTACAATAGCCAGGACATGGAAGCAACCTAAGTGTCCATCGACAGACGAATGGATAAAGAAGATGTGGCACATATATACAATGGGATATTACTCAGTCATAAAAAGAAACGAAAATGAGTTATTTGTAGTGAGGCGGATGGACCTAGAGTCTGTTATACAGAGTGAAGTAAGTCAAAAAGAGAAAAACAAATACCATATGCTAACACATATATATGGAATCTAAAAAAAAAAAATGGTTCTCATGAACCTAGGGGCAGGACAGGAATAAAGATGCAGAGGTAGAGAATGGACTTGAGGACACGGGGAGGGGGAAGGGTAAGCTGGGACAAAGTGATAGAGTAACAATGACATATATACACTACCAAATGTAAGATAGATAGCTAGTGGGAAGCAGCTGCACAGCACAGGGAGATCAGCCCGGTACTGTGCAACCACCTAGAGGGGTGGGATAAGGAGGGTGGGAGGGAGACACAAGAGGGAGGACATATGGGGATATATGTATATGTATAGCTGATTCACTTTGTTATACAGCAGAAACTAACACAATTTTGTAAAGCAATTATACTCCAATAAAGATGTTAAAAAAAAAAAGGAATCCATTTTAGGTATGTAGTTCACAAAAAGACATACAACACACATAAATAATCAGAAAAGGTGTGGGGAAAAAATATACCAAACACCACTGGTAAAGTCCTGTTTTAACTGAGCACCTTAAATAGTGGATAGATAGCCAACTGAAGCACACAGGCCAGCTTCAACATACTATCACAAGCAGTTAGAAGCAGCAGGAAAGACTGCTAAAAAAATTAATAAAAGATCTAGAAATCAAGAAGGGTACCCCTCCCCCAGTGGAACAGAAATTGCAAGGAATATCCAAGAAAATGAAGCAGATAGACCACACTAAGGAGAAACCCCAGCCCAAAGAAGGCATAGGAAAACAGGACTCCAAGGTACTCCAGGCTTAGAGACAGCAGCGATGATGGGACTCAGTTAAAATCTGTCAGGTCAGTCCCCATTTCCCCCATGCTTTCCTTCCCTCACCCCACAATAGTCACCTTTGTGCCAAACCCAAGATGGGAACAGAGACTGAATGCTTTGGCACAAGAGGAAGCCAACGGGTGAAAGGTGATACCCAGAGGAGTTGCGGGGGAGCCCCACACCACACCTGGCAGCACTGTCACACCCCTGCCAGAGGCAGGTGGTAGAAAACAGTCATGTTATCACAGGGAATCTCAAGCATTGCCAAATAACTGAGGAAAACTACTACCAAAAAAGAAAGGCATCACATTCAAAGAGAATAAATGTCACCCAGCGAAACAATGTTGATACGGCAAATAGGAGACTTTTAAAAAGAAATATGTCATTTTCCTCATACAGATGAAAGAAAATATCACACATCTGTGAAACAAAAGCAAACCCCTAAACAAACTGAATTATCTAATGACTAACAAATCCTTTCCAGGTTAGGTAGTTTTCAATTCTTTGCTTTTCCAGAATTCAAAGAGGTCATAATGTTTAATAATACTGAGTTACGGAATGCTTAGCATGTAACTCAAAGATTTAGACATTACCATAATAAAGCTTCCATTCCCACATACTTAGCTGAGTGAATAAGGTTTTTTGGCTATTATTATCTATAAAAACAATAGGACTAAATATTGTTAAAACCTTTCCATCCATCCTAACAAAAAATAGATATCCAGATTTATGGTCTAATCAAGGAAAATAATAGCCCCCATAATCTCGTTAGAAAAACATTTCCAATCAGATTCAACTTTTATGGTTGTTAATAATTTGTCAAAAAAAACCCTGTGATCAACTGGGTACTACTAGTACCGATAATTGCGATGATAAATCTTCTCTGGACCAAGTTAATGCTTAGGAGCCTTTGGTTACAAAAACTTTTTAAATTAAAATTTAAGTTTTTTTTTTTTTGATGCAGACCACTTTTTATTTATTTTTTATCTATCTACCTATCTTTGGTTGCATTGGGTCTTCGTTGCTGTGCACGGGCTTTCTCTAGCTGCGGCGAGTGGGTGCTACTCTTTGTTGTGGTACGCGGGCTTCTCATTGCGGTGGCTTCCCTTGTTGTACAGCACAGGCTCTAGGCACGCGGGCTTCAGTAGTTGTGGCTCATGGGCTCTAGAGCGCAGGCTCAGTAGTTGTGGTGCACGGGCTTAGCTGTTTCGTGGCATGTGGGATCTTCCCAGACCAGGGATCGAACCCATGTCCCCTGCATTGGCAGGCGGAATTTTTTTTTTTAACATCGGTATTAGAGTATAATTGCTTTACAATGTTGTGTTAGTTTCTGCAGTATTACAAAGTGAATCAGCTATATATCCCCATATCCCCTCCCTCCTGCATTTCCCTCCCACCCTTCCTATGTCACCCCTCTAGGTGATCACAAAGCTCCAAGCTGATCTCCCTGTGCTATGCAGTTGCTTCCCACTAGCTATCTATCTTACATTTGGTAGTGTATATATGTCAATGCCACTCTCTCACTACATCCCAGCTTACCCTTACCCCTACCCGTGTCCTCAAGTCCATTCTCTACATCTGTGTCTTTATTCCCGTCCTGCCCCTAGGTTCATCAGAACCTTTTTTTTTTTTAGATTCCATATATATGTGTTAGCATGTGGTATTTGTCTTTCTCTTTCTGATTTACTTCACTCTGTATGACAGACTCTAGGTCCATCCTCCTCACTACAAATAACTCAATTTCGTTTCTTTTTATGGCTGAGTAATATTCCATTGTCTATATGTGCCATATGTTCTTTATCCATTCATCTGTCGTTGGGCACTAAGGTTGCTTCCATGTCCTGGCTATTGTAAATAGAGCTGCAATGAACACTGTGGTACACGACTCTTTTTTTTTTTTTTTTTTTTTTTAACACGACTCTTTTTGAATTATGGTTTTCTCAGGGTATATGCCCAGTAGTGGGATTGCTAGGTCATATGGTAGTTCTATTTTTAGTTTTTTAAGGAATCTCCATACTGATCTCCATAATGGCTGTATCAATTTACATTCCCACCAACAGGGCAAGAGGGTTCCCTTTTCTCCACACCCTCTCCAGCATTTATTGTTTGTAGATTTTTTGATGATGGCCATTCTGACCGGTGTGAGGTGATACCTCATTGTAGTTCTGATTTTCATTTCTCTAATAATTAGTGATGTTGAGCATTGGCAGGCGGATTCTTAACCACTGCGCCACCAGGGAAGTCCCAAGACCTACCACTTTAGTTTGCAGACATTCATTACTTGCTAGTCTGCACATTAACATAACCCAAACCTGAACAAAATGATTCTAGTTCAATAACAGATAAAATGACTTCAATTCAGTTTAATGAGCAATGATTGTATATCTACCATGTGCCAAAAGCAGTAATCTCTCTTTAATGCATATCTGACCAAGTTTCCGAGTCCTACCTTATCTCCCCACAGACTGTGAGACTCTGCATGATGTCACTGGATGTGCTTCTCCATGTTCCACCCTGTCACTTGTCTCACTTGTCATTTTGACCTCTGGTTTCTTATCACTGAGCAACTTGAGGTTGCTGGTACACTTTGAACTATTCTGTGCCTCTTTGCTTTTCCTAAATGTGTCATTCTGCAGGAATATAAAAATAAACAAAACACTATCCCTACTCTAGAGTAGCTTAAGTGTGAGACAACAAATAGCTTAACTATGACCTTACAAGTGCCATGAGAAAGGAAGGTTCAGGGAAGAAAGGCACTTACCAAAGGGAAGACGAAAAGATAAAGGGGGTTGTGGGAGAAGATGGGAGAGGGAAGTCAGGGAATGTCCTTGGAAGATTACATCTAAACCCATTCGTAAAGGATTTTTTGTAGAAGACCACCTTTAGCCAATGCTTTATCATCAACCTCCACATGTGTATCTTTAGCCCAGCACTCTCCTCTCAATTAGAGATTCTTTTACCTAGCTGCCTATTGCTCTTGACTAGGTATCTTCTCCACTATCAGATAAGCTAAAATTCTTAACCTTTCCCTCAAAATCTACTCCTTCTACAGCCTTCCCAATCTCACAAGATGACAATTCCTTCCTTTTGGTTGCTCAGGCCAAAACCTTGAGTCATCCTGGATTCATCCTTGGCAATGTAAAGTCTTATACCTTCAAAGGAGCAGTTGGGTGACATGGTGTGGGTTAAAGTCGGATGGGAGTGGGTTCAAGAGAGAATGAAAGGGGGGCTTCCCTGGTGGTGCAGTGGTTAAGACTCCGCGTTCCCAATGCAGGCGACCCAGGTTCAATCCCTGGTCAGGGAACTAGATCCCACATGCATGCCACAACTAAGAGTTCGTATGCCACAAGTAAGGAGCTGGCGAGCCGCAACTAAGACCCAGCAAAACCAAATAAATAAATAAATATTTCTTTTAAAAAGAAGAGAGAATGAGAGGAAAGGAATTGGGATTAGGGAGTAGATACACCTTTTTCAAAGAAGGAGCAGAATAAAAGAAAGTAAATGAGCTGGACATAGATTGAGATAGGATTTTTTATGAAGGAAAAAATTATGGTATGTTTGATGCTGATGAATGGCCCAGCTGAAGAGAGGAACTGATGATGCAGGAGACAGAAGAGACAATTGCTATAGCAGTACCCTTGAGTGAGAGCATGAGCAGTTCACTCATGACAATAAAAGTAATAGCAGAGTAAAGGGCACAGATAAAAGTAGTTTAGGAGATGGGGGGATGCATAAACTCTCTTGATTGAGTTTACTGATTATCTGTTCTAAAAGTCATCAACTGAGAATATGAACAGGAAAGCAAGTGCTGGAGGTTTGAACAGAGAGAAGATGTGAAATAGCTGTCTAGGAAAGCGGAAGATTTTATAAATTCATATGAATTAGTAGCAGAGTCCTCAAGTACACGCTCTTTATGCAAATAAGACTCTCATTTACATTTCCTGAACATAATGTTTATAGGTCTAATAATTCTGCCTTTTGATCTAAATAAGTGAACCTTTAGTTTTGAAAAATAGTTATCTATGAGACATTAAATCAATCAGAAAGCATGCATTCATGAAGATGGTAAGGGTTCACAGAAAGAACATGGGGTT
Source organism: Pseudorca crassidens (assembly GCF_039906515.1). Classification (NCBI taxonomy): domain Eukaryota; kingdom Metazoa; phylum Chordata; class Mammalia; order Artiodactyla; family Delphinidae; genus Pseudorca; species Pseudorca crassidens. The sequence continues at coordinate 67,651,107 of NC_090305.1, forward strand.
TAAAAATCATAAGATCTGGGTTCAGGTTGTGGTTCTGTCACTATAAACTAATGATCAAATGCAATTTCCTTGTGCTCCCTAAGCCTGAATAGCCTCGCCTGAAAGACGGGATAACATCTACTTCCCATGGTCACCAAGAGGACTAAACACAATAACACTGGAGGCAGCACCGTGGCAACTGCACAGTGTTAAGTACATGTTAACTATTATTATTCTCATTGTTGTTTAACTGTAGATTGATCAACTATATTGACCTACCTAGAAAACAATTATAGATTGTTGACTGTAGACTGATCACTAAACTACAGAGTAACCTCAAGAGAACACTGAAATTAATTTACTTTTGCCTTATATAAAACTCATTTAAATGACATTACCAGACTAGGCAATAACTACAAGACTAAGAAATAAGCAATTTACCAGAATAAAATAAAAGCAACACAAGGAGATTAGAAGAAAATAAAAGGGAGATGGAGATTCTACCATACACATAACACCTAACGATCTCAAAATCTAAGCTCAGAAGAGAAGAATAAAAACATTACAACATAAAAACAATTAGGTTTTAGAGTATGAAAAAGCTTTGCATACTTCTCTGGAGATAAGGCTTGGGCTCTAATCATGGGAAATGATTAGACGTACCCTACTGGACATACCCAGTAGGGTACATCCTCATTCGAAAGGTGCTATACTGTCTTCTTTCTGATATCCCAGAGGACAGACTCCCATTTCATGAAGTGAAAACTTTCTCAGCTAAATACATACAGCACTGAAAACAACACAAGTTTTTTAAACTAATCACATGCTCTGAGATATAAGGATATTGAAATTTACTTTGTTTTCTTAATCTCTTCTCCTGCGATCTCTTCTCTTTCTCAGCAGTGGGATTTCAGAGTCCCACTGATGGCAAATCAATTTGGCAGAGAAGGGAAGTAGGAAGAAGGTGAGAGGGCATGTGTGCTGTGAAGAAGAGACACAGCGAGTGCGCTTTGGGCAAAATGGGGAGGATTCAGCATTGTCTCAATGCATGGCCTCCTTCTTGTGTAAAAGTCAGGCCTGTGCCAACATCGCCCTCTGGTGGCCAATGAAGGTAGTTACAAAACTCCACAACAGAAAGCCCCAGTCAGTTAACAAGGAAAAGTTCTGTAGTATCTAGTTATCATCCTTCCCAGGACATACTTAGGCCCTTTCTCCAGGATCAAAGTTTCTCAGTCATGGACCTGCATCCAAGTCACTTGCAAGGGCTTGTTTAAAAAACAGATTGCTGGGACTTCCCTGGTGGCTCAGTGGTTAAGAATCCACCTGCCAACACAGGGGACGCCCGTTCGAGCCCTGGTCCAGGAAGATCCCACATGCCGCAGAGCAACTAAGCCCAAGCACCATAACTAGGGAGCCTGCGCTCTAGAGCCCGCGCACCACAACTACTGAGCCCACGTGCCACAACTACTGAAGCCCACATGCCTAGAGCCCGAGCTCCGCAACAAGAGAAGTCACCGCGATGAGAAGCCTGCGCACAGCAACCAAGAGTAGCCCCCTGCTCTCCCCAATTAGAGAAAGCCAGTATGCAGCAATGAAGAACCAACGCAGTCATAAATAAATAAATAAATAAATATAAATTAAAAAAAAAAAACCAATTGTTGAGTCCTATCCCCAGCGTTTGCCTAAGAATTGCATTTTGAACAAGGTCCCAAGTGATACCACTGGTCCAAGAACCACACTTCAAGAACCACTGTCCTAAGATTAAAACATTCTATAGAAATAAATTCTTAGCCTCAAAAACCTCCTGGAATGTTGGGGAGTAAGTATCCTCTCAATATCGTAAGTGCTCTATATAAGCACATGGAATACAGAAAAATTAAGTGGCTTACCCACAAATTTGCCAACTATTTATGTTTAAGGGTCAACAATGTATTAGATGTTCATTCAAACATCTGTGACACTGTTTTGAATGAACAAGAGTGACAGAAGTTATATTGTTACATCTAAGAGAAAGCTTCTGTCTTTTGTCTTCCTAGCCTTGAAAACAGAGCCATACAGAGCTGATAATGAACAGTACTGGGAAGATAGCATTTTTGAAGGAAAAAAAAAGTAGTACATATGTTCTGAAAAAGTATCTTGAGAATTGTTTCCCAAGGAGACAGGCATTTTAGAAGAAGTTGAAAAACAGTTTCATTTCTAGGTATTTGGCTATTTAGGATTTTTTTTTTTTTTTTTTGCGGTACGTGGGTCTGTCACTGTTATGGCCTCTCCCGTTGCGGAGCACAGGACCCGGATGCGCAGGCTCAGCAGCCATGGCACACGGGCCCAGGCGCTCTGCGGCATGTGGGATCTTCCCGGACCGGGGCACAAACCCGCGTCCCCTGCATCGGCAGGCGGACTCTCAACCACTGCGCCACCAGGGAAGCCCTATTTAGGTATTTTATGGTGGCAATGCTATGGAAAAATACGTGTACACTCACAACTAAATGGGGGTAAAATGGGAAAGGGTATAGTACAGAAAAGGTAACCCTAGCACCCACACTGTGAACTTGAAATACCATAGTTTCTTGGAGAAATCATTTTTTCCAGGTTTGGGGCAAGAACTATACCTTGGGGGGAAAAAAGCAACATTTCCTACTTTGTGCTAAGTGCCATAAAGGCAGTCTCACTTTCCTTCCCCCTCATTTTAAAGCTAGGGCAATTACAGTAGGTGTATAATAATTAAAAGAAATAAAAACACCATTGCCCAGAGAGTTCCATTATGTGTAACCCACTTAACTAACCTTTCTGTATCTAGATGCAGGAAGCTGGTTGATAAATTTCCAGTAGTTGGCCTAAGTTAGCCTGTTGTAAAATCATATTAAGAGCACCAGTGATGGGGCTTCCCTGGTGGCGCAGTGGTTAAGAAGTTTAATTACAGGTTATTCAAATATTAAAAATATCAGCAGGAAAAATTTAATAATTTTTATAAGCAAAACAGTTGCTTAAAAATTCTCCTCCTCTTGGGTCAAGTTCATGGTACACAGATCAAATCACCCAAGATGAACCACAAGAAAATCTACTGCTACCATCTCATTATCCTCACCCACCTAAGCTGAGTCCCAGGTGGTAGGAGTCACGCACAGCTAAAGGAAGATTTTAAATGAAAAGGAGCAAGCTTCCTCCACCTATGACTGATGAGGGTAAGTTAATGCGGATGGGAAGAGTATCTTAGTCATGACTCAAGTTATTAAAATATTTACTTTGTACCATTTTCTTTCTTCCAACTAAAGTGTTCCTTTTAGGTTAATCAAAGGACAAATAACTCCACTGACCGTTACGGATTAAAAGAGAACAGACATTTCCATTTTCCATTAACGAATCCAATTTTTTTCTTGGAGTAAATATTTATACGGATATAATTTGATTTTAAACTCTCAATAATACTTCTCCTGATCATTTGTGGTCACCCTTCCACCCCCCAAATAAAGCACATATAAAAGAAGCAGGAGTTCCTCTTCCACTCAGGCTACAGAAAGCCAAAAGAAATGTCACTCCCACCCTATCAACAACAAAAAACCCAGATCAACTACAAAATCGAACTCAACTACAACAACTCAACTACAAAAACGAACTCACCAGAGAGCTGAGGTTTTAGGGCAACCAAGTAGTGTGGAATCCAAAGAAAGACATTCCCCTCAAGCAGATATGGGAGGTAAGCAATGGTTCTCCTGTGTCTTACGTGCCATGCAAGCAGGTGAGAAGAATTCAACTAAAGAGTTTAACGATTTGCTAAAGGCTAAGTGAAGGCTAGCATGAGAGTAAAGGGCCCCTGGGATCCACAGACACAAAAGCAGTTCATACCCACTTGCAGGTTAGAAAGACTGGAGGCAGCGGGGTGGGGCGGGGGGGACCAGAGAGCTGCTCTAGGTGGTGCAGACCTGGAAAAAGCTGCCACTAAAAGCAACGGCAAGAAGCCCTGGGCCCTAGGACTCCTCTCTCCTATGCAAACAGAAGCTTTAAGCTGCTGGGGGAGGAGTATCAAACCCTGTCAGCCCCAGGGCCCGGGTGAAGACCCACTGCAGCTGGGGAAGAAGTTAACAAGAAAACCCCCTTACCCTAGGGGAGGAGCCAGAAAGAATCCTAGCCCAGGATCCTATGCCAATACCTTTAGAAAATGCCATCCGTGTAAGAGGGATAATATGATTGAGAAAAAGACTCAACCACAAGACGCATGCACACAGGCTTGAGCCTAAACCAAGGCCAAAAAACAAAAATAAAAAAACTCCTGCCCACTACCAGGCTATCCCTCTTCTGATAAGGGAGGGGAGAGCATGGAGAGAAATCCTCCTGAGGCACAGGTGCACAGCAGGGCCAAAAGCTGGGAGTGGAACAAGAACTTTGAGAAAAGAACTTTTTTTTTTTTTTTGCGGTACGCAGGCCTCTCACTGTTGTGGCCTCTCCCGTTGCGGAGAACAGGCTCCGGACGCGCAGGCTCAGTGGCCACGGCTCACGGGCCCAGCCGCTCCGTGGCATGTGGGATCTTCCCGGACCGGGGCACAAACCCGTGTCCCCTGCATCAGCAGGCGGACTCTCAACCACTGCGCCAACCAAGGAAGCCCAGAAAAGAACTTTTGAGAAAAGCTTTCCAGCACCTCAGTCCCTACTCTACGCACCAGAAATGGAAGAATTTGAAGCCAGTAGTGCACTGAAGACCATCATAGCAACAACAAAGCCCAACCCTAGCTCAGCCCTGGCCTAAACTGACTCAACCCTTTGAAAGTATTAATTAACTAGTAAAAGAAGAGAGTTGCCCATTGTTGGGTTGTACCCCGCAGGCCTACAAGGTCTGTGCTCGCCCAGCTCTAAAACCGAAGAAAGAACCCAGAGTCAGCAACAGAGACATCAACGGTGTAATGGATGGGGGAACCTTACACAGCTGAAGCAAGGTCCTGGAGAGACACCCCACCGTGTGCGGCAGACAGCAGGCAGGACATGGTGGCAGTCTTCACTGCCGGCCGGGGGCGAGGGGGGGGGGGGCGGATTACCAGTTATAAGAGAATTATGTCAGGTGGGTTCATTAGTTACCAGGGAAACCAGCAGAGAGGCACGCCCCTCATTACCCCTTCGATAAAAACAATCAACAGCTGGAGCAGGGGCAAGAGTGTAGGAAGGTCCGGCACTTGAGTAGGGTACAGGTGAAGCAGGCACTGGTCGAGAAGGGAATGTACAGAGAGCAAAAGAACAGCCATCTTGAGTGGCCTGACCATACACTCATTTCCAGGCATAAATATTTTATTTCAGTCTCTACTGTTTTACATGTGAGGTCCAGCATTCACTCAAAAATTAAGATACACATAAAAAGTACCAGAAAAAAACAGTAAAGAGACAAAATAATCAGACTGAGAGATGACCCAGATGTTCAAATTACCGGACAGACATTTAAAATAATTATGATTAATGTGTTAAAGTCTATAGTGGAAGAGATAGAAATATGCATTAACAGATGGATAATTTCAGCAGAGAGATGGAAACTCTAAAAGTCAAACAGAAATGCTAGAAGTTAAAAACAGTAAAGATATTAAAGATAAAGAATGCCACTGAGTGCTCATCATTAGACTCAGTGCAACCAGGAAAAAAATCAGGGAATTTGAAGATAGATGAAAAGAAAGTACCCAAAATGAAACATAGAGCATCTAAGAACTGTGGGACAATACTCAAAAATCTAACAAAAATGTAACTCGAATCCCAGAAGAAGAGAGAAAGAAAGAGGCAAAGCACAGATCAAGCTCAGAGAAGCCAAGGACAAATAACAAAATATTACCTAAACACAACACATTCAAACTGAACAAAATATCACCTAAACAACACATTCAAACTGCTAAAAACCCAAGATAAAGATAGCCTGGAAGGTGGGGGTGGGGGTGGGGGTGGGGGGAGAACAATGATCAAGATTGTAACAGATTTCTCATAGGAAACTATGCAAGTAGGACAACTAATTTTCCTTTAAATTACTGAAAGAAAAAAGTAACACAGAATAGGACGCCTAGCAAAAAGTACCTTCCAAAACTTAAGGTTTGTTTTTCAAATAAAACAAAGCTGAGAGAATTCACTGCTAAGCATGTTTGTACTATAAGAGAAGAAGTGTTACAAGCTTTTCAGGCAGAAGGACTATGGTGCTAGACAGAAATTTGGGTCTATACAAAGAAATGAAGAATGCCCCAAATGGTATTTGAAAATGGTATTTGAAAATGGTATTTGAAAATTACTCTAATTAAAAATTAGAGTAAAGGTATATTTTTCCCATATTTTTATTCATTCTAAAAGATAATTGACAAGCTAAAGCAAAAATAGTAACAAGGTAGGTAACTAACATAAGTCAAATTATGTGTATGACAATAACACAAAAAATGACAGAGGAATTGGACATTTACTATTTTGCATGGAATTTTACACTATACATGAAATGGTAGAATATTACTGGAAGGCAAACTGGAAGAAATTAACATACACAGTAAACTCTAGGTCAAATATAAAACAATTTTTAAAAAGAAATATATATAATAAGCCAATGTTGGAGTTAAAACAGTATTTTAAAAAATATTCAGGGACTTCCCTGGCAGCTCAGTGATTAGGAATGTGCCTGCCAATGCAGGGGACATGGGTTCGAGCCCTGGTCCGGGAAGATACCACGTGCCGCAGAGCAACTAAGCCCGTGCGCCACAACTACTGAGCCTGAGCTCTAGAGCCCGCGAGCCACAACTATTGAGCCCGCATGCTGCAGCTATTGAAGCCCGCGTGCCTAGAGTCCGTGCTCTGCAACAAGAGAAGCCAGCATAATGAGAAGCCCGCGCACTGCAACAAAGAGTAGCCCCTGCTCACCGCAACTAGAGAAAGCCCGTGCACCGCAACAAACACCCAACACAGACAAAAATAAAATAAATAAGTAAATTTTTTTTTAAAAAGCCTATTTTAGGTGGTTGCCAGAGGTGGGGGGTGGGCAAATGGGTGAAAGGAGTCAAAATAAATAAAATTAAAAAGTTATAAAATAAATAAGTCCTGAGGATACAATGTATGGCATGGTGTCTATAGTTAATAACACTGTACTATATTTGAAAGTTGCTAAGAGAGTAGATATTAGAAATTCTCATCACAAGAGGAAAAAAATTCATAACTATATATGGTGATGGATGTTAACTAGACTTGTGGTCATCATTTCACAATAAAAACAAATATTGAATCATTATGTTGTATACCTGAAACTAATGTTTTATGTCAATTATATCTCAATTTTTAAAAAATGCTTATTTTAGAAAAGAAATGTTTCAAATCAATGATCTAAGCTGCCACCTTAAAAAACTAGAAAAAGAGCAAATCAACTAAAAGTAAGCAGAAGGAAGGAAATATTAAAAGTTATAAGCAGGAATTGAAAACAGAGAGGACAAGACAAGAGATCCTACAGACATTAAAATAATAAGGTAATATTATAATTTTAGCTCCATTAATTCAATGACTTAAAGGAAACAGACCAATTCCTTGAAAGATACAAAACACCAAAGCTCACTTGAAAAGATAGAAAACTTGATAGAAAACAGTTCTGTATCTCTTAAACGAATTGAATTCCTAGTTAAAAACTTGACAGAGAAAACTCCAGATCCAGATGACTTCACTGACAGTCTGTCAAACATTAAAGAAAAAAACATCAATTCGACACAAACTGTTCTAGAAAACAGAATAGGAGGGAACACTTCCCAACTCATTCTATGATGTCAGCATGACCTCAGTTCTAAAACCTGACAAAGGCCTCACAAGAAAACAACAGACCAATATCCCACATGCACATAGATGCAAAAATCCTCAATCAAATGTTAGCAAATCTGACGAGCAATATATAAAGACAGCAAATCTCTTTGAAAGGGTTTAACCCATTTTTTAATCCTGACCTAGGATTACACTCAAAGACAGGTGGCATCTAACTCTGTTCCAAATTGTCTTGGTATAAATACAGAATTTAAAGTATCTAACTTTACAAAGCTACTTTCAAAGAAAAGGCACAGCAGACAGTTTAATTTAGGAAATTAAGAGGCAAATTATATAGCCGTTGAGACATTACAGAAGGAACTTTAGGGTTAAGAGTAATCTACAGCTTCAAGAACACATACTCTACTGAAGGGTAATGAACCTACCTCCTTGGTTTCCAAGAAATTTAGATAAAGAGAAAGTTACTAGCCTATACTACAAAACTCAGTTCAGTTTCCTCAAAGGTTTCTAAGATTATGACCCAAAGCGTAATCCCTTATCTACTTTCTGAACCTATCTATCCAGTCTGGCTTAATTACTTACCTTCAGCCTGGCTAGTGTCTGAGCATGGTTTCTTCTTTGACTCCGAATTCCCGGTTTTCTCATCAACATCCAGTAGAGGAATATAGTCTGTTTTTCCAACAGTTTCTCCCACAACATCATCAAAGGCCTCTGCCTCCAGTGTGGCAATAAAGTCCCGTTTTATCTCTTCCTCAATTTCTGGAGGTGGCTCTGTTAATGCATCTGCAAGACTGAGGTCTGCCATTCTGCACCACTGCAACTGCCTGGTTAAGGGGGAAAAAATGTTTCATACGATGAGAACTGCAAAGGGAAAAACATTCCTAGAAACTCTTGTCATCATCTTAAACAAAAAAGGAATTAAAATCTAAAATTTTAGAGCTAAAAGAGACTCTCCCATTTTATAGATTAGAAAATCACAGCTCTGTAACAGATAGTCTTACCCAAGGTAAACACTTTTTCTTTCATCTCTGGGAGGTAAATAGAGCAAGTGCCATTTTGCCCTTTTCATTAATAAGAAAAATGAAGTGCAAAAAAAACCCTCAATTTATCCAAGGTTACAGCCAGTAAGATTCAAATCAGGTCTTTTGATTTCAAGTCTTAAAACCCTTTCAACTATTCCATTTATCTTAATTTCCAAATCATGTCACAGAATAATTCTTAAAAATATATACAAAAGGAGGTCCGATTAGGTTATATTCCCATTTTTAAAAAAAAACGGCTAATTATTATCAGGCAAATGAAGTCACTTTTATTTACCAGGGATTAGGAATATGGACTTTATCTTGTAGGGGTAAGCAGTGCTTCATCAATCACTTGGACATGGCTCTGTCAACTGAACTACTCTTACTAGTTTCCTGCTGGCATGAAAAATACAGACAACGTTCCCTGAATTACCTAGGGGAGGCAGTCCCTCTCTGTGGTCATGTACGTTAGCATCTTTGCAGAACACCAGGCTTTCCATTTTTAAACATAACCTGAAATTAAAAAGTATATGGGGGACTTCCCTGGTGGCGCAGTGGTTAAGAATCTGCCTGCCAATGCAGGCGACGCGGGTTCAAGCCCTGGTCCGGGAAGATCCCACATGCCGCGGAGCAACTAAGCCCGTGCGCCACAACTACTGAGCCTGTGCTCTAGAGCCCGCACGCCTAGAGCCTGTGCTCCGCGACAAAAGAAGCCACCACAATGAGAAGCCCGCCCACCACAACGAAGAGTAGCCCCCACTCGCCACAACCAGAGAAGAGCACGCGCGCAGCAATGAAGACCTAATGCAGCCAAAAATAAAATAAAGAAAATAAAAATAAATAAAGAACTTTGTAAAGGCCTGACATATGTCAAAGGGTTCCATAAAGAGGAACTGCTTTTCCCTTTTCTATCTATAATAGCTATTATTACTAGTTAGCCTTTGAAAGCTGTTATGAACAAAAAACAATAAAGAATGTCTATAATTAAGCAGTTTCATTGTCAAAGAGAACTTGTAAGGAACACCTGTACCACCTTTAACAACATACAATAAGAGCCCAACAGATTTATTTGTCCTAGAAATATGTAATTATGACACTTACTTCATGCAATCTTCTCAGACTTTTCCTAATTTAGGACACTGATGAAAATACAGACAAAACCAGCAATACATTTTAAACCTCATTTATCTGAGTACGGATTCTCAAAGGGCAACTTTTTATTCACTGTAATCTTTCCCCTCCTCCCCGCCTCCCAACCTCCCAAACCATTTTCTGGGCTGACATGTGGTTCATGGAATATGAACAGCAGCTTAAATTCAGTCTAAGAGGGTAAAATTGATAGAAAATTAGACAGCTGGAAGTGGGAAGGTCACTTGGCTCCCAGTACATGCATCCAACCACCCAGCATCTGCATCTCAAACCAGTTTAGCTATTCTTTTCATGTCATCACATATAAATAGAAGTATGATTTAAGCGCGCGCGCGTGCGCGCACACACACACACACACACACACACACACACACACACACACACAAACACAATCTACTTATGGAAAATGACCCTGTAAAAGCAATACTAGCTAGTGGAAGTGAAAATACTGGCTTTTAGCCAAAAAGCTCCAGTTTTCAATAAATTAAAGAGAAGACTACTCAATTTTATAGTTATTCTATTCTAAAATATGTGTAAGTATAATAAATTCCTTAGGTGCTCTACAGATCTGTTAAGCTGGTTCTGCAAGTGATCCAGAATTGATCTTAATAACTTCATGACTGAATGTCATCCCACACTTAACAGCATCATTTAAGGTCACAATATTTATTCATGCCTTAAAATGTTTAGTTATGTATTTTATGGACAAATGGATCTGACACAGTGTTCTTCTCAAATCTGGATATACAGGAAAATTCAAAAACATACCCTTGTGAATGAGAAGTATCTACTTAAAAAAATTCTCTCATTGACTATTTATGCTTTTCCTCCTCTATTTGTATAGATAATAGAGAAAATTAACTGAGTTTGAATTTTTTTAATTTAAGTACAGTTGATTTGCAACGTTTCAGGTGTACAGCAAAGTGATTCAGTTATATACATATTCTTTTTCAGATTCTTTTCCGTTATAGGTTATTACAAGATATTGAATATAGTTCCCTGTTCTGTTAACTTTAAATGGATTTGTTGATAGGAGGCAAGAAACGAAAGCTGGTTAAAGAAGTTTCCATGCTTCACTAGTTCAGTCTGATTCTCACTATGGCTTTGAGTGAGTCACCTTCCGGGGCTGAGTTCCCTAGGCTGTAAAATGAGAGTGGTATGTTAAACGATTCTTGAGGTTGACTATTCTATAAGCTACTTATAATTCAGTTTCATCACTTAAATTAGAAATAAACAAACTTCATATAGATTCTCTGTGTGACTATTATTTTATACATCAAGTACTCTCAATTATAACTGGGTTCAGGTTTATTAAAAGGTAAAAAGGGGCTTCCCTGGTGGCGCAGTGGTTGAGAGTCCGCCTGCCGACGCAGGGGACGTGGGTTCGTGCCCCGGTCCGAGAAGATCCCACGTGCCGCGCAGCGTCTGGGCCCGTGAGCCATGGCCACAGAGCCCGCGTGTCCGGAGGCTGTGCTCCGCAACGGGAGAGGCCCCAACAGTGAGAGGCCCGCGTATCGCAAAAAAAAAAAAAAAAAAAAAAAAAAAAGCAAGCTAAAAAGCCTTTCGGCAAAGGGAGACTAAAAACCAACTACCCAGTGCACAGTGCCTGCTTGAGCAAATCTGACTGGAGCTTAAGAAACTCCACCCAGTTCTGGCTAACATCAAAGGAGACTTGACACCACTCTACAAGAAAATAAGCCCCATATTATTTAACCAGGCACCAAGAGCATACCGTTTTCAAGCATAGCACTCTGGACATCTGATCCTTCATTCTGACTTCATGCCTGATGTGAAACTATCTGGTGAGAACGTTTTGAAAATACCTAGGTAAACCAAGGCAAGAGGAAATGACAGGACATGATGATGAAGCACAGAAGAGAATTTTGGCCTCTTGACTATTCTTTTACTATTAATAGCTATGTGCTCATAAAGAGTAAATAAGAATACATAATGAGATCACAAGTGCCTTCTCTGTTGTATGGTTTTCTTCAGATCACAAACTCTGGAATTAATTACTGAACTAAAAATATTTTCTAGGGCTTCCCTGGTGGTGCAGTGGTTGAGAGTCCACCTGCCGATGCAGGGGACACGGGTTCGTGCCCCAGTCCGGGAAGATCTCACATGCCGCAGAGCGGCTGGGCTCGATAAGCCATGGCCGCTGAGCTTGTGCGTCCAGAGCCTGCCCGTGTACCGCAAAAAAAAATTTTTTAATTAAAAAAATAAAGAAAAAATATTTTCTAGGTCTATACAGATTAAATAGTGTTCATATCTAACTTAAATGCACAGAAGTATGGGCAAGTTTTCAAGTTCCCAGAAATCCTTGTGAAAATTTTAGGTCAGTCATATCTATAGTCACTCAGTTGGGATCTGTGCTCATTCTGGCTGATGAGAAATTAGCATTCTAGTTTGCAAATGGCCTGTTGTTGCCTCTGTCCTCCCTTACTAACCTCCCCCCATCCCCGCCCCTGACCAAAGGTGCTGCTTTGAAACTAAACTGGAGGAAGAAAACTCATGAAAAGGAAGAACAGAAGCCTAATTCCCACCAACATACTCACACTTTTCATAACCACTGTAATATTTTCATTTCACTCAGTCACATTAGCCAAACTTCTACCAAGATTCAAACTTCTACCAAGATTCATTCAATGCAGCAGCCAGCATTCTCTTTTAAAGTACAGAATCCTATTTCACAATTTAAAGGGGGGTAATAAGGGGACATACACCCCTTGAAGGACCATCATTCCACCTTATGTGACTTTAGTTAGCAAGTAGCTTTCCTCCTAACCCCAGAGATAAATTCCATTGAAAGTGTCTGAGTTTCTGGTTTTAGGATAAAAAGGAAGAACATAATTTAGCAACATGGAATATTTCAGGGAACAAAGCAGACCTGGATAAGGTACCAAAGTAGGGAGAAGGTACGTGGGCCCACAGACCCTAGGAGGTAAGAGAAAGGGAGGTGACAATGCCATGGGCAAGCTCAACACCTTTCAAAACACTGCCTGTCAGTTTTAGAAAAAAGAAAGAAACTTTCTTCTCAGTAATTGGGACTAGTTTAGAACCAAAATTATCATTTATAACATTGTTTATCTAAGGAAAATGTATTCTGAGTTCCAAATAACCAATTTAAAAAAGAAACATTTAATAATAATTCTTAAAGGTAGGAGACTGTTCATAATACTCACTTAAATTGTACCCATGATGGATATTCTGTTCTGTTTGGGGGGTGGGGGTGGGGTGGAGGGGTGAGTTATGGACAAGACACAGAACTGTAAAGATACATGGGCTAATATTTTCTTCTACACTTTTTTTTCCATGACGGAGAATTCTGAAGCCAGCACTAAGCTGCTATCCCAGGACAGTGCTGTGGCCAAAAATGTAGGGCTTATTCCTCAAGCTTGGAAGAAACCCAGCATCCCAGACAGTCCCAGAGACCATTTATAATCTGACATGCTTAAAGGTATAGTCTGCATCATAAAGATTTCACATTCAACATGAGACTTTTTTAGTTTGCCTAGCAAGCTTTCAGTGACTAAGTGGGGACTTTATTCCTCAGATTTGTTTTAATGAATTTCTTTCAGAGGCCTATTACATATCAAGCTGAACCTTATCTGTCTGGAGGCTGTGTTCTGTTTTTAATTTATTTAACTAGAAAACCTTGATTTATACTTTCAGTTGAAACAGTATTTCATTCAAAGTAAAACCAAATATTTATTAAGGACCTCGAGGGGTCCTTATACAGCTCACAGGCACTTACGATCCCTGAAGCTAAGCTAAATTTCTCCTGCTCCTCCCCAGAACCAGACTGGAAACAGCAACAGACAGCTCAGCAACATCTTGACTGTCCTGAGCAATAAACTCCAAATGCCCTGTGGAATATATTAACTTTCCACCCCCAGGTGCCTCCCTACCCACTACAAGGACAACAGCTGTACTATGACCAAATGATGGAATTTCCAGGCTCAGCGGGGTTCTGTTCATCACCACCATTTGTCCTGCTCATCACAGGATTAGCAACAGGAGAGAGCCCTTGATTACTAGAATAGCTGAGGCCATCAACCAGTGACATTCCTATATGAAAGAACACACTGATACACATTACTTCCATGTAGTCCCCAAAACAAAGTGTTCCTTTTCCCACTGCTAGTTTAGGAAGCCCTGTCCTGTAAGTATAAAACACTGCACACACATGCACACACATATTCACATACCTAAGACCTTGCAGCACAAGGCTTAAAGCCTAGCTTACTTACTTACAGGGACTATCCAGGCAGCTTAGATTCGGTCCTGACTGAATGCATTTTGGATCTCTAAACAAGCACCTGCCACATTTCTATCCAAGTGAATTTGAATCTATTTCCCCAAGAAGAAGAATCTACACTAGATACCTCCCACTGTTAGCCATGTGATACAGATGGCATGATGTCTGCTGAAGTCCAGTTATATGTGCCAAAACAAGAGATGACAATGACACAGCACTTACATTTCTGTTATAACTGTCCTCAAGACCAAATCTTCAATTTTATCTCAATTTTTTTAAAAGAAGAGCAAACCTTAAGATGATTCTCAATACCTAATGCCCCCAAATTTTGAAAAAAGAGAAAGTATTTTTTAATACTTTCATCCCAGTTAGTCTAACCACAGTCTAACAGACAAAAAAACATTCAGAGTTTGCTTACTCTTATCCATAAATTATTTCTAAACACTTAAGATCTCTAAAGGCTTTTTAAAAAACACCAGTTCAAATAATCTAGGATCCAATTCCCTCACTTTAACAGATGACAAAAAAAGAATCAGAGAAAATGAATTACTTATAAATGAAACCGGGATTGAGGATCAGACTAAGAGGAGACCCAGAGAACACCAGACACAGATGCAGGGTGTGACAAAACTGGCAAAATCTTGGAATTTTACAGTCTCTGCTTTAACCTGACACAATGGTATCACTATACTTCAAAATCAATTTTTTTGCTCTACCTTTTCTTCTTAAAGGCAGTTGGGAAGATTCCTAATATCAGGAAAACATACCAGTTGATTTAAAAGGACCCCAATGCCTATTTAAAAACAAAACAAAACTCCTTAGTGTGATATCAAGGCCACACAATCCTAGAAGACCCAGTCCTACCACCTACTACAACCATCAGCAGTTTTCTACTTGGGGCTCTCTATATTTTAGTCACATGGGACCAGCTGCCATTTTACAAGCAGACCATTGACTTTATCACTGTATACTCTTGCTCATATTGCTCTCCACACTTCAAATTCTCTTTACTTTCTCCTTGTTAGTCTTGAAATCGAGATCCACATCCTATCACCTTTTCTCTGATTCCTTTTTAGAATCTGTTCTCCCAGTATCATTCAGAACTAATACATCATCTATACTTCTATTGTAACAAACAGTACAGTCTGATCTATACTGTAGTGAGCTGTATATACTAGCAACTCCTGTAACCTACTAGGTCCCAAAGGGGAAAGACCATGTCTAAGTGATGTGTATATCTTCTCTTAGTGGATTACTTTATACAGAAGATGGGCCAAAACAGCAAAAGCTGACAAAACGAAGGGGATAACTAAACAGACAGTTCTAAAATGGTAAATGGAAGTTCATAAAAACCATGTCTAATCTGAAATTAATCAGAGATGCCAAAGCTACAAAAAGTCAGAACTGGAAAAAGAATCAACAGTGACTTCCCTGGTGGCACAGCGGTTAAGAATCCGCCTGCTAAAGCAGGGGACACGTGTTCGAGCCCTGGTCCAGGAAGATCCCACATGCCGCAGAGCAACTAAGCCTGTGCACCACAACTACTGAGCCTGTACTCTAGAACCTGTGAGCCACCACTACTGAGCCCGCGTGCCGCAACTACTGAAGCCCACATGCCTAGAGCCCGTGCTCCGCAACAAGAGAAGCCACTGCAATGAGAAGCACATGCACCACAAGGAAGAGTAGCCCCCGCTGGCCGCAACTAGAGAAAGCCCACGTGCAGCAACGAAGACCCAACGCAGCCAAAAATAAATAAATAAAAATAAATTATTTTTTTAAAAAAAAAAACCTCAAAGAAAAAGAAGAATAAACAGATTAAAGGTGGAAGGTCATCAGTAATTAAGAATATTCACCTCATTTCTCCTACTCTCTAAACATGGCCCGTGCCAGAGCAATCATGAAAAAAAAGCCAACAGGGAGTAACCAGACGAGCCAGCTCTCCATGCTGGTCATCTTATCATTATTAGGCAGGGCAACAAAAATAGCTCTCTGCTTTTAGAAAAGCACAACAACATGATGCAATGTGACAAAAACAAATCGTTTTTTGTTCAAGAGATCAGCTACCACCATCATGTTACTATCACTTTTATAATTATTGCAATGTTAAATCTCTATAGTATCAGCTCACATGTCTCTGTCAAGGAGTAACAAATATATTATAGAATTTTAAGCTACTTAGCCTGGGGAAATTGGATGAAGTAATCACACTTGATCAGCTCTTAGCTTTTGAGAACTATTTTATTTAAGAAAAACCTCTTGGGACTTCCCTGGTGGCGCAGTGGTTAAGAATCCGCCTGCCAATGCAGAGGGCACGGGTTCAATTCAGGCCCTGGTCCAGGAAGATCCCACATGCAGAGGAGCAACTAAGCCCGTGTGCCACAACTACTGAGCCTGTGCTATAGAGCCCGCGGGCCACAACTACTGAGCCCACGTGCCACAGCTACTGTAGCTCACAAGCTCTAGGGCCTGTGTGCCACAACAAGAGAAGCCACCGCAATAAGAAGCCCACGAACCACAACAAGAGTAGCCCCCGCTAGCCAGAACTAGAGAAAGCCCGCGCGCAGCAACAAAGACCCAACGTAGCCAAAAATAAATTAAAAAAAAAAAAAAAAGAAAGAAAGAAAAACAAAACCTCTCCATCAAGTGAAGTTTCTCTGAAGTTCAGAGCCACAGTATGCCACACTTTATTGTAGAAAATGTCAGTGAAAGTGAGGGGAAATGGAAGATAGAACTAAGAGTAGATAGGGATTTGTGATACTTCTGATACTTCTGTAATTATTTATCTACAACGTATGTCTCTTTCAGAGCCCGCCTTGGACTCTGAGTTCTGAGATGCAAAAGACAGCATCTTTTTCACCTTTTATCCTAGGCATCTAGTATAATAAAGGGCCACCTCATAGGCACTCATTAAACGCACAGGCATTCTACTGGTTGTGCTTTGTTCTATATCACGACACCAGCCTTTTCTTGCTGGGGTCGACATTTGCCCAGCTAAAGGAGCCTGCTGGCTCTTCCTTCCACTGTTGGTCCAAGGCACGGAACCAGCATTGGAGCACAGTAGCTCAGCTCTTCTGAGCAGCAAAGAAGATGGCATAAACTCTATGGGAGTACTTAGTAGGCACTTTATAGAACAACCTTAGTGATGTCTTACCTTTAACATAAAAGTACCTTACAGATGTGTTCAAAAAGAGGGGGAAAAAAGCCTGAAAGTAAAAAATAAAAAAAATACTTTTAAGTGAAAACTGAGCAAGCAAAGTAAAAAGTCAAAGGAATCTTTCAAGTTATTATTTACCATAACTTTGAACATTTTACCTGAAATAGAGGAAAAGATCTGAGTTAAAAGTGAAAAGCCACTGGAACAGAATCAATCAGAGACAGAGTTGAGCAATTTCAGTTTTTAAGAGTTAATTCTGAAGGACACCCACAATTGAGAGCTACTGAATTAAGCAATAATCTACCTAATACACTAAAGATAAAGTTCATCAAAATGAAACATAAAACAGGATTTGTAAAACTTAACACTAGAAAGAGATAAAGTTCTCCCTTGTTGGGAGGATAGGTGCTTTAGATCCAGTTTACTAGAAGCAGAGCCTGAAATGGGATTTTTATAGAAGTGGTTTATAGAGGGAGTGCCTTCAGGAGAAAGATGTAGAAGGAAGGGAGCCAGCACTGGTTTCAGCCGAGTCCCCCTCTCTGCCTCTTCCCTGGGAAGCTGTAGAGCACAACAGCAGCACTGAGTCAGTGCCGCCATGAGGGAAGGGGGCCAGGTTTCTGTAACCCTCGTCAAGGCACTCATTGGCTGAGAGACACACTGGCTGGTTAAGGGGATCCAGACAGGGTACCAGTAGCATCTACTGCAGAACATTCAACTGTGTAACAAAAAGGCATACCAGATTGGTGTACATAAATATCAAGCAAAATCAACTCTAAGCAAAAAATCATTAGTAGAAATAAAATGACAAAAAGTTTAATTCACTAAGAGTTATCAATATTAAATATCAAACTTGTACATACCTAACAACACAGATGTGTAAAAATACATAAAACTGATAGTAATGAGGAGAAATAGATGAATCCTCCTTCATAGGGGGATATTGTAATACACCTCTCCCAGCAACTGACATCAAGTAGACAAAAATCAGCAAATACAATATAAGCTATGAGCAACTCAGTATACAGGTTTCAACTACTGGACTACAGAGTACACTGGAGAAGACACTTTCTCTTCTAGCACACATGAAACTTTCTTTTTAAAATAAATGTATACTAGGAAATAAAGTCTCATATTTTAAACATTATTATACAATCCACATTTATGAAACATATAAATAAGCTAGAAATAAAAACCTGAATTTTTTAATGTATTAGGAAATTTTAAAACACTACAAATAACCCATGAGTTAAACCATAATAGAAATGAAAAAATACTAGAACTGAATAATACCAAAAATATTATATAGCAAAGTTTGTGGAATACACCTAAAGAGGGAATTTAAGAATGTCTCCAGCCTTAAGTGCTTATATTAGAAAAGGAAGAACAAAATTAATTAGTTAACATACATCTTAAGAGTTAGATAAAAATAAATCTGAATAAAATCAAAGGAAGGAAATAAAATCATGAACAAAAATAAAGCACAAAGAAACAGAAGAGGATGGACTTCCCTGGTGGCGCAGTGGTTGAGAATCCGCCTGCCAATGCAGGGGACATGGGTTCGAGCCCTGGTCCGGGAAGATCCCACATGCCGCAGAGCAACTAAGCCCATGTGCCACAACTACTGAGCCTGTGCTCTAGAGCCTGCGAGCCACAACTACTGAGCCTGCGTGCCACACTACTGAAGCCCACGCGCCTAGAACCAGTGCTATGCAGCGAGAACCTACCTCAATGAGAGGCCTGTGCACCACAATGAAGATTAGCCCCCACTTGCCGCAACTAGAAAAAGCCCACGTGCAGCAACGCAGACCCAATGCAGCCATAAATAAATAAATACATTAAAAAAATAAAAAGATTGATCCTAAAAAAAAAAAAGGAAACAGAAGAGGAGATCAGCAAAGCAAAAGTCCTCTTTGAGAACTGATAAAGTTAACAAACCACTGGGAAGACTGACAAAAAAAGAAGAGAAGGCACAAATGAACAATTTTAGGAAGGAAAATGAATAATGCCACAAATGCAGGAGAGAGAAAAAAAGAGAATATAAAACTATGCCAACAAATTTGAAGATCGGATAAAAAATATCAATTCCTAAAAGAGTATATATCACAAAAACTGATCCAAAATATAATACAAAACCTAAACAGTACCAAATCAATTAAAGAAATTGAAACAGTATTTTTAAATCTTCCAAATACACACACACACACACACACACACACACACACACACATCCCACAAAGGGTTTAATAGGAGTTCTACTAAATATTTAAGGTGCTGATCTAACACAAACTCTAGAAATTAGAAAAAGAATGCTCCCCAACTCATTTTATGAAACGAATATCAATATAAGTATAATATAGTAGAGGCCGGGATCCACACTGGACCACCAGAGGTTCAAATTTGGGTTCTACCATTTAGTATCTATGTGACCTTGGGCAAGCTTCTTAACTTCTTTACTTCAGCTTCCTCAAATGTAAGTTGGGGATAACAGAATTAACTACTTCTGGATCTGTTAATATTTAAAATGTTATAACAGTGCCTGGAACACTGTATGTGCTTTAGGTATTTGCTAGTGATTACTATATGATTATTGGTAATATACCCCAATATCAAAACCAGACAAGAATACAGTAATGGAAGATTATAAGCAAAAGTAAACTTATGAACTTAGATCGCAGGTCAGCAAATATTTTCTGTAAAGAGCCAGACAATAAATTGTTTAAGCTCTGAGGCCCATACAATCTCTGTCACAAATACAGGCAGTCCTTGCTTTGCAAGGTTCTAACATCCACAAATTTCAATTACCATAGTTTAGCTAAAAAACACCAGTCCTTCAACAACCTGTTTCAAGTTCCAGTTACCACGGTATATTAACTGTGAGTAATTGCATAAAGCACAAAATTAGCTGCTAACTCTTCAGTCTACAAATCACTACATAAATAACAGGTGTGCATCAAGATCAGTGACCTATCACATCACAAAGTATGTTAGGGACTGGTCACTGAGCATCTGTTATTCATTTCATGCACAAACAGTTGTGTTGCCTCATCTCCCAGTGATAGACCCATGTGACATTTTATAAAACGGATAGTTGTAAGAGGGAACTGGTCAACAAAAACGAAAGTGCAGCAAAGAACTAAAAAGGAGTAACATTGGAAGTGAAATCCAAATCGAATGTGAATGGAGTTACAGAAGTAACAGCTACGCTGTGGGATGTTGACTCTACCGTCATTCAAAAGACTCTGGATATGGTTAAGAATCCACCTGTCAATGCAGGGGACACGGGTTCAACCCCTGGTCCGGGAAGATCCCACATGCCGTGGAGCCACTAAGCCCATGTGCCACAACTACTGAAGCCCGCACACCTATAGCCTGTGCTCCACAACAAGAGAAGCCACCGCAATGAGAAGCCTGCGCTCCGCAACGAAGAGTAGCCCCTGCTCACCACAACTAGAGGAAGCCCGTGCGCAGCAACAGAGACCCAACGCAGCCAAAAATAAATAAATAAAATAAATAAAATTAAAAAAAAAAAAGACTGGATATGCAGCCGGAGGAATTTAGTGAAGGTGAGCTTATCTATGTGTGTTTGGTAAAAAAGATGAGGATGTCCTGGAGGAAGTGACTTGGGCAAGAAACTTCACATTAAAAGAATTCTCAAATATACTTTGTGACACTGAAAATCCAAACGATAAAATCCTGGAAGCAGATCCAAACTTAGAAAGGAGTATGACAACTTGCCAAGGCAGAGAAAAGATGCCCATTCCACATCATAAGTCACAAGAAGAGAAGAAACTACTCTTGATAAGTTTTTTACTAAGAAATAAAACATCTTAATTCTCAAAGTTTCTAATGTTTTAAATAACAGTGTACTAAATATTAATCTTCCTATTTTTTTCATTTCCCTGTGCATTTTTAACAGGCAACAAGAGAACTTTTAAAGTTTCTGGGTACTTCCTTAGTGGCACAGTGGTTAAGAATCCACCTGCCCATACAGGGCACACAGGTTCGAGCCCTGGTCCGCGAAGAATACATATGCCGCAGAGCAAGTAAGCCCATGTGCCGCAACTACTGAGCCTGAGCTCTAGAGCCCACGAGCTACAACTACTGAGCCCACAGGCCACAATTACTGAAGCCCGAGCGACTAGAGCCCAAGCTCTGCAACAAGAGAAGCCACCGCAATGAGAAGCCCACGCACCACAACGAAGAGTAGCCCCCGCTCACGGCAACTAGAGAAAGCCCGCACGCAGCAACGAACACCCAACGCAGCCAAAACAAAACAAGACAAAACAAAACAGTCATTATTTGCAGGAAACGTAACTATGAAAATATAGAGAAAATCAAATAAACTATTTGAATTAGTAAATGAATTTATTTAGCAAGGTTGTTGAACTCCAGGTAAATTGCTAAAACTCCAAATGTATTTCCACATACAGCAAAAATAATTGGAAAACAAATTTTTCAAAAATACCACTGACAATGGTTTTTTTTTTTTTTTTTTTTGCGGTACGTGGGCCTCTCACTGTTGTGGCCTCTCCCGTTGCGGAGCACAGGCTCCGGACGAGCAGGCTCAGCGGCCATGGCTCACGGGCCCAGCCGCCCCGCGGCACGTGGGATCTTCCCGGACCGGGGCACGAACCCAGGTCCCCTGCATTGCAGGCGGACTCTCAACCACTGCGCCACCAGGGAAGCCCTACAATGGTATTTTTTTAAAAAACTAAGAATAACTTCAATGAAAGATACCCATGACCACTAGAAAACACATTTAAAAAAAGAGAGAGAAATTAAAGACCTAAATAAATGGCAGGGGCTTCCCTGGTGGCGCAGTGGTTGGGGGTCCGCCTGCCGATGCAGGGGACACAGGTTCGTGACCCGGTCCGGGAAGATCCCACATGCCGCGGGGCGGCTGGGCCCGTGAGCCATGGCCGCTGAGCCTGCGCGTCTGGAGCCTGTGCTCCGCAACGGGAGAGGCCACAACAGCGAGAGGCCCGCGTACCGCAAAAAATAAATAAATAAATAAAAATAAATGGCAGGATATATCACGATTATGTACTATATACTGGAAGACTCAGTATTTTTTAAAATGTCAACTATTTCCAAACTGATCTACAGAATGAGCATTTCCAAGCAAAATTCCAATAGTTTTTTCTTTTTAATTCAAACTCAAAAGCCAATTCTAAATTTTATATAAAAATGCAAAAAGCCAAGAATAGCCAAGACTATGTTAGAGAACAAACTTAGAAGAACTTAAGTTACTGTATTTCAAAACTTACTACTGGATTGAATCATATGAAATTGCTAAAAACTGATGAACTAAAAATGTGCCCATTTCATATGCTTCAACCTACTACATATAAATACAATAATGAAGACACTGTGGTACTGGCACAACTGCCAAGAAAGAGCCCAATACAAGAGAACAGTTTCAAAACAGAACCACTACATATGGACACTTAACTTATGACAAATGTGACAATGCAGAGCAGTAGGGAAAGAACTGTCTTTTCAATAAGTGGTGTTGAGTCAACTGGATATCCAACTATTGGGGAAAATATATCTTGAGTTCTACCTCACACCATACACAAAAATCAATTCCAGATGGATAGCAGGTCTAAATGTGAAAGATAAAACAATAAGGCTAAAGGTCAGAATGGTCATCATCAAAAAATCTACAAACAATAAATGCTGGAGAGGGTGTGGAGAAAAGGGAACCCTCTTGCACTGTTGGTGGGAATGTAAATTAATACAACCACTACGGAGAACAGTATGGAGGTTCCTCAAAAAACTAAAAATAGAACTACCTTACGACCCAGCAATCCCACTACTGGGCATATACCCTGAGAAAACCATAATTCAAAAAGAGTCGTGTACCACATGTTCACTGCAGCTCTATTTACAATAGCCAGGACATGGAAGCAACCTAAGTGCCCAACGACAGATGAATGGATAAAGAACATATGGCACATATAGACAATGGAATATTACTCAGCCATAAAAAGAAACGAAAATGAGTTAATTGTAGTGAGGTGGATGGACCTAGAGACTGTCATACAGAGTGAAGTCACAAAGAGAAAAACAAATACCGTATGCTAACACACATATATGGAATTTTTAAAAAAATGGTTCTGAAGAACCTAAAGGCAGGACAGGAATAAAGACGCAGACATAGAGAATGGACTTGAGGACACGGGGAGGGGGAACGGTAAGTTGGGACGAAGTGAGAGAGTGGCATGGACATATATACACAACCAAATGTAAAATAGATAGCTAGTGGGAAGCAGCCACACAGCACAGGGAGATCAGCTCCGTGCTTTGTGTCCACCTAGAGGGGTGGGATAGGAAGGGTAGGAGGGAGACGCAAGAGGGAGGAGATATGGGGATGTATGTATATGTATAGCTGATTCACTTTGTTATACAGCAGAAACTAACACACCATTGTAAAGCAATTATACTCCAATAAAGATGTTAAAAAAAAAATAAGGCTTCTAGAAGATAATATGAAGAGTGTCTTCATGCTCATGTGGTAAATAAGCAAAGATTTCTTAAACAGGTCACACAATTCACTAACCATAAAGGGCTAGAAATGATAAATAGGACAACATTAAAGAATTTATATCCATCCAAATATACCATTAAGAGAGTGAAAGCAAACCACAGAGTTGAAGATGATATCTGCAATATGTAAAAAGAAAGAACTCATATATGGGACATATAAAGAACTTCTACAAATAAAAAGCACAACAAAACATAACAGTCACCTCTTATAGGAGCCTATCCAAAAATCCAATAAACATAAAAGGTGCTTACTTTTACTAATCACCAGGGGATAGGTAAATTAAAACTACTCTGAGATCCAATAAATACACGTCAGAATTGCTAAAATGAAAAAGTCAGATAATATCAAGCATCAGGAAGGATGACCAGCAACTAGGCCTCTCCTGCACTGCTGTAAATTGATACAATCATTTTACACAACAGTAAATCACTGTTTATAAGAATTTGTGTATAAACTCTTGCATTCATGTACAAGAATGTCAAAGCAGTATTATTCATAATAACAAGAACCTGATAACAACCCAAATGTACATCAACAGAGAACAGATTAAATTTTATATTAATACATATAATAAAATCAATACAGCATTGAAAATGAATTAACTACAGATATACATATCAACATGGTTGAATTTCAACACATAGTGTTAATGGAATCATACATTTGTACTCTATATTAAAATAAACACAAAGATTAATTCCTAGTGATATGTATATTGTAAGATATGAATTCAGCGTAAAAGGAGTTATAATGTGTGACACACTACTAGACCCATTCTTATAATCTTCTATGCATTTTATTTTGAATCTACTGTATTTAGCGCAGAGTCTGGCAGGAACATAATAAAACAGTTATTAAATATAAAATAAACACAAAGAGAGGCACAAATTCAGAATAGCAATACTCTCTGGCGTGGAGAAAATCAAAAAGGAAGAGACAACAAGGGGTTTAGAAAAGTCCAATTTCGTAAGTTGGGCGGTAGATTCATAGATATTTATCTTTTTATTATCTTTACATTTTGCACATATTTACACACAAAAAGGTACATATAACATATCACAGCAAAAAAGGGGATGGGGGAGACAGGGATGATGGAGGGAGCAGAGAAACAGGGACAGAAGGGAGAAAGGAGAAAAAAAGAAAATTCCCCAGGCAGTATCTACCAAGTTATGAGAAACAGATTTGCTTCTGACTTCTAATAGCAACACTGGATGCTAGAAAGCAATGGAGTGATGCCTTGAGAACTGAGAGAAATTATTTTGAATGTAGAGTTTTATACCTGACCCATCTATGCAGTCAGGACCAAAGCAGGAAATTCAAACATGCAGTAAATCCAAAAAGTTTACTTTCCAGACACCCTTTCTAAAAATGAACTTTCAGCACAGACTCCAGGAAAATGACAAATGAACACAGCATCCTAGGAAAGCCACAGTATCAAAGTAATAGTACAATTAACCTATATGAGAAAAAAAAAGAAATCCCAGGATGATGGTTATGCACTAGGATCTAGAAACAACTTTGTACAAAATTAATCTTTCCAAAAATAGCATAATTTTTGTCCTTTTTTTTTTTTTGGCTGCACCGTTGAGAATGCAAGATCTTAGTTCCTCGACCAGGGATCAAACCCATGCCTGCTGCAGTGGAAGCGCAGAGTCTTAACCACTGGACCACCAGGGAAGTCCCCCAAAGCAGTATAATTTTTAAAAGCTAAAGACTTAGACATTTGGTACAGATAGCATATATTTTTCTGCCAACAACAAAAAAAGGCAACTGGGATTTCCCTGGTGGTCCAGTGGTTAGGACTCCGCACTTTGACTGCCAAGGGCCTGGGTTCAATCCCTGGTCTGGGAACTAAAAAAAGAAAGAAAAAAGGCAACTGCAAAGGGAGGGGTGGGTTTGATTCACCAGAGGGGTAACTACACAAGAAAGTATTGATTCAAATACAATGCAAACTGAACTGTGGCATTATTTTGAGATAATTATATATTTTAAGAAAAAAATGAATTTAATACTTAGGCTTACAACATTCTCATCAGATTTACTAACATAGGATGGATCCATGAGGAATGATATGTTTTGGTCTTAAGTACAAAATGGTATATATAATGGATCACAGAAAGGGGGTTGGGGGGGATAACTAAAACAGCAGCTGAAATCAAAGCTGAAAGGCTTTTGCTGACTCTAAGTTTAATCTTAAGTGGGCAGAAGGCAAAGAGAACTTTGCCTCCTCACTGGAATGTGCTTCTTTATTGGTCTGCAAGTCTGCATGTGCTGACCTTTAAAAGACAGTGTAAGGTTTCTCTGTTCTCCCTTCTGCTAGTGGGCTGACAGACTGAACATGGGTGGACAATGACTTGGTGGCTCTGGTGTTGGCTGTGTTCAATATTCTAGTGTATTTCTTGTATAAGCAATGGGAGATTTTTGCCATAGATGCATTTTTAATCCTTCAAAAATAAGCAAGGCATAATGAGGTTCAAAAAAAGTTTAAGCAGAAATGAAATTACAAAAGAAAATAACATGATATAACCATCTTGGGGTAAAAAAACAAACAAAAACACTTTCCTAAATATAGCAAGCACCAGAGTTTACAAACTACAATAACAAAGAGTCCCAAACTAAATTTCTTCTAAGAAAATTTGGAAGTAAATTCTGAGTAATCAAAGGTACAAAAAGTAGCACGCAATAGGAGATTTTTGTGGTGAATACAGAATCTAAGAATGTATTATACAAACTAAATGGGAGTACAGCATAGATGCTCAATGCTCAACCAATCCGCTTTCTTCTTCCTAGGCACTCAGAAAAACATCTCCCACCCACATCCCTTGCAGTTGAGACCATACTAGGTTCTAGACAGCAGGATTCCAGCTGAAGTAATATGCTTCCCCACAAAACATTCAATGAGAGATCTTTCTTGCTGGTGCTCTTTGTTGTCAACCAAATGAATGCAAAGGAGCTGGAATTCTTCAATCACCACATGAAGCAAGAAATAAACTTTGTGTTAAAGCACTGAAATGCTAGATATATTAGACAGCATTAATTACACTAATACAGGGATCTTACATATCTAACATACTCATTTTACAAATAAAATGAGAAAGAGACTTTCCAAAAATTACTCTAGTTGTTGAAAGAACCAGGTTCTTCTTTGTTACAGACCACAGAAAAGGCAGCAAGATAAACAGTTGTTCACATAAACATGAGGGGTCTTAAACTTCTTTTTAAAAATGCTTGTGAAAATCTCAGAGGGGGGCTTCCCTGGTGGCGCAGTGGTTGAGAGTCCGCCTGCCGATGCAGGGGACACGGGTTCGGGCCCCGGTCCAGGAGGATCCCACATGCCGCGAAGTGGCTGGGCCCATGAGCCATGGCGGCTGAGCCTGCACATCCGGAGCCTGTGCTGCGCAGTGGGAGAGGCCACAACAGTGAGAGGCCCAGGCACCGCAAAAAAAAAAAAAAAAAAAAAAAAAAAAATCTCAGAGGCATCCATCCCAAACGGTATGATTGACATTGGCTCTCACATCTGAGTTGTATCGTAAAATATGGCTGAAATTATTAGAAACTTTTTATACCGTAACAGACTAATAAATTACATAAAACATTATATAATTTGTTACTCTATTACTTCCTTATTTTCTTTTTTTAAATAAATTTATTTATTTTATTTTGGCTGCGTTGGGTCTTCGTTGCTGCGCGGGCTTTCTCTAGTTGCAGCGAGCAGGGGCTACTCTTCGTTGCAGCGTGCGGGCTTCTCATTGCGGTGGCCTCTCTTGTTGCAGAGCACGGGCTCTAGGTGTGTGGGCTTCAGCAGTTGTGGCTCGTGGGCTCTAGAGCACAGGCTCAGTAGCTGTGGCACACAGGCTTAGCTGCTCCACAGCATGTGGGATCCTCCCGGACCAGGGCTCGAACCCGTGTCCCCTACATTGGCAGGCATATTCTTAACCACTGCACCACCAGGGAAGCCCCTTATTTTCTAAGAAGTAATTTTAATGTATTATACTATGTAAGTAGACATCATGTGAAAACAGTATTTGTGATCATTTCTATGAAGACTACCATGGGCACTAGGTCTACGGTCAAATACACAGTTTCAGGTTATGCCTTTATTTCTACAGGAGAAAGAAAAAATCCAAGGTTTTAACAGTATCTCAAGTCAAATTTAAAATAATTTGCCATTGGCAGATCATCTGGCCTCTCTTAACCTCAGCCATAAACTGGATAAAAGGTCTCGGGCAAATCACCTCACTTTATTTGTAAAGAGAATTATCCAGGACTTCCCTGGTGGCGCAGTGGTTAAGAATCCGCCTGCCAATTCAGGGGACACGGGTTCAAGCCCTGGTCTGTGAGGATCCAACATGCCGTGGAGCAACTAAGCCCATGTGCCACAACTACTGAGCCTGCGCTCTAGAGCCCACAAGCCACAACTACTGAAGCCCACGCGCCTAGATCTTGTGCTCCACAACAAAGAGAAGCCACCACAATGAGATGCCCACGCACCACAATGAAGAGTAGCCCCTGCTCGCCGCAACTAGAGAAAGCCCGCGTGCAGCAACGAAGATCCAACGCAGCCAAAAAATAAATAAATAAATTTTTTTTTAAAAAAGAATTATCCAGAAGTCCTTTTTAAGCCTACCATTTTGACTATGATCTCACTCTGTTCAGGTCAACAAAATGTATTGAAAGGCTTCCCTGGTGGCGCAGTGGTTGAGAGTCCGCCTGCCGATGCAGAGGACACGGGTTCGGGCCCCGGTCTGGGAGGATCCCACATGCCGTGGAGCAGCTGGGCTCGTGAGCCATGGCCGCTGAGCCTGTGTGTCCAGAGCCTGTGCTCCACAACGGGAGAGGCCACAACAGTGAGAGGCCCGCATACCGCAAAAAAAAAAAAAAAAAGTATTGAATATTTATTAAGTGGAACGACATAAAATTATTGGTATTTGATTGGTTTTGGGGTTTTTTAAAAAAATAAATTTATTTATTTATTTTTGGCTGCGCTGGGTCTTCGCTGCAGCGCACAGGCTTCTCATTGCGGTGATTTCTCTTGTTGCGGAGCATGGGCTCTAGGTGCGTGGGCTTCAGTAGTTGTGGCACGCGGGCTCAGTAGTTGTGGCTCATGGGTTCTAGAGCGCAAGCTCAGTAGTTGTGGCACACAGGCTTAGCTGCTCCACAGCATGTGGGATCTTCCCAGACCAGGGCTCGAACACGTGTCCCCTGCTTTGGCAGGTGGATTCTTAAGCACTGCGCCACCAGGGAAGCCCAATATTTGTTTTTGACCTATCAAAACTGCATTTTTGTATGGCTTAACCTAATACTAAGCGCTATGCACTATGTTAAAAAATATTAATTTTTTTAGGTATGTATACAAATGTACATTTTTTTAGAAAAAAACTAGTATGTTGATTTAGGGGCTCCTGACTGCTGTCATTAGATCTAAAGAGCAAAGTCTATACATCTGAACAGAAAAACCTTTCACATACTCTCTTCTCCTGAGTACTTATAGCTATGTGCTATTTACAAAGAAGCGACACAATTTCTGTTAATTAGTATACTGTATCAGAATACTAATTCAAATGTTTTGGCCAAAATTGCTGCAGTAATTGGGTAAACATAAATCCCACCTGTCTATTATTCCATCAGTTTAGACTGCTACTTAAAGATTTAGGATTAAGTTTGCCTTGTGAGGCTCACAGAGGATTAAATTACTTGTAAATAGCCATTCCCATGAAAGACTAAGTCATGAATGCTCCTGTTACAACCTAATCAAATACAAAAACTTTGGCAATCCTAACAAAACAGGAATTTAGACTGGCCCTTAGGATAGAGATATGTTTATTAACCAAATCGCCTAACAAAGATACTTCAAGATACTTTATTCCAAAG
The DNA here is from genome assembly GCF_039906515.1 of Pseudorca crassidens. Lineage (NCBI taxonomy): Eukaryota > Metazoa > Chordata > Mammalia > Artiodactyla > Delphinidae > Pseudorca > Pseudorca crassidens. The sequence goes on from NC_090305.1 coordinate 67,680,830, forward strand.
ACAACACTTAGAGCCAAATGAACATATTTTTACAAAAATCCTATAGCTGGGGACTTCCCTGGTGGAGTAGTGGTTAAGAATCCGCCTGCCAATGCAGGGAACACGGGTTCAAGCCCTGGTCCAGGAAGATCCCACATGCCGCAGAGCAGCTAAGCCCATGAGCCACAACTACTGAGCCTGCACTCTAGAGCCCGCGAGCCACAACTACTGAGCCCACGTGCCACAACTACTGAAGCCCACGCGCCTAGAGCCCGTGCTCTGCAACAAGAGAAGCTATCGCATTGAGAAGCCCATGCACCACAACGAGGAGTAGCCCCCGCTCACTGAAACTAGAGACAGCCTGCGTGCAGCAACGAAGACCAACGCAGCCAATAATAAAAATAAATTAATTTTTTAAAATGTCTTACTTTCCTGGAAGTTACAACCACTAACTCCTTTGAAGAGTTTTAATCAATGACATGAAAAGCTCTGTCCTGATACCTCTGCTTTAAGGAAAGAGCAAGAATGCATACTCCTATTTCCTAAGGCAGTAATCTAATGGTTTAAAATTCTATATGTTACAGCTACAGACCACTAGTTTAATGGCATTTTACATGATACATATTTTAAGATTTAGTACTATATTGCAATAAAACCACAGCAAAAGGAGATAGAAAAGAAGGGGAGAAAGAAGTCTAAATTAGGAACAAGCCTAAATATTTTCCCATAAATATGACATTTCCACTCTGTTCAAACACAGATAGGGACTTCCTGGTGGCGCAGTGGTTCAGAATCCACCTGTCAATTCAGGGGACACAGGTTTGAGCCCTCATCCGGAAAGATTCCACATGCCACGAAGCAACTAAGCCTGTGTGCCACAACTACTGAGCCTGCGCTCTAGAACCTGCGAGCCACAACTACTGAGCCCGTGTGCCACAACTACTGAAGCTCACGCACCCTAGAGCCCGTGCGCCCCAACTACTGAGCCCACACACCGCAACTACTGAAGCCTGCACGCTCTAGGGCCCATGTGCTGCAACTACTGAAGCCCACACATCCTAGAGCCCACGCACCACAACTACTCAAGCCCATGCACCTAGAGCCCGTGCTCCGCAGCAAGAGAAACCACTACAGTGAGAAGCTCACGCACCGCAACCAAGAGTAGCCCCCGCTTGCCGCAACTAGAGAAAAAGCCCATGTGCAGCAATGAAGACACAACGCAGCCAAAAATAAATTAATTAATTAAAAAAAACACAGATAAAGTTTAATTAAAATCTTCAGGGGCATTCCAGTAAGCAACAAGCACACCTGGTGTCCAGGGCTTGGTTTCTAATATCATCTCTTACACAGGAAACAGGGCTCCTTGGAGAAATGACTAATTCTAGGACCGGGACAGAAAATATACAAGCAAAGCCTGGAATATCTTGTAATGCCAGAAAGTTAGGAAATGCTATAAAAATAATAATTAATTAATTAATGAGGGAATGTGAAAGGCACACAGGGGTCAAATGAAAGAGCTTCCAATGACCAAAGCTGGAACAATTTGAGCAACAAAATACAGTATTGGATTGTAACCCAAAATACAAAATAAGTATTCATGAATCCATACTGGTATAAATAATGATTGAATAAATTAGTGATGAAGAATAAATAAATCTACCATGAAGAAGAATTCCAAAGAATTAGTCTAGACATTCCAGCTTCTAGGTGGTAGAACTTAACCCTGATTCCTTAAGTGTGGGTGGGTCACATAGTGACCTCCTTCCAAAGAGTACAACATGAAAAGGGAGACAAAAGAGAAACCTGACAAACACTACCTAAACCAGGTGATCAAGATTAACGTTAACAGTGATGAGTTATGTTGACAGTATGTGCCCTTGATATGTGATAAGAATGGCATTTTACCTCTATAATCTTCCTCTCATAAACTGTAACCCTGCTCTAGTCATAAGAAAAAGATCAGATAAATCCCAGTTGAAGGAATTCTACAAAATATCAGACTAGTACTCCTCAAAACTGTCAAGATCATGAAAAAAAAGATCATCAAAAATCAAGTCTGAGAAACTGTCCTAGCCAAGAGAAGCCTAAGCATAACAACTAAATGTAATACGGTATCCTGGATGAGACCCAGAACAGAAAAGGGTCGTTAGGTAAAAACTAAATCCAAACAAAGTATGAACTTTAATTAATAATAATGTATCAAAATTGGTTTATTAATTGTCACAAATATACCATACTAATGTAAGATGTTAATAATAGGAGATTCTAACAACTTTTCTGTAAATCTAATTTCCATAAGTTACAAAATTAATTTAAAATATATTTAGATGGGCTTATTTACATAAAAATATTGATGCAATCATTATGTTGTCTTTATTTCTGAACATGGTCAAAATGTACACTTCCAAAGTGACCAGGGAGTTTGCTCTATGGCTGTAGGTAAGCACTTGAATGGCTAGTGCCGTTTCAGTATTTAACATTGTTTAAGCATCAAAAATCATGAACCTGGGCCTTATTTACAGAAATTTCTGAAATACAGAAAAATATAAATTGCCCACAATATAGCCCCTATTTTCCCCAGGACAGGTATTCAGAAACAGATCTAAAGAAAAAAACAGTACAGTACTACACAATCCACGGTCAGCTGAATCCACCATAGATACGGAGGGCTGGATATGGAACTTAAGCACCAGGGTATTTTGGTATCTGAAGTTGGTCCTAGAACAAATCCCCTATGAATACCGAGGGACAACTGTATACAACGTCTGTCTTTAACATTCTAGTAACAAACTTTATTCACTTCCAACTTAAATCTGACCCATGACCAAAAACTGCACTCTCACACAATCTTCAATTCCATGGAGAAACTTACTATGGAAGAAAGTCTGTATAAGTAACGTCCAAGTCTCTAATCACTGAAAACTAGCTGGCTCTCCATTAAAGCTTCAAATCTGAAGTTCTACCACTGGTACTATTGAAACAGGAGAGAAGGGAGCAGGGCATAACCCCTGAAAGAATGACATAGCCTGAGGACATGACATAAACGGATTAGAACCAAATGGGTCTAAGATGGTGGACAAGTCGACTCCCGCTAGACCTTGAACCTCAGTATACGCTCAATGTAACACATCAGCAAGCTAAATGACACACCCTCAGGCGCCATGACAGTTCTAAGGCGACCATAAGGATCAAAAAGTGGACGGTGGCCCAATTCCTGAAAATCCCTGCCCCTTCCCGAAATAGCTGGAATACTCCTCCCACTCACTAGCCTATGAAATTACCCACCACTATAAAAACTGACAACCCCATATCCTGGTTCCTTTCTCACCTTCTGAGATGGCCCACTCCCTCTGTCTGTGGAGTGTGTTTCTCTCTAAATAAATCCACTTATTACCTACCACTTTGTCTCTCACTGAATTCTTTCTGTGATGAGACATCAAGAACCTGAGCTTCATTAAGTCCTGAAACCAGGTGTGTGATCTCAGTTGGAACACTGTGGGTTTTGGCCGCGTGGGTTCAAGTCCCAATCAGGGTTTTGGCTGGGTTCGAGTGCCAGCTGTGTGCGTTCAAGTCCCAACTGAGGTGCACGGTTTCACTATTAACTCTAACTTCATTTTGTAGATTCACAAACAGTGACCAACTCTAATGAGCACTTATATTTATTACACTCAAAGAAACAAAACAAAATAACTTAGCAATGTGTGTCTGATATTTCCAACCAAATCACAAAAAAGGGGCATTTGAATCCAAACTCCTTATTTTATAAGTGAGAAAAGAGCCAAGGGGATTAACAAAGATACTTATTCAAGGTCATCTTGAATCTCAACTAGAACCAGGATTTCTTCTCAGCCCTATACTATTCCAAAGAAGGAAACAAGGGCAAGATAAAGGGTATTATAATTCTGACCATTTCCTATGCTAGGTTAGAAAGCTTTAGTTTTCTCAGAGGTCAACAAAATAAGCCAGCCTACCTATTGGAAATAGCACCAAGTAGTTATCCTTTTTTTAAGTGACATGCCCTCCTGACACAGATTCTTGTCTCCTATTTAATTATCAATTCTTGAATTGTGCCACTATTCAATATCCATGATGTGAAAGTTGAAGCCTTGGTTAAAGCTTGTAAGTGTTTAACTTAATTTGGTACAAACAGAAGACTGAGTGTATTAATTTTCCTCCCAGTTATCCTTAATAATTTTTCTTTTTCTTTTGTTATTGAGATGAAATTTACAGAACATACACTTAAGCATTTTTTTAATTTTTTTAAAACATTTTGAAGTATACAATTCCATGGCATCAACCCTTCTTTAGTTTCAAAATGCCAAATATTTTTCATTAGAGATGCACTAATCCAAATGTAGAAGGACTACTGTTTTCAATTAATTCGTCACATCTCAAAGAAGGCCTAAATCCAGGTTCCAACCTTAAGTGTGGCCTGAGCCCCTTTATCATTCTAATCTCTTTCCACACGTGGCCAGCCACAGTGCAGAGGTACTGTGCCAAGCACCTTTCACCTTCTTCCACATATCAGTAGTATTCTATCACACTCTCCTGCCCTGAACATACCCACAAAGTCAGGCTTATTGTGTGGTTAGCCAACCCGGCAGGCTTTTGTTTCAGCAAATACTTCAAACTTTGCAAACTAGTTAGGAAGGAATGATCTCATCCCACTGACCCAACAGCCAACTTTATCAAAAAAGCTTTTTGTTACAAGCTGTGATAACCTAGGAAACCAGATCTATTTTTACTGTACAGGCATGGAAAAGGAAAAGAAGAAATCATAAGGAAAAAAACAGCTCACATGTTGACCATTTTTAAAAATCACTTATTCTCCAGAATTTCCCCCATTCTTTGATATCTGGCTGCAAGTGAACAAAAAGAAAGACTTTTAGAATTTTTCAATGCCCCCCAAAAAATCATTATTGTGACAATTAAAAAGCAAACTTCATATTCTAGACCAAATATTGAACCTACCCTGGGTCAGATTTGTAAGAAAAAATAAGGATTCCTCTCCAGCATCACCTCAACATTTATTGAGTGCTAATGTTCCAGGTACTATTCTAATCACTTTACATATATCAATTCAATGAATATGTTGAGGACTTCCCTGATGGCGCAGTGGTTAAGAATCCGCCTGCCAATGCAGGGGACATGGGTTCGAGTCCTTGTCTGGGAAGACCCCACATGCCACAGAGCAACAAAGCCCGTGCACCACAACTACTGAGCCTGCGCTCTAGAGTCTGTGAGCCACAACTACTGAGCCCCCATGCCACAACTACTGAGCCCCCATGCCACAACTACTGAAGCCTGCACGCCTAGAGCCCGTTCTCCACAACAAGAGAAGCTACCGCAACGAGAAGCCTGTGCACTGCAACAAAGAGAAACCCCCGCTTGCCACAACTAGAGAAAGCCTGCACACAGCAACGAAGACCCAACGCAGCCAAAAATAAATAAATAAAATTAATTTAAAAAAAAGAGGGCTTCCCTGGTGGCACAGTGGTTGAGTCCGCCTGCTGATGCAGGGGACACGGGTTTGTGCCCCGGTCTGGGAAGATCCCACATGCCGCGGAGCGGCTGGGCCCGTGAGCCATGGCCGATGAACCTGCGTGTCCACAGCCTCTGCTCCGCAATGGGAGAGGCCACAGCAGTGAGAGGCCCGCGTACCACAAAAAAAAAAAAAGAAAAAAGAAAAAAGAATACGTTGAACAATTCTAGTATGTAGGTATATTATTATCCCCATTTAAAATATGGCACTTAAAGGTTAAGTAACTTGCCTGAGGTCACTCGCCTAGTAAAGTAGTAGACCCCAACTCTTAACTGTTTCCCCACACTGTCTCTCACAGCAACTTTTTAAAAAATATATTTATTTATTTATTTATGGCTGCACTGGGTCTTGGTTGCTGCTCACAGGCTTTCTCTAGTTGCAGCGAGTGGGGGCTACTCTTTCATTGTAGTGCATGGGCTCCTCAGTGCAGTGGCTTCTCTTGTTGCAGAGCATGGGCTCTAGGCACACGGGCTTCAGTAGTTGTGGCCCACGGGCTTAGTTGCTCTGTGGCATGTGGGATCTTCCCGGACCAGGGCTCGAACCCGTGTCCCCTGCATTGGCAGGTGGATTATTAACCACTGCGCCACCAGGAAGTCCCTATTTTTTTAATTCTTAAAAAAAGTTGTGATTCATCATCTACTATACACCTGGGTATTCAAAGCACATGGGATGTGCCCTTTCTCTGCTTGGCCTCCAAGCAGCATACTTTCACAGATGGAGCTATGGCCAAATGCTGTGACACAGGGTGCACACCTCCAGTGCCTTGCCGAGGCAGTTCCTTCTGCTTAGGTAGTAGGTGATCAGCCTCTACTCTAAAACATTCAGGAAAAACAAATTAGATCAAGAGCACTATTTAGAGTGAATCATCCTAAATCTGTATGTGTCAGTATGCATGTGAGAATCAAGTGACTAAAGGCGGCTGATGTAAACAAAGGATTCTACAGCAGACAACTATAAGGAACAAAAGCTAACAATCTCTGATAGTTTGTGGAGCAGCTGTGGGACATTCTAAAGGTGAATGTTAGCCTACCTTAAGATAAAACAAAAAAATGGTTATAAAGTCTACTGAGAGATAAAGGCTAAAGTTAGATTACTGGCCTCGAGGCTGAAAAGAATTCTGAAGACAGGAGTACACACAGTTTACCCTTCTGAAATGCATAAAGCTTTCCCCAGATCTCAACTAGACCTCCCCCACTGTCCTGGACTCTTGGTGGGTCCAAGTACATCTAATGAAGACAGTAATACAAGCACTAACATGAAATAAAATTTGAAAAGGAAACAAGTAAACTCCAGTAAAGAAAAGTTCCAAGAGCAGGAAAGAAAGAGTGCCTCCAGAAAGAGGAAAGCTGTGACAAGAGCTATAGAACCTCCCTTAAGCTCCTCCCTTAAGATCCCTTAAGATCCCCATGCACTCGGGTGCTACACCAGAATGAGTGTAGGCAGTATATGAATAAGAGTGGATAAGTACATCACTACATTGAATTAGAAATAATTTACACAGATATATAGATATAGATATCAATTCTTCTTCTTCAGTCCTAAAATCATTCTCTCTCACTTAATAACTAAAATACCATTTTTCTTATCCACCTTTTCAAGGCCTACCTCTACTCTCTCAGTCCGTCTCTATGAAAGCCTCCATGGCTTCCAGAGCACTCTAGCTATATGATGTGTGCTACTAGTACACCACTGACCAACTTTATTACTTACATGCCTATTACCCACTATAAACTGTGAGCTCAAGAGCAATAATGTTCAGTAATCTCTGGTTATTCTCTAGTACCTATCTCAGTTCCATGAACATAGCAGATACAAAATAATGCAAAATATGTTGCACATTTTTCTAATTCTGAGGCCTTCAATCTTTTTCTCTTTATATCACAACCCATGGGGGAAAAATCATTTCATAAAATGACCCATGTTCACACACATACAGTTATACACACACACATACACATAAATGAAACAGAAGTATGTAAAATGTACTGATATCTTCTGTTCCTGTTTTTTAAGGGCTTCCTGTGAAAATTTCAATTTCTGGTAAAAATAATATCTTAAGAGAAGGAGATACACAATTAAAAGCAGTTTTCAAACTTTAATGTGGACATCCCTTGGGAAGATGGTTTAAAATAGATTACAGAGAACTATACCCAGAATCTGATTTAGTAAGTCTGGGTAGAAGCCCAGGAATCTGCCTTTCAAATTACCCCAAATCATTCTGATGTAGATGATAAAACTATACTTATCAGACACATGCCCACATAATTTAAGATTTAATCTCAAAATACATAGTTTCAACTCTTCCTACACTAGCTACAGGTTAACCAAACTATCTGCAAGAGGTTCCTGCCTTGCTAATAAACTGGTTTTTCATCTGAAAGCTGTCTGGCTCAACAATCCTTTTATAGACTTTCTCTAATGCAACTGGTAAACCACTAAAATCTAACTGTTCTCTTAACTACAGCTCTTCGCACCAAGAAAAACAAAAGAATGATATGAATGAAAGGCATTTTTGTTGCCAAGTCGTTTGCTTTATAACTGAAAGAGCTTTTGAAAACCAGTCACATTGGCCATACAACTGGCATATGTAGTCATCAGTTTGGAACTCCTAAGTACAAGTGGCCTATAGCTCAAAAGTGATCACTAAATAACTCAAAGTCTGACCACAAACTGCTTGAAAGCTACGACACAAGCCTACATGTCTTGTAATTATAAGCCAATAAGAAGACCCTTGATTCCTGAAAGTTTTAAATTCAACAAAGTCAATATTAAAATAGCACCAAACACTTGCAATGAACAATTCAAAAATGAAATTAAGAAAATAATTCCATTTACAACAGCAACAAAAAGAACACTTAACAATAAATTTAACAAAATAAGCACACAACTTATAGTACTCTGAAAAATACAAAAAATGGAGAAAGAAGAGCTTCCAAATTCATGGATGGGAAGACTTAACATTGTTAAGAAGAGGAAATTCCCCATCGGTACAATGGAAGAAGGCAATACTCCTCCCAAACTCATCTACAGATGCGATGCAATCCCCATCAAAATCCCAATTAGCTTCTTTGCAGAAATTGACAAGCTAAATCTAAAAGTCATAGGGAGGGACTTCCCTGGCGGTCCAGTGGTTAAGACTCCGCACTTCCAATACAGGGGGTGTGGGTTTGATCCCTGGTCAGAGAATTAAGTTCCCACATGACGCAGGGTGCAACCAAAAAAAGAAAAAAGTGGGCAAATAATCTGAACAGACATTTCTCCAAAGATGATATGCAAATAGCCAGTAAGCACATCAGTCACCAGGAAAATGAAAGTCAATGCCACAGTGAGAAACCACTTCATACCCACTAGGATGATGATAATCACAAGGACAGAAATTGGAACCCTCATATAGTGCTAATGGAAATGTAAAATGGTGTGGCCATTTTATTAACAGAAAACAGTATGGCAGTTCCTCAACAGGTTAAACATATGACCCAGCAATTCCACTCCTAGGTATAAACCCAAGAGAATTGAAACCCTATGACCACATAAAAACTTGAACACAAATGTTCACAGTGGCATTATTCATAATAGCGAAAAAGTGGAAACATAAATGTCCATCTACAGATGAATGAATAAGCAAAATGTGGTATATCCAAACTGTAGAATGTTATATGTCCATAAAAAGGAATGAAGCAGCAATACAAGCTACAAGACAGATGAACCTTGAAAATACTATGTTAAGTGGAAGAAGCCAGTCACAAAAGACTACATACTGTATCACTCCATTTATATGAAATGTCCAGACAGGCAAATCAAGAGGGACAGAAAGATTAGTGGTTCTCAAGGGCTTGGGAAGAGGGGGTGCTGAAAAGATTAGAGAGTGATGGCTATAGAGTATGGGGTTTCTTTTGGGAGTGATGAAAATGTTCTAAAACTGTGGTAATAGTCACACATATCTGTGAATATACTAAAAACCATTGATTTCTATACTTTAAATGGGTGAACTGTATGGTATGTGAATAATACCTCAATAAAACTGTTACCCCCCAAAAAAGAGAGACAGAGCACCAAACACATGAAACTAACATCTTCTTTCCTATGAGACTGCCCTTAATACCAACTTAAAGGATATTTCCTTTCTTGTTATCAGAAGATAGATATGTTATTTTCCAGTTATGTACAATTTTTTTAAAAAAAGCAAAGCTTGCTCAAAGAAACATGCTTTGTTGTTAGATGCATATAAAAACTTCTGCAAGAAAAGGCTAGAGGGAGCCACTAGAAGATGAAGAGAAAAACTAAACTTTCAACAGTTAAGTATAGGCAGTCTTCGTTTTGCATAGTGGTGTGAGACTAAAAAAGTGACAATGCAAGTTGAAACCATGCAAAACGATAGTAATAATAAATGGGGAAAATTACAATTGTTCTGTTATCTTTAAAAATTTTTGTTGAAACATTAAAAATTCTGTCATTTATAATTGTATAAGAATAAAAAACAGGAAAACTAACATTTATTTAGTATGCTGTAAAAGATTGGAAACACTGAAAATTATTTATAATTTCTTTGAAAAAACTTATCAAGAGTAGTTAACTTATGATATGGAATGGATCAGCTTCCAGCATTTTATCCTTTATGTTTTCAATGTCACAAAGTATCTCTGAGAATTCTTTTAATAAAAGTGAAATTTCTTGCCCATGTCACTTTCTCCTCTGGGATATCTTCATCTTTTTCACCAAACCATCTTCCTCATTTACATAGATAAGCTCACCTTCACTGAGTTTCTCTAGCTGCATATCCAGAGTCTTTTGAATGACAGTAGTGTCAACATTCCCACAGTGAAGTTATTTCTTCTGTAACTCCATTCACTTATGATTTGCATTTCACTTCCAACCCTGGAAAGGAAGTTTTTGGTTCTTTGCTGCACCTTCTTCGTTCTTTCTTTCAATTACCCATTTTTGTAAAATGTCACATGGGTTTATCGCTGGGTGACATGGAGGCAATGGAACTGCATGCTTTGCTATCTGTGCATGAACTGAATAACAGATGTGCAGTGAACAGTCACCAACAGGTTTTGAAAGGAGATGACAGATCACTGATACTGATGTACACCTGTTACTTACATAGTAATCTGTAGAGAGAAGAGCTAGCGGCAATTTTGTAGTTTATGCAATTACAGGTAGTACATGTTATTAGGGAATGGGTGTTATTTAACTGAATCATGGTAAGTAAAATTTGTGCATATCAGAACCATACAAACCAAGGAGTCCCTGTATATCAAGTTACAGAATCTTGGCATTTCTAGAAAGCTCCCTCAGGGTAATCTAACCGAAGGACCCTTGATGTAGATGATTGATGACCATCACGTGACACACATTACGGCAAAGGGTAGCTCTTCCACCAATGAACAGCTCTAATGATTAGAAAAATAAACCTCCAAACAGTCAAGAGCACAGGTTCTAGAATCAGACTGCCTGACTTCCCATCCTGGCTTTTCCTTTTGTAGAGCTAGGTAAACTTGGGAAAGTTATGTAATCTCTTCGTGACTCAGTTTCCTCATCCGTAAAATAAAAATGTTATGACCTGCAATCATGGGACTGTTATGAGAGTTAAATTCATAGAGAGTACTTATTAATTCTAGCACATAGTAAGTGTTCAATAAATGGTAGCCTCTATAATTAATCATATCACCATCATGAACTGTACAGTGCTTGACCTTCCTCATTCAAACCCTTTCCCTCACCTGGACTCTGTACCAGCCTCTTAACAGAGCCCTCGGACACAGTCTCTCACCTGACTCTCCATATGGTCATCAGAATTATACCCCTCAAAATCGAATCTGACCCTCTTCCCCTTGCCAAACAATTCAGCCTAAAGTATCAGGTAGGGCAGAGCAAAGTCAGAGTCCTTGTTTTGGGGTGGGGAGGGAGCCATAGTGGCCCAGCGCAGGGTGTCAAAGACCAAGTTAGGGTAAGGCAGGAATTCACATGGTGAGGTGGCCTGGCCCAATTTATTTAACTTATAAGGGGTCAGAAGATAGCTACCATTTTAAAAGATCAAATGAATTTCAAAACTGAAGAAACATAAATAATAGTCCAAGGGGGAACAATTAAGCTTAACTTTAAAAAGAAAACAACTTATCGCAAGTAGACAAAATGACAGGTCACAACTGGTAACCCTGATTCCTTGGAAGTAGGTTGGCATTTCAATGTTTGTTCATTATTCTCAGTGCCAGTGTTCACTGCATTCACTTTCAAGATAAAATTTCATTTGGCATGGTGGTCTCTCTTGAACTTGTTAACAAAAGGAAACTCCTGGTGAAGCCTACTCATCAACTACATAAATATTAGGTATTTGAAAAAATGCTAGGTCTTCAACAACACATCCCTGGTTTCCTGTCTCTTAAAAGCAAAGAGAGAGAAAGGAAAAAGTTAAAAGAAAAGGATGAAGGAGAAAAGAAGAAACAAGCATAAAGAACAAGGCAGACAATAATAACTCTGAACCTAAAATAGGTTGTAGAGTTGCTCCTGAGCTGTAAACTGATCATGATGCACTGATCCTCTCGCATTACACCAACACACGAAAGCCACAGGATAACAGAGCAAGCCATCACCTCCTTGTATTACAATCTCATACACTTGCTTTGGATGCTGTGCCTCCTAATCACACCTAGTTTAAGTAGCATCATATATCTGGCAACATCTAGTATTTAAGAACCAAGTAAAAACCTGAAAGGAATTACCAAGCAAGGCTGCATGGTACTATGCAAGTATATACACTTTATCGTCAAAAAGATAGAGATTTGAAGCTGTCTTTTTACTGGCTGTGCAACCTTGGGCCTTATCTTCTCTAATGTCTATCATTCCCAACTTTATAGATAAGGAAAGTGTCTACACAGAAATATTGTAACGACTGAATGAAACAATACGTGAAACACCCAGTACAAGCCCAAGCCTACCTTGGACCACACAAAAGTATGTCATAAAACCCCTCAAACTCAATTCTAAAATCTGGTTTCCTAAACCACAGCAGCTTATAAGAAAAAAATTAGAAAAGAAAAATAAAGATTTTTCCCCCCACAAAATAAAGTGCAGAGACAGAAGCACTACAAAGCAAGCACTCAAAATCATAGCCATGTGAGGTGCTTAGGGGTAAAACCTACACGATTCAACAAGTGTGAAGGATATGATTCTACATAATGAGCCATCACATTTGTTGTACGAAATGATGACTAACAAGTCACTGGAAAATATTATATTTAGGTTATAATAATCACTTCCTATATATGAATTCCTTTTATGCAAAGTTCAAAATACACAGATTACATTTTACTTGATAAAATAGATTCAACTTAAGCATAAGAAATTCCCAAGTCACTCCAACTAGGATACGTAAAAATAGGGAACTGGGCAATTGGGTAAAGAAAATGGACATAAATAGATAACACAGCTAAAGACATATTTGTAATGCAGTCTTAGAAGAGATGGAGACAGCTGGCTGTGGAACTGCAGTTATACAGGAAGAAGAGGTGAGTAAATAGGGTAAACAATGCCAGATCAGTGTTATTACCTTCTTGTGAACATGAAATTAGCATGGATCATGATCCTTATGTAATATATTGAGTGGGGGGGACTTCCCTGGTGGTCCAGCAGTAAAGAATCCACCTTGCAATGCAGGGGATGTGGGTTCAATCCCTGGTCAGGGAACTAAGATCCCACATGCTGCAGAGTAACTAAGCCCGCGTGCCACAACTACTGAGCCCATGTGCCACAACTACTGAGCCTGTGTGCCTCAACTAGAGACCCTGCGTGCCACAAACCACAGAGCTCACGTGCTCTGGAACCCACTCGCCATAACTACAGAGCCCACGCGCCCAAGCCTGCGCACCATGACTAGAGAAGAGAAAACCTGCACGCCACAACTAGAGAGAAACCCACCTGTCACAACGAAATATCCTGCATGCCTCAACGAAGATCCCACATGCCGCAACTAAGACCTGATGCAGCGCCCAAAAAATAATAATAAATAAATAAATAAATATATGAAGTGGGGAAAGTTGAGAAATTATCCCAGAATACATGTGGATTTGCTCAGTAATGGGTTTAACTTATGCTTTATCCATCTCAAGAATCCAGGTCACTGCATCTCCCTATCAATTTGATCCAGGATAGAACGTAGTAGTAAAGAAACAACAAATTTTAGGGGGATTTCCATGGTGGCACAATGGTTAAGAATCCGCCTGCTGGGCTTCCCTGGTGGCGCAGTGGTTAAGAGTTCGCCTGCCGATGCAGGGGACGCGGGTTCGTGCCCCGGTCCGGGAAGATCCCACATGCCGCGGAGCAGCTGGGCCCGTGAGCCATGGCCACTGAGGCTGCGCGTCTGGAGCCTGTGCTCCGCAACGGGAGAGGCCATAACAGTGAGAGGCCCGCATACCGCAAAAAAAAAAAACAAAAAAAACAATCTGCCTGCCAATGCAGGGGACACGGGTTCGAGCCCTGGTCTGGGAAGATTCCACATGCTGCAGAGCAACTAAGCCTGTGCGCCACAACTACTGAGCCTCTACTCTAGAGCCCATGCACCACAACTACTGAAGCCCACGCGCCTAGAGCCCATGCTCCACAACAAGAGAAGCCACCGCAATGAGAAGCCCATGCACCGCAAAGAAGAGTAGCCCCCACTTGCCGCAACTAGAGAAAGCCCGCACGTGACGAAGACCCAATGCAGCCAGAAAATTAATTAATTAATTAATTTACAAAGAAATAAATTTTAAAAGTAATTAAATGTAAGACCATACAGAAAATAATCTTAGTATGCACACATGCAATAAAACATTGAAATTTTAAATGCAAATACAGAAAGTACAAACTTAACTGAAAATAAAAAATTATGAATTTAAGGTATTTTAAGTTGTTTTATTATGAGCTGTCTGCTTTTTTTTTGAAGAAACTATAAAAAATAAAGGCACATCTATTAAAGGAGCTAAAATAAAAATACTGACTGTACCAAATGCCAGTGAAGATGCAGAAAAATTGGACCTCTCCTACACTGCTGGTTGGAATGTAATGGAACTGCCAATCCAGAAAACAGTTGGACAGTTTCTTCAAAAATCAAACATACCCTTACCATGCAACCCAGCAATCACACTCTTGGGTATTTATTCCAAAGAAAAGAAAAAGTGTGTTCACTCAAAAACCTATACACAAATGTGCGTAGCAGCTTTATTCACAACAAAACATGAGCCAACCCAAATAACTGTCAACAGTGTAAAGCTAAACACATGACATCCATACCAACTATTACTTAGCTATAAAAAGGAACAAATTATTGATACATACAATGGGCCACAAGGGCATCATGCTTAGCAAAAAAAGCTAATCTCCAAAGATCACATACTGTATGATTCCAATTTGATGTCGTTCTCAAAATGACAGAGAGAGAACAAATTAGTGGTTGCCAGAGGACCAAGACAGGTTGAAGAAAGGGGTTCACAAAAACTACACACACACACACACACACACAAATGCAGGTTAAAAAAATTAGGGAAAACTGAAAAATGTCTGCAGTGTAGTTAACAGTAATGTACCAATCAATGTCAGTTTCCTGGTTTTGATATTATACTACAGCTATTTAAGATGTCACTGTTGGGGGAAGCTGGGTGAAGACTACTATTTTCAACCTCCTGTGAGTTCAAAATATTTACAAATAAAAAGTTAAAAAATAAAATAAGGGCCTTTATGGATTCACTTTTTCATGGATTTACTTTCAAGTTCCACTGAAAAGCATTACACAGTGGCTAAAAGCATAAAGTGACCACCATTTACTGTTTGGTGATCTCTTGATACCTCAGTTTTCTCATCTATATAAAGAAGATAATTATTACAATCTTACTAAATTTCTCACTAAATTTCTCATGCAAACTTCCCTATCAAGAAGGCTCTCCAGAACTTATAACCTTTGTGTATATGGAGGAAATACTTTATTACTAAAGTTCAAAAGCCCAGAAATCAAAGTAAAATATTGAAATCTCATTTTAAAAACTAACAAGTCAAAAGGCAAACAACACACAAGGAGAA
This sequence comes from Pseudorca crassidens, assembly GCF_039906515.1. Classification (NCBI taxonomy): domain Eukaryota; kingdom Metazoa; phylum Chordata; class Mammalia; order Artiodactyla; family Delphinidae; genus Pseudorca; species Pseudorca crassidens. Next base: position 67,696,404 of record NC_090305.1, read on the forward strand.
AAATATTTGTATTACAAATAATACATAAAGGGCTAATTTTTATAATATACTAAGAGCTCTCACAAATAAATAAGAAAAATATCAACAACCCAATAGAAATATAAGCCCAGGATACAAACTCTTCACAGAAATTCAAATGATTAATAAATTTATGAAAAGATATTCAGACTCTCTCACATTACAAAAAATACAAACTAAACAATGAGAAACCAATTTTCACTTGCCAGGAAGAAAGTTTCAGTTTTCATTTAATACTTCTGTACTAAATTTTCTTAGTATTGTTTGTCTTAATTTATTATAAACTTTTTTTTTTTTTTTTTTTTCCCGTACGCGGGCCTCTCACTGTTGTGGCCTCTCCCGTTGCGGGGCACAGGCTCTGGACGCGCAGGCTCAGCGGCCATGGCTCACGGGCCCAGCCACTCCACGGCATGTGGGATCTTCCCGGACCGGGGCGTGAACCCGTGTCCCCTGCATCGGCAGGCGGAGTCTCAACCACTGCGCAACCAGGGAAGCCCTATTATAAATTTTTTAAAAAACACTCAACATCTGCCACATTGTAGAAAATTTTTTTTAAATTCGGAAAACTTCACATTTGTGAAGACTTTAAAAAGAGTTTAGGGCTTCCCTGGTGGTGCAGTGGTTGAGAGTCCGCCTGCCGATGCAGGGGACGCAGGTTCGTGCCCCGGTCCAGGAAGATCCGACATGCCACAGTGCGGCTGGGCCCGTGAGCCATGGCCGCTGAATCTGCGCGTCCGGAGCCTGTGCCCTGCAATGGGAGAGGCCACAACAGTGAGAGGCCTGCGTACGGCAAAAAAAAAAAAAAAAGAGTTTAACTGCAAAATTCACTTCAGTTAATTACTGTATTTTCTCTACAAGAAAAAAAGTTGTTATAATATCCACAAAATACATGTCTGATTTTTCTCAAAAATATTATATTACATGTCTGATCTTTCTCAAAAATATACATTTAAGGGGCTTGCCTGGTGGCACAGTGGTTAAGAATACGCCTGCCAATGCAGGAGACAGGGGTTTGAGCCCTGGTCTGGGAAGATCCCACATGCCACAGAGCCACTAAGCCCGTGCACAACTACTGAGCCTGCGCTCTAGAGCCCACGAGCCACAACTGCTGAAGCCCATGCACGTAGAACCCGTGCACCGGAACAAGAGAAGCCCCCACTCACTGCAACTAGAGAAAGCCCACGCACAGCAATGAAGACCCAATGCAGACAATAAATTAATTAATTAATAATTTAAAAAATAATAATAATATAATACATTTAAGAGAGGGATTACCTTTCTTTAATCCTTCATATCACCAAACATAATACAGGACAAAAACTGACAAACATGGAGAAAAAAAATGGAGACATAAGGGGAGAGAAGACAAACAGATATTGGATTCAAGTTTAGTCTCATTAAATAGCACCACCTCTGGAAAGCACAAGATTTCAAAATACACACACATATCCTCTGCCAGTAAGCCCTACCACAGCCAGTCTCTAATTTCATTTATAGGGCTGTTGAGACTTTTTAAATGACTTCCATTAAAATATTTTCTTTGAAACAAACTATAAAATCAGACCCTATGTACACTCTTTTATGCAATCATTGATTTTGGTAGGGTAGAGGAATTCAAGAGAGGAAACACAATCAATATAGCTACCTGGAGGCTACCAATCTAGATATTCATCATAAAATAACTAAGAATCATTTTAGTTCAAACTACCACTACATATCTTTTCATTCAACAAATACGTACCAAATCAGGCTCTGGGCTAGGACCCACTGCTCTCAGTGAGCACATATTATACTAAACTAGACTGAGGCTCTTAGGTCCCTAAGGTTCCCTTTTCTAGATTTGATATATAGATCTTGCATGGAAAATAATGTCCTACTGCCAATGTGTGGGCTAAAAATTTGATCTGTAATTGTTTAATTCTCTTCTGGACCAGAGTTTCTCAACCCCTGTCCTATTCACATTTTGTACCAGATCATTCTTTGTAGTGGGGTGTTATCCTGTGCATAGCAGCATCCCTGGCCTCTACCCACTAGATGCCAAAAGTACCCTCCCAGTTGTGACAATGAAAAACATCTCCAGACATTGTCAAATGTCCCCTAGAGTGCAAAACCACATCTCTACCCCAACCCCCACTGAGAACTACTATTCTATAGATCACCAAAATCATTTGAGAAACTTTTGTTTTTAAATTCAGATTCTGCAACTTCACACCCTCTAGGATAGATATAACCAAAAGACAGATTAAGTGTTGACGAGAATATGGAGAAACATGAAGCCTCATATGTTGTTAAAGGGACTGAAAAATGGTACAGACACTTTGGAAAACCAATATAGCAGCTCCCCAGAAGGTTACACCTAGAGTTACCATTTGATCCAGCAATTCCACCCCTAAGCACATACCCAAGAAAAATTAAAACAAATGTCCACACAAAAGCGTGTACTCAAATGTTCACAGTAGCATAATTCATAACAGCCAAAAAGTACAAACAACCCTAATGTCCATCAACTTATGAATGTATAAACAAAATGCAGTATATTCATACAATATTATGTGTCCATAAAAAGGAATGAAGTACTGATACATGCTATAATACAGACGAACCTTAAAAACATTATGCTAAATGAAAGAGGCCAGTCACAAAAGACTACATGTTGTATGATTCTATTTATATGGAACATCTAGAATAGGCGTATCTATAGAGATAGAAAGTAGATTAGTGGTTGCCCAGGGCTGGGGCCCAGGGGTTGGGGGGTAGATAGAGGAATTAAGGGGGTAATGGCTAAGAGGGGCAGGGGTTTTGTACGGTCTAACAAAACCTTCTAAAATCGATTGTGGTGATAAATACACAACTCTGAAAATACTAAAAACCACTGAAATGTACACTTTCAATGGCTGAATTGTAAGGTATGTGAATTATATCTCAATAAAGCTATTTTTAAAAATTCAGATTCTAGACTCCACCTCAGATCTAATAAATGAGAATAAAAGGCAGAAAGCCAAAACTATTTTAGAAGACCCTCCAGGTGATCCCAATGAAGCTGGTGTGGGACATTTGGGGTTCACTACCAGATAGTGATGAACATCCCAAACCACAAGCTGCAGAGACTGGCAAAGAGGAAACAGCTTGCTGAGCACTTCTCAATGGTAAACTGCTTGTAAAAGAATATGAAAACTAGTAACTTGGTAACTTTTTTTCCTTTTTCTAAATTTAAATTTTTTTTCATAGCATTACTTATCCCTTTCGGAAAGGAAAAAGTAAATAAATATGATTATTAAGTTTTAAAAATATGATCAATAACATCTCAATTTCATGTCTAATTAATGACTCCATGTTACGTTGAAAGATTGCTTGCTAAACAAATTATGACATATGCACCTTCATATTTCAAGAAATAGAAACTAAAACAACTCTATATAATTACATACTTCTACATCTATGCTCATTTGTAAAGTGATTTTATAATTATTAGTTTCAGTTTGACATACAGTGCAACTATTCACATGATACTAAGAAAAAGATTATACAAAGTGGAAGAAAATGAAAGAGTAATAATTTTTAATTAGATCTGCTACATGAACCTGGACATCTAATACTAAAAATTCCAATCTATGAAATTTAAACTTCCCAATAAATCCAAACATCTGGAATTATACTGCACAGCAATTAGAAAAAGTTGCACTATGGAAAATGATTTAAATCATTCTGGCTTATGTTTTGCAAACTCCAGCAGAAAAATAATGCTAGGGTTCACTGAAACAAACACTGCTGGTATCTCCTATTTCCTCCAAGAAAAAACAAGAAAGCCATTATTATCTCTGATTTTCTCCTGAAAAGTATAATGACCCCTCTTATGACATAATGGAAAATATGAACAAGAATTTTAATCAAAATAGCATTTATAAAGACATATGGATACTTTTAAACTTTAAAATCTAAATACCTACCCATACACCCATAGTTTCTGAAACTAATGGCTAAATCTGGTTTACTTCAGACTCCCTTTTGTAAAAAAGCAATGTCTAAACAGTGAGATTCATGTGAAACAGTACATCCTTTATTTGTACAGGAACTCTCTCTCAGGTACTTAACCTAGCAGAGTAATACATACGGATCACCTCCTGAATATGATTACATTACAACTTAATTAATACCACAAAAAATGGCATTATACATAAGTATTTACTGACAAGGAATGATGCTTATAATAGTTAAGTGGGAAGTTCTTAAATAGTATAAACAATTCCTATTTTAGCAAGAAAAATATGCATGCATATTCACAGAAAACAGCTGAAAGAATATATGTCAAAATATTGTTATTCTTTTATAATTTTTGTATGTTCTAAATTTTGTACACTAAATATATATTCTCATAAACAGAAAAATAAATATCATTTTAAAAACTTTTCTGCTTTTATGAAAACAGAGATCTACTTTTTCCTCTTCCTTCCACTAGGTACAACTAAAAACGCTGGACATTATACATACATAAAAAAACATTAAGACTCTGAAAGGTGGAGAGAATAAGTTAGAATGGCAAGGGACCTTGGGAACCTAAGAAACAAAAGGGGCGAGTTCCCTGGGTTTCCTTTTTGCCTTATAGATCTCAATATTGGAAATGACGAGCCTGGCAACCTAGAAACACCTAAGAGTACAGACAAGAAAAACTCCAACGAAAGCCTGCTCACTTTAGCCAAAGGACCAGGAAAGGCGCAGCTTAGCAAGACAGAAAACTTTTAGACAATAAACATTTTACTCCAGCCAAACACCACAGAAAACACAGTGGGTCCAACACCACCCATACAGTAAAGGCCAAACCCTCACCAGGCTGGAATGAGGCACCCAACACCCTCTCCAGGGTGGAGTAAGAGGCCAAGGAGGGAAGCCAGGACTTCACCCCTGCAGTCGGCAAAGGCACCGCAGTGTCAGTGAAGACCACTTGCAGAGCCTGTAATACCACCATATTATATCAATGTAAATGGCGTTTCTCTAAAAACTAAACATGCAACTACCATATGACCCAGCAATTACACTCTCAGGCAAACTGCCAAACTGTTTTCCAGAGGAGCTGTACCATTTACTGTTAACTGTTTCTATGTCAATACCCTGGTTGTTATATGGTTTTGCAAAATACTACTACAGCAGGGAAACTGGACAAAGGGTACAAGGGATCTCTCTGTATTGTTTTCTTACAACTGCATATGTAACTACAATTACCTCCAAGTTAAAAGTTTAATTAAAAAACAGAATTTAAAAATTATATAAAAAACTACTATTGATACTATGTATAAAGTAGATAACTAATGAGATCCTACCGTATAGCACAGGGAACTCTACTCAGTGCTCTGCAGTGACCTAAATGGGAAGGAAATCCAAAAAAGAAAGGATATATGTATATGTATAGCTGATTCATTTTGCTGTACAGTACAAACTAATACAACATTGTAAAGTAACTATACTCCAATAAAAATTAATTTTTTAAAAAAACTGACAAATATACTAAATATTTGGGCTTCTTAAGGCAGGACTTACATAGTCTTATAGCCATAGCACCTAAACTGAACCTAGAACATATCAGACACTCAAGAAACACTTATTGGGGAGTTCCCTGGTGACCTAGTGGATTAGGATTCTCAGCCTTCACCACCGTGGCCTAGGTTCAATCCCTGGTCATGGAACTGAGATCCCACAAACTGCATGGCACGGCCAAAGAAAAAAAGGAAAGAAAAAAAAAGAAAAGAAACACTTATTGAATTAGATTGAATAATATAAGCAACATTTCAAAAATAAGATGCTTAAGAAACCTAACAGTTCCATTTCATTGGCTTTAAACAAAACAACCTTAAAACAAGTGCCAAAAAAAAAAGTCTCTTTCAAGAAAATAAAGTATCCTGGAACTTTTCCACAAAGAGAACAGTGACTCAAACTTAGACTACAATGAGCTAGAAAGATACTACCTCATCATTTTAGTCAATTTATTGCTGGCTTGTTAGGGAAAATAAAAACAAAGAAGAAGAAAGAGAAAGAAAGCTTGCAGGGCTTAAAAGTACCATGTATGTCCACCCCAATGCTCATAGCAACACTATTTACAATAGCCAAAGGACTTCCCTGGTGGTCCAGTGGGTAACACGCCATGCTCCCAATGCAGGGGGCCTGGGTTCGATCCTTGGTCGGGGAACTAGATCCCATACACATGCTGCAACTAAGAAGCCCGCTGCCACTACTAAGACCTGGAGCAGCCAAATTAAAAAAAAAAAAACAAAACAGCCAAGACATGGAAGCAACCTAAACGTCCATCGACAGATGAATGGATAAAGTAGATGCGGTACATATATACAATGGAATATTACTCAGCCATAAGAAAAAGAATGAAATAATGTTATTTGCAGCAACATGGATGGACCTAGAGATTATCATACTAAGTGAAATAAGTCAGAAAGACAAATACCATATGATATCATTTATATGTGGAATCTAAAATATGATGCAGGGCTTCCCTGGTGGTGCAGTGGTTAAGAATCTGCCTGCCAATGCAGGGGAGACGGGTTCGAACCCTGGTCCAGGAAGATCCCACATGCCGCGGAGCAACTAAGTCCATGCGTCACAACTACTGAGCCTGCGCTATAGAGCCCGCAAGCCACAACTACTGAGCCTGCGTGCTGCAACTACTGAAGCCCGCACACCTAGAGCCCATGCTCTGAAACATGAGAAGCCACCGCAATGAGAAGCCTGCGCACCGCAAGGAAGAGTAGCCCCCGCTCGTCACAACTAGAGAAAGCCCGCGTGCAGCAATGAAGATCCAACACAGCCAAAAATAAATAAACTTTAAAAATAATATATGATACAAATGAACTTATTTACGAAACAGAAACAGACTCACAGAGATAGAAAACAAACTTATGGTTACCAAAGGGGAAAGGGGGTAGGGGAGAGAACAATTAGGAGTTTGGGATTAGCAGATACAAAGAACTATATATAAAACAGATCAACAACAAGATCCTACTGTGTAGCACAGGGGAACTATATTCAATATCCTGTTTAAACCATAATGGAAAAGAACATGAAAATGAATATATATATATAACTAAATCACTTTGCTATACACTAGAGACTAACATAACACTGTAAATCAACTATACTTCAATAAAAATAAAATATAAACGTAAATTGAAAAAAAGAGTACCACATATGAAATTTGAAATTACCATATAGCAGAGATTCTTTAGAAACCAAGAAGCACACATAAATACTATGTATACCCACCCACCTTCAAATGTCCTTAGGCCAAAAATCTTATTCTACTCGCCTAACTCTTCGTCAGTATGTCTGATTTTAACTGGGTCTGGCTAAATGGGATTTATCTTGAACAGCATGTCTTTAAGATTAACTGTCACAATTGGTGACCATCTCCTTTCACCTGACAAAACCATCATTCAATAACAAGACAGTCTCTTATTCTACCAGAAAGACCCAATCAATTCATTAATGAAAGGAAAAAAATGTATACAGGGACCTGTGTTGTCACTTCACTTAAAACCAATAAAACAGCCATCTTTTCTGACATAAGTTCCCCTGCATGGACACCTGATCTGAAAATAAAGGTGCAGCATCAGCAACCTTCATGATTAGTAATGAAAGTGAAAGTAGAGTTAACAGCCAATTAACAGACTTCATCACTGAATAATGCAAGTAAAAGTACAGGGTTACAGCCAAAACTACATAAACTAAGTTGATAATGATAAAAACTACCCAGGATATCAACTTTAGAATAATGGCCAACCATCCTTACTTTGATTCTTTATGGTCCACTAAATCTACGGACATATGAAGCCTTAATTATTTCAGAATTAAACTACTCTTGAATATCTCTCTCAAACCTCTGGTCTTTAAAATCCCAATCATACAGCTTTTTTTCTTTTTTCCCCCAATCATATAGTTTTTAATATACACAGGTTCAGGAAGTGTCAGTTTACAGCAGAACTCTGCAGTAAACAATAAACAGTTCCATCACCAAAAGGTACCTGGGTCACATCCCAACTAGTACAAACTCAGGCATTCATAACATTACTAATCCATTTCCTTTGGAATGTTATGTAACACAAGGCAAGTCATTATGCTGACCTTTCTTGCCTACTAAAAAGTCTTAACAGTTATGCTCCTGAATGCTGCAGAAACTGCAACAGAACAATGTCCTAGAGAACCCATCAAAACTAAGGAAGATTAGGGAATCCCCTGGAGGTCCAGTAGTTAGGACTTTGCGCTTTCCTGCCGCGGGCCCAGGTTCAATCCCTGGTTGGGGAACTAAGATCCCACAAGCCGTGCAGCACAGCCAAAGAAATTTTAAAAATAAATAAAATTAAAACTTCTGATTTGCAAAATTTGCTGTTAAGAAAATGAAAAGATAAGCTACATACTGGGAGAAAATATTTGCAAAACACAAATCTGATAAAGGACTGGTACCCAAAATATACAAAAAACTCTTAAAACTCAACAATGAAAAATGAACAGGGCTTCCCTGGTGGTGCAGAGGTTAAGAATCCACCTGCCGGGCTTCCCTGGTTGCGCAGTGGTTGAGAGTCTGCCTGCCGATGCAGGGGACACGGGTTTGTGCCCCGGTCCGGGAAGATCCCACATGCCGCGGAGCGGCTGGGCGTGTGAGCCATGGCCGCTAAGCCTGCGCGTCTGGAGCCTGTGCTCCGCCGCGGGAGAGGCCACAGCAGTGAGAGGCCCGCGTACCGCAAAAATAAATAAATAATCCACCTGCCAATGCAGGGGACACAGGTTCGATACCTGCTCCAGGAAGATCCCACATGCCACAGAGCAACCAGCCAGTGCGCCACAACTACTGAGCCTGCGCTCTAGAGCCCGTGAGCCACAACTACTGAAGCCCATGTGCCACAACTACTGAAGCCCAGGCACCTAAAGCCCGTGCTCCACAAAAGAGAAGCTGCCTCAATGAGAAGCCTGTGCACTGCAACAAAGAGTAGCCCCCGCTCGCCGCAACTAGAGAAAGCCCACGTGCAGCAACAAAGACCCAATGCAGCCAAAAATAAATATATAAATAAATAAATTTATAATTTTTTTTTTTTTTTTTTTTTTTTTTACGGTATGCAGGCCTCTCACTGTTGTGGCCTCTCCCGTTGCGCAGCACAGGCTCCGGACGCGCAGGCTCAGCGGCCATGGCTCACGGGCCCAGCCTCTCCGCGGCATGTGGGATCTTCCCGGACCGGGGCACAAACCCGCATCCCCTGCATCGGCAGGTGGACTCTCAACCACTGCGCCACTAGGGAAGCCCTATAAAAATTTTTTGAACAAATAGATTTTTTTAAATGGGCAAAAGACCTGAACAGACACCTCACAAGAGAAGAAACATAATGACAAATAAGAGTATGAAAAGATGCTCAACATCATGTCATTACGGAACTGCAAATTAAAACAAGATAGCACCAAATATCTATTAGAAAGGCCAAAATCCAAAACACTGACATCATCAAATGCCGACTAGGATGTGGAGCAACAGGAACTTTCATTCATTGCTAATGGGAATATTAAATGGTACAGCCACTTTGGAAGACAATTTGGCAGCTTCTTACAAAACATAGTCTTACCATCCAATTCAGCAATCATGGTCTCTGGTATTTACCCAAATGAGTTGAAAACTTACGTCCATGCAGAAACCTGCCCGTTAGTGTTTAGAGCAGCTTTATTCATAATCGTCAAAACTTGGAAGCAACCAAGATATTCTTCAATAGGTGAATTTGGTTCCTCAGAATCAGAATCTCCATTATAACCATATCCTCTATATATACACAATAAAATCTGAGAAGCCCTAATCTAGAGCTTCAGTTCAAGGGCCAAGCAGAGCAAGGGAGACAGAAATCAGGGCCCTCCCAAGGTTAAGTCTTATAAAGAGACATCCCACTTTACCTCTCAAGGTGAACCAGATTTAAACCAAGACCCAATTTTCCACAACCCCAGGGGACACAAAGAAGCCTGCAGTAGTGGCAAAAGAACAAAAAATTCCTGAGAAATTATTGCCACAGAATATCCCTTATGTGCACTGGCACCCAAGGTTCTCATAATCTGGATACGCCAAGTACCCTCAAATTGTACATAGTTTTAGGTAATCAACTACTAGGATTGCCACAGAATACTTGACAGAAACGAACACCAAGAGTAACTTCCCAACAGTAACAGTGTAAGCCAAAAGATAATGGAATGACAAATCCAATATGAAAGAAAATATAAGCAAACATACAATTCTATACCCAGAAAAAGTACTTTTCAAGGGTGAGAGCAAAACAGACATATGCATACATAGAAGGTGTTAGATTCTCAAAGGGATCTGTACTCAATAATATTAAAAACCACTTACAAAGACCTTGAAGGTGATTCAAGCTAACCACCTTCTCAGTATCTCTAGACCACGACCCAGGCTCTGCTCTAACATTAGTAGTCAAAGGAAACTCACTATCTTCTAAGGAAGTTCCATTCCACTTTTCTCCTTAACTTGACTTGATGGTTCTGTTCTGCCAAAGCAACAAAATACTAAATCTAATACCTCTTCCACTTGCCAGATCTTGATATATTTGAAAATAGCTGCCCCCACCTATTTCTTCTCCAAAGGAAATAGCTCTAACTCCTTAAATAGTACCTCAAATCATTTGATGTCTACTTTCATCACAAGCCAGACTGTTTTCTTCTGGATAGGCTCTAGATCATCCATGTCTCTGAAAATGTGGTTCTTAAAACCGAACACAATACCTAAGGTATGGTGTATTACACTCCTCTCTAAGGGTCCTTATACTTTTAATCCTAAGAATCTATAATCTTTATGCTTCTGATTGCCTGAAAAATACCATCTCTTCATTACCACCTCAAGGCCAAGAAAGAAGCATTTGAAGAACTGTTTTAAAGAATAGTATATTTAACTGTATGATATCACTTATATGTGGAATCCAAAAAATACAACAGACTAGTGAATATAACAAAAAAGCAGACTCACAGATATAGAGAACAAACTAGTGGTTACCAGTGTGGAGAGGGAAGGGGGGAGGGGCAAGATGGGGTAGTGGATTAAGTGGTACAAACTATTACATATGAAATAAGTTACGGGACTTCCCTGGTGGCACAGTGGTTAAGAATCCGCCTGCCAGTGCAGGAAATCCGGGTTCAAGCCCTGGTCTGGGAAGATCCCACATGCTGCAGAGCAACTAAGCCTGTGCGCCACAACCGCTGAGCCTGTGCTCTAGAGCCCGTGAGCCACAACTACTGAGCCCATGTGCCACAACTACTGAAGCCCATGCACCTAGAGCCGGTGCTCCGCAACAGGAGAAGCCACCGCAATGAGAAGCCCACACACGCAACGAAGACCTAACGCAGCCATAAATAAATAAATAAATAGATAGATAAAAATAAGCTACAAGGATATATTGTACAACACAGGGAATACAGCCAATATCTTATAGTAACTATAAATGGACTATAAGCTTTAAAAATTGTGGGAAAAAAATGTTTAACAACATAGCAAAAAAAAAAAAAAAAGGAAATTCCCTGGCAGTCCAGTGGTTAGGACTCGGTGCTTTCACTGCTGTGGCCCGGGGGTTCGGGGGTTCAATCCCTGGCCAGGAACTAAGAGCCCTCAAGCCAAAAACAATCAAACAAAACAAAACAAAAAAACAAAGAAATAAAATTAAAATGAAAAAATCACCTGCAGCACTTATCACAGTGCTATGCACAAAGAAGATAACAGAAGTACCTGTAGTATTAAGCTGAACATAGTAAAAAGAATGCTAGAGATTAAACTTCAAGTCCTGACTCAGCTACAAATGTGGCATGTGACCTCAAAGAAGACAATTATTCTGGGCCTCAAAGTGGTTTCATGAGTCCATGAATTTCATGTTTCACAGCCAATTTACTATATATATGATAAAAACGAAACTTAGAGACAATGCAATTTCCATTGAAAACACCAATACACCACCAATTCCATATCCACCAAGACTATACTTTGTCATGGACCACTAGGCAATATCTCACTAGCATTTTAAAGGGTACTTTCCCATTCACATATCTCTTAATTCTCACAACAACCTTGTGAGATAGACTAGTTGAAAGGCACCCCTATTCCTGACTGATGAACTGGCTTGTTTGCCCCTGAGGCATTTCAGCAAGCCTCAGCTACAGTATGCATATAAAATTGTTCAGAATACCCTTCAAACATTTCTTTTGTCTCCGTTATTAATGTTACCCCGATTTTAGTTTGCTAAAGAACAGCTGTCTGGGTAGCCTGCTGACATTCACTTTAAATTATACCCAACCCAAAGAATCACGCTAAAATAGACAGTGATTGAGTACTAGGCAACCAGCTATTGCAGAGAAACTCATTCTTAGTGATCCAATCTTACCCTTGATTATTAGGTATATTAGTATGCAATACTTTTTCTGTCACCGTTTAAAAAAAAGACAGATGTGATTAAAACAGTGAGATTTTTTCCTATTTAACCTATTAAATTAGCAATTTTTAATGTATAATTTTTTTAATGATAAAATTTTCTTAATGATAATTCTCAGTGCTACCAAGGGTATGATGAAATGGGCATTGGTAAGAATGTACAATTTTCCAGAAAGCAATTTTGCAAAATGTATCAAAAGCCTTAAATTTACACACTGCCTGACTCAGTAATTAAATATATATTTAAGAATCTAGGGGCTTCCCTGGTGGCGCAGTGGTTGAGAGTCTGCCTGCCGATGCAGGGGACATGGGTTTGTGCCCTGGTCCGGGAAGATCCCGCATGCCGCGGAGCGGCTGGGCCCGTGAGCCATGGCTGCTGAGCCTGCGCGTCCGGAGCCTGTACTCCACAACGGGAGAGGCCACAACAGTGAGAGGGCCGCGTACCGCAAAAAAAAAAAAAAAAAATCTAGGGCTTCCCTGGTGGCGCAGTGGTTAAGAATCTGCCTGCCAATGCAGGGGACATGGGCTCGAGCCTTAGTCCGGGAAGATCCCACATGCCGCGGAGCAACTAAGCCCATGCGCCACAACTACTGAGCCTGCGCTCTAAAGCCCGCGAGCTACAACTACTGAAGCCCGTGAGCCACAACTACTGAAGCCCACGTGCCTAGAGCCTGTGCTCCACAAGAGAAGCCACTGCAATGAGAAGCCCACACACCACAAGGAAGAGTAGCCCCCGCTCATCACAACTAGAGAAAGCCCGCACGCAACAACAAAGACCCAAAGCAGCCAAAAATAATAAATAAAATAAATGAATTTGATAAAAAAAAAAAATCTATCATAATTTTTTTTTTTTTGACCATACTGTGCAGCTTACAGGATCTGAGTTCCCCGACCAGATATTGAACCAGGGCCCTCCGCAGTGACAGCGTGGAGTCTTAACCACTGGACCACCAGGGAATTCCCCCAAGGATGCTTTTTTTTAAAAGAATTTCTTGGGAGTTCCCTGGCGATCCAGTGGTTAAGACTCTGAGATCCCACTAAAGGGGGTTTGGGTTCAATCCCTGGTCAGGGAACTAAGATTCCACGTGCCAGGCAGCATGGCCAAAAAAAAAAAATTTCTTCATGTCTGGTAATGAAAGGTAGACAAAACAATAGCAAAAGAACAGGGGACTTCCCTGGTGGTCCAATGGCTAAGACTCCAATATCGGAGGCCCAGGCTCGATCCCTGGTCAGGGAACTAGATCCCACATGCATGCCGCAACTAAGAGTTTGCATGACACAACTAAGGAGCCCATGGACCACAACTGAGAAGCCCACCTGCCACAACTAAGGAGCCCACATGCCACAACTAAGGAGCCCACATGCCACAACTAAGGAGACTGCCTGCCACAACTAAGACCCGGTGCAACCAAATAAGTAAATAATTTTTTAATTAAAAAAAATAGAGTAATAAAGTCAGAAGTAAGGAGAAAATAAAGCATGAAGTTTTATTTCTAATTACCTACTACTAGGATCTGATCTTGGCATTCTCTAGGTGAATATTTTCTTAATCTATTCAAGGAAAAATAAAGAAAGAACAAATCAAAGTTATAGACATAGAAAGGATAACAAAGGCAAAGGATAACAGAATCAGGATTCCCCTTTGGAACAATGGACAGAAATCAGGAGTTACAGAAGGAATACAGGAGTGTAAAAAAGTCCAACACATAGATTCAAAAAACTAACCAGGGGCTTCCCTGGTGGCGCAGTGGTTAAGAATCCACCTGCCAGTGCAGGGAACACGGGTTTGAGCCCTGGGCCAGAAGATCCCACATGCCGCGGAGCAACTAAGCCCATGCGCCACAACTACTGAGCCTGCGCTCTAGAGCCCGCAAGCCACAACTACTGAGCCCGCGTGCCACAACTACTGAAGCCCACACGCCTAGAGCCCGTGCTCGGCAACAAGAGAAGCCACCGCAACAAGAAGTCTGCACACCGCAACAAGTAGCCCCCCCTCACCACAACTAGACAAAGCCCACGTGCAGCAACGAAGACCCAACACAGCCAAAAATAAATTAATTAATTAATTTTAAAAAACCAAACAAACAACCAACTGAGGACAAAGACTTGGGTTAATAGCAGTTCTAGAGAAAAAAAGACCTACAGGTGACCTTACTACCAGACAAGTAAAAACTAACACTGAAAAGTGGATATTGAAAGAAAAAAGAACCTAATTTATTCTAAAGCAACATTGATGGAAACTAAGCTCCCCAAGGGCAGGGATCATTTTAAATTCCTTAATCACTTTACTTTCAGGGCCTAATACAGTAGTATCTGGATCAGAACATACGTGACAAACTGACAAACTGTAGCATGTCCAGAGGATGATGCCCACACAGTAAAAAGTTTAGAAAGCACATTTCAGAAGAGGTGGCTAGAAGGAAAAAACTGTTTAGTCTGGAAAATAAAAAATTTAAGTGGGACAAAATAACTGTAACTAAATAGCTGTAAAGTGGAGATTGGAGCTACAAGGAATAATTGTAGACAGCAAAATTAGAACCAGTGAATAAAAACTGCAGGGAGGCAGCTCTGAGATAATTATCAAGGAAGTCTTTCTAAAATGACAAATTTGCAAACCTGGAATTGATAGCCACCAGCTGTGAAGTCCCTGTCTAGGGGAATATTTCCTAAAAGAGAGGACTGGATGAATCACTTATACTGTGTGAAAAACTGCACTAGATTATCTCTAAGATCTCTACCAAGTCTATGATTCTACAAGTAGGAAGAAGTCCAGGAAAGTAATTATTTTTGCTCTCAACATTGCCAAAGTTTTAAAAAAAACCTAAAACCCAGGAATTTCTTTAATTAAAAGGAACAATCCCACCAAGAAGGGATAAAGGTTGACCTGTTGGTCAAGATACTTGATATGAAGAGACTGCTTTGCTTGAGATTAAGCTTTTCGTTGGGAGTGAGAATAGGTCACCAATTCCAGCTACAGTCACTCACTTCCTGTTTGGCCAGGGGCAAATGACTTCACCTCTCCACTGGAACTGAAAAATAGTAATTTAAAATACCAATATTACAGGAATATAATTTAAATTAGTTAACTGCAAAATACTTTAGAATTTACCTTATGTGACAATTAAAACTGCATTTTCCACCTGAAACTAACATAATATTGTAAATCAGTTACACTCCACTATAAAATAAAATTTAAATTAAAAAAAAGAAATACTAAAAAAAAACCTTGCAGTTTCCTACTTTACACATACACTACGGTTGAACTATTAAGTAAATCTATTATAAATAATAAGAACCAAGTTTCTCACTGACAGAGAAAGAAATTACAAATAAGCAAGGAGGTGAATGCTAGAATGAACTCTGTGGTGCTGGATTAGAGTCAGAAGAGACCAGTATGAATCCATGATTATATTTATATACAGATAGATACAGAAACAGATCTGTGTAGGGAATTCCCTGGTGGTCCAGTGAAAGTGCCCTTTCACTGTTGAGGGCGCAGGTTCAATCCCTGGTCGGGGGAACTAAGATCCTGCAAGCTGCGACGCGTGTCCAAAACAAAACAAAACAGGTATGTGTATACCTGGGTCAGTATACATACATATATTTCCCAGCTCTGTTCCCTAAGAGTGCCAAGAAGCAGTGATATCCCAGTAGCAATGAGTACACCCAGTTCATTTAGAAACCAGACCTTGGTTCCTAAATATTTTTCTGCAATAAAAGAAACCAGAGCTCCTTCAAGAAATGGTTGGTTCTAGGGCCAGGGCTGGGGAAATAAAGATGAGACTGGGGCTTCCCTGGTGGCGCAGTGGTTGAGAGTCCGCCTGCTGATGCAGGGGACGCGGGTTCGTGCCCTGGCCCGGGAAGATCCCACATGCCGCAGAGCGGCTGGGCCCGTGAGCCATGGCTGCTGAGCCTGTGCGTCCGGAGCCTGTGCTCCACAACGGGAGAGGCCACAACAGTGAGAGGCCCGCGTACAGCCAAAAAAAAAAAAAAAAAGATGAGACTAGAGCATCTTGCAGCACCAGAAAGTAAAAATGTGATCCAAAAAAAAAGCGGGGGGGGGGGGGCTCATGTCAAAAGAACATAGGTGGCAAATGGCCAAAGCTATAAGAATTTATGCAACAAAATATAGTACTGGATTACAATCCAAAGGGAGAAAAATGTTCATGAATCCATACTGATATAAATGATTAAATAAATAAATGGGGGAAAGGCACAAATCTTCCTTACAGAAGAATTCCAAATAATAAATGTAGGAGGAATGAGGGAAACAAAATCACCACTAGAATAACACAATAATAATTGCTGCTGCAGGCAAGTTTCACTGCCGAATGCTAAAATTAATGGATGAAACTTTAAGAAAGAAAATCAGATCTTTGCTTAGCCTCACACAGAGATATTTACTAATTACTGTGGGTGGTTTTAACTTATGCTCACAAATTCTTTGATACTCATCCCTTCAGGAGGTGGAGCTTAAATTCCCTTGCCCTGGAGTGTGGCTTTACTCAGTGACTCATTTCTAGCTTTTAACAAATGAAGTAAGGAAACGGAAAAAGAGTCACTTTATTGAAAGCTGGCAGCCACACGACCTTCAATCAAGCTACCAAAGTTAACGTCAGTAATAAGTCGTGTTGATATCAGATATCCTCTGATACGAAATATGATGGGACAAGAAGGGCATACTATCTCTCTGGTAATCTTCCCTAAAATGCCTAACCTCACTCAGGCTAATCAAGAGAAAACAGAAAATGCAAATTCAGGAACACTCTACGAATGACCACTATTCTTCAAAAGTGTCAAGCATCAAAGCAAGGAGAAACCAAGAAACTGTCACTGGTTGGGAGAAACTAAGGAACCATGACATCTTAAGTGCAATGTGGTATCCTGGATTGAATCCTGTAACACAAAAAGAGTATCAGTGTAGAAAAACTGGGGAAATCAGAGGAAAGTCTGTAAGTTAGTTGATAACGTTAAACTAATGTTGCTTTCTTAGGGCTTCTCTGGTGGCGCAGTGGTTAAGAATCTGCCTGCCAACGCAGAGGACACGGGTTCGAGCCCTGGTCCGGGAAGATCCCACATGCCGCGGAGCAACTAGGCCCATGCGCCACAACTACTGAGCCTGCGCTCTGGAGCCCACAAGCCACAACTACTGAGTCCATGTGCCACAACTACTGAAGGCCGCGCGCCTAGAGCCCGTGCTCCGCAACAGGAGAGGCCACCGCGATGAGAAGCCCGCGCACCGCAACAAAGAGTAGCCCCTGCTCACCGCAACTAGAGAAAGCCTGCGCGCAGCAACAAAGACACCCAACGCAACCAAAAATAAATAAATACATTTAAAAAAAAAAAAGGGCTTCCCTGGTGGCGCAGTGGTTGAGAGTTCGCCTGCCGATGCAGGGAACACGGGTTTGTTCCCCGGTCTGGGAAGATCCCACATGCCGCGGAGCGGCTGGGCCCGTGAGCCATGGCCACTGAGCCTGCGCGTCCGGAGCCTGTGCTCCGCAACGGGAGAGGCCACAACGGTGAGAGGCCCGCGCACAGCAAAAAAAAAAAAAAAACAACTAATGTTGATTTCTTAATTTTGATAAATGTATGATGATTATATAAGATGTTAACATTAAGGGAAGCTGAATGAAGAGTATACAGAAATTGTGTACTATCTTTACAACTCTTCTGTAATCTAAAATTATCTCAAAATAAAAGGTTTTTTTAAATTGCATTTTACCTTGTAAAATTGGGGAGAGTGAGGAAAGGTTATAAATACATTTCAAACGATTCTTAAATGCAAACTAACAAAATGGATTTTACGGGGCTTCCCTGGTGGCGCAGTGGTTAAGAATCCACCTGCCGGGCTTCCCTGATGGCACAGTGGTTAAGAATCCGCCTGCCAATGCAGGGGACACGGGTTCGAGCCCTGGTCCGGGAAGATCCCACATGCCGCGGAGCAACTGAGCCCGTGCACCACAACTGCTGAGCCTGCGCTCTAGAGCCTGCAAGTCACGGTTACTGAGCCTGCGAGCCTAGAGCCAGTGTTCCGCAACAAGAGAGGCCACCGCAATGAGAGGCCCGCGCACCGCAGGAAAGGGTGGCCCCCGCTCGCTGCAACTAGAGAAAGCCTGCGCACAGCAACCAAGACCCAACACAGCCAAAAATAAAAAATAAATTAAAAAAAAAAAAAAAAAGAATCCGCCTGCCAATGCAGGAGACATGGGTTCGAGCCCCGGTCCGGGAAGATCCCACATGCCACAGAGCAACTAAGTCCGTGCACCACAACTACTGAGCCTATGCTCTAGAGCCCACGAGCCACAACTACTGAAGCCCACATGCCACAACTACTGAAGGCTGCATGCCTAGAGCCTATGCTCTGCAACAAGAGAAGCCACCGCAATGAGAGGCTGACGCACCGCAACGAAGAGTAGCCTCCGCCCTCTGCAACTAGAGAAAGCCCACGCACAGCACCAGATGAGGCCAAAAATTATTTATTTATTTATTTTTAATGGGTTTTACGATGAGAAGATTAACTTTTCAACCTGTAAGGAATCACAAAAGTACATTCGGTTGACTTTCAAGCTTAAAATTTTAATGACATACAAAGTAATTCCCCTAAGGTCTGCGTTGAGAAATTAGCCTACAATGCTCTAAGAAGACAGTGTGTACAAACCCCTCATATATATGTTTGCTCTATCCCCTTTCTTGACCCTAACTATCCTCAGCATACTCACTCCTAGCAATAAGGCCACAGTAACCTGGTTCTAAGAGTGCCATTTAGAAGGACAAAGTGAAATCAGTTGATATCTACTCGGTTTCCTTTTCACACTGAGCAAGTCAAATGAACTACACCAAGATGACTTCAAAATGTTCCTCTCAGATTTTCTCGCTTTTTAAAGAAAAATAAAACCTACATATCAACGACTGATGCTTAATATTTAAAAAGGAGGAGGAGAAGGAGGAGGAGGAAAATAGCGATGTCAAAAATTTGAAGTATCAACAGCAAAAGTTTATGCAGCCAAAGGATGGACCACCAAATTCAGAAACAAGATTAGGAGAAAGAACAAGACCCTAAGATCAATAGGAACCATATCTCTAAAACTAAGCAACCTATCTTGATGTAGGTAGGAGGTTCAAACCACACAAGGGAACACTCATTCCCACCCCCACCCTACAACCAAAATTAAAACTGCAAGCAAGTATCTTTCCTTGTTCTCAAGCCATTTTGAAAAAGTATGACAAACTTGTCCTACTCTCCCCTGAAAGCCAATTAATTAATAAAAGTTTTCATACCCTCTAAAAAATAAAGCTTAGGCATAAGACAGGTGTTTCCTTCACTGTCAGCAAACAATGGAAAATGACTTTTTTAATATGTAATATAAACTTATTTATAAATTTGGGAATTTTAACTCAAGTAAGTATATGCTGGTATGACAAATATATGAAGAGTTGACTTAAAAAACTGAGACAGTGGGGAAATGTGTGAGAATCTCCCCAGCACTGTCCAACATAAATATTCCATAAGTTACAGAAAAAAACCCAAAGAAACTTTTTGGCCAACCCAATAGGAGTTTGCATAGTGGAGAAAGAAGGCAGACCCACTAGGCTTCTGTGACTTGATTAAAACATCCCCTAAGAACATACAGTGCCCTTAGTTTCAATTCTATAATCAACTGCATCCTTATTACTGATTTGGCTGCCCAGAAACAAAGGAGGTACCCTGGCCAGTGGATAATTAATTCCCATGTGCATATGGCACTTAAAACTTTGGACATAAATAATTTTTTTAATTTTTAAATATTTATTTATTTTGGCTGCACTGGGTCTTCACTGCGGCACGCAGGATCTTCATTGCGGCATGTGGACTCTTAGTTGTGGCATGCATGCATGCAGAATCTAGTTCCCCAACCAGGGATTGAACCTGGCCCCCTGCATTGGGAGCACAGTCTTACCCATGGACCACCAGGGAAGTCCCTGACGTAAATAAACTTATATTTGGCTTATCAGTCTCCAGTGAGATTACTCTGCATGAATAAATTCTTAAGTGCTTGAATCACCCATGTGAACCAAAAATGTCCAGTTTCTGAAATGTCCAGTTTCTGAACTACTGTGGGAGTCAGAGGGACATTGGTGTGGATGCCACTTTATCTGTGTGACCTTGATTCCTGTCAGTCTCAATTTCCTCATCTGTAAATAAACACCAACAACTAGTGCCTGGAAGATGGCAAGTGCTCAAAAAGTGATAGCTTTATTATATTTAAGGCAAATTTGAAAGGAAGTGTATAATTGAGGTAAAAACATTTCATTTAAAAAGCAGCAGTATGGGACTTCCCTGGTGGCCCAGTGGTTAAGAATCCGCCTGCCAATGCCAGGGACACGGGTTCGAGCCCTGGTCTGGGAAGATCTCACATGCTGGGGAGCAACTAAGCCCATGCACCACAACTACTGAGCCTGCGCTCTAGAGCCCGCGAGCCACAACTACTGAAGCCCGCACACCTAGAGCCCGTGCTCCACAACAAGAGAAGCCACTGCAACGAGAAGGCTGCGCACCGCCACGAAGAGTGGTTCCCGCTTGTTGCAACTAGAGAAAGCCCGTACGCAGCAACAAAGACCCAACACAGCCAAAAATAAATAAATAAATTCTTAAAAAAAAAAAAAACAGCGGTATGGACCATCAAACCACATCAATTTAAAAGACATCCCTTGACAAGAGATGTCCCATGCAAGAGAGTTGAGAAGCGCAGTTAAAATGCTACAAGTAAAGTACCCCCTGTACTGTACAGATGGAGTCTCTTGCTTAGCAACTCTCGTGTTGTCTACCAAACACCCAGCCCATAATAGTTAGAGCATGACAACTGTTCACTCTAAATCCATGTGCTCAGCTTAGATTCAGAACTGATTTATAAAAATAGCTGCTGCTGCCGCTCTTTGAATCTCTTTGAGCTGATGACTGGACAGTGTTACCCTATAGGCCTAGAGCAGCTGTATTCCCTCACCACACCCATTTCTCTGTCTGCCCAGTCGAGCTGACGGCACCCCCACCCCACCCCACCCCCATCTCTGCAGCATACTATTCTCCCTCTTCCCGGGCTGAGTGAGCAAATTACAAGCACAAATATCCCCTGATGCAATGCCACAACCATCCCTGGGAAAGAGCAGAGGCAGTTGCCAAAAGCGCAGCAGCAGGAAAATGGGCGGGAGACACACACACACGCAGAGCAAGAAACACTGCAATCCTAGGGAGCCAGGGAGAGGGAATCGAGAGGCCCTGGGGAGCAATACTGTAACTGGACCGAGGA
Source organism: Pseudorca crassidens (assembly GCF_039906515.1). Taxonomy (NCBI): domain Eukaryota; kingdom Metazoa; phylum Chordata; class Mammalia; order Artiodactyla; family Delphinidae; genus Pseudorca; species Pseudorca crassidens. The sequence goes on from NC_090305.1 coordinate 67,718,160, forward strand.
GGGTGAGGAGAAAAGGGGGTTCCCAGGAGAAAGCTGGGTAACACTAACCATCCCGAGAAGCACGTTTCACTCTGGGTCTGGGTCCTTAAACACAGACCTAAGCGTAATCACTGTCTCCTCCCCAAAGCAGCAAATGCATTTAATTTACCCATTCCTGGATGGAAGGAAAACCCTAACATCCCCCGCCACCCCCACCCCCCCACAGGGTAATTTCACCGAAGAGCTCAAGCAACATACCAGCGGAGAACCTGGTCCATGTGCTAAATCACAATCTCTGTTCTGGGTAACATTTCCAACTGCCCCCGAGGTGCCTGTCCTATCCTCGCATCCCCACCCTTTACAGCAAGCGACCCCTGCGCACTCCCACAGCCAGAAACATGCTTAGTCCCCAAACAGTGCTAGGGCCACGCACGCAGGAAGAGCCCTGCCTGGGGCCCCGTTCTCCCGACCACCCTCCAGCCCCTCCCGTAACCCCTGACCCTGCACACTCTCTAAGGCTCGCCTCAGTCCCACCTCAACTGACCCCCCAAAGCCTCACGGGACAACCTTTGAGTTCTACGTCCTCGAGCCCCACCGGGGCCTGACCCTGCACCCTCTCTAAGGCTCGCCTCAGCCCCACTTCAACTGACCCCCCAAACCTCACGGGACAACCTTTGAGTTCTCCTATGTCCCCGAGCCCCACCCAGGGCCCCAGGCTGCAGCCGACCCTCGCTCCCCAGGCTCAGCCCCATTCCTCGCCCAAGGCGTGCCTCTCGGCCCCACCGCTCCAGACCCCAGCAGCTGGACCTCTCAGCCCGCCCCGCCCGGCGAGTCTCCGGATCACGCCTCGAAGACTTGCAATATCACGCCCGCAGGCCCCCCGCCCGGCCGCCCCCGCGTCCCGAAGCCGGCGGCCACCGCCCTTCCCCGCTTCGGGAGGGCCTGGTGGGGTCCCGGGCGGCCGCGGGGCGAGGCTCGGGCAGTCCCGGGGGCAGTGGGGAGGCCACCCCTCTGACGGGGCCCCGCCTGCCGCTGCACCTACCCGCCGCCGCCGCTGCGCCGGAGCCTGAGCCGGAGCCGGAGGGAGCCGGGAGATGGCCGAGAGCAGCCGGGAGGAGCCGGGAGCCAGCGAGCGAGCCCGAGGGGCGGGACGCAGGGAGAGGCCGCTTCCTCGTCGCCCTCTTGAGGGCCGGCGCGAGGGAGGGACGCCGCCACCGCCTATTCCGCGGGCGCCGCGTCTCCTGCCAATAAGCGCGGTGAGGGGGCGGGCGGACGACAGCGGCGGACCAATAGGCGCCGGCCCCGCCGCCTCGACCCCGCCGGGGTAGCGGCCAAGCGGAGGGCCGTTGGGGGCGAGGTACGCATGGGGGCTTCAGACGCCCGCCTCCCGCCCGCCTGCTGCCGCCAGAGCGGCGGGAGGACAGACCGGCCTACTCCGCTGCTCTGTGCATTGATCGTCGCTTCCTTTTAGAACTTGGTGCCTGGAGCGGGGAGGATGTGAGCGGCGGGGCACACGCGGCCGGGCCTGTGGCTCTATGACGTAACCTGGGAGGGGCGCGGGGCGGGACCTGGGGCGCTGGCCAGCTGGGCGCTGGAAAGAACCCTAGCGGGATGAGGACGCAGCCGGGGGGCCTCTCCTGGGCTGCTCTGCCACCAGCCACAAGTGAAGTGGCTGTTCCAAGTTGAGATACTTTATAAGTGTAGAATACACACCGAATTTCCGAGACTTAAAAATATATATAAAATAGCTCATTCATAATCATTGATTACAATTTGGGTCATTACAAAATTGATTGCAGGTTTGAATATCTTTGGTTAAATAAAATATATTTTAAAACAATTTCATGTTTCTTTTTTACTACTTTTTAAATGTAACTACTGGAGGGACTTCCCTGGTGGCGCAGTGGTTAAGAATCCGCCTGCCAATGCAGGGGACACGGGTTCAATCCCTGCAGAGCAACTAAGCCCGCGAGCCACCACGACTGAGCCCACGTGCCACAACTACTGAAGCCCGCGGGCCTAGAGCCCGTGCCTTGCAACAAGAGAAGCCACCAAAATGAGAAGCCCGCGCACCGCAACGAAGAGTAGCCCCTGCTTGCTGCAACTAGAGAAAGCCCGCGCGCAGCAACAAAGACCCAATACAGCCAAATAAAGAAATTTAAAAAATAAAATGTAACTACCAGCAAAAGTAGAATTACTGTTTGGTTCACATTGCATTTCTGCTGGGTAACGCTGGTCCGGAAGTTAAAAGTGATAGCTGACACTGTATTGAATGCTCACTATATTCCGCGCATTCTCTAAGTATGTGATACCTAATAACTCATTTAAATGATCACAACAATCCTATATAGTTGGTATTCATGTTCTTATTATCATTTTACAGATGAGAAAACAAACAGAACTTTAGTGACTTACCTAACTGGTGGTTGCTAGAGAGGAGGAGGGTGAGGAGTTGGGCAAAATAGGTGAAGGGGGTTAAGAGGTACAAACTTCTAATTATAAGTAAGTCACAGAGATGTAATATACAGCATGAGGAATATAGTTGATAATACTAAATACTGTAATAATTTTGTATGGTGAAAGATGGTTACTAGACATTGTGGTGATCATTTTGTAATGTATTTAAATGTTGAATCACTGGGAATTCTCTGGTGGTCCAGTGGTTAGGACTCTACACTTTCACTGCTGAGGACGCGGGTTCAATCCCTGGTCGGGGAACTAAGATCCCACAAGCGTTGGGGTGCTGCCAAAAATAAATTAATAAATAAATATCGACTCACTATGTTGTACACTTGAAACTAACATTATATTGCATATCAACTATACTTAAAATTAAATAAATTAAAGGATAAGTGGAAAAGGGATAGCACTGCGAATTTGGAGCCCTGGAAAGGACTTTAAGCCAATCACAGAAAACTGAAATGACTGATCTGGATCACACACCAATTAATAAGACAGGTGTCTTGGCCCAAACCCAGAGATTTCCCCCTCTCTCACCTTACCCAGACTCCAAAGTAGGAGAACTACCATTGCAAGCCTGAATTCATTCATCCAACAGATGTTGACTGAGTACCTGCACATCAGGAAGGGTCACACAGTGAAGGGCACATGTACAAAGATAAAAAAGATTAGGTTTCCTCTCTCGTGAAATTAGCATTACTTCACACCAAAGCCCACTGAAGAAAAGCACACAGGTGGGAGCTAAAAAAGTTACTTTGCTCCTTCTCCCTGCTGCCTGGAATAAACAGCCCCTAGGCCTATCCCAGGCTTTTTGAATAGAATTGGCTTTGAAATCCTTAGAAGACAGATGGCTAGGAAGATTCAAAAGTGTTGGAATCCTCCACTTCTTCCTTAATGTAACAGAGTCACCATGTTCTGTGTATCCCAAGCTAGACAACCATCTCAGTTATTCCCTTCCTTCTCCCTTCTCAGGCCTACCAGATGCTCCTTCTGCCTCAGAAACATCTCCATCAACATGGATGCTGTTCCCTGTTCTCTTTCCTGTATACTGCCACGGCTACTTCCAAGTCCTCTGCCAAGCTTGACAACCTTCTGGACACCCCCCCTCCAATTCATATACACCCTCCTGCACCCCTTATATACCTCTCTATTAACAGTACTCACCACATATGTGGTAATTATTTGTGTAAACATAGATCTGCCCTAATTGTTTCTCAAGGTATAGGTACTTTCTGTTTGCCCACCTGCAATAGGAAAGAACTTTCCCTTCAGTTCCAGGGTACCCAGGATAAAACACAGAGCCCCAGGGAATTCCCTGGCCATCCAGTGGTTAGGACTCTGAGGTTCCACTGCTGGAGGCTGGGGATTCCATCCCTGGTTGGGGAACTAAGATCCTGCAAGCCACATGGAATGGCCAAAAAAACAAAAAAACAAAACGTAGATTCCCAGCATCTCAGAGTTGGAAGGGAATCTTAGCAAACATTTAGTCCCATGTCTAAGGATATATTCTTGAAGCTCCAGAAGTTCACAAGAAGACATTTTAGAGTTATCCAATATATTTATTATCCATGAAAATCATGCTTTATATTTATTCATCCAATTTTTTTTTTAAGGCAGAGCCAGGTGGCACGTGGGCATGTGGGATCTTAGTTACCCAACCAAGGATCGAACCCAGCCCCCTGCATTGGAAGTGTGGCGTCTGAACCACTGGACCTCCAGGGAAGGCCCTATTCATCCAAATTTTGATCAAAATTTTGGCCAGGACACAAACATGGGCAGAGTCCAATGGCTTACCATAGAGCCTTCCCTCTAGTTTTAACCTAAACTACTTCAGCAGCTTTCCTTTGCATTACAATCCTGAAAATGGCTTCCAAGATCCTGTGCAATGATGCTGTCTCTGTTACCCCTCATCGTCTGCCTTGTTTCTCAATATGTCCAGCATTATCTGCCTTCTTTGTTTCCTGAACTTTCCCCTCTCAGGACCTTCCTCAGGCTGTTTTCTCTGCCTATTCTGATTTGTAGGTAATATGAATTTCTGCATAGAAAATTAGGGAAGATCTACAAACTATTAGAATTAATAAGAATTCAGCAAGGTTACTGGATACGAAGTTAACATACAAAAAGGAATAGCATTCCTAAATACCAATAATCATCAATTACAAAATGGGATAGAAAAAAATCTCATTCATCACAGTGAAACAATAAAATTGTTATGGAGCCTAGGAATAAACCTAACAACAGAATTGTAAGACCCCGATAGAAAAATGTTATAAAACTTTATAACTTTTAGAAGAAAATATAGGGAGATATCTTGATGCTCTCAAGGTAGGAATTTCTGGCTGAAATTTCTTGGTACCAACACTTGTCAGATAAATACACAATTTTTACATACCAGTTTTTATCATAATTTATGATGTTTATGTTAGAATTCCATGAGGAGAGGGAAATATAATTACATGGATTCAAATTCAAATAGGATAGAGAAATAGAACTTAAGAGCCAGAAGGGTCTTTTGGGGTCATTTAGCCCAAACCTTTTTCAGGTGAGGTAATTGGAACATGTCGAAGACCCACAAAAAAGTGGCAGAATCCAGACTTAAACCCATTTTCCGACTCTCAGGCGGGTACTTTTTGCCCCCACCCCTTCTTTCATCTTTAAAATGGTGTAGCATAGTGATTCAGCAAACATATGTATGTATGTGTATATATATATATATATATAAATAAATAAAACATGTATTTGTACATACATATATACTCATTAATCAATATTACATGTTTTATATATAATACAACATATTAATATGTAACATAGAATATTATATATATGTATTATATGGAGGTTTCAGGTAAGCCTTTATAAAAAGACAAACTCAGCTGCATTTCTTCCACCTGTCCAGAATATGGACACAATGCCTAAAGGTAAAACAGCCATCTTATGACAATAAAGACAAAAGCTATGGACTATGGGCTGAGGGTGAAAATTGGAAAATAGGAGGAGACTAGGTCCTTAACATCTTCCAGCAGCTGCACTAATCTTTGACTACCCACCTCTGGACTTCCTATGAAGTGAGAAAAGTAACCCCTATCTCTTAAAGCCATCATTAGTCAATGATGGAGATTTCTCCATTGGTGTAAGCCACCATTGGTCTCTGCCATTTGCAGTGAAATGCAACCCCAAATGGTACATGGAGTAAAAGCCCTGGACTCCAAATTGAGAAACCACGTTACAGTCCCAGCTCTGCCAGGAACAAGCTGTATGGCCTTGGGCAAGCCATTTCCCATCCCTGGGCCTCATGTTGCTCATCTCTATCAGGGGAAGTAGAACAAGATGGCCTCACCTCTCTCTTCACTCACTTGCATGCTGTGTAATGTACAGGGTGGGACTTCCTCTCCCTTGAAATAAGACTACTTCTTTCAAGGTTCATTAAGTGTTTCCTTGTTCCTGTGACCTCTGGAGTAATTACAAGAGCCTGTTCCTTTTGAGTGCATGTGATACAAAACACAACTTTGGGGTATTCCCTGAACACAAAGTCCCCTAGCTAGGTCCTTGCTCTCTCTTCCTTTGGTGAGTTTCATTTACCTACAACTAGAGGGAGCACAAAGGGGGTTTTACTCTAAAACTAATGGAGCACTGTGCCCACCTCTGCCCTACAGTTGCTGTGTAATTTCTCCTCTTGGGGTCTCAAATTCATCATTTGTGAAATGAGAGGGTTGCAGATGTTCAAAGGGCCCTTCAAGCCCTGACATTCTAAGACTGCATTACACCTTCTGAATTTCATCTCACATTGGGATGGTACTTCCCTGGTTGCTAAATGATTTGCTCTCTGGTATTACAGTTAAGCTTTCTATAACTCTGAGATAGGCAGGGCTAGTATTATCATCCCTATTTGGAAACTGAGGAAACAGATTCAGGGATATGGAGTGATATGCCTACCAGCAAACACTTAGTAAGTGGTAGATCTGGAAGTAGAAGCCCAACCTTTGACTCCTTGTTCAGTGCTCTTTCCACTACACCTTGATTATTTTGTTTCCTCTTTCCTTTTTCTCTCCAGGATCCACTTCCTGGCTACAAGTCAAAACTGCTCTCAACTGTGACCCTATCACTGTGACTGCTCAGAATAATGCCCTCAGTTCCAGGCACTTGGCCAGCTCAGCAGACACCTGGCTTTCCCCCAATTCTTCTTCCATTTTCCATTCTGAACCCTCAGTCTCAATAAAACCTCCTAGCTTCTCCCCAACTCTGACTCCAAGCATCACATCCCATCCAGAGCTCCACTGGATATATCACCATGTTGAACCAGAATCTGGCCCTTTGTCTCAATATGCTTGAGACAACTCTCATCCTGGTTCTGTTATTGCTTCTTCACCTCACTCTTCACTCCATCCAACCTCTTGTTCAGCATCTGAAGCCCCTAAAGAGATAAGCCATGGTCAGAGAAGATGTGAACTGGAAGGCCCTTAGAGATCTTCCAGTCCAAAGGCCCAGCAGAAGTTGAAAATGAGGAAATTGTTTAGTCACAATATAAAAGAGTGGGGTGGGGACTGTAAGGAGCAGGAGGGCGCTGACCCCAACTCCAGCCAATTGCTGCCCGTTCCTGGAAATGTGGGCCCAGTGTGGTCACACTGGAGCCAAACGTTTATGTACAGTGTCCTGGTTGTTGAGTGTTGACAACTAATTCAGCCTTTTTAAAAATACTCTCGGGCTTCCCTGGTGGCGCAGTGGTTGAGAGTCCGCCTGCCAATGCAGGGGACACGGGTTTGTGCCCCAGTCCGGGAAGATCCCACATGCCGTGGAGCGGCTGGGCCCGTGTGCCATGGCTGTTGAGCCTGCGCGTCTGGAGCCTGTGCTCCGCAATGGGAGAGGCCACAACAGTGAGAGGCCTGCGTACCGCAAAAAAAAAAAAAAATACTGTCTAGGCCAAACACAGCTGTGGACCAGTGGCTCTTGGGTTGCCAATTTGCAGCCTGTGCTCTGGTCCAAATCCTTCACCCACAGATAAGAGGCCAACATCATGCACCAGATCAGCAGGAGAGGAGGAGGCAGGACCCAGACTTCAGACCTTCTATTCAGAGCTCACCATCCGTCACTCTGAAGCCAGAAAGCAGCTTTGGCCAATTTAACAAGCCTCTGGTGAGAGCCTGCTCTAGAAAGATGTTCTGAGAGGAGACAAAGATGAAGGGATTCTTTTAAAAGATGCCTGCCTTAGCTCCATGGCACTTCTTCACTTAGCTTGGGATCAAAGATTTGGCAGGTTGGGACAAACTAACTTATATTTAGGAAAGAGCTACCCACGTTCATGGAATTCCTGTGGGCACAGTCCACACTGATTGAATTAGGATTCCGGGGACTTTGCGGGGGAGCATTTTCTGAAATTTTTATTTGGAAATAATTTTAAACATACAAAGTTGCAAGGATAAAAATAGTGCATAGCACGTTCATGTACCCTTTACCAAAATTCACCTCTTTTTCAGATTTTTCCCATTTGCTTGATTATGTGCTGCACACACACACACACACCACACACAAATAATATATTTGGAGTTTGAGTGTAGATCACATGCATCATAGCTTTTTACCCCTAAATAGTTCAGCATGTGTTCCTAATGATGCTATTTCTTATAACCACAATACAGATTTCAACCTCAGTAAATGTATTTATTTATTTATTATTTTTAGTTGTGGCATGCGAGCTCATAGTTGTGGCATGCAGGCTTCTTAGTTGCAGCATGTGGCCTTCTTAATTGCAGCATGTGGACTTCTTAGTTGTGGCATGTGCACTCTTAGTTGCGGCGTGAAAGCGGGATCTAGTTCCCTGACCAGGGATCGAACCCGGGCCCCCTGCATTGGGAGCACAGAGTCTTAACTACAACTGCATCACCAGGGAAGTCCCAACCTCAGTAAATTTACATTGACTCAGTTCTATCTAATCTACCATTCATATTCCAATTTTGTCAATTGACCCAGTAATGTCCCTTAAAGTATTTTTCTTCTTCCTCCAAAACAGGACCCAGTCCAGGATCAAACGTCACATTTCGTTGTCATGTCTCTTTAGTTTTCTTTAATGTGGAATATTTTCACAGGCTTTGTGTGTGTGTATATGTGTGTGTTTTTTAATGACATTAACATTTTTGAAGAATACAAATTCTTCAATATTCCCCTTTTTTTAAATTAGAATGTATCTCATCTGGGGAGTCTGATGTTTTCTCGCTGTTAAATTCAGCTTATATCAATACATCCCAGTCAGAATACTGCATGAACAATGGCATGTCCTCAGAATATCATACTAGGAGGCATGCCATGTCCATCTGCCCATCACTGGTGATGTTAATTTTGATCATTGAGACAAGGTGTGTTCTGATTTCTCCAGTGTACTGTTACTATTTTTTCCCTTGCAACTAATATGCAATCTGTGGAGAGATGCTTTGTCACATGCTCAGATCCTGCTCCTCATCAAAGTTATTCCCCAGATTCGTCATCCATTGATGATTCTTGCCTAAACCAACCTTTCCTATGATGACTGCACAGTGGTGTATTTTCCATTCCACCTCTCCTTCCACAGTTACCTGTTGACACTCAGCATTTTGTTGTCAACTATATCCCTCCCTTCTGCAGGGGTGCAGTGTTGATCTCTATCAAGGTAAGTGAGATCTGGAGTTCCACTAGAAAACAATCATTCATGTCTAATGGAGGGAAAGGAGATAGCCAACATTGCCCAGCCCCTAAGAGCAGATAAAGGTGAACTGGAACAGTAACTCCAAGTGTTTCAGCTAAAGGAGCTGAGACCCTCAGAGAAGTAAAGTGGCACAGAGATTCCTCTATGCAGGGGCTTCACACAAACAGTGTCTGTTTCAGGACTTCCCTGGTGGTCCAGTGGGTAAGACTTCACACTCCCAATGCAGGGGGCCTGGGTTCAGTCCCTGGTCAGGGAACTAGATCCCACATGCATGCCACAACTAAGAGTCTGCGTGCTGCAACTAGGACCTGGTGCAGCCTAAATAAGTAAATGTTTTTTAAAAAATTATAAAACAAAATAAAAAAACAGTGTCTGTTTCAAATTCTGTCTCTCTCTCTTCCCCTCACCTGCTCTGTGACCTCCAACAGCTCACCTAACTTCTTGCAGCCTCTGGTCCCTAATTCTTACCTTAGCGGCTCATTGGGAAGATTAAGAAACAATGCTCATCTTACTGGGCCCACAGAGTGCTAAATGAGAGTTACATATTATACAGAATATAGGAAAATTAGGTTGTGCTTGAATTATGTTTCATTTCAACAAACATATGCTGAGAATCTACCACATACCAAGGCACTATGGTGGAGGCTAAAGACTAGCCTAGAGGTAGAGACTAAATACATCAGCCCTCAAAAAGCTCACAATCTAGAGGAAGAAAAAGTTCCACTCCTTCCACTCCTAGTACTTACCCCCTCCCCAAATTAAAACATACATCCACACAAAGATTTCTTTAAGAATGTTTATGGCAGGACTTCCCTGGTGGCTCAGGGGTTAAGAATCCGCCTGCCAACGCAGGGGACACCGGTTCAAGCCCTGGTCCAGGAAGATTCCCACATGCCACGGAGCAACTAAACCCATGCGCCACAACTATTGAGCCTGCGCTCTAGAGCCCACGAGCCACAGCTACTGAGCCCAAGTGCCACAATTACTGAAGCCCGCGCCCCTAGAGCCCACACTCCTCAAGAAGAGAAGCCACCGCAATGAGAAGCCCGTGCACCGCAACAAGGAGTAGCCCCTGCTCACCACAGCTAGAGAAAGCTCGCACGCAGCAACGAAGACCCAACGCAGCCAAATATAAATAAAATAAATAAATTTATTTAAAAAAATAGATGGATAGCAGCATGGATAGATGGACAGATATGTGATAAAACAAGGATGATAAAGTATTAACGGTAGAAACAAGATGTCAGAGAAATGGGAGTTAACTGAAAAATTCTCTCAGCTTTGCTGTACATGTGAAATATTTCATAATAAAATGTTGGAGTGGAAAGCCAGTACTGTACAGTGCGAGTCAGAGTTTGATAAATGATGTGGTAGAGAAATAACCAGTTTTCTCTGCTGTGGGAGTGGAGAGGAGAAAGTGATTACTTCTGCTGCGGGTGGATGGTGGCAGGGGTCAAGCAGAGTCTCAGAGAGGAGGAGTCCTAGGAAATGGGCCTAAAAGATAAGATTTTAAACGCAGAAGAGGGAAAGGGGGAAAAGGGTATCCCAGTAGGTAAAACAGGGCAGCATGAAAATGCTAGGCTCTTTTGGGAAGCTGCAAGGGAGCAGAGAGACTTTGGGGACAGAATGGCAAGAGAGGAGGCCGATGAGTTGAACTGTGCTCAGGCTGGGATGGGAATTAAAAGACAGACAAGAGCATGTGGTTTTGACTCAGTAAACAATGGGGAGCCACTGAGTGTGTGTTTGTGTAAGGCTTTGACATCTGACAGCCAGAGTAGAGGAAGGCAGTGGAGAGAGCCAGCAATGCAAAGAACAGCCAGCAGTGGGGAGAACAAGTCAAAGTTTTCTATTGCTTTTATTAGCCAGCTGACAAGGAGGGCAATTTTTGTGACAGAAAAGCGGTCAAGACATGACCTTCCCGGAGGTGAGAAGTCTGAAAGTGAATCAGGGAGATAATTCAGTTTGTCTTAATTCCCAGCTCTCTAGTAACTTTGATCTCCCTAAAGACTTCCTGTTCCCTTTGAAGGTCTAGGCTGCCCGTTGACCTCCCCTCTGGCCCTCAGCCACAGCCCAGAACCTGCAGCTCACCCTCAGCACCCTCCGGAATGAACACACTGGGAGTCGGGAAGCCTGCTTTCCAGTCCTGCTGTTGCCACCATCCCTCGCTGCGGCCCAGGTCCCTCACCTGTAAATCAGTTGTGCTGGCCCCACTGTTCCCTGTGGTTCCTTCCAGTTTTGAGACTTCTCTACTCCAGTCTTTTTCTTTTCTTTCTTTTTCTTTCTTTTCTTTTTCTTTTTTTTTTTTTTTTTTTGGCTTTGCCATGCAGCTTGCAGGGTCTCAGTTCCCTGACCAGGGATTGAACCCATGCCCCCTGCATTGGAAGCGCGGAGTCCTAACCAATGGAACGCCAGGGAATCCCTACTCCAGGCTTCTTGAAACCAGCCCGCCAGGCTCTCTCTCAAATGTTAATTTTCCCCTTGATGTGCAGGTGTCTTTCTGATCACAGCCCCCACTGTCGTTTTCCTATCTTACCTCTTTCCTCCCCGGTCAGGGGTGTCACTGCGGTGTCCAGCTCCAGCTCCTGGCTGATCTGGGCTGAGGCTTGAAAGAGCCCTGCTGGCAGGTCAGGAGCCTCTGAGCTTCAGGGGCTGAAAGTGTGAAAGGGGTAACAATTCCCACTGCCCTGGTTGTAAGAATAACAAGAAAGTGATGTGTGAATGCACAGCCTGGGGACTCATCTTCTCTCCTCCACACCTTAAGAATCCGCCTGCTAAGTGAAGAAGTGCCATGGAGCTAAGGCAGGCATCTTTTAAAAGAATCCCTTCATCTTTGTCTCCTCTCAGAACATCTTTCTAGAGCAGGCTCTCACCAGAGGCTTGTTAAATTGGCCAAAGCTCCATTTTCCCAAGTTCACAGAGGACAGGTAGTGACTTACCTGAAAAGGATACAGGACAGTCACAGCCCTCCTTGGTCCAGCACCCACGACATCTGTTTCCAATCTTCACACCAGCCCTGCAAGCAAGACAGGACAGAAATGCCCCATTTCCCCAACCCTGACTGAGTTCTAGGAAAAGCTCAAAGTTTCACACACATAATCTCCTTTAATTCTCACAGTGAGGCTGGTATCTGTTCCCCTTCTGACAGTTAAGGAACTGAAGGCCCAGAGAAGCTACATAACTTGTCCAAGGTCACACAGCCAAATCCCAGAAATTGACAATCAAAGTATCAAAAGGAAGAATTACTTGGTGTCCTATATGCCCAGCACTGACTTTTAAAAATATATACTATAATCCCCACAGCTAGAGTCAACTCAGGCCCTGAGAAGCCTGTCCCGGGGTCCTGGCGCACACATGGGAAGGTGGGGGTGGGCAGGGTTGCTCACCAGTCTGGGGTGGCAAAAGGAAAAGGCCTAGAGGTGGCATTTGCTGCTTCCTGAGGGACAGCAGGACTTCCCCAGACTCATCCATTCACTAAGCTAATCCTGAAGCTTCACCTGAGAGTCAACTGGTGGGAAAGAGGCAAGGGAGGGCCTCTGGGGTCTCTCAAAGACGCAGAGTCAGGAAGCTGAGAAATGGCAAGGCACATGCAGGGCGGGCATGTTCGGAGAAGTAGGAGCAGAGAGGAGAGTAGACTCCCTTTGGTGGGTGGAGGTCCCTCTAGGCCTCGGCTCCCAGGAGCAGCTTCCCATGCTATCTGAGCAGGCAGGCCATGTGCAGTCTATCTTCCATGGATACCCCCAGCACCGCACTTGTGGGCTCAATAAAAGCTTCAGAAGAATGCAGCTCAGATGCCACCCCTGGCGGCCCTTCCCTGACTCTACTCGGGGGAAGAGGTTCATGTCCTCGGGTTATGTGTTCACCAGATGATGAGCACCTTCTGCCCTGGTCCAAGCCACCTCTGATTCCTCCATCCACAGCAAGTGGTGCTGTGTCTTCACTGGGTTGTGTACTTATACTGCCTCAACTACTGCCAGGGCACATGGTCCCCTAAATAGATGACATGGGGGCAGGACTGCTGGATCCCCATGGGAGGCTGGGTCCCCTGGAGTCCCACTCAGCTTGGAGAGCCCATGACTTCTGAACAAACCTTCCCATCCTCATTATCTGTGGTTACTTAAAAATATGTCCAAAAATTCTTAGACACTTTTCCCTTTCAAAGGTGGAGCCTTGTTCTTCTCCCCTTGAATGCGGGCCAGACTTAACGACTTGCTTCTACTGCATAGAATGTGGCAGAAGCAGTGCTCTGACTTTGGAGGCCAACACATAAAAAGTTATAGCTTCCTCCTGGTTCCTTCCTCTCGGACCGCTCACTCTGGAGGACGTCAGTCACCATGGCTTTAGGACACTTATGCAGCCCTGTGGAGGAGCCCCTGCGGGAAGGAAGGGAGGTCTCTCATCATCAAAGCCAGCACCAGCTGGCCAGATGAGTGAGTGAGCCCTGTGGAAGGGGATGCCCCAGCCTTAGTCAAGCCTTCAGATGACTGCAGCCCCTGCCCATGCATGATCACAATGCTTGAGACTTCAAGCCAGGACTGGCCAGCCAAGCCATTCTCGATATCCTGATCCACAGAAACTGTGAGAGATAATGAATGTTTCTTGTTGAATTAAGCCACTAAGTTTTGGGTAATTTGTTGCACAGCAGTGGATAACTAAGACATTATCCTCCTCCCCATTGCCTCTCAGAAAGCTCCCTCTGCTCCAGCCATACTGAACCACTAAATGTTCAAAGCAACACATTTCTGCTGAGTACCTTGTGTACCAGCCCAGGCCAGACACGGGATAGGGCAGTGAACCGGCTAGATCAGCATGGCCACTGTCCTGAGGAGCTTAAGGGGTCACACACTGCAAACATTTACAGATCCTGCTTTGGCCCACATTGTGCCCTCACCCAGAAAGCTTGCCCCAGCCCACCCCTTATAGCTAGATCCTGAACATTTTTGAATTGACCATTCTCCTTCAGCCCTGAACCTCCTCCATGAAGCCTTTTCTGACTGCCCCATTGGAAATGAGCTTTCTCATCTCTGAACTCCTATAAAGCTTTATCTCAACCTTAGCTTGACCACTTAACATCTTCCTTGTACTATGATTATTCATGTTCATTACCTCTCAGGTTAGCTGCTGTAGTCCCCTTGGGGAAGATGTCTTATATGCGTCTGTATTCCCCACATAACTAGTATACAAAGTGTCATGTGCATAGTTATCATTCAAGAAATGTACATTATGCAAATGAACATGTGAATGAAGCTTTCCAAACCCCTCCTTTAGAATTTTTATGGAGGCTGCTTTACACAGATGGGATCTATTAAATCTCTGGCGATTGATTCAACCCCCAGCCCCTCTGCCCTCCCCAGAGGTCAAGGGGGCGGGATGAGAGTTCCAATCTCTAATCACCTGGTTAGTTTCCCTGGCAACCAGCCTCTATCCTTAGGTGCTTTCCAAAAGTCACTAGGTTGACTTAACTTGGGTGTGGTTGACCAGAGTTTGTTATGAATATCAAGATATCTTTATTGATCTTTCCGCTTAGGAAACTTCAAGAGATTTAGGAACTCTGTGCCAGGAATGGAGATGAAGGTCAAATATATATCTATTATAAATCACAATATCACAGTGAAAAGTCTCATTGGGCGGTGGGATTTCAAACAAGTACTGAGCAGCATTTTACTTGCCAAACTTACTTGACAAAGTAACAGCTTATCTTCCTGAACTTTCTCAGTGGTAGAGTTTGGATTCAGGCATTAAGCTCTCTTAACACTTTTTTTTTAAGTTATTGTAAAATATATGTAGTATAAAACTTACCATTTTAATAATTTTTAAGTGTACAGTTCAGTGGCATTAAGTACCCTCACATTCTTCTGCAACCCACACCACTATCCATCTCCAGAACTTTTTTTTTTCTTCTTATTTTTTTTTTTTGCGGTACGCGGGCCCCTCACTGTTTTGGCCTCTCCCGTTATGGAGCACAGGCTCCGGACGCGCAGGCTCAGCGGCCATGGCTTACGGGCCCAGCTGCTCCGCGGCATGTGGGATCTTCGCGGACCGGGGCACGAACCCGCGTCCCCTGCATCGGCAGGCGGACTCTCAACCACTGCGCCACCAGGGAAGCCCAATCTCCAGAACTTTTTCATCATCCCATATTGGAATTCTCTACCCATTGAACACTAACTCCCCAGTCTCCCTGCCCCAGTCCCTGGTAACCATTGTTCTATCTTCTATCTATGAATTTGACTACTCTAGGTATAACATATAAGTAGAATCATACAGTATTTGTTTTTTATGGCTGGCTTATTTCAGTTAGCATAATGTCTTCAATGTTCATCCATGTTGTAGTATACATCAGAACTGCATTCTTTTTTTTTAATGTCTTTTTTTTTAACATCTTTATTGGAGTATAATTGCTAATGTCTTTTTTAAAAGAATTTATTTATTTATTTATTTGGCTGCACCAGGTCTTAGTTGCAGCACTTGGGATCTTCGGGTGAAGCATGCAGGATCTTTCAGTTGCGGCAAGTGGAATCTAGTTCCCCGACTAGGGATCAAACCCGAGCCCCCGGCAGTGGAAGCATGGAGTCCTAACCACTGGACCACCAGGGAAGTCTCAAATGCTTTTTGATAAAAATGATTGTGTTATGAGCATCCTTACTTTGAGCATAATGAGTGTTTCTTGATGCCTCAGCGTTGACATGCCGAATCCTTCTACCTCTGTCGGTGCCTGTTTCTCTCTACAATGAAAGGGCTCACTTGGGTCTTCTTTATAGCTATGACTGTGGCTTTTGCCTTCCTTGAAGTCTTGGGCCCTGACTCCATCTGTCCCTTGGGCAGGAGTGGGTGGACTGTGTGTTCTCTAGACAGAGAAGGGATATGACCTTGGTCAGCACATTTTCTTGGCCTGGAAAGCCCATTGTAAGGGGCGGGTAAGCACAGTATAATAAATATAAACAAGAATATTGTACTATCATTATAAATGAGATAAATATTGCTGTATCAGCAATCATATCACAATATCTAAATGTATCAAAGTAACACCTTGTATACCTTAAAATTATACAATGTTACACATCAAATTTATTCAACTAAAATTTTTTTTAATAATAAAAATAAAAGGGTGCACAACGGCGATGAAGAGTGGCCCCCGCTTGCCGCAACTAGAGAAGGCCCACACACAGAAACGAAGACGCAACACAGCAAAAACAAACAAATTAATTAATAAACTCCTACTCCCAACATCTTCTTTAAAAAAAAAAAGAAAAAAAAGAAAAGTCTGCTTCTGACACTTTCTGGAAGGAGACAGGATATAAAAAAAAAAAAAGGGTGCACAAGTGAGTCAAAGGAGATGAACTCAGGGAGTCTGAAGCCATAGCTAGGAACACACATCTGACTCTTGCATCATGACAGGCCACACCCCTCTCTGCTCAAGCAGGTTGGTGAAAACCACCTCCAGGCATTTCTCCTGGCACATATCACCCCAGAACCCAGCCAGAGATCAGCACTGATGTCAATGGGGAATCCCAGGCAATCGGCACTCATGCCCAAGACCCAGCCTGAAGAGAGGGACATGGCAGCCTAGTCTGGCTCTTCAGGACACCCAGCTGAGGAAAACACTGCCTAGAGGCATGGTTAACAGTTTATGTATGGAAGGAAGCCCCTGCCCCAGAGAACTTCTCTGAGATCCCACAAGGGGATACAGCACCCACACTCTGTACCTGCCTGTCCCAGACCTGAGACTCATGGGTGTGTTCAGCATCCTTCCTTAAAAGCATGGGAGATAAGTATGATGCTGTACATGCCAGCATCACCCTGTTTCTGGGCTCCAGTCCTGGCTCCTTCATAATGAGCTGTGAGGACTTTAGATGATGTACCAGAACCCAGCATACCCTTGGTAAGTGGAATCAAGGCTCATCATCATCATGTTTCAGCTCTATTGGAGGGGAGAGTAGGCTGACCATGAGAGGTTGTGGGTTTTGTCATCTACAGCATGTGAAAAACCAGAGAAGACCGAAGGAGAGGAACACAGTGAGCAGGAGCAGAGGGCTGTTTCCAGGCTGCCATGGACCTGGGGGGCAGGTCACACACTTACCAGTCCAGTCCCATTCTCAGCAGTCAGAAGAAGCTCTTGCCCAGGTCAGTTGCTCAAGCTTGGGACTCACCTGCCCAGTTTAGACTGGAAAGTCACTGGAGAAGGCCCTGTTCAGCTAACGGGCAGGAAAAAGACACACAATTTGTTCCAAGATAGAACCTAAGGGGGCTGTGCTTCATGCGACTCCCCTGGCTCTTCCCTGGGTGCCGGTGATGTTGCTCACATCATCAGGAATGAAGCGCTGCACAAGTAATTTGGGGCCAAAGCACCTGGCTGTGAGCACTGGCTTTGTCACTCACCAGGGAGTGATCTTGGGCAAGTCAGTTAAGTTCCATAAACCCCAAGTTGCTCATCTATAAATCAAGCACAGGGTTAGTGAGAGGGTCAAGGGAGATAGATAACACATGAAAGTGCTTTGTAAATGATCAAACTCTACACAAATAATAGGTATTATTATTATTAAATAACTCCATGGCCAGGATTCTGGATTCTGGTATTGGCCCTGCCTTTACCTAGAGTAAGTCCCTAACCTCTCTGCCCATTTAAATAGTTGGGCTAGGGACTTCCCTGGTGGCGCAGTGGTTAAGATTCTGCACTGCCAATGCAGGGAGCCTGGGTTCAATCCCTGGTCTAGAAACTAGATCCCACATGCATGCTGCAACTAAGAGTTCGCATGTCACAACTAAGGAGCCCTCCTACCGCAACTAAGACCCGGCGCATCCAAAAAAATAATTGGGCTAGAAGAGTTTCTCTATTCAATTCAGTCTAACAGTCAACAGGATCAGAGTAGTAAAGGCAGGAGTTGTGAACCTTGCGTGGGAGGGGCATGCAAAGGCAAACGGACAGCAGCAACCAGCACTGAAAGACCACAGGAAGAGACCTCACGTGGGGTAGCCTAAAGTATGGCATTGAGCCAAGCTTCTGGTAGTGCTGGGTTTAACCAGGGAGGCCTCAGCTCAACCTCAGTTTCCTGAGCAGCTCCAGGACAAAGCTGGCACCACTGTTTGGAAGGGCCACTCCATGCAGGACTGGTGTCTGCAGGCCAGGCAGACATGATGTCATCTGTGCATCTGGAAACCACAGACCAGCCCTCCCGGGTCTCCAGCGGCTCTCATGTTTTCTGGCCAGGATCCCCAAGTTCCGTTCTCTCTCTATCCCCAACCCTTTGCATTCCAGGCTCCCAAGGAACTGAGCTAGGACCTCCTGGGCTTCCGTCCAAGCATCTAGTTCCAAATTCCCCCACCCCTTCGTCCCTTGGGAGTAAACAATATAACTTTAAACAAAGACTGCTGCCTCAGCCTTGAGGAAAATACTGGGCCAGTTTCAGTGCTCTGCTGACTGTTTATTTCTTCATACCCACACTTAGTGCCAAGATAGACCCTGAGGGGCTGTGTTTATTGAGATTCTCCTGTCTCCGCCCTGGGCTTCCAGGTGCTGCGAAAGGTGCTCACATTCACAAGATCCACACAAGTGCAGCAGGTGTGTTTCAAGTCAGAAACTTGGTTGTTCGATCCCAGCTCTCTCCTTTCGTTAACTGGCAAGTCTGTCAGCCTCTCTGAACCTTAGTTTCTTTGTCTGCAAAATGGGGCCAATAATATTGATGTCACACGGTTGCTGTGAGGATGGTATCATTCCGGGCATGGCCGGTGGCTGCACACAGTGGGTGCTCAACATCAATGACCTTTCTGCTCTCCTCTCCCCCTTCCATTACACCATGGTTCTCTCTCCCCTGGAGGGGAGTTCAAGTTCCCATTTCTGGGCCTCACCACCACAGTATCTGATTCAGCAGTTCTGAGATTTGCATTGCTAACAAGCCCCCAGGGGCTGCTGCTCCAGTGGTCCAGAGGCTACTCTTGGAGAACCCTCATCTCCCTTGTGAGGAGGATGTGGCACACAGGGGAGCTCCAGGATGGACTTGTCAAAAGTGAAAGACTTCAAGTATTTATTATATTATAATTGACATAACAAAAAATTCACCCATTTTAAGGTGTACGGTTTGATAAGCTTTAGTAAATTTACAGAATTGTGCAACCATCTCCACAATCCAGTTTTACAATATTCCCACCACTCCAAAAAGTTCTCTTGGGCCATCTGCGGTCAATCCGTGTCCACTCCAAGCTCCAGGCAACCACTGGTCTGCTTTCTGTCTCTAAGTTTTGTTTTTACAAGAAATTTCACATACATGGACTCATATAATTTGTGGTCTTTTGTGGCCAGCTTCTTCTGGTCAGCATAATTTATTTATTTATTTATTTTTTGCGGTACGCGGGCCTCTCACTGTTGTGGCCTCTCCCGTTGCGGAGCACAGGCTCTGGACGCGCAGGCTCAGCAGCCACAGCTCACGGGCCCAGCCGCTCCACGGCATGTGGGATCTTCCCAGACTGGGACACGAACCCGTGTCCCCTGCATCGGCAGGTGGACTCTCAACCACTGTGCCACCAGAGAAGCCCCAGCATAATGTTTTTGAAGTTCATCCATGTCGTAGCATGTGTCAGGAGTTCATTCCTCTTTACTGCTGAGTACTATTCCATTGTGTGGGTGCATCACAATTGGTTTGTCCACTCACCAACAATGGACACCTGAATTGTTTCCAGTTTTTGGTATTATGAATAATGTTGTTATGAACATTCACATACGTGCCCTTGCGTGGACATGTGTTTCCAAATGCTGTCTTTAAAGGTAAACCATAATTTACCAAGTCTCTCCTTCCTAGTCCTTGGAGCGTCTGCAGCCAATACTGTTAGCGACTAAGGGCTAATGGGAAGCCCAGGCTCTCCTGTCAGCAGCTAAGATCAAACTCAGACCCTTCCCCAGGCCCTGTCTCCCTGCAGCCTCACCTTACCCACTGGTCACGGCCCTCCCCCGCTCCATTACCCCAAATGTCATACCTTGATTTAGAGCTGGTGATTAAAGGATTTTGCCTTTCAGTTAAATTAAACTGCTCAAAGCAGCCAGCAGGGAAGAGAATGAAAACAGGATTGACCCAGATCTCTTAAAAGTCCTGGGGTTTCTCATCTCTCCTGAGCATCACTAGGCCTAGATGTCCCCATGGATACAGCACTGTCTGGTCCAAAAGTAGCATCCTCTGTATGTGCACAGCGGTCAGAGCAAACCGAGGACCCAGATACTGGCCTTCTACCCCAACGCCCCTGATTCTTGCTGCTGTTTGGCTCCCCTTGGTTTAGCTGACTTCATGTCTGACACACCTAGACTCTATTCCTTCTCCCCCAGGGACATCCCAGCCGCTGTACGGGAAAGTATTTTTCCTGCTCCACTTCCGAGTCCTTCCATCTGCCACACGATGGGGGCACCAAAGCTGTTATCCTGGACACACACACTGTCCCTTGCAAGGGCCCCAAAAGAATCAATTGAGCAAAGGCTGACTGCCTAAGACCCTTTGCCTGAGCCAGTTCCCCTCTCCCATTCCCATAAACCTCTCCCATGTCCAGGTAGTTTCCGGGCTCAAATCTTAAGCCATGCCATTTGGTAAAGGAGGTTCTGGCCTCAGAGCTCAAAGATCTGAGTTTGCATACCTGTGCGGACTTGTGGCAGCAGTGACCTCAGGCTCTTTACCACGAGGAAAGTGATGTTTTTCATCCCGCCGGCTCTATACCTACGACGAAGTTGATGTTTTTCATCCCACCGGCCTCCGGGTGCAGATGAGATAACAGGAAGAGATTTGTTGGGTGCACCGCTCTGGAAACCCGTGGGGCACATGTAGGCCCCAGGTCAAAAGGATTCAGAGAGCAGGAAAGACTTCACTCCTGTCACCAGTGAGTGTAGAAACAAGGACCTTTTCAGAGAAATGGCCTCTCAGGAACTGCCATCCTTGACTTGCTCTCCAGATTTGCCAAGTCAAATGGTGGCCCTGACAGGAGTTAAAGAGGTGCATCAAAGTGGTGGATTATAGTTGTGTTTTTATCTAGTAATGAGAGATTGGGTGACTTAGGTTGGGAAATGTCTGTGCATATACTGCAGAAGGGATTATAATGAGTAGCTGAGAACAAAGGCCTGGAGTGTGAATCCTAGCCCTGCTACCTACTAGCTGTATGACCTTAGGCAAATTACTTAACATCTCTGGGCCTCAGTTTCCTCATCTATAAAATGGGAGTAGGGCTTCCCTGGTGGCGCAGTGGTTAAGAATCTGCCTGCCAATGCAGGGAACACGGGTTCAAGCCCCGATCTGGAAAGATCCCACATGCCGCAGAGCAAATAAGCCCATGCACCACAACTACTGAACCTGTGCTCTAGAGCCCACGAGCCACAACTACTGAAGCCCATGTGCCACAACTACTGAAGGCTGCGTGCCTAGAGCCTGTGCTCTGCAATAAGAGAAGCCACCGCAATGAGAACCCCACACACCGCAACGAAGAGTAACCCCCGCTTGCCGCAACTAGAGAAAGCCCGCGCAGCAACAAAGACCCAATGCGGCCAAAAATAAATTAATTAATTAATTAATTTTTTAAAAAAGGGAGTAATCATCTTACAAGGTTACTGTGAAAATTAAGTGAGGGAATGTGTGTGAAATTCTCAGCTCATTAGCTGATAGTGTGTCAAGAGTGGCAATTTTCTTGTTTATGTTTTATTTTTATTATTTTTATTTATTTATTTATTTTTGTACACGGGCCTCTCACTGTTGTGGCCTCTCCCGTTGCGGAGCACAAGCTCCGGACGCGCAGGCTCGGCGGCCATGGCTCACGGGCCCAGCCGCTCCGCGGCATGGCATGTGGGATCTTCCCGGACTGGGGCACGAACTCGTGTCCCCTGCATCAGCAGGTGGACTCTCAACCATTGCGCCACCAGGGAAGCCCCATATGTTTTATTTTTAATAAAGCATTTCCTGAGTGCCTCTTATCCATTCGGTCATCCATTTGTTTGTTCATTCATTTGTTCTTTCATTTGTTCTTTCATCTAGTCAACAGAAACCTTCAAGTGCCAACAGTGTGCCAGAATCTATGAAATGCACTGGAAAAAGAAAATAATACAGTGCTTGACCATTTTTAAAGCTCTTTTACATGCATTGCCTTGTTTTACCTTCCCACTACCTTCAGGATGACGTTAAGAGAACAGACGCTCTGAGGATGTGGTGATTTGCCTAAGATACCAATTAAACAGTGGCACAACTCCCTCCAACTCATGTTTTCATTTCTTTTTTCCAATTACAAAAATTTTTTTTTAAATATTTATTTATTTATTTATTTACTTTGGCTGCGCCAGGTCTTCGTTGCGGCATGCATGTGGGATCGAGTTCCCTGACCGGGGATCGAACCCAGGCCCCCTGCATTGGGAGCTTGGAGTCTTACTCACTGGACCACAAGGGAAGCCCCCCAACTCATGTTTTCAGACATTCAATCCAGTTTACTTTATAGGACACCTCACTGCCAGAAGGACAGGGTCATTAATAAATGAGTAAGACGGGGCCTCTCCCTGCCAGTCTCCATAGTCTCTGCTCCCAGAACTCAGGACACCTCCCCTCATTGTAGTCTTTTCCCCGGGGCTCTATTAGAGTTGCTTGTTCTGATTTATCTCCGGACACCAGGAGTCTGCCCAGAACACAGTATGGCATCTGGATGATGCCTGTGTCCATCTGGGTTCTCAGCTGCCAACAATGGGGCAGGGCCCAGGGCCCAGGTGGTGCCGCAGCTGTAAAGATGCTGATAAAGCTTAGGTCTGGCTTCTACCTGAAGGAGTGGGACTCAGAGTGGGGGAGTCCACAGCACAGGAGAATGTTCAAAGGTTCTGGGAAGCCAAAGAGAATCCACGTGTACTGTGTCCTGGCCTGAAACTGAATCTGGGTGGCTGGGGAGACCTATATATGTTTAGCCTAATTAAAGAGTAAGGAATCCTTCCAGCAGAGCCTCAGTGCCTCTACAGGGGCTTAGGGCCAGGATCCAAGACTTCTGATGGCCAAAGGTATTCAGACGGATTCCTGGCCAAGGAGGCCTCATGCTGCACAGGCTCAGAGACACACAGCCTCCTGGCCTTGCCCCACCCACGTGCAGGGGCAGGATTCACTGGCATGTGGCCACTCCCAGGCGAGGTGGGAACCTCAATAATGAGAGGCCCGATGCAGCTCCTTCCTGGACACCAGCTTCGGGGCAGTCATCGAGTCTGACCCTGAGCATTCCACAAACTGCGTCCAGCTGAGCTATGGGCTCCAGGGGTGATCCCGTTCTCCATGCTCTGATACCCTATGATACCCTAAAAAGTACACAACTCCTCTACCCAGCTCAGTTTCTCTAAGGCCAACTCTGTTGAGAAGAGGGAGAGCCAGAGAAACACAAAGAGAATAAGAGAAATGGCAGCTAAGGTAAACATGAAATAAGCGCATGGAAAAGCCTTTGGGAGAGCAGAGGAAGAGCTGATTAATGCTGCCTGGGGGGCCTGAGAATGCTGGGGAGGAGGACCGAACCCAGTGAAAAGGATTGGCAAAGCAGGGGAAGGAAAGGTGTTTCACGCGAGGGAACAGAGTTCAGGCACACAGAGCTGTGAACAGGCAAATCACTGAGGCTCTCTGAGGATGCACAGGAGGCAGGAAGCAGGCAGGAAAGGCCAGCAGGGCAAACCGGAACGTGAGACCTTGCTGTGACCTTCAGACAGAGACCAAACTGCTTGGGAAGTGGAGGCATTTTGCATTTGAAAGGAAAATGAACATTTGGGCTGAGAAATAAAGCTGTGTATGGAGTGCCTCCTCTGTGCCCAGTGGCTTACAGGCATTTTCTCCACATCACGCAAGGTGCACGTTTTACAGGGGCAGACACGACAGAGCCATGGTTTTTCTACGGTATAAGCCCTGTCCAAGGAGGGGGCAGGGCAGAAGGGAACTTGGCAGAGCCATAGCAGCTCCTTGAGGGTGAGGACCCCCTTACACGGAAGGAAGCAAGTTGGAGCTTATTAAAGAGTTCAGTCTTCTGATCTTAAGACCTGAAACCTGGTCCGTACTCTGGGCCACCATAGTGCTGTCAAGGTCACCACACTCAACACCCTGAATGAGCCACCTGTCAAGAAACACCCACACCGAGGCTTCTCAGTGGCAGGGCCCACATGCCTGGTGCCTGGCAGGTGCTCAGTGATAGCTGTTGGATGAAGCTTTCTGTAAAGAATTCTTTTGGTTGACTCCTGGCTTTGGCCAACACCTCAGGAAGTAACTCCCAGTCTCTCTGGTTCACCAAAGTCATTCAGAAGAGGAAGACCCCTCTACTTCCATGGGGCCGCCCAGCGTGGGAGTGCCGCCAGAGCCCCGCAGGCAGCTGAGTCAGGGTTGGGGGAAGACTTCCTGGAGTAGGAGAGGCCTAGGTGACCCCACGGAGGGGGGGCGGTAAGTGGAGAGGGCAGTGGGAGGTGGGCTCAGGAGTGAGGACGGGTCTGGTGAAGGAAGGAATGTCGGCGCCGCCCCACCTCTCAGGGCCGTGTTTTCCTGTGTGAACCTCAGCTTCTCCTGCCTCAGCAGCCTTCTCCAAGGTGTTGGATTTAAGGAGAGGGTGGAGGGAGGGAAGGAACCAGCTCTGCCTGAGCCGGGGTATGGACCAGGTCCTCTTGCTATGTGCCAGCCTCAGGTGTTATCTGTGGTGACTCACAGCCCTTCCAGGCCTGTTTACCCATCTACAAAATGCACTCCATTATGGGGTTTCCTGAAGACTCGGTGTTAGGTGATTTTTGTTGCTCTCTTGATTTTGTCTGTTGTTTTTGAGTTCTGTGGAGGATAAGAGATGAACCAACTGGACCCTCTGTGTTGGACTCACCACAGTCAGACCTGGCATTTTTGAGTACTTGCTGGAACTATTCTAAGTTCCTTATATGTATTGTCATTTCATTCTGAAACCACCCTGCTATTATCCGCATTTTGCAGATAATGAATGTGAGCTTTCCATCCACCCATTCCCTCACCCAGCACTGCTCATCAGGTGCCCAGTGGCCTGGGCTCCGGGTCAGCCCACACTTGTCAGCACACCCGGCCTCCCGAGACAGCCGGATGTCTGGGCAGGACTTGCAGCTCTTAGTTAGACCTGTCGCCACACCCTGTTTCAGCCCCCAATGGCCTCCTTCCCTACTTGCCTGGGTAGCTCGGCAGCTGCCAAGGCTTGTCATGCTTCCCCCCCCCAACCCAGTTGTTTGGGTGCCGGCAAATGCCAGGCAGGTGAGGAGCCCCAGCTTCCACCAGCCCAGCTGCCCTCGCCTTCCAGGTGCAGGGTAGGTGTGGGGCAGGGAGTAGGGGAGAGACAGGGTGTCTCCCAGGCTCAGAATTGCTGAGACGGAACCTCAACTGAATCACAGCATTAACTCATCTAGAACTGGGGCTCAGGAAAACAAAACACCTGTGCGTGTACAGGGAGAGACCTGGCATCCTTGTAACATGAGTGGCCAGGAGGTGTCCTCCGCCCAGGTGCAGGCGCAATTTACTTCCCTCTTCAAACTTAAATCAAGTGGTCCCAACTTCTCCCTTTCTTCAGAACCATTTGTTTAGGACCCATCACGAGCCCAGGAAAGAGAGGGAAAGTGGGGCTTCCTGCATAAATTAGGAAATTAAGTCTCACAGGAATTCAGCAATGTTGCAATCACCCAGAGGTGGCTTCTGGGCTCAAGAAGCTGAAGCCCAGATCCAGAACTGATGGTCTTAGGAAGGGGGCTTGGACGTAGTAGGAGAAAGTCAGGAAAAAGTCTTGGACTTGGAACCTGAAGCACAAACGTCTACTCCCACCTCTGCTGTTTGGTGGCCAAGTAAGTGAAAGTGACTCACCCATCGATGAGCACAAGTGTCTGCATCCCTGAAATGGAGGCAACCCCACCTCATGAGAATCTAGCGAGAATAGCCACACAGGAGAGAAACCAGCGTCCACAAAACCAGTCCTCAGGAACCCAGCTCCATGGAAGAAGGGCTCTGTGGGTAAATAGGTTTGTAAAATGCTCTCTCCTCTCCTGAAATGTGTGCCGCAGGTGAAGGATTCGGAGAAGCCCTGCAATAAGGAAAGCAGGTGGAAATTGTTTAACACAGCGTTTCCCAAACTTGGCCCAGGAAAGTGTTCTGTGGGGTGGTGCTGTGAGTGCCCTGAACGCAAACATTAGGTGGCTGTGGTGTTTGGAAAATGTCAAGTAGCCCACTTTCGTGGGGGAGAGGATTCAACCAAGAGAAGGATGACAGCAACGTGGAAACCAGGTAGGCCTTCAACACGCTCCTACACAGTGGGTGGAAGTGGACATGGACATGGCTGCGTTGAAGACAGTTTGACTACACTGATTAAAATGTCAAAGTCTCTACCGCTTGATCTGGTAATTCCACCTCTAGGAAATTATCTTGCATAAGTACTTGCACTTAATTATATGTACAAGAATGTTCACTGAAGCATCACATGTAAATATAAAAAGAAAAAAAAGAAGTAAACAATCTAGACATCCAGCCCTAGGGGAGCATTTGAGTGATGACTGTGTGCATATGGCAGCCTGGGCTGCTACCACGGATAAAGCGTGGCTGCGCACTCTGACATGCAAGACCTCCTAGATATGCACTTCAGCAGAAAAATAACTTTGTTTTCCTCTCTCTCTCTATGTATATACACATAGATATAATATATGTCTGGCTTTTTATATTTATGAATAACACTTCAGTGGACATTCTTTTACATATAGCCCATGTAAGTATTTATATAGGATAAATTCCTAGAAGTGAAATTGCCATATCAAAAAAAAATTGATATATATATATATATAGAGAGAGAGAGAGAGACAGACAGACAGAGAGAGAGAGATACAGACATATAGATATGGATGCATGTATGCATCCATATATCTACACATATTTATTTGTGTAATATATATATATAGACACATGTAATATATATGTAAACACACATATACACATATGCAAATGTGTATATATACATATATTTATACAAAGATATATGTGTGTATGTGTATCTAAATAGAAATGACACATCCATATCCATATGTACCACATATCATATATTATAAATACATAGAAAAGTGTCCAGAAAGGGACATGACAAAGTTAACAGGGGCTTTCTCTTCAGAGGGATGTGGGATTAGGAAGAAGGGTGGGAAGGACAATGAGACTTATCAGCATTTCCATGCTGTTTTTATTTTTTACAGTGAACATGCATTACTTTTGAAATTTTGAGAAATATGTCTTTTATTATTTATTTATTTTTAAAACATTATTTAATTTATTTATTTTTGGCTGCATTGGGTCTTCATTGCTGCACGAGGGCTTCCTCTTGTTGCGGTGAGCGGGGGCTACTCTTCATTGCAGTGCGTGGGCTTCTCAATGCGGTGGCTTCTCTTGTTGTGGAGCAAGGGCTCTAGGTGTGCGAACTTCAGTAGTTGTGGCATGCGGGCTCAGTAGTCATGGCTCGTGGGCTCTAGAGCGCAGGCTCAGTAGTTGTGGCGCACAGGCTTAGCTGCTCTGCGGCATGTGGGATCTTCCCGGACCAGGGCTCGGACCTGTGTCCCCTGTACTGGCAGGCGGATTCTCAACCACTACGCCACCAGGGAAGTCCAGATGTCCTTTAATTGGTAGAAAAAAACACTAAAACAAGGCTCAGGAGGATGGCTTTTCTTTTGTAGTCAACTCAAAGCCTTTGTTTTTTGTAACCTGAAGCCATGGGTGTTTGCTATGAATATAAGCACTGAATGACTGTTGGATCCCCAGATTCACTGCTTTTGGTTTCAAAATAAAAACACTTTTTTTTGCTTGTTTGTATTTGAAAACTACTGAAGATTGCAATAATGTATAACATACCACTTAAAAAATATCTTGAAAGAAAGATGTCAGAGCTACCTTGGTTAACCTGACCAGTCTTCTCTCTGGAAATAATCCTAGTAATAATCTCCAGTGAATAGGGTGGTGCAGATTCTGCAGTGGATTTTGAATGGAAGTATTATGATGCTGTGGGGCACCCTCAGAGTCAGTTTGTCTGTTTTTCATTCATAGTCCCCGGTCTCTGGAGCACACAGCCTAGAGGGGGCATGTGAGCCAGCAATACCCACCTACCCTGTTCCCACACTCCCATCTATATGTTTATTATTGTGCTTTTCCTCGGCCCCTGTTACATTACTGACCTTCTGGGATCCTTTCCCATGCTTTTGAAGTGTATCCTTTAGAAGTTCACCTAGTTCAGTTCTCTTGGTGGGGAACTCGTTTCTTTTGTTTATCTGTGATTCTCTTTGTTTTACTCTCATTCTTGCAAGTTGGTTTTGCCAGTTACACCATTCTAACTTGACTTTCAACGCGTTGTGCACGGCCTCCCAGAGTCTTAAGTCTCCCATTGTTGCTGGTGAGGAGCTGCTGTGTTGTCCCTGTGTTAAGGGCTCTAGTCTTTGATTCAGTGTGTGCTTAAGATCCTTTGTCTTTGGTATTCTGCCCACATTACATGCCCAGCAGCAGATTTCTTCTTATTTACTCTGCTTAGGATTCATGGGGTTTTCTTGATTTTGTAGATTCCAATTTTTCATCAGGCACTCTTTCTTTAAAAATTAACTTTCCTCCATTTTCTCTATTCTTTCCTCTGGGACTCAAATTTGATGTAGAGAGACCTTTCCATTATGTTTTATTTCTTCTCTCTTTCCACCTCTTTCCTACTCTCCTGATCAGTGTATGATAAATACTGTTTTACAGTTACATTCTAAATAATTTCCTAGCACATTTCTCCAGTGCATTATCTTTTCAATTGGGTCTAATCTGTAACTTAACCTATCAACTGAGTTTTAAATTTCAATAATTATATTACTCATTTTTACAAGAATAAATGAATTCTCTGGAAAAAGAAGGGCATTCCCCAGAGGTGTCAGCAAAGGTGAGAACATGAGTGCAAGAATGGGAGAGGAGTCCTGGGTTGGAGGGATGGGGGTGCTAACCAAGCCCATTCTTTATTGATAAGACCTCTGAAGTCCAGAGAGTCACACAGGGGTCACACAGCTAGCTAAGGGCAGAGCCAGGATTTGAACATAGGCCTTCTTTCTTTCTTTCTTTCTTTCTTTGGCTGCATCAGGTCTTGGTTGCGGCATGCGGGATCTTCGTTGTGGCATTGGGGATCTTTCGTTGCAGCACGCAGGCTTCTCTCTAGTTGTGAGCTTCTCTCTAGCTACCACGCGCGGGCTCTAGAGCACACGGGGTCAGTAGTTGCGGCACCCAGGCTTAGTTGCATGTGGGATCTTAGTTCCCCCACCAGGGATCGAACTTGCGTCCCCTGCATTGGAAGGCGGATTCTTAACCACTGGACCACCAGAGAAGTCCCCGCCTTCTTATTTCTTATTTCGTTGTGGAGCACAGGCTCCGGACTTGCAGGCTCAGCGGCCATGGCTCACGGGCCTACCCGCTTCGCGGAATGTGGGATCCTCCCGGACCGGGGCACGAACCCGTGTCCCCTGCATCGGCAGGTGGACTCTACCACTGCGCCACCAGGGAAGCCCCTCCTCCTCTTTTTGTTTCCCTTTTTGGTGCCCCTGCTTTGTGGTACATGAAGCACACGCTCAAACTAGGCTACTGGGAACTGCAGCCTGAAAAAGAAGCCACAGCTTTGCCTGCACTGGGGCAGGCAGGATGTCCTTGAATGCAGCTGTAAGGCAGGTCGCGGTGCGGGGCTCCCGCGGACTCCCCCAACTCCTCCCAGTTGCTGATTCCGGGAAGAGAGGCTGGAAGGCAGATGCTTGAGGAGGCTAACCTTGGGGCACCGTCGCCACCTGGTGGCGTACTCCGGTTCTTGCAGTGGTCGCGCCTGCAAGCGCCTCGAGGCGAAAGGAGAGAACAAAGAAAATCTGGGCGGAGGGGCCAGGGTGGGCTATTTGACTTTGCCGGAAGACCTGACCCGCTTTGTCCATCACTGGAAGGTGATGCGCCCCCCGGAAGGGCTGAGCTCCATCCTGAGAGTGTGCAAACAGGGAGCCCTAGACTGGGCTTTACACTACTTCCAGGCATCATCACTTGGAAATCAGAAAGGCCAAAGTCTTAAGATATTAGAATCATCGAGGAGGTAATCCCCACTCCCACCCCTGCCGCCAGGTCACAGTCACAAGGGGCTGAGAACTGCCCGAGATCACTCAGCTCCGGCTGCTCCTCCGCCCCGCCCCAGTGTGGGCAGCCTTTTTTCACCAAGGTCTCAGAGACATTCCGGCCACAGGCAGCAGAGTTTACCATATCTCTGTGATCCTCCCTAGGGCACTTGGCCTGCAGCTCCACGCCCTCTCCTTCCCCCTCTCCCAGAGATCTGACCTCCCTCCCGCCTCCAGCTCCCCTTCCCTTGGGTCCCCTCCCCCACTGGGACCTCTCTCCACCTGTCCCTTCAACTGCCATTTGCATGCCTGGGACAAGTTGCTGTCACCAGCCTGGATATTTCTCCAGAGCAATTCCCTCACGTTCATCCCCTGACCACCCAGGAATCTGGACAGTCCACTGTCCAAACCCGCCCTGTCCACATAGGAGGAGCTCAGCACTGCTGTCCCCTCCTCCTAAAATGTTTTCTTTTGAAATATCATACTTACAGAAAAGCTGCAAGAATAGTACAAAGAACTCCCCTACCCACTTTACCAAGTCATTTATTTTTTAACATTTGCCTCATTTGCTTTCTCCTCTCTCTGTTGTCTCTGTTACACACACACACACACACACACACACAGTTTTTTTTTATGAAACCATTTGGAAGTAGGTTACATCATAGTCCTTAACCTTACCTCAGTGTGTTATTTCCTGAAAATAAGGATATCCTTCTATAATTATCAAATTCAGGAAATTTAACATCAAGACAATATTTTAACCTAATCAATAGTCTATATTTCCACATGGTCAGTTGTCCCCAAATGTCCTATCTAGCACTTTTTGTTTGGTCCCAGATCCCATCCAGGATCACATATTTCATTTACTTGTCATGTCTCTTGAGTCTCCTTAATCTGAACAGTTCCTTAGCCTCTTGGTTGTGTATGACACTGACATGTGTGAAGAATCTAGGCTGGTAATTTTATATAGTTCCTCAGTACAGATACTTCCTTTCATCCTGCATTTTTTTGCTCTAAGTGTCAAGGGTCTACCCAGTTCCTCAGGTTAGGAACCTAGGTCCCTCCCTCCCTCCCTCCCGCCCAGCCCTCATCAGGTCCTCATGCCCACTGCCCTTCTCTTCAATGCCCTCATCATTCCTCACCAACCAGCCATCCTCCACCCTGCCATCAGCGACTGTACTGCTTCACACAAGCTGGCTGTTTAAAGTGTGGTCCAAGGACCTGCAGCAACAGGAGCTTGTTAGAAATGCAGAATCTCAGGTCCCAGCCCTACAGAATCAGAACCTGCATTTTAAAAAAATTTTATTTTATTTATTTATTTTTGGCTGCGTTGGGTCTTCGTTGCTGTGTGCAGGCTTTCTCTAATTGCGGAGAGTGGGGTCTACCCTTCGTTGCAGTGCGAGGGCTTCTCATCGTGGTGGCTTCTCTTGTTGCGGAGCACGAGCTCTAGGCACGCAAGCTTCAGTAGTTGCGGCACGTTGGCTCTAGAGCACAGGCTCAGTAGTTGTGGCGCACGGGCTTAGTTGCTCCGCGGCATGTGGGATCTTCCCGGACCAGGGCTTGAACCCATGTCCCCTGCGTTGGCAGGCGGATTCTTAACCACTGTGCCACCAGGGAAGTCCAGAACCTACATTTTAACATGTTCCCCAAGTGTTTCTTCTGCTAAGTCTGAGAAGTCCTGCTCTCAGAGATCCCTGAAGCAGACCCCTCAGCTCCATATTGAAGGAGTGTCCCTCTCTACCACCCCTGACCCCCAAACTTCATTCTTACCTCACCTACGTTCATGAGGGTATGCTGTCACCTTTGTACCATTTAGTCCTTCTTCTAGGAATGCCCTGTCTCTCCTGAGACTTCTACTCGAGATTAGGCTTAATGGTCACTTCTGTGGTGTGCTTCCTGCCACTCCTCCTGGGCGCCATTTCCTTTGAACCTGCCTCTTATCCTAGCTTCAGTTACATGCAAGTGTTACTCCCAAGGGCTCCTGATCTTTAAGGAGTTCCTCCTCCCATTAGTTGGTGAGCTCCTTGAGGGAAAACCTGCATCTCACACACCTCCTTATCTACAGTGCCTAGAACAATTCGAATGTCTATTGAATGGGCATGTAAAAAACCAGCTCTTCTTCCACAGAGGTACTTCTTCCCAGTAGATCCTGAAGTGGGTACTGGGGTATCCAAAGGGCCATCCAAATACCTGAGCCACAGAATGTTGGGACAGGGGTGGCCACAGGGAGACATCTACTTCAAATGCCCTTTGTGATCCATGAGAAAAGGCCCCAGAGAAGGAGAAGTGGCTTACTTGCAGTTTCGTCCTCTGGAGTGGTTGGCCCAGAGAGTCACTATTGACCCATGTTTTGACCTTCCTGGAGCAAACTGCCCTCATGTGGTTTAGTGTGAGAAGCAGAGTAGTAAAAACCAGAGTTGCAGATGAATGCGCACAAAATGCAGAGACTTATGTAGAAGTTTTAAAAATGAAAAACTATTCTGTATCTTCTTGCTTAGGAAACAGTCATGCCAGTGAAGGATAATGGTTACCTTGAGGAGGATGCAGGAAGACTGGAGGGTTTATAACCAAGCTGGGGTAGGCAGGGGGCTTCAGCCATGCTGTTTACTCTTAAGCTGTGTGCGGAATATGAGTGTTGAATTTTTTTATACAACCTTATGTCCTTTAAAAATTCTGATCTGAACCAAGGGATCATGCCTTGCACACAGTTGTCCTCAAATTTTTTAATGAGTTTTCTTGCTGAAGGTTTTCAGTTAACCAGCCCTCAACCTTGTGGGTGCCCATTAATTTTTTTTTTTTTTTTAATAGTAAATGTAAACTTTCTGCATGGCAGGCTTCCAGCTCTAACAAGCAAGGTTCAGAGGGCAGGGTGCATTCTGGAAAACAGAATACCACTCTGTTATTGGAGCTTAAGATGAATACAAATAAGGCTGGGGTTATATCTTAGCACATGGGCTAGAGTTCAGGTTTCATTTTATAGGCAAAGAAACACTAAATTCTCAAGGAAGAATGGTTTGAATGAATTATTCATTTTAGCAAGGTGACTGTGGCAACAACAGGCCAGAGAGGAGACCAGCTAGCTTTGGCAATAATCCAGAAGTATTACCTGCTCAAAATAAATTTATTTTATTTATTTTTGGCCATACCGTGCAGCTTGCAGGATCTTAGTTCTCCAACCAGGGATCGTACCTCTGCCCCCTGCAGTGGAAATGCAGAGTCCTAATCACTGGACCACCAGGGAATTCCCTCAAAGTAAATTTAAAAAGCAAAATGGGGTGAGGTGAAGAAGAGAAACAAGACTTGCTCTGAGTAGATGTTGAAGCTGTGTGATGCGCAGAAAAGGGGCTTCTTATTCTACTTTTATGTTTGAAATTTCTCATGATTAAAAAAGGTAGTGGGGCTTCCCTGGTGGCGCAGTGGTTGAGAGTCCACCTGCCGATGCAGGGGACACGGGTTCGTGCCCCGGTCTGGGAAGATCCCACATGCCACGGAGCAGCTGGGCCCGTGAGCCGTGGCCGCTGAGCCTGCGCGTCCGGAGCCTGTGCTCCGCAACGGGAGAGGCCACAACAGTGAGAGGCCCGCGTCCGGCAAAAAAAAAAAAAAAAAAAAAAAAAGGTACTGATCTTGTAGAAGTCATAAATATACACTGACGTGACAAATGAAAAAACCCTAATTACAAGAAAGGATAGTTGGTTTTGGTATAAAGTTTTTCATAAATGAATTAGAAAAGTACTGTATCACCTCAAATATACAATACAGAAATAGCCCATGATACAGAAATAGATGTTGAAGAGTTTAAATAACAATTCATTCTGAAAGACTGAGAAAAAGCAGCATATCTAAATTAACATTTATATGCTTTTAAATGTGTACAAATAATATATTTATAGCTATAGTAGATATTTAGCTATTTCTGCCATGAACTTAGTTTGTGGTCTAACTAATCAAAACTTTCGAATCTTCTCATTAGGAATATGGAGTCTTGTCTTTGGGAAGGTACTGTAATATGGGATGGGTTAAACAGAGTACAGCCATGTGATTTTATATGCAGTTGAAAATCACCTCTATATATTGTACATAACTCTCTTTATATACGTACATGTATATATACCTAAATATATATACTGTTTAAAAAAATGGTGTGACAAAAGTTGAATGGAGAGTAGGGTGGCTGTGCTTAGACATGCAGTGTCTCTTTGGAAGGGTTAATAAACCATCTGGGAGAGGAAGTGGGGAGATGAAGGAGATAGTGCTCTCCCCTCCTAATCTTTATGAGCACGTTAACAGTAACACTCACTGGATGTTGGTATCACAGGGGACTTCCTTTCTTCACACATTGTCTCATAATTTTTTTTTAAAGGCTGGAATAGTGCCTCTACTATAGAGGCAAATCAGAAGGGGACTATGTCTAAATGAAGCTTGAGGGAATTCCCTGGTGTCCAGTGGTTAGGAATTCGCACTTTCACTGCTGAGGGCCTGTGTTCCATCCCTGGTCGGGAAACTAAGATCGCACAAGCCACGTGGTACAGCCCACCACCAAAAGAGAACACATATTACTTGCTATCTCGGCACCACTCTATTTTGTAATACACTTTTGTTCCAGCTGGTATCCATTCTGGCAATAGCCCCCAGTATTACAGGTCCAAGTTTCTCTGGTTGCATGTGGGCCCGTGACTCACCATCTGCCTGATTTCCTTCTGCAGTATCCTCTCTGGCTCCTTCAGAACACAACTGAAACTCCTATCTCCTTTACAGTGGTCCCTCCTTTGGTATGTTGCTCAATCCTATGAATTAATACATCTTGTAAGAGAATGTCAGAGGTTCAGGCAGGCTTTTCATTCCCCTATTGCATCTTGTAAATCACCCTGAATCACAAGTTTGTTTTTGGACTCAGAGTAATAACGGAAGATCATCTGGCCATCCCTGACGCCAGGCCACATGACAGCTCCTTGGCCTCTTAAGGAAATGTCGCTACCCCAGCCTCTGGTTTTAGTCAAGTGTGGTCCCAGAACTTTTAAAGGGACTCACAATTCCCTTTAAATACATTATGAAGTAGGCAGAGAGCATGGGTTCAAGATTGTTTTTATTTTCAGAGCCTGCAACAGTTGGTTACCAATGTTACTAAGCTGGTACATTCTGAAGGCCATCCCACCTCCCTTTTCAGGCATTCAACCAACAGAATCCCTACAAACAAGATTACAGACTAATTAAGATGTGTCTCAATGTGTGTGGGGGAAGAGGCCTTCTCCCCCTGCTCCCCTCCTCCCCACATACTTTTTCTAACAAGATTGTTTTATAGTCAAATGCAACTCAAACCCATAACACAGCAACCAGTCATCTCCAGTATCACTGATTCTCTCCCTGCCTGCAGAACAGGAAGCCAGGGCAAGAGGGGAGACTGAATCTGCTATATAAGAAAAACTTCGCTATACCCCAATGGAGCAAAGATGGTGAGGAAGCCAGCGCCTAAGGGTGGGGATGAGCAGGAACCAAACAGGCCTGTCTAGAATCAATCAACTCAGCCCCAGCTCCTTGGGAGGTGTTCCTTTGAGACCCCTACTTCTGTGGGATGAGATGAGGGGCAACTGGTGATGATCCATCTCTCCCTGTCCCTCAAATTAAAACATGATAAACTCAAAGTTTTACCTGCAAAATCCACCACGCTGCCTCCTGAGAAACACATTCTATAGTCATCTCTGCCAGCACCCACTCCCTTCTAATGCCCAGGGCTTCCAGCCCCTCTCCCCAACCTTGGGTGGCCCAGCCAACACTGATTTGATACTCCTTGACTCATAGAATGACTATTTTTAAAAAATTAAAATAGAAGCAATCAAAGAGTATCAGAGTAATAGAAGAAAGACACTCAATATATACTCCCTTCCCTTATCTGGCAGAGCCCCCCATCCCTGCCTGCCTACACTGGGATACCTGCTCTACCATGTTCCAACACTGACCTGGGGGTGGCCCAATGGAAGCTGCCTCAAGTGCTTTCCTGACCGTGACTCCTAGACAAGCAACATCACAGCGAGCAGGGTCACCCCAGTAGATCTCAGGGGCCTTCGAGGTAGGTCTGGGAGGTTTAGCTTATGTCCTGTAGCCAAGCCTGAGTCTGGGGCCTGCTCCCACCAGTATCTCAGTCCTTGGCTGTATATTAATAGCAGCAGCCCCAGTACTGCAGCACCTCCTGGGGGTGACAGAGTGCCTAGTTCTCTGTCCCACAACTCATGTCCTTCTTCCCCCTCCCTTTTTCTTTTTTTTTAAAAATTAAAGGCAGAGGTAGTCCCTGGGATGATAAAACCCCACCTAGGATGGCAGTATTGTAACTTAAAGCAGTTAAATAAAAGTCTCCAGGAGTTGATTACAAAAAAAGAAAGAAAAGAAAGTGACTGATGAAGTTGAATAAATTAATGATATGGGTTATCCCACAAAGACCTTTCCTTTGCAGGCCGTCTTTGGTATTTGGCCAGCAGCATTTGTGAGTCTTCTCTCCACTCGGACTCTCCTACCCCTCCCCCCTCAGGAGAGAAGGCCATTGCCCAACGAGGCCCAGGCGGCTCATCCAGCTGTGGGGGATGAGGAGTCAGAACATCTTGACTTGGTGCTTGGAACTGTGCTGTGGCACGTGACAGCCTTGGCAGACCATCCTGTTGCAGAAGGAGGACAACTTACAGGGACAGAAGAGCCAGCAGGATGCTCTGGGCTCCAACCCTGGGAGAGTGGGAGGTAGGTTTAAGACATGGAAGCCTCAGGCCTTCTCTCCAAATGTCACATGGCTGGCCCCTTTGCTCCAGTTTCTCTGTAGCAAAGCGGGGAGGGGGGTAGGGAGGGAGGCTCAGGCTGTTGCTGTCTGGCACTGAGACCCTCAGAGCTTCTTCAGACGGCTATACATCTCTCTCTTGCTCTTTTCCCCGGCCCAGGTCCGGCTCTTGGTGCGGAACTTCTTCAGGTCTTCTTTAAAGTCCTCATGGTGCATGGGCCGGTAACTGGGGGGCTCGCAGTGAGACTGGCGGGAAGACAGGACGAAGTCAGGGCACACCTGCTTCATAAGCACACTCCTGCGTCCTCCCTGCCGGGGGCTGCAAGGCTCTGCTCAGCAGGTTCTAGGGCCCTTCTGTGTGCGGGGCAAATCCCCAGACCCCTGGCAAGAAACACCCATGACCACCAGACATCTGGGTGCAGGGGCGGCCCCCGCCCTCCAGAGAGTCCATCTTACCTGGCATTTCAGGAAGAACTCCTTATATCCGCCCTTCAGGACATATAGCTCCGGGTAATGGAGTTTGGGGTACTCGTTACCAAGCCGATCTCTCTCTCTCACATATCGGCACCTATAAAGGGGAAGGAAAGCCAAAGCATGGTTAGCTCTACACAGTGAAAGCAGTGTTCCTTACACACATCTCCCCAACTTTACCTTCATTCTTGGAAACAATCAGTGTTGACTTGTGATTTCCTGGCCACCTGTTATCTTCAGGAATAGTGTTCAGAGCCAGTGCCACTGCCTCGTATTGGCAGGTAGATGGTCTCTTCCCAAATTTTCAAGTTAAACAGCCCTAGCAACTGATCTCTGCCCAGCATCTTCCCTGCCACCACCAGCACCTAATCTTCGGTGACAGCTTCCCAGCCAGCTTCCCTCTGCATTCTCCACCCTCCACGACCAGTGTCTCTCCCTTACTTCCTTCTGAGCTTTGCTCCTGTCTCAGGGCACCTACTTGCATCCTGTACTAAAATGGACTATTGTGTAGTGTACTGTATACTCCTGTAGTTATGTGTGTGCAAATGCAGCAAAATATCACCAGTCGATGAAATCAGGGGAAGCATGCACTCTTTCTGAGCATGAAATGGTTCCAAATAAAAAGGTGGCACAAGAACTTGAACCCAGTCCCATGAGAAAAGTCTCTCTTGGAACCTCCTAGTGAAGCTGCACTGCTCCCTGCCACCTCTGTCCCTGTTTGCTCATCATTTGTCACAACCATCTTCCGTCTCTCCACTGGGACCTCCCCTGCGGCAGGTCCGTCCTGTTTGCTCACTGCTGTAACTTCATTGCCTCAATAGCCCCTGACACGTCCAGGCTGGCAGTCCTTTCTGAAGGGAACTAGCACAGATGGGCAGCTGTTTGGCCCTCCCCCTAGCTTTTTAATACCACCACTCACTTCTGACCACATTTTCAGAACCAGTCCTGTCACCATTAGTGAGAGTGTGGAAAGATGTTGTTAGAGCATCAGAGTATTATTTTAAATCTGAAGTGATGTTATTTTATTGTAATTATACTTTCATTTATTTTGGTATAAAACTTATCTTCGTAGTAAATTATAACAGGGCCTTAGTCACCAAAGTCCTAACAGAAGTTCTTATTAATAAGGGGTGGGGAT
Organism: Pseudorca crassidens; assembly: GCF_039906515.1. Lineage (NCBI taxonomy): Eukaryota > Metazoa > Chordata > Mammalia > Artiodactyla > Delphinidae > Pseudorca > Pseudorca crassidens. The sequence goes on from NC_090305.1 coordinate 67,756,717, forward strand.
GGGGGGGCAGGGGCATTTCTTTTAAACTCTAACGTGGCAATAACGTGAAGGTAACATAATCCACTCCTTTGCAAACGTGGATTTGACAAGTGTTCAAGAGCATCACATCAAGTTTTGCAGAGAGGATATGACACTCTTCTGGCATTTGCATAAGGAGCAACCACACTGTACCTGAAGGATGTCACCTGAGAACAGTAGCCCCATAGGTAGAAATAAGGACAGTGGGGGAAACTGGAAGAGCCAGAGTTTAATTCAATATAAAGGAAGGCTGGACAGTAGGCCATGCCCAGCAGTAGCCAGGACTAACTCAGGAGTGAGGGTGATGAAGCAGAGGCCAGATCCTCGGGGGATGTTGCACAGGGAACACCTGTGTCACAGGCTGGACTGGGGAAGCCAGAAAGCCCTCCACGACGACTACTGTGAAACTGTTAGGGCAGCCTATAAACTACACTCCAGGAAGCTGTTCATGAAATCAACTGACTGCAAAACAGGTAAGGATTTGAGAGAATACCTGTTACACGTGAATTGATACTTTTACAAAACTAGGTATTTTCACACCATGTGTGTAGGCTAAGGCATGGAAATGACATTCGATGTGCAACAGGCGGTCCCACAAAAGCACCATGGGGGCCATGCCCTGGAGCCCACTCACATGCGAGGGCCTCGCTCAGAAGAAAACTCGCAGTGGAACACCACGATGACACGCTTGCCATCTGTAGGTACGATGGGCTTCTTGAGTAAGAAGTCTTCAACCTCCTCTTCCATGTGCAAGTTCACTGCACCCTGTGAAGGCACCAAGAGACTCATGTTTCACACTCGCAGTAATGATTCTTCGAGACTGGTCTTCAAATGGGCACCTCAAATTCTGTTATGACTGTGTGCACTGTATGAGTGGTATTTGTGAATGCCCGGGACTTTCACGGCCACGACAGTGGCAAACACTAACACTGTATTTAAAGTACCTCCTTACCGTATTTCAACACTATATTATTGGTTAAAAGATTAAAAGGGCACAACCAATTACTTTCTTCCTGGGAAAGTATGTTCCAACACCCAACTAACCAGGCAACTATAAATGTAAGAGGTATCATTAGGCTTGGCACAGACTGGGACATGTTGCCAGAGACTGGCTTCTCCTCATGGCTTCATGTCCAGGCATGGCTTAGAAGTCAGTGGGTACCATTTAGAAATGTCCCTGATGGTGATGGTGATGGTGATGGTGATGGTGTGAGGGACAGAACAGGAAGCAGTTGCCGTACAGTGTGGTAGAGATTAGTGCAGACCAGGGAACATTCTTTCAGTGCACCAGGAGTCAAATGCCTTTCACACCCACTGCTTCTTTTTACAATTCTTATAACCAGCATGTGAGCATTATAATGAGCAGCCAGGTGTCACCTCCGCCTTTAAAAAAAAAAATCACAGATGCTGTCCAGGGCTCCTGCTATGCCTCCCACAACAGCAGGGCTCGCCCACAAGCCTCAGGAATCCATACCTTGATGTGGCCTCCCTCATATTCATATGGGTATCGGCAGTCAATGATAACAAACTCTTTAATGAGGTTGGCAAACTTGCCACTCAAAACAGACGCTATCTGTGGAGAGAGAGCCAAGGAGAATCAACTCTGGCTGCCAGGAACACGTAGATTCCATGTGTGGCAGGTTCCAAAAGGATGACTTACAATTTCTGGAGAGATGTATTTTAAATCCTGATGCTTTCCAGCAACTGTATGAAAGAGGTAACACTTACAAAAAAAGAGAGAGAAAGAGAGAGAGAGAGAGAGAAATACTTAGCAAATCCAAAAGCTTAAAAATGCAACATTTTTATATTGCTTGCCTTCCTGGTAAGAGTCAGCTTGAAAAAAAAAAAAAACAAACATTAATCTAATAGAATATGTTGGTTACTTGTCTAGCCACTTCATTAATATCCTGACATTGAATTTTCACACAGACTTATAAGGCACATTATCCCCATTCCCATATGTCAAAGCTAGGTACCTTGTCCAAGGTTAGCCAGCAAGTAAGCCAGACTTGAATACAGAAACCTCAGGTGATTTCCTTTTTCTCCCGCTTTTGTTAGGAACCCTCACCTCAGCAGCCAGACTGTGTGCAGCACATAAAGGACACAGAGAGGAATGACTTCACTGTTTACTGAGCACCTGCTATGTCCAGCATGGTGCTAGACATTGGAGGTGGAATGAGTGAGGCTGGGCCCAGCCTTGAGGGAGAAGGACGGGCACATCAGTAATTACTCACTAGGGCGGACTGGCCGAGTCAAGTGCTCACCCAATCCCGTGGCCATGTGTGGGGTCATTATGACAAACACAACCAACCACAGCTTCAATTCAGGTGCAAGCTTCTACCAGCAAGGATACACCACACCCAGGTCTTGGCTTGCTCTTCCCTTCAGACTAGAACTGTCTTCTATTTTTTAAAAATTTTATTTATTTTTTAACATCTTTATTGGAGTATAATTGCCTTACAATGGTGTGTTAATTTCTGCTGTATAACAAAGTGAATCAGCTATACGTATACATATATCCCCATATCCCCTCCCTCTTGCGTCTCCCTCCCACCCTCCCTATCCCACCCCTCTAGGTGGTCACAAAGCACCAAGCTGATCTCCCTGTGCTATGCAGCTGCTTCCCACCAGCTATCTATTTTACATTTGGTAGTATATATAAGTCTATGCCACTGTCTCACTTCGTCCCAGTTTACCCTTCCCCCTCCCTGTTGTCTTCTATTTTTAATCCACTTATTTCTCCCACCTGGTTGAAATATCTAGCCCAGATCCAAACCTTCCCCAATCGCCTAGCTGAGACTGAGACAACCCTTTTATTTCTTATTTATTTATTTATTTAGTTAGTTAGTTAGTTAGTTAGTTATTTTTGTGGTACGCAGGCCTCTCCCTGTTGTGGCCTCTCCCATTGCGGAGCACAGACTCCGGACGTGCAGGCTCAGCGGCCATGGCTCACGGGCCCAGCCGCTCCGCGGCATGTGGGATCTTCCCGGACCGGGGCACGAACCCGTGTCCCCTGCATCGGCAGGCGGACTCTCAACCACTGCGCCACCAGGGAAGCCCAACCCTTTTATTTCTTAGTCTGCTGCTTTCACTGCACTGATGTTTACTTCAATCTACTATGTGATACATGTGGTACATGTCTATGTGGCATGATGTCTTACTGACCGTATGTTAAGTGTTTTGAGGGAAGGAACTGTGTCTCATTTTGGAATCTTTGCCTTACACATGATAAGTGTTTCCATAAATGTTAGCTACATTAATACATAAAAGACTGGTCTGGGGACCTTCAAGTCATATGTGGCTAAACAAGCTACTACTGACACAGGAATGTGTCACATTTCACCACAGCTCAAAGGCAGCCAACCTGTATGAGGCCATCAGCAGACCATCCTCTGGACCTCCCTGAGGGCCTTTTCCCTCTAGGGCCATGCTCCTCTGGACAATGGAGAAATTTAGTCTCAATCCTGGACATTCTAAGAGGACCTTTTGATATACAGACTTATATACAGTGAGGCTAGAGGTTTATTTCTGCTTCTTTACACTTTTCTGCAGTACTGCTTTTATAATCACAAACACAGTTCCCAGAGAGCCTGGTCTTTGGGTTGGTGTCAAGGCGGCTGGTGGGTGGCTCCCTACTTGAAACCTCTGACCAGCATCAGTAAGGTCTATAGTCCCACAGAGACTGAGATACACCTGATCATGAATGTGTTTCCTTATCTTAAAACAAACTTCAAACTGCGTCCCCTTGGCGGGGTCGGGTGGGGTGGGGGGAACCCCAGGAACCACTTCAGGGAGGGAGGAAGGCTGAGGGGGGCATTTTAGGTACCCCCTGCCAGTCCTGCATCACAGAGCAGTTCTGCGTGCAATTACCTTGGAGAAGTCTCCTATAAGGTCCCTTGGGTCATTATCCAAAATATTCTCAATGGTCCCTTTTGGGGAAGATACCAGGCATAAAGACTGATGTAGAATCTGTAACAAATCAAAGGTGGAGAATGAGGCCAGGCTTCTGAACAGAACTTATGAAAACATTCACCTGGAATGTGTCAGGAAGAAGAGACTGAAATGTTAACATCCATATTTAGCAAAAAGATACCTTTCTTATTTGACTGAATCTAGAGTGAAAAAAAGAATATGGGTTACTGACTAGGTATACTGTTATTTGAACTGAATTCAATTCTAACTGAACTGCTCTGAAACTTCCTTTTTTTTTTAAAAAAAAAAAAAAAAAAGAAGGATTAAAATTAGGGCTAAGTCTAAAAAAAGTATTTCTTAGTTCTACCCACTGAGAAGCTCCAGGGTTGCAGTAAGTAGCCCTTAGGTCAGTGTGCTCTCTAAATAATACAGCTGACCCCTGAACAACACGGGGTTTAGGGCCACCATCTCACATCCCCGAATTCAACCAACCACAGATCATGCAGTACCACAGTATGTATTTATTGAAAAAAATCTGCGTATAAGGGGACCTTACAGTTCAAACCCATGTTGTTCAAGGGTCAACTGTATTTTCCACTAAAAGAAACCAGAGCTTTTTGATTGACTCCAGGCTGGGACAAGAAATGTACAAGATAAACCTGGAACACTTTGTCATTAGTAGCAAGGAAGCACTCATATTTCAAAGGACACATCAAAAGGGCTAATCGTGGGTAAGTAAGGATTTCTTTTATACACTTAGTGTATTTTATATTATTTATTTGGCTGCACCAGGTCTTAGTTGTGGCATGCAAACTCTTGGCTGCGGCATGTGGGATCTAGCTGCCTGACCAAGGATCGAACCTGGGCCCCCCGCATTGGGAACGTGGAGTCCTAGCCACTGGACCACCAGGGAAGTCGCAGGATTTCTTAAGCAGTACACAAAAAACACGAAACATAAAAAGACTGATAAATTAAAACATGTTTAAAAAAAAATCAAGAAATTCTGTTCATCAAAACAACAAGATTAGGTAAGAACAGGCAAGCCAGAGTGGGCAGATATGCATCCATCTCAATAAAAGATTCATCTCTGAATATATAAAGCATTCCCACAAATAAGAGACAACCCAATAGAAATATGGGCTAGAAACTTGGCTGAGTAATAGAGAAGAAAATCTAAGACCAAGAAAAATAACTATCAGGGAAATGCAAGTTAAAATCAGATACTACACACTCACCAGAATGGCTAAAGTTAAAGAGATGAACAACACCAGATACTACTGGTAAGGATGTGGAAGAACTGGAACTCTCACACACTGTTCTGAGTACAGCCAACCCTCGGTATCTGTGAGATTGGTTTCAGGACACCCAAGGATGCTCATATAAAATGACACGTAGTACAGCTAGTGCTCAGTAAGAATGCATTGCAGGGGCTTCCCTGGTGGCGCAGTGGTTGAGAGTCCGCCTGCCGATGCAGGGGACACGGGTTCGTGCCCCGGTCCGGGAAGATCCCACATGCCGCGGAGCGGCTAGGACCGTGAGCCACGGCCGCTGGGCCTGCGCGTCCGGGGCCTGTGCTCCGCAACGGGAGAGGCCGCAACGGTGAGAGGCCTGCATACCACAAAAAAAAAAAAAAAAAAAAGAATGCATTGCAAAGTTGGTTAAATCCATGGATGCGGAGCCCCCAGATACGGAGGGCTGACTGGACAACCACTTTGGAAAGCTGTATGGCAGTGTCTGCTAAAGCTAAACACATGCCTAGCCTAGGACCCAGCAAGTCCACAAGAAAAGTTAAAGTGCATGTTTACAAAATAAATTGTATAAATACCATCAACTAGTATTTGACAAGGGAGCCAAGAATGCTCAATGAAGAGAAGATCAGTCTTCTCTATAATAAATCATGCTGGAAAAACGGAATATAAACATGTGAAAGAATGAAATTAGACCCCTATCTTACACTACTCACAAAAAATAACTTGAAATGGCTTAAAGACTTAAATGTGAGACAGGAAACCATAAAACTCCTAGAAGAAAACACAGGAAAAAAGCTCCTTGACATGAGTCTTGGCAATGACTTTTTTAGATTTGACCCCTAAGGCACAAGCAACAAAATAAAAAATAATTGAGACTACATCACACTAAAAAGCTTCTGCCCATTAAAAGAAATCAACAAAATGCAAAGACAACCTATAGAATTGGAAAAAATATTTGCAAAATATATTATCTGATAAGGGGTTAATATCCAAAATATATAAGGAATCCATACAACTTAATAGCGAAAAAACAATCTTTTTTTTAACATCTTTATTGGAGTGTAATTGCTTTATAATGTTGTGTTAGTTTCTGCTGTACAACGAAGTGAATCAGCTATAGGTATACATATATCCCCATATCCCCTCCCTCTTGCATCTCCCTCCTACCCTCCCTATCCCAACCCTCCAGGCGATCACAAAGCACCGAGCTGATCTCCCTGGGCTATACAGCTGCTTCCCACTAGCTATCTATTTTACATTTGGTAGTGTATATATGTCAATGCTTCTCTCTCACTACATCCCAGCTTATCCTTCCCCTCCCCGTGTCCTCAAGTCCATTCTCTACGTCTGCATCTTTAAAATAATCTGGTTTTAAAAAGTAGGCAAAGGACCTGAATAGACATTTCCCTAAAGATACACAAATGGTCAACAGGTACATGAAAAGATTATCAATATCACTAATCGTTTAGGGAAATGAAAATCAAACTGTTGTACAATGAGATATCACTTCATGACTATAAGAATGGCTATCATTGAAAAGAAAAGATGGGGACTTCCCTGGTGGTGCAGTGGTTAAGAATCCGCCTGCCAGTGCAGGGTACATGGGTTCGAACCCTGGTCCGGGAAGAACACACATGCCGCAGAGCAACTAAGCCCATGTGCCACAACTACTAAGCCTGCGCTCTAGAGCCTGAAAGCCACAACTACTGAAGCCTGTGGGCCTAGAGCCTGTGCTCTGCAACAAGAGAAGTTACCGCAATGAGAAGCCCGAGCACCACAATGAAGAGTAGCCCCCACTCGACGCAACTAGAGAAAGCCTGCGCGCATCAACAAAGACCCAACGGAGCCATAAGTAAATAAATAAAAATGAAAAAAAAAAGAGGGAACTCCCTGGCGGTCCAGTGGTTAGGACTCCACACTTTCACTTTGGGGGTCCGGGTTCAATCCCTTGTCGGGAACTAAGATCCCGCAGTCCCCATGGTGATGCCAAAAACAAACAACAACAACAACAACAAAAACAAGAAACAAGTGTTGGCAAGGATGTGAAGAAAAGGGAACCTTTGTACAATATTGGTGGGAATGTAAAGTGGGATGGCCACTATGGGAAACAGTATGGACGTTCCTCAAAAAAATTGAAAATAGGGACTTCCCTGGAGGTCTAGTGGTTAAGAATCTGCGCTTCCAATGCAGGGGGCATGGGTTTGATCCCTGGTCAAGGAACTAACAGCCCACCTGCCGTGCAGTGCAGCAAGCAGACAAAAAAGAAAAAAAAAAAAATCAAAAACAGAACTAACTAGGAGCCAACAATTCCACATCTGGGAATATATTAGAAGGAAACGAAAACACTATGTCAAAGAGATATCTGCACCCCCATGTTTAGAGCAGCATCCTTTATAATATTCAAGAAATGGAAATAACCTAAGTGTTCATTGACGGATGAATGGATAACAAAGTTGTGATACACACACACACACACACACACACACACACACACACACAATGGATTATTACTCAGCCATACAAAAAGAAGGCAATCCTGCCATTTGCGACAACATGGATGGACCTTGAGGGCATTATGCCAAGTGAAACTGAAATAAGTCAGACAGAGAAAGACAAATAACTATATGACATCACTTATATGGGGAATGAAAAAACTTAAAAAACACAATACAAACCATCACCACAACCACCAAAACAAAAACCAAACTCATAGAAAAAGAGATCAGATTTGTGGTTACCAGAGGCAGGCAGTGGGGGAGGGGGATTGGATGAAGGTGGTCAAAACGTACAAACTTCCAGTTATAATATAAATAAGTACCAGGGATGTAATGTACAACATGATGACTACAGTTAAGCCTGCTGTATGGTATATATGAAAGTTGTTGAGAATAAATCCTAAGAGTTCTCATCACAAGGAAATAAAAGAACTAAAATACCTAGAACTAATTGACAATGAAAAACACTACAATCAAAGTTGTGAGACAAACCTAAAGTAGTGGGAAATTTATATATCTACATAGAACAGGACACAAGAAAAATTAAAACTAACATCAAGGAAAAAAATTTATGGCCCTACTCCATGGCCCAACAAGTAGGGAGCTTAGACTTCCACCCCTGCCCAGCTGTACTTAAGTGTCCCAATCTCTACTCCACTGGGATGGTGTCTGCAGAGGCCTAGAAGGGAGCCTGAACTCCCAATCCTGCCCAGCAAACATGAGGCTTGCCCCACCCTAGGTGGCATATCAAGGGAACCTGAACTTCCATCCCCACCTTCCTGCAGTACCAGAGGACTGACTGCTAAAACAGAAGAGTTACATAGCCTCATAATATCCAAAGAATATAGATATAACTGAAAAATCACTTGTCATACCAAGAACCAGGAAAGTCTCAGCTTGAATAGGAAACAATAATCAACAGAAAGCCACACCAGAAACAGACGTTGGAATTGCCTGACAAGGATTTTAAAGTAGCCATTATAAAAATGCTTCAACAGGCAATTATGAACATGATTGAAACAAATGAGAAACAAGAACAGCAAGTCTCAGCAAAGAAAAAGAATCAAATGGACATTTTAGAACTGAAAGATACAATATCACAGTCCTTGAGCAAAAAAGAACCTGCATAACTAACCTCCTGGGGCTTCTTTGGACTAGCTGCCTCTTCGGGACTGGCCCCAGCCACGCTCTTCCTCCGCTTCCTATTTCCACGTGGGGACTCCTCTTGCGATCGGTCTGGTCTTTTCAACGTTGACGGGATGGTGGAGCTACACGTGGAAGGGGAGTCAAACAGCTTGCAACGATTGCCCTTGGTGGGGGGGGTGGGGGGGGAAAGAGACCCATTTAATGTATTTCATTAACATACACTCACTTGAATGGTAAAGAGAATAGATCAAGGACTTCCTGGGATGGTTTAAGATTGATCCATCCTAAATTAGGAAACAGACACTGTCCATTTATCTAGTCCCTGGCACATTGTAGACACCAAGTCCCTGGTGTTCAATGAACATGTTCTAAAGCTGACATTATATGGAAATGAGGAAGACTATCCATGCCCTCAAAAGCCTACGTCTGCACAGGGTCCTAAGCGTCAAATAACTGTTACCTTCCAGCCAGGGACACATTTTTGGCTTCCTCTTCCCTTCTAGTTTATTACTTGCACTTTGCTGGAACAGCTTGAACAGGCTTTAACAGCCCACCTTAATCCAGAAGGGTGTGCGGTAGCTGGATTATACTATAAATCAGAGCCAGTTAAGGTGGTAAAATAGAGTTGAGTCTAAGTTTGCAGGGGGCAGGGGTGCCTTCAAAACTGTGTTCAAAAGTCCTTCTCTCTACTTGTTTGTTTTCTTTCTGGATTGTACCAAAGCTTTTTTTTTTTTTTTTTTTTGTGGTACGCAGGCCTCTCACTGTTTTGGCATCTCCCGTTGCGGAGCACAGGCTCCGGACACGCAGGCTCAGCGGCCATGGCTCATGGGCCCAGCCGCTCCGCGGCATGTGGGATCTTCCCAGACCAGGGCATGAACCCGTGTCCCCTGCATCGGCAGGTGGACTCTCAACCACTGCGCCACCAGGGAATCCCTGTACCAGAGCATTTTAACTCAAGACTTACAAAGCCAAAGGAAATACACGAAGATGTGCTATAGTACTTGATCTTTTAAAGACTAATTTCTCAGAGTCTGAGGGCAGCCCACCTGACTAGGGGTAAAGACAGTCTGACTTCAGCTCTCTAAACTCATCTCAGCCCGTTCACAACTCAGTGTTCCTTGGCAGGGCTTTTCCTTCTGTGCTGAATGCCCTTTCATACCCTGTAAACCACTCCCTTTCAAGCTGATACTAAAATTTCAGTGTTGCCTCTTCTTTGAAATGTTCCTGATAGTCACCCAGCAAGTGTGTCACTCCCACACTGGCTCTCCTAGAGACCAAGGATTTTCCCCTTATTTTTCTGAAGTTTATTTTAACAGTATGTTGTTCAGAAAAGCAAGGTCAGTTTTGTCTTGTTGTTGTTTTTTACCTAAGAGAGCTGGAAGCATTTTTGGGAAGAGGGCTTACTGCTTTCAATAGGATCTCAGAGGAACTGTAAGCTCCTCAAGGGCAGAAACCTCAGTGCCAACTCAGCCCCTGGCAATTGTGAGTCTACTATGTTTGTGAAAGGAAACCCCCCACTGTGAAGGGCCCACACATACTATTCATGATTTTTAAATCCAACTTATAAAACTGATAGCCATTTCCTAAGCATTCTCACACTGTATATAATTTTGTCTTTCAAAAGGACCTAGTAAATTTCATCGTAACATTTGTCCTGGGGTAGCCTATTCCCTCAGAGCTTTGCACATTAATCTACTATAATGTGTAAGTGGCTTCAAGACTGTAGTTCATTTGTTCCATATTTATAGTTCAGGGACACTGATACTTAAAAATATACTTATCAGGGCTTCCCTGGTGGCACAGTGGTTGAGAGTCCGCCTGCCGATGCAGGGGACACGGGTTCGTGCCCCAGTCCGGGAAGATCCCACATGACGCAGAGCAGCTGGGCCTGTGAGCCATGGCCGCTGAGCCTGCACGTCCAGAGCCTGTGCTCCGTGACGGAAAAGGCCACAACAGTGAGAGGCCCGCGTACCACACACACACACAAAAAATATATATATATACACACACATATACTTATCAATTTATATGTATACCTAAGGGTGTGTAACTGTATTTGTATTGTGATACTATCTCACTTTCCCTAGGTGTTTGCATAAATGAGGATATGTTCCTGTACAGGCACAGCCTTGCGTCTGACTGTTTGAAAGTGTCCCTGATGGAAACAGAAGCCTACAGTCTATATAGATAGGTGGGTATTTAAAAAATATATATATATATATATATGTAGATAGAGAGAGAGAGAGACAGAGACAGAGAGAGAGAGAGAGATTTTGTGAGTTACTGTTGTTTGCCAAGTGTGCTGATGCTAAGGAATGTAAATAAATGAGAATGATATAAAAAAGTAATAAACAAACAACAACAAAAAAGTAAACAGTCTTCAGACTAAAGGCTTCAGATTGAGAAGGTTTTTTCAGGGAATTCCCTGGCAGTCTAGTGGTTAGGATTCGGCGCTTTCAATCCCTGGTTGGGGAACTAAGATCTTGCGAGCCGTGCAGCGAGGCCAAAAAAAAAAAGACTAATTAATTCCTCTTCAAATGAAGCCTTTCTGTCCCAACTTATTCAACCAGTCCATAATATCTATCACAGTCTGAGTCTCCTCCTTCTACTGGGTGTTCTCTGAATGTGCTCCAGTCTCTCCACATTCTCTCAGCTGTGGAAAGTAAAACAATACGGTAGTCCAGTGTGTCCTCTCCTTCCCCATCAGAACAGGGCAGGGCTAACATCTCCTTTTTCTGTTCTGGGCCAGGGTTCTCCAGTCAACACTCCTAAGGAAGGATAGCGCTATCTGCTACAGAGCCATCAGCTGGGTGGGTACAGATGGTACCTGTAGCAGAAGTCTTTCTATTCCTGCTGCCTGAGATCAAATTCCTTGTCAGATACAAACTGCTCACCCACGAAGCTGTCAGTTAAAATCTAAGCTGATACCAAATCTGACAGAGTTTGAGAATAACTGAGTCTCTTAAATTCAGTTTAGCAGGTATTTTCCAGCACTATCCAGTGATCTTAAAGAAGTTAATAGAGAGGTCAGAGTTGTATAGAAAAGACATTAACTGACCAAGAACAGTTGAGATGAACTAGAAATTATAAAAACAAGAACTGCATGCATTTTATATTACCCAGACTTCCTCACACTCCAATGAGGACAAAAACAAAAACAAAAACAACTCCAAACAAACTTGAAAAAACAGTGTGCATTAACACCAGGAAACACTAGCGACCAGTCAAGGGAAAGGCCCATAGACCCAACCACAGAATCTCAAAAGAAACAATTTTGATTCCTGTGGCTCCCTCTAGACACACTGGGACTTACCAGGTTTGTAGTTCTTCTCATGACAAGGGGAGCTGTCCAGAGGCTTGCCATGCAGGACGGGGTCTCTTCATCATTCTAAACAAAGAAAAATGGCGTCACAAAGGTCCAGCAGAGACAACATTAATTTAAATGCTTTAGAATTCTTCCTGCAGAATACCAGAAAGACCTGGATAGGAAGCATTCTAATGTTCACCCCCTTCCCCGTCCCCAACATTTTAAGGTCAGAAAAGAGTAACACTTAACAGTCCCGTTATCTGAGCATAGCTAAAGGTATGCCCCTGAGGGACCGTGAGGAGGCACCCTGTTCTCCTCAGCTTTACGCCACGTGGCAGCTATTCTTCCACTGTTCCTGATTCATATCTCTTGCCAGAAAAATGGATTGTCAGCTCCTTCAGGGTAAGAAGAATCACATCAGTGTCTTCTTTTGAACTCCTCCATAGGATTTAATCAGGCTAGAAGCAGAGTCTCAATAAATTCCCAACAAATGAATAAAAATATCCGCCAGTTGGGGGATCACTGTTCCTTTTCAGATGACTTCTCTCCAGGGTAGTCAGTAAAATGGATGGGAAAACACACACACATAGTACCTTCAGATTCTCTCCATCGAGAAGATCCATGAAGCCATCATCCTCATCAGACAAAGTGGCAGTCACAGGGGAGTGGGGCATAAAAAAAGGAGTGAAATGCCCTGGTTCACTGCCATCTCTTTCATTTGAGGAAAGCTACAAGACAGAATTCATGGCTTGTTAATAAATAATTAGCTTTGACTTCCTTGGATGGGTCACTAGTTTTTATGAGGAAAACATATTATATTTTTTGTAAGAAGTTTTAGCAGCTCTAATCAAAGGAAAATGAAACCTAAGATTATAAATGAATTGATGTCCACACACAGTTCTGAGTAGAGTCAGGCCAAGTAGCCTTCACAAAGAACACTCCCCAGGAGCAATTCACCTTACAGTGAGATCTGGGGCTAGCCTCTTGTGAAGGGCAAGGTTTGTTTTTTCTGAGGATCATAATTGGTGAACAGGGATCAGCATGGGGGTTGTGACAAAGTGATAATCTGCTAAAATGAGGAAGGGTGAGAAGATACCAAGTCTCTATGGAAACCACAGAATGGACTAGAGAATGCTTCTGTAACTCCAGTTCTGACAGAGGGATATAAAGTCAAGAAAGTTCTAGAAAGTCCATCCTAGGGACTTCTCTGGTGGTCCAGTGGTTAAGAATCCACCTTCCAATGCAGGGGACACAGGTTCGATCCCTGGTTGGGGAACTAAGATCCCACATGCCATGGGGCAACTAAGCCAGAACGCCACAACTAGAGAGCCCACGTGTCGCCAACTACAGAGCCCACGTGCTCTGGAGCCCATGTGCTGCAACTAGAGAGAAGCCTGCGAGCTGCAACGAAAGATCCCGCATGCCGCAACAAAGAAAGTCCATCCTAGACTTGGAACTGGAATTTAAATGACAGTTGCTCACTTTTAACTGAGGAATTACTTGTGCCAGACACTAGGATATAACCTTTTATGTATAATCCCATTTAAGCCTCACAATACACTAAGGGTAGTTAATCCTGTTCTTTTTATTTAACGAATCAGGAAACCAATGCTTAAGAGAGGTTACCAAGGTCACACAGCTCACCTGTTTGACCACAAAGCCCAAGCTTTTCTCCCCACTATACTCTCCCTAAGAGAGACCATTCCTGGAGTCAAAATATAGAGTATATCTCATTAAGCAACACTATCTTGTTTTTCAGGTAAAACCCCCATTATAAAATGAATATATATTTAGTATAGAAAATTTATAAAAACCACTCAAAAATCTACCATCTAGAGATAAACACTGCTAATAAAAACATTGATGATAATGAATTATTTCTTTTCCAGGCACTTCCCAAAGCCAGGAAAAAAGTTCAGAGATAGATTTTTTTCTCTCCCATAGCATTTTTTTCTCTCCCATATTCTCTTTGGGGTATGAATGCATTAATCCTCAAGCAGCCCTCTGGTTTTCTGAGTAGATACCTCACCTAGGGGTCCTCTCTGCAGCTGGCCTACTCTGGTTCAGGCACTAGCTTTGCTTCACAATATAAAACAAGTTCTGGGTTGCCTCTCATCCTCCACAAGTGTACCTGAGCACACCCTGGGCACACTGCCAGTTTTTCAGCCAGCAGAGCCTAGGAGCAGGTAACTCTATCATGGGGCAGCACCCACTGAAGGCTCACCCTATGGTATAATACCAATTTCTGTAACCCAGCTTCTGGCGTTCCCAGGTGCAGATATGCTATAGAAAATGACAATCTCTGGACAGGACCTAATTCTTCCTCCATGATTCCTGCACCAAGGAGCCATTATGAGGAAATATAGATGGTGCTTAAAGACTAAAAGCAAGGATACAAAAGAACTACCCTCTGGGACTTCCCTGGTGGTCCAGTGGTTAAGAATCCGCCTTCTAATGCAGGGGACTCAGGCCCAATCCCTGGTCCGGGAACTAAGATCCCACATGCCACAGGGCAACTAACCCCGTACGCTCTAGAGCCCGCGTGCCATAACTAGAGAGCTCGCGTGCTACAACTACTGAGCTCGCACACTCTGGAGCCCGTTTACCACAACTAGAGAGCCCACGTGCCACAACTAGAGAGTCTGTGCGCTGCAAATACTAAGCCCGCATGCCACAACTAGAGAGAAGCCCCATGTACCGCAACAAAAGATCCCACATGCCACAACAAAGATACTACACGCCTCAACTAAGACCCAATGCAGCCAAATGAATAAATAAATATTTTTAAAAGAAAGAAGAAAGAAATACCCTCTGACATGATCAAAAGCCAAACCATTGCGCTTAGCACTGGCTTTCTTTCAGTTTGTACCCTCAGCACCTACAATTAGGGATGGCCAAGTGATTACAGGAAACCCTGGTGCTGTGTTCTTCAGGTGTACACTAGAGATATTTAGTTTTGGATACCCAGCTCTCAGAGGGTTACTGTGTACTTGGGAATCAGCAGACTGTTTAATTCTGGTCTTCATTTATCTGTGTCCTTTGGCAAATCACCCAACCTCCCTGACCATACTTTCCCAATCTGTAAAGTGGGGTAATTCCAGCTACTTCACAGGCTTATGAAGATTAAAGACAGGAGAACATAAATTGCTTTGTGCAAATGCTAGACAGAGTAGTGATACTAGCTGAACCTGAACCTCAGACCTTAAGCCAGACTGGAAAGCTGTATTTTCAGATGCAAGTTCCCAGGAAAACCTGGAAACCAAATGTGGTCATTTTGCTCAAGCTGGGCCTCTCTAGTCCATAGCTATCTGTCAGATCATCAGTAGGAAATTAGGAAGTAATGACAGTCTCTGGCAAGTAAATAACTGTGGGACAAGTGGCCCCAAATACTGTCAAGTAGCCTGATAGGCAATGGGTTCACTGGTATACATAATAGTTCTTAATAAACCAAGTTTGGAAGAAGACAAGTGCTCTCTTCAAACAAAATCATTCTGGGAAGTACCTCTCAGCATTCAGGACGCATCGTAAAAGACAAGTTTGAAGTAAGACATACAATCCCACCATACATACATTCAGAAGAATGACCCAGGACGCCTGCAGAATTCCCATAATTGACAAGGTCAAATATTCCTTGCTCAAGTCCAATATTTCAAACATATCACCTCTCACTTCTGCTTCTGCCTGTCTGCTCTCCAGACACAGCAGAAACACGAAAAATGTGAGTCTAGTTTCAAAAAACAAAGTCAAGGTAAAGACAGCAAGAGCTACTGCTTCAACTCTAGGTTAAAGAGGGTGCTTTCATCTCTTCCCATCAGAAACTCCCAGGACTATGAAAGCCAGAGCACGTACCATCCGAGCTGGGGCAGAGTTCTGCCTCTGTGTGAAGAGATCTTTACCCTCCTGCAGTCCATGAGCATGCAGGCAACCTCGAGATGCAGGTCTTACTGGCTTCTTAAACTCAAAGGCTTCCTGCAAGACGGTATAAATTGAGACATCATCCACTGTCTATGAAAACCAGCTCTAGGGTCTCAGCTATAGCTTCAGGAAACAAGCAAGGGAGTGGGTATTGATCACCTGCCTCCAAACCCATTTCTGATCTAATTCCAATACTGGATCTGTGTAATTAAGAATTTCAAAGATTCTGTCAAAAGCTAACTTCTAATACAGCACTTTTTTCTCTTACCACAAACACTTTATTTCCTAATAAACACATGAGTATCTGCCAGGTACACAAAACACTATAAGCTAAAAACTAAATCAACAACTGTCTATCAACTATACTTCAATTAAAAAAAAAACTTTCTAGGGCTTCCCTGGTGGCACAGTGGTTGAGAGTCTGCCTGCCGATGCGGGGGACACAGGTTCATGCCCCGGGCCGGGAAGATCCCACATGCCGCGGAGCGGCTGCGCCCGTGAGCCATGGCCGCTGAGCCTGCGCGTCCGGAGCCTGTTGCTCCGCAACGGGAGAAGCCACAACAGTGAGAGGCCCGCGTATCGCAAATAAAAAAAACTTTCTAAAATCGAAAGCAATTTCATTTCAATATAATTGAATAGGAATAAAAACTTTTCAGTCTAAACTTAAAAGAGGGCTTTATATTTTCCATCTTCTTCCTACCAATAGGAGATAATTAAGTGGAAAACACTTAAAGTTACTGCTTTCCATACTAAAAGCAATGGGGAAAAAAACTAACGACAACATAATGACTATAGCTAACACTTCTGGATGATAAGAGAGTAAATCCTAGGAGTCCTCATCACAAGGAGAAAAGTTTCCCCTTTTCCTTTCTTTTCCTTTTATTGTATCTATATGAGAAGATGGATGTTAGTTGAACCTACTGTGGTAATCATTTCACAATACATGTAAATCAAGCCATCATACTGTATGCCTTAACTTTACAGTGATAAATGTCAATTATTTCTCATTAAAACGGGAAAAAAAAACCAAAAACCGTTCTGGTTTATTCAACCACTTGGATGAATCTCACATAATGTTGAGTGAAAGCCAGAAGTGATAGAATACATACTGTATGATTTCATTTACTTAAAGTTTAATAGCACTAATAATTCCCCTACCCTAAAATATCCACTGAAGAACTTGTTAAGCACAGCTAACATCACAGAGTATTTACATGCCCATACAGTGCTTTCAGTGCATTAGCTCATTTATCCATCCGATCATCCCCACTTTAGAGATGAGGAAACTAGGCCCATAGGTTAAGTGATGTGCCGAAGATCTGGCTTCATAACCCGACTGGACAACTCCAGAGCAAGAGCTCTTTAACCTATGCTGTTTCCCCTCCAGAATGAAGCTCTAAGCAGGCAACCCTGGGAGAAGCCAACCTGGGGTTGTGGGGAGAGAGACCAGGCATGAGTACAATAGCATTAGACTGTTTGGTTAAATGTACTACACAGAGGGAGACGTAGTGTTCTAAGCACTCAAGGCAGGAACTCATTTCTGTATCTCCCTCAGGACATCTTGCAAGTTGCCAAAGGAATCACTGGGAGAGTTCATGGAAGCAGTAGGTTCTGGAAGTATTAAGTCTGGAAGATTATAAGAAGTATGATATGGAAATAAATAGATATGGAAATACAGTGAGAAAGAAGACTGGGAAAGCTGAGCTGATTCACTGAACTCTTTTGGTGCCTACTCTGTGCAAGGGGCCCCGCCAGGTGTGAGAAAAGCCAGGCCAGGACGTTCTTGGACTTTTGGCTGCACCACCCCAACTCACCTTCTAAGCTACCATTTCAGTTACTCTGAGATCCCCTGGGACTTGTTGGCTCTGTTCTTTCAAATACTGTCAAGAAGCATTTCCCTAAACTTCTAACTCATCCCAGGGTCAGCACAAAGAGGCAAGGAAGGCCTGGCCAGACCCTTCCAGATAAAGTGTTCATGGATATAATTCCTACTCAGAGCTACCTTCTGAGCAACTCCTACCTGCCAGGAACCATTTGAAATGCTTTATCTACATTATCCTTATTTAATTCCCACAATAATCCTAAAAGGGACTGTTACTCCTATTTCACAAAGAAACAAAGAAGGCTAAAAAAAAGCCAAGGTCACAGCCAGCAAGCAGTAGGATTCAAATCTAAGTTTTTCTGACTCCAAAGACCATCATGACTTTGGTGAAGGTTTAGTCTCCCAGGAAGCAGCCAGCCCAGCTACTTCTCCATAAGCCATGAACACTTGTGGGTTTGACCTGCGCCCCCAGGTGAGTAGATTAACGCCACACTCACGTTTTCCTTGTTCTCATCCTGGTCAATTAGCTGAAAGACATCATGGTCAAGAGAATCAGAATGGCTCCTCTTCAGAGCTGGGCTACACCCCAAGAGCTTCTGCTATTAAAGTGAAAAGAGGAATTAGGGTACATAAATGAAAATTCAATGGAAACTCAGTTCTAAAAGAAAAAAACATATGGTGGTGGTGGGTTGGGGAGACCTAGCCCCTCATACACTGCAGTGGGTAACCAGTAAATGTGCCTAGGGCTCCACCTTGAGAGAACACAAGATAGAAGTTCCCACTACATGGATTTACACCTAACTTCACAACGTCTACAGCCCTCTCAGCAAGGACTTAGGTACCAAATCAACCCCAAAATAACATCACTTACATAAAAAGAACCTCCTTCCTGGTTGGATAAAACTCTAATAGTTAGAGATGGAAGAAAAAGCCCTCAAGAGGTAGCCATTATTGAAGTTGCTTTAGGTAGAGTGTTTTGAATGTTTATGAGACAAAGTAAGGAAAAGCAGTCTGTATAAATTAAGGTCTACTATCAAGGTTATACTGGTAGCTAAGGGGCAGATAATAGGTATTGGCTCAAAATAAACAAGGGAACTAACTTACAGGCAGAGAATTTATTCTCCTCATGGGATTTTCAAGGCTGTAACGAAATCAGAAAGTAAATAATGAGAATAAAGCAAGTAAAGAGGTATACATATTAGCAGATGCAAACCTATAGTTTGGTGGGGTGAGGGGAGAGTCAAACATTCCCATTTTAGGCAAGATGGAAAAATAGATTTCTGAAGCTGTCTTGTTCTCATAAGCATCTCCACCGCTGGGCTTCTAGTGAAAAAAGCAAGCCCAGGTCTTCTCTTAAAATATACACGTTCTAGGGCTTCTCTGGTGGCACAGTGGTTGAGAGGCTGCCTGCCGATGCAGGGGACACGGGTTCGGGCCCCGGTCCGGGAGGATCCCACATGCCACGGAGTGGTTGGGCCCGTGAGCCATGGCCGCTGGGCCTGAGCGTCCAGAGCCTGTGCTCCGCAACGGGAGAGGCCACAACAGTGAGAGGCCCGCGTACCACAAAAAAATAAATAAATAAAGTTTTTCTAAACACAAATATTTAAAAGCAGTGAATACGTACTTTTCTTTACTATCCAAGGGCCCAGGAGAATCCAGACAGAAGCCTGTGGGAAATTCAAACAAACAAACAAAACACCTCTCAGGATTTAATACATGATGCACCACTTTGTCATTGAAATAAATAAATAAAACTACTAGTACTGTTTCTTTAAGGCCATCAACAAAGGCTCATGGCTTGGACTTTTGACAGAATTGAAGTTGAGTCTCCATGATTGCCAAAACTTTTGTAAAAGTCTAAATATTTTCATAGTATATCTACTCATCCTTTCCTACTTGCAAATAGCATCATGGAAAACAGGATTTGAGGAGAGTGAATTAAACCAAACCTCGTGACTTATTTACAAAACAGAAACAGACTCACAGATGTAGAAAACAAATTTATGTTACCAAAGGGGGAAAGGAGGAGGTGGAGGGGATAAATTAGGAGTTTGGGATTAGCAGATACAAACTACTACATATAAAATAGATAAACACCAAGGTCCTACTGTATAGCACAGGGAACGATATATATTCAATATCTTGTAATAACCTATAATGAAAAAGAACTATATATATGTATAACTAAATCACTTTGCTGTACACCAGAAACTAACACAACATTGTAAATCAACTATACTTCAATCAAAATAAAAAAAAGTTCCTAAACCAAACCTCATGATTGCTTCGTTATTCAGATAGAGGTTACCCAGGCTAACTTTCTGTGAGTTCCAACCACGGAAAGAATAGGTACCTGTTTTCTGGAATAGTTTTGGTTTCAAATATCTTATATCCTGTCAGATCATATGCACAACTCAGCGGGTTGGAAAATACAATTATGTTCTCTGACAAGCAAGGCAAGTATTTATTGCCTTCAACAAAATAACATAAAGTGAGGTGCTCAACTCACCAACGGCAGCAGAATAGAGGAGACACTGCTCAGCATGGCCCAGAGCCACCAGGGCCTGCCTAGCACACACCTTTCCTCCATGATGTCTAAATAATCGTACAGGAAGTTAGGTGTTACTGCTCCTGACATTCTCCCTTGCCAAACTGCCACAATCCTATCCCTGGTTCTTAAGAAGCCTACATTTTAAGACTTTTGCTCTTGCAGTTCCCTAACCTAAAGCATCTGTGCAAATATACCTTGCAGTAACATGAACTTATGGATTACAATAAAATGCACTGGCACAGTTTCTCCATAGCAGGCTCACTGAAATAATTTCATTATATATCCAATAATTTACTCAGCATTTTAACCAATAAGATTTCCTGAATGCCACGTAGAGTGGTATGGTTAATTTCACACTATTACTCATCCTCAACACCAAGCACAAACCACCTCCCTGTGGCCACTTGACACGTTTCTTCTCTTCATAAACTGCCACAGGGGCTCCTTTGTACTGTTGTTAAGGGTGTTTGTAACTCAATGCCGGACTTTTCTGTTTACTATCTCAACTCACCAAACTAAGTTTCTAGGTGAAAGCGCACATTTCAGCAAATTCCAAGTATTGCTTCCCACACGGCAGACACATGATAAAAATGTTTAAGACTAAAAGAATACCTGAATCAGTTGATTCCGAGGAGCCCATTCTCTGCAGACAGCTATTCCTCACCTCCAGGGGCTGTTCATACTCACTGAAACCAAGAAAAGTAACACTCTCTATAGCTCTAGGACATAATTAAAAGGTTACATACAGGAGACAGGCCATGACATGGCAAGTTGCCATGCTGCCATCAACCATCATTACTTTCAGACCACACCACAGAACACTTGGCCACCCAGAACACCCAGTTAGCACTTGAGCATAAAAGGAGATGAGAAAAGAGTGGGTTAGCATGGTCTGGGTCACACTATAGGACAGGACGACAAAGAAGACTATTGGAGTATTTCCTGAAATGAGAGCATGTGTTCTAGGTACTGAGCTAGGAGCAGGGGTGAATAGGACAAGTTCCTGCTTTTCAGAGATTGGAAAAGACATGTGCTTATTTAGAAAATGTGACGTCCAAGATTGAAGAGAAAGCAGTTTCACCAGAAAAACGGTGGGATGCATTTTTTGCAATAAGGAAAACAGCAGGGAAATTTGTGGCATGGAAAGTTGAATAAAAAGACCTGGTCTTAGGAAAGCATCGGGGTGGACATCAGGAAGGTGCACGGGGCGAGGGATTGCGACGATTTCGCAAACGCCAGGAAAGAAAATGCCACGTCCCTTTGCTGAAAAGGAAACAAAGCTCACAGGATACTAAGCTCCTACGAGGTGGCTCAGCAAAGGGTGGAAGTGAGCGCCTAGGAGGGCCTGCTCTTCCCGCGTGGAGGGAGATTTCAAAGAGCTTCCTGGAATAGGGACAGAAGAGCACAGGGCAATCCGAAAGGGGTGGCGAAGGTGGGGAGTCGGGGCAGACCCACCCCCTACCGGGCCCGGCTCGGGGCTGAGAGCGGCCCTAGAGGGTCCGAACGGCCTCTCCCGCCCAACATTCGGCCTGGGGGGGGGGGGCGGATGCACATGGCGGGCCCCCGCCGGTGGGGCCGCCCCCAAGCGGCGGACAGGCAGGTCTCGCTCTTCTCCCGGCCTGTTTCCCGGCCCGATCTACCCGAAAGCCGTCTGGGAGGCCAGCGGCCTGAGGCACCGCTCTTCGGTCCCTCCTCACCTGCCCAGTCCCTGCAGCTGGTCCATGGTGACCGTCAGGCTGGTGACAGGCGACAGGCCCCCGGCGGCTGGCGTGCTGAACAGCGCCTTCACGACGGGCTGCGGTGCGGGAGGGGGGCTGCAGGCGAAGAGCAGGCGGCGGCGGTGCGGGGGCTCCGGGCCCAGTTCCATGGCGGCGCCCTGCCTCCCAGGGATTCTGCTCCCTCTTCCTCCGCCTCTGCCGCGCCCGCCCCGCCCCGCCCCGCCGGCACTGGCCTCGGCCGCGCGCCCCACTGCCGGCGCCCGCGGGTCAAACACAAACACGACCCCGCGGTTCAGGGACGCGGCTGCCGCGGGCAAGCGAAGAGGACGGGCGGGTGTCCGGACTCGGCAGGCGCCAGCCACAGGCGCGAGCGCTTCCCCTCACTCCGCGAGGCCGGCGGGCGGGCGCCGGCAACCTGAAGATTAAATCCAAACAAGCGGGGCAGGTCTAGGAGGGAGAGCGGCTAGACCGCGAGGCCACGGCCCGGTCTCACACTCTCTTCACTCTTCTTTCACTCTCTTGCCCAGCCCGGGAGTGCTGAAAACCAGGCCGACCTTCACCTCCCTCCCGGGCTGTCGCTGCCGAGGTGGCCTTTCGCGGTAATAGCTGCTCACTAGGGCCTGCCAATGCCCCGCCCTCCCTTTCCTAGTTGGCGCCAAACGGAATCCACCAATCAGTAACCAGTTCTCCTCCTCGCACAGGAATGGCAGCTAGGCTGGACCAATGAGAGGGGAAGAAGGAAGCAGCTCGCGGGACTCCGCGAGGTCACCCCTCCTCAGAAAGGGGAGGGGCCTAGAGGGGACCTGAGCTCCTCTGAGCCAGAGTGGCTCGGAGGTCAATGAAAACTCCCAGCTGAACCTGCGAGGCGCCGGGGGAGACCGGAAGCCCCTCTTGACCCATTGCATGGTGGGAAGCGTAGTTCGCACAGCCAGCGGCAGTCCAGTCACTACTTACCCCCGTTAGGCCAAAGCTATGTCGGCCGCCCGTCCCGCGCTCCGCAAACTGAGGAAATGTGGAGGGTGGAGAAGGCGGTCCGGGCCCTTCTCCCACCCTGGGCCTCCAGGCCCTAATTTTATCGCGAGAGAGGGAAGTGAATGACCCAAGGACTGGGCGCTGCCTCCTGAACACCAGGGCCCAACTCTGGACCGCTGACTCCTGTCCAACAGGTAGTTCTGGCCATGAGTCGCTGACCACAAGACTTAACCCTACGGCCTGGACTGTGGGCCTCGGCATTGTTTGCTCACCTCCATTTTAGCTCTTGTATAATACTTTTCTCAGAATCATTTCCTTCTCTCCCACCCTTTCTTACCTCATTGGGATAGCAATACCGTAAATATAATAATAGCTAATGCTTATGTAGTGCTTAGGTCCCCGTGTTCCAAGGGCTTTATCTATTAATTCGTTTGATTCTTTTTTTAAAAATTTATTTATTTTTGGCTGCGTTGGGTCTTCGTTGCTGCGCGTGGGCTTTCTCGTTGTGGGGAGCGGGGGCTACTCTTCGTTGTGGTGCACGGGCTTCTCACTGCGGTGGCTTCTCGTTGCTCTAGGGCGCAGGCTCAGTAGTTGTGGCACATGGGCTCAGTAGTTGTGGCTCACGGGCTCTAGAGCGCAGGCTCAGTAGTTGTGGCACATGTGCTTAGTTGCTTCGAGGCATGTGGGATCTTCCTGGACCAGGGCTCGAACCCATGTCCCCTGCATTGGCAGACAGATTGTTAACCACTCTGCCACCAGGGAAGCCCTAATTCGTTTAATTCTTAAACAGTTCTGTGAGACAGGAATTGTCCCCATTTTATAGATGACCAGATTTGTTGTTATATCCTCTGTACCAGTGGCAACTCCTAGAATGAATGATTTTATGAGAGAGGCAGAGGTACAGCAATCAGTCCTTAAGAGGACTTGTCTTTAGATAGCATGTTTAGAGCAAATACTCTTGATTATTTAGATTGTATATTTATTTTAGGTGTCTGGTTGAGATTATGACCACTACCTCTGTTTTGGGCCTACCGTTAAATTCATTAAATATTTCTTTAAAAAGCTTTTGCTGGGGTGGAGGGATAAATTAGGAGGATGGGATTAACATATATACACTACTATATGTAAAATAGATAATGAACAAGGACCTACTGTATAGCACAGGAAACTATACTCAATATTTTGTAATAACCTGTAAGGGAAAAGAATATGAAAAAGAATGTATATATGTATAACTAAATCACTGTGCTGTACATCTGAAACTAACATAACATTGTAAATCAACTATGCTTCAACTAAAAAAATAAATAAAAAGCTTTTGCTTTCAAAGGTTTGTATTATGCAAATAATACAAAATAATTATAGCCTTAGAAAATACAGATAGTTATAATTTTAAAAAATCATCCATAATTCTACCATCTTCAAAGAAACAATGGTCAACATTTTGAACTTTTTGTATGGACATACACTATAATTATACAGTCAATATTTGTTTCATGGTTAAAGGAATGGAAAGTCCTTGCCCGAGCAGACATTTCCTGAATGGGATTTGCCCAAGTAGGTTGACATACTGAAGCATTTCCACCAGCAATCCAAGTATTGGAATGAAAACTGTGTCCGAAATGTTAGAGAACCTTTTTTGTTTTTCCTTTCTAAATGTTGTTGGGGACTTCCCTGGCGGTCCAGTGGCTAAGACTCCACGCTCCCAATGCAGGGGACCTGGGTTCGATCCCTGGTCAGGGAACTGCATCCCACGTGCCGCAACTAAGAGTTCACATGCCGAAACTAAAGATCCCGTACACAGCAACAAAGATCCCAGTTTGTCGCAACTAAGACCCGGTGCAGCCAAATAAATAAATAAATATATAAATTTTTTTTTTAAAAGGTTGATGAAGTGTTGAGGATGACTTTTTTTTTTTTTAAGGTTTGCGTACATGGATTGTGAAATAAAAGCAAAAGAAAAGGAATAATTTAACCAAACCCTTTTCCCCATTCACTCAGGAATGCTCTCCAAAGTCCTGGAGCAGCTCTGGGGGGAAGGGAAGAGACCTGCGCTGTGAATTGAGAGGTCTGAATTCTAATCTAGCTCTGCTTTGGGGCAAGTCGATTTTTGTTCACTCGTTCATTCAGTCTCTACTGTGAGCCTACCAATTTGCCAGATCCAAACAGACAGGGTTAATGCTTCCTTGGAGATTTGCCTGGAATACTCTTCTTCACTCAGCTAACACCCACCCTTTTAAGAAAGCTCTACCGTCAGATACTGTCATTGACACATTCCCCTGTTACCATCCACATTCCAGGCACCACGTGTTTACACTGGTTTCTGTGATAATTTAATCCCCCTCAAAAAAAGATAATAAACGCAAAAGGATAGGGACCCCCCCCTTTCGTTTTCTCTACTCTAGTGCCTGATTCAGGGAAACCCTCAGCACATAATAGATCGAATACATGCTGCGAAGAAAAAGTGTGACTGCTTTGAGAGTGTTTAAGAAGGGAATTTAATCTGGTGTGGTACCGTCAGGGAATCTCTGAGGAAGTGTCCGGGAGGATAAGTCCTTAGGAGGTGGAAGAAAGCGTGTTCTGGGCAGAGGGACAGAACCTAAGCAAAATCTCTGAGGCTGGGAGGAGTCCCCCCCTCCCCACCTTGTGGCAGAGAACGAGGGGAGGGGTTGTTGCAGAGGGCACAGACTCTGCAGGGGCTTGTAGACCACATTCTGCAAATTTATCTCAAGGGCAATGGGAAATAATTGAAAGGTTTACATTTATATTTGAAAAAGATAACCCTGGCTGATTTAATATTTTACATGTGCCCATTCTTCTTTCACCCACCTGTGCTGTTAGCCAGATTGGATTTATTCTGCATGGTTACCTGAGGCAGTGTGAGCCTCCCTGGAGGTTTCAGATTAACACTGAAAAGGAAAGTCAGAACTAACAAAGCTTTCCAAGGTGGAATGAGCAGTCCACAAGTCTGTATCACCAGGGTCTTAGATGCTGTGGGGGTGAGGAGTACCTAGCATCGAGGGTTCCCAGATCCTAGTTCTACATTACAGTTATCTGGGGAGTTTTGACTTTTACTTAGTTATTTATTTACTGAGTTCGCAATCCATTTACATGGGACAAATTCAAATGATACCAAAAAAGGCCTAGACAAAATCTCCCTCCCATCCCTGTCTACCCTGTTTCCTCCCCGTTGGTCAGCACTGGCCAGCTTTGTGTGTGTGTGTCTCCTAGAGCCTGTGTCTGTGGTAACAAGTGCATGTACATATTCCGCCACACATACTTTTCATTTTTCATAGACGGCAACAACATGTTATAAACACTGTCCTGAATCTCGCTTTTTTCCACTTCATATATCTTGGAGTTGGTTCCATATTAACAGATAAATTTCCTCTTTTTTTTTTTTTTTTTATTGCTACCAGTTTGGGGAGCTTGTTTGAAAATAGAGATTCTCTGGTCTCCCTTGGATATTTTGACTTCATAGGCTTGGTGTAGGGCCCTGCCTGGAATATGTATAATCAGAAAGCTCTATGAATTGTTCTGAAACACAGGTTTGGGAACCACTTAACTGAATGACTTTTAAGGCCACTGAATTCCAGAGATCCCACACATTCTAATACATAATTTGTGTTTATCCTGGTTTGTGCTGGGTAACAAGCTCTGTAGGATGGTATTCTGAGCACAGGCTAAATCTTGTCTCATGGTTAAATGTCTGCTCTGGGATAACAAACTTTTCTAGCAGAAACCGCACCCCCACCCCTGCGCATTCTTTCGTGGGTGCTTCCTGAACAGTGAAACCCACCCCCAGTACTTTTTTGGCCTCCTGCGTTACGGCAGAGAACTCCCAAATTCCCGTTACTGATAGGAATATCTCGCCTGAATTCCTGCCCCACATCTGAATTCACCTAGAATGGCCCGCCGGCAACTCACAACTCTACTTACCTCAAGTCCACTTACTTCTCTTTCCTTCCTAACCGGACTTGTGACCCTGCCTAGTGCCCTTGGCAGGAAAAGGCACCTTCACCTGCCTGTTCTTCCCCCGCTGCTGACCTGATCTGGCTGGACTCCCAAGCCCTTGACCCGTAAATGCTCTTTCTAAATGCAAATCTGATCTCCTCTCACCCTCTGTTTGAAGCCCTTTCCTGTAACCCCCCAACTGCTTAAAGCAGGGGCTCCCATACGTTTTGGACCCATGACCTGGAACACACATATCAAAAAGTTTTCAATACATCATTTACCCAGTACTACCTGTAATACACTGTTTTCTCTTTTATTTTTGTGACTTAAAAATCCTAGCTATGAAAAAATTTGAAATTTTTAAAAAATCCTAGTTATGAATCCCTAAAATAAATGTGTTATGATGGCCTGTGACCTACACTTTGAAAAGCAGTGGCCGATAGGCTCAGTAAGCTAATAATGGTGTCAGCAGGACTCCTTTCATCTTAAAAGCTGTATGAAAAAATAAAGTGGGAATTCTCGGGCAGTCCAGTGGTTAGGACTCGGCGGTTTCACTGCCGTGGCCTGAGTTCAATCCCTGGTCAGGAACTAAGATTCCTCAAGCTGCTCGCAGAGTGGCCCCCCAAAAAAATCTCAGAAAAATTCCTTCCCATTCCTCTTGTTTTGTGTAGTTTATTACTTGGCTCAACATCCCTGTTCTTGCGTTCATTCACTCAACAAATGTTTATTCATTGCCTACTGGGACAAACCTTGTGCTAGAAATAAAATGCCACAATCCCTACCCTCAGCAGGCTTACATCTGCCAAATACAGTCTCACAGAGGAATGCTTGCAGTGATGAAAGCATTATCATGATAATGGATGCTGTCTGGGGCAGGCTGGTGGAGCTAGGAGGAGGGGTGGAGATGGAGACTCAGAAAGCTGGAGTGGGAAGGGAGGGGGGACTTCCCAAAGGAGATTAAAGCTACTGAAGCTTGAGGGTGTAGGTTGTTGGAAAAGGGTGATTCGGGGTGGGGTGAGGTGGGGTGATTTTTAAGGAGAGGAAAGAGGCCTCAGAAGCCAGGAGGTGAGGATACTACTTCTGCAGAATGGGCTCGTGGGAATGGCTGTGAGGACACAAGTGGGAGGAAGGAGACAATTCTTGAAAGATTGAGCATGCTGAAGGGATTGGCCTCATCCTGTGGACAGTGGAGGGTGTGGAGGGTGGATGAAAATTGCTGCAGGGTGGGTCAGTGGGGGAGAGTGGGGAAGCCTGGGGAACAAGGAAGGGGCTGTCCAAATAGTTCCGGTGGGGAATGGCAAGATCCTGAACCGAGGCGGTGGGAAGCGGGGTGAGGGCTCAACAATGGGAAGAGGGGTGTGAGTGACCTTAGGAGCTGAGGAAGGAGATGGAGCTCACTGGGTTTTGATAGCTGAGTCATTGAGGTGGGGGAGGGAACGGGAGGAGTCTAGAATGATTTCTAGGAAAGGACTTAAGCACCTGGGTGGGTGGTGGCATTATTTCAACAATAAGAGGCACAGTTCTTGGAGGAATCTGATGAGCTCAGTTTTGGGCTTGTCTACTGTCTGGGGTTGGCACTCGGGAGAGAGATTTGGAGTTCATTAGCATAAGGATGATAATGTCCACTGAGGGTGTGCAGGGAGTGTTTTAGGAGGCTGGCTCTGGAGGGCACCAGCACTGAAGCCTGGATGCAGCAGGAGAGGCCCAGGAAGGTGGGGCTGGAGAAGCCACCGCAAGGCAGGAGTGGCCAGTCTATGGTTCAATCCTGGTGACTGAAGGGAGTCACTGAAGGGGGCCACGCAGAGGTCTTCATCATGTTGAGTGAGCGGTAGAGGTGGGAGGTGAGGAAGAAGCCACAGGAAGGCTCTGGGATGGCAAGAGATGGCACAGAAGGTATAGTACAGTTCAAAGTGCACCAACAAGCACTTAAACAAATGTTCATAGCCATGTTATTCGTTTTAGCTCCAGCAGAGAGCAACCCAAATGCCTATCAACCATAGAATGGGTATCTGGAGGTTCTTTCATACAGCAATGAAAAGTAAAAACTACACCATTGGGACTTCCCTGGTGGCGCAGTGGTTAAGAATCTGCCTGCCAGTGCAGGGGACATGGGTTTGAGGCCTGGTCCGCGAAGATCCCACATGCCGCAGAGCAACTAAGCCCGTGCACCACAACTACTGAGCTTGCGCTCTAGAGCCCGCAAGCCACAACTACTGAGCCCACGTGCCACAACTACTGAAGCCCACGCACCTAGAGCCCGTGCTCCGCAACAAGAGAAGCCACCCCAATGAGAAGCCCGGGCACCGCAACGAAGAGTAGCCTCCACTCTAGAGAAAGCCCTCACAAGGCAACGAAGACCCAACGCAGCCAAAAATAAATAAATAAAATAAATAAATTTAAGAAAACAAAAAAAACTACACCATGGATCGATCTCACAATCGAGGTTGAGCGTAAGCTAGACATGGAAGAGGATATACTGTTTGACTCCGCAGCATAAAGTTAAACAAAGTCCTGCTTTTTAACCTTGGTAATAGAAATTAGGGTCCTGGTGATCTCTGGGGTGGTGGTGACTAGAAAAGGCCATGAGGAGGACTTTTTTTTTTTTAACATCTTTATTGGGGTATAATTGCTTTACAATGGTGTGTTAGTTTCTGCTTTATAACAAAGTGAATCAGTTATACAAAGTGAATCAGTTATACATATACATATGTTCCCAGACTCAAGAGGGAAGAGGAGGACTTTTTACATGAATGTGCTCACCTTGTGGAAATTCACTGAGCTGCAGGCTCCTGATTTGTTCACTTTTCTATATGAATAGTATATTTCAGTGAAATGTTTCCTGTTAGTAACAAAATAACTTTCCCTTGACCCCACTTTCCCCTCCAGCTATAGTCCTTTCCTTCATAATAAAACGCAAAAAAGTTGTCTCTAACTTCTCTCCTCCCATTTTCTCTCTTTTTTTTGGGAAAAGTATTTTTTTTATTAGTTATCTCTTTTATACATATTAGTGTATACATGTCAGTCCAAATCTCCCAACCTCCCATTTTCTCTTGAACCCACTCCAACCAGACATTCACCCTGCCGACTCCGTGGAAATGGCATCTGGCAAATTCTCCAGGGACCTTCATTTTGCTGAACCTCGTACCAATTCGTATGCCTGTCTTACTCTGCTCAGCAGCCATCTGTTATAGCACTGGATACAGTTCACTACTCCCTTCTAGAAATATTTTCTGCACTTGGATTTCAGGACACCGTACTCCAGATTTTCCACCTCTGTCCAGTTGCTCCTAAAAAAAAAAAAAAAAATGCTTTAACAACATTGTAAATCAACTATACTCCAATAAAAAAATTTTTTTAAAATTATTTGGAGAGGTCATGACAGAGGAAGCCATTTGGCCACTCAAGGGTGGGAAGCAGGCACAGGGAGGGAGAACAGCCTTAAAGTTCTTCTGGGGCATGGCGGCCTCTTGTTCCAAGTAGCAGCAGCATAGAGCCTGACTCGTAGCCAGAAGGAGAAATGTTTGTGGTGTAAATGAAAACTAAGGATGTGAATGTTATCCTGAAGGCAGTGGGGTTAGAAAGGGCCTCGAGACACCAGCATTCCTCTCCCCTCCTCTCCCCGCAAGGAAGATGAACTGAACTTATGGCTTAGGGTGGTGAGGCAGGTCCTTGTGGTCCCTTTTCTCTTCTGAAAAGGTTGACTTTTTCTGCCGCTCTTCCCCGGTGGACATTGGTGTAGCACTCAAAGAGGCCACCAGAGGGCACTTGTTTCCCAGGAGAATATTCTTGGGGACTGAATTGAGGAGTGTTGTTGGTAGAAAAGGCAGCTAGAGGGACTTGCCACGTGTGAAAAAGTGAATGCACCCCAGTCTCTGGGGCTCTGCTTCTAGAGCCTTTTTTTTGGCTGCCTTGGGTCTTCGTTGCTGTGCATGGGCTTTCTCCAGCTGCGGAGAGCAGGGGCTACTCTTCATTGCGGTGCGTGGGCTTCTCATCGCGGAGGCTTCTCTTGTTGCGGAGCACGGGCTCTAGGCGCCTGGGCTTCAGTAGTTGTGGCTCATGGGCTCAGTAGTTGTGGCTCTCGGGCTCCAGGCGCGCGGGCTCAGTAGTTATGGCTCGCAGGCTTAGCTGCTCCATGACATGTGGGATCTTCTCTGACCAGGGCTTGAACCGTGTCCCCTGCATTGGCAGATGGATTCTTAACCACTGCACCACTAGGGAAGTCCCTCTAGAGCCTTTTTCAGGGTGGGACAAGCTCAGGGCCGGGAGCCCCAAACCTGTGTTGCTAGTCTCAGCTGGCCCTTTATCTTATGTGTCAGCCTCTTGATCACTGTTGGTCTCGGTTGCACCCCTCCAGGAAATGGGAGGAATGACTCCTGATCAGTGTACCACACAGAGGCATTAGCAAGAGAGAACAAAGCAAGTAGTGTAAACACTTCTCAGAAGTTTGAAATAAACTTCTGAGAAGTTTGAAATAAACTTCTGAGAAGTGAGTCTGACTCCCTCTGGTAGTCAGAGGTCCTGGCTAGCAGCTGGGCCCTCCTTACAGCTTGCACCTGGGTGCTATTCACCTCACAGATTGTCCTGGGAGGAGAGGAAAGACTTTGTGCCAGGGGCTGGAAGGGGCTGGAGACCAGGAAGGTGGACTTGTGGTAACATTGCCCTGTCCCAGTCTTTCTCAGTCCCTGGGCCTCTGGGAGGTGAAATTGTTCCTGGGGCTCCCTCCTGTCCTGGTTGAGTTAGAGCCTCTTGTGCCATCCTGCTGATGACTGGTTGACAAAGGCCCCCATTAGGCAAGGTGCCTTGTTGGGGGGTGGCAGATAGAGGAAGGGCTCATGGTTTTGATAAAAGAAATTTTCACATATTGAGGTATGGGAGAGTCATTCTGGCTTATACACGAGTTAACTTGAATTTTATGGTAACTGAGACAGCCTGTTTGTGGCCTATCAAACATACATTGTATATCTGTTTTAATTATTAAAGTAAAGGGCACATTGACCAGAAGTAAAGAATGCCCATGTTGGGCTTCCCTGGTGGCGCAGTGGTTGAGAGTCCGCCTGCCGATGCAGGGGACACGGGTTCGTGCCCCGGTCTGGGAAGATCCCACATGCCGCGGAGCGGCTGGGCCCGTGAGCCATGGCCGGGGGGCCTGCGCGTCCTCCGCGGCGGGAGACGCCACAACAGTGAGAGGCCCGCGTACCGGAAAAAAAAAAAAAAATGCCCATGTTAAAAATAAAGCTTAGGGTTTATTAAAGTTCCCTGGTGGCCTAGTGGTTAGGATTCCAGGCTTTCACTGCCACAGCCCGGGTTCAATCCCTGGTCAGGGAACTGAGATCCCGCAAGCCGTGTGTCTTGGGGTGGGGGATGGGGGAAAGCTTAAATGCTTCCCTTCCTGGGACACCAGTGCTGGTACTCCTCCTTTGATGATAAGGCTCCCTTCCCAGGTGCCAAGGACATACTGACTCGCTGTGGACATGCTGGTCTGTTTTTTTTTTTGAAACCTTGAAGAGATGTATCCCTGACATGTTTAATATTCTTTGTTCTGAGAAGATATAAAACTGTGCTGAGAGCCACGGTTCTCAGGAGCAGTTTCTCAGAGCAATCTGAGAAGATGGTTTCTGGGCTATAGTCCTCAGTTTGGCTCAAATAAAACTCTCTTCTATTCTTATTATAGATTGCTTATTGATTATTTTCACTGACAGTTTCCAGGACCTAGACCTTTCTAGCCCTGAGCAATACCTGCCCTAGAGGACTTGGGGCTGGACCCATTCCAATCCTTTGAGCCTAAAATCCAGGCTCCAAGGCATGCCCTGGGCCTTCTGGGATGTTTGTGTGTTCTGTGAAAAAAGGGGCACAATTGAGGAAATTGGGGTTAATCAGAGTGAAACATGTTCCTTTCCTGCAGGACTCTCACAGCCTTTAGTAAGCTAACGTGTATTGTAAGTCTCCGGGAAACAGCAAGGGAGGGTTCACATACTTCTTTGACCATGGGACCCTTTTCTTGGGAATCTTGCGCGACCACCCCTAGTCCATGGAACATGCTCTGAGAAGTACCCACTTAATCCATGCAGCCCTCACATTCACTTCACAGAGGTAATGGAAACAGAGTGGGCTAGGGGCTTGCCCCAGGCCCAGGTTGGTGGTCTCCTAAGCATGGCTGGGGCCTCCCTTCCCTGGGCACACTCAGAGCCTTCCTGAGTTGGCAGGGAGGGGGCAGCTGCAGGGCTACTGCTCTTCCTTGCCTTCACCCCTTTCTGTCATCTTCAGTGGCTCAAGGGCCAGTTCATGTGAGCGTGGGCTCTGCGGCCACGGAGAGCTGGGGAGACCGAACAAT
Source organism: Pseudorca crassidens (assembly GCF_039906515.1). Lineage (NCBI taxonomy): Eukaryota > Metazoa > Chordata > Mammalia > Artiodactyla > Delphinidae > Pseudorca > Pseudorca crassidens. The sequence continues at coordinate 67,790,108 of NC_090305.1, forward strand.
TGCCCACACATTGCCGGCGCTTCCCCCCCTGCTCTAAAACTTTTGAAACTGAGATATAAATTATCTACCATAAAACTCACAGTTTTAATGTAATTATTTCAGCTTTGACAAAAATGCACAGTCGTGCAACCATCACCACAATCAGGATGTAGAACATTTTCATTGTCCCAAATGTTCCCTCACGGCCCTTTGCAGTCTACCTTGTCTTCCTAACCCTGGCCCCTGGCAGCCACTGATCTATTTCCTATCACGATAGTTTTTCCTTTTCTGGAGGTTTCATATAAATAGCATCATGCAATATGTGATCTTTGGCATCTGACTTCTTTCACTTATCATAATGTCTAGCATAATGTTTATGAGGTTCATTCGTGATGCACATATCACCAGTTTGTTCTTTTTTACTGGCAAGTAGCATTCCATCGTGTGGATGTCCTGCGATTTGATGGACTTGCTGATGGACATCTGGGTTGTTCCTGGGTTTTGACTATTATCAAGTTGCTTTGCACATTCTTGTACAAATTTTTGTGTGGAGGAATGTTTTCATTTCTTGATGGTAAATACCTAGGAGTGGAATTTCTGGGATGTATGGTAAGCATGAGAACTTACCCTTTTCAAGATGGTTTCTGGCTGTCCTCCCATCATCTGCAAGGGGAAGAGGGGGATGAGAGGGTGAGCTGAAGCTGGGAGAGGTTGGAGCCTCAGCCTTACATCTGTCTCTGAGTAGTTTGGTATCTTGGGCAAGTTGCTTTATCCTGGTCTGGGCTGGCCTCAGTTTATTCATCTGTGAAATGGCAATAGCACTATGATTCTCCCTTCCTGTCGCAGCAGGGGTGGAGCGAAGGTCAGCGGTACTTGCGAGGAAGAACATGGTTCTGGGACAAAGGCCTCCCTTTGAGAGCTCTATTCCCTCTCAAGTCAGTGTGGACAGGACGACAGTCAATTTCTGCAAATCCTAAGAGGTTCCTTTTGGTCCTGAGCTGAGTGGGCAAGGCCTAAGATTTTCGGGGTTGTTAAAGGCGATCCTCTTGCCCCAAACACCTTGGAATATGGAGCTATAAAGGAGGAGAAAAATTTTGCAAAGAGACCAAAGAAAAAAGGATCTTTACCACTGTCTTATACACATGTGGCCACTTAAATTAATGAAAATTGAATTAAGATGTCAGTTCCTCAGTTGCACAAGTCACATTTCAAGCGCTCAGTAGCCATGTGTGTTTAATAGCTGCCATACTAGATAGCACAGATACAGAATATTTCCTTCATCAGAGAAAGTTCTGGTTGAGACTCCAAACCTTCGCTTTGGGAGGGTCCGTATTATTAGTACATCTCTAGTAAACTGAGGCAGGCCCCATGGAGGTCAGCTGGCTTACAGATAAGGACCCCAGAAGATCCAATGGGCAGAACTCACTGTGAGAGAGCTGGCTGCACAGGGACCCTGTGGCTGGCTGGTGGGTATGGCCCCTGAGATGGACAGCTGGACATGGTGAGGGCTGTGCACAGGCAGAGGGCTGGGATGCAGCCCTGGCTCTCCAAGGGGCTGTGGAGGGAGGCAGGGTGGAAAAGGAAGTGGTTGGCTGTAGCAGTTGTGGGAGCTGGCAGGTTTGCTAGCATAAGATGTGGGAGCTCCATTTGAGGGGTGGGCAGTGGGCCTTCTGGGAGGGTCAGACATTCGAGAAATGAATTGGGCCTAGGACTGAGCTGGGCCTCGTGAGAGCACCTCTTCGGCCAAGGCTCCTGAAGGGGGAACTATGGCCTTCTGCCTGAGCCCGGCTGTCTCCAGGAAGGCAGCCCTTGGCTGAGTACTCTCAGCAGGACTCTCAAGGGTCAGTGTTGTGTGCAGGTCTCAGACTATCAACAGCCAGTGTTGTGACAGGACCAGCCCTTGGGGTTCTGATTATAACTGCACGATGCCCTTCACCAATCGCCATCAGAGAACTTTGAAAAAAACAAGTTTCATTATTTATGGGACTGGGAAATTATGTGGCATGACTGGAGCCACTCAAAGACATCTAGGGTAGAGAGAGAAAGAGAATATGGGCCTGGGGTCCTGCTTTTATTGCAGTTGAGGATGGGGGCCTAGGGTTTCTAACGGCTCACTTTTTATTGGTGAATTTAAAACATAAGAGCAGGAATTTAAAGCACAGGAAGAGAAAAAACAAGTGGCCCAAATGATCAGTTAAAGAAATCTGAAACAAAGGACCCTCAGTAGGGGGAGGTGGCCTGGCTTTTTTAATCTAGTCACGCAGCTGACAACATGTTTATTCAAGATAGCCACCTTTGAAGTGGATGCCTGGCTGTCAAAGCTTAAATCAGGCACTTGCATTACAAAAAAGAAAAGAAAAGAGAGAAAGAAAAAAACAATCAACTGTCAGCGTTTACACTGCAATCCACCAAGTGATGCCTGGGCATCAGAGTCGATGGTGAGGACCTTAACTACCTGGGTAGTTGATATGCTAAAAGTCAGAGGTTATAACCCAGAAACACATCTAAATAGGATTACAGTAGTAAATCTTTTTTTTTTTAAATACATCTCTATTGGAGTATAATTGCTTTACAATTGTGTGTTAGTTTCTGCTCTACAACGAAGTGAATCAGCTATATGTATACATACATCCCCATATCCCCTCCCTTTTGAGTCTCCCTCCCACCCTCCCTATCTCACCCTGCTAGGTCGTCACAAAGCACTGAGCTAATCTCCCTGTGCTGTGCAGCAGCTTCCCACTAGCTATCTATTTTACATTTAGTATTATATATATGTCAGTGCTACTCTCTCACTATGTCCCAGCCTCCCCTTCCCCCACTGTGTCCTCAAGTCTGTTCTCTACGTCTGCGTCTTTATTCCTGCCCTGCCACTAAGTTCATCAGTACCGTTTTTTTTTTTTAGATTCCATATATGTGCGTTATCATATGCTATTTGTTTTTCTCTTTCTGACTTACTTCACTCTGTATGACAGACTCTAGGTCCATCCACCTCACTACAAATAACTCAATTTCGTTCCTTTTTATGGCTGAGTAATATTCCACTGTATATATGTGCCACATCTTCTTTATCCATTCATCTGTCAATGGACATTTAGGTTGCTTCCATGTCCTGCCTATTGTAAATAGTGCTGCAATGAACATTGTGGTACATGTATCTTTTTAAAAATTATTTATTTATTTATTTATTTATTTTAGACTGTGTTGGGTCTTCGTTGCTGCCCGCAGGCTTTCTCTAGTTGCAGCAAGCGGGGTCTGCTCTTCGTTGTGATGCGTGGGCTTCTCATTGCGGTGGCCTCTCTTGTTGCAGAGCACAGGCTCTAGGCATGCGGGCCTCAATAGTTGTGGCACGTGGGCTCAGTAGTTGTGGCTTGTGGGCTCTAGAGTGCAGGCTAAGTAGTTGTGGCACACGGGCTTAGTTGCTCCACGACATCTGGGATCTTCCCGGACCAGGGCTCGAACCCGTGCCGCCTGCATTGGCAGGCGGATTCTTAACCACTGCACCACCAGGGAAGCCCACATGTATCTTTTTGAAGTATGGTTTTCTCTGGGTATATGCCCAGTAGTGGGATTGCTGGGTCGTATGGTAGTTTTTTTTTTTTTTAAGGGACCTCCATACTGTTCTCCTCAGTGACTGTAGTAGCAAATCTTATAATAATTATACAGGCAATAGTCTGAAATACAGTTTAGAGCCATTGTCCCAAACTTGAAGGTTTCAGCCATGATAATAGGTCAGTGATCTTGAGGGTCCTAGGAATTTGTTCAAGGATTTGCATAATATTGTGGAAAATGTTAATATTTGGCACCATCCTGTGAAATAGGTCTGAGCCTGTCCAGAGTTGGTAGGTTGCTCCATATCTCATCAAACCAGTCTCTTAGTCCTGAGAATAGATCAGTTTAGTTAAAAGGTTGTGCCTCGTTTTCGGAAGCAGTGATGCAGGTGGGTTCCCCAAGTTAGGCCTACAGAGTACAAGCAATCAGGTATTTAATGAGAGGCATTTCTATGGAAACAATCAAAACAAAAAAAATTTAAAAAAAAACAAAGGTGTGTGACTGGAGCAGATTGTAATCCCAATTTCTGACTTCTGAAGGCAGCCAGATTTCTAGGTGTTGGGCTTAAATCCTCTTCAAATGGAGTGAGGGCAGACAGTGGCAATCTAATAGATTTTCCCGGGTCACAGTTTGAATCTCTGGTGATGCTTCTGAGTGGCCCACGCAGCAACAGACATGAAGATTGTCCATACATGAGCTGTTACGGTGATTTCTCTGAAATTTATATTAAGTGTCCTATTTTAGCCTGCATAGCTTCAGGAAAAGGGCAGTTTTAGTTCTCAATGATTCCAAGTCAGGAGGATGGGAGAAAAATTTGAAACATTAGTTTGGAGAGTTGTAGCCAGATATTAGAGGAAATGAGGAGAAATCAGTATGCAGACCAGTTTATAGGTAGACAACAAAACCTCAATGACAATTAACAGAACTAGTATTTAATATCCTCAAGTACATATTAAATTTTCTACTGAAACATAATTTTTCTGTCTAAAATTACCCCCATTTTTATCAAAGATAACCAACTTAAGACTAATTTGCTTGCAAATTAAGTCTAGTTTCAATAAACTTGGCTTGATTATTTATATGAGTACAGCAAGAAAAAGTGACTGACCATATAGGCTCCTTTAAGTCTGCTTTGCTGGAACTTTTCATAAGGAATCCCAGATTGAACTTTTAAAATTCTACATGACTATTCTTGAGGCTTGGTTGGGAGGGGCCAGGGCAATAGGCCACGGCTGGCAGGGACTTAGGATGGGACATTTTTAGAGTGAGAAAGTCAGTGGAGAAGAATCCAGGAGAGGGGACAAATGGAGCCAAGCCCCTGACTGGCTGAGGGCTGGGCCCAAAAGACAAGATGGTGTGGGGTTGACTGTCTGCCTAGGGTTTGGCTAGGTGTGTAAGGCTCTAGAAGAAGCTGGTACAGTCATCCACTCATCGACATTAACTGATGGCTACTCTGTGCCAGACAGTGCCTAGAGGAGGAGATTGAGTGCTGAATACACTCCTTTACCCTATTCCTGAGGAGGCCAGAGTGTGGAGGCAGAGGGGACGTAAGACAGAGCCTGGTCTTCCCTCTCCTGGAGGACTCAATGCTCTTGAGCAACCCTGCCTATGACACTCCCCATGGGCCCCAGGAGAGGCCAAGACATTGTCAGGGAGATGGAGAAACCATTTCTTCACCTTCCACAGGAGGCTTCCCGCTCCCACTGCCCAGCAACCCCGTGAGGCAACAGCAGGGGCTGAGGCAAGTCCAGCTCACAGCCGGGGAGGAGATCAGGGATGGGGCAGGTCAGGAAGACGCGTGGTTGGGCCATTGCATCAGGCCCAGGAGGGGCATAAAGGAGGGTCCTGCATGCTGGGAGGAGGCCGACTTGGGGACCATGGAGACTCAGAGGGCCAGCCTCACCCTGGGGCGGTGGTCACTGTGGCTACTGCTGCTGGGACTAGTGGTGCCCTCAGCCAGCGCCCAGACCCTCAGCTACAACGAGGCCGTGATTCGTGCTTTGGATCAGCTCAACGAGCGGTCCTCAGAAGCTAATCTCTACCGCCTCCTGGAGCTGGACCCGCCTCCCAAGGCCGTGAGTCAGGAGGACCCTGGGGAGGGGGCTGTCTCCCGCCAGCCATGGCCACACTGTCACCGCCTCTGCTCAGGCTGTACCTCCTGTCAGGAAGGGACTTCTCCCTCTAGGTGGGCTCCCACTTCTTCCAGGAAACCTTCCCAGAGCTGGGTCCCCTCCCAGCATGAGAGCTTCCTGCCTTAGCATCTCTACTGTGGGAACAGGTGCCCTGGGCTCCAGGGCTTTCTGGGAGCTCCAGGGTAGGGGGGATGGTTACTCGGTCTGTGATGTGACTTCCCTGCTTTAAGTCCCATCTGTTCCTCATTGTCTTCCTACCAGGGAGGGCTCTGCTCAGCTTGGAGATTCCAGTGACAAGGTCTTTCCCTGCAGGTGGTCCCTGACTTGCCTCAGCCCCTCCGTGGGGAAGGTGTTCTCATCAGAGCTGGTCTGAGGTCCCCTCCTGCTCTCTGTGTGCCCATGAGTCCAGGAGTGGGCTCTGTCCCCTTCCCTTGTGCACCCAGCACCAAACCCAGGGCCAGGCACACAGGAGGGGCTGAAGAGGCTGCCGTCTAGGTGAGGGGCAGGGAGACAGATCAGAGAAGGAAGCATGAGCTTGAGCCCAGTCACCCCACTTTGATCCTTGACCAGGATGAGAACCTGGACACCCCAAAGCCTGTGAGCTTCACGGTGAAGGAGACCGTGTGCCCCAGGACGACCCAGCAGCCCCCGGAGCAGTGTGACTTCAAGGAGAATGGGGTGAGGCTGGGGGCTTAGAGTGCTGGTGGATGCTTCCCAGGGAGCTGAATAGGGGGCTTTGGGGAAGATTTCTAGCCCCTGGGCTGAGGCTGGGAGGCAATGGTCCGGGGGTTCCAGTTTGAGCTCGAACCTCCCCCTTACAGCTGGTGAAAGAGTGTGTGGGGACAGTCACCCTGGCTCAGATCAGGGACAACTTCGATATCACTTGCACTGTGGTGAGTGGCCCGTTCTGTGTTGTGGAGCTAATAACAGGGTGCGTTGAGGAACATCCTTTGGACCAAATACCCACTGCCCCTTCCAGGGCAGAGAAAGACCCTCCTACCTGGCCCCTCCCTCACCCGCGCCCCAGGCCTCCAGGACTGGCTCTGCCATCCCTTAGAGCAGTGGTTCTCTAAGTGGGGTCCCACCCGGGAACTTGACAGAAAGGCAGATTCCCAGGCCACACTCAGACCTCCTGAATCAGACTCTGGGCTGGGGCCCAGCCATTTGTATTTTCACAAGGCCTCCAGTGGATTCCGACTGTGCTGAATTCTGAGAGGCACTGGCTAGAGTAATGTGCTTTCAGCCCCTACTCCCGTCTAGCTTTGCTGGGATGGGCTTGTGACCCTGGGAAACCCCTTGCCATCTGTGGACCCCAGTTTCCTCATCTGTCTGTGGATGTAGGGTTTCAACCACATGCTCCAAAGGTCACAGCCAGAAAGTGAACTGGGGCCCAAAGTCTCCTGAAGTCACCCAGTTAGTGGGGATGTCCACGTGGGGAGGATTCTGGTCTTACCCTGGGCCCATTTTCCATAGTAACTTGTTTCTTCCTGTTGCATAGCCCCAGAGTGTCAGAGGACTGAGAAGCCTGGGTAGGAAGATACTAAGAGGTTGGAAGAAGTATGGCCCAATTATCGTCCCAATAATCAGATTAATTGGGTGAATTGTGAGCCCAGGGAAAAGACCTAAGGGTCTGCCTGCCCTGGTTCAGACTTCTAGACTCTGAGAAATAAATTCTTGTGAAAGCAACTTACTCCAGGCGTCAATTTCATTTGTCTCCTCTCCTCCCACTTACCAGGACCGAGTCCTTAGCTCCAGGTAGCCTCTTTTGTGTGTGTGTGTGTGTGTGTGTGTGTGTGTGAGAGAGAGAGAGAGAGAGAGAGAGAGAGAGAGAGAGAGAGAGATCACTCCTGTAAACACAGTCATGGGTGAGGCCCCTGTTCCTTCCAGGAGGGCATGGGGAGAGGCCAGGGCCAAGAGGTCCAGCACAGCATCTCCATTCTCGGGTCCCTCCCATGCCCTTCACACACCTCTGCCCTCCTCCTCCAACACCCAGTAGGGACTTAAGGAGACCTGCTCTGTGTGTAGTGCTGGTGGGGATGCTGTCCCTGCTCACATGGAGGTGACAGTCTGGAGGGGCCAGGCTTTTGTTAAACACTCAGAGATGCAGTTCAGTCTCAGGGTTAAGCCTACAGGTACAATGCCCATAGCGTTTCACTTGCCCTTGACAATCTTAACTCTGGAAAGCCCACCCCTCCTTGCTTTTCCTTTGGCATTGAGACACATCACTGTTTCTTCAGCTGGGTCCCAGATTTCAGTTGTGAGCTTGTGTTTATTTTTATTTTTGGCTGCACTGGGTCATCGTTGTGGTGCTCAGGCTCTTTGTCGTGGGCTTCTCTCTAGTTGCGGCATGCGGGTTTAGTTGCCCCACGGCAGGTGGGCTCTTAGTTCCTCAACCAGGGATCGAAGCCACGTGCCCTGCATTGGAAGGCGGCTTCTTAACCCTGGACCACCTGGGAAGTCCCTGTGAGCTTGTGTTTAGGGATCAAAGGTATATAAATGTTTTTTTACCATTAAAAAGAAGCATCCTGCTCATTGGGGTGAAGAGTTCTGCATGAGTGTAAGAGATACAAAGAGTGACACACAGGTCACATATCTGTTTGCCTGGGTGTTTCAGACACTGTCCATGTCTTGCCCACTCCCCATTCTCTAGCTGACCTTTGCTCTGGGGCAGACTGGAAACACTGGGGAGTTTGAACCCAGGGAGCAGCCTCAACCAATTATTGGGGGGACTTGGTAGAAAAATACCTCCTCTTCCTCACTTCTTGGGGGGTCCACTCCCAGACATGTCACACCTCCTCCTGAGGTCCCCAGCTGGCTTAAGCCCCTGTCGCCCACTTCTGTGACCTGTTCATTGACACGTCCTCTTCTGACTCAGATCCTGCCCTGTCTCCCTTCTCTACACTCGTGCTGGTGCTTTCTGGAATGACCTCCCAAACAAACTACTTCCACTAAATGCTTGTCTTAGGTCTGCTTGTGGGCCAACCGTACCAAGACACAGATTCCCCTCTCTGAGAGGGACAGAGGACAGGATCTCACAGAGCATTTACTTTGCTACCTGTCAGGCTTGTCTTCTCTTGGTGAGCAGGTGGGGCTGATCTCAGGCAGGTTAGAGGAACCTCATGCTTCTCACTCTACATCAATGCAAGTTGGGGGAGGAAACTTTACAGAGGACACCCAGGGAGCTGTGTTGTGTCTGTGCCAGAGGATACAGGCTTGCCATTGCCAACTGTTAAGTGGTCAGGATTTTTCTGAGCTGGTTGTTAAACTCTTGGTAGCTTGAAATTGGCCTTGGTGAAAGTATTTCCACCATGGAAATCAGCAAATGTTACCCATCAGTTTTGTCATAGCTGGTACATCACTGCCCAACCTGAGAGACAGATCACTCATCAGGATGATATGGGCCTGTGCTGATCACATCTGTTTCCAATTTCCTCCCGTGACTGCCCATCCTGCTTCCATGGCAACCCACCTATAGCCTCAGCCCTGTCTTGCCCTTTCATATTTTACATCGGAGTTGGCCATATGTCCCTTGCCTGGGACCAGGCCCTCAACATGCATACATGACCACTGATAGCAGAAAGGAGATGACACAAACATTTTTTCCATTGCAACCTTTGAGAAGGAGACAAAACAGGCAGGGAGGCATAGAGGCCTTGTCAGTGCCTTCTACAGTGACTGACTGGTGAGAGAGTCTGCTGTTTGATCATTAGACCTCTTACCCCTGAGAAAACAGGTAACAGACTTTCATGAATGGCATAGAGCATTGTCAGTCCTCCCTGAGAGTAAAACTCTGGATGGTGAGTTCCATTTGCATGTGATGGCTACAGTGTGATGGGTGTGCAATGGAGGGGACCTGAGCCCAGCAAGGGGGAAAGAGGGTGCTCTGGGGAGAAAACTGCTTAGGACAAGCAGAGGGACTGGCATGGTAGAGTGAGAAGTGACACTCAGTTCAGTGCTCAAGGGAGGCATGCAAGGGGGTGGGTCAGGGTGGGACTGGAGAGATGGACAGACCCAGGTCTGGAAAAGCAATAACGAGCCAGATGATTTTAGAGGGGAAAGCAGATCCTTGTCCACGTTAGCCAACACCCTGGCTTCAGTGTGTGTGTGTGTATGTGTGCGTGCGTGTGCGTGTGTGTGTGTGTGTGTGTGTGTGTGTGTGTGTGTATGTGTATTCACGAGGGGTGAATCATCAGGGAGCCGCAAGGACGTGTCGCCCCAGGGCAATGGCCAAGGGGAGAGGAGGGAAGGGAGAATAGAAGGAGGGTTGTCACAGAAGCTGAGAGAGTGTGGGGCTGACTGGGATGGAGTCACTGCAGAGGGGATGAGGCAGGTTTACTCCCTGACAGGTTGAACAATGCAAGGGGTGGGTTCTGAGAATGTGATCATGGGCTGGTCAGAGTCCTGGTGTAGATATGAGATGAGTGTGGGGGAGGTGACTGTTCAGTTTTGACCACATTGGTTCTGAAATGCCAGGGGCATGAAATGCCAGTTTCCCTGGGTGGGGCACTGGGCAACAGGTGCTGTGAGCGCCCTGCCCAGATACCCCTCACTGGGCGGCTGCCCCCCCACCCCGCCCCGTCCCCCATCTGTTTGAAATGTGCAATATGGATGCTAATGGCTCACAGGTGCCCCCTTCACAGCTGCCTTCACAGCCTCCCAGGAGATGCCTGGGGGGTTGTGTCCCCTCTGCCCTCAGCCTGTGGATGGGGACTGACTATGAGGCGACATCAAAGCCCAGCCCCCGCCTCAGTCAGTCCTAAAGCAGGGGTTCCAGGCTTTTGTGGGTGAGGCTGAAGCTCATCTCAGGGTAGAGCACGTCCCTGCTCAGCTCCTTCCTCTGCCCTATCCTGCTCCCCTCCGCCTCCCTCCTCCGGACAACACTCCTCAATAAATCAGATGCCTCTCACTTCCCAGCTGAGGCCCTGCTTCTAGGGAACGTGGCCTGTGATGGTGGTGGAGCTGTGCAGAGTTCACCCACTCGGCCCAGGTGGGTCAGGCGCGGGGCCTGATGTGGAGAGAAGAGAGAAGAGCCCGAGGCGTCCAGGGTGGTGGTGCAGGAGGGGAGTGGGGTGGGCGTGGTGCTGTAAGCCAAGGGGCGTTGAGGATTTTACAAAGTGGCCAGAGTAGGACAGGAGCCCACGAGGCCCAGGGAGATGACTCCTAATATTTTCCTATTGTTTATGCAGATGTGAAGGCCACTAACTTCAGTGGGGGGCAGCACAGAAGCCAAACACAGCGAGTGGAGGAGAGCAAGAGGTAAGGAAGAGGGAGGGAATGAGTGAGGACAAGGAGGGGCTTCTCCATCCCCCAGACCCCTGCTGTGCCAAGGAGGGAATCTGGGCTGTAATCAGGCAAGGTCCTTGTGGACCCTGCCCTTGAGCCCCACCAGTGAGGTCTCAGGAGTTAGTTTGGGGGCTCCCGAGACGGGACAGGGGACTCCAGGTCAGCCTCAGTGGGGCAGAGGGAGAGAATTCTGAGGGGTCTAGATGTCTGAAAGGAATTGCTCTCCTGCCCGTGTGGCCCTGAGCAGGAGAATTGATCTTTCTGGGCCTCTGTCTCTCTATCTGTAATTGGGAACAACATTATCTCCTTTAAGGGGTTGGTCTGTCATTTAGGTAGAGAAGGAAGTTCAAGGACCTCATAGGGGCCAAATGTGAATCTCAGAGGGTGAGAGAGTCAGGAGACAATAGTTAGAGTGTGTTAGTCTCAGGGCACAGTGCCGACTCGTCTGTCAGTGCAGGGACCCAGAGAGACACTTGGAATCCCCATCAGAGCAGGAGGAGATGAATTAAATGCAGCCCATGCACACAGTGGACTTCCCTGAGGGCACCAAACTGGCCCTTCTGCACTAGCCTTTCCCATGTGGCCATTAGAAGGTAGCAGCTGGCACAGTAGGGCGGGGTACCCTCCAGACTGCCTGTGCTCTGACTCGGCAATGCCCCTGCCAGTCAGAGCCCAAAAGTCTCGTCCCTCAGCCCCCATGGTCTCTCTAGCCTCAGCCCGAGGGTCAGGGCTGCCCTGGTCCCTGGGGTCCTACTTGCAGCCCCCTGTTCTCCTGTGTGTCACTCTGCCTCTGTGTCACCTCAGCCAGAGCAGGACAGGAAGCTGGCAGGGGAGACAGAGGGCTACATTGTCACTTTCATGGGTCCTAGGCACTTTCACCTTCGTGGACCCATTCATCCACAGAAAAGTATTAAAAATTACATTTTATAACTGCATTCGTACATAGTTGAATACAATCGTGGCTAGATATAATGTTATATATTCATTGCTATTATAGTCATGTTAATATTCTGTTCTTAAAAGGAATTAAAATTAAAATATTTTTGTGGGTCCCTAGAAGTATCATGGTCCGTAGGTACAGTGCCTACTGTACCCAATGGATGAGTTGGTCCCTAGGGAGGTGGTTTTTCTGGTAGCAGCGCAGGTGCCCTGGCAGGGAAGTATATGCTGCTGCTGCCTAGGGAGACTAGTAACTTGAAGGTGTTGCTCTGAGATCGCCCCCGCTGGCCATCTGTGGGTACTGCAGGGAAAGCTTGAGGGCTCATGGAGACCTCCAAGGGGAACTGCCTGCAGTTTTTTCTGCCCTGGTGTCTTGGCAGGCAGCAGGCTAGCAGCTGGGGTTCCCCTGGGGACTCGATCTTCTATTCGTGATTCTTTTGAATCTCAGCTCTATTGAATGAGATTTTGTGAAACTAGACTCTCCACTCTTCGAAGCACTGGCAACATTACTTATTGTTGGTAAAACGGAGAACTAACTGTTACTTAGAACATAGACTTATTCCGTGCTGTCACAGAGAAGGAAACCAAAACAGAGAAGTTATCTAAAGCTAAGGTGGTAGATAGAGCTGGCTTCCTTAGCCTCATAGAATTCTATTTGTATTTCTTATGATTAGGGGTAGCCTCTTATATAACTACAGAGCAATTATCAAGTCTATACATTTACATGGATACAGTACTTTTTCTTATATGTCAGATGATATAATCATGTGCTTTACAGAGTTTCTCACCTGCGTTACAGGTTCCTGCCTAGGGTCAGGTGTGTCAGGAAGCTGTCAGGTCTCATTTGCCTCCTTGAATCTGGAACATTTCCATAGGCTTTTGCCTACTTTTATTCTCAAAAATGTTTCTGTGTTTCTGTGTGTGTGTGTGGATGGGGGTTGGATCGTTGGGTGTTAAAATGTCAAGGTGTATGTATGTGTTGGAAGTGTTGTGCAGTGTGTTTGTGAGAGTATCAGTATGTTGTGTTCCTAGGTGTGTGAGAGTGTGTGTGTGGGTTTGAGTGTAGTTTGTGTGTATGTGAAGTTGTATAGAATGAATGTTGGTGTGAGTTTGTGGGTATATGTGTAGGTGTCAGGGTGTGTCTGAAATGTGTATGTGGGATGTGTGTCTGGGTGTGTGTGGGTTTGTGGGGGATTTATGAGTGTGGGATGTTTCTTCTGTGTGGGATGTATCAGTAGAGTCGAGTATGGGGATTTCTAAAATGTGTGTGTGGATGTGTGTGTATGAGGAGTGTATAAAGTGTTTGTGTGTGTATGTAATTCAGGGGTGTGTATGTGTATGTATGGCTGGGCATTCATGTGTGCACGGGTGTTGTGAGTGGGCATGTGCAGGTTTATATGTGAGTGTAGGGGTATAGTGTCAGTGTGGTTGTGTGGGTGTTTGTGGCAGTGTGTTTGTGTACATTTATGTAAATGGAAATTTTATTTATTCTGTTTAATTTGCAAAAATTAGATTAATACTGGTTAAAATATGTCTTAAGCAACATAAAAGGAAATAATGTTTTATTGGCTCATTATTTCCAAGAGAAGCGTGCAACTATAACAAGGTCTTAGGGGCAAGAATTAGACCGAAGAGTAGAAGCAGTTTACAAATAAAAGGAATGTAATGCTTATGCAATCCCTCAGTGTTGTAACTTTAAAAATTTCAAAAACATTTTAGTTGGTAATAATTTACAGAAAAGTAGAAAATGTACAAAAAAAACTTTCATATTCTCTATTCCCAGGGTCACCTACATTTTGCCTAAATTGTTTCTCTCTTTCTCTTTCCCTCCCTCTCTCTTCCTCCCTCTCTGTCTCTGTCTCTCTCAGTGGTTCCTATGTCCCCAGGGTTTGGGTTTTATTCAGCTGTGGAGCCATCGCTGGTGCAGAGCGAGTTTGTTGCTCACAGTTCCCGTGGGGAGGAGTGGGTCGTGCTGGCCCACAGGAGAGGACAGTGACAAGCAGAGAGCCAGGGCGGGGCACTGCGGGGAAGCCCGTGTGATGTCCTCCAGGGAAGGAATGGACGAGGCTTGAGGGTGAGGCTGACCAGGTTTAGGATCGGCTAGCTTGAGTAATTTCAGTGAGCTGGGGCTGGGGTGTAGGGGCTGCCCAAGTTGTTGATGCCTGACCCTGGGGCTATTAGGACAGGGGGTTAGAGTCTCAGCAGCAGAGAGGGTGGGGTGGGGTGCTGGTCAGTTTGCATGTGAAAAGCGAGCTGAGGGAGAGAGTCTGCTGTCTCTAGGCATCTGCTAACCCTGGGATGTGTGGGGTGTTTGTGGCTATGTGGGATGTGAAAACATCAGAAACAGAAAGTAGAAAACCTGGTTAACACAGGGCTACTTACATAATGTAATCACTGACACATCTGGATTATAGCCTCATGTCTTTAGCTCACCCATTTCCCGAAGATGCCTGTTCCTGTTCCTGGATGGATCAGCTAAGTTAAAGGCAGGTGTGTGGGCTGCACCACATGCAGCTGTTCAGCCTCCAAGGTACCTGTTTATACCTGTGCATGAACAAGGGTGCTCCACTCAGTGGGTGGAGCTGTGGGCTGTGTAGCCACCCTGGAAGACATCCCCCAAAATCCACCTTGTTACATTTTTCACTGATTCGTGGGCAGTACACCATGAACTGACATTGTGGTCAGGTGCCTGGCCGTGGGACAACTGAACATTCAAGTCCCAATCTTTGTGGGGATAAACATTATGGCAAAACATAATGCTTTGCTCAGCACCCACAACCCCTGTTCATGACTCCTGCAGATGCCCATGGAAAACGGCCATTCAAGGATAACATCAATGGAATCAACAAGTGAATCAAATCTGCACTGCCCAGGTGGGGACCCATATCATGTGGATACACCATCACACAGGGAATGGTGATCCATCTACCTTCAGCATCAAACTCAAAATAAGGCCTAGCGATGCCATCACCTGAGGCCAAGGAAGCCTGGCCAGTGTGGCTGACCGCCAGCTCCACAGCTGAGTAACAAAGGGAACTCCAGGGCAATAACCAGCGATGCCATCCCCATCTGCACAGCATACGTGGCATATAGTATTCCAGGACTCTCAGATGGTCTATGTTTCACACCTGGATTCACAAAATACATCCAATCCACAATGGCACTACCTTACAGTAAGAACTACCGGGAGTGCAGAGTTACCCAGATCGCTTCCCGGACCTTTCATGCCCTGTCTCATTTCCAAGCAGTCGGTGCCATTGGGAGATGGAATGGACTCTGACAGGGAACCCTGAAAGGATAAGTGGACACCAAGGCTCACCTCCCAGCGGAGCACACACTTAAGGAAGGCATCTTGAGCTCTAAATGGGACGATTCCCTGGAAGACCAACTTCTAGTTACATAGAATGTTTAATTATGAGCCTCGGAAATGAGGGAGGAGGCCCACACAATCTGGAAGACTCTCCAACCACATGAGTAATCTTTCTCACCCCACTTTTCTTCTTCCCATGCACCCCTGGAAGCTCCTAGTACTGGAATTTGCAAGTTGCCCAGAAGAGCCTTGTGGTGGGTGAGATTACCCTAGTGCTCATTGTGCTGCCTGCCCTGCTGCTGGAAGGGCAGGAGGGACAGTGATGATAACGATCATGAACATGAGGTGACAGCCCCTAAGGTGGTCCTGCTGGTGTGGACCCCCTGTCAGGGCAGAGAGAGATGTTCTATGATGGGTCAAGGAGTATAAGGATGAAAAGTTGCTGGGCACGTAGGGAGGAGTCTGGGCACGTGGTGCCGGTGAGACAAGGGGAGGACTGGAGACGGGACCAGTGATCGCTGAGGGACTGGTCGTTCCATCACTTGGTTGTGAAGAGAGTAACTACCCTGGTGATGGGAATAGAAGGCCTTCTACTCACAGCGTCAAGGGTGGGAGGAGGCACCATTCACCTCTCTCTCAGCTTTTGTCAGCAGGGCGTCTGGCCACTTTCACCCAGACTGCTACTCTCATCCTCAGCTTGATCAACGGCCAATGAAGAGTCTTGATCTAAGGACTCTTGGAAACCTTCCCGCAACTGCTGCCCCCAGGAGTGAACAGCCTCCACCAAACAGGACAGAACAGACCTTCTGGATACTGATATGACTTTTTTAAGCCTCATCATGAAATTTTGAACTCTTTTATATATTTTGCACGACTATAGTAACTGTTGTAAGTTTAAATGCTTGTGGGATTCTGACCCCACAGGAGCAAGACCTCCTGCTGGGCTTGCTGCTACTTAGTATGTGGAAGTCTGGCCTATACTCACCCACAACACACAAACTAGTCTAAATTCTCTCTTGTGGTGATAAAGAGTGCCTTGCCCTAGACTTCCCGCTGGCTTTAGAGGTGGGGTATATGCAGTTGCCAACTTGCTGCATCTGGGTTAATAGTAATACATTTAGCTGATTTGGCTCCAGGTGGGAGCCTGGCCAGTCTGTGCTCCAATGGGCCTGATCATCCTCCTGGGAGTCAGTCATGGTCACTCTCGTCTGATGTTGCCTAAGACACAGAAGACACTTGGGTCCACAGCCCTTCAGTACAATTAATTTGAGTATGTGAGGGGGCAGCCTATGTCTCTCAAAAGAATTCAGTTGCTTATGTGAAAATTTGGGGTGTATTATTGTAGGGCAATGGCTCTACCCTAGTGACCTTGCATATATGCATATAGGCCCTGCAGGCAAGGCTTGAACTGCAGCTATCCGGATCTTGGCAGAAGGCCTTGTGCTCCTCCTTGGAGCCCACTGCCGGAATACAACAGGCCCTTTGTCCTGGCCGCCGCCAGCTTCAGCGTGGAATCCTCTAAGAAACTCCTTCTCCTCTCAGTTGAGACTGTGGCTGACTGGCTGAGTGGGGCTCTGTGGTAGTGGTGAAAAGATTCAAAGATATTATTTGGGTGTAGGATGGGGAAAGATGGAGCCCAGTCAGGTGAGGGGACGACCACTGTGATGTAACCGAAAGTGAGGTCTGGCTGTTCACCGCTCGAGAGCCAATAATGAGGCAAGGTTGGTGGAAAGGAAAGTTGGCTTTATTTCGGATGCTGGTAAGGTAGGGAGGGTGGGGAGGTTTGGAGGGTGTCCAAACGCCGATTCCCCGCCACTGACAATCAGTGGACAAGATCTTTTATAGACGGGGGAGGGGCTACATGCGGAAACAGTACCGTCAGCCCTGACGGTCATCTTGAAATTGCTCATGTGGCGGTCTGACCAGCGTCATCTTGATTGTTTTAAGTACAGTTAATCTTCAATTCCAGGGTCGGTTTTTTCCCATTTCCTTGAGGCCAGTTCTCGGAATTGTGGCAGCTTCTGTCACGTCTACAGTCTGGGCATGATGTAGTTAACTTCTTCCACCTGGTGTGGGTTTCAGTATCTATAAGACAGCTCACAGGATGTGGCTAAGAACATTATCTGTAGCCCTTGAGAGGGAACTAAAATTCTTTGTCTTTGCTCAGTGACTAAACTATTATTGTTTTGTTCTGTTTGACTGCTTTTCTTTGCTCCTGCATTTTTTCACTTCTCTGGTCAAACTTATTCTTTGGCTAAAGTTTTCTACAGACAAAAGGCAGACTGAGGACATGGGGGGCAAGGATCATAGGGTCCTGCTCCATTTCAGAGAGAGGAGTTTCTTAGAGCTTCTGTCCTTCCAGCCACTTTCTGTGGCTCCACACACAGAGGTAAGAAGTGTGCCCTGCTTGGGGAGAGAAGAGGGCAAGGAGAGGAAGGGCCAGGAAAGAGTCGGTTCCATGGTAGGAGGGAGAGTTAGGGAAGTTTTTGTTTTTATTTTTTGATGTTTTCTTTTTTTCTATCTTTTTCATTATTTATGACTTTGTTGTTGTTGATCTTGTTTGCTGTACCATGAGGTCATAGCAGTCCTTCCTGTAATAGAAACTGACAGCATATAGAGACAGAACTCACTGATGACCATGCTTGGGGGCTAGAAATACATACATGTACAGAGCGAGAAGGACAGTGAAAAGATTTAGTTTACCTGTGAGAACCATCCCGCGGATGTCTCGTATTAACAAGTGCAAAATATAAACAAACACATAAACCCTGATCAAAACGAAAGCAAGTAAAACTACCTAACATTAAAACACAGTGTAAGCAGCCGCATAGTACAGGGAGATCAGCTCGGTGCTTTGTGACTACCTAGAGGGGTGGGATAGGGAGGATGGGAGGGAGATGCAAGAGGGAGGAGATATGGGCATATGTGTATATGTATAGCTGATTCACTTTGTTATACAGCAGAAACTAGCACACCATTGTAAAGCAATTATACTCCAATAAAGATGTTAATAAATAAATATTTTTTTAAAAAGAAAAAGAAAGGACTATCACATACAGAAATGTGGACATGTGAAAAATAAATAAAACTAGTCTTTGGAACAAAAACAATAAATAAATAAATAAAATGCATAAGAGCAATGAAAAAAAATAAAACACAGTGTATAAAATGGTGTGAGAAATTTAAGTCACTCGACAGTCTTTTAGTCAAGAAAAAGCTGTGTTTGTGTCCTTTTAAATTTCACCCTGAAGGGCTTGCAGAAGTGATGGTGATTAAAGCTGCCAGCCTTGTTCCATCTGACAGGGGATGCAGTTCAGAGTGGGCCAGTGCTCCTTTCTCATTCTCCGTTTTGGTGGACTTTCCTGCCAGCGTGTTGATGCCCTCCCCAAGCTCCGCACTGTGCCATCCTGTCTGTGCTGCTGAGGCAGTGAAAACTGTAGGGAAGAGAATCAGTACAAGAATACACAGCTTGAGTCTGCTGTTGCTGATGAAACTGAGCGGTGTCCTGCGATGGGAGCCACTCTTCCCCACGGTCTTTTTGGGTGAGTTTGGTGATTGCTCGTCTCTCCTGACCTCACTCCATTCTGTGATGTCATCACTGCTCAGAGAGGTTTCCTGGAGCCAACATTCTTTTCTTCTAAGGCATGCAAAGGGAAACTTTACCGTGGCAGCTCTGTAGGTCAGATGCCAGGAGGCTTGATGGGTTCCTCTGCTCTGTGTTCACAAGGCCCAGCTAAGACGGCAGGGCTGGATTCCTTTTGAGAGCCTCTGGGGGAGAATTACTTCCAAGCTCATTCAGCTTGTTGGCAGAATTTGGTCCTCTGTGCTTGTGGGACTGAGGTCGTGAATCCCTTGTCTGCTGGTGGCTGCCGTTGTTCTCAGCTTCTAGAGGCTGTCCCCAGGCTTTGGCTCATCTTTCTCCATCTTCAAAGCCATCAATTGCCAGTGGAGTCTTTCTCTTTCTTCCTATCTCTCTGACTTCTGAGGGCTTGAATTTCTTAATAATTTTTGAGCCAAGGGACCCATGTTTTCATTTTGCAAGTTATGTAGCTGACCCTGGCCAGTAGTGGCTCCACCTCTCCCACAACACTTGAAGGAGGCCCCAGAAGCCATTCTCAGAGCAACTTACTTCACTCCATACTTGTCCAACGTGTATGTGTTGTCTTCGCCCATGATCTTGAGCATCCACAGGGCAGGGGACAGCTCAGGAAGGGAAGAAAGAGAGTGGGAGTTGGCACAGAGCAGAAAGGGACCCCCCAGAGCAGCCCCTCAATGCTCATAGCAAAGCAGGTCAAAAAGCTGAGTCTCCAGGCCTCTTAAAGCAATGGGCTGTAGGAGAGATGCAGGGTTGGCCAAGGTGGTGTTTGGTGGGCCAGACAGAGGTGGCCAGGGGCTCATCCAAAAGAGAGGCAGGAGGCCCCATATTGGGCCAAGGAAAACTCACACTGGAGCCAGAGCTCTGTGTACTGCCATCAACCCTGACTTGACCAAGATCTGCTTCCCAAGGCCACACCCCCACCCTGCCTTGGGCCTCAGTTTCTTCCTTGGCCTAATGAGACTGGTGGTAAGCCCTGCTTACCTGACTAGAGTGCTGTGAGTTCAGAGGAGGTGGATGTACAGGAGCCCTTTGTACCCTGAAGGACCAGACACACAGGTCACATCCTTGGACTCAGGTCTCCACAGACAGCATGTCCATGGGAGGCTGTGAAGAGGGACAGGACACAAGGGGCCCCAGGCTCCCCCCACAGTGTGGTTTCCATGACCATCCCAAGGATTACTGTTACGGTTGTTGCTTTGGTGACTGGATGGACCCCAGGCACCCCACTCAGTGGTGCCACTGGAAGAAAACTCACTTCGATGAGGTTGCCCATGGGCACACAGGTGACCATCATGGCAGGGAGCCATATAGGGAGCCCCTTGCTTCACCAGCTTCAGGGACAGTAGGGGGATCTGTCTCATGTCCACTTCATAGCCGGGGTTTCACACCAACACAGCATGGCTCTCACCAAACACAGCTCTAGCCCACCCAAAGTCTTGCCACCCAACAGCCCTCCTAGTCTCCATCCCCATCCAATCTACAATCCCACCTCCCCAGGCTCTTCCCTTGTGTGTTGTTTTAATCGAGCTCTATATCTGAAAGGAAGTTCTCCCAAGGGCGAGGGGTTGTTGCTGGAGCCATGATCAGTGGTTCTTAACTGATAGTGAGCAGTCAGAAAGGTGCCTTTAAAATCTCCAGATTACTTTATTTTGTTTTGTTTTTTTTTGTTTTCTTTTTCTTTTTTGGTTTAATATTTGTTGGCTTCCAAATTACTTTTTGGAAATAAGAAAAGCAGGTGCCACCTGGATCTATTGAGTTGGATCTGGGATCATGAGAAAGGTAGGGCTGAAGAAATGGAATCAAAGGAAATTGTGTTCTGATCTCCAGTCCATCCCTCTCCCCAGGAGTTGGTCCCTTCTCTCTTTACTTCCAAAAGCGCATACTAAACGTCAGAACCTGGGTGGAGCCTCTGGAGGGGCTGTTTCTACCTTCCCAGGGCATCCACGAGCAGACTTAAGACCTCCACTAGGACATGCCAGTCTGTGGGGAGGGACCGCGTAGGCACCCAGGAAAGGTGGAGGGGTGTGTGGGCCTCGTGTGAAGTGCCCTGTCTTACTCGAGCCTCCTGGAGGTTGATGTCTTTATAGGCTCAGCCCACTTCTTGCCGAAGCTCGTGGTCTCCAGGAGGCAGACCCTGAGATCCTGGGGGTTTGCAGGTCTTTGTCCTGGTAGAAGAATGAGGGAGGATGTGCCTTCTCAGATGTACCCGAGGCATCCAGAGTCCCCAGGCTCTGGGGAGAGAGCACCCTCTGTCACCCTCTGGGGATAGAACTGGCCTCGGCCCCCAACTGTCATCTCTACATCCATGTCCCCAGTAAAACCCACTCACAGGAATGGTACCCATGCCCACCAGTCTGCTACATGTCTGGGGCTGGCTGTGAGCATGGCCCTCTTCTGCAAAGCTCAGGCACCTTCCCACTCAGCCTCCACCCGGGCCCAGCTCACCTTATCACACAGCCCCAGATGCTGCGGAGAGGAGCTGGTTGGATGTTTGTTGTCGTGGCTGGTGGTGAGATCCAGAGCCGGAGCCTGGCGCAGGCTGAGGTCCTTGGACAGGGAGGTAGGTTGGCCTCAAGCTTGACTCTGCAGCAGCAGCAGCAGCACAGTCGCCCTGATGCCACCAAGTATTCTGGCTACAGTGTGGCGGGTGCAGCCTCTGTTTGGTTTTATGTACCCACCCCCAGAGAGGGGTGGCACTGCCCTCCTGCCAGCTGGCCTCCTTCACCAAACCCCAGGCCTGGGAAACTCCAGCTGGGCTGAGGGCTTTCCAGGAGGATATAACCTGCTGCAGCTCCTTGCTTCACATGAAGTGGGAAGTGGGAAGGAAGAAGCTGACACGGAGCAGAGAAAGGGTCCTGACACTCAGCCCTGACCCAAGTCTTCACCCTCACAGCAGCCGTGGCTGCCTTCCCTACTCACTGCAGAGGGCAGGAGGGAGGGCCGAATTCCCTCCCCTGGTCCCTGTGAGACGACCAGCGTGGTGGGTGAGTCGGGGCATTTGGTCCAAGTCTTGCATCTCCTGTTTCCTGGATGGTAGATCCTTATTTGAGTGATTTAACCTGTAGGTTTCATTTTCCCCATGAACTGGACAACTCAGGGAGCTGGTGGGTGTTCCCCAACGTTTGGGGGCACAGCAGCCTGAGGTCCAGTTCCCCTTCCTGCCCAGAGTCTCATGGACAGACAGGAAGGATGGCTGGGAGGAGCAAAGGAGAGGGGCGCTGCAGAATCAGGCCTCATACCTGACTTTGTTGGGGTGAAAGGTGCATGAGGATTTCTCAAAGACCAGATGTGGAGTCAGGGGTAAACCCACCTGGGGACAAGGGCTGTGGTTTGTCTCCCGAGAAGACCTCCGCTCTGACAGGCTGTAAGGACTAAGCCAGGAGAGCCAGACTGGAGGCATGGAAGGCAGGCCCCCACCACGGGAGTTGCAGTCTATGGACCTACACAGGATCCAGGGAGGATGGGGAAGGGGACTTCAGTCAGAAGAGTGAGCAAATGCAAAGTTTCAGAGGCAGGAAAGCACAGGGAGGATTTCAGCGTTACCTAATAGCCAGTAACCATGTGTATTGCTAATTATTTGCTACAGTAATCACCTTCTTTTCCTCCCTTGACTTGGGGAAAGGACACAGCTTGACCAAGAGGCCACTGGGGCAACACCTGGACTGTGAAACCAGGTTGCACAGAAGCCCACCTCTCCTTCCTTCTCCAAGGCTGAGTGCGCAACCAGCGCCATCCTTCCCGGTTGCCACCTTCTGAGGTGCCCTGGCCATGGCCCCAAGAGTCCCGCAGGCTGGCTGAGTCCGGGAGCTACCCCAGGCCTCACAACCACATGGTTATTCCTCCAGAAAACTGTACAAGAATCTCCTTCTTGGCCTGTGGCCCCTCTATTGCTTTGGCCCATGACCTTTCTGGCTGTGTTCTCACCAACTCCCACACTGACCCCCCAGCCCGGTGTCTCATCCACAGCACTGGACAGGGAGCCACCTGGGATCAAATCAGAAGAGACTTCCTGAGGCTGTGGGAGCCAAGAGGAGGAGGTGCCATTTCTGGATGGAGGTCAGGGAAGCCTTCCCCAGGCGGAAGGGCAGGGCAAGCAGAGGGACCAGGCGCAGAGATGGGGAAGAGCAGGGGCTCAGCGCTGTCTGAGTGGTTGCGGTGGATGGGGCAGCCTGACACCTGAGGCCTGCAGGGCAGGGGCTGAGGACAGCAGAGAGCATCAAGACCCAGACCCCGATGCCCCTGCCTCAAGGCAGCGGGGGAAATGGCCCAATCAGTGCTTGGCCTGAGCCCCTAGACAATGGTGTGGAGGGCGGACAGTGGTCTGGGGAGAGCCTGGAACCAGAGAAGGTGGAGTGTGGAGGCTGTGGCTACACTTGAGAGAAGACGGTGGTAGGAGCTGGGCTGGGCTGGTGGGAGGCCAGAGGGAGTGTCCTCAGGAGGAAGAAGGAGCAGGTGGGTCTCCCAGGCTTTCAGCTCAGGGCTCCTGCGGTGGCACCCAGCCAACAGCAGCCAACAGCTCAGTGCGGACAACCAGGGGCACTCATGGGAGTCTTGAGCTCAGAGATAGAGACCAGTGATGTGTGTCCCTGATAACTGGTATCTTGAGAAGGGGTGTCCCCAGGAATGTGTGAGGACTGGGAGGAGAAGCAGCCCGGATGCACCTGTGCCAGCCCTGCCTCTTAGGAGGAGGGTCCTTGGAGGAGACCGAGCAGGAGCCACGGGGGAGGCAGGAGGGCACCCAGGAGAGTGGCAGCAGGGGACAATCAGTCAGTTTCTGGAGGAAAGAGGGGCTCCACCACCTGTGATGTTAACGATAAGGCTTGATGGACTTCCCTGGTGACGCAGTGGTTAAGAATCCGCCTGCCAATGCAGGGGACACAGGTTCGACCCCTGGCCCACGAAGATCCCACATGTCACGGAGCAGCTAAGTCCGCACACCACAATTACTGAGCCTGTGCTCTAGAGCCCGTGAGCCACAACTACTGAAGCCAGTGTGCCTAAATCCCGTGCTCCACAACAAGAGAAGCCACTGCAATGAGAAGCGCGTGCACTGCAACAAAGAGTAACCCCCACTCGCCACAACTAGAGAAAGCCCACACGCAGCAATGAAGACCCACTGCAGCCATAAATAAATAAAATTAAAAAAAAAAGATAAGGCTTGAGCATGGCCTCCAGATTCAGGGAGGGCTGTCCCGTTGCAGTGGCCTTCACGATGAGACGGAGCAAAGAAGTGTGGTCAGGGTATAGATGATCCTTTCTCAGGCTTGGCTGGGGAGAAGCCAGGGCAATAGGCCACGTTTGGTGGGGTCGGGGGAGAGGAAATGTTTTGGCTGAGAAAGCAGTGGAGAAGAATCAAGGAGAGGGGACAAATGGAGCTCACTGTCTGAGTGCTGAGTGCAGAGAAAAGGATGGTGTGGGCTTTGCATCTGCCAAGGAATTGGCTGGGTGTGTAAGTCCTTAGCTGTGAGTGGTACTGTCAACCACTCATCAAATGTTCATTGACTGCCTATTGCATGCCAGGGAGTGCCTAGAACTGGAGATTCAGTAGAGAATACACTTTGTCACCCTGATTCCTGAGGAGGCCAGAGTGTGGAGGCAGAGGGGATGTAAGACAGAGCCTGGTCCTCCCTCTCCTGGAGGACTCAACACTCTTGAGCAACCCTGCCTATGACACTCCCCATGGGCCCCAGGAGAGGCCAAGACATTGTCAGGGAGATGGAGAAACCATTTCTTCACCTTCCACAGGAGGCTTCCCGCTCCCACTGCCCAGCAACCCCGTGAGGCAACAGCAGGGGCTGAGGCAAGTCCAGCTCACAGCCGGGGAGGAGATCAGGGATGGGGCAGGTCAGGAAGACGCGTGGTTGGGCCATTGCATCAGGCCCAGGAGGGGCATAAAGGAGGGTCCTGCATGCTGGGAGGAGGCCGACTTGGGGACCATGGAGACTCAGAGGGCCAGCCTCACCCTGGGGCGGTGGTCACTGTGGCTACTGCTGCTGGGACTAGTGGTGCCCTCAGCCAGCGCCCAGACCCTCAGCTACAACGAGGCCGTGATTCGTGCTTTGGATCAGCTCAACGAGCGGTCCTCAGAAGCTAATCTCTACCGCCTCCTGGAGCTGGACTCACCTCCCAAGGCCGTGAGTCAGGAGGACCCTGGGGAGGGGGCTGTCTCCCGCCAGCCCTGGCCACACTGTCACCGCCTCTGCTCAGGCTGTACCTCCTGTCAGGAAGGGACTTCTCCCTCTAGGTGGGCTCCCACCTCTTCCAGGAAACCTTCCCAGAGCTGGGTCCCCTCCCAGCATGAGGCTTCCTGCCTTAGCATCTCTGCTGTGGGAATAGTCGCCCTGTACACCCTGTTCGGGCTTAAGGGGCTTCTGGGAACTCCAAGGATGGAGGGGAGGTCCTTGGCTCTGTGATGTGACTTCCTGGCTTTGGTCCCCTCTGCACTTCTTTGTTCCCTACCAGGGAGGGCTCTGCTCAGCCTGGTGGTTACAATGATGAGGCTTCTACCTGCAGGCGACCCCTGACTTCCCTCAGCCCCTCAGAGGTTCAGGTGCTGTCGTCAGAGCTGGTCTGAGGTCCGCTCCTGTTCTCTGTGTGCCCGTGAGGCCTGGAACGGGCTCTGTCCCTTCTTCCGTGCACCCAGCACCAAGCCCAGGGCCAGGCACACAGGAGGGGCTGGAGAGGCTGCCGTCTAGGTGGGGGCAGGGAGACAGATCAGAGAAGGAAGCATGAGCCCGGGCCCAGTCTCCCCACGTTGATCCTTGACCAGGACGAGGACCCGGACACCCCAAAGCCTGTGAGCTTCATGGTGAAGGAGACCGTGTGCCCCAGGACGACCCAGCAGCCCCCGGAGCAGTGTGACTTCAAGGAGAATGGGGTGAGGCTGGGGGCGGGGGGCACTGGAGGATGCTTCCCAGGGATGTGAACAGGGGGCTTCCGGGAAGATTTTCAGCCCCTGGGTGAGGCTGGGAGTTTATGGGCTGGGGGTTCCAGTTTGACCACGAGCCTCCCCTTCCAGCTGGTGAAACAGTGTGTGGGGACAGTCACCCTGGACCAGGACAGGGGTAACTTTGACATCACCTGTAATAAGGTAAGTGGCCCCTGTGTGTTGCAGGGGCTGCTGAGGGTGGGTAGTGGAACGTTCTTTGGACCAATTACCTGCTACCCCTTTGGGGGCAGAGAAAGGCCCTCCTACCTGGCCCCTCCCTCACCCGAGCCCCAGGCCTCCAGGACTGGCTCTGCCATCCCTTAGAGCAGTGGTTCTCTAAGTGGGGTCCCACCTGGGAACTTGACAGAAAGGCAGATTCCCAGGCCCCACTCAGACCTCCTGAATCAGACTCTGGGCTGGGGCCCAGCCATTTGCATTTTCACAAGGCCTCCAGGGGATTATGACTGCTGAATTTGAAAGGCACTGACTGGAGCTTTCATCCCCTGCTGTCATCCAGCTTTGATGGGTTGGGCTTGTGACCCTGGGAAGCCCCTTGCCTTCTGTGGGCCTCAGTTTTCTCTTCTGCCTGTATGTGTCGGGATTCAACACAAGCTCCACAGGTCACAGCCAGAGGGTGAACTGGGGCCCCAAGGATCCTGGTGTGGCCCTGGAAGAGGGAAGTCCAGGTGGGGAGGGGCCTTGTGTTGATGCTGGTCCAGTACCAAGAGCAACCTGTTTCTTCCTGGTTCACAGGCCCAGAGTGTCAGGATTACAAAGCTACCATGGGCGCCACCACAGCCGGCGCAAAGATGTCGCATGATAGTGATAAGAATGTGCCGGTAATCAGCACATCAAGGCTTTGCATCATGAGACAGAGTAAGAGTCCTAATCGTATGCTTATTCTGGCTCAGGCTACTGGACTCTGAAAAATAAATTCTTGTGAAATCAGTATCCTCCACACTTCAGTTTCACTCGTCTCCCCTCCTCCCACTCACCAAGATTGAATCCGTAACTCTGGGATGCCACGTGTGTGTGTGTGTGTGTGTGTGTGTGTGTGTGTGTGTGTGAATGCAGGCATGAAACAGAGAGATGGGTGAGGCAGCTGTTCCTTCCAGGAGGGCATGGGGAGGGGCCAGGGCCAAGAGGTCCAGCACAGCGTCTCCATTCTCGGGTCCCTCCTGTGCCCTTCACACGCCTCTGCCCTCCTCCTCCAACACCCAGTAAGAACTTAAGGAGACCTGTTCTGTGTGCAGTGCTGGTGGGGATGCTGTCCCTGCTCACATGGAGGTGACAGTCCAGGAGGGGCCAGGCATCTTGTTAAACACTCACAGAGATGCAGTCCAGACTCAGGGCTAAGCCTACAGGTACAATGGCCATGAGTCTCATGGACAGGAAGGATGGCTGGGAGGAGCAAAGGAGAGAGGAGATGCAGGATCAGGGCTCATACCTGAGTTTGTTGGGGTGAAGGTTGCATGAGGATTTCTCAAGGACCAGAAGTGGAGTCAGGGGCAACGTGCCTGGGACAAGGGCTCTTGTGTCTCTCCTGAGAAGACCTCCGCTCTGACAGGCTGTGAGGACTAAATCAGGAAAGCCAGATGCTGGAGGAAGGGAAGGCTCTCCCCCCACCATGGGAGGTGCTGCCTGAGGACCTGGCGGGGGACCCTCCTAAGGATTCAGGGAAGGACGAGAAAGGGGACTTCAGTCTGAAGAATAAACAAATACAAAGGTGCAGAGGCAAGAGAGCACAGCGACAATTTCAGGCTTACCAGACAGCAGTAACAATGTGTATTGCCAATTATTTTCTACTGTGATCACCTTCTTTTCCTCCTTTGACATGGGGAAAGTACACAGCTTGACCAAGAGGCCACTGGGGCAACACCTGGACTGTGAAACCAGGTTGCACAGAAGCCCACCTCTCCTTCCTTCTCCAAGGCTGAGTGCGCAACCAGCGCCATCCTTCCCGGTTGCCACCTTCCGAAGTGCCCCAGCCAATTGCCAAGAGTCCCACAGGCCTTCAGTCACATGGCCATTCCATGGAAGACTGGATCAGAATTTGCTTCATGGCCTCTGGGCCCCTCTAACACTTTGGCTCATTATCTCTCCCAGTTGTGCTCCCTCCACCCCCGAGCACTGGCCATCCCTGCCTGGTGACTCAACCAGAGCACTGGACACGGAGTTACTTGGGGTTAAATCAGAAGAGGCTTCCTGAGGGCTATGGCAGACAAGAAGAGGAGATGCCTTGTGTGCTTGAAGGTCCCTGAAGCCTTCCCCAGGCGGAAGGGCAGGGCAAGCAGAGGGACCAGGCGCAGAGATGGGGAAGAGCAGGGGGTTCAGCACTGTCTGAGTGGTTGCGGTGGACGGGGCAGCCTGACACCTGTGGCCTGCAGGGCAGGGGCTGAGGACAGCAGGGAGCATCAAGACCCAGACCCCGATGCCCCTGCCTCAAGGCAGCGGGGGAAATGGCCCAATCAGTGCTTGGCCTGAGCCCCTAGACAATGGTGTGGAGGGCGGACAGTGGTCTGGGGAGAGCCTGGAACCAGAGAAGGTGGAGTCTGGAGGTTGTAGCTACGCTTGAGAGGAGAGAAGACGGTGGTAGGAGCTGGGCTGGGCTGGTGGGAGGCCAGAGGGAGTGTCCTCAGGAGGAAGAAGGAGCAGGTGGGTCTCCCAGGCTTTCAGCTCAGGGCTCCTGCAGCAGCACCCAGCCAACAGCTCAGTGCGGACAACCAGGGGCACTCATGGGAGTCTTGAGCTCAGAGATAGAGACCAGTGATGTGTGTCCCTGATAACTGGTATCTTGAGAAGGGGTGTCCCCAGGAATGTGTGAGGACTGGGAGGAGAAGCAGCCCGGATGCACCTGTGCCAGCCCTGCCTCTTAGGAGGAGGGTCCTTGGAGGAGACCGAGCAGGAGCCACGGGGGAGGCAGGAGGGCACCCAGGAGAGTGGCAGCAGGGGACAATCGGGCAGGGGGCAGTTTCAGAACACAGAGTGTCTCCAGTGCCTGTGGAGATAAAGACAAGGCTTGAGAGGGGCCTCTGGATCCAGTGAGGGCTGGTCAGCCTGCCATGGCCTTGAATGTGAGCCTGCAAAGAAGTGTTGTCAGTGGTGTAGATGACCCTTTCTCAGGCTCCTTTGGAGAGGGGCCAGGACAATAGGTCGTGTTTGTCAGGGACCGGGGACAGGACATTTTTAGACTGAGAAAGCAGTGGAGAAGAATCCAGGAGAGGGGGCAGACAGAGCTCACTGGCTGAGGGCTGGGCCCAGAGAACAAGATGGTGAGGGCTTGACTGTCTGCCTATGGACTGCTGGATGGGTGAGGCTCTAGATGTGGTTCGTATTCTCCTCCATTCATCAAAGCTTAACTGAGTTCCTACTGGGTTCAAGGCAGTGCCTGAACTTGGAGGTTGCTGTTGAATCACTCCTTTACCCTATTCCTGAGGAGGCCAGAGTGTGGAGGCCGAGGGGACATAAGACAGAGCCTGGTCTTCCCTCTCCTGGAGGACTCAACGTTCTTGAGCAACCCTGCCTTTGACACTCCCCATGGGCCCCAGGAGAGGCCAAGACGTTGTCAGGGAGATAGAGAAACCATTTCTTCACCTTCCACAGGAGGCTTCCCGCTCCCACTGCCCAGCAATCCTGTGAGGTAACGCAGGGGCTGAAGAAAGCCCGGTGAACACCCTGGAAGGTAGCCAGGGATGGGGCAGGTCAGGAAGGCTCCTGGTTGATCCTTTGCATCAGGCCCAGGTTGAGCATAAAGGAGGGTCCTGCGTGCTGGGAGGAGGCCGACTTGGGGACCATGGAGACCCAGAGGGCCAGCCTTGCCCTGGGGCGGTGGTCACTGTGGCTACCGCTGCTGGGACTAGTGGTGCCCTCGGCCAGCGCCCAGACCCTCAGCTACAAGGAGGCTGTGATTCGTGCTTTGGATCAACTCAACGAGCGGTCCTCAGAAGCTAATCCCTATTGCCTCCTGGAGCTGGACCTGCCTCCCAAGACCGTGAGTCAGGAGGGGCCTGGGGAGGGGCCTGTCTCCCACTAGTCTTGGCCACACTGTCATCCCCTTTGCTCAGGTTGTACCTCCTGTCAGGAAGGGACTTCTCCCTCTAGGTGGGCTCCCACCTCTTCCAGGAAACCTTCCCAGAGCTGGGTCCCCTCCCAGCATGAGGCTTCCTGCCTTAGCATCTCTACTGTTGGAACAGGCACCCTGTACACCCCTTTTGGGCCTAAGGGTTCTCTGGGAGCTTCAGGGATAGAGGGGGGTCACTGGCTCTGCCATGTGACTTCCCTGCTTCAAGTCCCCTCTTAACTCGGTGTCCCGCTACCAGGGAACGACTCTGCTCAGCCTGGAGGTGCCAGTGACAAGGTCTCTCCCTGCAGGCGACCCCTGACTTCCCTCAGCCCCTCAGAGGTTCAGGTGGTCTCATTAGAGCTGGTCTTGTGCTGTTCTCTGTGTGCCCACAAGCCCAGGAGTGGGCTCTGTTCCCTTCCCCTTTGCACCCAGCACCAAGCCCAGGGCCAGGCACACAGGAGGGGCTGGAGAGGCTGCCATCTAGGTGGGGGCAGGGAGACAGATCAGAGAAGGAAGCACGAACCTCAGTCCAGTCTCCCCACTTTGATCCTTGACCAGGATGAGGACCCAGACTCCCTGAAGCCTGTGAGCTTCACAATGAAGGAGACCATGTGCCCCAGGATGACCCAGCAGCCCCTGGAGCCAGTGTGACTTCAAGGAGAATGGGGTGAGCCTGGGGGCTGGGGGCACTGATGGATGCTTCCCAGGGAGCCTAATACGGGGCTTCGGGCAAGATTTCCAGTCCGTAGGCTGAGTTTGGGAGGTGATGGCCCGGGGGGTTCCAGTTTGACCTCGAGCCTCCCCTTCCAGCTGGTGAAACAGTGTGTGGGGACAGTCACCCTGGACCAGTCCAAGGACCAATTTGTCATAAACTCTAATGAGGTGAGTGGCCCCTTCTGTGTTATGGAGCTGATAATGGGTTGGGTTGTGGAACATCCTTTGGACCAATTACCTGCTGCCCCTTCGAGGGCAAAGAAAGGCCCCCCAACCCTGGTCCCTCCCTCACCCAACCCCAAGGTCTCCAGGAATGGCTCTGCCATCCCTTAGAGCAGTAGTTCTCTAAGTGGGGTCCCACCCGGGAACTTGACAGAAAGGCAGATTCCCAGGCCCCACTCAGACCTCCTGAATCAGACTCTGGGCTGGGGCCCAGCCATTTGCATTTTCACAAGGCCTCCAGGGGATTCTGACTGTGCTGAAGTTTAAGAGGCATTGACTCAAGTCATGGGCTTTCAGCCCCTGCTCCAGTCCAGCTTTGTTGGGATGGGCTTGTGACCCTGGGAAACCCCTTGCCATCTGTGGCCCCCAGTTTTCTCATCTGTCTGTGTGTATAGGTATTCAACCACCTGCTCCAAGTGTCACACTGGAAGTGGATTAGGGCTCCAAGCTTCCTGCAGTGGCCCAGGAATGGGGGTGTTCAGGTGGGGTGTGGACCTGTGTTAATCTTGAGCCAATCCCCAAAAGAAGCCTGTTTCCTCCTGGTTCACAGATTCGGAGTGTGGGGCTATTTCGATGGCTGGGTGACTTCCTCCAGAGAGGTGGGAGAAGATAGGCAAAAAGACTGAGAGAATTGGTCAGAGAATCAAAGATATCTTTGGGATATTTCAGCCCAGTGAATACTGCTAAGAATCAGCTTATCCTGGCTCAGACTTTTGGACTCTGAAAAATAAATTCTTCTGAAAACAATTTCCTCCACATTCAAATTCACTTATCTCCCCTCCTTCATCTTACCAGGACCAAGTCCTTAACTCTGAGAGTCCTCTTGGGTGTGTGTGTGTGTGAGAGAGAGAGAAAGAGAGAGGATCACTCCTGTCAATACAGAGATGGGTGAGGCAGCTGTTCCTTCCAGGAGGGCATGGGGAGAGGTAACAGGGCCAAGAGGTCCAGCACAGCATCTCCATTCTCGGGTCCCTCTCGTGCCCTTCATACACCTCTGCCCTCCTCCTCCAACGCCCAGTAGGGACTTAATGAGAACTGCTCTGTGTGCAGTGCTGGTGGGGATGCTGTCCCTGCTCACATGGAGGTGACAGTCCGGAGGGGCCAGGCATTTGTTAAACACTCACAGAGACGCAGTTCAGTCTCAGGGCTAAGCCTGCAGTTACAATACCCATAACGTTTTGCTTCCTCTTGACAGTCGTAACTCTGGAAAAGTGTGCCCCTCATGGCTTTTCCTCTGGTATTGAACACATCACTGTGGCCGTTCCTCAATGCCGTTCAAACAAAAAGCAACCACACTCATTGAAAGAGGGATCAGATTTGTGGTTAGAGTATGGGTGGAGATTGGATGAAGGTTGTAAAAAGTACAAACTTTCAGTTATAAGATACAAAAGTACAGGGATGTAATGATGACTATAGTAACACTGCTGTGTGGTATAGTTGAAAGTTGTCAAGAGAGTAGATCCTAAGAGTTCTCATCACAAGTAAAAAAAAAACATTTTTTTTTCTTTTCGTATCTATATGAGATGATGGATGTTAATGAAACATTGTGGTAATCATTTCACAATATATGTAAGTCAAATCGTTATGCTGTACACCTTAAACTTATACAGTGCTGTATGTCAGTAATATCTCAATGGAACTGGAAAAAAGTACTTTTTAAGAGTGTAAAAGGATTATTGCAGCAAAAAGTTTGTGAACCGCTGCCCTAGAGAAACTCTCCATGGGTGTGCAAGGAGACACACAGGATAACAACCAATTGGAATACTGGTCTAATTTTACAATAGATACCATACAGCTGTGAACAAAAATGAACGGATTACCGTATATCATTAAAGAAATTGTGCAAAATTAGCTAGTAGATACGTTATAAGGCTATTTATAGAATGTTTAAGAGCATGGAAACAAGACTACGTTTTGCTTAAACATTTATAGAATGTTTAAGAGCATGGAAACAAGAAAACGTGCGGAGGAGAAATCAGCAGGTTAACGCGAGAATACAGTCTTTCTCCGACCCGTGGGGGTCGCGTTCTGTTCCGAAACTACGCTTCCCGGCAGGCCACGCGCTGCGCCGTGACGCACTTCCTGCAGATGCAAGTCCTTCCCTCTGCACCGCCCGTGGCCAGGGGCGGGCTGTGAGATCGCTTAGCGACTGGACGCCGACGGTGGTACTGTTATTGCCGCTTTGCCTACCCAGGCGCAGATGTGGACCTCGCGGGAGCAATTCCAGCTTGGCAGTGGACGGTGAGTCGGGCGAGCTGGCGAAGTGCTAGGGCGAGAAGAGGGTGACCGCGCTCCCCGTCTCCCCCCGGCTCTCCGACCTCAGGCGCCGGGCTGGCGTGGGCGGTATCCGAGGCTGAGGCTGGTCCTTCAGGAGGTGTGGAGATGGAGGGTGCGCGCTGTGGGCTGTGCAGCTCACCCCTCCCGACTGCTCGCCTTCTTTGTGGTTGGGGCGGGGTTTCCTCCCTTGGTGTCCAGTACCCTGTCCTCGTGGTTTGCAGCTACCTCTCCAAATCTCCCCGCCTCGACTTCCGCCGCGGGGGTCCCGTTTGCGCTCTCCACTCCGGCAGCCGTTGGTTGCCAGTGACTATTGAACGCTTCAGGTGTGGCTAATGCTACTGATGAACTGCCTTCTTAATTTTACTTCCAGTTAATTAATATCTATCTGAATAATGAAGAAGTCTAAAACATTTTTCCATCAGACACAAGGTTATTGTTTTGCTGAGACTATACTTCCCTTTAATCCTTGAAAATTTAACGTCTTTTTGAGATGTACTGTAAGTGTCAAATGCACACCTGATTTCCAAGAGATGGTTGGGGGGATTTCCCTGGTGGTCCAGTGGGTAAGACTCCGCTCCCAATGCAGGGGACCCGGGTTGGATCCCTGGTCGGGGAACTAGAACCCACATGCATGCGGCGCCTAAGAAGTCTGTATGCCGCGACTAAAGATGCCGCAACCAAGATCCCGCGTGCTGCAACTAAGACCTGGCGCAGCCTAAATAAGTAAATAAAATAAATAAATATTTTTTAAAAAGAGAGAGATGGTTGGGAAAAAAGTATAAACTATGATAACTTTTTAACACTATGTGTTGAAATGATAATATCTTAGATATGTTGGGTTAAATGTTATTAAAGGTAATTTCACTTCTTATTTTTAAAAAGATTTATTTATTTATTTTTGGCTGTCGTTGGGTCTTCACTGCTGCGCGCCGGGGCTTTCTCTAGTTGCGGAGAGGGGGTTACTCTTCATTGCGGTGCGCAGGCTTCTCATTGCGGTGGCTTCTCTTGTTGCGGAGCACGGGCTCTAGGCGCGCGTGCTCAGTAGCTGTGGCTCACGGACCCTAGAGTGCAGGCTCGGTAGTTGTGGCGCACGGGCTTATTTGCTCCGCTGCATGTGGGATCTTCCCGGATCAAACCCGTGTACCCTGCACTGGCAGGTGGATTCTTAACCACTGTGCCACCAGGGAAATCCCTAATTTCACCTTTTAAAAAACTATTTGAGAAGGCTACTAGGGAGTTTTTTGTTTTTTGTTTTTTGGCCGCACGGCAGGGCAATGCGGAATCTTAGGTCCCCGACCAGGGATCGAACCCATGCTCCCTGCAGTGGAAGCGTGGAGTCTTACCCACTGGACTGCCATGGAAGTCCAGGAAATTTTAAATTACATGTTTGGTTGGCACTGTAGCTCTCATATTGCTCTTGGATAGCGCTGCCCTGTGAGAAGGGATATTTTTGCATCTGGTAGAGACTTCATAGCCTCTTGGGGAAGGCTTCCTAGAGGAGCTGATGTGTCTGGAGGGCATTCTTACCCTGTCTTGTCTGAGGGGTCTGTATCTACCACATTGCATGTTTCTGTTGGAGGTTCCTGCAGAATGGCTTTTTCAGCCCCTTTTCCCTAGCCACCATGAGCCTTCCTGGTGTGGGTTGTGCTGTAGAGAGAAAAGTAAGGACATGATGGTGATTTGAGAGCATGAGATTGGAGGAGGATGCATCTCTCACAACCAAATGTCTCCTGAGACTCATGTTTTCTTTTCTGCCAAGGTGAAGAAGATTCTAATGGTTTGGTTTTAGAAGCCATGTTTACACTTTTAATAGATACTGAACTGCCATGTAGATGGTAGTTTGCTCCCACCAATTATTAAAGAGGCACTGTTTCCTCACTGAGTTGAGATGCCATATTTGCCACATACTATGATTAGATTGCCCTTTCTTCCACCCACCCACCCACCCACCCATCCATCTATCCATCCATTCATTCTTCCATCCTTCTTACTCTGCAGTCTGAATTGTAGATATGACCAATCTGTGATTGACCTGTATCATGAGGGAGGGGGGAAAAAACCTTAATTGCTTTTAGGCACTTAGATTTTTGGAGGTCACTTGTTGCCAGAGCATAACCTATCTTATCAGTCAGATAGTAATCCTTTTCTCCATGTCAGTCTGAAAAGTCTGGCTTTTTCAGTGTGAATTCTAGATGTCTGGTCACTCTGCATTTTCATTCAGTCATTGGCTCGATAGGCATTTATTGAAGCAGTGATAAGTGAAGCTGCTCTGAAACCAGAAGCTTAGATACTAGGCTTGGCACTGCCACTTGGGAGTGATACAGTCTTGTGAGCAAGTGACCTGACCTCCCAGTTCTTGGTTCCCTCTTTTGTGAGATAGAGGTAGCAGCAGTATTTACATCATGGCTTTGTCATGAAGATTAATGAAGCAGTGGACTTAGCACGGTGCCTGGTAAGTGGTACCTGCTTAATCAGTGTTAGCTACTGCTAGTGGTAGTTCTGGAAGGAGAAGAGCTGTGTAGGATAAGTTATGCTGAAGTAATAAATGACCTCAAATCTCAATGGCAGTCTAACAACAGCAGTCTAACTGGAATCCTATCTAACCCTTAGTGGGTTAGCTTCGGCTCTTGGGTTAGCTTTGGCTCTACTTCGTGTCCTTTCGATCCATGACCAAGGGTGAAAGGGCAGACCCTATGTGGGCAAGGAGCACTGTGACAGAGGGAGAAGAGCAAGAGAGATGAAACCACACGGTGGCTCTTAAAGTTGCTGTTTAGAAGAGAGACATGTCATTTGCACTCACACTTCACTGGTGAGGCAAGTCACTTGTATGTGCCTGATGTCAGTGGGTGGGGAAGTGTAACTCTTGCAGAGAAGGAAAGCAAATACTTGGGAATAGCACAATCCAGTCTGAGGAATTTACCCTAATTGCTAGGATTACAAAAATGTCTGAAGAATTGTATTAAGCACTGTCAGGGACAGGTAGCTGGAGGAGTCCTGGAGAAAATAGGATAAGTCGGAAAAAGACTGTAAGAACATGAAGTTTTATCTGGGGGCTTTCTTCTTTCTGTTCCAGCTTTTATAGATTGGTGAGAACAAATTGGCATAGTCTCAGGGTCAGAGTTTCCTCTCTCCTAAAAAGTCATATTGAAGAACTTCCCTGGCGGTCCAGTGGTTAAGACTCTGCTTCCACTGCAGGGGTCATGGGTTTGATCCCTGGTCGGGGAACGAAGATCCTGCATGCCACGTGATGAGGCCAAAATAAATAAATAAATAGTCATATTGAAAAGAGTTCAATGTATGCATCCCCTTCTTTCTATTCTGTTTCATTACTCTATCGCTGCACTACTGCTAAAGCACTTTACTATGGCTTGATAGTGTGTTGTCATATTTTAGAAGACAAGTCTTCTTAGTCTTTATTTTCATAATTTTCTTGACTATTCTTATATATTTTCTTTAAAGGAATTTTAGAATTATCTTGTCTAGAGCCATAAAAAATCTCTGTTGTGATTCCGACTGGTGTTGCATTGAGTTTATTTAATTTGGAAGGAATTGATTGGCTTGCAGTATAATTCACCTTGTCCAGAAGCATGGTATGACTCTTCATCTACCTGCATATCCTATTATGATCTCCTGAATAAACTCACATTCTAGAAGGGAGATAGATGGAGAAACATAAATGTAAACATGTAGTGTGGTGTGATTGAGAAGAGACCCAGGTTGGACATAAGAGGGAGTTACACCTCTGCCTGTGACATTGGAGTATGAGTCAAGGCTTACTGGAGCAGGAGAACCTGAGTGGTGACAAAGTGACAGTAGTCAGCAGTGGACTGAGACTCTAGTCAAGGAGTCTGCAGCACTTCAGGTTCTGTAACAGCAGTTCCCTAACACTGCTTGCCTTTCTCTGGGCCATGTTGCTGGAGGTCTTTGACTCAGGTTTGTGGTGAGACAGATAAT
Organism: Pseudorca crassidens; assembly: GCF_039906515.1. Classification (NCBI taxonomy): domain Eukaryota; kingdom Metazoa; phylum Chordata; class Mammalia; order Artiodactyla; family Delphinidae; genus Pseudorca; species Pseudorca crassidens. Next base: position 67,827,056 of record NC_090305.1, read on the forward strand.
GCAAACTTCTGATGGGGTCATATGCCTTACAGATACTGAAATGGAAGATAGACAGCTTCCCAGAAGACACTGTAGGGCCTGCGGTTCTACCTAACTGATGGGACTTGGTTCAAAACTCAGTATTGGGCTTCCCTGGTGGCACAGTGGTTGAGAGTCCGCCTGCCGATGTAGGGGACACGGGTTCATGCCCCGGTCTGGGAGGATCCCACATGCCGCGGAGCGGCTGGGCCCGTGAGCCATGGCCGCTGAGCCTGCACGTCCGGAGCCTGTGCTCCGCAATGGGAGAGGCCACAACAGTGAGAGGCCCGCGTACCGCAAAAAAAACAAAAAACAAAAAACAACTCAGTATTGTAGAAACTCCTTAGAGCACAGGGAATTGACTACAGCTGGAACCTAGACCAGCGGAGCCAGAAGCTGGGCATTGCATGCCCTGCACAGGGTCTGAGAATAGAAGCCCAGGTACTGTTCCGTCATGGCCATGGTATTACCTGCCGCTTCCATGAAGAGTTGGAGATGTGGGAGTAGTGGGGGTTGTTGAAGTCTCTGCCTTAAAAGAAATAGTATGCTAATCATGGGGCTTATCCAAAGTGGCTGAGCTATTTGGTGCTAGCAGCAACCTGATAATCTAGACGTTGGGCTGCTAGCTGAGGACCTGATCTCTTCCCCTCCCCTCTCCTCCTCTCCTGTTCCTTAAAGATGGCTGACAAAGGCCAAAGTGTGATGGGAAGAAGGGAGGGAGGCTGTGCCAAGTGGTCCTGAGTGAGGTAACTGGCGGGAGCCACAGTGCTCAGGTGGCTTTGTAGCTGGGCACTGCTGATGGAGGGGAGCCTCTGGCTGCTGTGTGGCTCCAGTAGGGGCCTTTCCCTCTCTGGCACTCACACCAAGGCAGGTATGGATATTGTGGGGCTGAGGGTCTCAAGTTTTGGGGGACTTTGGGGATCCCCCATTAAGGTATGTTATTCCCATTTGTGATTTTCCAGGGGGGCAGGGGGTGGTGCTTGTGGAAGCGGAGCTGGAGGAGGTGGCTCCCCCTCTCTGATCAGGCCCGTGATACTTCCTTGTAGCCAAAGCAGCAGCCTGTGGGCTACATAGCTACAGCCTGTGTGGTGGATGCTCAGAGCTTCCCTTGATAGACTAACAGGTGAGTCAGTGAGCTGTGTCCAGCAGGTGGTACAAGGGTTAAGAGAATGTGTGGAAAGATTTAACAGTGTAGGATTGAGGCTGCTATATTTAGAAGGCCTGCTTGCAAGGTTGGCCCTTTGCTGGCATCTGGGAACTTGGCACTTGACCTATTCCCTAACTAACAGGTATAGTTCACTGTACTTTGACACCTGCCTTCCTTCTGGGAGTCTGGAATTTTTATAGCTTCTCAGCAGAGGGTGCCTACATGACTTACCCCCAATAAAAACCTTGGGCACCTGAGGCTTTAGTGGCCTTCCCTGAGTAGAAACACTGCACATACGTTACTGAATTTTTCACTGTTGGAAACTCACTTTGTCCCCTTATGGGAGGGAGAGAGCATGAGGAAGCATGTGCATGGATTTCTCCAGACTCTGCCTGTGTCATTTTCCCTTGCTGATCCTGTTGCATATCTTTTTTGCTGTTATAAACCCTAACTGTGACTACAACTGTGTTGAATCCTTAGAGTCCTTCTAGTGAGTGACTGGGGGGAGTGATCTTGGGGACCCCTGATACAGGGATCCAAGTAAATGTAATTTTGGTATCAGTGCCAGAGAAGTTTGGAAGCCAAGGCATTGAATGCCTAGCACCTGGCTGGGAAGCTGTGCTTGAGCCAAGTTCTCAGCAGGGCCAAACTTTACTCTTTCGAAGTGGCCAGAGTTGAACCCCTGGACTTAAGGAGTCGATGAAAGGAGACACTACACAGTTCAGCAGAGGGGAGAATACCAGTGGGAAGAAAAGTGTTCTGCATCACCCATAGGGCCTATAGCAACCAGTACTCCATTGCCAAAGATGCTCCCTTGCCCTAGTCCTAGAGACCACTGGCACCCCAGAGACCAGTGGCGGCTGCAGATCAAGTTCATGACTGTCTAAGAGGGAGGTGTCTAGACCTCTTAAGTTATAGGCAGGAGCGGATGGGCACTGAGGTATTGAAGGGGAAGATGGGATTGGCTCTGACACTCCAGTGATGCCAAAACTCTTTTGTGGAAACAGGATTCCATCTGAAAGCCTAGCTGTCAAACCTGAAATAGTGACTGTGTCTCCAACTGGGAGAGGCATAGTTCCTCCCCAGTGCCCCGCTCAAGTCTGGCAGATATGAGTCCTGTGGATGTCTTTCCTGTCAAGTGTTCAACTACCAAGTCCTTGAGGCAATGGGCAGTATCTAGGGCAGGCCTGGTATGGTAGTCCCCTGCTAGCCCCTACCATACCCCAGACCTAATGGAAGATGTGGGACCCCAAAGAAGCAATTCCCTGTGCCCAGGATATCCCATAGGAGAGCTTAGAGACCCTGAAGGAAGTTGCAGAGGACAGAGACTTAAGGGCAGTGAGGGATCAGGACAGGTCTTCATCTGGGAAAATGCAAGGGTTTTCCCTGGTGGCTTGTCATGGTGGTGTTCTGGAAGGCTGCCTTCAAGCACCAGGTCATTTCTGGCCTGAGATGGGTCCAGTGTTTTGGTGATGATGAGTTCTCTGAGGTGTCTCTGAGCAAGCAGGTGGCCCTGAGACTGCTCAGCCAGTACTTTAACCTGGCCATCTTCAGGACCCTGGTTGCTTATAGGAAGGCCATGTACCAGGCCTTGGAAAAAACCAGGGTATGAATTGGCAGGCCCTTCTCAGCAGTCCTGAAGAGCTGGAGATCAACCAGAGTCCATGTTGGAATGGGCCCATAGGGGCTTCAAGCTGATTGGCCTCCAAACCAACAACTGACTAGCTGGTAAACTGAAGGTGGGTTGTGCAGGCAGTGAAACATGGAATCAAAAAAAAGGAAAACAGGACCTGAAGACGCACAGCTGCCATTTCTGACAACTGCCTGCCATCTGAATGCCAAAAGTCAAATTGCTACAATAATGGCAAAGACCTCGGGAGAAGACCAGAGTCCAAAGCAAATAACTTTGGATATAACAAACAAGTGCAGTCTAGAATAGGGCTTGGCAAACTTTTTATGTAAAGGGCCAGATGGTAAATATTTTAGGCCTTGTGGGCTTCATGGTTTCTGTAGCAATTACTCAACTCTGCTGTTGTATAAAAGCAGCCAAATAGGTAAGTGAATGGACATTGCTATGTTCCAATAAAACTTTATTTGTGGACCTTGAAATTTGAATTACATATGATTTTCATGTGCCATGTGATAATATTCTGTTTTTTACTTTTTCAACCGTTTAAAAATATAAACACTTTTCTTAGCTCATGAATGGTATAAAAACAGGCAGTAGACCGGATTAGTTCTGTGCATAGTTTGCCAACCCCTGGTCCAGCACTTAGCTCTTTGTCCTGTGGTAGGGGCTTCTCTGTCTCCTTCTGTCCACTCTTTGAGGATGGGCTCTACCTCTGCCCAACGTGCCAGGTCCAGTTCAATTGAAGGACAGTAAAATTGAAGAAAGTAGAGACAGTAACCACCATGTTGAACTTTAAAAGGAGAATGATTTTCCCTGTTGTCACGAATGGCAAAGATATTTTGTAGTACACTGAGCTAGAAAGGATCTTTGACTTCCTTGAATGCTGTGCAGAGTGTCCAACATGGACAGAGGCACCTGCTGGTGAAGTCCTGGACTGTGCCTGTCATCCAACACCTCTTGCCGCTCAGTGGTCTCATGATGGGGAGAGAGGATGACACCTAGGAGTCAGTTGAGGGATCCTCAACTGTGTGAGGCTCAACTCAGCTGTGTGAGGCTACTCTGTGTACCTCAGTTTTCCCACCGGCTTAGTGGGATCGGAGCCACCCTGTCTCTGGCAGGGGGAGGCTCTGAGCAGACTGAGGAGCCACCTCCTTGCGTGCTGCTCAGATCTAGCCACTGGGAGTGGTCAAATGTGGTACTCATTTTTTTCTTCTAAAACTTTAGAACTTGCAATAGTAGGATTATTGGATTTTTTTTTTCCTCTCTTGCATTTATCTTCAGGAACCTCGTTGCTTATAGGAAGGCCATGTCAGAAAAACAGTAGCTAAGTCACTCAAACCACAGTGCTAACTATGGTTGTGACTTGACAAATTGCCCAAGATCCGTATCAAACAACACTATAGTTTTATTTTTTAATTTTAAACTGCTTCATTTTTCACAGGGATGTGCAGTTCTGGATGAACGTGTAGATTTGGGACATTTTACGGGACGGAATGATGGTTTTCTAAGGCATGTAGGAGGCTGTATTGTGTAAATGTCTTTCTTGAATCATCTGACACATTCTCCTCAGCTTAGTACAGAAGCCAGGGTTGCTGTTGGGGTCCATTTAGAGTGTTTCCCCAGATGGTGATTATTTCAACAGAGCTGACGTCATCATCACTTTGAGGACCTTTTTTTTTTCCCAATACCGAGGACAAGGCCACCCTTGGCTAAATCCCTCCAACTAACCAAACTGTAACCCTCTGAGGAGCCCAAGAAGGAGTGGGTCAAATTATAAGCTTCCATATATCTTGTAGACAGGTATGCCTTATCAGTATCTCCCTCTCTTTCTCACTGATGTGAGGGGTGTCAAGGAGGAAGCTTAGGGCTACTGCTAAGACCCTCCTTTAGTGATGCCTTCCGCAGGGATCAGAAACATGTTCTTTTTATTTCCTCTCATTGAAGAGATGGCAGGGAAAGCTTAAGCTTCCACCCAAGATGGTTTCGTGTGTGTGTGTTGTGGTGGTGGTTTTTTTTTTCTTTTTTATTTGAGTATAGTTGGTTTACAATGTTGTGTTAGTTTCAGGCACCCAAGATGTTAAAGCCTTGCCTTTTAAAATTCCATGGTAATTTGGTTTTTTTAATAAATTTTTTTATTTTTTTATTTTTTTTGGCTGCGTTGGGTCTTTGTTGCTGTCTGCAGGCTTTCTCTAGTTGCAGCGAGTGGGGGCTGCTCTTCAGCGAGTGGGGGCTACTCTTCATAGTGGTGCATGGGCTTCTCATTGCAGTGGCTTTTCTTGCTGCAGAGCACAGGCTCTAGGCATGTGGGCTTCAGTAGTTGTGGCACGCAGGTTCAGTAGTTGTGGCACACAGGGTCAGTAGTTGTGGCTCGCGGGCTTTAGAGCACAGGCTCAGTAGTTGTGGCGCACAGGCTTAGTTGCTCCATGGCATGTGGGATCTTCCCGGACCAGAGCTTGAACCCGTGTCCCTTGCATTGGCAGGTGGATTCTTAACCACTGCGCTACCAAGGTAACTTGTTTTTAAGGGGAGTAAGACAAGCTGTATTTTAGAAATGGCTGTTGTAGTGGTCTTTAATACCTTCTACTCTTTACTAGTGCTCTTGTATATAAAGTAAGGAAAAACGTTGAAATTTTAAAAATTCATTTTTCTTAAATCACATTTATATTTCTGTGTATAAAATTTTCATAAACTTTTTTTTTGGGGGGGTAACTGGAGCCATGTAACAAGTATGGGAAAAAAAACTATGCCTTGTCGGAACAGTTTTGCTGATTTTTAGGGTGGAAAGATGATGGGTACTTAGAATTTACCTTATTATATTTAATTAAGATCAGTATTTCTTTAAAAACATAAGTAAACAGGGAAGGGGTGTAGACCGTAGAGGTTAACTCAGGCGTTATGGTGAGAGGTGAGAGGAGCTGAGGTCCTGGATGGGATAAGGAGGGGCTGAGACTTCTGGTTCAGGTGAGAAGGCACAAGTGGCCACAGCTGAGACTCAGAAGGGTTCTCAGGAATAATCCTGATAGGCCTGGGTTCTCAAGGCTGCTGTTTCTTCCCCCAGTTCTGTCTTTTAAGGACTCTGCCAGACTTGGTAAAGAGGAGAAGCCTAGATATCTGGTGAGTTGGGGCCACCTTTCTCTTCTCTGAAATGCTAGCTTATTTCTCAGAGATTCAGCGCATCTCTCTTTCTTGGGGAGGGAGGCAGAGATGAACACTGAGGTGGCCATCAGCGTTCATCAGATCAGCATTCATGCCTGTGTTTGCCGTTGTGCTAGGCACTTTAAAATGATTTCTGCATTTAGTTTTTTTTTTAACTTTTTGAGCTTATAGAAAAACATAACTAAGTTTAATATGAAGAATTTAGGGCATTCTAAAACATAAGGGTAACTTTTAATAAAAACGTGGGGTTATTAAAGTCCTAAAATGCACTATTAAAGTTCCCTTCATCAGAGTTCACACAAATAATTATATTACCTTAATAGTATCTCATAGTCTGGTCTTATACACTGGACTTCTTTTTAACTATTACTGAAATTTTCAAGCATGTCTAAAAGTAGAAGAAAAGAGTTAATGAACCCTCATGTATCCATCAACTTACTTCAGTAACTATCAACTCATGGCCAGTTTTATTTTTATTTTTTTATTTTTTTATTTTTTTGTGATACGCGGGCCTCCCACCGCTGCGGCCTCTCCCGTTGCGGAGCACAGGCTCCGGACGCGCAGGCTCAGCGGCCATGGCTCACGGGCCTAGCCGCTCCGCGGCATGCAGGATCCTCCCGGATCGGGGCACAAACCCGCGTCCCCTGCATGGGCAGGCAGACCCTCAACCACTGTGCCACCAGGGAAGCCCTCATGGCCAGTTTTGTTTCATCTCCAACCTTACTGGATTATTTTAAAGCAAATTTAAGACATGGTACTGTTTCATCCATAATTTCAGTCCTGTGTTTATCCTTAAAACAACTTTATGAGGTAAAGAGAGTCCCCCTTTGGGAGACGTCTGGTTCAGAGGGATTTCGTGACTTTCTTATGATCACACATGAACACCTAAATTGAATTCAGATTGCTCTGACTCTCAAAGCCATGAGTTTTCTGTGAGGCCTTCTTGACTTTTTTTCGTCCTAGAAAACTATTCAATGATAAAAAGAACATGGAGAATTCACCTTCTTGTTCTGATGCTTCATCCCATCCTTGCTCCCCTGATCCCATCTTCTTTTCTACACCAAAAGTGTAATTTACTAATTCTTGGGTACAGGACTGTGTAAAATGCTGTGAACTAGCCAAACAGAATGTAAGTACACTGTCCTTATTCTCAAAGAGCCAGTAGTCTTTGGGAAATAATGCATAGAAATAGGAAATAATGACACCTGGTAATTATGATGAAGACAGTTAAAACAAAATAGTTCAGGGAAAGACATGACTAAGTGTTAGCCCGTAGCTGTTAAAACAATGCACAGCCACAAAGAATGGTCTTAGGTTTTGGATTGACAATCAAATTAATGGTACACAATGCATTTTAACTCTGCATTAAGTCTAGGTAGCTTCGTGAAAGGATACAGGACAGAAAACATAGCAGCTACATCACTGGTATTTTCCTCAGGGAATTTTGCATTAGCGATGGTCAGTTTCCACGCCCTAGGACCACAGATACCAACCTTGATTGTCAGAGATGAGAGTGACTTGGGAGCAAATCACTTTCTAACAAGGAAGTAACTGCCTTATTTCTGCTGCCTCCCCAACACTTTATTGAGATTGCTTTGTATAATCTAGGTCCTTTGCATTTTCATTTAAATATTAGAATCAGCTTATCAGTTTCTACAGTGAGATTATTATTATTTATTTATTTATTTTTTGCGGTACGCGGGCCTCTCACTGTTGTGGCCTCTCCCGCTGCCGAGCACAGGCTCTGGACGCGCAGGCTCAGCGGCCATGGCTCACGGGCCCAGCCGCTTCGCGGCATGTGGGATCCTCCCAGACCCGGGGCACGAACCGGCGTCCCCTGCATTGGCAGGCAGATTCCCAACCACTGCGCCACCGGGGAAGCCCCCAATGAGATTATTTTTTAATATAAATTTATTTATTTATTTTTGGCTGCGTTGGGTCTTGGTTGCTGCGCGCGGGCTTTCTCTAGTTGCGACGAGTAGGGGCTACTCTTTGTTGCGGTGTGCAGGCTTCTCATTGCGGTGTCTTCCCTTGTTGCGGAGCACGGGCTCTAGGCACGCGGGCTTCAGTAGTTGTGGCACGTGGGCTCAGTAGTTGTGGCTCGCAGGCTCTAGAGCACAGACTCAGTAGTTGTGGTGCAAAGGCTTAGTTGCTCCGCGGCATGTGGGATCTTCCCAGACCAGGGCTCGAACCCATGTGCCCTGCATTGGCAGGCGGATTCTTAACCACTGTGCCACCAGGGAAACCCTAGAATGAGATTTTGATTAGAATGGCTTTGAATTTTTACATCAGTATGGGGGAGAACTAACATCTTAACATTATTGAGTGTTCTGGTCCATCAACACAGTATATCTTCACTTATACAGATCTTTATCTTAGGAATCTTACAGTTTTTGATGTACATGTCCAGCACATATTTTGTTAAATTTATCTCTCAGTATTTCATTTTTGTTTTGATGTTAGTGTATTGGAATGACACTATTTTTTAAGGTTTTTTAAAATAAAAATTTAATTTAAAAATAGTTTCAGATTTACAGAAAAATTGCAAGGATAGTATATAAAAAGAATTCCCATATATCCCACATCTAGTTTTCTCTGTTATTAACATCTTACATTAGTATGGTATTCTTGTCACAATTAATAAACCAATTTTTATGTTATTATTAACTAAGTCCATACTTTATTCAGATTTCCTTAGTTTTTACCTAATGTCCTCTTTCTGTTCCAATATCCCATTCAGGCTATCGCACTACATTGGTTGTCATGTCTCCAAGGAGGTGTTTAGGTCAGATATTTTATAGATTGTCCCTTAATTGGGATTTGTCCAATTTTTTTTTTTTTTTACATTTGGGACATTTATTATTACAAAAATAAACATCCAGCGTTCCTGTAACCAGAGAAAGTAGGTACAAATCCTCATTATTTTAGGCGTCACTTTGAGTAAGAGATACTGTTTTAGTATTCTTCAGCTGTCATACCTGAATATCACAGATTGGGTGACTTAAACAACAGACATTTATTTTCTCATAGTTTTGGAGGCTGGAAGTCCAAGATTAAGGTGCCAGCAGGGTTGGTTTCTAGTGAGAACTTTCTTCTTGGCTTGCAGATGGCTGCCTTCTCACTGTGTGTCCTCACATGGCCTTTCCTCTATTCACATGCACATTCCTGGCATCTCTTCCTCTGTTTATAAGGACACCATAACTTTATGACCTAATTTAACTTTAACTATCTCCCGAAAGGCCGTGTCTTCAAATGGAGTCACATTGAGGGTTAGACTTCAACCTATGAATTTTGGGGGGATGCAGTTCAGTCCATAACATTCCATCCTCGTCCCCCCCATTCACATCCTTCTAGCATGCAAAATACATTTACCCCAATCCAACAGCCCCAAAAGTTTTAACGCATTCCAGCATACTCCAAGTCCAAATTCTCATCTATTTATCATTGAAATCAGGTATGGGTGAGACTTGATGTTTTTTCTGATTAGGCTGAGATACAGTTTTCTGGGAGGAACACCACAGAGGTGAAATACTCTTCTTATCACATCATACCAATGGTAGATAGTATCAGCATTACTTACCACTGTTAATGTTAACCTTGATCATTTGGCAGAAGGAGGGTTGTCAGGTTTCTACACTGTAAAGTTACTACCCTGCCTTCCCCATAACTTATACTCTGGAAAGAAGTCACTATGCAGAGCCCACTTGAAGTGTGGGTACAGTCTACCTCTTGGAGGGTCGAGTAACTACATAAATTGTTTGGAATTGTTCTGCATGGGAAATTTGTCTATTCTCCTCCATTTATTTATTTATTTGATTTATTCATTTATTTATATCAGTATGAGTCATGGTTATGTATTTTATACTTTGGGTTATAACCCAGTATCACTTTATTTTGTTGCTCATATTGTTTCAGGAGCTCTTTAGTTGGTTCTTGTGTCCCTTTGACGTACTCCCATTATTGTGGTTTTTTGCCTTTTTTAAGTACTTCCTTACTTTCTGGCTCTACAGTATGCTCCAGGCTCATTTTGTTTATGTCCTGCTCCAGTCCTCAGATCAGCCGTTGCTCCTTTCATTGGAGAATGATATTAGAAACCAAGATCTGTATGCTAGGTGTGCCCTTTGCTACTGGAGTGTCATTGCTTCCAGGCCCTCTCGGCTGACAGAGAAAAGAAATGTGATTGTGTATACTAATCTCTGTATATACTCGTTTATAAATATTTCTTTATGTAATTATATTAAGCTAAAGATGAGTTTGTTCTGATGCCTCCAGCTCAAATCCATTACCACATGGATCATTCTAGCCTCCTCACCTTGCTTATTCTCCCACCAACAGTGAGAAACCTGACTTCCACTATTCACCATCCATTCACTTAATTTTTCAATTCCAGTTTATAAGTATAGTGACTTCAGAATTGTTTACCTGTGCCCCTGTGGAAAACAACTTTATCAATTAGCATATAGTACTTATTTATATATAGTTCCTTTTGTCTACAGACGCTACTCATTTCCAAAGTAAGCTACTTAGATTAGCTCCTTTTTTCTCCACCACCTTTAGGGAGGTTATTTCACATATTTGTAATACATTTTTTTCACATTCTTCATTCCATCCTGGGATCCTCTGACCTCCTAAATGAATTTTTAAAATTTACACACATTAAGGTTTATACTTTTTGCTGTAAGTTTCTGGGGTTTTGATAAGTGCATAGTGCCATGTATCCACCATTACAGTATTATGCAGAATAGTTTCACCCCTCTAAAAAAAATCCTTGCTTCACCAGCCAAACCCTCCTGTTTTTTTTTTCCTTTGGCTCCACCACACAGCACGTGGGATCTTAGTTCCTTGACCAGGGATCGAACCCGTGCCTCCTGCAGTGGAAGCGCAGAGTCTTAACCGCTGGACCGCCAGGTAAGTCTCTGATTTTGTTTCTTTAGCCTGTTTTTAAGGTGAGTTACATTGATTGCTTTTCAAGTGTTGAACCAGCTTTGCAAACCTATAATAAGTCCCCCCTGGTTGTGGTGTATAGTTCTTCTTATACATTTTTGGGTTTGATTCGCTTGTATTTTGTTGGGGGTTTTTGTGTCTGTATTCATGAGATATACTGATCTGTGGTTTTCCTTTCTAATGTCTTTGTCTGATTTGGGGTATTCTAATGTCTTTTCTGGTATTAGGATAATGCTGGCCTCATAGATGAGTTAGGAAGGGCTCCCCCTGCTTCTGTTTTCTGGAAGAGGTGTGGAAGTCTTTTGTGGTACAAAAGTTTTAATTTTGATGAAGTCCAGTTTATTTTTTCTTTATGGATCATGGTTTTGGTGTCATGACTAAGAACTCTGCCTAGCCCTAGGTCTTGAAGGTGTTCTCTTATATTTTCTTCTAAAAGTTTTATAGTTTTACATTTAAATCTAATATCCATTTTGAATAATTTTTTGTATAAAGTATGAGATTTTAGGTTGATGTTAATTTTTTTACCCATGGATGTCCAGTTGTTCCAGCACAATTTGTTGAAAAGACTCTTCTTCCTCTATTGAATTGCTTTTGCACCTTCATCAAAAATCAATTTGATGTACTCATGTTGGCTTTTTTCTGGGTTCTCAGTACTCTTTCATTGATTTGTGTCTATTCTTCCACCAATATTATGCTGTTTTGGTTATTGTAGTGACCAAATAGTAAGTAATAATTTTAATATCAGGTATAGTGACTCTCTCACTTTGTTCTTCTGCTTCCTTTGCCTTATCATATAAACTGTAGAATAAGCTTGTCTGTATCTACAAAAAATCTTGAGATTTTGATAGGAATTGTTTTAAATCTATAGGTGATTTTGGGGAGAATTGACATCTTCACTGTGTGAAGTCTTGCAAACCATGAACATGGTGTGTCTCTCCATTTAGTTAGATCTTTGCTTTCTTTCATCACCATAAAGACTCTGTACAAATTTTGTTAGATTTATGTTTTAGCTATCTCATTTTTTTGAAGTGATTGCAAATGGCATTATGTTTTTAATTTGTTTCCATGTGGTCATTGCTAGTATATAGGAATGTGATTGACTTTCGTGTGGTCATCTTGTATCTTGTGGCCCTCATGGACTCATTTATTAATTCTGTGATCTATTTTGTAGATTATTTTGGATTTTCTACATAGACAACCATGTTATCTGCAAATAGGGACAGTTCTGTTTCTTCCTTACCAAATGTCTATGCTCTTATTTCCTTTTCTTGCCTTATTGCCCTGGCTGGAGTGTTTGATTACTTTTTGAGAACCAAAAATTATTTATCTTTAAAGTCAGTTCTCACTTAAATATAAAACATTATACTGCTTAATTATAATAAATAGTAATAACAGATATTTACTTCATGTCAGGCATTGATCTAAGCACTTATTAATTCCTTTAATCCAACAACCCTGAAAGTAGATGTCATTATCAAACCCATTTTATAGATGTAGAAACTAAGACAGAGAGGTTATGTAAGTTACCCAAGGTTACATATTTTATAAAGTAATGGAGCTGGGATTTGGATTTGTGGCATTTGGTTCTGCAGGTTGGGTTCTTAACACATCCATTGTGCAAAAATCCTGGCTTTTCTTCTAGCTGAGCCAGTCTTATGCTTAAGTGAGGGAAGTAGAGGGGGAAGAGAAGGAAATGGAGAAGTTGCTGGAACATGAAAGACACAAGGTGTGAGCAAGAGAAAGTGTGAGACCTGATGTAAGAAGAATAGGGGAAAGATTATTAAGAATATGAGGACCAGAATATGCCAGAAGAAGCTGGTCATGGAAAGCTTGAGAGGGCCCCCACGCCATTCCCCCCATAGGTCTTGACTGCCTAATTGTGGGTCCCAGCTTGTTGTCTAGACATATGTCTTCCCTCCTACACTATACAAAGCCTGACTGCCTGGGCTGTCAGGGTGTGTATTTGACATCCCTCCCCAAACCCACACACCCAGTGATTTCTTTCTTTATACCTAGTTTCCCACTCTCAATTCAGCATCATTATTATTCTTTACTCCTTTTGCCACTTCTGTGTATTGGATTTTAAATCTATTTTAGAATCTAGCTCTGAAGCAAGACTGCCTAGAAGCTCTGGCTTGGTAACCTTGTGGCTCAGTCCACCACCTCAGCCCTCCAACTGTGGTCTTTGATGTGACAGAAGCTTAATTAGTTTAGTTGTAGAACCTGGAGTATACATCACCAACTCCTAGGGTGTGAAAAACCACTTAGAAGGTGGGCTAGATAGAAGACTGAAATAGACCTGAGAATAGGAGGAAGCAAGTCAGAAAATAGGCATTCAGGGTGATCAAAGATAGCTGAGAATGATGTACACACGTCCCTCAATTCCACAGACTGAAGGAGCTTGGTAGTTAAAAATCTAGGGCAAGGCAGTAGTGACACAGACAACCCAGAGGTTGCAGCAGATGGTAATGGATTAAATAATGCTTGAATTCAATAGAAGTAAGTAATTTGGTGACTACCATGAGACTTGAGGGCAACACCACCTTTTAGGTATAACTAAAGAGAGAAAATGTCTCTGAATATACCTATTCTAATAAGAAGAGACCTGATGAGAAAGCATGTGGTATGGTTCTAGTATGCAGAAAGTTGAAGCAAGGTTTCTGAGACTTGGAAGAAATAAAGAGGTGAGAGAAAACTGGTGCATGACAGAAGAAAAAGCAGCTTGCAGTGAAGAGAATAAGGGCTCTGGAACCGTGAAGGACTGTTTTCCAGTCCTGTTGTTTTCTTGTCATTTGGGGAAGTTCTCTGGGCCTCAGTGTTCTTTCTCTGAAATAAAGACTGTAATATCATTCTTACAGTGATGATCTTGCGATGTAGTTTCATAAAATGTAAATATGTTCCTTAAAAATTTTTCCATAGGTTAAGGTTAAACTTCATTTAACTGGAAATGCCATTCTCAGGAACCACTACTTGCCATCCTCCCTGCCAACCATTTTATGTATTCAAATATTGCCCTACACATTGAGCGAGAGGTTGGAGGGCTTTACAAAAGGCAATGTCAAAATATATACAGTGATAGGGATCTTATAAATCACTTTTCTCAAGCAGAGAGATCTGTGTGTGAGTGTGCATGTGTGTGTGTGTGCGTGCGCGCGCGCACGCACACACCCAGTGACCTTTATTAAGCTGGCCAGATGTTCAGTACATACTTAAGTCTTTTTTTTTTTTTTTGCGGTACGCGGGCCTCTCACTGTTGTGGCCTCTCCCATTGCGGAGCACAGGCTCCGGACGCGCAGGCTCAGCGGCCATGGCTCACGGGCCCAGCCGCTCCGCGGCATGTGGGATCTTCCCGGACCGGGGCACGAACCCGTGTCCCCTGCATCGGCAGGCGGACTCTCAACCACTGCACCACCAGGGAAACCCCTTAAGTCTTTTTTTTTTTAAAAATACATTTATTTATTTATTTACTTTTGGCTGCGTTGTGTCTTCGTTGCTGCTCGTGGGCTTTCTCTAGCTGCAGTGAGTGGGGGCTACTCTTTGTTGCGGTGCGTGGGCTTCTCTTGTTGCGGAGCATGGGCTCTAGGCGCGAGGGCTTCAGTAGTTGCAGCATGTGGGCTCGGTAGTTGTGGCTCACCGGCTCTAGAGCACAGGCTCAGTCGTTGTGGTGCAAGGGCTTAGTTGCTCCATGGCATGTGAGATCTTTGCAGACCAGGGCTCAAACCCATATCCCCTGCATTGGCAGGTGGATTCTTAACCACTGCACCACCAGGGAAGTCCCATAGTAGGTCTTGACCAGGCTGGTTCACTATAGTGCCCCACCTTGCCTCCTTGCCTGCGCTCCCCATCTCACCCAGACCCCACACATAGAGACACCTCTCAGAACCCACACACATGACTGGTTCAGGCAGCAACTGTCTACTCCTGATGAATGCTCTTAGGCGTAAGCCTTCAGAGCGGCCGATAATTTGGCAATTAACCAGCAGGCTGAAGGAATACAGTTTGAATCCTTTGATAAAGCTTGGCGTGCCTCAGCACTATCTCCTTTTGTTCAGAGAAATATATTTTAATCAGTGTTAACAAATACTCATTCTAGACCTGGCATGAGGCACTCACATTTTTCTCTATAGTCCGAGCTGCCTCTTATTTTTTCTCTAATCTTCATCATTTCTTAATGCCCAGTATAAGCCCTGCCTCTGTGCTGCCTTTCCTTACTTCTATAGCTTGTCTTCTACCCTCCATTCGAATTTCATCCATTATAAGTTGTCACATTCATACTCCTGAACTCTGCTTTAATGTTTTCTCATTGATTCAAAAATAATTTTCCCAATTAAAATGTAAGTGTTTTAGGGCAAGGAGTGTGTCTTATAGATTAGTCCTGCTTTCTGCATGTTATAACACCAAACCAAGTGTGGAGTAATGCCCAACCCTGCAAACCCTCAGATCCATTACTTATGTAGCCAGATTCTTCAGGACAGCCAGTTCCATTCTCCATGTGAAAATTGTTGGTGACTTGATGAGTATGAATTTGTTGGTTGATTTAGGGACCAGTGAAATTCGAGGGTGTGGTTGTGATTTTCACTGAGGCAGAGTGGAAGAGACTGAGCCTTGAGCAGAGGAACCTATACAAAGAAGTGATGCTGGAGAATTTCAGGAATCTAGTCCTGTTGGGTGAGGGTATGTTCTCTTTCCTTAATTTTTCCATTCATATATTTATTGACCATATAGCCAGCCAATGTTCTAAGCTCTTAGAACACATCTCTGAATAAAACAATAAAGCATTTTTTTGGTCATTCTAGTATAGTGACATATACAATAAATAGCATATATAAGTAAATTATGTATGTTAGAGGATAATAAGCTCTACATAGTTTTAAAATATGTATAATATATACAAGTATAAGTAGAGCAGAATAAGGGGGATCCAGGGTGCCGGGGTGTAGAGGCAGGGGTGGGTGATCAGGGTAGGCCTCTGTGAGGAGATGGGTGTGAGTAAAGGCTTGAAGGAGGTAAGGAAGTTAGATATGTGGATGTAGTGGGAGACTCTTCTGTGCTGGGGAACAACCAGTGCTGAGACCCCGAGATAGGAAAGGAAGGAGGCCGGCGTGATCAGAGCACAGAGAGCAAGGAGGAGAGGAAGGTAATAAGAGAGGCCTCTCTGTGTCCTAGAAGTTAAAAAAGCTTATAGTGTAATTAAATCTGTCCGTTTTGTGTTTTATAGGTTATTTGATATTATAATCATATTTTTCTTCATTTATTTAAAACCTGAAACAGATTATTTGTCTAGGATGGTAAATACAAAATTATTCTGGATATTCCTGCATTCTTAAGAGTCCTGTTTTCAGACTTGCACATAAATTTCTGTCAGAAGCTTTTTCAAGAATTTCCTCTATTTGGCATAGCTATGAATTAATTAGTTCTGATTTATTTTTGTCTGCTTGGATCTGTTACGAACTGTTTTCCTCGGTTTGAAATGGCCCAATTTCACTCCATTTGGCTTCTGACCTAGTTTCTCCATCTGTCTCAGTGAAGAGTCACCCATTTAAACTTGCTTTCAGCTGGCCAAACTAATTTGGTCTTGTTTTTACCTTGTTTCGTCTGGTGGTCTTCTTCTCTGTCTCTGTGCTCATGCATTTCATTGATTCTGAGAACTATATTAAAATTATCTCAAAGTAAATTAATCTTTACATGGAAACTTTGGATCCTGTTGGGTCCATTTCATACTTCAAACTGTTTTGCTGCACTTGATTCATCCTTCCTTTTCTCTATATATTTTTCTTTTATTGATGAATTACTTAAAACAAATCCCAAATAATGTGACATACCACTCCTAAATATATCACAATGTAACTAATAAATAAGGACTTTTTTTTATATGTAACCACATTATCTGTAGGGCTTCAGTATCATCTGACACTTGGTCTATGTTCAAATTTACCTGATCATCTCAAAAAAGTCTTTTTGAGAATTTGAATCAGGATCCAGACAAGATCCACACATTCCATTTTTTAAAAATATTCCTTAAATCTGTATCAGTTCTTCCTCCCTCTTCTGGTTTTTCTCTCAAGGCCGTGGATCTGTTTGTAATTCTCTGAATCTAGAATATAAATCTATTTTAGATAATATTCTAAAGTAGTTTTTACATAGTAGATCGTAAATCAAGGGAGAATAGTTTTGAACTTTATCAAGAAGTGTTCACCAGGGACTTCCCTGGTGGCGCAGTGGTTAAGAATCCGCCTGCCAATGCAGGGGACACAGGTTCAATCCCTGGTCTGGGAAGATCCCACATGCTGCGGAGCAGCTAAGCCCGTGTACCACAACTACTAAGCCTGCGCTCTAGAGCCTACAAGCCACAACTACTGAGCCTGCATGCCACAACTACTGGTGCCCACATGCCTAGAGCCCGCTCACCACAAGTAGAGAAAGCCCACGTGGAGCAGTGAAGACCCAATGCAGCCATAAATAGATAGATAGATAGATAGATAGATAAAATGCCATTTGCAGAAAAAAAAAAACAGACGTGTTCATCAGCATGAAGAACATGGGAATTTCCCTGGTGGTCCATTGGTTAGGGCTCGGCGCTTTTACTGCCGTGGCCCGTGTTCAATCCCTGGTCAGGGAACTAAGAACCTGCAAGCCGCGCAGCACGACTGGAAAAGAAAAAAAAAAGAAAACATCACATGACCAATGGCATTGCTGGTTGTAGTGTTTGAGTTACCACCCATACAGCACACCTATGTCTGTCACCAATATAGTATACACATGTCATCAGTAAGGCACATCCATGTCTGTCTGCATTTGTAACTGTCATGTCCACAGTGATCTGCCTGTAGCTGTAAGCATCTCATTGCTTCATTATGTCTCCTAATGTAGTCCTGTGAAATTCATATTGAAATACATAATTTTTTATTGTAAATTACTTGCTTTTATTTCTCTTTTATATTTTGGTTAGGGCATTACATTCTTTTTTAAAAATTCTGTGTATGGGGACATTTTATTAAATATGAATCTCATTGCAAGACAGTAAATGAGATGTTACAAGACATAGACTATGAAAAGGAGGCTTTGATTCTGACAGTATTGAGAACGTGTCTGTCTTCTGCCTAACCTTTTAAGTTCTTTCTTAATTAACTCTGTTCCTATCACTTATTCATGCAAAAGTATTTATTAACTATTATATGTTAGGTCCAGTTCTGGGTTCTTGGAATATACCAGTAGTATATCTGGGAGAAGGGTGTTCCAGACATTGGAACCAGCCAGTGCAAGGCATCAGGAGGGAGTTCAGTGTGACTCAGATTGGAGGGAATGAAGGATGGAGTATAGATCGAGTCAGAAAGCCGATAGGTTGTGAAAGAATGTGGAACCCAGTGGGCCACTCTCAGGGCTTGGTTTTTACTCTGAACATTACGGGGTTTCTTGGGTTTTTTAAAAATAAGGTAAAGAGTTCTATTTATTAAGAATGTAGAATAAAGAAGGAAGAGATTGGAATGGGCTTTAGTCACCTGCTCCCATCCCATTCTTCTATTCCTGATCCCAGGGCAGAACTCTCATGGCTCTAGGGAATACTTCCTTTGGATGGATGAGGGTCCTGGCAAGATTGGTCTCAGTAGATCCTCTGGAGCAGCATGGCTTAGCCACCCCTCATTCTGTCCTGAGAGTAGTCAGTGCAGTTGGACTGGGTGTCTGGAATCTCCTGATCAGGAGATCTGGATGGCTTTGTAGCCCTAGGCTGTGGTCAAAGCCCAGAATACCTCCTGTCCCCAGATTTAATCTATAGGCCAAATTTGGTTAGTTTTTCCCCAAACAGATTGTTCTATGTCAGGGGGTTTAATTCTCACTGGCTTCTTTTCTCCAGAGACCTAGTCAAAGCAGCAAGAGTCTCATTATTTGCTTCGAAGCTTTTTTTTTTTTTTCCCTTAAGGACAGGTTTAGTAGAAAATAATTCTTTGTATGCTGATTAGTTCAGAGTTATCTGTGGTTTGTATAGTATTTAAGAGCACATCCCAAACCCTGTTTTGTTTCTTCTTTCTTTGTGACTGTGAACAAGTTACTTAACCCTGCTAAACTATTCTCTGCTGCCTTCTGCATTGGAGACACCAGACTGAGTGACTCCTACATCAATCCACTCTTTCTTCTCATAGGAAAAGTCACAAAGTACGTTCCCCTGTAGGTCATAGGATTGTTCTCTCTTGTTGGAAATAAACGGTTGTAGCTGTGTGTGTCAGTGTAACTGGTTATGGCTTAGGAGATAATTTTAGTGTAAGTGCAGATACAAAGTTGAAGATGCCTCTGATACTTACTTGGAAGATTATTTATTGGAATAATATATAGAATAATAGGTTCTGCTGTGGGTTTTTTGGGGGGGTTTTTTGATTCAAGTAAAAGATGTAAAATGTAAAAACTGACTACAGTACATAATCTGAATCTAATCATAGGAAAATGTCGGCAACATTGTATACATATTCTAGAACATGAGGAATGTTCCCTAAAAAAAGAACCCTATTCTTCAAAAATGCCAGTCTCATGAAAGAGACACTAAAGGAAACTAAAGAAACATGGAAACTAATTGTAATATCTGATAGTAGACTAAATCCTGTACTGTAGGGAAAATGCTATAAAGGACATTATTGGATCAATTGACAAAATTGGAATATATATGATAGTTAAAGTATTATGTAAATGTTAAATTTACCAGAGTTCAAGCGGAAGTTTTCGTGGGGCAACTGAGAAGGACACAGTTAAGATGGAGTTTCCAGCCCAGTGAGTCTGAGGGCCAGACCGTGACCCCATAAAGCATGATCTCCTGTCCAGACTGTGGCAGGTGTTGAAGCAACTTTCAAATTCTGCCCCTACTGTGGAAAACCTTTACCTACAGAGGAGCACGAGGGGTCCCAGACCTTTGTCAAGCCGTCTATGTCATCCTCCCAAGCTTGGACTCCTCCCCTGAAATCTACATTCATATATATCAGACTGCCTGCTTGACATGTATTGGATGTCCCATAAGTGTCTCCACATGCCCAGAACTAAGCTCCTAATATGACTGCCGCCCCCGCACCTGCCCCTTCCATAGACTATCCCATCGAGGTAACAGCAGTTCAGCTTATTCAGTTTCTCAGACCATGAAGTCATCCTCAAGTCCTCTTTCTCTCCCACCCCATGACTGCAGCGCTCCAGCAGATCTCATCATCTCTTCCTTTAAAAGTCAATGCCGAGGGCTTCCCTGGTGGCGCAGTGGTTGGGAGTCTGCCTGCCGATGCAGGGGACACGGGTTCGTGCCCCGGTCTGGGAAGGTCCCACATGCCGTGGAGCGGCTGGGCCCGTGAGCCATGGCCGCTGAGCCTGCGCGTCCGGACCCTGTGCTCCGCAGCGGGAGAGGCCACAGCAGTGAGGGGCTCGCGTACTGCAAAAAAAAAAAAAAAAAAAGTCAATGCCAAGGGCTTCCCTGGTGGCGCAGTGGTTGAGAGTCCGCCTGCCGATGCAGGGGACACGGGTTCCTGCCCCGGTCCGGGAAGATCCCACATGCCGCGGAGCAGCTGGGCCCGTGAGCCATGGCCGCTGAGCCTGCGCGTCCGCAACGGGAGAGGCCACAACAGTGAGAGGCCCGCGTAACGAAAAAAAAAAAAAAAAGTCAATGCCGAGGACTTCCCTGATGGCACAGTGGTTAAGAATCCACCTGCCAATGGAGGGGACACAGGTTCGATCCTTGGTCTGGGAAGATCCCACATGCCGCGGAACAACTAAGCCCATGCACCACAACTACTGAGCCTGTGCTCTAGAGCCCACAAGCCACAATTACTGAGCCCATGTGCCACAACTACTGAAGTCTGTGCGCCTAGAGCCCGTGCTCCACAACAAGAGAAGCCACTGCAATGAGAAGCCCGTGCACCACAATGAAGAGTAGCCCCCACGTGCCTCAACTAGAGAAAGCCCGCATGCAGCAACAAAGACCCAACGCAGCCAAAAATAAATAAATAAATTTATTTTAAAAAAAAATTTACCAGAGTTGATAACTGTATTGTGGTTATGAAAGTGAATATCCCGGGCTTCCCTGGTGGCGCAGTGGTTGAGAGTCCGCCTGCCGATGCAGGGGACACGGGTTCCTGCCCCGGTCCGGGAAGATCCCACATGCCACGGAGCATCTGGGCCCGTGAGCCATGGCCATTGAGCCTGCGCGTCCAGAGCCTGTGCTCCGCAACGGGAGAGGCCACAACAGTGAGAGGCCCGCGTACCGCAAAAAAAAAAAAAAAGTGAATATCCCTACTTTTATGAGACACACACTGAAGTATTTAGGGGTAAAGGGCATTGATGTATGCAGTTTACTCTCAAATGATTCAAAGAAAAAAATATATATACATATATGTATACACACATATACACACATAACATACAAATGTTAGCAGTAGGTAATTAGGGTAAAGGGTATACAGCTGTTCTTTGTATTGTCCTTATTCTTGCACCTTTTCTGTACATTTGAAATTATTTCCAAATAAAAAGTCCAAAGAAGTTGAATGGAAATATAGGTCTGGTGAAGCATGTCTTGGAGAGACAGACATTAACGGCTGTGAATGATTAATGGGCCAGATCTTACTATAAGACAAGGAAGAAAAGCCCAGCGAGCCCTTCCTCTGACTACTTTGACTGAAAACTTTCTTTCTTCAGCAGATTCAAAGCCAGGAGTCCGTCCCTGGCCCCTTTGCCCTCTGCCCTCTGGCCTTTGACGGTCAGCAATTTCTCAGCCACCATGAGCTCTGCAGTCATCTTATTCCATATTCATGTGCAGGAAATCAACTCCAACCAGGGGATCCTTGCCCAAATGACCACCAGCAGCGGCAGCAACAACATTCTGATAAAAACCACTGGGGTGCCAAAGCAGAAGATCAAGGAATGGGATCTACGCCTTTGTTTTGGAGCACAAATGAGAAGGGGACTTAAGTGGTTTTCTCTAGCCCACCCCAGGGACCACCAGTAAGCTCTCAGGGAGGCAACAAAGTGTTGAAGGTACAGCTCAGTCCAGCCCAGAGGGTAAGCTCTGGGGAAGCAGACAACATTCCTGAGAGGGTAGAACTCTCAGGATTTGGAGCAGTCAGGTTTAGAGGTGTGGACTAGGTTTTAGCCAGAAGTCAAACCTCTTCAGACACAGGCTGTCACGAGCGGAGATATCTCCTGTGCAGAAAGTGTGGGTGAAGCTTTAGCAGGAAGTCACATCTCAACAGACATCAGAGGACACACAGGGGAAAAGCCTTATATATGTGGGGAGTTGTGGTCAAGGCTTTATAGATAAGCCACCCCTCTACAACCACCAGAGTACACACTCAGGTGAGAAGCTTTATGTATGCAGGGAAGTGTGGGCAAGCTTTTAGCCACAAGTCACACACACACAAGGGAGAAGCCCTTTGCATGATGTGTGGGCGAGGCATTAGTGAAAAGTCAGACCTCATTAAGCACCAGAGGATTCACACAGGGGATAAGCCTTATGTGTGCAGGAACTGTAGCCAAGGCTTTAGGGTGAAATCACACCTCATCACACACCACAGGACATGTTCAGATGAGAAGCCTTTTGTTTGCAGGGAGTGTGGGTGGGGTTTTAGCCACAAGATAATCCTAAACACACACCAGAGGACACCCATAGGAGAGAAGCCTTATGAGTTGCAGGGTATGTGGGCGAGACTTCAGCCACAAGTCAGCTCTCAGCACGCATCAGAGGGTGCACTCAGGGGAAAAGTCTTACGTGTGCAGGGAATGTGGGCAAGGCTTTAGCCATAAGTCAGCCCTCATCAGACACCAGAGAACACACTCAGGGAAAAGCCTTAGGTGTGCGAGGAGTGAGAGTATGACTTTAGCAACAAGGCAGTTAGCAGCCACATCAGAGGGCACACTCAAGGGAGAAGCCTTGATTGTGAGGTAGTGTGGGTGAGGCTTTAGCTGGACATCACTCCTTATCACAGAGCAGAGGACATGCTCAGAGAGAAGCCTGACAGGGAGCGAGGGTAAGGTGTTAGCTGGAGGTGACCTCATAAGAAACACTGGGAGTCAAATCTCTCCACCATCCATTACCACCCTGCTAGAGCTCTGCGAGGGCTTCAGGGACAGTCTTCTGACCCCTTACACCCTCTGTGAGTGTGAAGATGGCAGAGGTCTAGCCTCTGAGAACAGAGGTACCAAGTGATGGTCCTCTTGGAGAAGTGGTCTTTGCTTCTACCTACTTCCTTCTTCAGCTGTGTCCTTCTGTTGGCTTCTATGACACTTTCCTGTTCTATTTTTGTCTACATCTCTAGCCTTTGATGCATCCTCTTTTTTTTTTTAACATCTTCATTGGGGTATAATTGCTTTACAGTGGTGTGTTAGTTTCTGCTTTATAACAAAGTGAATCAGTTATACATATACATATGTTCCCATATCTCTTCCCTCTTGCGTCTCCCTCCCTCCCACCCTCCCTATCCCACCCCTCCAGGCGGTCACAAAGCGCCGAGCCGATATCCCTGTGCCATGCGGCTGCTTCCCACTAGCTATCTACCTTACGTTTGGTAGTGTATATATGTCCATGCCTCTCTCTCGCCCTGTCACAGCTCACCCTTCCCCCTCCCCATATCCTCAAGTCCATTCTCCATTAGGTCTGTGTCTTTATTCCTGTCTTACCCCTAGGTTCTTCATGACTTTTTTTTTCTTAAATTCCATATATATGTGTTAGCATACGGTATTTGTCTTTCTCCTTCTGAGTTACTTCACTCTGTATGACAGACTCTAGGTCTATCCACCTCATTACAAATAGCTCAATTTCATTTCTTTTTATGGCTGAGTAATATTCCATTGTATATATGTGCCACATCTTCTTTATCCATTCATCCATGATGGGCACTTAGGTTGTTTCCGTCTCCAGGCTATTGTAAATAGAGCTGCAATGAACATTTTGGTACATGACTCTTTTTGAATTTTGGTTTTCTCAGGGTATATGCCCAGTAGTGGGATTGCTGGGTCATATGGTAGTTCTATTTGTAGTTTTTTAAGGAACCTCCGTACTGTTCTCCACAGTGGCTGTACCAATTCACATTCCCACCAGCAATGCAAGAGTGTCCCTTTTCTCCACACCTTCTCCAGCATTTACTGTTTCTAGATTTTTTGATGATGGCCATTCTGACTGGTGTGAGATGATATCTCATTGTAGTTTTGATTTGCATTTCTCTAATGATTAATGATGTTGAGCATTCTTTCATGTGTTAGTTGGCAGTCTGTATATCTTCTTTGGAGAAATGTCTATTTAGGTCTTCTGCCCATTTTTGGATTGGGTTGTTTGTTTTTTTGTTATTGAGCTGCTTGTAAATTTTGGAGATTAATCCTTTGTCAGTTGCTTCATTTGCAAATATTTTCTCCCATTCTGGGGGTTGTCTTTTGGTCTTGTTTATGGTTTCCTTTGCTGTGCAAAAGCTTTGAAGTTTCATTAGGTCCCATTTGTTTATTTTTGTTTTTATTTCCATTTCTCTAGGAGGTGGGTCAGAAAGGATCTTGCTGTGATTTATGTCATAGAGTGTTCTGCGTATGTTTTCCTCTAAGAGTTTGATAGTTTCTGGCCTTACATTTAGGTCTTTAATCCATTTTGAGCTTATTTTTGTGTATGGTGTTAGGGAGTGATCTAATCTCATACTTCTACATGTACCTGTCCAGTTTTCCCAGCACCACTTATTGAAGAGGCTGTCCTTTCTCCACTGTACATTCCTGCCACCTTTATCAAAGATAAGGTGTCCACATGTGTGTGGGTTTATCTCTGGGCTTTCTATCCTGTTCCATTGACCTATCTTTCTGTTTTTGTGCCAGTACCATACTGTCTTGATTACTGTAGCTTTGTAGTATAGTCTGAAGTCAGGGAGCCTGATTCCTCCAGCTCCGTTTTTCGTTCTCAAGATTGCTTTGGCTATTCGGGGTCTTTTGTGTTTCCATACAAATTGTGAAATTTTTTGTTCTAGTTCTGTGAAAAATGCCAGTGGTAGTTTGATAGGGATTGCATTGAATCTATAGATTGCTTTGGGTAATAGAGTCATTTTCACAATGTTGATTCTTCCAATCCATGCACATGGTATATCTCTCCATCTATTTGTATCATCTTTAATTTCTTTCATCAGTGTCTCATAATTTTCTGCATACAGGTCTTTTGTCTCCTTAGGTAGGTTTATTCCTAGATATTTTATTCTTTTTGTTGCAATGGTAAATGGGAGTGTTTTCTTGATTTCACTTTCAGATTTTTCATCATTAGTATATAGGAATGCCAGAGATTTCTGTGCATTAATTTTGTATCCTGCTACTTTACCAAATTCATTGATTAGCTCTAGTAGTTTTCTGGTAGCATCTTTAGGATTCTCTATGTATAGTATCATGTCATCTGCAAACAGTGACAGCTTTACTTCTTCTTTTCCGATTTGGATTCCTTTTCTTCTCTGATTGCTGTGGCTAAAACTTCCAAAACTATGTTGAATAAGAGTGGTGAGAGTGGGCAACCTTGTCTTGTTACTGATCTTAGTGGAAATGCTTTCAGTTTTTCACCATTGAGGATGATGTTGGCTGTGGGCTTGTCATATATGGCCTTTATTATGTTGAGGAAAGTTCCCTCTATGCCTACTTTCTGCAGGGTTTTTATCATAAATGGGTGTTGAATTTTGTCAAAAGCTTTCTCTGCATCTATTGAGATGATCATATGGTTTTTCTCCTTCAATTTGTTAATGTGGTTTATCACATTGATAGATTTGCGTATATTGAAGAATCCTTGTGATGCATCCTCTATACCCCACTTTAAGTATTACTCAGGGTTCAGTCTCACCCTCCAATCTGAGGGACTCCTTAACCATGTCTCCTTCCTAACCCTCCAGTTCCAAACCCAGGTCCCTTTAACCACACCCCCAAATTCTTCAGTCTCAGGATCTAAACCTCAAAACCATGCTATTTGGCCCTCCAAGGACAGGGATAAGGTTACTAGCAATGCCCCACCATTGGCCTTCCAATACCAGGTTTTAGGATTTTTAAACACAGCCCCTCCTGAGCCCTTCAATCTCAGTGCCCAGTCTTTTAGCCACACTCTCACATCAGTCCTCCAGTAATTGTTGTAAGGCCCTTTGAACCAAACCCACTCTCACTTATCTTACATTCCCAGGGCCCATGTGGCCCAGGTTCCTGAGTGTTCACCTAAATTTATTCTTGGCCCTAGTGCTATATGTCAGTGGGTATACCCTGGAGGGCTGTCTGCTCAGGCCCCAGTGTCTTTATTTGCCAAGAGGATATCTGCCACAGAGAGGGAGGAGAGAGATTTTTTGTAACACCCCCCCCACCACCACCAAAATCTGGCTTGGTTTGGGGCTGGAGGAGAGATAAAAGGGGTTGTTGGTCCAGATGCCTTTGTCCACAGCCTCTCACTTGGAAGTGGTTGTCTCCAAGGTTAGCCTGGTAGAGGGTAAGGGCTGGGAGCACCTGGAGTGTAGGTTCCCCCCCCACACTTCAACTCAGGCACTACTGCCCGGTCTACCACCATAGTGCTGCCCCTTTTCCCATGGCCTTAGCTAAAAGCCACAGAGGGAAGTCTGTGTTTTCTCTAGGGGTTGCCGAGCAGAGAAGGGGGGGCCCCTCCACCATCATTCCACGTGACCTCAAAGCTGCTTTCTGATAGGGCAACAAAAGGGGGAAAATTAATAGTCTCACACCTTGCTTTAAACATGATGGGAAAAAAATGTTTATTTTCTCTTAAAATCCATGTAGAAACTGTAGAGACAGCACACAAGTCTGGCCCAGCAAGACCACTGTCAGGCCCAGAAATCAGGGAGAGATGCAGAGGGGACCTCTGTCCAGGTGGGTGCAGATAGCTTTGGATGTCTTCCAGTCAGGAGTCACTCCTTCATGGACAGGGGTTAAAATTGGCCCCATCTCTGCAATGATAGTCTTGAGGTGTTGTGAGATCTTCACAATAAAGGATTGTGGGAGGAGACGGGATGGGAAAAGGAGGCAAACACTTCCAGGACTGTTGGGCTTCATAGAATTTCCTGCCAGGGAGGAATAGCTGGATTTTTGCTGTAGGGGCTGGTGGCTCATTTCTTTCTTTCTTTCTTTCTTTTTTTTTTTATAAATTTGTTTATTTATTTATTTTTGGCTGCATTGGGTGTTCGTTGCTGCGCACAGGCTTTCTGTAGTTGCGGTGAATGGGGGCTACTCTTCGTTGCAGTGCGTGGGCTTCTCATTGCAGTGGCTTCTCTTGTTGCGGAGCATGGGCTTTAGGCGCACAGGCTTCAGTAGTTGTGGCTCGCGGGCCCTAAAGCGCAGCCTCAGTAGTTGTGGCGCACGGGCTTAGTTGCTCCACGGCATGTGGGATCTTCCCGGACCAGGGCTCAAACCCGTGTCCCCTGCCTTGGCAGGCGGATTCTTAACCACTGCACCACCAGGGAAGCCCTGGTGCCTCATTTCTGATGGGTGATAAGGCATCTCAGACTCAGGACTGCAGGACCTGGTAAGTAAAACTGAGATCAAGGCAGCCCCTGTGTTCTTGCTGGCCTTGTCCTTCAACCTCACCCCAAAAGTACTCGGCTTTGTCTCTTTCGGGGTAGTTTCATTTAGCCCTCCAAATGCCTCGCCCCTTTTTCTTGAGCTTTGTCCCCCGGCGCAGATTTCTCCCTTTGTTTCCCAAATTTTCTTCTAATGCTGAAGTGCCCACAGGATGGAACCATGGGGAGGAGGGACCTCTTTGGCTTTGGGAGGGACCAGAGAGGGCAGCCAAGGGGCTACTTGCTGTATCTGCTTGTTTCCCAGCTTCCATGGGGGTGAGGATAGAACCTTTCAACGTCAGCTCAAGTTGCTGTCACTGATTCCCTACCTTCCGCCTCCCTGGGTAATAGAGGCACCCCTACTACCTCACCCTACTTTTGCACAGTTTTAACACGTCAGGGGGTCTGCATTTAGAGCCACTTTCCCATGGGGCTTTGTGGGAGTGATCTCTCGACTCCGTTCCAGGGGTCCTGGTTTTCTGCAGCTGTTTCCATCATCATTCCTTCTTTTCCCTTGCCTTGTTGCCCCTACTTTCCACATCTTGAAGAGGGCATGAAGAGCCCTTCATACCCTGACCTCAGTAATACCTATTTCTGGGCCTTAGTGTGAGAGGTGGAATTAAGGCCCCCAAAACTGGCTTCTGTTATTTAGATGCTGGGCGCTAGGGTAAGCCTCTTCAGGAGAGGAAGAGAGGAGGATGGCCATGAGGCCCAGGCATTTGTGAGTCATAAGGGGATCATGGGCTCTCAGAACCTTAGAGTCCCAGACTCATGAATCCTAAGTGGCTCCTGGAGAACTGGGATAAAGGGAGCATCACATTAGGCATCCAAGGCTGCTCATTTAGGCAAGTGAATCCCACTCTTCATCTTGACCTTGGATGATTCAAGGACTTATGTTCCCCAGGGCCATATATGACCAAAAATAAGCCTCTGGGAGAATTTGTGGAATGATGAATTCATGGGAGGGAATTCTTGGGTAGAAGAGTGTTTGAACTTGGAGATTCCAATTTAATGAGAAAGGATTTTGTGTGGTGGAAGGCTGACAGGTGAGAAAACTTGTGAATGTTCTAAAAGACACTGTGAAGAAGTATCTGTCTTTTGACATATCCAAATTTTGCTGGATTTCTATTTTACTCCCTATTCTCAAGCTGAATCTGTACTGAAAGTATTTTTAATTTTAAAATTTATTTTAAATTATATTTTAATAAATTTTATTTGATTTTAAGTGAAACGTATGCAAATGTAGAAATAGGAAATGAATTTACTTGATTTCAGGTTGAGACAAATACATACAGCCATCTGCTGTAAAGAATCACTTTTAAATTTTAGAAGTTATTCTCATAGGAAATAATGGTCACATAGAAGGTGTATCTGCATCTGGGAGATAGTAGTTGCACAACATGCAGTATCTGTTATGATTTTGTTTTCCCACTATCGAACTTATCTTTGGAAGATGAACCAGTTCTTGAAGTCCAGCTCTCAATCCAGGGCTCTTTCCTTTCTGTCCCACTGACCTTGTCCACTCTGAGTTTTCCAACAGCCGTTAAGTCTTTAAAGCTGTGATTTCTCCTGCTCCTGGGATTCTATCTTG
Organism: Pseudorca crassidens; assembly: GCF_039906515.1. NCBI lineage: Eukaryota > Metazoa > Chordata > Mammalia > Artiodactyla > Delphinidae > Pseudorca > Pseudorca crassidens. The sequence goes on from NC_090305.1 coordinate 67,856,050, forward strand.
TGTCTGTTGAACCAGTCGGAAGGACAGATCACTTCTGTATATGTGACAGTCCCTAAATGCACATGCATATTCTCATTACAAGCATGTAAAACATCACATCAGTTATGCAGTCAGCAGTGAAAGCCACAATGACAATACATTGGGTCAGCTCAGAAGCCCCACTCCCAAGGTCACTTTAGCTGCCCTTCCCCACTGTAAACCCATCAACTGAATTTGGGTGCATTTTTCCCCCTTTTGGAAGACCATCCAAGTAGTTTAGTACATGTACATCAGGGGCTAAAGCCACAGCCACCAGGAGACCAGGGAAGGCAGAGTCCATGGGGGACAGCAGGGAGGCTTTTTTCCTTCTCTGGGTTCTCACCCCAGGGTTGGTGCTGCTACCCCTCCCTGTGTGCCTCCTGGCATCCAGTGAGCACCTGGGTGACCTGTATGGCTCCATGGCCACCATGCCACCGTGACTCTACACTGCAGTCCTCAGTGCTTTTGGCCACACCTGCACTCAGCACCCCCTTCCCTCCCACAGGACCAGGTAGGACAGTGACTTAGGCACTTGTGCCCAGCAGAGATATAAAAATTTGAACCTCTCCTCTTTGAAAATACCCCAGGAACTTCCCTGGTGGTCCAGTGGTAAAGAATCCGCCTTACAGTGCAGGGGATGCGGGCTCAATCCCCAGTCAGGGAACTAGATCCTACATGCCGTGGGGCAACTAAGTCCGTGTGCTGCAACTACTGAGCTTGTGCGCCTCAACTAGAGAGCCTGCGTGCCGCAAACTACAGAGCCCACACACTCTGGAACCTGCACGCCACAACTAGAGAGAAGCCCGCACACTGCAATGAGCCTGTGCGCTGCAACGGAAGATCCCGCATGCCTCAGCGAAGACCACATGTGCCGCAACTAAGCCCCGACGCAGCCCCCCCCAAAAAAATTAATAATAAATAAATTAATAAATCTAAAAAAAAAGAAAATATCCCAGCTTACTTGAACAGCATGTGGCCTTTGGTCCCCCTTGGGGACAGGGAAGCTTGGTCCCTCCTGGAAGCAGCTGCAGTTGGGATAAAGAGGAAGGGAATGTGGAGAATGCTGCTCTGTGCCAGTATTTCTCGCTTTGCATTTCTCACTTTTAAGTGGCTGCCTCATGGTTCAACCAAAGGAACTTTGGTTTCTGAGTGTTTTCACTCCTCAGAAAGTTCTGTCTTCTTTGCTGACATTTACTTCAGCTTTGCAGACCGCTTGGCTAAGGATCACCTTTCAGCTTGACTGCAGAGCTGTCTGTCCCATTGTCAGAGCATTCTCCCCTTGTCTCCTGGAAGAAAGTAAGCAACAATCAAGGCCACATCTAGGGGCTTGTTACAATCCTACCTCTCACCAGTCAGCCTATAAATTTTTATCAAGAGGTAGGACAGTGGGGCCCCACTGGGCGAGAACACTTTCTGATAGATCCCAGTACCATATCCCTGGAACTGGCCTATGGGATCCTTTGCCCTTCTTCCAGAAAGCCATGTCTTTATCACAGCATCACATCCTCATTGCCAAAGGAACATTTAGAGGGATGCTTAGGACTCATGGTGGATTGTCCACAAGTAAAGAAGAGAGACAAGGAAAAAATCCAAATATTTGATGTTGGTAACAAGAACAACCAGTCTTTTGTAGGTGAAGAAATCAGAAACGTAGATAATTTGCCCATGTTCACACAACTAATAAGGGGTGGTACTTGGATTCAGCTTGGTATTCAGGAATAAGGATTCCAGGGTAGCATACTGAAGGTTTCCAAGGTGGAAACCTCTGTGATAGGGCACTGCAGAAATAGCACCTGGCAAAAATTTGTGCTTTCTGTGCCTAGAAAGGCCCTTTCCTTATTACTGGGGGTGGGAGGGGCATGGAGGAGGAAAGGGGGAGATCCTTTAGCCAAAGAGCATCACAGGAAGCATACACTGAAATAATGCTATGACTAACTGGGTCATTTGGGGCTTGTCATGGTGGTGGACCACCAGGAAAGCGAAGAGCTATCATATGTAAGTAATCAACCTTGATCATCATGAGTTGCTGACATTGCTTCTCCCCAAGGGGAAGGGAAGAGTACATCTGATCCCAGGGGATTCTCTGATGTGCTTCATACCCAGGGATAATCTTCAGTGGACCCTCACAGCAGTCAACTCTTACATCAGGGTGAAACATGTAAGGGATCAGACGCTTTAGAGACAAAGGTCTGTGTTTCCCCAGTATATAAGCATCTTAGACCTGTAAGTGCTGACTCCGGGGAGAGGAATTATAATATGGTTGGTAAAGGATGGAGATAATAAGAATCAGTTATGACCTCATGTCTAGTTGCAGTAGTGGGAAATGGCGGGGGGGGGGGGTTCCCCACTAATCGGCTTATGTTGTGTCTTAAATAGAGATTGTGGCTCACCAGCATCTTTCCTGGCTCTGGGATATGCTGAGCTACACGTAGACCAAAGCATGAACAGGGAAGGATGGCCTTGGACAACTTGTATACTCCATCTCTTGGCCACATCTTTACCATGGCTGTTGCTGAACCCAGGTGAAATCAGAGAGCTCCTTAAGTCCATTTCTCTTGTGTTCGTCCCAGGAGCTTCTCTACTGATGTGGTACAGGAAGCCTTTCTGGCAATACGCAGATTTGGACCTGCAGGGGAGTTCAGTCTTCCTGTGGAAATGCTTAACAATGGATGATGGAAACCAGTGGGCAGGTCCCCAGCTTCTTGGTCTCTGATGGGAGGGAGAGGACTTCCAGCTAGATAAGAGGCCAGTTGTCCACAGTGGTGACCACCTCAGTACCCCTTTCTTGGGTTGGCTTTCTCTTCGCTGTTTTACTCTCCCAGTGCCTCCACTCTTATTTTCTGAGATCACTTCCCAGAATAAACTAGCTACATATAAGCCCTCATTTCCTGCTATGCTGTTATTTCAGGAGAAAAAAAGGCCACTCAACTGTGGCTACACTGCCAGTAACCCAGTTACCACCCAGTCTTCCATAATAGTACCTTTGTAGCGACAGGCAAAGCTGAAAGAGGAGAAAGACTCCATGAAAGTCTCATCTTGTCCATAGTTCCCAGGCCTGTGAGTTAAAAATCTTAAACCACTAACTAGATGACCAACCCCCCCCCGCCCAGCCCACCTGCTTATGCAAAATGCTCTGAGAGAGACAGGAGGAGCCAGTTACTCCCAGGACCCCAAATAAGTGTGTAGCTCTTGATGCCCACATGGAAGAGACTTATCTCTGTTTGTGAGAAAACTTTGGACCACAGAGGTTTATATATAACATGCTTTTCAGAGGGACTCAATCACATGAGGATTGTGGCTTCTACTTCTAGGGGGAAAACTGCTGGAATTTCTCAACTTCCATCACTCTTTTTTTTTTTTTTTTTTTGTACACGGGCCTCTCACTGTTGTGGCCTCTCCCATTGCGGAGCACAGGCTCCGGACATGCAGGCTCAGCGGCCATGGCTCACGGGCCCAGCCCCTCCGCGGCATGTGGGATCTTCCTGGACCAGGGCACGAACCCGCGTCCCCTGCATCGGCAGGCGGACTCTCAACCACTGCGCCACCAGGGAAGCCCCATCACTCTTGATTTAACTCACTAACATGTTTCCTTAAGCCTCCAGCCCAGCTCATTTGAGCCACACACCCTCCCTGCCCTACCCTGCCCTCTGCTCCTTTGGAAACCTTCTTCCTCGGTCATCCAGGCTTCTCACTGTGAGAGACTCAGGCAGTCTTGGTCCTCCAACCCTGAATCCTAGCTTTGTACTCCACTGAGCTGGGCTTCTGTCTGAGCTGTCAAAGGGCCTATTTTATTTTGTTAATGCGTTCAATGAATCAAAGTTCTATTTCTGCTAGACTAATATTACGGTCACTTTCATAAGAAATCAGTCATGTACTTTGGCCATGGTGCCGTTTCTGTGTTCTACATTCCCTACAGAGGACAGGAATGCTTACTTTAACCTCAGCATAAAGAGTGTGAGATCAACTTACGTGATTACATTTGGTTTCAACTGCTCTTGGTAAAGTGGTAACTAGAGTTGTGTCCTACCCTAATCATAATCTATCAGCTATCTCTACGCATTACCTAAGTTTATATATGAGAAAGCCACTTTTAACTGTACAGTCTTGTCAAAAACATCGTCAGTAATTAAATGTGCTAAAATAGACAAAGGAAAATAGTGTGAGATTAAGTCATACACTGAGAGGTGTGATTAACTTAACTCTTTCTATCTGAAATCCAAAGAAAGAGAAGAAGAGATCATTTAAATTGTCATTTATTGAGATCTTGGGTTTTTGACCTTATGTGCATGAGTTAGTTTAATCCTCACAGTAACTCTGAAAGTTAAGTATGACTTTCTCATTTAACAACTGAATTGAGTGGAGACAAATATAGCTAAAGTCACATAGCTAGAAAGTGATAGAACCAGGATTTGAATTCCGATCTGTCACCAAAGCTCCAGCTTCTAATCCCTGCACCTCCTTTCCAAACAACTTGAGAGGAAACACTGTGTTCACCCACACATTCTACCTTTCAAATAACTCAGAACACCCTCACCCCAACCACAATCTCCAAACTGCCGACCTGTTCATTCATATCTTCTTGTGCATACAGGTTTGCCACCAAGTGGGAACCCTCCATTGTCCTCTCTGTCCATTTGTTTTTTGTGTCCAGTTTAATCCTTGGATGATTGTGTCAACTATTTACTTGCTAAGACTAAATATTCCTTGTCCCTTTGATCTTTCACCAAGCCTGCTCATGAAATCCCTGATTTTGGATGATTCCACCAATTGCACATTTCATGGCTGCAACTCACCACAACACATGACAAGGCATGCAACTCATATTCCAAATACAGGGTCACAGAGTTCTTAATTTGCCCTCAGAAATGCCTCGTAATTCTATGTCTCATGAGTCAGTTCCCTTTCCCATGCTTCATAAGTATTATTTCAAACCTTTTCATGCTTTATGAATTTCATCTTTCCCCTCACTTTCAATAGATGGCTTTGACTCCTGTTTGACAAATGAAAGAGATATTGCTGAAGAAAGAGCCAACATCCCCACAATGAAACATGCAAGCATTCCTATGCCTCTCTCCTATAGTGAAGGAGGAGCTATCTTTAATTCCAAAATTGACCTTTTCCTCTAAAGTGTGTTTGCGTCCTAGTCCCTCCTGCTTCTCAGGAATTTTAATGATTCTAAATTATATTTATTGTAAACCAATCCGTCTCTAATGACTCTACTTCCTTAGCATTTAAGCATGTTCAAATTATTACTATTCTGAAAAATTCTCTTCTAATCCCATTTTCTTTCCATCTACTGTATCTCTTAACAGACTTGGAAGTAATCCCCATTTATCCACTCTTTCATCCCAAACACTTCTCAGTCCTCTCCACTCTTTTCTGCACCCACCATTTAGTGGACACTGTTGTTGGAGCCCAGCAATAATATTTTTTAATCCCCCTTTTTGCTCAGTCTTCATTTCTCTTGCAGCCTCAGCAGAATTTGATTACCTTTTTCTTATTCCTATCCTCTCCCCACACTCCTTCAACTGTTTTCCAGCTTCTGTGGTCACCCTCAGCCTTTTGTAGGGTACTTCACCACCACATGCTAGATTGTTTCAGTCCCAGCATTCTCCTGCCTCCCCTCCACTCTGTGCACTCTGTTTGCCAGTCACATCCATTCCCTTCACTTAAATCTCTAGTCATTTCACTCTGCTGAGTCACCAAGGATGTCTTCTCTACAATGGCCATATAAGTGGGGACTGAGGGGCACGTGGAGCAAGAAATATTCACAGGTACAGAGCTTTAAGGATTAGATATGAAAAATGGAGGGAAGGAGAGTGCTTCTTCTGGCTGCTTACCGATAGCTGGGGCTCCTGATCAGTCTCTCTTGTCAGTTTGCCTGGTGTTTTCAGCTGGCCTTTGTTTAGCTTTGCGGGGGAGAATGCCGCAACTAAAATATCCCACATGTTGCAACTAAAAAGGACCTGCATGCTACAACTAAAGATTCCACATGCCACAACTAAGACCCGGCACAGCCTAGATAGACAGATATTTAAAAAGAAGAAGAAAAAGAAACCAACCAGTCTCCTCTTGAATGGTGAGTGTGCACGCCATACCGTAATGGGCTGCTGAGAAAATGGGGGTGAGCCTGTCAGTGCAGACAACTGATATGGACTTGTCTGTACAGAGATGAAGAAACAGGTAGCCAAAGGGGAAAATGAGGTTAAAATGATTTTGAAAAATGGGAGACACCAAAACATGTTTGAATTCAAAGGGGAAGGACTCAGTGGAGAAGGGTAAAAGTGCAGTAAAGACTAGACAACCAAAAAAGCAAGGAGATGGGATTCAGAGCAACATGGAAGGACTGGCTTAACAGGAAGCAGGACCCATCCTATGTTGTAACAGGAAGATAGAAGAAGATGGGAGCATATGTAGACATACACTTACAGATTCAGTTGTAAGAAGATTCTCTAAGACTCCTAGGTATCCCACTCTAAACCCACAGGTAGTACGACAGTTATAAATGCTTCAACCCACTGTCTTCCACACAAAGTAAGCTCCCTACCACCCACAGACACATAAGAATGAATCGTTGTTATTGTTGTTGTTTTTTAATATTTATTTATTTATTTATTTTTGGCTGTGTCAGGTCTTAGTTGTGACACATGGGATCTTTCACTGCAGCACGCGGGCTCTTTGTTATAGCGCATGGGCTTCTCTAGTTGTGGTGCGTGGGCTCTGTAGTTGTGGAGCGCGGGCTCCAGAGCACGTGGGCTCTGTAGTTTGTGGCACGTGGGCTCTCTAGTTGTGGCGCATGGGCTCAGTAGTTGGGGTGCGCGGGCTTAATTGCTGCATGGCATGTGGGATCTTAGTTCCCCGACCAGGGATCGAACCCATCTCCCCTGCATTGGAAGGCGGATTCTTAACCACTGGACCACCAGTGACGTCTCTAAGTCATTGTTTTAAGCCACAAAATCTTGAGGTGATTTGTCATGCAGCAATAGATAACTGTCATCCTCAGCTACAGCAGAGACATGGCTAGCTTTAGTGGCTTTGTGCAAATCAGAAAAAAAAGTGAGTCATAACAATATGCCTCTACTGGGCAGACATACTTTTGTTCAAATGAAAGGTGCCCCTTCTTCCAGGATGCAGCCCTGTGCCAGGGGCACAGCATGGATTTGAGCCCACAGTCAGCTCTGTCACTGGGTGCCTCATGCACTACATAAGCTGCACACTGTGTGTGAACCTCCTGGGAGATTTCTTCACGATTCTCCCTTTTTTTAAAAAAATTAATTTATTTTATTTATTTATTTTTGGCTGCATTGGGTCTTCGTTGCTGTGTGCAGGCTTTCTCTAGTTGCAGCGAGCGGGGGCTACTCTTCGTTGCAGTGCACAGGCTTCTCATTGTGGTGGCTTCATCTTGTTGTAGAGCACAGGCTCTAGGCGCGTGGGCTTCAGTAGTTGTGGCATGTGGGCTCAGTAGTTGTGGCTCGCGGGCTCTAGAGCACAGGCTCAGTAATTATGGCGCACGGGCTTAGTTGCTCCGCAGCATGTGGGATCTTCCCGCACCAGGGCTCGAACCTGTGTCCCCTGCATTGGCAGGCGGATTCTTAACCACTGCGCTACTAGGCAAGTCCCACAATTCTCTCTTTACTTAGCATAGACCAGAAACTTGACTTCAGGACAGATTTAATTATTCCAGTTAGGGATAGAGAGACAGTACATAGAGTAGTGCTCCCAGCCTGCAGGATTCAGTAGAATACTGACTTTTATTAAGGAAAATAGACCAAATGTTGCTAATACGGTCACTGCATTTTTCAGGCAAGTCAGTTAGGCAAGCTCCTCCTTGAAAAAGGATGAACAGTTCTCAGAAAAAAAGGAGCCATCATTCCTCTGAACCACCCATGAACATTCCAGAGAAGAGGTAGATAGAGAGTTAGATTCTAGAAGAGGTAGCAGTGAGGAGCTAGGCTCTTATGCAGGTGGCGGTGCCCAGCAGAGATGGCACAATGAGCCCCAGGCCTCCCTGGTCCTAGGAGAATGCTCTGGACCAGAGGTCTGCGAGAAAAGGCTGGGCAACGCCATCACTCTTCACAGACCAACAGGCCTGCGTCAGGTTGGCCCTGGGCCTCCTGTTCCAGCTGCAAAGTGGATGCCTCCCTCTGGATTGTAGCGCACAGGGCCACAGCGCAACTGGGGCTCCTCTTCCTCATACCAGCGCTGTTCACTGAAGTCGGGAAAGAAGGCTGCGATCTCTCTACTGGCTGAAACCACAGAGTCTGTAAGGGGAGGTAAAAAAGAGAAGGGGTTCTCATAGGGAGTTTAGGATGGAGGCAAGAGGCAATCATAATCAGGTTCAGAAACCAGAGCCTATACTTCTCCTGCCCCTAAGTCCTGGGGCCGCATCTGCTGAGGTGGCCACAAAGGGCCAGAAACACAACTGGGAAGAAAGCTCACTGAGGGACCTGGCTCTCAACCCCACCATATGCCTGCCCACCAACCTCAAACCAGCTTCGCTTATTAAATACAGTGGACACAGGAGGCAGACTCACCTGAGCCATGGGTTGTATTACGGGTGTCAGTGAGGCCGAAACTCCCACGAATTGAATCTGGGGCCACGTGGCGTGCTCGAAACACTCTGGTGGGTCCCATCACTGTCCTCCAGAGCTGGATGGCATCCTTGTGGGCGAGGATGTAGGCTCGGATTGGCCCACTGTGAATAAATGGAGCACACGTCAGGAATCTGGCTATCGGGTCCAGGAGGGCATACCATGAGTAGAGCACAAATAAAGGCACACTGGACATCCTGAGAGTCTCCTTGCCTTTCTAGTTGAGTGCCAATACTGCTTCAAATAAAAGGTGATGGAAGGCCACTGCGGATGATCAAGAAAGGCCACAGGGATCAGAAGAGTTGCTAGGCAGCATTCAACAATACTCTTCTACAGCCCCTGGAGCAGTTAACTACCATGGGACAAGTGGCCACAAGGTCAGTGTTGGCCCAAGCCCATGTTTCTTCAGACACTTGACACTGGTTACAAGTTTAAAGAGTGGCAAATAAAATTAACAAATCTATTTAGGGGGCAGGGGAAATAAGTCTCAGTGGATGAAGATGTTATAACCAAAATGAGAAATACCTGGCCATGAACTCCACCAGCCGCTGATAGAAAAAACGCCCTGCAAAGAGAGTACCTTCATCAAGACACTGGTGCCAAGAGAACTTTTTATACTTCTGACTCCCTATTTGGAATGATAAAAACTGTTTTAGAGAAAAGAACAAGGACCTTGGCGTCTGACATACCTGGGTCTGAATCCAGGCTCTCCAACTTGCAACCTGTGTAGTTTCGGGTAAATCATTAACTTCCCTAATTTAGTTTTCTAATTTGTGTGCTGGGGACATAACAATACCTACTTCATGGGGTTGCTGGGGAATTAAAAGAAATCATGAGCCTTTGGACAATGTCTGACAGAGTAAATTGGTAACTAGTGATAGTATCAGGACATAAAACTAAGTTACTTGTTGGGACCATGACGTAGAACCCTCCTAGAAAACATTTAAAAAATACTGATAATCATGAAAAGTTTGTGTATAAACCAAGATTTTAGAAGACTGGCTGCAATTTTACGGTTCGTAGGTCAGAGAGAGCCTGACATTGTGTGGCCAGGTAAAATCTCTCTTGTGATAGAGAAGCCTCCCACTCAAGAGGACTGTTGGTCCTACCTTCATGCTCTTGGTAAAACTTCTGGCAATCTTCCTTTCTCCACAGAAGTTCTCTCATTCGTACAATAAGGAACTTGTTGCTCAGAATCTGCTGATGAACAGCCTGGATAAACACCACCCCAAAGATAAAAGTCAGTCAAAGGGACCATTTGAGTGAATGGGAGACCCAGGCAGACCAAAAGAACCCTGAGGACCCTTCAGAGCCTAGGACTTGAGGGTCTGTCCCATTGGTGGGTCAAAAGAAAAGAGACGCCCTGTTGCTGTCTTGAAGATGGAGTGAGCCATGTGATGAGGAATGTGAGTGGACTCTAAAAATGGTAGGCCCCACCTGAAGGCCGGCAAGGACATGGGGGTCTATCTCAGTCCTATAACCACAGAAACCAAATTCTGCCAACCTGAATGAGTATCAAAGTGGATTCTTCCCCAGACCCTTTAGATAAGGGCCCAGTCAGCCGATACCTGGAATTTGGCTTTGTGAAACTCTAAGGAGAGAACCCAGCCCTCAGCCAAACCTACTGGACCTCTAAATTCTAGAACTGTGAGATAATGAGTGTTGTTTTAAGCTGCTAAGTTTGTGGTAATTTGTTACACATTAGTAGAGAACTAATATACGTACATTGTCTTGAGGTTTGGTTTTTATTATTGTATTGGATCCTTTTTTTATATTTTATATCTGTCCCAATTCTCCAGTAGATTTTTAATGTATATTTATTTTTGGCTGTGTTGGGTCTTCGTTTCTGTGTGAGGGCTTTCTCTAGTTGTGGCAAGCGGGGGCCACTCACTAATCGCGGCCTCTCTTGTTGCGGAGCACAGGCTCCAGACACGCAGGCTCAGTAGTTGTGGCTCACGGGCCCAGTTGCTCCGCGGCATGTGGGATCTTCCCGGACCAGGGCTCGAACCCGTGTCCCCTGCATTGGCAGGCAGATTCTCAACCACTGCGCCACCAGGGAAGCCCTCCAGTAGATTTTTAATCTCCTTATGGTCAGAGTCATGGCTTCTAACTTTGCCTCCACACCATCTAGCACAGGACTGTGTTGTCAGTCTTCGCAAATGGCCCTATGGCACCTGAAACAAAAGCAATGCCTCCGACATACAGTAGAGTCTTAGGACTTGTTCTTACCTCCAGAATCAGTGGGTGAGCAACTGCATCAGGCTTAATCAGAGCCAGAGTAAGCTGGAGAGCCTGAGGGCTCCGTAATATCGAGGTCATCTCCCTCCTGCCATCAGAGAGTCAGATAAGAGACCCGTCAGTGCTGCACTCCCCACCCTTCCTATTCTGGAGCCGAGCAGTTTTGCAAGTCAACCAGGGCTCTCACTCTTACACTGATAAAGCACCCGACAGTTACTTAGTATTTAATTTGCCCATTTGGGTTCATGGAGCTGAGGGAAGGGAGTGGTAGAGGGGCCATTCAAGTTGCCCAGTGGAGCACATAATCTGGTTAGTGCAACTGTAAACCTGCGAAAGAGTGACCCATTCAGAAGTTCAAGTTTAAACACGACCTGTCTCTGGCGATACTCCTGTCCCTTCCTTTCTTTTGTGTTTTACTGAGGATTTACAATTTACATTCCTAAAGAGCAGCCACAAGGGTACAATAACTGTTCCCACAGTGCCCTCCCATCAATTATAGAATTTGAAGATTGGATGGACAAGAATTGGGATCTTGCCAGGATACACCCCAAAAAGTCTGTTGGATACATACCATTTCTTACCTAATCTTACAGATAAGTCAGGATCTATCACGCCCAAATCAAACCCTTTAATACACTCAGCTGTCCTCAATGGCAGGGTTTGCAGACATGCAACTCCAAGGTCAAAGACAAGTTGTAATCATTTTGTATCTGAAGCAGCTAAAACTGCCTGGCACAAAGGTGCTTAATCAATTTTATTGACTAAATGAACCTATACAGTCTTATTCTATTCATCTTCAGAGAAAAGAACAAGACACTATTTCTAGTGTCTAATCATGATGGTGTAAGAGCTTAGTAAGTAATTGTGAAGATGATATAAAGAACATAAAAGTATTTTATAAACTGGACTAAGAAAACTTGAGACCTCTTCCAACTTTGAAATTCTATTTACATGTAAGAAATTGATCATCTCTGCAGGACTAAGGTGTCAGAGATTATCTGGTGGAACCCCTAAATTTGCCAACAAATACAGAGAAGGCTTCCATGAACACACAGGGACAGAGTCTGGACAACTGTCTCTTTATTCTTAGCCCAAAAGTAGCCTGACAATCACATTAAAAGCAGTGCTAGGGGGCTTCCCTGGTGGCGCAGTGGTTGAGAGTCCGCCTGCCGATGCAGGGGACACGGGTTCGTGCCCCGGTCCGGGAAGATCCCACATTTCCGCGGAGCGGCTAGGCCCGTGAGCCATGGCCGCTGAGCCTGCGCGTCCGGAGCCTGTGCTCCGCAATGGGAGGGGCCACAACAGTGAGAGGCCCGTGTACCGCAAAGGGAAAAAAAAAAAAGCAGTGCTAGGGTCTGGCCCAAACGGAGAAACTGTGCCAAGGTCTCTCCTATTCATGTCCCTTCTACAGCATTCAGCTTGATGCTCTACTCAATCCACAAAGCTAAGCACAGTCTAACCAGTACAAGATCAGCCAACCCAGTTTCCCTAACATCCCAGGTGGTGAGTAACCCAAAAGCGAGCAGAACCTTTGCCATATATCTAGGGAGCGACACCCTTGGCACCTCCCCTTCCTCACCCTCCATATCCATGATATCACTGAGTTCTGGCAATTTTACCTAGCCAGTGTATCTCAAATCCGTACAATTCTCTCCTTCGTAACTGCCACCACCACAGTCCAAGACATCATCAACCCCCTCTGGACTTCTGCAACAGCCTCTTCAGTGGTCTCCCAGTTTCTACTCTTGCTACCCTCTACAATCTGTTCTCCACATAGCAGCCACAGTGAACTAAAAATGCAAATCTAGTCATATCATTTCCCTCCTTAACCCTTCAAAGTGTACCCTGCTTTTATGATAAAACCCCAAAGCCTTATCATGTCCTACTAGGCTTTGCATGATCTTATCCCTGCATACCTCTCTAGCCTCATCTGGAACTCCACACTCCTTAACTTGCTTTTGCTCCAGCCTCACGGGCCTTACAGCTCCAAGACATTCTGGCCTGACAGCCTTTGCCTGAGAAGTTTTCACAGTCCAGAAAGTGCTTCCTCTGGTTACCTCCTACTCACCCACTAGATCTTAGTTCACTTCCCCTGTTATACATTCTCATGGCTCCTTTCACGTTTTCTTCAGTTAGCTCTTCCCAACCAGAAGGTCAGCTCTATGAAAGCAGGGATCTGTTTCGCTCACCATCGTATCCTCTGTACTTATGCAGAGTGCCTAGCACATAGATGGTTCTCAAAAGTATTTGCTGAATGAATCAATGAATGAATCTGATTCAGCTATTCCAAGACCAGAATGCTAGGGGCTATCCAGCGGAGGACATGGTTCCTTTCTTAATGCCAGCTAAGTTATGCCTGTCTTGGACCTTGGTTTACAACAAATGTTAACAGGTCGAGAAACTTGCTCAACATAAAAGTCACTCGATTAGAGAATTATAAATTTTAGAAATTGCCTGGGCGTTTGCCCCCACAACAGAGGCGCCTATTCTGCTTCCTGGAAGGCGCCAGTCATGCCTCTCATCCTCCCAAGCATGTCGGAGACCTGCAACCCGTCAACTCGGCTTTCTGCTTCCAACACCTAAAGCCCCGCCCCCCAGACTCACAGCCTCAGCTCTAGATACCGCCCTCTTCCCCACCCTGCTCTTCCATTTCTCTGGGCCTGCAGCTGCGCGACCCAGGCCCCTTGTACCGAGACCTAAGGCCACGCTAGATTCTGAGCTATTCGGAGCCCCAGTGTGCTGGAGTTCGGGTCCGAGTCACCTGATGCTCCCGCCGCGCAGGCCGGCCACCAGGCACTGCGATAGCTAGCCTTCGGCTCAAGCGGGGTCCTTCAGGCATTCGGCCGGGCAGCCTGCCTCAGGGTCCTTGCCCGGTGAGGCGGAGTGCCCCCCAATCCAGGAGGCCCTGCAGCAGGAAGGCCCGCCTTCTGGTGGCCCTTGCGTCTCTCCCGCACTTGGTCCGAGCCTGGCTCGGGCGCCCCCAGGCGGAAGGGAGGGCCAGGCCTGTGGCCCTGCTCCGGGAGGTGGCTCAGAGAGGACAGGATGGGCGTTTCAAGGTGGCAGCCCGGTAGAGAACATGCGCGCCAGCGGGGCCGCCGGAGTGGGCCTGGCCCCACTCGATCTCTCTTTTATTCTTTGTCTGGGGTAGTGCCTGGCACATGGTTGGTGCCCAGTATTTGTCGGAGGGACGCGGGAGACAAAAAACTTGGGTGCGCTGAATCGCAAGTTCAGAGGCAGCCATTGAATCCTCTTGCACTGTTGGTGGGAATGTAAATTGATACATCCACTATGGAGAGCAGCATGGAGGTTCCTTAAAAAACTCAAAATAGAACCACCATACGACCCAGCAATCCCACTACTGGGCATATACCCTGAGAAAACCATAATTCAAAAAGAGTCATGTACCAAAATGTTCATTGCAGCTCTGTTTACAATAGCCAGGACATGGAAGCAACCTAAGTGTCCATCAACAGATGAACGGATAAAGAAGATGTGGCACATATATACAATGGAATATTACTCAACCATAAAAAGAAACAAAATTGAGTTATTTGTAGTGAGGTGGATGGACCTAGAGTCTGTCATACAGAATGAAGTTAAGTCAGAAAGAGAAAAACAAATACTGTATGCTAACACATATATATCGAATCCCCCCCCCAAAAAATGGTCATGAAGAACCTAGGGGCAAGACGAGAATAAAGACGCAGACCTACTAGAAAATGGATTTGAGGATACGGGGAGGGGGAATGGTAAGCTGGGACAAAGTGAGAGAGTGGCATGGACATATATACACTACTAAACGTAAAATAGATAGCTAGTGGGAAGCAGCCGCATAGCACAGGGAGATCAGCTCGGTGCTTTGTGACCACCTAGAGGGGTGGGATAGGGAGGATGGGAGGGAGGATGGGAGGGAGGGAGACGCAAGAGGGAAGAGGTATGGGGACATATGTATATGTATAACCGATTCACTTTGTTATAAAGCAGAAACTAACACACCATTGTAAAGCAAGTATACTCCAATAAAGATGTTTAAAAAAGTCTTTGAGCACAGAGGGATATGTGGATGCGAAGGAGCATAGCTAATATGGGGGTGGTGAGGGAGGATTCTTGGTTGGAAAGCAGGTGTACATAGAGCATGAGGGAAACTAGTCATAAGGCCCTTGAACATGTCGCTAAGGAATTTGGGGTAGGGTGTGGGGTGGGGTTACCATGGAGTCCACTGAAGCAGTCCAGGGTGAGGGGATGAGAACTGAGGGTATTCGTGGTGTGTTGTATAATGTATGGAGAGGGTGATGACAGTGGGTATGGAGAAGGGACAGTGTGGCAGGTTGAATAAGGGTGGTACTTTTTTTTTCTTGGAGAGAATCACTGAATTTGAGAAGAGTGAAAACAAACTATAAATGTCATCAATTAAAAAACATTTTTTTAAACTGATTTTGTGCCTGCATGTACATGTGTTGCACTCCTGGAATGTTGGAAGGAGGGTCTGTGGTTCTGGCAGCTTGTTTCCACAAGGTGTCTTTGGGAGAGTCCATTTCTTACCTGTCTGGCTGGTGAAGAAGGCACATGTCCATTGCTGCATTTAGAGGATGAGAGTAAACTTACCAAGTCCCACTAACCCAACATTTAGTTTTAGCCTTTTTTCCCAAATGCACAGGGTCTAACTTTGTTTCCCACCTTGATCTTCATTTACATGCCTTTGGGCTATAGAGATTTTGCTGATTTTTAGGCCATGGCCATTAATTCACCTTTGTGTCTCTCTGTCTTACACACACTGTAGAAGGTTTTAGTTCCATATTTTATAGTTGCTTTGACCATCCTCAAGAGTAAGCCTATGTTATGAAAGTACGGGCAGATGTGATTTTAGGGGGAGACTCAATAAATAACACCCTTTTTCTAAACCGGGGCTCGTAACTAACGGAAATAGAGGAACGGCAGGCAGGTGGAGACTAAATGTCAACTTTATACTGATGGAGCTGTTGAAGAATATAACTTAGTGTGAGAACGTAATGCACCTGCCTTCTAACCGTGTGCTACCCAAGTTCAATACCTAGTCTCTTATAAGCCTCACTTAAAACAACAGCAACAACAAAATCTAAATAGTTGACAGGACCTATAGAATTATCACAGCATTCCCTCACATTCACAAAATTACTCCCCAGCCCCTAGCAGATATAGCAGGGAAAATTTTGTCCCTAGAAACCTGTCAAAAGATACTCAGTTATATCTGTGGGAAGGTGAATAAGCTGGAAAATTCTTGATTCAGTTTTGCTGGGACTGAAGTAATTCTATACCAGTTATGACTCTGAACTTGTAAGTCTGAACTCAGTTGGGAGAATCACCCATTAAGAGGTTAATTATGACTTACGTTCATTCTATTCCAGAGGGACATCTACCTGTGTCTAGTCTTGTCTCTAGATAGTGGTATTTAAGACAATGCTGCCTTTGTGCAGTGTTAATTTACAGTAGTAGCAGCAGCCCCAACCAGGTCTTCTTTGAGATTTTTGAGATGTCTTTCTTTTTCATCCAGCATATTTAAATTACTTAATACCATTTCCCCTTTGGGTCCTCTGTTTCTGGCACCCCAGGACCGCCTTGAGGGTGGGCTCTAATGACACAGCTTCCCTAGCCCCCTGTGAGCAGTCCTCAGGGGCCACTGCCTTCTGCTGTGGAGTTGCTCATGCCCAGGACACCTGTCTCCTGTGGGGGGCTGGGGGGTGGAGTTCCTTTATCCGGCATGTTTCAGTTGAGACTCATTCTCAGCAGGTTTTTTTTTTTTTACCTGAATCTGCTGTCCTGAAGTTTGTTCTTCCAGGGACCCAGTGAGAATCAAAACCTTTGCTATGTTTTCCTCAAGATACTGTCCTCATCTTCTGAATGTGTCAGGTGAGGAGTAGCATTGCTTTTAGGCACTTCTCTTTGAGGGTTTTTCTCTCTACTGTTCCTGTACTCCTTTCCAGAAGGCTCATTGAGTTTCTAACATTTTATTGTTGGAGAGAAGGAAGACCCATAGGGCTGGCCCTTTGCTGGACTGTGGATGGTGGGGAGGAAATGCAATTTGCCTCTCAGCTGTTTTCCGAGATGTCAACTTTCTCTTAAGAAAATATCTCTTCCATTGTTTTCATTCTTGCACTGCTCCTAATCTGATATGGCAGGTTTCTAAAGCTCTGCCTTTCTTCCTGAACATATGTGATTCTTTGAGACAATGTTCAGGCCTAGGTTTTTCTCATTATCTTTTCAACTTCTGTGGCTATGGTCATCTCATTGAATGTTTTTTCTACTTTAGTCTAAGAAGATGGCATGTTTTGGTGGTAACAGGGCACTGTTTCTTTTTTATTACAAATAAAAGCTACCACTCTTTTACAATTGAAGCTGCAGTGTAAATCTCAGAACTGTAAAACCATGGCCAGAGTTTTTGAAAAACAGACCATCAGGCGGGGAGTGACCCTTAATCCATGTAGGAAAAAAATGCATGCGTTCCTCCAATTTTGTCCTTTGGCCTTGAGTATGGCTGAGAACATAAGGGATGGAATCTGGGACAACCTTTCCATGCTGCCTGCTAGGCTGGTACTAAAGTTCAGAGCTTACACACTTGTGTTCTTAGCATATGTGGAACTTAATTGTGACTTAAAGCCCCTGGCCTGTCGAACCAGCTAAAAATCATAGTAAAGGGCCAAATAATTGTTTTGCCTCTGATGTCTAAAAGGCCCGTAGAGGGAAAGACTTCCCCACAGTCAAATCTGTGCCTCCGCAAGGCTGCTTCACTGAGATCCCCTCTGGTGCTTAGGGTCTGCAGATGCCCCACAAGGCTATGGGTGTGTGCTAATGAAACCGTGTGAAACCGTGCACCTCAGATTGGGACTTGAACCCACGTGCCGGGACTCAAACCCAGCCTAAATCCAGAATGGGACATGCGGCCAGGACTCGAACCCGGCCAAAACCCTGATTGGGACTTGAACCCATGCAGCCGGCCAAAACCCACAGTCTTCCAACTGAGATCACACACCTGGTTTCAGGACTTAATGAAGCTCAGGTTCT
This sequence comes from Pseudorca crassidens, assembly GCF_039906515.1. NCBI lineage: Eukaryota > Metazoa > Chordata > Mammalia > Artiodactyla > Delphinidae > Pseudorca > Pseudorca crassidens. The sequence continues at coordinate 67,873,935 of NC_090305.1, forward strand.
TGATGTCTCATCGCAGAAAGAATTCAGTGAGAGACAAAATGATAAGTAATAAGTGGATTTATTTAGAGAGAAACACTCCACGGACAAGAGTGTGGGCCATCTCAGAAGGTGAGAAAGGCACCAGACTATGGGGTTGTCAGTTTTTATAGGGGTGGGTAATTTCATAGGCTAATGAGTGGGAGGAATATTCTAGCTATTTCAGGAAGGGGTGGGGATTTCCAGGAATTGGGCCACGCCCACTTTTTGATCCTTTTGGTGGGTCTTGGAACTGTCGTGGCACCTGTGGGTGTGTCATTTAGCTTGCTGCTGTGTTACAGTGAGCGTATGCAGAGGCTCAAGGTCCAGTGGAAGTTGACTTGCCCTCCATCTTGGACCCATTTGGCTCTAATCAGTTTATGTCATGTCCTCGGGCTATGTCATTCTTTCGAAGGTTGTGCCCTGCCTCCTTCCCTCCTGTTTCACTAAGGCCAAGGCCAGTGTTGGCCTTACATTCAACATGGCTAACTTGAAAAGCATTTGAAGTGCCTCAAATACTGGTCCCATCATAGCCTCAACTTACATGTGATGTTGTGATCCCCACATTTCCTTACCTGGTCTATGTTTTTTACATTCTCTGCCAAATCATCAGATCCTAACATTCCTTTGAATAAATCTTATTCCTCCACCCCTGCCACGGGCAGCGCCTACTCCTGTAAAACTTCCGACACAGAGCAGCAGAATCTGTGGCTAAGTGGTTCTCGAAATAAGGGAGGAGGAAGGAGCCATGCTACAATTGCCTGGCTCTCTGTCCCTGAAGCTTCAGCCAGGAGAGCAGAGGTGTGCCAAGAGGCCAGGAGTGTTCATGGGAAATCCTTCCTCGTGGACCCAGGGGATCAGGCCAAGAAGCATTTATTTTCTAATAGTAATAGTATTCAAATAACATACAGACAAGTTGCAACCGGTATGTTTGGGAATTAGTCAAAAGCTTGACTTCAAGAAGAAAATAATTTCAGTTTGGGATGTGGTGAGTTTGCAGTGATAGTACATTCAAGCAGAACTAGCTTGTTGGTGATTGAGTAAGGTTAGGTTTAGGAGTTGTCAAAGAGGGGATGGTTGGAAATATGTGTGGACTTAAAAATTATTCACAACCTAAAAGTTATGTTTCATTCGGTAGGAATTTTTAGGACCTCAAGCCCAGGAGGCAGCATCTCAAGTAACCCTGAGAAAACTGCTCCAAGGAGGCGAGGCAGGGAGCCAGGTTATATAGACGTTTTGTAACAAAGGGCAGGTAGTCAGGAAAATCAAAACATTATTGTTAATTAAAGAAAACCAGATATCCCAAGTTAAGGAATTTAGCGCTTTTCTATGTACAGGAAGATGCAAGAGTCTGGGCTCACTGAAATCATTCCTGTGATACGCACCTCAGCTATCTGGGGTCAGTATCCTGTATTTTCACATCCTTAGTTCCCTCAGAGCTCACCAGCTCTCAGGAGGGCTACAAGTGCAGATGACTGTGACATCCTTTGTTTACTGATATGGCAGGAAATATTCCATTTCTCATATGTCTGAAGAATTGACCATGGGAGAAAATGCAGACAGAAAACAGAAGGCCAAGAACCAATCCTCCCCTTGTCAAAGAATAATTTTAAAACTTTTACTTTATACAAGGGAAAACGATTGATTGATTGATTGATTTAATCCAGCAAAAGCGAAAACAGGATTTCTATAAGACAAAAAGTAGAGAGGGAAGAAGGAAAACTGCATATAGTGTTACCAAGTCCAAGCTCCGTCTGCTCGCCACACGACAGGCCAATAAATCGGAGAGGAGGTGTTGAGGCAAGAAATACGACTTTATTCAGAAAGCCAGCAGAGGGTTTTGGATGCCAGTTTCTTTTCTAGCACAGAGAGGGGGAGGAGATGAGGAAGTAAAGTAAAAAGACATACGTTTTGCAAATATCCCCTGTAATGGCCAGCCTCAGGGAGGGGATGTGTTAATTTCTTCTTTCTTGCAGCCATCCACAGGTGGAACAGGGTCCGGATGTTTCCCTGAACAAAGGCACTTTGGTTTAACATTCAGGCAGAGGGGCAGGGTTCCTGAGGCAGGCCATTATGTATAGACAGTATACTTTTAGTGAACAAAAGTAATGGGAAGCAAAGGTTAAACTAAAAGAAACAGATTCAACATGTTGTCAGACTTGGCTCTTCCTTGTTACAGTAGTTTGAAAATTGTGGCTTTTGTTTTCTGCGGATAAGCTGCTGATTAGCTAGCAGCCAACAAAGAAGCCAGTTACGGTTACGGTATTCTGCCCTGGAGCAAGTGGATGGATTACTAAATAATACAACTTCACTTGGTTGTAGTTTCTCCAGAAGACCTTAGAAGATTAGCTCAAGTGTATGTGTCAGGCAGTCTCTGGATAAATACTGTCTATCAATATGCTTTGTAAGCACCTTCATCATAGTTCTGCCAGGTCTGTACTATTTCCCTTATCAGAATTTCTGAACTTCTGCCTTTTAGTCAGCTTCAGCTCTAATCCAAATTGGCCCTGAGGACTTCGTGTCCTTCTGAGGCAGTAACATGAATTGAATGTTGTGTGAGGGGAATGGCTGTTTAACAGTATTTAGACCCCTGAATATTAAACAGCAGAAGATGGCAAAAAGAGCAAGGGAATCCTAAATACTATTCAACATATTTGGAACCCATTTAATATCCAGCTTACTCATTGATCTGTGTAATCAGGAGAATAAGTCCCAAGGATTGGTTTAGTCAAGTTTAGCTAATGAAGTGGCTTGCTTTCTCAATTGATTGATTGTTTTACTTCTGTAATATAAACGCTGGTATTAAAAAAATATGTTAGCAGTTGCACAGTCCGCATTTTAGCAGGTCAGTATGTAGTTGAAGACTGTCCTAGCCAGTGAATTTATTGTAGTCTATTGGGCCTCCAAGGTTTGAAATACCTTAATTTGCTGGGGGGTTTTTTTTGTTTGTTTTTGTGTTTTTTTGGCCACGCCACATGGCATGTGGGATCTTAGTTCCCCAACCAGGGATCGAACCCACGCCCCCTTCAGTGGAAGCGCGGAGTCTTAACCACTGGACCGCTGGGGAAGTCCCTTAATTTTCTGTTTGAATCATAGTTGAATTATGAGTCACCTAGCCAGGGTAAAAGGTCTTTGTACAAATCAGTGAAATCCAGTGTCTTTGGTCCCTTTTGATGAGTAACCGTGTTGGTCTCTCAGTAACATGAGAGTAACAGGGTTTTGTTTTGAGTACTTGGAAAAGCTAGATAATAAATTGAGGAGTTGGAAATTGGCAGTGAAGGACAAAAAAATTAACATAAAAGGAAAGAAAAGAAAAGGAGGAAGGGACAAATAATAAAATATAAGGGAGGAAACTATCTACCAATAGTATTATCTTCTTGATTGGTAAAATAGCAAAAGGAAACTGTCTGCTTCTAGAAGCCATCTGCTTCTGGAGGCCCTTTAGTGAGCCTCAAAGTTGGATCACTACATGTTTAAACTAGGAAGCTTATATCCTTGGTTGTATGTCTAATAGCTTAAGAACAGTATTTGTGATTAAGAGCACCTGAAATAGTCCTTTCCAGTGAGGTTCTAAGACTGACTGTTCCTAAGTGTTCCCACCTTATCAAAGAAGAGACACTGATGTATCTTAGTGTGTTTGTGTCCTCCTGTTTCTAATAGGCCAGCCTCTACCCAAGGTGACCAAAGCAGACATCTCAGTAGCACTCCCAGGGGAGCCAGATGCTAAATGGGACTTAGCCTTTTATAAAATAGGTGTTACAGCCAGCCCCAATCTAACAGGTCTAACGGCATTAAATCTTTCTCACTGCATCTATAGAAAAGACAAAGCTTTAAAACTTAAGTTGTTCAAGAGTAATTTTTTGCTTCTTACCTTATAACCTAGTCACCAAGGCCATTAAATTTTTAGGTAAAATTTTTTTCCTGATTTCTAGCTTTAGGAAAAAATAATCCTAAAGAGCCAACATTAAGAAATTTAAAATTTTTTAATATATATGTAAAAATATACATATGTGTGTATATGTGAACACTTAATACAGCAATATTCTTTCTAAAAGACAATTAGAATAAGATCTTATTCCATTAGATTTTAAGATACCTCCTAATCTTATTTATTAATTCCCTTCAGAGGCAGACAAGGAGTTATTTGTTTATTTGCTCCAAATTTTTGTATTTATAAAGTGGAAAGTTTTATCAACTTCTGAACAAGTTAGAATAGTTCACTGTGACAGGAGCAGAATCTGTAGAAATAAGTTCTGTTATCTACCTCAAATGCTGATTACGTACATCGCAGTCAGGTCCTTCTGAGTGGTTTTATGGTTGTATTCTGAATTTGGCACAAAGTGTGTACTGTCAGCAGGACTTCTGTGTCAGATTCATACATCACCAAGATCACACTACACAGTGCTTAGATTGCACCACCAGAATGAGAAAGAGACATCATTATGTAAACCATGCTGGGACTTTTTTTTTTTTTTTTAATGTTTATAGACTTTGTATTTGAAATCTCACCATACAGCTTCAAGGTGATATTAATGTAATTCTAGAATTAATTCATATTAGAATATTTCAAATGCAAAGGAGCAAAGCTGAATTTACTTGTTGGCACTGTGCTTAGTTTGAGTTCACTGTATAAACAGTACCTTAGATAAACTGGTGAGCGAACCTTATTTCCGAGGCAACTCCACCAGAGTGAACCTAGAATAGGAGAATTATTTGAGAGTCAGTGATGCTTTTGTTTAAATGTTTTGACTAGTTGTTAGGAGACATAGTCCACTATGGGCCCTGAGCATCCCTGTACATTCTGGTTGAGTGTTCCCGACTGCAAGGCTGACCCATTTCTGCTACTGAGAAGTACCTGTAGTGGGTCATATAGGCAACTAAGTAGGTCAGAGTGACTACCACATAACTGCTTGTCTCCAGGGGAGGGATTCTGACTGACTTACTGCTTGCTACAGTGTTTGCTGCTTGCTCAAAAGAGCTGTGCCCTTGTCCCTGGGTTCCTCTCTTGTAATGGAACCCACGGTGTGTGTAGCTGTTACCTGGTCCTCCACATTGCCCTGTGGGAATCGGGGCTTAAGGAACCAGAGCAAATAACCTGACATTCTGGATATTACTTTTGCTGAGAGTAATAAACTCTTATCTCTGATTCAGTTTTGTGACTTAACGTCAGTATTTTTGAAAGTAGGGTAAAATCCATGGCTCTTCACAGTTCTTGACAATAGTTACCCTGAAACTAGGAAAGGGGAAGATTAAAATAGAGGAAATGGCATGAATATTCACACAATGAATAGATAATAAGCCCCTGATTGAGAGAGATTATTTGTTTTAAAAACACTGATAGACATTTCTGTCTAGCTTTGAATCACCATCTCTGCTGACAACTGCTAAAACAAATATTTTCTGTGAAAAAAAAAGTACACTTACAATACCTTCACACTCACGTTTTTTTTTTAAATTAATTAATTAATGGCTGTGTTGGGACTTCGCTACTGCGCACGGGCTTTCTCTAGTTGCGGTGTGTGGGCTTCTCATTGCGGTGGCTTCTCTTATTGTGGAGAACAGGCTCTAGGCACACGGGCTCAGTAGTTGTGGCTTGCGGGCTCTAGAGTGCAGGCTCAGTAGTTGTGGCGCATGGGCTTAGTTACTCTGCGGCATGGGGGATCTTCCCGGACCAGGGCTCGAACCCGTGACCCCTGCATTGGCAGGCGGATTCTTAACCACTGCGCCAGCAGGGAAGCCCCCCACACTCACTTTTTAGATGAAATGTATATTGTTTTCTTTTGCTGTTAATGTTGTAAACTGAACTTCTGATCCCTTGAACTCAACTCCTGTCATTAGCCGTCAAATTTTCCAAAAGACTCAGGCATAATTCTTGGTTCCTTTCTTTGCTTCATTCCCCTCAACAATCTGTTAGCCAACCTTTTGGTTTTAACCTTCAACTGTATCCTGAATCTCATCTCTTCTTACCATTTCCTAGCCCAAGTCAGCATCATCTCTACATGGATTATCTATTCTTACCCTTCTGTGGCTTATTTTTCATACAAGCACCAGATTCACCTTTTTAATGCATAAAGCAGTTCACATCACTCCTCTGCCTAAAGAAACTGCTGTGTTTTCCCATTCTACTGAGAACAAATCCAAACTTCTCACCATGGCCCTTAAAATACTGTGTGACTTGGCCTTTGCTGACCTGTGTGCCTTCACAAACCACTCTCCCCTCACTCCTACCATTCCACTACCTTGTTCCCACCTCAAGGCCCCCGCAGGAAGTGCTCACTGCCTGAAAGCTCATCTCCCCAATATTTGCTTGATTCACTCCTTGGCCTTGTGTCATCTCCTCAGAGAGGCCTGGCCAGACTTTACTATCTAAAGCAACACCCTTTCTCATCATCCTCTTTCCCATTACCCTTTTCTGTTTTTATTCTGAGGACTTGCACCTAACTTTGTTGCTTTAGCCCACCCTTTCTTCTGGCCTTACTAAAGAAGAGAGCAGAATCTGGCTAGCAACCCTCTAGCCGTATCACTAGCTTCCTCTCTATATGTGTGGATGTGTGTGTGGATATATGACTAGAAAGCTACTGAACACAATTAGTAAGATTGCAGAGTGCTTCAGAGGAGAAATGGTGGTTTCCCTGAGCCAAGTAAAGAGGACCCCAAGAGCCCGACTTGCAGATACAGGATAGTGCCTGCAGGAGAGGGAGATTGGCATATCCCTCCCCTACTGATTCCTTGAATCTCAGGGCCTGGTGTTGTCCTGGTCAAAAGGGGCGTGCAATTAGAGAGTTGGCGTGAAACCTTGACATGTTATCTCCTGGAATTTGGGGCTTATGTGACCATAGAACCTGCTGCCTTCTGTCTACTTGGAGAACCTGCCGAAAGCAAGGAAAAAGAGGGAGTTACCCTCACCCTGCCTCCCTAACTGTAACAAATCCCAACCCTAGTCCCTAACCTTACCCTAAATCTTATTTCCTAAGCCCCTAACCCTATCACTGACAGTGATCTAACTTATTTGACTTGTAACCTAACCCTAGCTCATCAGACCCTGACCCTGACTCATTCTTTTCTGAAGCTGACGTTGAAACCATGATGCTTGTCCTTAAACTCAAGTCCTAAACCTTAGGCCCTTGGTGCTGCTCTAGCATCTAACCCCACCCCAGTCCCTAACCACCACCCAAATATCTGACCCTTGATTTGGACACTTTTGATCCCTGACCACCACTCTAACCTTAATATCTCTGATACAAATTTCCAACCCTAACCCAAGCCCTAGCCCCTAAACTCATAACCCTTTAACCCCTAGATTTTGTTTCTAGATTCTGAGCCACTGATATCCTCTAACCTCCTAATCCCAACCTCTAATCCCTAAACACCAACCCATAAATTCTAACCTCTGATTCTGGAATCCTAGACTCCCAACCCTGACTCCACAAATGACAAGCCAGTACTTCACTCAGCTATGAGCCACAGACAAGGGGAGTTGTAGCAACTCAGATTATGCACAAGTCAGATGACACAGTGAGTGAAGGCCAGCAAATTAATCCACCCAACACTGAACATGAGACAATAGGAACCCTAGTAAGCCAGAAAAACTTCCCTAAATACAGGATATGATGGATAACAGCAAGCCTGAACAAACCTCCAAGTCTCAGAAGACGGGCAATGAAAGTCCCAGTCATTGTGGCCACACCTCTATGTCCCAACACAGCAACCTCACTCAGCAAGTCATCCCAACCTTCCCAAGATGGAAGAGAATAGTCCTTAGTAAGTTGCAAAGCTCTCAGTCATGAGATGGGTGGCTCAGTAAAGCCCTGCCCTAGGGCACAGCAAAAGAAACCTCAGCAACACAATAACCACCATGACCCAGGAAATAAGTTAGCCAGCATTGCCACCGCCACCCCGTCTCCCTCGCACAATCATCGGGACTCCAGGAGAAGCCCTAGCAGACCAGCTAGCAACCCAGCTGAACAGGAGACAGGAACCCTATGTGAAACAAGCTCCTTCCCCAGCTCATTAGGGAAAATAAAACAGTCCAATTTTACAATGGGCAAAGGACCTGAATAGACATTTATTTTAATTTTTAAATTTTACTTTAATACATACATATTTTTATTACAAAGATGTGATCAATAAAATGTTTTTCAAACATAAAAAGTATTACATTTGGATAACATTTTATGGGGAAGTGGAACATAAATATAAGTTATAAAAGAACAGTGTAGAATTACCGAATTTTAAAGAGCTCATTCATGTAATTTTATTTTTTTGAATTTTTGAATTTTAATTAATTAATTAATTTTTTATACAGCAAGAATAGACATTTTTCCAAAGAAGATATATGAATGGTCAACAGGTACCTGAAAAGATGTTCAACATCACTAATCATAAGGGAAGTGCAAATCAAAACAACAATGAAATATCGTCTCACGCCTGTTAGAATAGCTGTTATTGAAAAGATAAGAGATAATAAATGCTGGCAAGGATGTAGAGAAAAAGGAACCCTTGTGCACTGTTAGTGGGATGGTAAATTGGTATAGCCACTATAGAAAACAATGTGAATATTCCTCAGAGAGTTAATAGAACTATCGTATAATCTAACAATTCTGCTTCTGTGAATATTTGCAAAGGAAACGAAAACGCTATGTTGAACAGATATCTGCATCCCCATGTTCATAGCAGCATTATTTACAATAGCCAAGACATCATGGAAACAACCTAAGTGTCCATTGATGAATGAATGGATAAAGAAGTTGTGAGACCGTGTGTGTGTGTGTGTGTGTGTGTGTGTGTGTATGAATAATTCAGCCATAAAAAAAGAAGGGAACCCTGCCATTTGCAACAACATGGATGGACCTTGAGGACATTATGCTAAGTGAAATAGGTCAGACAGAGAAAGACAAATACTGAATGATCTCATATGTGAGATCTAAAAAACAAACACACACAACAAATTCATAGAAAAAGAGAATCATTTACTGAAGAAGCAAATGAGTGAGTTTGATCATAGCTATTGATTCCCTCCAGCACTAGCATTCTCCTCTAAAGGGATATAAAGGCAGTCGTGTTTCACTTGATCATCTGGGGATTCAGTAAGTTCTTTAACGGTAAGTTCAGGATTTTTCCTGCAAGGGAAATATGTGCTTAGATAAATTAAATTTGGGGAAATTAAGAGAAAAACTACCATACTGGTAACTATACCCATAGTCCATCAAGAGGAATGCTGAGCAATTATTCTATGAATTAAAGCAGTCTAGAGACATCCTAGACATTGAAGAAGAACAAAAGCACAAAATGGAGTGGAATGAGAAGAGTAGAGCTATGGATGTGGATGCTTATGTGATTCTTTGGACCCCAGAAGAGCCTATAGGAAATTCCATGGGGCAGAAAAGGTGGAGGGTAGACAGTGGAGTTGACATGAAGCAGAGTCTGGTCAGAGGCACATAGACTGTTATTTGAGGCATAGAAAGTGGTGTAAAAGAATAGAGTCTAGAACTGACCCTCCAGGTTCAAGACTCAGCCCTGCCAGTCCCTAGCTCTGTGGCCTTGGGTAAGTCACATCTCCCTCTTGACCTCTGCATCTCTGAATATGAAATGCAGCTAATAGCAACATCTTCCTCATGGTGGGGGCTGTGAGAAACACAGGAGAGGAGGTGCAGGCAAAGCATGTGACAGTGCAGGACACATGGTTGACTATCAGTCAGTGATAATTGTTAGTCCCCCTGTGGGAGATACCATATTCTTTATGATCTTGTCAAGAACAGAGTTTCTGGGGGAGGGCGGGGAGGGATAAATTGGGGGATTGGGATTGACACATACACACTACTATATATAAAATTGATAACTAATAAGGACCTACCGTATAGCACAGGGAACTCTGCTCAATACTCTTTAATGGCCTATATGGGAGAAGAATCTAAAAAAGAGTGGATATATGTATATGTATAACAGATTCACTTTGCTGTACACCTGAAAGTAACACAACATTGTAAAGCAACTATACTCCAATAAAAATTAAAAAAAAAAAAAAAACAGAAACTGGAAAAAAAAGAGTTTCTGTTCTGCTTTGGTGAAGGACTGTGGGGAGGGGCCGCTATTCATTTGTTCATTCATTCATTCATTCCCTTTCTCCTTACACCATAGCCAGCCATTTTAATGATTTCAGTGCATATCATTTTGTTTACATGTGTTTGTGCAAAATATATATTTGTGTTTGTTTATTTTTAACTTATGTTACAATGTTGTGTTACTTGTATTAGTCCGTCCCTTGCTTTTTCTCTCAGTGCAATGTTTTGATATCTACCATATTGCTAAGTATACATCTGATTTATTCTGAAAGCTGCATAGAACTCTATACAGCTCTAACCTTGATTTCTTGACTAGTCTCACCCAGGCTGCCCCCGAACCTGCTGCCTGCCACCATGAATAACTGCGGTAAACAAATATGTCACTTTACAAGTATGAGAGAATTTCTTTGTGGTAAATGCTAGACCATCAGATACATATATATTTAATTACTTACTTTGCATCGGAAGTGGTAGATTGCTCCTCAGAGTGGCTGTAACAGTCTTCCCTATTACCACAGATAGTGAGAGTACAGATATTTTCAATGCATCACCAGCATTGGACATTACCCAGCCTTTTGATTTTTGCTATAACAGGTGCAAATTGGTATCTCATTGTTTTAGTTTGAATTTGTCTGGTTATCCATATTTTGAACATCCTTCATATGCTAATTAGTCTTTTATCTTTATTATTCTATAAAACCATGGCCTCTGCCTATTTTTCTATTGGTTTATTGTGTATTTTCTTATTGCTTTTTTGCATATACATTCCACATATTAGCTTGTTGTTTTTAGGTGTGGCAAATATCTCCTCTTGTTCTGCCAGCTGTCTACTAACTTATCCATAGTGTCCTTCATTTATCAAAGATCTTCAGTCCAACTGCAATATTGATTGGGAATGAAATGAACTTTTAGAAGAGTATAGAAACTAGCATAGTCATAATACTTAAGTTATAATCTAGGAGCATGGACTGTCCATTTATTCATATATTTTCTCTTTGGAAATCTTGAGTATTCTTATTCTTTTTATTTATTTATTTATTTTTGGCTGCATTGGATCTTTGTTCCTGTGCGCGGGCTTTCTCTAGTTGCAGCGAACAGAGGCTGCTCTTCGTTATGTTGCACAGGCTTCTCATTGCGGTGGCTTCTCTTGTTGCGGAGCACGGGCTCTAGGCGTGCGGGCTTCAGTAGTTGTGGCACATGGGCTCAGTAGTTGTGGCTCGTGGGCTCTAGAGCGCAGGGTCAGTTAGTTGTGGCACACGGGCTTAGTTGCTCCGCGGCATGTGGGATCTTCCTGGACCAGGGCTTAAATCCATTTCCCCTGCATTGGCAGGCGGATTCTTAACCACTGTGCCAACAGGGAAGTCCCAGGAAAAGAGTCCTTTGAATCCCAAACTTTTACAGGCAATAAGCAGACTTCAAAAACTACTCAGCTGGGCTTCCCTGGTGGCGCGGTGGTTGGGAGTCCGCCTGCCGATTCAGGGGACACGGGTTCGTGCCCCGGTCCGGGAGGATCCCACATGCCGCGGAGCGGCTGGGCCCGTGAGCCATGGCCGCTGAGCCTGCGCTTCCGGAGCCTGTGCTCCGCGACGGGAGAGGCCATAACAGTGAGAGGCCCGCGTACCGCAAAAAAAGAAAAGAAAAAAACAAAACAAAAAACTACTCAGCTACAAAATTGGGCTACCATATATGGAAAAGGAAAGATGACTCAGAAGACAGAACCAAAAGCCTAGAGTGAAGCCAAGAGTCATGAAGAATCTTTCCCAGGCCTTGACTCCTAATAATGCCAGCATGTTCTCTATTGGATTTCAAATTTTCTGTGTAGAGGTGATTCCTTGGTGTTTCCCACCACCCCAAACCACCTAATTTTTCCACTTTCTCCTTTTTGAATGTGAGTGTCTATAATGTTATCCTGTGCCTGCCCTACCGTTGTATTTCGGGAATGTAGGGGACAAAAATTCGAATACTTAGTTCTAAGATTTTCACATCGAGATGAACTGAATCTAAAGAGCCTCACCTAGGCCTAGATCCTATATTTTGAATGATGTTGTAATGGTATGAGATACTTGGGTGTATTGGGAAATAGTGAGTGTATTTTTTTTTTTTTTTTTTTAGCAAGTGTATTTTGAATGTGGGAGAGAGGTAAATCATTAGGGGGTACAGGGGGTACTATGTCAGCCAGCCTTTAAGATGGCCCTCAATATTCCTTGTCCTAAAGTATTCATGAACTTATGTAGTCCACTCCTGCATTGAATAGGGCTGACTTTTGTAACCAATACAATATTGTGGAAATGATGGTGCATAACTTCTGAAGCTAAATCATAAAACACTCCTTCTCAAGTCATTGGCTCATAGAAAGCCAGCCACAATGTTAGGACACTCGAGAAGCCCTACAGATAGGTCTGTGTGGTGAAGTACTGAGGACTCCTGCAGTAGCCAGCACACATTCGCCGGCCTTATGAGTGAACCATCTTGAAATTGGAACTTGGCTTCAGCCTCACAGGAGACTGAGCCAGAACTACCTAGCCAAGCTGCACCTGAACTTCTAACTACCAGAGATGACAAAAGCTTGAGATGACAAAAGCTTGTTGTTGTTTTAAGCCACCCAATATTGGAATGATTTATTATACAACAGTAGATAATACTACACAGGCAAACTGTTACAGTGTTAGGAATCAAAATAGTGATTACATTGGAAGGTTGGGAGAGTTAGTAAATAGAGCAAGAACAAGAAGACTTAGAAGCAGTTATATTGATCACTTTGTAATAATTTATTGAACTTTGTTCTTTGCTCTTGTACGATATACTTCACAATTTTTAAAAGGCTAAAGAAAAGTCTAGAAGGGAAACTCTTCTGTCTTGATTGCAATGTACAAGGTTGTTGACAGAATAACAATTATAATAGTTGATGACTTTGAACTCTTACAGTGTACCTGGCAGAATTCTAAGTATGTTTCATGTGTTGTGAAATGTAATACAACAGCTCTGTAAGAAGCCACAGGGGTAACTTGGGGAATATCACACTGCTAGTAAGAGGCAGAACTGATTTGAGCCCAGGTAGTCTGATGGTTCTTTATATCAATCATGTGGTGAGTTCCTGCCTTGGAATATATTGCATAGTTCCTTTTCCATGTTCACTACCTCTTAAATAATTGAGATATTTAAGAGAACTGTCTGCTTCTTTTCCCAGAAGCAAGAAATGGATCTAATTTGGAAGAGGCTTCCAAATAAACAGTGGCAGGTACTACCAAAAGCAATCTACAGGTTTAATGTGATCCTTATCAAATGACCCATGACATTTTTCACAGAACTAGAACAAATAATCCTAAAATTCATATGGAACCATAAAAGATCCAGAATTGCCAAAGCAATCCTGAAGAAAAAGAACAAAGCAGGAGGCATAACCCTCCCAGGCTTCAGACAATATTACAAGCTATAGTAATCAAAACGGCCTGGTATTGGCACAAAAACAGACATATGGATCAATGGAACAGAATAGAGAGCCCAGAAATAAACCCACACACCTACGGTCAATTAATCTTCAACAAACCAGGCAAGAATATACAATGGGAAAAAGACAGTCTCTTCAGCAAGTGGCGCTGGGAAAGTTGGACAGCCGTGTGTAAACCAGTGAAGTTAGAATACACCCTCTCACCATACACAAAAATAAACTCAAAATGGCTTAAAGACTTAAACTTAAGACATGACACTATAAAACTCCTAGAAGAGATCATAGGAAGAACATTCTCTGACATAAATCATACCAATGTTTTCTTAGGTCAGTCTCCCAAGGCAATAGAAATAAAAACAAAAATAAACAAATGGGACCTAATTAAACTTACAAGCCTTTGCACAGCAAAGGAAACCATAAACAAAACAAAAAGACGACCTACAGAATGGGAGAAAATATTTGCAAACGATGCGACTGACAAGGGCTTAATTTCCAAAGTATACAGACAGCTCATACAACTCAACAACAAAAAACCCAACATCTGAATCCAAAAATGGGCAGAAGACCCTAAATAGACATTTCTCCAAAGTAGACATACAGATGGCCAATAGGCACATGAGAAGATGCTCAACATCACTAATTATTAGAGAAATGCAAATCAAAACTACAATGAGGTACCATCTCACACCAGTCAGAATGGCCGTCAGTAAAGAGTCTACAAATAACAAATGCTGAAAAGGGTGTGGGAAAAAGGGAACCCTCCTACAATGTTGGTGGGAATGTAAGTTGGTGCAGCCACTATACTGGAAAACAGCATGGATGTTCCTCAGAAAACTAAAAATAGAATTAACATATGATCCAGCAAGCCCACTCCTGAGCATATATCCAGACAAAACTATAATTCAAAAAGATACATGCACCCCTATGTTCATAGCAGCACTATTCACAGTAGCCAAGATATGGAAAAAAACTAAACATCCATCGACAGAGGAATAGGTAATGAAGATGTGATACATTTATACAATGGAATACTACTCTGCTATAAAAAAAGAATGAAATAATGCCATTTTTAGCAACATGGATGTAACTAGGGATTATCATACTAAGTGAAGTAAGTCAGAAAGAGAATGACAAATACCATATTATGTCACTTATATGTGGAATCTAAAATATGATAAATGAACCTATCTATGAAACAGAAACAGAATCATGGACATAGAGAACAGACTGATAGTTGCCAAGGGAGAGGGCGTTGGGGGAGGGATGGGGTGGGAGGTTGGGGTTAGCAGACGTAACTATTATATATAGAATGGATAAACATCAATGTCCTACTATATAACACAGGGAACTATATTCAATATCCTATGATAGGGACTTCCCTGGTGGTGCAGTGGTTAAGAATCCGCCTGCCAATGCAGGGGACACGGGTTCGATCTCTGGTCCAGGAAGATCCCACGTGCCGGGGAGCAACTAAGCCCATGCACCACAACTACTGAGCCTGCACTCTAGAGCCCATGCGCCACAACTACTGAGCCCACATGCCACAACTACTGAAGACCGCGTGCCTAGAGCCTGTGCTCCACAACAAGAGAAGCCACCGCAGTGAGAAGCCCATGCACCACAATGAAGAGTAGACCCCGCTTGCTGCAACTAGAGAAAGCCCGTGTGCAGCAATGAAGACCCAACACAACCAAAAATAAATAAATAAATTTATTAAAAAATATATATATCCTATGATAAACCGTAATGGAAAAGAATATTTAAAAATATATATGTATAGGGCTTCCCTGGTGGCGCAGTGGTTGAGAGTCTGCCTGCCGATGCAGGGGATACGGGTTCGTGCCCCAGTCCGGGAAGATCCCACATGCTGCGGAGCAGCTGGGCCCATGAGCCATGGCCATTGAGCCTGCACGTCCGGAGCCTGTTGCTCCGCAACAGAAGAGGCCACAACAGTGAGAGGCCCACGTACCGCAAAAAATATATATAGATATGTATAACTGAATAACTTGGTTGTACAGCAGAAATTAACACAACATTGTAAGTCAAGTATACTTCATTAAAAAAAAAACACTTGCAGAATGAAACAATGGCAGTAGGTGTGAAGAGTTCTTTGAACACGTGAAGTGTTACTCTCATTCTTTAGGGTACTATGATCTGGTCAAGCCCAGCAGTCTAGTATCATGCATCTGGTAACCCTCCTTCAGATGCATCTTGCATTCATGGTGGATTTGGAGGGAAGTGTCACAGTGTGGAATTGTTGGGATGAGGATGTTCTGGAGATCCTCACCATGCCTCAGGCCTGTTTTTCCCTGGAAGCCTTTCTCACAAATTATGGCCCATTGCTGATGGTAAGTGAACCCTGCATCCTGAGGGGGCCCACAAAACAAAATGCCTGCTGCGTTGACAAACGTTGTTGGCCCTATTACATCACAATCTGTCTTCTTTGAGTTATTCTTATCACATACCCTGAGGGTCACAGTATACCAATGAATGTTGGCCATGCAAACTTCCATACCATCTTGGCCTCTGATCTGCTTCAAGTACATTTCCCCAGTCATTCTTCTAAAAAAAATTTTCTCTGAATTATTTCATACCTATGTCTCTTCTTTCAAGTGTGTATTATTGTATAGTACATGAACTTGGACATGGACTATGTGTGGACAAGGCAGTATGGTTTTGGGGACACTCTGAGATAAAACCATAGTATTGATGTAACAATGAGTGAGTAATTTTCCTTGAGAAGAGTGCTTTGGTGCTTAGAAAGTATTATTTCTTGGGATTATCCCAACAACTTTGTGAGGCAGGCTGGTCAGAGTTGTTTTTTTGTTTTTTTTGTTTTTGGCTGCATTGGTTCTTCTTTGTTGCACGTGGGCTTTCTCTAGTTGCAGCAAGCAGGGGCTACTCTTCGTTGTGGTGCACGGGCTTCTGCATGGTGGTGGCTTCTCTTGTTGCAGAGCATGGGCTCTAGGCACGCCGTCTTCAGTAGTTGTGGCACCTAGGTTCAGTAGTTGTGGCGCACGGGCTCTAGGACGTGCAGGCTTCAGTAGTTGTGGCGGGCGGGCTCTAGAGTACAGGCTCAGTAGCTGTGGCGCACAGGCTTTGTTGCTCTGTGGCATGTGGGATCTTCGTGGGCCAGGGATCGAACCCGTGTCCCCTGCATTGGCAGGCAGATTCTTAACCACTGCGCCACCAGGGAAGTCCCTGGTCAGAGATTTTAATCTCCATTGTGTGATTAAAGAAATAGTAGCATATCTTGCAGCTGACAGTACTGTCTCCTGTATAGTTTAGGATTTCATGTCTCTTTCCATTGACATGATAGTGATGCTTTGGTTTCAGGTAGGCAATTGTGAAGGTGACATCTACACATGGACAGGGCCTGAGTTAAGGAAAGTTTCTAAAGTTAATGCATTTAGGGACTTCCCTGGTGGCGCAGTGGTTAAGAATCCGCCTCCCAGTGCAGGAGACACGGGTTTGATCCCTGGTCAGGGAACTAGATCCCACATGCATGCCGCAACTAAGAGTTCACATGCCACAACTGAGGAGCCTTCGAGCCACAACTGAGGAGCATACATGCTGCATGCAACTAAGACCCAGCACAACCAAAATAAATAAATAAAATAAATTTTTAAAAATACTTTGGTTGTTTAGTGCAGGATTAGTTGTAATTGCTGTTTAAATTACTAGGGTATAGCCACGTAATGGACTATTGTGCAACTGGATTTTTTTTTTTTAACATGGGCGAATTCTGATTAGAAAAGAAGTTATTTCCAGTGTTTTTGAGGCAAAATAAAGTTTTTAAATATACATAATTAATATATAATTAAGCTTAGCAGATTTTCTTTCATATTAAAAAAATAAATTTATTTATTTGTTTTATTTTTGGCTGTGTTGGGTCTTTGTTGCTATGCGTGGGCTTTCTCTAGTTGCAGCAAGTGGGGGCTACTCTTCGATGCAGTGTGCGGGCTTCTCATTGTCATGGCTTCTCTTGCTGCAGAACATGGGCTCTAGGCGTGCGGACTTCAGTAGTTGTGGCACGCAGGCTCTAGAGCGCAGGCTTAGTAGCTGTGGTGCATGGGCTTAATTGCTCCACGGCATGTGGGATCTTCCCAGGCCAGAGATCGAACCTGTGTCCGCTGCATTGGCAGGCAGATTCTTAACCACTGCACCACCAGGGAAGCCCTCTTTCATATCTTTTGCGCTCTGATTCATATGTAATAAAACTTAGACTACTCTGAAACATAAAGACCTATTTCCTTTTAATAATTTTATATTTTTCCATTTATATAAAAGTCTTTTAAAATCAATTTTCTAAATTGAAGTGCAGTTGATTTACAACGTTGTGTTAATTTCTGCTGTACAGCAAAGTGATTCAGTTATACATATATATAGATTCTTTTCTTAATATTCTTTTCCATTATGGTGTTTTTTTTTTTTTTTTTGGCTGCGTTGGGTCTTCATTGCTGTGCACAGGCTTTCTCTAGTTGCAACGAGTGGGGGTTACTCTTCGTTGTGGCAGGTGGGCTTTTCATTGCAGTGGCTTCTCTTGTTGCGGAGCACAGGCTCTACGCACGCGGGCTTCAGTAGTTGTGGCACATGGGCTCAGTAGTTGTGGCTCGCAGGCTCTAGAGCGCAGGCTCAGTAGTTGTGGCACATGGGCTCAGTTGCTCTGTGGCATGTGGGATCTTCACGGACCAGGGCACGAACCTGTGTCCCTTGCATTGACAGGCGGATTCTTAGCCACTGTGCCACCAGGGAAGTCCCTCCATTATGGTTTATCGTAGGATATTGAATACAGTACCCTATGCTATATAGTAGGACCTTGTTGTTCATTCATTCTATGTATAATAGCTTTAAAGTGCTAAACCCTACCTCCCACTATATCCCTCCTCCAATCCTCTGACACTTGGCAACCACCAGTCTGTTCTCTATGTCCATGATTCTGTATCTATTTCATAAATAGGTTCATGTGTGTCATATTTTATATTCTACCTATAAGTGATAACATATGGTATTTGTCTTTCTCTTTCTGGCTTACTTCACTTAGTATGATCATCTCTACTTGGATCCATGTTGCTGAAAATGGCATTATTTCATTCTTTTTTATGGCAGAGTAGTATTCTATTGTATATATGTACCATGTCTTCTTTATCCATTCCTCCATTGATGGACATTTCTGATGTTTCTATGTCTTGCCTATTCTGAATAGTACTGCTGTTAACATAGGGGTGCATGTATCTTTTTGAATTATAGTTTTGTCTGAATATATGCGTAGGACTGGGCTTGCTGGATCATAAGGTAATTCTGTTTTTAGTTTTCTAAGGAATGTAAACACTGTTTTCCATGCTGATTTCCAATATAGTTGCTGGAACAACTTACATTCCCACTAACATTGAAGGAGGGTTACCTTATCTCCACACCCTCTCTAGCAATTGTTATTTGTAGACTTTTAAAAATGGCCATTCTTTCCGGTATGTGTTGGTACCTCATTGCAGTTTTGATTTGCATTATCCTAGTAATTATCGACCTAGAGTATCTTTGGTAAACTTTTGTTTTCAACAGGGCTAGTAAACTTAACCTTTAGAAATTCGTTTCTTGAAGGTTGGTCCTCTTTTGAATTCCTTTTCGATTACCTGCCCCAGGACATTTCTTAAGGGCAGGCGTCATTTACAGCCCCACAGGCCTTGTGAATATTGAGGGCACAGTAGGCACCGGTTTTCAAGTTGCTGTTACAAGAAATGGCCACAAGGTGGCAGCATTTCTTCCTGCCCAACTCGTAACTCGGGCAACCAGAGCCTTAGGGAAAAGTCCTGTACCTGGGTTGTAAATTAGAGTGGGCTGTGCCAGAACAAACACCCCAGGGCTTGTGTCTCTTCACATCTTTCCCCTTAGCCTTCACCCTCCAGGCAAACCCCCACCCCTGAAAAACCGCCTCACTGAGGGTGCTGTCATCCGTAGGTGGGGCAACTCAAAGGAAGGAGGCTGGAGGTGGGAACCGCTCACCAGGAGACGTGAAACCAAGAGACACTATTGCTGCCCAGAGGGTCCACCGTCCTTTGGGTGCACTAGGCTTCATGTAGCTGTTGGAGGGTCCGGCTGGATCTGGAGACTGTCGTCCCATTCAGAGGGGACCAGGCACTTCAGGTGCAGGGGGGGCGCTTTTGCTGGCACATCCTCCCCAGCTTCCCAGACAGTCCAGCACTGGGACCCAAGACTGCTCTGGCTCTAGGCATGTGACACCAATCCAGTTCAACGAGGGCTGATGGGCATATAATACGCTCTTCTTTCCTTCTTTTTTTCTTTTTTTTTTTTTGTTGTTGTCGTTGTATTCTTTAATTGAATTTTTATCTTATATTGGCATATAGAGGATTTCCTGTATTGTGTTTGTTTTCAGTGTGCAGCAACATGATCATGTATACCCATACATGTGTCTGTTATTTTTCCAGATTCGTTTCCCACACATGTAAAGGTTATTGCAGATGCTGAAAGGGCTCCTCGTGCTCTACAACAGGTCCCTGTTGGTTATCTGGTTTACCTATCTTAGTGTGTGTATGTTAACCTTAGCCTCCCAATTTATCCCTCCTCATCCCAACTTTCCCCTTTGGTAACCATAGTTTGTTTTCTAAGTCTCTGAGTCTGTTTCTGTTGTGTAAATTAGTTCATTTCTATCAATTTTTAGATACCACGTCTAAGTGATATCCTGTGATGTTGGTCTTTCTGTGTTGGACTCAACTCAGTTAGTATGATTATGTCTGCCTCCATCCATGTTGCTGCAAATGAAATGATTTCATTCTTTTTGATGGCTGATTAATCTTCCGTTGTATACATGTACCACATCCTGTGTATCCATTCATCTGTCGGTGGACATCTTGGTGGCTCCCGTGTTTTGGCTATTGTACATATGCTACACTGAACATTGGCGGGCATGGGTGTTTTCGAGGGCTTCTTTCCTCCAGGTATATGCCTTGGAGTGGGACTGCCAGATCATATGGTAGCTCTCTTTTTGATTTGGCAAGGAACCTCCACACTGTTCTCCATAGTGCCTGCGACCAGTCTCCATTCCCAGCAACAGCGCTGGAGGATCCCTTTTCTCCACGCCCTGTCCCGCAATCATTCTTTGTAGACTTTTGATGAAAGCCATTGTCACTAGTGTGAGGTGATACCTCGTTGTACTTTTGATTTGCCTTTCTCTACTTATTAGCGATCTTGAGCATCTTTTCCTATGCTTTTGTTTTCAACAGTGGGAGTAAAATTGCCCTCTTGGAATTGGCTTCTAGAAAGTTGGCCCTGCTTTGAATTGTTTTTTGATTACCTACCGCAGGACGTTTCTTTCTTTCTTTCTTTCTTTCTTTTTTTTAGGTTTTTTTATTATTATTTTGAATATTTGAATTTTATTTTTTTATATAGCAGGTTCTTATTAGTTATCTATTTTATACATATTAGTGTATATATGTCAATCCCAATCTCCCAATTCATCACACCACCCCCCACTCCCCCCGCCACTTTCCCCCCTTGGTGTCCATACATTTGTTCTCTACATCTGTGCTGCAGGACGTTTCTTGAGGGCAGGTGTCATTTACAGCCGCTCAGTCCTTGTGAATATTGAGTGTCCTATAGGCACCTGCTGTCAAGTTGTTGTTATGGGAAATAGCCACAAGGTGGCAGCATTTCTTGGTGCTCAACTCTGGTAACTCGGGCAATCGGGGCCCTATGGAAAAGTCCTGTTTCTCGGTTGTAAATTAGAGTGGGCTGGGTGAGAACAAACACCCCAATGCTTGTGTCCCTTGCCATCTTTCCCCTTACCCTTCACCCTCCAGACAAACCCCAATCCCTGGAAAACCGCCTCGCACAGAGTGTTGTCATTTTTCGGTGGGGAAACTCTAAGGAAGGAGGCTGGAGGTGGGAACCCCTCGCCAGGAGACGTGAGACAAGGAGACCCTCTTGCAGCCCAGAGGGTCCACCGTCCTTTGGGTGCACTAGGCTCTGTTTAGCTGTTGGAGGGCCCTCCTGGATCTGGAGATTGTGGTCCCATCCAGAGGGGACCAGGCACTCCAGGTAAAAGGGGTTCTCATTTGCTGGCACATCCTGCCCAGCTCCCCAACAGTTTGGCCTTTGGACCCAAGACTGCTCACGCTCCAGGCATGTGACACCATTCCGGTCACCGAGGCCTGCCCAGAATATAGTAGAATATAGTAGACACTTCTTTTCTTTTTCTTGTCTTTAATTGAATTTTTATCTTATATTTGAGTATAGAGGATTTCCAATGTTTTGTTTGTTTTTGGTGTGCAGCACCTTGATTCAGCTATACCCATACATGTGTCTGTTGTTTTGTGGATCTTTTTCCCACATATATCAAGGTTATTTCAGAGTGTCTAACAGGGGTCCCCGTGCTATACAATAGGTCCGTGTTGATATATCTAGTTTACCTATCTTAGTGTGTATATGTTAATATTAGCCTCCCAATTTATACCTCCTCACCTCCTCAACTTTCCCTTTTTTTAACCATAATTTGTTTTCTATGTCTGTGAATTTGTTTGTTTTGTAAATTAATTCATTTTATTTCAGTTTTTAGATACCACCTCTATGTGATATTGTGTGATATTTTTCTGTTTCTGCCTCACTCCACTTAGTATGATAATGTCCAGGTCCTTCCATGTTGCTGCAAATGGCATGATTTCATTTTTTTTCCAGCTGATTAATCTTCCACTGTATACATGTACCACATCTTTATCAATTCATCTGTCGGTGGACATTTTGGTGGTTCCTGTGTCTTGGCTATTTTACATTGTGTTGCAGTAAACGTTGGGGGCATCGGTGTTTTGGAGTGATGGTTTTCTCCGGGTATATGCCCAGGAATGGGACTGCCGGATCATATGGTAGCTCTCAATTTTTAATTCTTTAAAGAACTTTCATAATGTTCCTTATCGTGGCAGTACCAATATTCTTCCCCACCAACAGCGTAGGAGGGTTCCCATTTCCCCATGCCCCCTCTGGCATTTAATGTTTGTAGAGTTTTGGATAATGGCCATCTTTCTAGTGTTATGTGATATCTCATTGTTGTTTTATTTTGCATGTCTCTTACAGCAATTTGAACATTGTTTCATATGCCTGTGTCTATCTCTATGTCTCTTTTGGAGAAATGTCTATTTCTGTCTTCTGCCCATTTTTTGATTGAGTTGCTGTTTGGGTTTTTTTGCTTGTTTTTTTGGTTTGTTTTTAATTGAGCAGTATGTGCTATTTGTAAATTTTTGATATTAATCCTTTGTGTTCGAATCATTTTCAAATATTTTCTCCCATTCTGTGGGTTTTGAATTTAATTCGGTCCCATTTGATTTTTTTGTTGTTGTTCCCATTAATCTAGGAGATGGATCAAAAACCTTATTGCTGTGATTTCTTTCAAAGTGTTCTGCGTATGTTTCCTTCTGAGTTTTATAGTATCTCATCTTACATCTAGGTTTTTAATCTATTTTATTTTTTTTGTATGGCGTTAAAGAAATTCTGATTTCATCGTTTTACATGTAGCTGTCTTGTTTTCCCAGCACAAATTATTGAAGATACTGTCATGTCGCCATTGTATATTCTTGCCTTCTTTTCCTAGATACACAGACCATATGTGCATGAGTTTATTTTTGGGCTTCCTATCCTATTCCATTGATGTACATTTCTGTTTTTGTGGCAGTACTATACTCTCTTGATTACTTTAGCTTTGTAGTATTGTTGAAGTCAAGGACCCTGATTCCTCCAGCTCCCTATTTTTTTCTGAGGATTGCTTTGGAAATTCTGGGCATTTTGTGGCTCCATGTAAATTTTAGGATTATTTGTTCTAGTTTTCTGAAAAATGTTATGGGTAATTTGATAAGGATTGAAATAAGTCTGTAGATGGTTTGGGTAGTATGGAAATTTTAACAGTATTCAATCTTCCAATTGAAGAGTATGGGATATCTGTCCATTCCTTTGAATCATCTTCAGTTTACAGTGTTTTATACTTCTCAGCATCTAAGTGTTTCACCTCCTTGATCAAGTTTTTCCTAAGTACTTTTGAATGCAATTTTAAAAGGGAATTTTTTTTTAACTTTTTCTTTCTGATATTTTTAGTGTAAAAAATGCATTAGATTTCTGTATGTTAATCTTGTATCCTGCTACCTTAATGAATTCGTTTATCAGTTCTAATTGTTTTTGCAAGGAGTCTTTTGGGTTTTCTATATAGCATATCATGTCATTTTCATATAATGACAATTTTACCTCTTCCCTTTTAATTTGGATACCTTTTATTTTTTTCTTATCTGATTGCTGAGGCTAGGGGTTCTACTACTATGTTGAATAGAAGTGATTAGAGTGAACATTTTTGTCCTGTTCCAGCTTTTAGGCAGAAGACTTTCAGGTTTTCACCACTGAGTATTATGTTGGCTGTGGGTTTGTCCTAAATGTCTTTTATTATGCTGAGATATGTTTCCTCTATACCCACTTTGGTGAGTTTTTATCATGAATGGATGAATTTTATCAAATACATTTTCTGTATCTATTGAGATAATCATGTGGTTTTTGTCTTTTCTTTTGTTGATGTGCTGTATCACTTTGATTGCTTTGCATTTGTTGACACTGGGATGGATCCAACTTGATCATGGTGTATGATCATTTTTATGTGTTGTTGGATTTGTTTTGCTAATTTTTGTTTAGGATTTTTGCATCTATATTCATCAAAGATATTGGCCAGTAATATTCTTTTATGATAGTGTCTTTGTCTTGTTTTGGTATCAGGGTGATTGTGGCTTAACAGAATGACTTTGTCTGTGTTCCCTCCTCTTCAGTCTTTTTGAAGAGTTTGCTAAAGATCAGTATAAGTTCTTCTTTGTATGTTTGATAGGATTTCCCAGTGAAGCCATCTAGTCCTGGACTTTTGTTTGAAGGGAGTTTTTTAAATTACGGATTCTGTTTCACTTCTAGTGATTGGTCTGTTCAAATTATCTATTCTTTTTTAAAAATAAATTTATTTATTCATTTATTTAATTTTTTGGCTGCATTGGGTCCTCGCCGCTGCACACAGGTTTTCTCTAGTTGCTGAGAGTGCGGACTTCTCATTGCAGCAGCTTCTCTTGTTGCGGAGCATGGGCTCTAGGTGCACAGGCTCAGTAGTTGTGGTGCATGGGCTTAGTTGCCTCAGGGCCTGTGGGATCTTCCTGGACCAGGGCTCAAACCTGTGTACCCTGCACTGGCAGGCGGATTCTTAACCACTGCGCCACCAGGGAAGCCCCTATCTATTTCTTCTTGATTTAGTTTTGGTGGGCTGTATATTTCTAGAAACTTGCGCATTTCTTCTAGGTTTTCCAATCTCTTGGCATATTACTGTTCATAGTATTTTCTTACAATTTTTTTTTTGTTTTGTATCTGAGGTGTTGGTTGTTATTTCTCCTCTTTCATTTCTTATTTTGTTTATTTCAGTCCTCTCTCTTTCCTTCTTTGTTAGCCTGGCCAGAAGCTTGTTAATTTTTTTTTATTCTTTCCAAAAATAAGCTCTTGGTTTTATTGATTTTTTATTGTTTTTTATGTCTATTTTATTTATTTCCTCTCTGATCTTTACTATTTCCTTCCTTCTGCTGACTTTAGGTTTTGTTTGTTCTACTTTTACTAATTCTTTTAGGTGGTAGGTTAGGTTATGTTAGGTTTTTCTCATTTTTTGAGGAAGGCCTATAATGCTATGAACTCCCCTCTAAGAACTACTTTTGCCGCATCCCATAGATTTTGTATGGTTGTGTTCTCATTGTCAGTTGTCTCAGGTATTTTTAAATTTCCTCTGGTTTCATCGTTGACCCATTGGTTTTTTAGTAGCATGTTGTTTAGTCTCCATGTAATCCTTTTCCTCCTTTCTCTTTCTGTGGTTGATTTCTAGTTTTATGCTGTTGTCATTAGAAAAGGTGCTTGAAATAATTTCTATCCTCTTAAATTTGTTGAGGCTTGTTTTGTCACCTAGTAGGTGGTCTGTCCTAGTGCACTTGAAAAGACTATGTATTCTAGTTTTTTGGATGTATTGTCCTGAAACTATCAATTAACTCTAACAGTTCTATTGTGTCATTTAGGGTCTCTGTTGCCTTATTTTTTTAATATAAATTTATTTATTTATTTTTATTTTTGGCTGTGTTGGGTGTTCGTTTCTGTGCGAGGGCTTTCTCTAGTTGTGGCGAGTGGGGGCCACTCTTCATTGCGGTGTGCAGGCCTCTCACTGTCGTAGCCTCTCTTGTTGTGGAGCACAGGCTGCAGACGCGCAGGCTCAGTAGTTGTGGCCCACGGGCCCAGTTGCTTTATGTGGGATCTTCCCAGACCAGGGCTCGAACCCATGTCCCCTGCATTGGCAGGCAGATTCTCAACCGCTGCGCCACCAGGGAAGCCCTCTGTTGCCTTATTGATTTTCTATCTGGAGGATTTCTCCACTGATGTCAGTGGGATGTTTTGGTCTCCTACTATTATTGTGTTCCCATCAATGTTTTCCTTTATGTTTGTTACTCTGTTTTATGAATTTAGGTGCTCCTATATTGGGTGCATATGTGTTAATGAGTGTAATATCCTCTTCTTTTATTGATCCTTTTTTATCATTATATAATGTCCTTCGTTATCTTTTTTTATGGCCTTTGTTTTAAAGTCTGTTTTGTCTGGCATGATTATTGCAACCCCCAGTTTCTTGCCATTTCCATTTGCATGAAATATCTTTTTCCATCCCCTCACTTTCAATCTACCTGTCTCCTTTGCCCTAAAGTGGGTCTCTTGTAGGAAGCGTATTGTAGGTTCTTGTTTTATTATCCAGTCCACCACTCTGTTTTTTGATCAGAGCATTTAGTCCATTGAGATTTGAGGTAATTATTGATAGGTATGTATTTATTAAACCTTGTTTTCTAGTTGATGTATTTCTTCTTTTCTTTTTCTTGTTTTTCCTTTTGTGATTTGATGGTTTTCTTTTGTATTACACTTGAGTTCTCTTCTTTTTCGTGTTTGTGCATCTTCTGTAGGTTTTTGATTTGTGGTTACCCTGGTTTTTGACTATGTTAACTCATTACTTTATGTACTTGCTTTAGACTGATAGTCATATAAGCTCAAACACAGTCTAAAAAAAATCTATATTTTCTTACTCCCTTCCCCCACATTTTATGATTTTGATGCATTGTTTTACATCTTTGTGTTTATCCTTTTGCAGTTTACTGTAGTTATAATCATTTTCATAATCTTTGATTTTTTTAAATTTAGGTACTGGCTTATTTAAGTCATCTACAATCCTTTAATATATTTGCTTTTCCTATTGTGATTTTTCCTTTCCTATCGGTTCTTGCTTCTTTTCTATTTAGAGAAGACCTTTCAATATTTCTCTTAGAAGAAGTTTAGTATTGCTGTATTCTTTTAGTTTTTGCTTGTCTGAGAAATTATTTATCTCTCCTTCTATTCTAAATGATAATCTTGCTGGGTAGAGTATTGTAGGTTACAGGTTTTTCCGTTTTAGGACTTTGACTATATCTTGCCACTCCCTTCTGGCCTGCAACGGTTCTGTAGAGAAATCAGCTGATAACCCTATGGGGATTTCCTTGTAGCTCTTTGTATTTCTCTTGCTGCCTCTAGAACCCTCTTTATCTTCAATTTGCCATTTTAATCATAACATATCTTGGTGTGGGTCTGTTTGGGTTCATCTTGTTTGTGACCTTCTGTGCTTCCTGTACCTGGATATCTCTTTCCTTCTTTAGGTTTGCGAAGATTTTAGCCATAATTTCTTCAAATCCACTTTTGATCCCCTTTTCACTTTCTTCTCCTTCTGGGATCCCAATTATGATTGGCACCTTTTACATTATCCCATAGGTCTTGTATATTGCTTTCATTTTTTAAATTTGTCTTTGTCTGCTCTTCTGATTGATTTCTATTGTTCTTTTTTCCAGAACACTTACTGATTTTTCTGCATTATTTAGTTTGCTGTTTATTGCCTTTAGCTTGGTTTTCTTGTAGGCAACTGAGTTGTCTAATTTCGATTGGCTCCTTTTTACAGTTTCTACCTCCCTATTATAGGAACTGCATTTCTATTGATAGCCTTTCTTAATTCCTTCAGCATTTTTATTGCCTCCCTTTTGAACTTGAGGTCTAATAGACTGGAGGAATCTGTTTCATTGTTCTTTCAGGGGATTTTTCTTGTTCTTTTAATTGGGAGTGGTTTCTCTGCTGCTTCATCTTACTTCTGTTTCTGACTCTGTGAATTTAGGAGAAATAGTTATCTACTGTGGTCTCAGAGGGCTATTTTTATGTGGGAGTGTCCCTGTGTAGCCTGCATGAGTCGAATGTGTTTGATGTGAGGGCTGTCCTCGGTATGGATGCCTGCCATATATTTCTTAAGGGTGTGCTAGCCATTATCCCCTTGACAGGGTGTGTGACTGTTGTGCTGACCAGAGCTTGCACAGGATATTGGGTGCGGGCAACTCTTTGCTCTGTGGTTGTCACAGCCCTCTTGGGGGTAGGGTTTTCTCCCCAGTTGTTGGCATACAAGCCCCCAGATCTGGTTCTAAACTGTAGTTTGAGGTAGGCAGGACTGGAGCACTCCCATCGGGAAAGGAGCCATGAGTACTCCCCTGCAGGAGCTGTCCACCAGGGAGTGCTCTCTGAGATGTTGCCTGTCACCCAGAGTGCACACTCTTGTTGGCATGCCCTCAGCCTCGCCTCAGCTGTGGGAAAGCTGGCAAGGGCGTCCCTTGGGCACTATGCTCACAAAGCTGCCAGGGTAAATCCCCAGAAGCAAGCATCCACCGGGAATAGGCTCAGATTGCGGCCCCACCTCCGCGTGTGGACAACCCACCTTGCGTGCTCCCAGAGCTCAAAGAGGCAGAGCTGTGCCCACTGTGAGCAGAAGGAGTCTGCTGTGGTGGGCCCCGCCCCTCCCTTCATGCATGCTTTTGACAATGTGGCTCCTATGGCGGACCCAGGCTCTGTTGTGCACACACCCCTAATCGTGACCCCGACCATTCTCCAGGCCCTTCAGGCTGTCTCCACGCAGCCAGACCTAGTCCTCACACTGGGTCTGCCCGCTGAAGCCTGAGTTTCAGCACCCAGCCCGTGCGCTCCAGCAGACATGCATCTCAGGCTGGGGAGTGCAGCGAGGGGGCCAGAACCTCTGGGCTGGTCTCTCTGTCCTGCCTGCAGGAATCCAGCTGCTGCACTCTCCTCTGAGCCTCTGAGGCTGCCTATCTGTCTGGGCTGATCTCCCAGCTGGTGAAGAGGGAATATTCCCCCTTTCACAGCTCCCTCCCAGGGGCACAGGTCCCATCCCCAATTCTTTTTCTTTTTTCCTTTTGTCCTACCGGTTACATGGTGATCTTTCTTGCAGCTTTGATTGTATGAGATCTTCTGCCAGTGTTCTGTAGGTATTCTGTGAGAATTGTTCCACATGTAGGTGTATTTCTGATGTCTTTGTGGGGAGAGGTAAGCCCTGTGTTCTTCTATTCTGCTATCTTGATCCAATAAATTCTTACTATATCAGTAAGTGAAATCATGGAGGGGTAACTGGAACCAGCACAGTGCAGAAGAGTCCTAGTGAGGGTGAGAGTGTGAAGTCAGATATTAGAAAAAGAGCACCAAAGAGGGGAAAGTGTAGAAGAGGGCATGTCAGGAGTGGAGAGAGAGCTAAAGAAGCGAATTTGATGGAAATGTGTGAGGAGAGAGTAAAAAAGGAAATACAAGAAGAAGAGATTTTTTTCACAGTTAAAATGAAATGAGACACAAAGTGAGGCAGCTGTAGCTAAGATTAAAAGCAACGCAGGAGTAAATGAATAAGAAGAAGGAAGAGTTGATTCAAAGAATTAGAGGTGGGGGAAGGAATTTTGTGATAGAAAATATGCTAAGGTGAGGGAAGCGAGAGGAGACAAAAATAATAGAACAGCATCAGAAAAGGAATGTGAGAGGAAATGGGTGTGTAAAGTCACGGAGGCAAAAAGACAAGACAGGAGGAGGCCTTTGTAAGGAAATTCAGCCAGTTTACTGATAAGCAGGCACACGTGGATGGGAAACAGGGCAAGGAAAAGAGAGGGATGTGCAGCAGCTGGCACTGCAGTGATGCATTAAGTAGACCTGATGACATTAACGTATGAGACAAGAAGTGAGAACAGGCGCATTAAACCGAACCTCCATAATTTCTAAGCATAGGAAAAGCTGGAAATGGGAACAGAGCAAAGTGAGTACAGAGCCTAGGACAACGTAAGGAAAGAAAGCAATGGATGGTAAGGATACGGGCGGAGAGAGGGGCAGGCTCAGGGGAAGGACAGAGGAGGGGGGACAGGACAGGAGCTGAGCAATAAAGAATCAATGTCAAGCAAAGACAATATAGCCACCCCTCCACTTTTGCTGTTGGCTGGTGCTGCTCAGGCAGTTGACCTGCATTGGGTGATTTCGGCCTCTAGAGGCCGGTCTTTGGGAGGAGAGGCAAAAGCCCTCACCACGGTCAGGCACGTGGGTGGAGGCAGAGCTGGTTGAACCTGGGGATTCTGACGACAGCAACGTTGACCAAATTGCTATATAACCCCTCAGAAAGCATCTATGACAACTAGAATAAATAGAGGTCAGAGAGCAAAGGTGGAACAATTTACAAAGTTTCAAGAGTAGGATGGCTTTAGAAAACAGGAAAAGAAATAAAAAGAATGCAATGGTCTTAGTAGGAAAAGAGAAGAATGGTTAAGAAAAGGTAGTGAGAGAATAAAAATTGACATGGGTTAAACAAAGAGAACAATGAGAAAAATAGAAAGTAAGATAATACGTGAGAAAGATGACAGAGAATACTCAAATGGAAGGAGAATGAAGAGAACATTTTTAAAGGTTTTGAAAGAGAAATGAGAGAAGGGGCTTCCCCAGAAGTGTATCCCTAGATCTCCAGCTCAGGCCTGAGAAGAGAGACTTGGCTGGCTGGTGTCCCTGAAGCTGAGAATGCTATGGAGAGTGATCACATGGTCCGGGGGACAGGAGGGCAACCTCATCCCACAGTGGGATGTGATTATCGTGTCACCCAAAGTGGATCTTACCAGATCATGGTAAGGTCTCTAACATCACGTCAAATTAGCCTATGGTGAATTAGCCTGCCAAAAAGCCTACTGTGAAATATAGAAGCTAATTACATTTTGGGGACACCACCTTTTCCAGATGTGCATGTTGTGTGAATGAAAACTCTGATATAAACTCAGGATGTAAGTCTATTCTGTTGAAGCAGTACGTTACAAGTCAACTTGATGAAATGCAATATACAATTTTTAAAAATGATTAGCTAACTTCTGCAAATATATGAACTATTTAAAGGAAAATGAAATAGATTCTAGTATGGCATTTAAATATCTACCACAATTATTTAAAGGAATATTCATTTATGGTATACATATAGGTATAACTGAATCACTTTGCTGTACAGCAGAAATTAACACAACATTGTAAATCAACTATACTTCAATAAGAAAATTGCACAAGGAGAATATTCGTGTATGTGGATAATGACAGAAAAATGTAAACAAGGTAATATTGGAGTGGGCAATCCATAAGTTTGTCGACTTATTTTTTTTATAAATTTATTTATATTTTATTTTTGGCTACGTTGGGTCTTCGTTGCTGCACGCAAGCTTTCTCTAGTTGCGGCAAGCAGGGGCTACTCTTCATTGTTGTGCACGGGCTTCTCATTGCAGTGGCTTCTCTTGTTGCCTAAGCATGGGCTCTAGGCACTCTGGCTTCAGTAGTTGTGGCTTGCGGGCTCTATGGCACAGCATGCGAGCTTAGTTGCTCCGCAGCATGTGGGATCTTCCCAGACCAGGGCTCGAACCCATGTCCCCTGCATTGGCAGGCGGATTCTTAACCACTGCACCACCAGGGAAGTCCCGATACTATAGTTTTTAAACTATAGTTGATTTACAATGTTCTGTTAGTTTCAGGTGTACAGCAAAGTGATTCAGTTATATATGTGTGTGTGTGTGTATATACATACATATATATATATATATAAAAATATGTGTATACATATACACACACACCTTTTCAGACTCTTTTCTATTTATTAGAAGATATTGAATATGGTTTCCTGTGCTATACAGTAGGCCCTTGTTCTTTTTTTTATATATAGTAGTGTATATATTTTAATCCCAAACTCCTAGTTTATACGCCTTCCCCTTTCCCCTTTGGTAACCATAAGTTTGTTTTTGATGTCTGTGAATCTATGTCTGTTTTGTTAAAGAGTTCATTTGTATCACTGTTTTCAATTCCACATATAAGTGATATCCTAGGATATTTGTCTTTCTCTGACTTACTTGACTTAGTGTGATCATCTCCAGGTCCATCCATATTACTACAAATGGCATGATTTCATTCTTTTTTTATGGCTGAGTAATATTCCATTTTGTGTGTGTGTGTGTGTGTGTGTGTGTGTGTGAGATATATGTATATGTCATCTTCTATATCCATTCATCTGTTGATAAACATTTAGGTCACTTCCATGTATGCACTATTGTAAACAGTGCTGCCATGTATGTTGGGGTGATGTATCTTTTCCAATTAGAGTTTTCCGAACATATGATCAGGAGTGGGATTGCTAGATCATATGGCAGTTCTAATTTTACTTTTTTTTTTTTTTTTTTGCGTTACACGGGCCTCTCACTGTTGCGGCCTCTCCCATTGCGGAGCACAGGCTCCAGACGCACAGGCTCAGCGGCCATGGTCATGGGCCCAGCCTCTCCACGGCATGTGGGATCTTCCCAGACTGGGGCACGAACCCGTGTCCCCTGCATTGGCAGGCACACTCTCAACCACTGCACCACCAGGGAAGCCCCTAATTTTACATTTTAAGGAACCTCCATACTGTTCTCTATTGTGGCCATTACCAATTACATTCCCATCAACAGGGTAGGAGGGTTTGCTTTAATGATATTGTATCTTTAATTAAAAGAAATAATGGAGGTTAAAAACTCATTCAAATAAATTTATATAATATTCTTACCAGAATATTGCTTTCAGGAGAATTAACATTTTTCTTTCTTGATGTTGTAAAATGTACCTCAGATTAATTGACATAAACTTGATAAGTAGAATAAAATGAAATATTTAAAAAACATAATTTTACAAAATTGAGTTATTTGTAGCAAGGTGGATGGACCTAGAGACTGTCATACAGAGTGACGTAAGTCAGAAAGAGAAAACAAATACCATATGCTAACACATACACATGGAATCTAAAAAAAAAAAGTTCTGAAGAACCTCGGGGGCAGGACAGGAATAAAGGAATAAAGACGCAGACATAGAGAATGGACTTGAAGACATGGGAGGGCGGAAGGGTAAGCTGGGATGAAGTGAGAGAGTGGCATGGACATATATACACTACCAAATGTAAAACAGATAGCTAGTAGGAAGCAGCCGCATAGCACAGGGAGATCAGCTCGTGCTCTGTGACCGAGGGTGGGAGGGAGACGCAAGAGGGAGGAGATATGGGGATGTATGTATATGTATAGCTGATTCACTTTGTTATACAGCAGAAATTAACACACCAGTGTAAAGCAATTATACTCCAATAAATATGTTAAAAAATAAAACAAAATAAAATAAAAACCATAGATTTAAAAGTAGTAAAATCTGTTAATATGGAAATGAATATGTTTCCGGAGTTACAATGACTTCTAAAAAGAAAAGAAACTGTAGAAAATGTGTGACTTGCTGATAAGAAGGACAAAACCATTCACTCAGAAGCCCAGCTTTTAACTGTACCTCAGTAACTCCTTAAAGGAAATTATCACTTGATAATTTACACAATAGATGTTGAAAGGTATTCAAATAGACTTTAAGGGAGGAAGTTATTACTAGAAATAAAATGTTCAAAATGATAAAATGATCAAAACAGAAAGATATACAAATTGTAAATATTTATAACTCGTTTCAAATATGTGAACCAAAACTTGACAGAAATAAAGGAGAAATACATGAAGCTACTGAAGGGGCGAGGAGTAGAAAGGAAACCACAGGACTGAATGAAGTACAAGGAGATGGTGGAAGAAGCAAGAAGCACAGAAGGACCCGCACTGGGCCACCCAAAACCCAGGAAACTGCTCCAGTAATGGAGACAGGAAAGCACAGGGGCCCAGACCACATGCACGAGCCTGAGCACAGGTACACTCATAGGGAAATGGTAAGCGTGGAGGAGAAGGAGAGGCAGTAAATGGTATCTGCCCTCCTGAAGCCAACTACAAGAGGTAAATTTTACACCACCACGTTAAAAAAAAAAGGACATGAAAAGATCTTCAGCATCCTAATTCTTAGAAAAATGCACACCAAAACGACCACAAGGTATGATCGGGCACTAGTCATCATAAAGTCTACAAACAAAATGCTGGAGAGGGTGTGGAGAAAAGCAAACCCTCCTCTGCTGCTGCTGGGAACGGAAATGGCTACCAGCCACTATGGAGTACACTATGGAGGTTTTATAAGACACTAAAAATAGAGCGATTATAAGATCTGGCAATCCCACTCCTGGGTTTATGCCACGAGAAAACCATCCTTCGAAAAGACACCTGCAGACTTCCCTGGTGGCGCAGTGGTTAAGAATCCACCTGACAATGCAGGGCACACAGGTTCGATCCCTGGTCTGGGAAGATCCTACATGCTGCAGAGCACCTAAGCCCATGCGCCACAACTACTGAGCCTGAGCACCTAGAGCCCGTGCTCTGCAACAAGAGAAGGCACCACAGTGAGAAGCCCACGCACTGCAATGAAGCCCCAATGCAGCCAAAAATAAATAATAACAACATAAAAAAAGAGAGATAGAAAATTAACCCTTTGAAAAGAAGAAAAAGACACCCACAACCAACATTCATTGCAGCACTATTTAAAATACCCGAAGCATGGAAGCACCCAAAATGTCCATCGACATAGGTATGGCTACACAAGATGTGCTACATATATACAATGGAATATTTCTCAACCCTAAGAAAGAAGGAAATCATGCCATTTGCAGCAACATGGATGGACCTGGAGATGATCCCACTATAGTAGTCCCACAGAGAAAGACAAATATCATATGATATCACTTATAGGTGCAAACTAAAACTTGATACCAAGGAACTAATTAACCAAACAGAAACAGACTCCCAGACGTAGAAAACTAACTTAGCGTGACCAAAGGCAAAGTTGGGGTTGGGGGGGAGATAAATTAGGAGGTGTGGATTAAAACATACACCCTAATATATGGGATAATCAACAAGGACCTACTAGAGAGCAAAGGGAACTCTCCTCAACACTCTCTAATAACCTGGAATGGGAACAGAATCCGAAAAGGAATAGAAACATGTATAACTGAATCAGTTGCTGTACACCTCAAACAAACACAGCATTGTAAACCAACTGTACTTCAATAGAAGATACAAATTACATTAGAAGAGAAAAATGAAAACAAGTGCCTACTCTAGTCCCCTCAGGCCTCAGCGGTCTGGGCTGGTGTCACATCCCTGGAACCTGAGCAGGCCTGGGTCCCAAGGCTGGACTGTCGTGGGGCTGAGGGGACTGGGGAGGATGTGCCAGCAAATGAGCCCCCCCGGGGACCTGCAGTGTCTGGTCCACTCGAAATGGGACCACAATCTCCAGATCCAGGCAGGCCCTCCTATAGCTCAACCAAGCCTAGTGCACCCAAAGGAGGGTGGATCATCTGGGCTGCAAGAGCTTTGAAACGTCACCTGGTCTCCACATCTCCTGGTGTTGGGGTTTCCACTTCCAGCCTCCTTCCTTAGAGTCGCTCCAACTACCTAGGACATCACCCTCAGCACAGCACTTTTGCAGGGGTTGGGATTTGACTGGGAGGGTGAAGGGTAAGGGGGAAGAAGTAAAGAGGCACAAGCCCTCGTGTGTTTCTTCTGGCACTTTGCACTCTGATTTTCAACCTGGGAACATGACTTTTGCTAGGCTCAGGTTGCCCGAGTTACCAGAGTCGGGCATGAAGAAATGCTGCCGCCTTGTGGCCGTTTTCCGTAACAACAACCTTAAAACCAGTACTTAGGGGAACTTAATATTCACAAGGCCTGTGGGGCTCTAAATGACCCCTGCCTTCGAGAGATATTGCGGGGTAGGTAATAGAAAAAGAATTCAAAACAGGGCCGACTTTAAGAAGCCAGTTTCAAGAGGTAAAATTATATTCACATTAAAAAAAAAACCCACATGAAATGATCTCAGCATCACTAGTTGTTAGAGAAATGCAAATCAAAACGACAACGAGGTATCATAGGGCACCAATCATCACAAAGTCTACAAACAATAAATGCTGGAGAGGGCGTGGAGAAAAGACATGCCTCCTCCACTGCTGCTTGGAATGGAAATTGCTACCAGCCACTATGGAGGTTTTATAAAACACTAAAAATAGAGAAATCATGAGATCCGGCAATCCCACTCCTGGGTGTATGCCCGAAGAAAACCATCCTTCGAAAAGACATCTGCACCCCAACATTCATTGCAGCACTATTTACAATACCCAAAGCATGGAAGCACCCAAAATGTCCATCGACATAGGTATGGCTACACAAGATGTGCTACATATATACAATGGAATATTTCTCAACCCTAAGAAAGAAGGAAATCATGCCATTTTCAGCAACATGGATGGACCTGGAGATGATCCCACTAAGTCAAGTAGGTCACACGGAGAAAGACGAATATCATATGATATCACTGATAGGTGCAATCTAAAACATGATACCAATGAACTAATTAAACAAAACAGAAACAGACTCCCAGACTTAGAAAACTAACTTATCATGACCAAAGGGGGAAAGTTCGGGTGGGGGGAGCGATAAGTTAGGAGGTTGGGATTAATACACACAGACACACACAGAGATATATGATAATCAAGAAGGACCTACTGGATAGCACAGGGAACTCTACTTGATAATCTGTCCTAATCTATAAGAGAAAAGAATCTGAAAAATAATGGATATACAAATATGTATAATGAATCATTTGTTGTATACCTGAAACTAGCACAACATTGTATATCAACTATACTCCAATAACATTTTAAAATTTTAAAAATAAGTAAGCTTGGGGCTTCCCTGGTGGCGCAGTGGTTGAGAGTCCGCCTGCCGATGCAGGGGACACGGGTTCATGCCCCGGTCCGGGAAGATCCCACATGCCGTGGAGCAGCTGGGCCCGTGAGCCATGGCCGTTGAGCCTGTGTGTCCGGAGCCTGTGCTCCACAACGGGAGAGGCCACAACAGTGAGAGGCTCGCGTACCGCAAAAAAAAAAAAAAAAAGTAAGCTTAAACGCTTTTGTACAGCAAAACGTCCATAAACGAAACAAGACACCATATGGTTTCGGAGAAAATATTTGCATATGATGGAAATTTGAGGGATTAATTCCCAAAATATACAAAGAACTCACACAGCTCAACGTCAAAAAAACAAACAACCCAATTAAAAAATATGCAGAAGACTTAAGTAACATTTCTCCAAGGAAGATATCCTAATTACCAGCAGGCACATGAAAAGACGGCCAACATCACTGATTATTAGAGAAATGCAAATCAAATCCACAATTGATGTATCACCTCATACTCGTCAGAATGACCATCGCCAAAAATTCTACGAATAGGGACTTGCCTTGTGGTCCAGTGGTAAAGAATCTGCCTTACAATGCAGGGGATGCGGGTTCGACCCCTGGTCAGGGAAATAGGATCCCACATGCCTCAGGGCAACTAAGCCCTCGCACCGCAACTACTAAGCTTGCGCACCTCAACTGGAGCGGGCGTGCAGCAAACTACAGAACCCACGTGCTCTGGAACCCACGCACCACAATTACAGAGCCCACACACCCTGGAGCCTGCACGCCACAACTAGAGAAAGCCTGCACGCCACAACTAGAGCAAAGCTCACGTGCCACATGATCCTGCATGCCTCAGTGAAGATCCCGCATGCCACAACTAAGACCTGACACAGCCAAAAATTAAATAAATAAATAAATAATAAATCTTTAAAAAAAGTCTACAAATAATAAATGCGAGAGGGGGTGTGAGGAAAACAGAACCCTCCTGTACTCTTGGTGGAAATGTAAATTGGTGCAGCCACTATGGGGAATGGTATGGAGGTTCCTTAAAAAAGTAAAATAGAGTTACCATATTTTCCAGCAATCCTACTCCTAGGCATACATCCAAAAAAGATGAAAACTGTAATTCAAAAAGATACACCCACCCTAGTGTTCATAGCAGCACTATTTACAATAACCAAGAAATGTCCATGGACAGATGAATGGATAAAGAACATGTGGTATATGTATACAATGGAATATTACTCAGCCATGAAAAAGAATAACATAATGCCATTTACAGCAACATGGATGGACCCAGAGATTATCATGCCGAGAGAAGTGAGTCAGACAAAGACAAATATCATATATCGCTTATATGTGGAATCTAAAAAAGTGATACAAATGAACTTATTTACAAAACTGAAATAGACTCTAGACATAGAAAACAAACTTACGGTTACCAAAGTGGAAAGGAGGGAGGGATAAATTAGGAATTGGGGATTAACAGATGCATACTACTACATATAAAATAAACTGAAAGGACTTACTGTATAGTGCAGGCAACTATATTTAGTATCTTGCAATAACCTATAATGGAAAGAATCTGGAAAAAAAATATATCAATTACTTTGCTGTACACCTGAAACACTGTAAGTCAACTATACTTCACTAAAAAAAAAAAAAAAAAAAGATACGGAGCTCCTGGTCCTCTAACTGGATAATTACTCCGATATTTAAGTTGGTGAAAGTTCACTTAATGAAGCAAGTCACTCCCTAATCTCTTTAAGGTGTCCCCAGTGATGAGAAACGAAGGTCCTTTGCATACTAACATGTTTTATGGGTAATGTAGTAGGTGAGGGCACTCTGCAGTCTTGATCAGAATAAGATTGATCAACCTGAATGACAAATGTCCTACACTGAAATTGTGGCCAAGACCCAATTAGAATCCTTAAGTTCTGTCAGGTTTAGAATCTCCACTGGCAGCTGTGGTGTTTGAAGACTTGTAAGTTCCTGTCTTACTGCGCAGGTTTGTGTTCTTTGTATCTTTTACTAGAACAACATTCTGAGACATGATAGTGAATGACTCAACATGTTCAATAGTCACAGCTGCCAGGCGTGCAGGTACATGGTTTTCCTCTCCCCAGAGCCCTCACCTACCCTGTTATAGGCCTCCTAGGACCTGTAGGGGCCTGAGCCCTGAACAGAGGCACGAGTCTTTCATGGCCCCTGTGGTGTCAACCAGGCTCCCTCCCTCTCTGGGCCTGCTCGACGTCCACTCCAAACTGAATTCCCCATTAGCCCTGCTCCCTGAGACTGTCACAATGGGGGATCAACTCCATGGTTTGGCCAGAAGGAGTCAGACCCATTCTGAGCCACTACAAAGACCTGGCAGGAGCACGCATTTGAAGTACTAAAGCTCACACACCGGAATGACAGTGCCTCACTGCTGGCTGACCTGCCTCTGACTGTGGTCTGGACATCAGGCAGAAATGAGGAGGGAAGGACATTAGAGCAGAGAATAGCAGTGGTGACTACAGTGGGCATGGACACACCAATGTGGCTCCTGCCATCTTAGGGACGAGGACCTTGAGAAGGCATTATTTAGGGCCAATAAGAGGGAGGAAAGAGGACTCTTCCTGGACTCATATCAGCCTGTGTCTCTTCAAACCCCCAATGAAGACCCCTAAGTTGGGAGGTGGGGCCTCTGTGTCAGAGGGGAAGGAAGGCTAGGGGGTCTCTGGGCTATAAGCAGAGAGCCATGGGGGAGAACCTTGTGAGGACCTGAAGGCTGGAGGGCCATGGACTCACCTCTGTTCAGTAGGCTCACCTCCTGTGGAGGCCAAGGGTGGTCTCAGTCAAGGGGGCATCAACCCCCAGCCGTGTAGACCCAGCCAGCAATACAAGATCCAGCTGAGACAGTCTCGAAGCTCACCTCCAGCTACAAATCAGGAAACCCAAACAAGGTGGCCTTGACGCAGGCAGACATTTGGGTTATCTGCACCCAAAATACCTTGACTTAGAAGACAACCCAGTAACCAGAAGCCCCTCAGAACAGCCCAGGCTACAGGAGTTCAGGGCGTCTAGAAACTACTGAGGAAAAGGGCCCCAAGATCCACTCCACCTGGAGCAGTGATGCCATCCTTTCCCAGTTCCTTTCAAAACAAGTGCAACAGGAATGGAGAAATTTGAACACTCAAATTGCCGATAAGGCAGACCTTGAAGAAACCACAGACCCCTGCACCTTGGGTTTCAGGCCCGCCAGCCCCGTCCTGGATGGGGTTCTCACTTCCTTCGCAGCAGCTTTGACGCCAGCAAGCCCCGTGCAGGAGTCAAGGAGAACCCAGCCAGCCCTGTGATCTGGAGCATTCTGTGGGCGCCATGAGACCTCCCAGAGGCTGCAGATCCCATCTCCCCATGGTGCCTGCCAGGCACAGCTGCCACCCTCCAGCTAAGGGAGGGCTGGGCCAAGCCCACATCTCAGACACCAGACAGTGTGTTATCCTTTAATGAAGAGCCAGGTCAGTAGGGCCACCATTCTCCCCGAGGCCCCCCTGCAGCAGACACCCCTCACTCCTGGCTGCCTCGGTGGCAGGGTGGCCCTGAAGCAGCCAGCCCTGCTGAGAGGTCAGTTTGCAGCAGCCTAGGAAAGGCATTCATCTCTCGGACCTAGGAAAATGGCAGCAGCAACATGGCCAGTGGCAGCTAATGAGGTCAGGGATGGTGGAGGAGGAGGGCGGGACAGGAAGTGGGGGCTCTCCTCCTTCCTCTCTGAATCCCCTGGGATAAAGGCCAGTGTTCAGGAGCAGTACAGTCTCCCCAGGGGCTGGAGGCCCTTCCAGCCACTCTCTGGAAGCCCTTAGTCCCCAGTTTCCCTCAGACTAACATCACACAGAAAGTAGCCCGCAGGGTCACTGGCCTCAGGGTCACCACTCCATCAGCCTCAAGGCCCCACGCCTGCGAGATGTCCAGCAGGGCCCAGGCCAGAGCCACCAGGAGATTTGGAGCCACCTTCCGCTAACTCCGCTGGGCAGGCACTACAGGCATCTAAGAAGGTGGTCTCTCCCTCATGGTTCCAGGGCTGCCCAGGCGGGGCTGAGGCACAGCAGGCCAGGGGCTCTCCAAGTCCCTACAGATCTGTGACCTTGTTTTCTACAGCCGCTGCGATCTGCTGGAGCCGATAGCCCAGCTGCATCTTCTGGGCCGTGCCATCTTCCTCCAGGGCAGTGATGATCTGAAACACAGAGACCAACTCAGCAGGGGGAGACCGTCAGCCTGCCGTCTGCCTTTGCCACAGACTTCAATAGGCCTCCACAGCTACTGCAGCAGGTGTGGGTAGGGGCCCGAGAAACCCTGTGAGCTGCCGCACTCACTTCCTCAGGGCCCCCTCGGGGAGGGGATGATGACAGCAGAGTCACTGTGGGGTTTTAAGGATTAGTGAGGTAGGGAATGAAGTACTTTACTCAGTACCTAGCACTCACGGTAATGCATATCACCTCCCCAGTAAAATCGTTTTGAGTGGAGGCCAACTTCACCCACCATGCCGGTCTTCTCCGCCACAAACCCCCGGGAAGCCCTGCTCCACCCATCCTGGCTCCCCCGCCCACCAGGCAACAAGCAGTTCCTAAATTCCTACATGCCGGGTGCTGGACAAGGAGCAGGGACCCAGCAGTGATGACAGGTACGATCCCTGCCCTCGTGGGGCTCACTGGAGGGGAGACAGGTATTGACCAAACACGGACAACTACATAACCACAAGGGGGGCTGCCACAGAGGGAAGGGTGGGAACAGGAGGGGCTTGCCGGCCACGCCTCCACAAGGGGACAGCTGTGTCACACGGCCCCACCTCCCCCACACCGGCACCCACGCTGTTTGGAGCAAGGCACCTGGACTTCACGCTTGCGCATCACTCCTGTGTCAAATGCCTGTCCCCACTCCAGGCCTGAGCCATGAGGCAGGGCCCTCATCGCTCAACAGCAACGGCCACATCCCTGGGGCCATGCAAACATCTGGGTAGATGATTCCAGCAGGCACTCAGTGGGTTGACCGGTGGGCGCTCTGATCCTGAGGCCCAGCCCAGGAATCCCCCAGAAAGCCCCCTTACCGGCTCTGTTGTGCCCTCATCTGCCCCAGACCCTGTGCCCAGACCCTCCTCTCTGGCAGCGCATGCAGCCCAGCCAGGCCCACCCCCCCCAGAGATGGCCTGCACAGCACAGTGCCACATGTGGTCTCAGGTAGGGCTCTGAGGGAGCACAAGGTCGGGGCACAGGTGGCCGCTGTGTGTTCCTCCCAGCACATCCTGCACACCATCTCCAGGCCCTGGTAGATCCCCAGCCATCCATCACCACCACCATGCCCAGGAGCCCGGCTGAGGAGCCCGGATGGGAAGGGCGGCAGCAGGTAAGAGCCGGGCCACTACCAGGAAGCACACCTGAAGAACACTTCCCGAGCACAGGGCTCAGCCCCCCTCCACCACTCTGTGCCTGGGTGAGACCCGAAGGCCCCACACTTGCGTCACAGAGCCAGTCACCCTCTCGCATCATCCTGACCATGCCCAGGTTCTGCCCACCTGGTCATAGTATTTGTTGATATACTTGTAGAGTTCGTGCAGGGCCACTCGCACCCCCAGGTCTCCAGAGTAGTTCTAGGGAGGAGAGACAAGAGGTTACAGAGATAGGGGGTGCTGCCAGCCACCAGAGGAGGCCCAGGACCCCAGGCAAGGGGAGTAGGGAAGAGGGGGCTGGGAGGTAGAGGAAGGAACAGGGCCCTGCATTGGGAAGCAGAGCCCCTCCACAGACAGGGGATGCCAGGCTAGACGTGCTAAGCTGGGGACAGGATAGGACCAAAGGGCCTCCTTGGTGGAGAGAGCCTGGATCTGTAGTTTCACCATGGCCTGGGGTCTCCACTGGGGCTCGGCCTCTCTCCCCCTCCAGGCTCCAGCTGGGACCCTCTGGCATCCCAGGCAATTGCAGAGCCAGGCAGAATAGGTGCTGCTCACAGGCTGTGACCCAGCATAGTTCTGCTGTGATCTCATTCAAGTCTTTCCTGAGGTCACACCCAGGTCCCTCCATGGGGACATCTCTGAACCTCAACCTCCTCTTCAGGACAATGGAGTTGATATCACCTAACTTGTAGAGCTTTAATGGGAATCAAATGAGAAGTAATCAAAGCCCCCACGCACGGCAACACCCCAAAACTGTAGCTGCTATTGTTATTGTGGTTGTGGTCATCATCATCGTGGTTTCAGATTTACATTGTTTATAAATTCCCCGGACTGGACTGTTTGGAGGCTGTTTTAGGAGTAGGTGGGGTCATGTCTATAGTGCCAAGGAAAGCACAGCAGTAGGAAGACATGGACAGGCTGACCCAGGCAGTCCTGGGGCTGAATCCCTGCCACCTCGCTGCCTTGGAACTATGGTCCACAGACCCCGAGGGGCTGCAGAGGGGCTGCAGACATCTAAACACCTGGCTGAGTCAGGCTCGGTGGCAGCTGCCAGGACAAGGCCCCTGCTGCTCTCTGATGAGACACTGGGAGCCCTGGTCTTTTACAGAGGCAGCGGGAACACTGTGCTGAGGCCCCCAGGGCTTCCCTGCAAAGGAGCAGCGTGAAGGGGGCAGGACCCTTGTGGCAGAAGGCCTATGCCCAACCCAAGAAGCAGAAGGAGGGCCATACCCGGGACAGCTCGGCCAGGATGGAGTTCATCTCTTGATCACTGGCGGGGATGGTCTGTCTGATGTCTGCATAGTACCTGCCAGAGATCATGGGTCCGGCAGCCGCTGGGGAAACAAACCCCTCTTC
The DNA here is from genome assembly GCF_039906515.1 of Pseudorca crassidens. NCBI lineage: Eukaryota > Metazoa > Chordata > Mammalia > Artiodactyla > Delphinidae > Pseudorca > Pseudorca crassidens. The sequence continues at coordinate 67,917,284 of NC_090305.1, forward strand.
ACCCCACCAGGCCCACCCCTGGGCCTCTGCTGTAAACACCCACCAATCCGTCCAGCCATTATCCCCCAGATGCAATCCCTTTCCCTTGTACCTTTCCACCATCCGTTTGTACCGGGGAATATCCCGAGCATACAGAAGTTTGTTGATGGGAGAGTCCTGGGTGCCAGCAGGTGAACAGTGAAAGGAAAAGAAGGATGAGAGCTCCTGTTAGGGTGACCAGCTGTCCCAATTTTCCCAGCACTGTTTCAGTTTTAAAACTAAGTCACGAATTACAGGAAACCTCCTCAGTCCCAGACAACCCGGATGGTTGGTCACCCCACCTTATTCCTTCTGTCACCCCTCCCCCAGTGTCCCATCTCTGCTGTCATCACCTTGATCTTCCCCCCATCTCACTCCAAGGTCATCTCTCAGCTCCACGTGCCTCCACCCGGACCTGGCAGGGAACTGGCATGCAGGGTGGGAAGGGTGCAGTGCCGTGTGGAGCCCTAATACTGCTTCTCCAAGTGCTGTTCATTCCCCATGTAATCATTTTAAAAATCAGGAAACTAACCCCGAAATTTAATTAAATTGCCCCAGACCACCTCACTCCTGTGTGGCTGAGCTGGGATTTGAAGCAGGTCTCTCAGACCAGGGCCCACAATCTAACACAGCCAATACATCCTCTACCACCGAACCAGGCTCCAATCCCAGCTCTGTCCCAGTGGCTGTGGGCAGCACACTTCCATTCTCTGGACCTGCTGCCTCATCCTACAGCTGCTGGGAGGGTGAGGCAAGACTGCACTGCCCCCTGTGAGCAAGGGCGTGAGCGCTGGGCCTGAGGCAGGATGCCTGCTTCTCAGCAACTCTCCATGGGTGGCCCTTGGCATCCTGGTTTGCACTATTCCTGAGCTACCCAGGAAGCATCTGCAGTGCTGTTGGGAAGGGGAAGCAGTGTGAAGATCAGGCAGAAGAACCCAGCTACCATACAGCACACACCCTGGAGGTGACCCCTGGGTCCTGGTGTGGCTCTGTGGTTCTCAGCTCATCGCAGGCAGAGTAATGAGCGCAGGCAGAGGAAAAATGGCTTACAAAAGACAGCACTACAGAGTGGAACTTTCCATCTTGTTTCCCCATGGAGAACTCTCACGAGGTCCCAGGCCCAGGGGTCGAGGCTAAGCAGAGTCCGTTATGCAGAGCCACGACAGCCCTGCCTGCTGGGTGCCTGAGCAGTCATAGTGGTGACCCCATATCTGTCACAGGACTCTCTGGGTCCTGACCACTGTGACAACATACCTCCCCCTCTCTGTGCCACCAGGCAGCCCTGACCACCTCTCCTCCATGCTTCCCAGCTCCCCTGTCAGCACACCCCTCCTCGCCTGGCCCTCCCCTAGACTCTGCTCCCTGTACTGCACGGGCTGGCAGACACTTCCACTGCCCTTGGGAATCAAATCTCCGAGGCAGCCTGGAGCTGCTCTGCGATTGTAGAATCCATGGGCTCACCTCCTCCAAGTCTCAGCTCACCACCGCCAGAGGCCCGGGGTGCGTAAGGAACCCCTCCCTCTTCCTCACCCCCACATCCAACCCACAGCTTCTGCCTGCCCTGTACCCTCTAGTCCCAGCATGAACCTGGCCACCGCTCGTCCCAGGGACAACACAGCTTCCTCTCTGGACGCCAGGCTCCAGTCCATCCACTGCATGATTGCCAGGAGGCTCCACCTAACTCTCAGGTCTGACCACCCCCTTTGCCCTCAGGGTGAGCCCTTGCCAAGTGGCCCTGGCCTCCTGCCGCACCGCCAGCACTCTTTGCTCCACTTAACCCTGTGAATCAGCACACGTGCCCCCTGCCCTTGCTCATCCCTGAAGGCTGAGGCACGGCCACCTCCTAGGGAGGCCAGGGACAAAGCCTGTCCCCGGGCCTGCGGTCAAAGGCCTCCTATATCCTCCTACTTGACATCCTCAAGAAGGCCTGGAGTCTGTGCACCACAGCACTCTCCATCCCCGGCTACGCTGCCCCACCCACCTAGACCCTCCCGGTCCACCCCAGCCAGCTCACCCGGCCCAGCTTGTGGTCAGCCAGGGTGCAGGCATCCATGAAGGTCTGTGCAATGACCAGGAACACTGCATCCATGTTATCAGATGTCTGCACGTCGAACACAAACTGCGGGTTTTTTATGATATTGATCCAGAACCTCAGCGGCAAGCTGTGGGCGGGGCAGGTGTGGCCAGTGAGTGTGCTGGGGAGACGGAGAGAAGACCCCGCACATGCTAGGCCCACCCCGCCCCACCCCCACCTGTTGGTCTTCCATATATGGACGGTGTCCTGGTCCGAGATGCCATGCTGCTGGGCCTGCTCATCCAGCAGGTCAAAGAAGTACTTCACAGCGAGCGGCACGGGACGGCTGGTGCTGAGAATCACCTGGAACAGGTCATCCACAAACTTCTGCAGGGTGCCCTGCGGACGAGGGGAAGCACAAGAGATGCAGTCAGCAAGGGGACCTCAGCCCAGCCCAGCCCAGCCCAGCCTCAGATGCCTCGTGACACCAGGCCTGTGCGAGCCCCACATACTCCCAAATCCCACTACCTGTCTCGTCCCTGCCCCCAGCCCCACCTTCATGGACAGCAGGCGGGTCAGGTAGATCTCAGGGATGGCCTTGGCTCGCTCCCGCTCCCCGCCCCGGAGGCTGCCCCTCCGAGGCCTGGGCGGCTCCGGCTCCTCGCTTGGCTTCACCAGGTGCCAGGGCCGGATGCCCCCCTCGTCCACATCCTCCAGCATTGGGGTCCCTGTGCCAAGACCTTACAGCTTGTCACCCCTCATCAGGTGCCCCCTGCCCTAGACCCCCGGGGTCCTGCCAAAACCTGGGAGTGGGGGCACCTGGTTAAGGGCTTCTCTGGGTGGAAGGGAAGTAGACACAAGCCCACCCTGAAGTCCAGAGGACCTTACCCCGTTACTGGAGACTGGGCAAAGCAAGGGTAGAGGACTGCGATGGCAGGGGTGGGGCGGGGGGAGGGTAACTACTCACTCTCTCCAGGGACGTAATCCTGGCTTTCCCGGAGGACATGCTTGGTGAGGCAGGGGACGAGGGCCACAGTTGCTCCGTCTGGGACCTGTGGACCACAGTTGGTGACCCCTCCACCAGCCCACCCCACCACAGCCTTCCCCCAGCTCCCACCCCTCCCACCTTGTAATGCTGCAGGGTGTTCAGGCGCCTCCACAGACCCTGGACCTCAGAAGTCACGTCCTCGTCAGAAAGAATGAGATGCCCGGCCACCCCAGACCGCCATTCTGCAAGGACAAGGTGGGCTTGGTCCAGGGCTTTCAGAATACCCTCCCTGCATTGGAACCTGTCCCCTCTTCTACAAGGACACTGGCCCCTCCATCAGGGGCAACCTCACCCAACTTCTCTGAAGTCCAGAAACAGGGGCCCCTCACCAGGTGACAGGTTGTCCCTGTAGAGGTGTTCCAGAGCCCACCTCCCCTGGGTGATAAGCTGACCCCGCAGAGCTGGTTTAGGGCCAGCCTAGCCCTGAGGGTCCCCAGACCACCCTTCCCCTCTGCCCTCACCGACGTCCAGGGTGCGGGGGTCTGGCCGCTGGGCAAGAGGCACTCCTTTATAAAGCTGGTCCAACATCTTTTCCTTGGCCTGGGAGATGGTGTCACAGTCCAGGACCTTCACAGGCACGCCCTGGGCTTCTCCCGCTCCAGGCCCCACAGCCAGTAGTGCATTCAAGGTCTATGCACGATACGTGGGAGCAGTCAGGGCTCATGCCACATGTGGGATGACCAAGATGCAAGGCCAAGGCCAGGGACAACCCATAAGGAAGCCACTGCCTCTGACCTCCAAGCACCAAACAATCACTCCTCCTTGTCTCTTCACCCGCCTGGCTCCCCAGGGACAGCAGCTCCCTCCACTCTGTGGCCCCAGCACCTGGCACAGAGCACTAGTGTCTGCTGGGTGAATGGCAGAAAAAATGGGAGAGCACAAGTCCCTCTGATCTCTGCTCCTCAGGCTCCCGGCGCAGACAGGCTGAGGCACCTGAGGAAGCCCGCATAAGAAGTGGGGTCTCCACTAGCCAGAGGAGCAGGCCTGGCGGAGCCTGAATGGGATTTTCCCAAAGGACCTCCACGTGGGCCACGAAGGGGAAAGTTTCCCAGAGGGAAACAATGGGCAGGTCTGCCAGGGTGACTCCCAGCTTGGTGGGCACAACCATGCCCCTGGCAGGATGCTAAGACCATGATCAGGCAGACACTCAGGCCCTGACACAGCAAGGACCCGGACGGGCCCCGGGCAGGGTTGGCTGCTCCCTAGACTCTGGATGTGGCCATCCTGACCCCACCCCAAACCTGGGGAACCTCTGAGGTCCTATCTTCAAGATCTGGCCCTCAAGCCTCTATCCTGCAGCCAGCTGGAGGTTAGGCTGGCTCAAACCAGATGCAGACACCCACACAATCATACGTGGTCACCCTCCTCACCTTCATGGGAGACTGACTCACCAGCAGGTTCTCTCTCTCCCCCCCCCCTCCCCCCTCTCCCCCCCTCACCAGGGGACGGTACTCCACGTCCTCTCGGAGCAGGCGGTTGTCATTCAGGGTGTATTTGGCTTTGCCAGTCACACTGTCTACCGGCCCCTTGTCCACTTGATGCTTAATTCCACGGAAAAGCATGTACAGAGGCTCCCCTACCGAGTCCTGGGAGAGTGGCGGGCAGTTAGGACACCCGGGGCAGGGGACAAGCATGGGATGGAGGTGCTGGGGGAGGGGACAGGATGCTGGCCGCAGAAGGCTTAAGGTGGCTGAGGACATACTGGGCAGGGGTGCCCAAGCTGTGCTGGGACAAGAAGCTGTGTGGTTCAGAGTCCTGACTCTCCCTGGAGGGGAGCCCCACCCACCTCTGCCTCACTCACCCTCACGAAAGTGTAGAGGCAGATAGACATCCAGTTGGTGAGCAGCTTCTCCACCACGGTCTCTGTCCTGGGATGACAGGAAAGAGCGGGCAGAGTCAGCAGGTGGGGACCCAGGGCTTTCTATTCTTCAGACCCCAGGCCCCAGAAGGCCTGACCCAGGTCTTGGCTCCAGCTGTCCACAGCCACCTGGCCCCCGTAGCGTCTTACGGGCATACAGACCTGCGCAGCATCAGCTTGGGGTTCTTGGCCACGTACTGGGCCACCAGGTCACTGAGCAGGGTGCGCAGGATGTCAGTGAAGTACTCAAGCTTCCCGTGCAGTGCCACGGTGAGCAGAGATGCCACGTAGGCGCGGTCCCGAGCTGAGAAGGTGCGCTGGCTCTCCAGGGTGTGGATGAACTGGCGCCAGGGAGAGGGGATGGGTGGGTGGGGAGGGCAGATTCAGAAACGGAGGGACTGAGAAGGGATGGGGCTGGAGGGTAGGGGGACCCCCTCCCCACCCCTGGAGGGCCCAGATAGGGGGTGGGGCCGGCACCTTGATGAGGAAGAGCTTGCTGTTAAGCAGGTTGGAGAGCTGCCCCAGCCCTTGTTCCACAGTGGGTCGCCTGCTCTCAGGCACGCCCAAGTCCCGGTGCAAGGGTGACTCCTGGTGCCCAGGGAAGAAGACCCTCTCGGCATACACCTTGTAGTCGAGGAAGGGGATGCCGCTGCCCAGAAGGTCACTGGTAAGATCGGTCATCTCGGTCATAAGGTCTGTTGAGCAGAAGAAGCCAGGTTTGGGCACAGATCCCAAGGTGATGGGAGCAGGCTTGGGCAGAGCCCTGGAGCGTGGGGTCTTCGCAGCCTCACCTGTGAACTCCTTCTTGCAGCGGTCCCGCACGCTGCTCTCCAGATTCTCCAGCTGGATCTGCACCTTCTTATAGTCCCTCAGAGCCTGCTTGCTCTTCCTCCTGCTCAGCACCAAGGTCAGGGCAGGGAAGGCCAGAGGAGGCCCGAGCCCTTGCTGGGTCCCACCGGGCCCAGGCCTGCCCAGGCCAGCACAGTCTAACCCTGCCATGCCCAGCCAAGCCAGGGCCTAGTCAGAATAATTCAGCCTGTCCCATCCCAGGCAAGTCACACCCACCCACGACTCATCTAGCCCAGGGATCAGCAAACTATAACACGGCCAAATCTGGCCCCTGGCCTGTTTTTGTAAATAAAGATTTGTTGGAACACAGCCATGCTCATGTGTTTATATGTTGTCCGTGGCTGCCGCTGGGCTATAATAGCAGAGCTGAGTCACTGCCACCCAGACAGCCTGGCCCACAAAGCCTGAAATAGTTACTCTCCTGCCCTTTATAGGAAGTGTTTGCCTATCCCTGGTCTAGTCTACCCCTTCCCAATCCAGCCACACCTACTACCTGCCCAACCCAGCCACATCTGGCTGCACCCACCTGTACATGAGGACAATGATGATGACACCCAGAGCCAGAAGAGAGGTGCCCACCCCCAAGCCCACCTGGGCTGCCATGGGGAAAGCCACAGGGCTCTCGCCATCGTACTGCACGTGGCCCAAGGAGAAGCGTAGGTTCCCCATCTGCACCTGCACAGGGAGCCACATGTGAGCAAGAGGTCAGCGCACGCCCGATGCCTGCCCCGGCCCAGAACCTGCCCACTGACCGTGAACTCAGGCAAAGCATCAGGCACCTCCCGGAGGGCATGGTGCCGGGGTAGGGGCTGCTCCACGGGGGGCTCGCAGTACAGGTGGTGCCGGGTCAGCGTCTTCACCATGCAGGGGCCGTCCCCTATCATGGCCACCACCTCCTCCTTGGACATTGCAAGGTCCAGATTCTCCCCCTGGAACATGGGGTCACTGACTGATCATTCAGAACTCTTCCTTGAGGGGAGGAGCTGATGGCCACTCAGATCCTATCTCCCCAAATGTGAGACGGATGGTCCTGAGACCCACCCCCAGGAGCAGGGCTGATGGTGCCTCAGCACCTCTTGTCCTGCACATGGGGTGACAGCCCCATGGATGTTTCCCAAGCTGCCCCCTGATCCTTTTCTGCCCCTCCCGATCCTTCTTCCTTGAGTCTTAACTTCTCCGGAGCTAAAAATCTGGAGAATATAAAGCTGTCCCCAAATCCTACGCAGTGACCTAACAAAGCAGAGCCCCTGCTACTGCGTGTGTCAGTACACACGCCAAGTATGTGTCCACATGAGACAGCCTGCCAAATGGGCATCAGCCCAGGCGCCTATTGTGTACCTCGCCGCCACTGCGTGTGCCAAACTATTTACATATCGTTATTCAGACACCTGCCATGGGGTATGTCAGGACCCAGACCACAAGACCTAAGCCCCGGCCAGGTGTGTCTGGCTAGGCACCCTGCCGCCAGCCCCCTCAGCACTCGCCATGTCCATCCACTGGTCCTTACTTTGCAGTCATGCCCCCTGTGCCACACACAGCAGTACCATCCGGCAAAGTGAAGGGTCTTGGGGCCCTGCCAGATCCCACTAGGAGCAGTACCTCCACAGAGAGCACACTCCCAGGCTTGTGCCGGAATGGTGCGGTGGGGTCCCCGGGGTTGAGCGGCTGCAGAGTGGGGTCGGCCTCATAGGAGAAGGGTGTGGGGTTCAGTGTTGCAAAGTCAAAGACCAGGTTTTCAAGGATGAATTCCACACGGACCCAGGGGTCCTCAGGCAGGCCTGGGAGGGCCGGTGTGCGGCACGTGATGAGCTGGGAGTTGTTCACGTGGCAAGGCTCCTCAAACTAGGGCAGAGGGAGGGAGGACAGGGAGGGCCTGCTGAGGGTGCACAAGGGGGGCGTCCAGCAAAGATGGGGACATAGCCTCCACTGGTACCCGCCACCCACAGCTGTCTAGGGGTGGGGGAGGGATGAGGGGCAAGGTGGGCGATGGCTAGCCCAGTGCAGGCAGGGGATGCCCTTGGGGCTCCTACGTGCAGGCCGCCACAGGAGGCTCCGGGGGAGCACGCCGTCTCTGGGATCACGCGGTGCCTCCACCCAAGCCCCTGGCCTGGTCCTGGCGCTCTCGTGGCCACAGTCACTCGGATTCTTGGTGTCTGCACCACGTCCAAATTCTGGCCACGGACCCATATCTCACGTCCTCCACTGAAAACACAGCCCATGAGCCACTTAGGGCTTATGTGAACAAGGCTTTAAAGCACAGCCCAGTCCCTGATGTTAGGTCAGCTCCAACCCAAAGCCCCACGGCCCCTCTCCCCACCAGCAGCATAGGAGTCGAAGCCCCCCACATAGAGCCCTACAAACCCCCATATACTGGAGCTGCAAAGACCTCCCAACCGCATGCCATGCAGCCATGCCCTCGGCCCAGCACCTGAGGAAGCTCTTGGCGGGGCCAGCAGAGGTGACATTGGGATCTGATGTGTACTCGAACTGGCTGTGATGAAGCCTCCGCTCAGCAGCCCCAAACCACACAGCCACGGGGAGTGTGGCAGGCGTGGGGTGTGGGCTGGTCTCACACCGCAGTTGCTCCGCCTGCTGCTCCAGCAGCCTGAGAAGGGAGGGAGAAGTGGCAGGCAGGCCCGATTGGGCCAGAGGGGCACAGGAAGGGGAAAGGGGTGATTCCAGGACACGGGACCCACTCGGGCCACAGCTCACTTCCCCCTTCAGTGCTGATTGCAGTCTCCACAAGTGACCCTGGAGGCTGCACTCCCAAGAAAGCCCCAGCTTCGAGAGGGGCTGGCCACTTTTTGATGGAGCAGACTTGGCCCTCTCCCCATTTCTGCTCTCCCTAGTATCCCACCCCTCCATCTTCTCCCTGGAGCTCAAGGATTTTTGCAGAATGAGGAAGCGTCCCTCACAGGTGACAAGGCTGGTCTCCAACTACCACTCGGATGTCCTCCAGCCGCCCGGTCAGAAGCTTGGAGCCATGCACGGTGAGGTTGGTGCCCCCGGCTCTGGGGCCTCGGGCCGGGAAGATGGAATGCACCTTTGGGTCCTGTGGGAAGGGGACAGGGATAAACAGACAGGCATCAGGCCAAGAACAGGGAGGCAGGGGGAGCAGACAAGGAGGCCCTGGGGTGGGGAGCCCCAGGGAGGCGAACCAATGGGCTGGGAGGAGCCACCTAAGGGGGTGGCCCATGGGTAGCTGGTGGGGACTCAACAGTCAGGCACCTGGTAGGCAAAGTCATGCTCTGAGACGCCGCGTCCTCTTCCTGGCACCTCCACCGTCACAGCGCCTGCCACCTCCTCCCCGCTGGCCCCAGTGATACACACAAGGCTGTGGGCACAGGGCAAGCTGGGGTGCTGGGCCACACTAAGGGCCCTTCAAACTGACCCGGCCGCCCCCTCCCTGCCCCACTACATCACGTGTTCTCCCTGGCTCCCAAGATTGACAGAGATCCTCTTGCTTTGAAAGGAATTCCTTAACGACTCACCAGGAGGCTTTGGCCTCTGAGAATTAATATCTGTGGTTCAATCATTCAAGTCCACCCCCAGAGGCCCCTGACAAGGAGAATTTCTCTCTCTGTGGGGCACCAGCCCTGGTAAGGCTGGTGGCAGGGGTGGGTTGCTGAGCTAATGAGTGGGCCTAACCGGCCACCATCACCGTGGGCATAGCACCAGTTACAAGGTGGTGGAAACTTCATTTCCTCATGAAAAAACATTCCCGAAAGCCTCTAGTCAGGTCTGGGGATGGACGTGAAGGGAAAGTGAGCAATCTAAGAAATGCTGGTTCTTAGCCAGGAAACAGAAGCTTGGGGCAAATTAATCTCCAGAATGTGAAGCCTGCAGTGGTTCGACTCTTTGTGACATTGTCACGGTCACTGCAAACACCCCGAGAAAACAGAACAAGCGAAGTGTGAACTACCCGGGAGAGGCTTCAGCTGGAATGTATTTTAATCACTTTATAAATCAGTTCAGAAAGTACTTTAGTCTCACGGTTCTAGAATCATTAACACTCACCTAAAGTTCTCAGTCATAATACATTCAGGGGAAAACAACATGCTCTAGCAGAGTCTTGTTGAAAATAAGACTGCAGGGTACTTCCCTGGTGGTGCAGTGGTTAAGAATCCGCCTGCCAATGCCGGGGACATGGGTTCAAGCCCTCGTCCGGGAAGATCCCACATGCCACAGAGCAACTAAGCCTGTACTGAGCCTGCACTCTAGAGCCCGCATGCCACAACTACTGAAGCCCACGCGCCTAGAGCCCGAGCTCCGCAACAAGAGAAGCCACCGCAATGAGAAGCCCGCGCACCGCAACAAAGAGTAGCCCCCGCTCGCCGCAACTAGAGAAAGCCTGCACGTAGCAACAAAGACCCAACACGGCCAAAAATAAATAAATAAATACATTTTTTAAAAGAAAGAAAATAAGACTGTGGGACCCCAACACGGGCCTACAGATCCAGACCTCTGCAGGAAGTGGAGGGAGGTGGTCTAAGGACCTGCTCTGGGGGGTTTTGAACCAACTCTCCAGGTAACCCTGACATTCGGCAGGTTGGAGACCTGCTGCTTGTGGATGTCTCCTTCGCTGTGTTCTGCGTGTGCACATTTGGGACCCTGCAACTGCCAGCCTTGTAAGCCACAAGCCCTGGGAAAGTGGGAGGGGTCCCAGGGACTGGACAGAGGGGCCTGACACTCAGCAGGTGTGTCATAAGTCTATCCCCGTGAGGAGCCTGCCCAGGGCAGTGCTTGGGGAAGAAGGGTCAGCAGGTGGGAAGGTCAGCCGCAGAGCACAGCTGTCTGGGATCCAAGGAGCCTGCTACCACAACTATGCCCATGGTCACTTGGAAAGCCGGGTGAGCACACCTAGGCAGTGCCAGGAAGCAGAGCCGCCTGTCAGCTCTGAGCAGTGACTAGACCCAGGCCAGAAACCTGCAGGTCTGTGCACAAAGCCAAGGCCTTGATAGTAACCCCAGCCCTGAGACACTGTGATCAGAACCAAGGAAAGGGGGAGGGGGAGGGCAGACGAGTAGTGGGTGGATGGCCCTAAGCAGGAAAGCCAGCTGTGAAGCCCGTGGGGTGCCCCCTGCTCCTGTCAGTCCAGCCCACTCACCTGCTGGACACCTCGTACTCCTGAGCGTCCACAGCACAGGGCACTCCAGCCACCCTGACCGTGTCCTGCACGTCCTGCACGTGTTGGCCCAGGTTGGAGCCCCTGATGGTGACACGGGTGCCTCCGTCTACAGGCCCAGTCAGTGGCTCCACCTGTTCCAGGACAAGGATGGCTCACCTCCACGCACCTGTTGACCTTTGGCAGCCTGGAGAGACAGCCCCAGCCTCCCACCTTTTGGGACACTGAACCCATAGCACCCCGAACCCCTTGAAGGGATGCTCCAGCATTTCAACACACCGAGTGGATGAGGGGTGCTGGGCACTGGGTGACCACAGCCTCAGCCTCGCCACAGGCCTCCTGGGCCACGCAGCGTGGATGCTTCCCCTTGCACCACACACAGCCGTACTGGGGCATGGCAGTTTGGCAGCGGCTGCAGTCCTCGTGTCCCACGGAACAATCATACAGCACCACTGGGGGCGGAGAGACGAATGTGAGAGGCAGGCCAGGAAGAGCCCTGTTGCCACCAGCCAGTCCCAGCAGCCCCGGGTCACTCACCGTGCAGCCCATCCACACTGTCCACACGCAGATGGCCAGCCCGACGCAGAAACAGCCCCACGCGGAGCTCTGGCTGTAGAGCCTCATAGCTGAGCTGGAGAAATGGGAGTGGGGTCAGAGCCCAGGGTTAGGGGAGGCGTCAGGCCTGGGGAGACGGTGGTCAGAGAAAGGACCAAAATGACTCATGGGAACACAAAGCCAGAGGCCAGAGCTGGGATACAGGACCCCATGGGGCACAAGGTCAGAGGTCAGAGCTGGGGTACTAGGACTCCCTCGGGGTCACTCAGTCAGAGAATGGGCTGGGATGAGTGCGGTGCAGCCAGCTAAGCTTGGTAGCCAGCCTGTGGCTAGTGCGCCCTTGCCCACCCAGGACTCGGGATCTGTACCTGGTGCTGCTGGCAGGTGACATGGCACCGGGTATCTGGAGGCAGCTCGCATTCGACCCGGGCCTCAACCACCACCTCGTGGCCCTCCAGCTCCATCACACACTCATGGTCGCCTGGGCTGTCCTGGGGACAGAGGACACAGCTACAGGGGCAGCTTCAGAAACCAGGCCTGGTGAGCCCCACAGGGCCCCAGCACAGTCCCCGGGTTGGGACTGAGACCTGAGGCCGTGCCCTCCCCTGCTCCCCGGGACTCGCGCATAGTTTGCCAACAGCCAAGGAGGCCACAGCAACAGCTGCAAAGAGGACACACTCACCTGGAAGAGGCGCAGGTTCCTGCCCAGCAGTCGCACTTCTCGCTGCACGTGGACCGGCATCAGGCTGGAGCCCTGCACACTCTCCACACAAGGGCAGGAGCCTGCCCCCAAGGTCATCTCCTCCTGCAGGCACCAAGCGCCAGGCAGTCTATGGAGCCCACCTGCCGCCTCATCCCTTTCCCAGGCACAACCCCGGGGCCAGGCCAGCCTGAGGCAGCGGACGCCCCCCTCCCCTCCATCCTTCCCCTGCAGAATCGCAAGGTGGCCAAGAGGCTGCATCTGTCCCGATCCCCTCCCCTGAGGCCTCCTTCCTGGGCCGGGTCTCACCAGCTCCCAGAGCCCAGGGGTGTCGTACTGGTAGTCAAGGCTGGACAGGAGGATGAGGGGGGCGGGAGGGCCCTCGTGCTCAGCAGAGTCTCCATCACCTGAGAGGAGGGTGGAAGTGGAGAAGGCGGGCGTGTCACCCCCTGTCCACTCATCCGCCTCGGGCAGCTCGCCGCCTTCTCTCATGAGCCAGTCCAGAGCAGGCTTCGTGGAGCCAGCGGCCCCTGGGAAAGTGGTGGCGGGAGCCGTGCTGGGGGGCTGGTCCAGGGGTACCGCAGAAGGGAGAGCCTCGGGGCCAGGCTCTGCAAGGGCGGGGGGCAGTGCTGCTGCATCTGAGGGCGATGGGTGGGAGGCCAAGAGGTCCTCGGCGGTGGCCATGGGTCCGAAGGCTGTAGGGGCAGGGACAGCGGTTCCAGGCCTCTGGCGGGGGCTGGGAGGAAGAGGGGCCTCGTGGAGAGGTGAGCCCGTGGAAGCCGAGGCAGGTGTGGGGCCGGGACCTGCCCACGGCCCCCGGGGGCTGAGCAGGGAAGGCCTGGCCCCGGGGGGGACATCCAAGGCTGTGGCTGTGGAAGGAGTGTCCACAGGAAGGGCGTCAGGAGTCAGGGCGACCGTGGCCCTGGGGGCTGTGGGTGGGAAGGAGGTGGGTGCGTCTCTTGCAGGAGGGGCTGGGGAGAGGGGCGGGCTCTGAAGGGGGAGGCAGAGAAAGACAGGAAGGGCCACTCAGCAGGCAGGTGCGGGAGCGGGCAGCAGGCAGGCAAAGGGTGTGTTAAGAGAAAAGGAGACCAAGGAAAAGAGAAACAAAAACAGCCCATTAATTCTCCAGAGGGGAAGGGGAGGGCGCGCTCTAGGGGCGTCTATGGCATCTGTGCCAAGGTGGGGCACGAGGCCAGACCTCCCCTCCTCTCAGCTACAAACGTCCTCTCCCGAAACAGGTGGGACGTTGACAGCCGTCCTCCAGTGAGTCCGTCACACACAGCAGCTCAGGTGCTCACGACAGAGCACCCGGGGCAGGCAGACACACAGACCCCAGGCCATGAGAGAAACCCTCACAATGGGGAGCCCGAACCCCCCCTGGGGCCCGGTCAGGAGTTGGGCTCACCTGTCGGCTGACCACCATGGGCCCAGCATCACATAAGGCCTTGTGCGTGCACAGGTGCTGCCAGACGCACCAGTTACACCCCCAGAGGCTTCTCACGCAGGCCTGGCACCTGCACAGAGCACAGCCATGGGGTGCGGATCGCCACAGGGCAGCCCAGGGGCTGGGGGTCGGGGTGAGGAACTCACTGTGCAGACGGGCGGAGCAAGGTGACGGCCATGCAGTCATAGAAGGAGAGGGAAGCCTCGGCAATCACGACGGTGCCAAACCTGAGCTCCAGGCTCACGGAGACGTGGTCTGCAGAGGGAGGAGCGAGCTGGGCTGAGGAGCAGGAAGGGGCACTCAGACCCCGAGCTGACGTCCCAGACCACACAGGGTGGGTTTAGCACTCTGACCAGGAAGGGGTGCCCAGGGTCGGGAACACAGTCCACAGGGTAGAAAACAGGGACTTTAGGGATTGGGGACCAGAGGGGACCTCAGAGAAAGGCATCGCTGCAGGACCCTTTGCCTGGATTCACACCTCATCCTGATCACACCCCTTGGAGCAAGATGGGAGGAGAGCGGGGCTCCCAGGCCCCGGGCTGGCTCCTTCTCTCACCCACCAGCTTCTCTCGGCAGCTCTGGAGCCTCACTAGGGTCTGGGGAGGGGCACATCACACCAGAACTGGTCAGCAGGGCAGGACTCTGGTATTCCCCAAAGTGGCAGGAATAAGACTCCCCTGGCCACAGGGGTGGCAGATCGGGTACCGACAAGAAAACCTGCGAAGAGAGGCCAGGACATGCTGTTGGAGCCACTGGGCAACAGATCACGGCTCCGTTTACAGGCTTCCAATGTGGGCAGGCACCAGCGGCCACCAGCCCCCAGTGACCACAAATACCCTCCAGCCTGGGTTAGTAACAGATGGAGAAAGCGGAGCCCCAAGAGAAGCGACTTGGGCAAGGCCATATGGTACTTAAAATTCAAGGTTGTAACCCATCACCAGAGCTCCCCCCGGCCAGGGCTCCGCCTGCTCTGGTCTTCACCTCCCTCCTCTCCTCACGGCTGATGTTAGCAGGACTCAAGGTTGCCACTTGCAGACAGCCCACCTCAGGCTGGAAGCTCCACAGCCACCGCTCTAAGCCCTGGCCCCGAGAGCACTCGGAATGGCGACTGCACCTGGGCAAGAATGACCAGTGTCCACCTGTGACCCTCACGGGGCCACTGGCAGTTCATGGGGCAGGGACACCTACAATCCTACGGACCTGGGCAGGATCCTCAAGTGGGCCACGACAGGCCTGGCAAGTCAGGGTGGAGGATAGGGGTGAGAGTAGGGCGTTGGGGCATCCAGGGGTCAAGGGTTGAGAGTCAAGGGCCAAGGACCAGGAACCCTGGACAGGGCAGGAGAATTGAGGGCATGAGGCTGGGGTTGGGGTGGGGCTGGGGAAGGGGCCAGGGTCGGGGGAGCGCTGACCTGCCGAGGAGCACACACCACCCACAGTACGGGTCCCTGTGAGCCAGGCAAGATGCACAGTCCAGGTGCTGAGCACAGGAGGCCACAGGAACCTTGAGAAGCTACAGCAGCAAAGAGGACTTGAGGTCAACAATCCAAGCACCAGTGGCTCTCCACGTATGGGCCCCCAGCTCCCCCGAGGCCCCTCCCAGCAGTCATGCCCTCCCTGGCTGGCGCGTGGCACTCACCGTGCTCTGGGTCATGACGTACAGGTGCTCGAAGGCCCCATCAAAGATGAGGTCTCTGCTCACCGCAGACCCCTGCTGGATGATCCGTGTGGAGTACGGGTGGCCATCACTCCCTGGGCCCAAGTAGACCTGAGATCAGAGACCACAAGATCTGAGGCCCAAGGCCCTCCCCTCTCGCCCCAATAAAATAATTTACAGAATTTCCTCCTAGAGAGTACAGGTCACACCACCCGTCCCCAGAAAGAGGAACACAGGTCATCTCTCCCAGCCAGGGCCAGGGACACATCACATATCTCACATCGCAGCCCCAGGGGTCTCAGGCGTAGCTCTGCCCAGCCTGGGTCCCCAGCAGCCTGTCGCCTCCAGATCCTGGGGCAGGGCCCAGTACCTCCTGTGGACTCACCTTATGCAGCTGCCCTTGACTGTCACCCAGGAAAGCAATGGTGTGTCCATCTTCCACAGTGATCGCCACGGCTGTTAGCTGAACCCCTGGCCACTCCAGAACTGGCGTGGCTTCCAGGGGGACACGGCTGGCCATGGGGCTGGGCGTGTGGTCTGAGCCACAAGGGTAAGCATCCAGGGTGTCCTGCAGGCAGCAAGAAGCACAAATAAGGCCCTCCCTGGATAACGTCCACTGGCCCCTCCTCCCTGGACAACCCCACCCCTTCTCACCATCTCTGCCAGCTCTTGGCTCTCCCACAGCTGCGTTCTTAGCCTTGCCTCAGTGGCTTACCTCCACAGTCTGCAGCGGCTCCGTCCCCCTCTTTTGATCCCCACATGCCTGGGGCCCCACTTTCTCCCATCCCTGGCCTGGGAGCTGCTTCCTCCAGTTCATGTACTCAGCCTTCTCCTGGACCACTTTTCCAAAGCCTCTCCAGCTTGCATCCTCCTCTCCAGGTCTACTAACCTGGGTCTCCTCCCACCTCTCACTGACTCAGTCCCCCTATATGTGGCTTCTACCCTTTTCATCCATCCTGAGACTAGAGCCAAACAAGTCTCAACCTCACCTGCCTCTCTCGCTCAAGAACCTAAAACAATAGATTCCATCCCCTCTACATTCTGGGTCTCTGCCCCATTCCCAAGAACCTCAAATGCCCTTTCAGTCCACCTACACAAACACCATCCCTTCAGCGCCTGGTCCAAACCCACCCCTGCACAGCTGGCTCTCTGTCTCCCTGAATGCCACTCTTACCATAAGGTACCCATCCATCACCCAGACACAAAGGAATCACTTAACATCCATTGACCTGATCAGTAAATGCCTGGCCAGTGGCCTCAGAGACAGGGAAGGGCTGGGCGGTGCCAGGACTCACCACGGGCAGCTGAGCACAGTCGGAATTGACATCATACTCAATGTAGGCCACCTCGGCCCCATCCTCAGCGCGGCCCTCCCGAGTGTAGCAGGCATCACGTGTGCGATTAGCAAGGCGATCCACCTCATCCAGAGGGAAGGCACAGAGGGCAGAGGCTCCAGATGCCCCGGCAGCTGCCAACGGGGGCCGGCCCACAGTGGGGGGAGCGGCCGAGGAGAAGGCTGCAAAGAGCACCTCCCCCTGGGCCACCTCCGCGGACATGGCGACAGCCGCAGCCTGGATCAGCCCGTAGCGGCTCCCCTGACAGGCCAGAGGCAACTCCACGTAGGAGTAGTAGTGCTGGTCCCGGAGGCACACACGGGACACATAGGCACGGAAAGCTCGAGACTGAGCCTGCAGGTCCCGCCGGAGAAACAGGAAGTAGGCACTGGCCCCGCGTGCAAAGGCGCTCACAAAGTGGTGGCTGTACTCGGAGAGGCGGCCCACAGCTAGCTTGGCCGTCTCCTCGTAAGAGAAGGCAGCCTGGGGGTCCAGCGGCCTTAAGGCGCGGGTAGTGATGGGAGGGATGCCTCCCCCCACACCCCTGCTGGTGTAGCCCCGCCCCACAAAGAGGAGGGGCTCCCCAGCCAAGCCCTGGGCCACCAGTCCCACCGTGGTGACGGCAGGGTCGTTGGCAGCCACATACTGGGTGTCCCCAGGTCGCTCTGGCCGCAGCAACAGCTGCCCGAGCTGCCCCAGGCGCCGCTGTTCACAGACCCCCTGGTGCACACTGCCACACACCACCAGGGCCCCAGGGCTCACCAGGAGCAGCTGGTTTGGGTTGTTGGTGGGCTGGGCCTGAGGGCACTCATCAGGTGTCACAGGTGGCAGACAGTCCCTGCTGTCTAGCACAGGGCCAGTGGACACAGTGGCCTCCAGCTGCAGTTCAGGGCTCAGCTGGAACAGGAAGTTGGTGGCTCCTAGGTAGAGGGTGCCTGAGGTGGGATCCCGCGCCAGGTGCTGCAGATGCGTACCATTGGGAGTGAAAGCAGTCGGTGGAGGGGGCTGGAGGGTGAGGACCCACCCGGCCCAGAGTGCCTGGAGAAGAGCTGGGCCGAGGGCAGGCATGGTCACCTGGTAGGGAGAGAGGTTGAGCGGGGCTCATGTGGCTGCCTGAGCACCGTGGGACCACTGGTGAGGAGTAGGACTGTGATGCTGCCAAGACGCCCCTCCTAACTCAGGGAGGGGGGAGCAGGGAGGACCAGGCTTAGATGGCACTGTGGTTAGGATGACCCCAGGACCACACACTAGCAAGGGGTCAGGAGACATTTTCCTGGAAACTTCAACGCTGCCCATTCTCTGTAAGCACTACTCTCTCAGGAGACCTGCACCCCACACCCCTCACCCTGCCCTGCCCTATGTCATAACAGGGTCCAAGGGTAAGAGGCTAAAGGGGCAGAGACATGGGAAACATCCCATTCCCAAGGACTAGGGCCTGGAAGGGGCAGGAGGGCAAGGGATGGGAAGAAGGGACCCAGAACCCCAAAGAGAGAAAGGCACCCTCTGCATGGATGTCAGTTTCCTGGACAGAAAAAGGGAGGGCAAGGTCTCATGGGCCACCTGCATGTTAGAGTAGGGTAAGAATTGGATGAAGGGCCTTTCAGGCTAGGAATCCAGAAGGGTAATAACCACAGAACCAAAGGGCCAGAGAGATGAGGGGGGTTAAGGCTGCCAGGGAGGGCTTCCCTGGTGGCTCAGTGGTTAAGAATCCGCCTGCCAATGCAGGGGACGCGGGTTCGAGCCCTGGTCCGGGAAGACCAAACACAGCCAAAATAAATAATTTTTTTTAAAAAAAGGCTGCCAGGGATAGGGCCTAAAAGGCTAGCTAGACCCCACCTTGGAGAGCCCTCAGCAGAGGTGGGAGTCACACTGCTCCCAGACACCTAGGTGTGCGGTCAGGCTCACCTGGCAAGGCCAGCTGGATCAGGAGACAACAGCATGCCCCGTGTGAGAGTCACCTAGCCAGGGAGAAAGCAGAGCATGAAGCTGGGGGTTGGGCTGCAGGCATTTGGGCTCCCCACCATGGAGGCAGCACAAAGGTACCTCTCCCGGCTGCCCAGTCTGCTGGTGGAGCTGGGCCCAGCCTGGCCCTCGGCCACCAAACACATTCCACAAGGACGCCTCCTCAGAGCCCATAGAGAGGGGGAGGGCAGCAGAACCAAGCACCCTCAGGGCCTGGGAAAGGGCAGCTAGGAAGGAGCTGCGCGGCTGGCAGGGCCCAGTCAGGCCCCCACTTTAGTCCTGTGCCCCCTGCAGCCCGTTCTCGGCACTCTCCCATCCTCATCCTCTGCCCAAACTCTCCCCTATCAGGGTACCCTGGTACATACCCTCCACACAGGCCCGGGGCTAGCCTAGGCCCAAACCACCACCAGCACATAAGCAGACACATGCTCGCACACACCAAGAAGCATACATACCACCCACCCTGGATGCACACACCCACACACAAACACATGAGCACGAGCACACACACAGATGCATGCACATACTGCCTGTGCATAGCGCACGGAGACACATACCCAGAAATACAGGCAAACGTCCCACACAGACACGCTACCCACCTGCACTTAGACACCTGCACAAAGACACGTCCACAGAGACAAACTTTTTACACAAAGAAACATGCACTCCACACAGGCACATCACATGCACCCACCCACCCAAGACATACACACCACCACCCACTTTCAGACCCCACACACACAGACTCACGCACACTTCCCTGGTTTGAGCCCTAAGTCCTAGAGGGCTGCAGAAGCCAGGCCATCTCTTGCTATCTCCTCTCCTGCAGGGCAGAGCAGAGCAGGGCTGGAGGGTGGGGGGCAGGGGGGATTGTCCTAAAGGAAGTCACCATACTAGATGTGCCCCACATCCCCAGGACCTTCGCAGACCTTGAGTGCCTGCTCTCCTCACAGACCCATCCTTGCAGGCTCCACCTGAAGCCAGGTGAGACCAGCCACCTTTCCCAGACCTGGATGGTCTCCAGCCAGGAGCACCAAGATTGGTAAAGCACAGAGGACAGGGCATGCATCCCAAGCTGAGACACTTCCCCTACTTGCCTGTGCCCAGGCGGCATGGCCCAGCCCCTCCCACCATCCAGCTGCCAGTCTGCCTGTTCACTCTGTTCCCAGAGCTTCCCAGGGTCCAGGTTGGCTCCTTCCAGCCAAGGCTCCCGGCAGGGTGCTCCTGAGGCTGGCCCAGGGTGAGCAGGGCTGGGCGTAAGGCTTGGAGGAGGGTCCAGCAGCCCGGTGGAAGCAGAGTACTGTGGCCACGGCCTGGCTGGGCAGTGCTCCCAAAATAGCTTGGGGGTTTCCATTTTTAGTGTGCAGAGAACAGGGCAGCTCTATGGGAGCAGGAACAAGGCAGCCTCTGTTTGCCACTGAGGGGGTAGGAGGAGGGGGCCGGCAGAGAGAGTCGTGAACCCGGCGAGAAGCCCAGGACTGTGGCAAGGCCAGGCTTCCCAGGAACCCCCCACCTTGTTTCCAAGGGATGGGGGGAGAAAGTTTCTTCCTCTGGGAAGACAGGGTCTGCCTGAGGATGGGCAGAGGCCATCTCCCATGCTCAGCCACTGCTCAGTCCCTCCTACCACCTCCCGCCTAGGGATGTGCCTTGGGCAGAGGGTCTGACCCAGCATTCGCTTACAAACATTTGCTCAGCGCCTACTTCAAGCCAAAGTTCTCCAGCCCTCAAAGGGCAGCAACCAGGACAATCCCTAAATGTAAAATCCCAGCTGGGTCGAGTGGCCCACAGGAAGCGGATGGGCAGGATCAGAACAGCTCCTGGCAAGGCCACATAGGATACTGGAGACCGACTCACGCTGGGAAAAGTGTCAGGCTTCTTCAATCACTGCCACAGGGCCGAGCAACCCTCGCCCTTCCCCACATACCATGGGTAGGAGGAGGACAAAAAGAGGAAGGGTACATATTTCACTTAACCTCTGCCACCGGCCATAGAGCAGCTCCCAGCCCCTCCAGCTTACCCCCTCCCACCTCAGGGGAACTTCAAGCGATGTATCGGAGTACATCCCTCCTTCCAGAGTCTTTGGGGCACCCCAGGGGCTGGAGTATAAAGGTCAAGCCCTCCAGTCCACATGCTCTCCTGTGCGATCCATGCCAGTGCTCCCCCGCACATGCTCTTCGTTCCTGCCAGCCTGAACTGCAGGCTGTTTCACACTCCTCCGTGCCCACTCCCTCTCTATCCTATTAACTCTGGTGCCCAACCATCACCTCCCAGGGAAGCCTTCCCTGTGCCCCCATGCTCCTGAGGAGCCCACTACACATGGCCAGTGGACATCCCCAGCCACCACCCTCGTGTATATTGCAGCTCTGCCTTGGGCTCTCTAAGCTTCAGGTTTCCTATCTGGAGAATGGGAGGCGGGACTGCTCTGACCATTAAACGTGATATGGTGTGTGCCTGGCATTAGAGGCACCAACCAAGGCCACTCTTCTCCTTGTTCCACACTCCCACTCTTGAAACTCCTTAAAGGCAGGGAATGTGACTTTTGATTCAGAGGCTCCAGTAACCAGGACAAACGTTAGCACAGAGCAGGTGCTCCTTACATGTTGAAAGAACCCTCATTTCACAGCCAAGAAAACCCAGCCAACAGGGGAGATATGGAACCCACAATCCTCTCCAAGCCACCTGGCTTCTTGAAGGATGACACAGGGTCAGCCCCACTTTTATTAATGACGAGGCCAGAGCAGGCTGAAAAGGCTGGTTTGGAGCTGGGCCTCAGGTCCCCAACTTACACAGCTAGGATCTCTTGCCCATTCCCCAGATCTCAAACCCCAGCCAGAGTCACAGCCAAAGCCTAGCTCTTCTGGGCCCACCTTTCTCTGGACCGCTTCAGCAGGGCCCAAGGCTGCCTAACTTCTGTCTGCAAAGAGCAAGCACCTCTCCCCGCCCTCCTGGGGCTGTCCTCACCAACCAAGAGGGCTTATAAACTCTGCCCTTCAAACTGGGAGAGGGTTCATATCCCAGCCCTCATTTACCGAGTCGCGGGGATTAGAGTGGGAAACCGGCCTTTCCTTTCTGCCCTCGCTCTGCTCCCAGGGTCCACCCAAGAGAAGTTACTAATTGACAGCGCAAGAGTGCACAGTGCTTACCCTGTTGTTTGTGTCGAGGTGGGGTGGGGGTGAGGGTCCACCATTTACCGGTGACGACTCAAGGAGTGCTCATCAGTCACCCACCGTCAGTATATATACGGCGGATGGGGGGCTGGGGCTTCCCCTCTGGGGGTGCGTGGCAGGGGGATCACAGGCTGCCTTTTGTCAGTTGCGCCGAGCGCAGCCTGGAAGGGCTGTTACTACGTAGGGGAAGCCTCGACCTCCCTGTCGACTTTTCCCCGACCCTCCTCCCTCCTCCCCGACCAGAGCAAGGACCCCACCAGTGGTCCTGGGAGGGCGGGGAAGAGGCCGGCCGGTCCCGGGCTGAGGCGGCTGCGGCGGCGTTGGCGAGGAGGGGGCGCGGGGGAGCAGCTCCACCTCCTCTGTCTCCCAATCGCGTTACAGGCGGAGCCGCCAGAGTTTCCCTTCGCGCGGAGAAGTATGGTCCCAACTCTCAGGACCGAAGCCGACCACCATTCACACGGGCTGCCCAGGCCCGGCGGCATCGAAGCTCCAGGCCCTTCCATCCCGGGGATGCGCCGCCTCGCCCCGGTCCCACCGCCCCGGCCCCGGGCCCCGCACTCACCACCCGGCCGGGCCCCGCAGGACTAGCACGCCGAGGCGGGCGCCGGCCGTTCCGGGCTCGAGATCTGCGCGCGCGGCGGCGGCGGCGGCGGCGGCGGCCTTCTCCCCCCCCCCCGCCCCCCGCCGGAGGTGGGTCTGGCGGAGCCGCAGCTGTTACCCGGAGACCGAGGGGCGGAAAACTGCGGCCGCTGCCCGCCCCTCCCGCCGCGGCGCTGCCACCGCTGGGAACAAAGGAGACAAAGCCGCGTCGGCCGGGCCCGGCTCCGCTCCTTCCCCCCCCTCGCCCGCCGGGCCGCCCTCCCCCCGCCCGCCGCCCAGGCCAGGCCGGAAGCAGCCGGGAGAGCCAGGCGCGCGGCCCCAAGCCGCCCGGGACCCCGCATTCCAGCCCGCCCGGCTCTGCACTTGCCGAGGGCGGGGGACTACACCCCTCCTTCGCGGGGGCGGGGGGGGGCGGCGGGGGCGGGCTGCACCACGGCGGTAGCCAGGGCAACGCGGACGGCGGCGGGAGGAGGGTGAGGAGCGGGAGCCCCAAGGACCAGCTGCCCCACCCCGCCCAGTCCCGCCGGGCCTCACCTGCGTGCCGCGCTGGAACCGGAATTGGGAGGCCTTGGGGATGGGAGGTGCCGGACTGGGGGTCGCGCTCTGCACCGCGCCCCGGCCTCTGCCTGCCAGCGCCGGGTGGGACCCACGCCCCTCACCTGCCCCGCCTGTTCGCTAACCACCACCCCCGCTGTGCGGCGCCGCGAGCTCCCTCTTACCTGTCCAATACCTGGTTCCTGTGGTCGTCCTCCTCCAACTTGAACTCCTAGGCGCCTTGTTTCTCCCCACCGCACCAGGTCTGCCCACCGGCTCTACTCCCAGGACTCCCAAACAGCCGGCGTCTCCTTCCGGCCCCCACCTCTGGCTGTGCGGGAAGAGCGCAGGCTGTGGGGTTGGGCCTGGGCTTGCGCCATCACTAAGCCAAGTAACCTGACCCCTGCCCCCCAAACACACACGCCTATTTGCTGACCGCCAAGTGGAGGTGATACCACACCTAGCCCGGCTGTTAAGGGAGGGCACACCGCTGCAAAAGTGCACAAGCAAGGGCACATTTCCTTCCAGACCTGTACCTGGGCCCGCCCCAAGCTAAGAAGCCTTGGGCAAGTCTGGACTCCCTCACCTGCAAATACTTGGGCCTTCCAAAGGAGGTACACTTGGGTTCTCTCCTGAGGCCCAGGTGTGCCCTCTGCTGGGCCCTCCATACCTTGCCCTGCCCACTGCAAAAACTCAGGAGCCAGGACCTAGTCCATCCTATTAGGACTTCTGGAGAGCTTTGGCTCATGGCCATTGGGACAGCCTCTTGGGAGGCAAAATTTGTCACACAGAGATCACTCTGGAAGCCCCCAGAGCCTCCACAGGCTTGGGGGAGCCTCAATCAGAAGGTTCTGGTCATCCATACTGGCTGCTGTCAGAAGAGCTAAATCACAGGCACCCTCTTCCCACCTGCCACCCATCAAGAGTCATCATTCTCATATACCCGACTCTGCCTTCCAAATTCTCCCTCCCCAACTCCTCGGCTCGCTCCCTTCCCTCCACCTTCTCTTCCAACACCTGGGTCCATGACTCAGCACCTTGTCCCCACCAGGATGGCACCCCTTCCCTGGTTCCCTCATCCCTGGCCTCTGGACATCAGAGTGGCCCTCTGGGTCCTCCACTTCATTCCCTAACTTTATGCTCCACAACTCCCCAACACCCATCACCACCTCAGCCAAGCTGCTGTGCTTCAAGGCCCTCACCCACCTTGCCTCTCCTGGCTGTGCAGCTTGTGGGGGGCCCCCTCCATGTGCCTGGAATCCTCCCCTCCCCAGACCCATTCACTCAAGTGCACACCCTTTAGGACCTACGTCACCCCAGAGGGGGACCTAGGACTTCCAAACCCCACAACACCCCTCACCTATACACAGACAAGTCACCTCCTACCCATCAGGAGGGTGAACACCCCAAGTGCAGAGGTCATTTCATCCCACGCCCTCCTGGGGAATCCATTACAAAAAGAAAACAATGCTGTGGACAGAGTGACCAAATGATCAAGGGACCAGGGGCTCAGAGGTTCACATCACCCGTGGGGCCACTTGGGCCATGCCCACTGCCCAGGCCTGAGCACAGGCTCCCAAGAGGGAGGGCATCTCATGGAAGCACTTCTGGCTCCACAGGCCTCTGCTGTGAGTCAGCTCTGCCCAGCCCACAGAAGCCCCTACCTGCAGACCCTGCACACAACCTCAGTGCACCCTGAGAGGGTGGGTTCTCCAGACCCACAGTGCAAGCCGAGTGCCTCCCCACTGCTCCTGTTTAGTCAAGGACACACAAGGCCACCCATGGCCATTTATCCCAGGAGGTCAAAGGTTGCTGTTCTCCACTGAAAAGGAGGAGGTAAAGGGTTCTCAGGGCACTCTGCCTCCATGCCCCCCCAACTGCACCTCCCACCTCTGGGAGGTCCCTCCCCATCACTGCCTCACCATTCACACTGCTGGTGGGCTGAACTCTGCCCAAGGCTGTAGAGGTCAGCCCTAGGCTGTGTGTGGGACGACACCAGCCCAAGTGGTGCTGCCCAAAGCATTCTCTGCACCAGGGAACCAGACTGGCCGCCAATCCCTGTAATTATGTCCCCAGCAATATTTACCAACCATTCCCCCAGTCTCTCTTCCCTGCTCTCCTCTGATCATTCCTCCAGTGTTAGAAACAGGAAGTTCTCCCCAACATGGCAGAGAAAGTGATCCCGAAGAGGGGCAGTAACCATGGTCACCAATGGGTGGGAAGCAGGCTAGGTTTTACTCACTGGAAATCATGGGCCACGTGACACAGGAGGGCTGGGCAAGTGGAGGACAGGCCAGGAAATCCAAAATGAAAATCCAGGCCTCAAGCGGTAAGTACGTCCAAAATGATCCTGAACTGGGGGCAAGACCAAGAGATGAGAGAGGAACTAAAAGGGGGCGATTACCCTACTTCCAGGCCCAACCCTCGAGTCCCAAATCTCAATTTTCAATGGACAAAACCCAGTCTAACAAATTACTTTAAATAAGACAAACTTAAAGACACTTTAATTGGACGTTAGTACAAATTTTCGATAGTTAATGTAAATGAGTGTTGCCTAAAAAGCAAAGTATGTCTGCTGGTGAGCCATACAGACTCAGGCTGAGGTTGAGTGCACCCCTGAAGGCTCACTTCATTGCTTCATTCTCTAACTAAATCCACATCCATACCTCCTCCCTCTGGAGGTGGGTCCAGGGGCTAGCTGGCCCTGAACAGCATATACAGCACAGGCAGGATGGCCACAAATGTCACGCAGGTGACCAGTGTGCCATAGATGGTGTTCCTGTTGACCTGGGCTTCTAGCCTCTGCTCCATGTCTGACAGCCCCAAGATCATGCTCCGCTGTTCCAGCAAGGACCCAGACAGGGCCCCATCTGCCGGCTCCACCAGGCCTGGGTGCGCTGCAGCCTTTGCAAGCTGAAGCACCCCAGCCACTTGGCCCAAAGTCTCTTCCAGGCCATCAAGCTGCTCTCGTAAACCCTCTAGACATGAATGGACCTGCCTGGAATGGCTGAGCTGCTCTCTCAAGGCAGCTGAAAGGACCTCTGTGTCTCTGTCTCGGGTGGGGGAAGTACCTGCCTGGGACAAAGAGCTCTGCCCAGGCCCAGCTTGCACCAGGCCCCTCAGGTCTGCCATGAGGTCATGGAGGTCCCTCTGCTGGAGGGAGTAGCTGGACGCCTGTTCTCGGATGGCTTCCTGGAGGCTCACAGGCCCCTTCTGAGCCTCCAGAAGCAAGACCTTCAGTTCCTGTAGCCGCACACGGTTCACGTAGGTGGAGCCAGCCACACCAATCAAGGCCCCCAGGACTGACCCAATGAGGGACCAGTTCTTGGTCCTCTCAGCCCGAGTGCGCTCCTTCTCATGACTTTCCCGCACAGCTGCAGAGAAGAGGGAGAACTTCTCTCGCTCGGAGTCTTCGGCACGCAGATAGGTCATACGAAGCCTCTTCTCCTCCTGCAGAAGCAAAGCTGTCATATAGCAGCAACCTGGCCCAGCAGCCGCCAGCAGATGTCCCACTACCATGTCCCTGGGGCTCAGCTTCACGTCTGGCACAGATTACATGTTCCATAAACACGTTGAATGAGTAAAGGTAGCATAAGCCTGGTCAGGAGGGAGGAGCAAAGGAACTGGGGGTGGTCAAGGTGAGTGGCACTATCCTCCCCAAGCAGTCTTGGGTCTGGCCGGACATGCAATGGTGTCTACAGAATGTGTCTAACAGAAGGGAAGTGTCCGGCGCTCTCTGGGCCAGACCCCTGCATGGTGCTCCCTCCTCAGTAATCTGGGGTCCAGATTATACTGTCCTGGACCACTGATCCCAGTATTCCAGGAGGAAGTGCGTGGAGAAGCTCTGGAAGCCTGGGGCCCAGTCCCTCCACAGGGGCTTCTAGTTTACCTCCTCACCAGGTGTCTGACCCCCTAACTAGTCAGGGCTCCCACCTCGCCCCTCCATGACCCGCCAGGCTAGGGTCCCTCTCCAGATGAGGAAGGGGCCTACCTGCAACATCCTGTGCTCCAGAGTAGCCAGTTCCAGGTACTGGTTATCGTCTCTGGAGATGCGGTCCAAGCGGTCCCTCACCTCCTTCAGCTTGGCCTGCTGACCTTCCAAGTCCTCCCGAGCCTCCCGGACAAGCCCTCGAGCCACCATGAACACTTTCTCTGCCTGCAGAGAGAACAACAGAGGCCATTTGCCCCTTCTCTCCATGCCCACACAGCCTCGGCTCCATTCCCAACAAGACTGGGCGGAGAAGAGGTTAGTGGGGTGTCAGTACAAAGGGTGGAAAGAGAGTCCCTCAGACACATAATCCTGGCTCACCCAGTGGTCCTCAAAGTGTAGCCCCGGGCCCTGCCCATCAGAATCACCGGATTTGTCCGTTCAAGTGGAAATAACATGCCCCTGAGAAACCTGAAAACAGCTAAAGATGCATACAATCTGTGTCCACCAAACCCAGCTGACTCTAGTCTGACAAACCAGAGCAAGGCCCTTATGTTCTTAATCGGCTTCATGTGTGTTACCTTAGCTACAACCTCCCAACAACGCCAAACGCCATGACAGGCATTGCCCTGGCCTCCATTCAAGAGACAGAGAAACCCCGGCTCAGCCAAAGTGATGGCCTCCAAGGGGAGAGACAGCACTGTGCCTCAAAACCTCCGGCTAAACCCCAGGTTCTTCCCACCCCACTACACTGGTCTGCGCCTAGGTGGGAGTGGGAGCAGAGATGGCGGAACGCATTTCCACTGCCACAAAGGACTTGACAACCAGAGGCAGCTCTTCCCACCTCACAGTCTGATGTTTCCCAGGGCCTCTACTTTCACGAGGGATGCTTTAATCACACATGGGGCTTTGAGGACACTGTAATGCAGCAACCCTCCAGGTAACTCTCACCACCAACCCCCAAGCAGTCAATGAAGGAAGTGCTTGCTGTCCTCACAGAAAGGATGTTAATGGCCCGGGACTCACTGGTACATAGCATACACAACAACTTGTTTACATGGGGGAGAGGAGGGCCCTTCACCCCGGTAGTATCAAAGCCAGGCTGTCGTGTGAGAAACGAGTCAGATCCCTCTCCTAGTGGTATGTGTTCAAGAAAAGGCAAATCTGGACGTGGCCTCCCAGCATCTGTGGCTGGTAATTTACTTGTCAGGAGCCTCCAGGCCACATTGCCCAAGTCAGAGGGCAGGGCCAACCACCCCAGCTCCCCTCCTCACCTCAGTCACGTTTCCCTGGGCCTCTCGAACCTCACTGAGTCCAACAAACTCTTCATATCTGTCCCACCAAGTCTTGGCCATGGAGGACGCCCGTTGCTGAATGCTGTGCCCCAGGGCTCCTCCCAGCGCTGTGAGGCGGTGGTACAGCCCGAGGGCCACCTCCTCAGGTCTTTTCTCTCTGGGCTGGCTGGGGCCTGGGCTGCAGAGAGTCCTGGTCATAAAGAGGTCCCTTCCAAGGAGGCCTCTCCGCACCAGTACGGGAGACACACCCACGACGTGCCGCATGGCCAGCACAGGGCTGCACCCTGTCATCGGGAGATCTGTGGGGGGATGCCAGAGAGATCAGCTCACAGCCGAGAAAGGCTGGGCTTAAGTCAGATCTCAAGTCCTAGGGACAGTTCTGAACTGAACAGTTTCCATTAGAAAGTCCAAACTGCGCACCACTCTGTTGGGCCCAGAGGTGGCAGCCACCAGGGTCAGGCTTCACCAGGTGCCCCCAGACAATGGAGCATGTCAGGGAAGAGCATATTTAGGAGCTCAGGCCTTCCATCTCTCTCCGTGACGCCACATGAACCCAGATCCTCCCATTCCACCCACCTTCCCACAACCCCAGGTCTCTGTTGTGATCTGCATGAGAATCCTGGTGTCCAGTTTTCTGATAATCTCAAAGAAAATTCTTAAACCTGCGTTGTGTCCATGCTAACAGAGCCCCACAAAGATTCCCAAAGACTCCTAGGGAAACTGTGGAACTGACTGAGGGGATTTGGGGGAAAGATTTCTATAAATGACTATCAAAACCAGCTTCCCAGACTCCCTGAGGGCTGCCTCAACTCTGGCGAAGCAGTTTTGCTTCTGTTCTGGGACACAGGTCGTTCATGTCCCAAGGCAGAAAACTCTCTCCTCAGCTCTCCTCTGAAAAGACAATTCCAGGGGAAAACAAAGCAGAACAAAACAACCCAGATTTCTTCATAGAGGACAGCTTTTTTAGGTTTACACCAACTTTCCTTCTGCCCTTCAAGCCCAGACATTCCGGGTGACCAACTCCCAGACTCACATTTCTCACGTTCCATAAGCTTTCTTCCTTCTTTCCAACCTCAGTAACTGCCCAACAGGTTAAGTTTCTTTCATCTTTCCCTTTTCAACCTTGCTTTGATGTTTGGGCCCCAACAATCCTACTTCTCTGTTACCTGAACAGCACAGGGAGTCTCCCATCATCCAGTCAGGCCTTGCCTGAGCCCAGGAGCAGCAGTGAATTCCGAGGACCCCAAAGAGAGGGCCAGGTGACCCATGCTCCCGGGGCAAACCTGGGCCAGAGCACTCTGGTCTGGCCAAACCACCCCTGCCCCCAAGTACTGACTCTGGCTGTCAGAGTGACACCTGGTAACCAAAAGACCAGGCCAGAGAGAGAGGTAAGCAAAGGGAGAGGGGGACAGGAAGACTGACTAGAAGAGCTCCAGTTACAAAGAAAGGACCTCCCTGATGTAAGGCGATGAGCATCCCAGCCTCCTCCCCATGGTGCCATGCTTGGAGAAGCTCTGACCCTCTTGAAAACAAAGTTGCTTGGGTAGGGACATGCCTCCTGGCAAAAGCCTGAGCTGAGCGCCACAGAAGGGGACATCTCTGTGACAGTGGTTCCAAGCTGGTGCTGCACCCAAACCCCTGTGCCCCTTGCCTAAGGCCCAAGGGAGCACACGCTACCCATGGCCCAGCAGTCGGGCCAGCCTCCTAGGCCTCAAGGCCAGTGACCACTGCACACAAGCTGTGGCCTCACAACAATCCTGCAGGTGTACCCCTCATCAAAGCAGAGCACCCACCCTCCTCAGCAACGCTCAGCAGAAAGGTGTCCCCCCTTGTCTATCACTACTTCTTCAGCCCTCTTCTCTCTTGATCCCACTCGACCACCAAGGTTGCTCTCCTGAAGCCCTGCAAAACTCCCACCTTGTCAGATCCAGCAGGTGCTACTCAGATTTCTTCTCCAATACCTCTGCAGCTTTCAACACCCTCTCATTTTGAAATCACCACTCCCCTCAGCCTCCTCCTCTATCAGCAGCCCAATCTTGGACCCTAGGAAGGTCACTCATCCCTGGCACAGAAGACAGCTAAAGCCTCCTACACAGTCATGGCTTCCTCCCCTGCCCCTCAGAGCCGTTCTTCACATGGCAAACAGAGGCTCTGTTACCTCCCAAGTCAGATCACATCCCTCGGTGCAAAACCCCCTGACAGCTCCCCTATCACCTGGCATGCACACCAGTCCTGCCATTGGCCAACAAGCCCCGGTCCTCTCAGCCCTCATCCCCTTCCTTCTCTCCATCCCTGTACGTACTCCACTCCAGCTTCCTCACCACGCTAAGCACAATCCTGCCACGGGGTCTGTGCCCTGCCATGTCCTCTGCCTGGACCGCTCTTCCTCCACAAGTCCAGTCACCTCACACTTACGTCTTTGTTTATACATCACCTCTTGATAAGGCCTTTCCTGACCACTCCCTCCTTGGCCACCTTACCTGCTTTCTTTTTCTCCACCAGACACACATATTGCCTTCTTCATGTACTGCCTCGCCCCTCACTAGAACATAAGCTTGGAGACAGCAGGGACTTGGCTTCGTGACGGGACACACCAACGAATCCCAAGTTGTTCCCCCACTCTAGTCCCTCCTCTCAGCCTCCCACCCAGCCTGTCTCCTGGCTCCTCCCCACTTAGATGTCTCACAGGCCCATCAACCAGCAAAGGGAAGATGTTCCTGGCACAGAGACAAAGTGGAACAGTGCTTGAAGTTGTCTAAAATCTGAAGGATGACCTGTGCAGCAGAGAGGAGAGTGGGTGGAGAGGCTGGACAGGTGGACAGAGGCCAAAATGAGCCCTGGGCCAAGTTCAGGACGCTGCCCCTCCACATCCATTCTCCTACTCCATCCAGATGACTATCTCCTACCAACTGCCCTTTTCGCAAACCTCCATCACCAGTACCTCATCCTCACTTGTATAGCTGATGGTTTGCTTCATTTTTCACCAAGAAAATATTTTAAAATTGGAAGAGAACTTCCATAAACTCCTACCACACCTTCCCACCTGCCAATGTCTGTCTCATCGCCACCTTCTCTTGTTCCTCAGGATGAATAATTCCTGCTCTAGGAAAGGCCAAGCTGTGCCCCAGGTCCCATATCCTCTCCCCTCCTCAGACACTGGTCCCATATCCTCTCCCCTCCTCAGGCACTAACTGATTTGACACTCCCTCCAGCAACTGCCCCACTTCTCTGCTCCTCTTTACTCCTTGACAAAGTGCCTGCACTAGCTGTCTCCAGTGCCTCTTCTCCCATTCTCATTCAGCCCCCCTCTGTTCTGGCCTTCACACCCACCAGGACACTTGAACTGCTCCTGTCCAGGTCATGTCCACGTGGCTAAACCCAATGATCAGTTCCATCCTCATCTTGCTTGCCTTGTCAGCAGCCTGTGCCTCGTGATAGCTCCCTCCTTCTTGAACCACCTTCTCCTCTTGGCTTCCAGTCCCCACTCCCTTCCACAACCTCTCCACACAGTGCCCCAGAGCTCTGTCCTCAGGCTCCTCTCTTATCCAGTCCTGTGGCTTGAAAAATCATCTACAAAAAAGTTCTAAACTTGATTGTAGGGATAGCTGCACAACACTGTAAATATACTAAAACCACTGAATGGTACACATTAAGTAGATGAATTGTGTGGTATGTAAATCATATCTCAATAAAGCTATTACTAAAAAACAAACAGACAGAATTCTCTGGCAGTCCAGTGGTTAAGACTTGGTGCTTTCACTGCCAGGGCCGGGTTCAATCCCTGGTAAGGGAACTAAGATCCTGCCAGCCACGTGGCGTGGCCAAAAATAAATAAATAAATAAAACCCAAACAAACTATAATCGGACCTCTCCAGCCCACACCTCTCCTCTGAATTCCAGGCTCATTTATCGAACTGCTCACTCCATGTCTCTGCTTGGAAGGCTGATGGGGATCTTATCTTCCTCTCCCAAACTTGCCTTTCCCACAGCCTTCTCCATCTTGGTTGATGGAAACCAATCGGCCCAAACTCTCATATCATCCCTGACTCTGCTTTCTCTCGCTCCTCACATCCAGTCCGTTAACAAATGCCACCTCCACCTCTGAAACTAAATCCAGAATCCCTCTTCCTCTTGCCTCTGTCACTGTTATCACCTGGTCCCAACGACTGACATCTTTTGTCTGGATTATCCTAAGAGCCTCTGACAAGTCTCCCTGCTTCTACTCTAGCCCCTACTGTCAACAGAGCAGGCAGTGGTGCTTTCAAAACATGGTCAGACCATGTCTCTCTCTGCTCAAAGCCTGCAACCGTTCCCCATTTCTCTCAAGGTAAAAGCAAAAATCCTTTCCATGACCTACAGGGCATCCACCTCCTGGCTCTCATTCTTCTCTCCTCTCACCAGTCTCCTTTTCCTCACTCTGCTCCAGTCACATGGACCTTTTCCCCCGGTCTTTTTTTTTGACATAAAATTGACACACAACATTGTAAAAGTTTAAGGTGTACAATGTGATGACTTCACAAATGTATATACTGCTAAATGTTTACCATAACAAGGTTAGCTAACATATCTTTCACTTCATATAACTCCCAGCTTCTTTATGTTGCTGGAACATGCTAGGCTATTCCCACCTCAGGGGCTTCATACCACCTGTTTCCTATCTGTACTGCTTGCTCCCTTCTCTTTTTCAAGTCCTGCTCAAATGTCATAGCTGTCCACTCCCACCCCAGGACACCTTAACCACTTTGCTTTATTTTTCCCCAGGCACATATCACATGACCCGTGGTATGCATTTCACTTATTTACTTATAGTCTCACCCACCAGAACGGCAGCTCTGCCAGGGCAGGCACTGTTTTGTTCACTGCTGCATCCTCAGTGCCTAAAGTACACACATATAGCACACACTCAACAAAAATGTACTGGATGAATTAACAGAATTTGCAAAAATATCGCATCCCGGGCTATATTATAAAACCCCAACTCCTTCCGGTGGCCTCCAAAGCTCTAGAAACAGGTGGTCTAGCCCCCGCCCATTTCTGCTGCCTCCCTCGCATCTCCCACCAGCCACACTGTAAGGAATGCGCCGAGATTCAAGGCCTTTGCACAAGCCCTTCCCTCTACTTACAGTCCTCTCCCCGTGCACAGTCCCAGGCTTAGCGCTTGCGGTTAAAAACCGCTCGCGGCTTCTGGATCCTCCCCGGGCAAGACACCCCACCTCCCCAGTACCTGGTGGGTTTTGCGCCGGAGCCGCAAACCCAAACGTGCGCCAGTCACTCAGTTGATCTCTGACCCTTTACTGCCCGCCTCCGGACCGCTTCCGGCAGCGGGAGCGCAACTTCCGAACCAGGAGCCAATCTGCGGGCCCGCATGGAGGTATAGGCTCAGGGGGTGGGACGGAGAGCCCCGCATCCGGTGGAGGGTCTGGGGAAGGGGCGGCAGGCGCCATGTCGGGTCGCGGAGGTAAGTGAGCGGGGACGATGGGGTGGGGCGGGGCGGGGCGGAGAGGGACGGGACCCGGCGGGGGCCAGGCTGAGCGTGCTCGTGTCGCACGCAGGTGGCAAGAAGAAGCCCCTGAAGCAGCCCAAGAAGCAAGCCAAGGAGATGGACGAGGTGAGGGCTGGCGCAGAGGCGTGGGCGGGCGCGGAGGGTCTGAGAAATCCGCCGGGAGTGAATCCGCTCTCCCTCTCCGTAGGAAGATAAGGCATTCAAGCAGAAACAGAAGGAGGAGCAAAAGAAACTCGAGGAGCTAAAAGCGAAGGCCGCGGGGAAAGGCCCCCTGGGTAAGTGAGGGTTGGGTAGAGCTCAAGCCGGACAAACGCCTGAGCATCAGTCTGGTTACGGGCCCGAGCATTTCCGTGTCCTGCCTCGTTGGTGAGTTGCGAGGTCCCTTTTGCTGGTGTCCGCTGTAGTGGACGGCCCTAGCCAGGCTTGGTTTCGCAGCAGCGGGAGAGGGGGCGGGAGTCAGACCCAGTATGGGCTTCTCTTGCTTAGGGAAGTGGCAGAAATGGAAATACAGAAATTTATATATCTCAGACACAAGTTAGTACAGTTGAGTTTCCAGATATCCTCTACAGTTTCTTGCTCCAAATTCGTATTTCACTGCTTCTTTGTTGCTTGTAACATTTCTTAATTTACTAATCGTATTGTTAAAACTCTAGCAAAATACTTTTGCATCCTGAGCCTTTTCACTGCTGGATGCGCCTAGTCTAATGGATAAAGTCCAAGTCTGTTGGCATACTATTGTGCTATATGTTTTTCAACTTAATTCTCTACCATTCTGCCTCTTTTTTGTCTTTGTGTAAGAGGAATTGATTACATATCAAAAGATTTTTTTAAAACCCGTCAGTCATTGTACTTTGTGCTTCTTAAATCCTGTTTACATTCATCAAAATAGGATTATTTTCTCAACAGTTATCTATACCCTATTGGATCACTGAGCCACCCTAGGGACAACGAAGGCTGGGATGGTGGGAGTGTCATTCAGCGTTTCCCAAGACCTCTATTCTAGTGGGTTTGAGTCATTTTTGTGTACCCACACAGCGCTGAGATTGTAGATATTGAGATTCCTTTTTGGAATGATGTGAGGTATCTTGCACCTTCCCTTAATCTGTGATTATGTATGGGGAGAAGCCCAACCCTTAGTGAAATCCTGTACTACTTGTTTCTATTGAGCATCATCTACTTTTTTTTTAAGGTTTATTTTGTCACAGCCCTTTAGGACTTCCATTTCTATATTAGGCATACTTAATTCTATAATTGTTTGTTAAATTACCTACCCTGTGCCAAATACAGTCATTTGTAAATTGGGTAAAATAAAGGTAGTGAGTAAATCAGATCCCAGGATCGTAATATAGAAGGTGATGTGGTGTGATATGACACTTAAGAGTATGGACTTGGAAGTCAGGCTACCCAGCTTGGAATCCTGGCTTTGTCACATACCAGTTTATAACTTTGAACAATACCTAACACTGAGACTTTGTTATTTGTAAAATGGGTTGATAGGGGATGAGGATTAAGTGAGCCAGTCTGAAATACACAACACACTTGAGATCCAGACCAGTGCACAGCCATTATTCGTGCCCTGCCTTATTCTCATTCTACTTTTGCCCAGAATAGATAATACTGGGAAAGCCCTGTGCATGCTTGTGTCCAAAAAAATGCCCAGTACAAAGAGCTGGGCCTTATTAGGATCCTTATCAGGCCCCTGGGGCTTCAGCCATAGAACTGTCTTTTTCCCTGGATGAGACTTTTTTTTTTTTCCTTTTGCAGCAACAGGCGGAATTAAGAAATCTGGCAAAAAGTAAGCTGTTCCTTGTGCCTGAGGCAATGATGATCCTTAGTTCCATTCCTGTTTAAACATCTGGATTCCCTGCCATAACATCTGTTGCCACCTATAGCTAGAATGAAGTGTTGTCTTGGAACCTATTGTACATTTAAGAATAAACTTTTGTAAAAAAAAAAAAAAAAAAAGTCATACAGTGGTTCATCTTGTCTTTAGTTCTTCTCAGCCATTTCTACCTTAGCTGTGAGATCCGCATAAACCCAGCCCAGAATCCTGCCAAAGTGTGTTCTTAAGTCCTTGTTCTATCCTGAATTCTGTACCACCTGGAATTAAACCAACTCATTTGAAATGGCGGCTGTTTTCTGTGTGATTATATACCCAACAGAATATATTACATGAGATTAGTGGAAGAATTTGTACTTTGGGAAGAAAATCTATTCTTTCTGTTATGACATCCACATTACCATTTGTTTTAATGGGGTTGTTCATCTGTTCATGTAAGGAGTCTTGCTTGTGCAAGCCGGGCACGCACCAGTGAACAATTCCTCTTGTCAAGGAACTTCTCTATTGTTGGAGGGGAGCAGGACAAATACATATGTGTTATGAAGGGCAAAAAGACTGGAGAAAGGAGAGATTCCTAAAAGTCTGTAAGAACTAAGCTTACTCTGAAGCCCCCAGGTCTGCATTTCCACTAGGGCTTCAGAAAGGTCCTTGCTAGGTTCCCATTTCTTATACTCTACGTTCAACCCATCAGCAAAATCAAACCTGAACCGTTCATATTTACTCTTATACCACCGGACCTTCATTCTGACCCTAAAATCCCTCAACTAAATTATTGTAGTCACATCCAAATTTGTCTTCCTGCCCCTACCCTTGCTTCCGTACAGTCTAATCCTTATTCAGGACCCAGAGTGATCTCTAAACCATAAAGTTACATTTTGTCTCTCCCTGGCTGAGAATTCTTCAGTGGCTTCTTAGTGCAAAAAAAAACACAAGTCCCTACAATGACCAGTGAGGCACTAAGGGATCTCGATGCCACTCCCTACCCTCTGGTGTCTAGCATTCATCCTCCTGATCAATCGTGAGCCACAGTGGCCTACATTCCAGTCAAGCTCCTGCCTCACTGTTATCACCAACTGGAAACTCCCTTCCTTTAGAGAACTGAAATGTCACATTAGTGAGCTCTTTCCTGACTCTAGTGGCAGTCCCAGTGTCTCTTAACCCTGTTGCCTTTTTCTCTCCTGACATTTGTTATCTACCACTTTTGACTCCAGGAAGAGTAAATTCCTGATACAACTATGGGAATAATGCTAATAACACTTAGCTTTCTCTGAGAATGTGTTTTCAAAAAGGGCTGTAGAACTAGTCTGAGATTTTGCTGAGTCAAAACTGGAAAAGGTTTTGATAGATTGAAGCCTGTATTATCATTCTAATGTACTTGATATTAGTAGAAAAAGAAAAACAGCCCACTTTGCTTCTCTCCCGGAAAGTTGCACAGCCAGCAGCATCTTCTTTGGACTTCAGGGATTCCCTGTTGGACCTTGCCAGCTCGCACCCATCCCTGTGCTACTGAGAATAACCCTTCAGAGAGCCAGTGCCAGCACACCACCCCTGAGATTAAGCTACTGCTGTTTTATTTGGTAGAACCTAATCAGCATTAACAAATGGAAGTATAATCCTGTCCCTTTATGGGACCAGAGTCTTGGAGCAATTAAGACAAGCATTCAACATTTGGGCAGCTGTCTGAGGGAACCTACCAATTACCTCAAAAAACTAAAGCCAGGTATTCAAGACCCTCTAGGCCCTGACAACCACTTCCCTTTCATTTACTGCCTTCACAAACATTCACAGGACACTCACAGGCCAAGTTTGGCACTGAGCATTCAAGGATGAAAAGTCTTGCCCCAGTTACTCTCCAACACCCTGTTCCTGCTAACTGTTCTGCACATGACTGCTGCCCGGTAAAATCCTGTCAGCCACTCAAGCCCAGCTTGAATCCTTGCTCCTCTCTAAAGCCTTACGTTCTCTCTCTGCCATCGATAATTCCTACCTGGCACTTGTGTGGCATCCATTTCTGTGTTGTGTTCTTGTCTGAGTAGTCTTGGTGCCATCCTCCTTGGTAACTCTTTTTTTTTAATTTATTTTTGGTTGCATTGGGTCTGTTGCTGCGCGCGGGCTTTCGCTCGTTGCGGCAAGCGGGGGCTACTCATCGTTGCGGTGCACGGGCTTCTCATTGCGGTGGCTTCTCTTGTTGTGGAGCACAGGCTCTAGGTGCATGAGCTTCAGTAGTTGTGGCATGTGGGCTCATTAGTTGTGGCTTGTGGGCTCTGCAGAGTGCAGGCTGGGCTCTATAGAGCTCAGGCTCAGTAGTTGCGGCACACGGGCTTAGTTGCTCCGCAGCATGTGGGATCTTCCCGGACCAGGGCTCGAACCGTGTCCCCTGTATTGGCAGGCGGGTTCTTAACCACTACGCCACCAGGGAAGCCCTCCTTGATAACTCTTGATAACTTCCACTCAACCTGTAGGACAGCCCAGGTGCTACTTCCAGGGGGCCTTCCTTAACTTACTGAGTTTCATTCATTTCTAAACTATGACCGTCGCTTGGGCCAGAAACACTCAAGAGCTCTCAGAGAAATGAATGAATATTAACAGCCTGAGCAGTTAGTTCCCACCCCCTCCAACACAGGCACACCATTCTCAGGATCACCCCTTCTCAGACCTTTCTTTCTCCAGACCTACCTCAAAGGTACACATTCAAAGCATTTACTGTTCTCAAAGATATGTGCTCACAAGAGCTCTAGTCATAACTTCCGCGCCCAGTCCCACTCTCCCAGACTCCTCCCCAAGAGAGCCTTGGGGTATATGAGAAGTGGGTCTAGCTGGAGAACAGCGAGCTCACAAAGACCAAACCCCTGAATGCTCCCTGACTCGATTCACATGTGCACTTGTGAAAATCAGGGCGAACTCCTCCAAGCCCAGCTGTGTACCCTAAGTGATGCCAGAGAGCGGGCGCAGAGCCACCTGCGCGGTGGGGCTGGTGAGTTAGCCCAGGTAACTCGGTTCTCTCCTCTTAGACCACCCGCCTACTGGGGTCCCAGCCGTCGGTACGAAAGCGCCAGGCGGGGTGCTGCCCAGAAGGGCTGGGAGCGACCGAGCTCCCCAGGCACCCAGTTGAGCACCGCGGCGCGGTCTGATTACGTCATTCATCCCCGCCCACCGACTGGAAGGTGATTGGCTTGTTGGCTAGGGGGCGCGGCCCCAGCGGCTGAGGCGAGCGGCAGCGCGCGATCGGTTGGTCCAGCCCTCCGGCCTCGAGGTTACAGGCCGGACTCGGTGCCTTCGGATACCGGCTGGCGGCAGGCATGGCTGGAATCCCCGCGCCAGGCAGCAGGAGGCGGAGCGGGCCCCAGGCACCCAGTTCTGGCCCGCCGTCCAGCATCCAGCACCCTCCGAGCAAGCGGGCCCGGGGCTTCCTCGCGGCCGCCCCCCCAGACCCAGAAGACCCATTCGGCGCGCACGGGGATTTCACCGCCGACGACCTGGAGGAGCTCGACACCCTCGCGTCACAGGCCCTGAGCCAGTGCCCGAACGCGGCTCCGGACGTGTCCAGTGAGTGCGCCTTTTCCCCGAGGGTGGTGCAGACCTCGCTAGACCCACTAGATGGCTGTGGCTTAAGAACCCCACGACCGCTGTTCCGGTGTCTTGAACTCACACTGCCACTTCACCTTTTAAAAATATAGGAACAGTTTGATTTAAGCAGCGGCGTGTCCCAAAAGATCCTTTGATTTGGGGGAGAAATGTATCAGGAGTGTCAAACAGCCAATTTGGAATACCGAAAGCTAGGTTAACATTTTACTTTAGTTTCTATACTTTGGACCAGTAAGGTTCTTAGTTCTTAACAGAGATCCTTGCAACACGACTACCACCACCAGCAGAATCATCACTACCTACACATGGGGACCCATCATTATGACAGGTTTGGGAGGCTTTAGATCTAATGAAGACCACCTTTTCCCTTGGGCCGCATGAACATAAGAGGGGCCTGGCAGAGGCAAGAGATAAAAGAGATTCATTCTTTTATACAACCAATAAATCGTACTTAGGTGCCCAAACATTAGGAGCTGCAGACACTTAGCAATAAACAAAAGACAAAAGCCCCCTCCTTCATGGAGCTTACCCTCATTCTAGTGAAGTCTTGTGGGGCTCCCAGGAAGAGAAATCTCTACATGGATGTCTTACATGCATCTTATATTCCACACAATCATCTCCTGGAAACCCAGTCATCCACCAGTATCTCCAGCATGGTGCCTGGCGAAGCATTCAGAAAACACTCAGAACATTTGATGACCAAATGTTCTGCATGGCAATGACTAGCACCACTCTCAATCATGTAGCACAAGGCAGGCAACAGCTCCCTTTCCTTGACCATGGATCTGATTCCTTTCCAAATCCTGTAACTTTACCTTCTTCATCCATCTCTGGAATCCATCCTCTCTGCATCATCTCTGCCATCTCCCTGATCTGTGTTACCATCACCCCTCTCCAGACAATAGTCTGCTAAATTGTTCCCACATTTCCAGTTATGACTCAAGTCAGAGTTTATACCACAGCCAGAGTGATCTTTTCAAAACTAGAATCTCTGTGTCACACACAGATACACGTGAACATCCCTACTGAAAGCCTTTAATGACTTCACACTACTTCTGGTATAAAGATCAAAATCCTTAACATGGCCAGCAAGGCCCAGCATGGCCTGTCCCTTTCCCTCTCCTTCTTTGGGTTCTAGCCACACTAACCTTCCTTCATTCCTTGAATTCTCCCTGCTTCCTTACAATACAGAAACTGCACATTGCTGTTTCTTACACACTGAGTGTTCTTTCCATCTATTCCCCATCGCCACTCACCTGGTTAGTTCCTGCCTGTTCTTCAGCTCTCCATTCAGTCATCACTTACCTGGGGAAGCCTTCTATTCATCCCGTTGGATCAAAGCCCCTATTATAGGCTTTCCTGTATTTGCTCTTCTCTGCAGCTCTTATAACAGTTGAAATTTTACATTTATTCTTGTGTTTTTGAGTGTCATGTAAGCTCCATGAGTGTAAGGACTGTATCCATTTTGCTCACCATTGTACCTTTCTTTAGAGGCTAAAGCCTGGCATATTATAGGTGCTCAGTAAATATCGTTGAATAATAGATCACTGAGTTCTGACCAGTGAGATTCCCACAGCACCTTTCAGCCTTTAGATGAGACTCTTAAAACTGGATGCAGAATGGGGAGAGGGTGGCAGCTTCTGTTATTTCCTGAGGATTGATTCATGTTCTTATGTTGTAAAATACCTGTAGTGCTTACTAGATCTTTCTCTAATTTGCTTTCAAAAGTGATTGTCTGGCTAAAGTGGGAAAATGTTGGGTCCTAAAAAGTATACGGGAACTGCTTTTTACAGATGTTCATAAGGTCCCCAGATTAGATGGGATGTCAAAAAATCCTTCAAGGAAAAACAGAGAAAGTGTTCCAGTTAAAGATAATTTTGAATTAGAGTTACTTCAGGCACAGTACAAAGAGCTTAAAGAAAAGGTAAGTGATTTAACTTGTGGCTTTTGTAGTTAATTCATTCACTTATGCATGTGTTATAAAGCATTATACAATAAAATATATAGAAGTTTTAAAACAAGAGTCCAGATTCATCCCCATGAATTGGGGGAAAGAAAGCCAGAAAATTTTGGTTGAAACTAAATCCTGAGATTCCTAACAACTAGGGCAAGAAAGGAAACACTGTAAACCATATACAAAAAGAGATACAAACTTTCTGTTGTAGCACTGAGATAAATTTATAGCCTATGTCTTATATAAGAAACAACATCATAATGGTTGCTATTTTCATTAGCAGTTTTGCAAAAAAGCAAACATTCTTCATATGACTATCTATAGGTCCCTAGAAAAACCAAGAACATAATGTAGAATTTTAGTTCTGTTAAGTGTGTGACCCAGATTGTTTAATACCTCTTAGAGCCTATAGAATCTGCATGCAGAAGTGACACGTGTGTCCTTAAGCTATCTTGCTGAATATCCACTGTCCCAGGAATGGGCCTAGCAGATCACGGTGATGTCTGATTGGTACAGATATATTTTGAGCACTCTGGTCTGTTGGACATGTTTTAAATGTGTTTCTTCATCTCCCCAGCTACATGTTGAAACATGTACATATATAATTTTCCCTTACAAACTTTTCACAACATCAATTTGGGATTTACAGATGAAGGCAATGGAAGAAGAAGTGCTCATTAAAAGTGGAGAAATTAAAATTTTACGGGACTCACTGCATCAGACAGAATCCATTCTAGAGGAACAGAGAAGATCACATTTCCTTCTTGAGCAAGAGAAAACTCAAGCACTCAGTGACAAAGAAAAAGAATTCTCCAAAAAGGTGACCCAGAGCATTTGTTTTGCTTGTATGGACATCAGCTTTGCCTGCTCAATGAGTTCCTTTAGAAGCAATGACTAAAGTTGCTTATAGATCTTCCAGGAAGATTTCAACAGTTGTTTGTCTTAAATACTTTCGCTACCAACTAATTGCATGTACTTTTCTCCAGGCTCTGAGGTTTGGAAAAGGACTTAGATGAAACTCTGCTTTGCTGTGGTAGTCTAAGTTACTAGCTCACACTTTGCAGAAACAGCTAAAATTAGTGGGGTTTTTGTTGTGTGTTTTTTTTGTTTTTTGGCAGATCAGAAACTCAGTTGACCTAGCTTAGGCCAAAAGAAAATGTATTGGCTTCCATAACTAGGTCTGGGAAAACAGGTGTGCTGGGGCCTCAAAAGACTCAAGATTTGCCACGACTCATCTTTATTCTCTGTACTATTGATAGGCTCCATCCTTATGGTAGAGGATGTGTTCTCCAGGGGCTCCTGGGCTCATATTTCATGGCTCCAGAGCAGACTGAAGACCTAGGGTTCTTTATCTCCAAGTTTTAAAATTCTGGGGAAGGCTCTAATTGGTCTAACCTGAGTCAGGCGCCTGCCTCTGAACTAGTCACTGTAATCAAAGAGATAATAGCTCCCATTCAAATCACATATTCAAAGGTAGGAAAATGATGTTTCTTAAGGGAGGGAGATACTGTTCTGGGGAGAAAAACAGTGGGTGTCCAGTATATACCACTTTCCTTCACTTCCCAAGGCTTCAAACTTAAGAACGTGGGCCTTATTCTGCCGTTACTTCGTTCAGCAAACTTGGCAGTCTTTAAAGAAGCACTGACCTGTGCCCAAGACTAACAGCAGTAGTTGCCTTTCCATATACATGATGAAGAGCAATGGGTTTGCAATCAGACAAACCAGAGTTTGAATCTAGGCTTTATCATATTCAAGCGGTGACCTCAGGGTGATGACTTATGCTCTATGACTCATTTCCCTTATCTGTTCCAGAAAATAACCAGAAGGGCTGTCGTGAGACTTAAATGGTCCTGCCCTTGTGTCTGGTGCTGTGCCTGGGAATGGCAGCAGTTACCATTGGCCAGAACAGCAGGTCTCCCCACACTGTACAAGGTTTTGGTAAAACTCTTCTAAATACTCACCCCAGACCTTCAGGAAGACTTGGATTGTGCACCACTATATTCACTAAAAGGTCTACATGTTACCGTGAGATATGGTACCTTGTCAAGCTCTGTGCTGGGCATTTTACATTCACCATTCTTACTTAATACCCCCAACCAGGAAGATAGGTACTTATGTTACAGATAAGCTGGAGTTCAGAGAGGCTGAGTAAATGGTATTTGAACCCTCACAAACTAACCAGCTATAGTTCAGGTCAAAATATCTTTCTAGAATACCATGTCATCTTTCAGGAAGAAGGTTAAAGCTTAATATTTTAGGACATTTATGTCACAGCAGACTTTTATACTATCTCTCATTGCTTGTTTTTCCTTTACTATCCTGAGATTTTGAAGCCCAGAGCTGTTTCTGTATATGTGATGAGGCCTCTATAAGTATGCTTCTTTTGCCTTCCAGCTCCAGTCATTGCAGTCTGAACTCCAGTTTAAAGATGCAGAGATGAATGAATTAAGGACAAAGCTTCAAAGCAGTGAACGAGCTAATAAACTAGCTGCTCCCTCCATTTCCCATGTCAGGTAATGATGGTGCTAGAGGGAGAATACAGTTTTGTATCGTTTAGTAAAAAGTCTGAATAACAATGTCAGGCTAGTCCTGAACAAAGGTCGTTTAGACTCTGCCACTGGGGCATAGATGCTCTTTCCTGAAGGCCTCAAAGATGGTTTGGATGAGACTAGAATGGTTTGGGGCATCATAGAATAAAGGGCCCGCACTCTAGAAGTGCTTCCTCCCTGTAGACTTTATAAACACAACACAGCTCCTCGGGATGAAAAGAGGCTGGAAAGATGCTCTCCAAACTTTTGGAGTGGACCAGTCTTCAGTTTTATGTAATTTGTTTCAAATAAATGATTTTGCCCCAACTGTATTTCAGTCCCAACTGCTTGGAATACTTTTTCTCATTTGCTGTCCAGCAGTCCCCACCTTTGCTGCAGATGTGATCAGTTTGTTAATGGTCCGTCCTGTCCCCTGCCTGCCAAAGAAGTCTGGCACACTGTCAGGATCAGCCTTGAAATTTGAATAGTGTGGGTCAGGTCGTCTTTTTCTGGTATTAAACATTCTGCTGCCTTTGCTTATAATGGGCAGGGTGTGAAATTGAACTTTTCTTGCCTTGCGTAGCCCAGGTAAGACAGGAGAGAGAGGCACACCAACAGGAGTGCCTCAGCATTGTCTGATCCAATCAGAGGGTTAAGACTGCTTCTCTAACATAAAGACCCTGGCACCAAGGCACTGGCTCAGTTTCCAAGTTGCAAGACACAATACACCTTTTTCTAGACCCTCTTTCTCCTGAAAATCTTTTCATTCAGTCCCTGACTATTATAAAAGAGGTTGTTCCAAACTAGTGGTTACCAGGGGGGAGAGGAAATGGGAAAAAGGCAATATAGAGGGATAGGTGAGTAAGAGGTATAAACTATTAAAGTATAAAATAAACTACAAGGATATATTGTACAACAAAGGGAATATAGCCAATATTTTATAATAACTATAAATGGAGTATAACCTTTAAAAATTATGAATCAGGGCTTCCCTGGTGGCGCAGTGCTTGAGAGTCCACCTGCCGATGCAGGGGACACGGGTTCGTGCCCCGGTCTGGGAGGATCCCACATGCCGCGGAGTGGCTGGGTCCGTGAGCCATGGCCGCTGGGCCTGCGCATCCGGAGCCTGTGCTCTGCAACGGG
The DNA here is from genome assembly GCF_039906515.1 of Pseudorca crassidens. Taxonomy (NCBI): domain Eukaryota; kingdom Metazoa; phylum Chordata; class Mammalia; order Artiodactyla; family Delphinidae; genus Pseudorca; species Pseudorca crassidens. The sequence goes on from NC_090305.1 coordinate 67,961,922, forward strand.
AGAGGCCACAACAGTGAGAGGCCCGCGTACCGCAAAAAAAAACAATTATGAATCACTATAGCATTTGCTTATAACTTATATAACATTATATAGCAACTATATTTCAATTAAAAAAAAAGAGGTTGCAAACTGAAAAGATGTTTTGGTGGAACTGGAAATAGTAATGGAGTTATAGCCAATTCTTTTGGGTGATTGGAAGAAGGTGGAAGCAAATGAAAGATTTTTTTTTTCAACAATTTGAATCAAAATGCCTTGAATTTTGCATTGCTGTCCTGACAAAGAATAACAAACGTGTAATAGATAAAATTTTTGGTCAAATCACCTAGATAGGAAAAGTTTAAAGTTTGTTAGAAGTTTTATAACCAGGTGTTTTACATGGTGTTAGCAGAATCATTACTTTGCTTTCATAGTTAACTTTTTCCAGTCCTAGGAAAAGCCCTTCTGTGGTTATAAAGCCAGAAGCATGTTCTCCACAACTTGGAAAACCATCTTTCCCTACAAAGGAGTCTTTTAGTGCTAACATGTCCCTTCCCCACCCCTGCCAGACCGATCCAGGATATAAGTCCCTGATGGGCAAAGAGGGTAAGTCAGTCTATCCATCATCTATTGCTCTCTATCAGACTACTGAGACTTGAGCCTTGAAACATTTGAGTATTTATTTTCTCCTCGTTTCTGTGGGTCAGCAGTTCTGATAGCACAGTGGGGATGGTTTGTTTCTGCGGGCACTGAAGCCTTGTAGGGGGCTGGAGGATCTATTTCAAGGTGGCTCACTCACATGTCTGGCAGTGGAATTCCTTTCCACATGTGGGCCTTTCCACAGGGCTACTTGGCTGATCTCATAACCTGGTAGATGGCTTCCTCTAGAGCTAGCAAACCCAGAGAGATAGGTGGAAGCTATCCTTTTTATGGCCTAGCCTCAAAAGTCACATAACATCACTTCTGCCACATTCTGTTTGTTAGAAGTGAGTCATTGAGTCTGGGCCATGTTCAAGGGGAAGAAAACTAGGCTGCACCCTTTGAGGAGAAGTGTGTCAAAGAATTTGCGGGCATATTTTAAAACCTCCAGTCAGCATCCATTGCCACGCCAGAAACACAGCTAGTATGCAGGAACATGTGCTCCTTTCATCGCCCAGCTGAGTCCAGACTGAGGGAATGCTACTGCTTTCTAGAGAGACAATCTAGCATTAGTAGGTTTTCACTCTGAGACTGTGCTATGCCAGTTTATCTTACAATTCAGATACATTGCCTTTCTCCTACCATCAACCCTTTCAAGTCATTAGCATCACGCCACCCCTGAGAACTACAGCTACTAACATTTTTGATATTTAGCAACTTCAGGAGAGGTTATCGGGTGGTGTTATGAGCTGGCAGTGGAGCCCACCAGCCTGGCCGAGAGTCCCAGTCACACTGCTTACTGGCTTGTATGATTTGAGCAAGTCCCTTAACCTCTGTGCATCAGTTTTCCCATATGTAAAACAGAGCCAATGATAACACCTCCTGGTTGGGTTGCTGTGAGGAACAAGAGAGCTAGCATGTATAAAGCTCTTAGAACAGTGTCTGGCACATAATAAGAATCATATAAAATGCTTTTATGTTATTGCCTGATTTTGAAGTGGGGCAAACAATTTAATTTTCTTTTCCTTTCCTTTCCTTATGCAAGTTCCTGTTTTATATGAGGAAGGCAAAGATGTGAAGGTTCTTGAGTTGCTTTGGCTCTTGTTTTGATCCAAAGTTGAAGAAGTAGAACAATGTATGTTTTAAACTCATTACATTTAAGAGTTTCTGATATACTTGTGCTTTTGTGTTCCAGTTTTGATTAACATATTATCTGTTATTCAGAGAATAAGACCCACAGTCTGGGAGATGACCCGATAAAGCAAGAACAGTCCCAGAAAAGGCTTATTGACAGCTGGATGCAGAGATCAAACACTCAAGGTACCAGAATGCCTGCTCCTTCTGCAGGAGGCCTTCCTGGGTCCGATCATCCTCTGTGATGCTGCAGTGGAATTGCCTAGGGAACTGTCCTGGGCTCCATCAGTACCCCAGGCAGTGCTTTAGAGGGTCCAAGGGAGTAGTAGTCTGTGGCTTAAGCAGAAGACTATAAAATGGAAGGGGCCAAGAGCAAGTATGCCTCCGAGCCTTCAGTACCCACAGGCGTCTCAAGGGAACTTAGTGGCAGTTTAGAAGATAGTTGGCATCACAGAAAAGCACTCTCATGTCAGAACCTTCTACAGTCACCTTGTCTTCTGCAGGCTCCATTTTGATAAACCTTCTCCTGAAGCAGCCTTTGATCCCAGGGTCATCCCTAGGTCTGTGCCACCTCCTGAGCAGTTGTTCTGAGGCTCCTACCGGCACCCTGTTCCAGCTACCCGGGCTTGGCAGGTAAGCATAAGACTCCTAAAAAGCTTGTTTGGAAGAAGTTTCCAGGAAGCAAGTCCCTATCTGGTCCTGACCGGCCTAGGAGGTCTGCTCTGGGCAGGAAAACTAGAGAATTTAGCAGGCAGGTTGTTTGGGTCCCTTGACCTTATCTCCCTCTCACACTTGTGTGTTTTCTTTTGTGTCTGTTGCTAGTACCTTGACTGGGATTTCAAGCCTGAGGACCACAGGTTCTTGTGATGGGTCATTTCCCCTCTTGGCCCTGAGAGAAGCACAGAACCTGGCACTTACTGGACTGAATCTGGTGGCCAGGAATGAAGGCTCCTGTGACAGAGACCCAGCAGAGGGAGGCGGAAGGGCCTTCCCACTCTGCCAGCTTCCTGGAGCTGTGCACCTCCTCCCCCTGGTACAGTTCTTTATCGGCTTACACTGCCAGGCTCTGCAGGATTTGGCAGCAGCCAAGAGAAGCGGAGCGCCTGCGGACTCACCGACACATCCCTCCTGTGTGAGCTCTGGGGTAGAGGCCAGCCCCGAGGACTCACTTTGCAACCTGGAAGGCTTCTCTGTGGCTTCACTAAGCGTTCTTCAGCACCTGGTGTGCCACAGCGGAGCAGTCATTTGCCTGTTACTATCAGGAGCAGGCGCCGATTCTGCTGCTAGGGAAGGAGACCAGAGCCTGGTTGACGGACATGGTCGTGGGGATGTGACCTCAGCCCCAGGGAGGCTTGCTGGTGACCAAGGCCAGCATCCACTATTGAAGATGCTTCTTCAACTTTTGGCTTTCTCTTCTGCAGCAACAGGTCACCTTAAAGCCAGTGTCCTCAGCCAGTGCCTTAAGGTTTTGGTGAAATTAGCTGAAAATGCTTCCTTTGATTTCCTGCCCAGGTATAACGCAGCATGGGAGTCATGATTCCTTGTGGGTCTTACCCGGCCTCTTGAGGTCTGTCCTGTGGCCCCTGTACTTGTTCCCATCTTGACTCGTCCATACTGCTCAGCTCTAAGCCTTGGTTTAGGTTCTTAGCTAGAGTTCTGAAGTGATGGGAAGTGGGGCCAGGAGTTAGAAGAACCAAGGAAGTGGTTTATTTGGCTTAGTTCTGCCTCTGGATAGTAGGTAAGCAAAAGACACATGTGATAAAAGAAGGCTGCTAGTCACTATGGAAGAGTGTCCTGCCCCCGAAACAGACAAAGGTTGAATCAAGAGGCCTTTGAACCTGGGACATGGATCAGGTGAAGACCAGATTTCACAGCCACATTGAAGTTTAGTTTGGTGGGGTTCCCTGAAGAAGCAGAGGGTGTGTGGAGGGTCTGCAGCTACAAGCTGACCTTGCTGGGCATCTGCCCATCATCAAGGTGTCCACCACTGGCATGAGCCACAGGTTACTTGCTCTTCTTAAGGTTTGTTGTGGAACACTGTTGTCATAAATTCCTAGCTTGGGATTCCAGACCCTCAACACTGGGAGGGTAAACACCACCCAGCCAATCCCCTTGTCCTGTAATCCCATCTCCCCCTCAGCATTCCACCAAGAGGCCAGTTCCTCTGTTGGATGTCTCTTAAGCCTTTTTGTCTCTGAACTCAGAATACCTGTTTGCTAAAAACAGTTCTGGATCCTGGTTTCCATATGAATATATTCTGGCTTGTCTGGTGCATCCTAAAGGTGGTGCTTAGAGCTAGACACAGTGTACTGCAGAGTAGTGTGAGCAGCAAGGTAGGCGTGTTACCATCACCCAGGTGCCTGGCAGGGGGCCCAGCTCATGGTGGCTGATTGCTTCTTTTTTTATTATTGAGTCTTCTCTTTCCTTTTATTTTTTTTAATTCCGTAGTGCTTTACAGTTTCCAAAAGTTTCACACACGATTTCATATAATCCCATAACAATGCTTTTTTAAAAATCCCCTACCGCTATATTGCCTTTCCTCCCTTCCCTCTCCCCACTGGTAACCACTAGTTTGTTTTCTGTGTCTGTGAGCCTGTTTCTTTTTTGTTTTGTTCACTAGTTTGCTGTATTTTTTAGATTCCACATACGATATCGTACAGTATTTGCCTTTCTGTCTGACTTATTTCACTTAGCATAATGCCCTCCAAGGCCATCCATGTTGCTGCAAATGGCAAAATTTTGTTTTTTTATGGCTGAGTAGTATTCCTGTGTGTGTGTGTGTGTGTGTGTGTGTGTGTGTGTGTGTGTGTGTGTACGTGTACCACATCTTCTTTATCCATTCATCTGTTGATGGACACTTAGGTTGCTTCCATACCTTGGCAATTGTAGATGACGCTGCTATGAACACTGGGGTGCATGTTTCTTTTCAAAGTAGTGTTTTTGGTTTTTTTCAGATATATACCCAGGAGTGGAATTGCTGGGTCACATGGTACTTCTACTTTTAATTTTTTGAGAAACCCCTATACTGTTTTCCACAGTGGCTGCACCAATTTACATTCCGCCAACAGTGTAGGATGGTTCCCTTTTCTTCACATTTGTTGTGTTCTTTTTGATGATAGCCATTCTGACTGGTGTGAGGTGATATCTCATTGTGGTTTTGATTTGCATTTCCCTGATGATGAGTGATATTGAGCATCTTTTCATGTGTCTGTTGGCCATCTGGATGTCCTCTTTGGAAAAATGTCTTTTCAGTTCTGCCCGTTTTTTGATTGGGTTGTTTGTTTGATGTTGAGTTGTATGAGCTGTTTGTATATGTTGGATATTAACCCCTTATCGGTCATGTCACTTACAGTTATCTTCTCCCATTCAACAGGTTGTGTTTTCATTTTGTCGATGGTTTCCTTTGTTGTGCAAAAGGTTTTAAATTTAATTAGGTCCCATTTGTTTATTTTTGCTTTTGTTTCCTTTGCTTTAGGAGATGGATCCAAAAAAAAAAAATTTGCTGCTATTTATGTCAAAGAGTGTTCTGCCTATGTTTTCCTCTAGGAGTTTGATAGTAGCTGGTCTTCCCTTTAGGTCTTTAATCCATTTTGAGTTTATTTCTGTATATGGTGTTAGAGAATGTTCTAATTTCATTGTCTTACAAGTAGCTGTCCAGTTTTCCCAGCACCACTTATTGAATAGACTGTCTTTTCTCCACTGTATAGTCTTGCCTCCTTTGTTACAGATTAAATGACCTTAGGTATGTAGGTTTATTTCTGGGCTCTCTATTCAGTTCCGTTGATCTATGTGTCTGTTTTTGCACCAGTACCATACTGTTTTGACTACTGTAGCGCTGTAGTATAGTCTGAAGTCAGGGAGTATGATTCCTCCAGCTCTGTTCTTCTTTTTCAAGATTATTTTGGCTGTTTCAGGGTCTTTCATTTTTCCATATAAATTTTTTTTTTTTTTTTTTTTTTTTTTGTGGTACGCGGGCCTCTCGCTATTGTGGCCTTTCCCGTTGCGGAGCACAGGCTCCGGACGCGCAGGCCCAGCGGCCATGGCTCACGGGCCCAGCCGCTCCGCGGCATGTGGGATCCTCCCAGATCGGGGCACGAACCCAGGTCCCCTGCATCGGCAGGCGGACTCTCAACCACTGCGCCACCAGGGAAGCCCTTCCATATAAATTTAAAATTTTATTCTAGGTTCTGTGAAAAATGCCATTGGTAACTTGATAATAATTGCACTGAATCTGTAGATTGCCTTGGGTAGTATAGGCATTTTGACAGTATTGATTCTTCCAATCCAAGAACAGGGTATATCTTTCCGTTTATGTCGTCTTCAATTCCTTTCATCAGTGTCTTATAGTTTTTGGAGTACAGGCCTTTTGCCTCCTTAGGTAGGTTTATTCTTAGGTGTTTTATTCTTTTTGATGCGATGGTAAATGGGATTGTTTCCTTAATTTCTCTTTCTGATAGCTCATTGCTAGTGTATAGAAATGCAACAGATTTCCATATATTTATTTTGTATCCTGCAACTTTACCAAATTCATTGATGAGCTCTAGTAGTTTTCTGGTGGCACCTGTAGGATTTATGTATAGTATAATGTCATCTGCAGACAGTGACAGTTTTATTTCTTCCTTGCCAATTTGGATTCCTTTTTATTTCTTTTTCTTCTGATTGCTGTGGTTAGGACTTCCAAAACTATGTTGAATAAAAGTGGTGAGAGTGCTCATCCTTGTCTTCTTCCTGATCTTAGAGAAAATGCTTTCAGCTTTTCACCAATGAGTATGATTTTTTTTAATTTTATTTATTTATTTATTTGGGCTGCATTGGGTCTTAGTTGTGGTATGTGAGATCTTCGTTGAGGCATGCAAGATCTTTAGTTGCAACGCATGGTCTCTTCATTGTGGCACACGGGCTTCTCTCTAGTTGTGGCATGTGGGTTTTCTCTTCTCTAGTTGTGCGTGCAGGGTCCAGAGTGTGTGGACTCTGTAGTTGTGGCGCGCAGGCTCCAGAGTGTGTGGGCTCTATAGTTTGCAGCATGTGGGCTCTCTGAGGCACACAAGCTTAGTTGCCCTGAGGCACATGGGATCTTAGTTCCCCGACCAGGGATCGAACCTGCGTCCCCTGCTTTGGAAGGTGGATTCTTTACCACTGGACCACCAGGAAAGTCCCTACCAATACGATGTTAGCTGTGGGTTTTTCATATATGGCCTTCATTATGTTGAGGTATGTTCCCCTCTATGCCTACTTTCTGGAGTTTTTCTCTTAAATGGATGTTGAACTTTGTCAAAAGCTTTTTCTGCATCTATTGAGATGATCACATGGTGTTTATTCTTCAGTTTGTTAATGTGGTGTATCACATTGATTGATATGTGGATATTGAAAAATCTTTGCATCCATTTCTTACTTTTTAAATGAATGAATTCCAGGAACCACATTTTTAGCAGTTCTCTTGGTAGATATATCATCATTCTATTCCTGTTGAGCTTGTCCACAATAACATCAAAAAACAGCCATTTAATGGGTGCTTACTGCAGGCCAGACACAGATGCCTTCTGTTCACTAGCTTGGATGGCACCCTCAGAGCCCTGTTGTCTTCACGCCCAGTACAGAGCCTGGCTCACTGTGAGCACTCAGTGTTTGCTGAATGAATAAACCCCATGTTGAGGTAGGGAAACTTGTCTGAAACCCCAGAGGGAGTATGCTAGATCAGCCAGTTAGGCTCCTGAATCATTGTTCTTGATCACTGTCTGATGCCACCTCCCACACAGTGCTTCTCTGAATTCCTTCATGCTTGCAGGCTGAACCCCATTACCGCACAGCTTCTTGTTCACCTTGAAGTAAAAGCCAGGGACAGGTGCTCCCAAGGCTCCATAGCAGTATACGATACAACATGAGCAGCCAGGCAGGCTGTGATCTCCTATGAAAGGCACCACTGCCCACCCAGGCTTGAGGGCACATCATCCCCTCAGACTCTTGTCTTCCCACTGCATCTGTTTTAGGGGTAGGTCCAGCGTAGCTCCCCAGGTACTGGCATGGCAGGCGCTTTTGAACAAAAAGTTCTCATCCCCAGCTCAGCCAGGGCAGCATGACGTATTTATTGTGCATTTAGGGGCTGTGCCAAAAAAAAAAATTTTCATTTAAAAAGGCGGCTCTGATGCTGTCAAAAATAATTTGGAAACCACTGTGTTGTATATAAAGATGGATTTTTTTAGTTTCAGGGGCCACTTCTGGCCTAATAATGAAATTAGGTAGTAACAGGTTAAATTCCAGTTTCCCACAAAGTTCCACACTCCCTGGTGATTAGAAACATTCAGCTTGTCTCTCATACAGGATTTGCTCTAAAATGAGTTCGCCCTAAAAAGACCTTGCTTCCTAATGGTGTACAAGGAATATTCTTAACCCTCGGTGCCGTGCGCATGAAAAGGGACATACCCACAGAACTGCCCCTCCCCCCACCCACCCCACGAGGCTGTGTGGGTTGAGCAAAAAGCAGTGCTTGTCTTTGGACTCGGTTCCTTGGTAATGAATGTGCCATCCCTTTGCCCCCAAGACCAGGGGGAGAGTGCCCAAGCCCCTCACCATGCACACCCTGAGTTTGTACCTTCTCATACGTGGCGGCAGAGGAGCTGGTGTTTCCCGACAAGTGGGGAAAATGAAGTCTTCCTTGCCCAGCGAGTGGTCTCGTAAGATCCAACCATAGCCAAGTCCACATTGTTGCTGCTGATGCCTGGCCAGTCCTCTGGTGGTGGGCACAGGACGTTTCTCTCACACTCAAGTTGAACCTGCCTCCCTGTTTGGGAGCAGAGGCAGGAAGGAGCCCAAGAGTAGTGCAGAGGCCGGCACCCGAGGTCCAGGGGGGCACCTCGTATTTGCTGGGTGGCACTGTGCCAGGTAAGGGCCTGTCATCTCTAAGGGATGACAGGCCCTGTCCCTCACAGCAGTCCCACAGTGAAGGGTAGTACCCACTCGTTCACCTGAAACAAGTATCAGCAAGTAGGGTGGCATTTGAACTCAGGTCTGTCTGAATCGAGTCTCCTTTTTACTGGCCTCTTCAATTTCCTGTTGCCTATCGTGAAAGGTGAGGGTGAGTTATGGGATTGGGTTGGAGGTGTCACATCTCTCTGGGGCCCTGTGTTTCAGGTTCCAGTGCGTGTTCCGGGTGCTGCCACAGTGCCTGCGCCCAGAGACACCCCTGCCTAGTGTGCTGCTGACTATTGAGCTCCTGTCCCTCCTGGTGGACCATGAGAAGCTTGCACCTCAGCTCTGCTCCCACCCGGGTAAAGCAGGCCAGGGGCGTGCGTCTGGACTCCTGCAGCTTGGAGGGAAGGGTGGTGGCAGGGGCAGGTCCAGGGCCTCCTGAGGGCTTCTGCAGCTTGTACCTCAGGCACTGGGTGAGAAGGCGGATGCTGAGTGAGAGGTGGTGTGTCCTTTCCAGAAGGCTGCCTCCTGCTGCTGCTGTACATGTACATCACATCGAGGCCTGACAAAGCCGCCTCGGAGACACAGTGGCTTCAGCTGGAACAAGAGGTAAAGACACCAGAGCCCCTTTTGTGCTGCTCACCAACCCACCCCACCCCACCCCACTCCATCCCATGTAAGAGCCACTCTTCTCCTTCCTCTGGGAATTAAAGGAAGCTTTAATTCATTTTGGTAACACGTTGAGCCACTAGCAAGGTAAATTCATTTGGGGGGCTCCATACTACACAGATACCGTACAGTCGGAGCCCAGGGTATCCTGGGACTTGGCAAAGTTGCCTGGTGGCTGGAGGTGGGCACGGAGGCAGGTGGGTCAGTGGTGAGACACAGGTGTTGGTCCTGAGTGTCTCCTGGGAAGGTCCCAAAACACTACCACCTCTTGGATCCCATTAGTGCAGACAAGCAGTTGCTGAGGCAACTGGAGCTCTTGTAGAAGGCTGAGAAAGCCCTCACTGTGACCAGGGCCTCACTGTGCCATGGATGGGACAGTCTGTTCTTGTTCTAGGCTGTGTGGCTCCTGGCTAAGCTTGCTGTGCAGAGCCCCTCCTCCCCAGTCACTGGTTCCAGCTGCCAGTGCAACGTGGAGGTGAGTGCCGGGGGCAGGCAGGGGCCGACAGTGGGCAGCTCTGCTGGTGAATGACAGGGCCCCGTGAAAGCATCCCATGCTCCTTCACCAGGGCTAGACCCTGGTGCCACTGTTCAGAACCTCCCTCACCCGGGTGGCTAGGAAAGATGCTGCCCAGCTAAGCAGGTTGTCAGGGTGCAGGGACCACCTGACCTGACCTCAGCCTGTGCCCTCCCTCAGGTAGTCAGAGCACTCACGGTGATGCTGCACAGACAGTGGCTGACTGTGCGGAGGGCAGGGGGGCCCCCGAGGACTGACCAGCAGAAGCGGACGGTGCGGTGTCTGCGAGATACAGTGCTGCTGCTGCACAGTCTGTCCCAAAAGGACAAGCTTTTCACTGTGCACTGCGTGGAGGTCCTGCATCAGTACGACCAGGTGATGCCAGGGGTCAGCATGCTGATTCGAAGGCTTCCTGACGTGACAGGCTGTGAAGGTGAGCCTGCAGGAGGGCCCCTCCCTGCCCCAGCCCACATGTGGAGTTTGCCCTGAAGTTTATGGACAAATCAGACTACCTGGCCTTAGGTCAGCAGTGCTCCATCCACACAGCCTTTGCCGGCACGGGGGCCATTTCTTTTTCTTCCCTGTCCGGTTCTTCTCTCAGCATATCAGCCTGCCTTTTGATCATACCTACTGAGTCGGCCTGGCAGAGCCACGGTTTTTCCAGAAACATCCCTGTCTGAATTGCCTTTGTATTATTTTGCTTGCAGTAGCTGAGGGAGCAAGGCCTGGGCGTGGAAGGGACTGCTTAGTTCCTGTGGGCCTGGTGGGGAGGAGAGGTGGGACCTCCCCCAGTCCCAGCACCTTCAGGCAGGACTTCACCACAGAACCCTCTTGTTTTTGGCTCAGAGGCAGCCCTGGATGATCTCTGTGCCGCGGAGGCTGATGTGGACGACCCCGAGATGGACTGTGGCTGAGGCCTGTGAGCATCGAGCCACATGGTGGCACCAACACCACCACTTTCCTTACCTCATCCCCTGATTAAAAGCAGTGACTGGCTGTTAAAGAAAAGGCCAGCCTTATGTTTCCTGAGTCTGATCTGTGTGGGCTAAGTGGGAGGGACAGAGCAGGAGGAGGACCCAGGGGAGGCTGAGATCCTTCTTCCTGTTCCTGGCCAGCAGCCCCACGGTAATGAATCTGCTTTGAGGAAGGAGCCCTGCCTTGCCCTGCCCTGCCTTGCCCTGCCCTGCCTGTGGAATTGTCCTGAGTCATCACTTTCGCCTGAGGCCATGGGAAGAAACCATTGTGTGGCAGGGAAGAAGGTGGCCCTCAGCCCAGGCCTAAACCAGGGAGGGCTGGGAAAATGGGGCCAAGGGGTGGGTGCAAAATGGCCACGGCAGGGGCTCCCAGCGGCTTAAGTCCTGGAGCTAGCCTGCCCCATAGCCCTGTCCTCCCGGTGTGAGGGCGTGAGGGCCCTGGTGCATTGTGCCAGCCAGCAGGCCCACAGCGAGAGGTCTGAGGAGGCCTTTGGGGATAGCACTGTGGGTGCCTGGGGAGGGACAGGTGTTGGCAGGAGGGACAGCCCAGGCAGGCTGACAAGCGGGGCGGGCCTTGCTCACACCAGCCGCTGGGCGGGCTCAGGCCGAGTTTCACTTCCCGCCACTGCTGCCAGCAGCAAGAACCAGCTGGAGAGCGTGCAGCACCCTGAGTCATTGCTGCCTGCCTGCTACTCGGTAAGTGAGGACCCCCGAGGGGAGGGGGTAGGGTGGGAGGGCATGGGTACCTGCCCCACCAACCCTCACCAGACTAAGCGGGCACTAGGGGGAGGAGCCAAGCCTTCCCCTGAACAGGAAACAGTGTGCTGGTCCCACTAAGAAAGCCACCCCACCCTCCCTGGCTTCCTGCCCTGGAAATGGGTCCTGGAGCTCAGCAACAGTGCCTGCCCATGCAGGGAAGGCCAGAGGGGTGCTCCTGCCCACCCCACCCCACTTGCCTTCCCTCTTATCACTGGGCACTCACACACCCACCACCCACCCCATGCTCCTCCCCAGGCTCAGCGGCAGATACCCACCATGGGCTCGCAGGCCTTGCCCCCGGGTCCTGTGCAGACCCTCATCTTCTTGGACCTGGAGGCCACTGGCCTGCCCTTCTCCCAGCCCAAGGTCACAGAGCTATGCCTGCTGGCCATCCACAGATGGGCCCTGGAGAGACTTCCTACCCCTCAGGGGCCTCCTTCAACAGTGCCCCCACCACCCCGGGTGCTGGACAAGCTCTCCCTGTGCGTGGCTCCGGGGAAGGCCTGTAGCCCTGCAGCCAGTGAGATCACAGGCCTGAGCACACCTGTGCTGGCTGCACACGGGCGTCAATGCTTCGATGCCAACCTGGCCAACATGCTCCGAGCCTTCCTGCAGCGCCAACCACAGCCCTGGTGCCTTGTGGCACACAACGGTGACCGCTACGACTTCCCCCTGCTCCAGGCAGAGCTGGCTGTGCTGGGCCTTGCCAGTGCTCTGGAGGGCGCCTTCTGTGTGGATAGCATTGCTGCCCTGAAGGCCCTGGAGCAAGCTGACAGCCCCTCAGAGCACGGCCCAAGGAAGAGCTACAGCCTGGGCAGCATCTACATGCGCTTGTACGGGCAGGCCCCACCAGACTCACACACAGCCGAGGGTGACGTCCTAGCCCTGCTCAGCATCTGTCAGTGGAGGCCACGAGCCCTGCTGCGGTGGGTAGATGCTCACGCCAGGCCCTTCAGCACCGTCAAGCCGATGTACGTGGTCACAGCCTCGACTGGAACCAGCCCAAGGCCATCTGCTGCTACGGCCACGGTACCCCTGGCCAGAGCCAGGGGCACCAGCTCCAACCGTGGTGGAAACAGGAACCCTAAGCCCCTTTCCCCAGTGAAGAGCCCTGGAGCCCCACCCAGGGAGGGACTGCTGGCCCCACTGGGCCTGCTGGCCTTCCTGACCTTGGCAGTAGCCACGCTGTATAGGCTGTCCTTGGCCATACCCGGGCAGTAGGCCAAGAAGGAAATTCTGACTAATAAAGACCCTCCACAGCACCGAGTGATCACTCACTTCTACCCACCGTGGCAGCCTGAGAGCCTCCCGCACTTCTGCCCACACTGAGACACCTGGGGCCGGGGGCACAGGAAGTGGCAGTCTTTGTCCATCACCCTCCCTAGCAGGATGGTCAGACGTCTGAGCCCAATAAAAGTAGGGAAGACAAGGAACTTCAAATACTGGATGGAAATGATACCTAGCCTAAAACCCAATCCCAGCAGCCAAGAAAGGAGACAGCAGCTCCAAATAGTTGGATTTATTATAAACAAGGGTGCAGACCCTAGACTCCAAAACACATCAACAGGTACAAAGCTACTATGTGGTGAGACGTTAACGGAAGGATAGGGAACAGCGAGGTATGTGTCTGGGCCAAGAGCAGCCACCAAGGGTCCCCTCCACCTTTGGTCCAGACGACACCTTGGCCCAGGCGTCCCCACTGCCAAGACAAACTGTGGCCTGGGGTACAGGAGCTGGAAAGCCTGTGAGGCTGGCGCTGGGGAAGCAGGGACTATCAGACATCAGAGTTCCTCTGCTCTCTGGGGCAATTTTCCTCCAGGACCCAGGGGTTTCAGCCTCACAGCAACTATTACACACATTTTGAAACAGAAAACAGGCAAAATACTTAGCTAAAAGTAAAACAAAAACACTGCAGGGAGGACACCTGAGTGTGTAGGTGGACAGAGGCCACCCTGCCCACTTAAGGTGGCGGCCAGAGCCAACCAGGGCAGCCAGACCGAGGGTAAATGTGGGCCTCCAGGTGGTCCCAGGAGGGATGCAAGAACACAGACCAGGCACACAGCGCTCAGGGGAGGGTGGGGTTCTGCCTGAGGCGTTTTGATATCAGGAGGCTGCCCACCCTCCACTGGGCATGGCACAGGCTCAGGGAGCAATGGGTAAGGGTTGAGACTCACCTGTAGCCAGGTCCCAAGCCTCACCCACCTGCCTGCATCATCCTCGGGTTCTTCAAAGACAAGCCTGGGGACAAGCCATGGCCTTGAGCAATGGCTAGCCATTCTGCAGAAACTGGAACACGTGTGCATCCTGCCGGCAAAAGTCTGTACTATCCTAGTGTGACAAGCCCCACTTGCTCTCCCTGGGGTGGTCTAGAAAAGAACTGTTCTTTGAATTTTGCTTGAGATTTCAGGAAGCATAATTTCGAGTGAGGAAGGCAACAGAGTGTGGTCCCAGCAACTCTGGCAAGAATTGTTCCCAGCCCCTCATTGGCATCACAAGAAGCCTCATGTACAAACAGGACACACACACCACGCACAGGGAGAAAAGGACCGTGCCTGCATACCCATTCACACACACATGACAGATCAAGTGGCAGCCAGAGATGCAATGTTGTGCTCAGGGGGCTGCCTTCGGGGGGTCCATGTAGGCTGGATTGTAAGGAGGCTGGCTTGCAGGGTAGGGCATGGCTGCACCTCCTGAAAATAGAGAGGACACTGGTTGGCGGTGGGCATGGCTGCAGGGGGTCCGGCACAGTTGGAGTCGGTAGGGGTACTCACCAGCCACTGTCTCATGGTAGGCGGGGGGGCCCATGGGCTGGGCCAGGTAGGGTGGTGGGTACTGTGTGGGGTACGGCGCTGCTGGCATCCCTGGCTGGGGGGGCATGGGGTGGTAGCCCTGGTACGTTGGTCCGGGGTAGCTGGGCGGCACACTTGGAGCTTGCGAGTAAGGGGTGTGCACTACTGTGGTGGCTGTGGTGGTAGTCACGACCGCTGAAAAGAGAGTCCCAGTTAGGACCCTCAGGCCTGCCACCCCTCCCTCCAGCTCAGCTCCGTCAGGCCCCTGGTAAACCACGCCCACCACCCGGGGTCGGCACCCTCACACAAGGGGTCACAGTGGGGCAGGTGGGCTGGAGATGCTTACGACGCGGTCGGCGGCACATCTTGTACAAATAACAGCAGGAGCAGGTGAAGCAGATGATGATAGTGACAACGGAGAGCACAAAGATGGTCAGTCCGACGGCCACAGTCGTTCCAAACCTGCCAAAAAGCCAGTCAAGGCCCAGGGCCTCTCTCCCCTACCTAGGACCAGCAGTCCACACCACACCCATGCCCAAGGTGCACCCCTCTTGCCAGAGGAGACTCTGGGCAACACAGATAGAGCAACCTCTGGGGTATGTAGCTTGAACCTGTTTCAGCCTCAGGTGTTTCCTCAAGTGTAAAATGGGGTTGACTGAGAGTCACCTGGGGGGGCCCCCTGGCCACACCCTCAGGAGCACGGGAGAGAGTTCTTCAGGTGCCTCCCCCATACACACATCTTGTCTACCCGCACCGAGCCAGCGGCAGATGCCCATCGAGTACATGCCACAAGCCAGGCACTGTGTGGCTTGAACCAAAAACTCAAGAGGTGGGCAAGACAGACCAACTCATGGCCTCTGGGAGCCCACAGATTATTAGAGGAGGCAGGTGTTGAAGGGAAAATGACTCAGGAAGCACAGGTAACGAAAACGGGGAGAAGTTCCAGGAAAGGGGAGGCTGGTGTGGCCAGGACAGTGAAGTGAGGCACACAGTGAGCCCAGGGTAGGGCTGCTGGCCCCCGGAGTGACGGTGAGCTTGCTGGGTGCCAAGCACTGTGCCAGGTGTCCACATACACCCTCGCTCTGACCAGAAGGGCAGGTGGGTAAACTAAGAGCCAGGCGGGGCTGGAGGGGCCCTGCCTTCTGAAGAGGCCGCCTCCCTGCCCACGCAGGCCCCTCAGCAAGGACAAGGACCAAGTGGAGAGCCCGCCCCCCGAGAACGCAGGCCGTGGTGCGAAGTTCACCAAAGCCGACCTTCAAGGGCACAGCCACAGCCCCAAGCTGTCCTCCCCTGTTCCCCGAGGCCAAGCAGTGTGCCAGTAAAAGGCAACTGCACCAAGCACATCAAAACGTGGAAGGGGCTTGGTGAGCTTTAGGCATTCGCCTCCCCTGAGGCCTGGGGGAAGGCTGGGCACCCCCCTTCACCCCGCCTTGGGTGGAGGGTCTTCCATCTCGCAGCCCAGACGGGCAGCACAAGCTCAGCAAGGCCCGGTGCACAGCTTTGGGACAGACTAAGGACAGACCCTTCACACTCCAGACTCAAAATACCTGACTGCGTTCGTAAAATAGGAGCCATTGGCCACTGTGAGGCCCAGAACAAGGCCCCAAGACAGGACCGTCAGGAGGTACCTTCCTGCCGAACCAGAGGAGCCTGTCACTGCTCCTCACCCACAGGCTCCTCCCAGACCCTCCACTGACCCAGGGATGTAGACACGCACACCCACATTCGCACGCAATCAATAGCACTCAACTGTAGGGCCACCACCACCGATCTCTAATCTCTCTTTCTCTCTCTTCTGTCTCTGTCTCTGACACACAGTATGGCGCCCAAGCTCACCCCATGTTAGCCTCCACCTTCACTTAGGGGCCTCCTGCACCCCCGGACTTCCCCTTTCCATCATGAGGCCACTCGGTTTCAATCTCCTCCCCTTTCCAGGAAAAGTAAAGCAAATCTCCTCGGCCCTCCCCTACCCCTGACGTCAGAGGCAGGAAGGAGAGATGCGGGGCCTCTTAAAGACACAGTGCGGCTGGCAGGCGCCCCAGCTGCTCCCAGCTGCGCTCCAAACTGGGGCCAGGAGTGGGGAGGGAAGTGCTCGGCTGTCTTCCCGGAGCTGCCTCCTCAGCCCTGCATGCCCAGGCCCAGCTTCTCCACCCCACTGTCCAGGAGAGCACTACCACGGGGTCCAAGACATGCCCCGCCTAGGGTCCCCAAACCACGCTCCTGCTCCGCCCAGCTCAGCCGGCCAGCCCTGTTCCAGCGGTCCCCTCGATGGGCTCCTTCAGCCATCTAAGCCTACCAGCAGACCCGGGGGCCCGCCGGCCCGTCCCCTCAGCTCCTCCTCTCCCACCAGCACATGCTCCAAGCCACAAACCTGCCTGAACCTGAACCTGCCTCACCAGGAAGATGCAGATGCCTCCCCAAGTCCCCTTGGCCACCCTGTCAGGTCTTATCTTGTCACTCCTGCTCGAAAGCCTAGTATGGCTCCTGTAGCTCCTGGGGTCACACAGGAATTTGCTTTATAATTTACTTGTTAAACTTCGTGTGATGTGTGTGTGTATCTGTACTTTTCTCTGTGTGTGTGTGTATACATATATAAATACATATATAATAGTTGATAATAAAAGGAAAAAAATCTAGGATTTGTCTTATCAGATAGTAACACTTACAATAGGCAAATGTTAATCTTAATTAAAAGTCTAAATAAGATAAAACTTGTGTGGCCTGGGACTCCCAGCCTCCCTCCTGTGTGCTCCAGCCACATCACCCTCCTTTTCAGCTTTTGAAAGCACCATGCTGTGTCCTACCTCAGGGCCTTTGCACACGCATTTCCTCCCGCCCAACTGCGCCGTCTGCTCTTCTCTTCCTCCCACCCCTACACAAAGTGACCCCTTGGTCACTTTTCAGACCTCAGCTCAAAACATCACTTCCTCAGGGACACCTTCCCTGACCATGCAGATGAGGTAAGGCTCCTCGATAAGTGCTCTTACAAATCAAATTCTTGTCTACCTCAGTTTATAAACACACACTCCTTTGTGTGAGCGTTTGACTAATGTGCATCTTACCTCCAGCCTGTGGATTCATGGATGCACAGACTGCACCAGCTCTGGACCATCACTGTATCTCCAGTGACTGGACATACAGAAGGTGCTCAATAAGTATTTAACAAATAAATAAATTCACTCAGGGACCCCATGGGCAGCACCTAGTAGGACAGCAAGGCACATTGCCCTGAGGAACAGCAATATTTGAGGGGTGGTTGCAGAGTGGGGCAGGGGCCTGTGGCCACAACAGGCCACGACACTAATGGAACCACACCTCCGAGAGGAAGGAATGGGGCTTCCCAAGGCTGAGGCTACCTCCCAGATCAAGGAGCCCAAAGGCCAAGTTCAGAAGGCAGAGTTGGCCTAGGCAGGAAGGGACAGAAGGCCAGGGGAACAAGAGCCCAGGCAAGGAGCTTGCAGCGGGGCTGAATGGGACGGCCCCTAGGAGGCCAAAGACTTCCAACGTCCAGACACCGAGAGGGCCGTCTCTGGAACTGAGACACCAGCACCCTCACCGCGACGCTGGCCAGGCAGCACGCGGCCGTGACACACTGGGTGAGAGAGCTGCGGAAGGAGCGCAGTGAGGGCTGAGAACTGACACAGGTTGGCGATGCCCACACCTCACCTAGTGGACCTCCCTGCCCTCCCCCTGCACCATCACAGCAGAGTCAGCGCAGAGGGTCAGCAGTGACCTGCCTGGAGCCTGGAGCCAGCAGTTCCACCACTTGGGTGCTTCAAGACACACCATTCCTGCCTGATCATCCTGTGAGTGAAAGGAGCTAGGAAGGGACAATGAAATCAGGACCCAAAAGAACCATGACAGGGAACCAAGGAAGCTCTGGGGAGAAAACCAGCCACTGACCATCAACAGGGCAGGACAGGAGTCACCTGCCAAAGCGGAGAGTGGGTGGAAGACCCACAGGTAACATGGCCACACCATGGGGAGCATGGAGCCCAGGCCATGACAGGCAGATGTGGTCTCATCTGCATCGCTGTGCTCTGAACTGGTGCCTCCTTCTTGGAGAACCCAAGGAGTCACCCAGAGGAAGAGCGGGGGTAGGGAGGTGAAGTCCAAGAATGAAGCGGGAGGGGTCGGAGGTGGGGAGGGGGGCAGAGCTGGCACAGGCCCCCTCAGCACATAGGGTCCTTCCCCTGTCGAGTGTCCCCCGAGCTTCCAACCAGGGCTGGACCCCACCAAGGAACCAACGCTCCAATGGACAAACAACAGTGCCCTTGGCCAAGGGGGCATCACACGAATGCTCACAGGAGAGGATGTCTCTTTGGGGTCCAGGGGGGCGATCACCTGGGGGCATCCACAGAAGACGTGTCACTGATGACCCCATCCCTCCACCCTCCCAGCACCTACTCCTGGAGCCCTAAACCTTTGTAAGGCAGGTGCTGTGCACCACGCTGGGGCTCTGCTCAGAAGCAGAGGAGAGATGGGGCAGGATGGGGTGGGGGCCCAAGGGGGCTGAGCAGCATCTGCACTCCCAGCAGATGGGCAAGATGGCCTGGTGCGGAGGCAGCAGGACACTCACACCTCCGCATCTGCAGGAGGTGGGGGGAGATGCTCCTGAGCTGGCCCCGGGAAGCCACTTCTCCTCTGCCTCCTGGGGGACCTTGTTCTGCAGTGTGGAACCCACCTTTCTCACACAGTGCTCAGTACTCACTCACAAACCAGGCCACCTTCCACGTTCCTTCCCCCTCTCTGAACCCTCTCCAGCTCCTCATGCAGCTGACACTCAACACACTCAATCCCACCCAAATCCGAGCCCTTCATCCGGAACCCACTCCTCCTCTGTCCTGTATCTCCCCATGCAGGGCAGAGAGCAGGACACCACACCGCGGCCCCTTCCCTGGCAACCTTCCTAGCAAGCAGCCTCACCTCACCTCACCCCGCCAGCCCAGCCTCTCTCTGGCCTACAACACCTGGACCAGGAAGCCATGGTCCAGGCTCCCCGCCAGCTGCTGACATACTCCGGGGAGCAGCCAGAGTGGTCTTCATCCTAAAACACCATTCAGACCCCAGCACTGCCCAGAGCCCTCCATGGTGCCTGCCCAGGACGAGGCCCACACTGACTGGACATCAGACCCCCATGTGGGGCCAACTGAAAGCCCACAGCCTCGGGCCTCAGCAACGGGGTGCTCCCTGCATGTAGAGGGAGTGGCGCTTCCAGGTCTCAGCCTCTGAGCAACATAGGGAACAGGATCAGCAGGCAGAACCGAGGGAGGAGGCCCAGCCACGGTTGCCTAGGAGCAAAGCTGCACCTCTTCCCCTCCCCCACTCCCAGGAGCCCTGCCCCAATTCCTCTGCAGCCAAAGAGGCCCACACTCACCCAGGCCCACAGGGCAAGATGGGACAGGACAAGAACCTGGACCCCACTACACAGGCCCAGAGCCCAAAGTCTCTTCCTCCAAAGGGGCAACCAGGCCTAGGCGGACCTTCTCAGAGGCGCTTCTAGATCCACCGAGGTAGAGGGCAGATGGCACGTGGAACAGACTCCGCCAGGAAAACGCACAAGCAGCTGCACGCCCATTCCATCCACGCGAAATGTGCACCACAACACCCGTCACGGTGGCAACAAGACAGCGCAAGAACCTGGCCAAGGGGACTGGAGTTTGGGCAATTGGGGTACTCCCCGGCCCCCTGAAGGGAAGGCCCTGACAATAACCATGACCCACAAACCCTGACACAGACTGTGCATCATCAGTTATTCCAGCATCTTTACTACACAATAATCACCCCATCACTATGCACCCTGCACCACCATTGCCCCTGTCACTTTCACCACTGCCACCATTACCCCAACACCAATACCCACCACCAGCATCCTTATCACATCTCCCTGTCACTGTCCCCCATCACCACCATCACCTCCTACCACCATACACCTGCCTGTCACCCCATTACAGAGCCCCACCATAGCCCCCATTACCATCAGCCTCTACACCATCAACACGCACTACTCCCCCATTACCACACATCCACCATCATCTACCATCACCCTATCCCGGACCAGGAAGCCAGATGTGATAGGGATGCTGGTGGTGGGTATTGGTGTTGGGGTAATGGTGGCAGTGGTGACAGTGATGCGGGCAATGGTGGTGCGGGGTGCAGAGTGATGGGGTGATTATTGTGGGGTAAAGATGCTGGGATAACTGATGATGCACCGTCTCTGTGTCAGGGTTTGTGGGTCGTGGTTATTGTCAGGGCCTCTCCCCACCACCACTGCACCCAGCACCACCACTGTACCATCACCACACACTCAGCATTGTAGCCCCCATCATCTTATCCCTGCCACCACTGCTGCATCACTATCACCTTTTGCCACTATCATCCCCATCACCTACATCCATAGGTCACCTGTGCCCACACCATCACCTAGGTCAATATGAACACCCACACCTGGCCTTTCCATCGTGAACCCCCAACCACAGTCTCCCCCATCCCTGGCACAATGATGAAGACACCCAACACAAGGATCAAAGGTCCTGGAGGTCAGATATGGTGACAGCTTCCCTGAGGCTCTAGGCCAAGGACTCTGTGCCATCCCAGTCCCCACAGCCCTCCTGAGCCCCCTTGTCACCTCTTCCAGGAAGATGTACCCAGACTGCAGGTTTTATTTACCCAGACATGGGGTCGCTGTCCAGGCTAAAGCGAAACTTCAGTGTTGAGCCCAGCTGTTCCAGTGGCTCCACGTTGGTGGGGACGCTGCAAAAAGGAAACCTCACAATTAACATGCCTGCGCCCCACCCAGCACACCGAGAACGAACAAACACTAACTTAGCACACACACAGAACATGCATGAAAGCCAGCCCCATATTGGGCCAGAGAAGTAGCCCTGGGGGCCTCTGGAGGACGGATATCACACACACCAAGATCTCAGGCTACAAAGCCACACATCCTTCTAAAGTGCACATCGAACGTTCTCTAGGACAGACCACATGTGAGGCCACAAAACCAGTCTCAAGAGATCTGAAAAGACAGTTATCATACAAAGTATCTTCAATCACAATGGGATGAAGTTATAAATCAGTAACAAAAGACACATGCTACAAAATTAAAGAAAAAAATCCTAAAAAAAACCCCTCATACCTTGGGAAACTAACATATTACAGCAACAACAGCAACAAAAGAGCTGTGGCTTAAATAAGAAATCATAGAGGAAATTAAGAAATCTGTAAAACTGAATGATAATAAAAATACCACTGGTCGAAATTTGTGAAACACAGCTAAAGGGTTCTTAGAAGGAAATTATAGCTTTAATACTGAGATGGTAGTAAACTGAAGAAGACGGGAAAAATGTAATAGAACAAACCCCCCAAATAAGGAAGGAATTAATAAAGATAACTGCAAAAATAAAAGAGAATAGCAGCCATGGAAAATAAGAGAAGATTAACAGAACGAAAGCTGGTGGACCTCTGGCAAGACTAATCAAGAAAAGGAGAAAAGACGCAAAAGATAAAAATACAGAAGGAAAAGGAGTAAACTATAGACACAAGAGAGATTTTAAAAATAATAACTGTCTGGGAATTCTCTGGTGGTCCAGTGATTAGGACTTGGCGCTCTCACTGCCGAGGCCTGGGTCCAATCCCTGGTCAGGGAGCTAAGATCCCACAAGCCTCATGGTGCGGCCCCCTTCCCCAAAATGATAATAACTGTTTGAATTGAACAAACCACCTGTGAAAAGGCATTTTTTGAAACAAATGGAGGCAACTGAAGACAGACTAGTACAGAAAGCTATTAATGAACTGCTGTTAATTGTGCCAAGTGTGTTCCTGATATATAATTATATTTCTTTTTAAAGGACTCACTTCTGCAGATAACTAATATTTAAGGAGAAATTTTTATGCCTGGGATGGGTTTTAAAATAATCCAGAAAACAAAAGTAGTGGGAGGTATATGGAACACTAATGTTAGAGTATTGATAACTATGGGAGCAGGCGATGGATATATGGATTTATTATTCTCTCTGCTTTTGTATGTATTTGAAAATTCTCAAAATAAATTCTCAACAAATTAACAAAATAAAATTCAAGAAACAAAGAAAAAAATGCAAGAGCATTAGGAACAACTATACCGTACTAACTTTGAAGGACAAGTAAAGCTGAGAAGAAAATATTCTTTAAAACTTCAGTGTGTGTGCGTTGGCAAGCAATAACAAGAGTAAAGCACACCAAGCTGGGATGCAGGGAGGGCGGGGGGAGTGTGTTGCTGGGAAGATACTTCCATGGAGGTGGGCCTGGCATCTGAAGCCCCTTTTATCCTGGGGGCATTAGCCTATTTCAGAGGGGCAGCTGAGAGCAGCATTTCTGAAAGCCTCAGGTGGCAGAAATTATATCCAGAGGCCAGCAGGTGGGCAAGCCCTGATGATTCCCACCCACTTGGGCTGGGTCCTGAAAAGCAAGGAGAAACTCAGCATGAGTTTCTCAGCTCAGCTCTGCAATTAGGCCAAGGTGACCTTAGAGTGCTCATGTCCCTGGCAAAAGCAATATCAATCCTCCCTGGAGGAAGTCCTAAGGTCCAAATGTTTACAATCAATTTTGCAAATGCAATGTTTGGCACACAACTGAAGATTTTCAGGAACACTAGGACACTAGACAACATGACTAGAAAACAACAGAAACAACTGAAATATCCACAAGGGCTTTAAATATTGAAGTTATCACACCCTAACATTAAAACAAAACATACTTTAAGATAACTAATAAGAACCTGCTTTATAAAAATGAAATTACGTTTAAAAAAAACACTTTGGGACTTCCCTGGTGGCACAGTGGATAAGATTCTGTGCTCTCAATGCAGGAGGCCCTCATCAGGGAACTAGATCCCACATGCATGCTACAACTAAGAGTTTGCATGCCACAACTAAGGAGCCCATGTGCCGCAAATAAGAAGCTCACATGCCACAACTAAGGAGCCCACCTGCTGCAACTAAGGAGCCAGCGAGCTGCAACTAAGTAGCCCACCTGCCACAACTAAGACCCAGTGCAACCAAATAAGTAAATAAATATTAAAAAACAAAACATACTTTGTTCAAGGAGATGAAAGGAAAAAAATTAAGCAGTTTAGGAGAACTTGAAATATAAAAAAGAAACAAAAATTCTAGAACTAAAAAATTACACACAAAAATAGTAATTTATGGGCTTCCCTGGTGGCACAGTGGTTGAGAGTCTGCCTGCCGATGCAGGGGACGCAGGTTCGTGCCCCGGTCCGGGAAGATCCCACATGCTGCGGAGCGGCTGGGCCCGTGAGCCATGGCTGCTGAGCCTGCGCGTCCAGAGCCTGTGCTCCGCAACAGGAGAGGCCACAACAGTGAGAGGCCCGCGTACCGCAAAAAATAATAATAAAAAAATAAAATAATAATAATAATTTATTAGACACAGTGCAAGATATAATTAAACAATTGGAGGATAGGCCCAAACAAATATATATACACTAAAGCCTGGAGACAAAAAGATGGTAAATGTAAATACAAAAGAGAGTAGGTGAAATACGGAATACAATTTACAAAAGGTCTTACATGTGTGTAATTAGAGTCCTAGAGGGAGAAGTGTGAGAATGGGGCAGAAGCAATATTTAAAAAGATGATGGCTGGAGTTACTCAGTTTTCCTGGATATCTCCCATAAATGCAGGAGATATACATGCTATTAAAATTGTTTGTTTTTCTCCTAGCAAAAACAAAAACAAAAAAAACAAGCCAACAATTCCAGAAGTACTGTGAACCCCAAGCAGCAAAAATTCAAAGAAAAGCACACTTAGGCACATCATAGTAAAACTGCTGAAAACCAAATACAAAGAGGAAAAACTTAAAAATTAGTCAGAGAAAAGATATGTTGCTTGCAAAGGAGCAATAATAAAGCCATCAGCTGATTACTCAACAGAAACAACAGACACCAGGAGTTAATGGAATGAGGGAACTTCCCTTGTGGTCCAGTGGCTAAGACTCTGCCTTCCCAATGCAGGGGGCCTGGTCAGGGAACTACATCCCATGCCACAGCTAAAAGATCCCACACGCCACAATGAAGACCCGACGCAGCCAAATAAATAAATAAATAAATATTTTTTTTTTAAAAAAAGAAGACAATGGAATGAAAGCTTCAAAGTGCTGAACTTTAGGGCTTCCCTGGTGGTGCAGTGGTTAAGAATCTGCCTGCCAATTCAGGGTACATGGGTTTGAGCCCTGGTCCGGGAAGATCCCACATGCCACAGAGCAACTAAGCCTGTGTGCCACAAATACTAAGCCTGCACTCTAGAGCCCGCGAGCCACAACTACTGAGCCCGCACGCCTAGAACCCCTGCTCCACAACAAGAGAAGCCACCGTAATGAGAAGCCCACAGACTGCAACGAAGAGTAGCCCCCGCTCACCACAACTAGAGAAAGCCCGCGCGCAGCAACGAAGACCCAATGCCGCCAAAAATAAATAAATAAATTTATAAAAAACAAATAAATAAATTGATCTTTAAAAAAAAAGTGCTGAAATTTGATAACTTCAAAGTGCTGAAAGTTAATAACTGCCAACCTAGAAATCTATAACGAGGAAAAATATCCTTTAAGAAAGAATGTAGGACTTCTCTGGTGACTCAGTGATTAAGAATCCGCCTGCCAGGGCTTCCTTGGTGGCGCAGTGGTTAAGAATCCTCCTGTCAATGCAGGGGACACGGGTTCGAGCCCTGGTCCGGGAAGATCCCACATGCCGCAGAGCAACTAAGCCTGGGCACCACAACTACTGAGCCTGAGCTTTAGAGCCCGAAAGCCACAACTACTGAAGCTTGTATGCCTAGAGCCTGTGCTCCACAACAAGAGAAGCCACCGCAATGAGAAGCCCGCGCACCACAATGAAGAGTAGCCCTGGCTCGCCGCAACTAGAGAAAGCCCGCGCGCAGCAACGAAGACCCAATGCAGCCAAAAATAAAGTAATTATTTTTTAAATCACTTAGACAATATTGAAGAATATCAAAGATTATTATAAAGACACAGTAATTGAGTCTGCTTTAGCCCAGGGACAGACAAACAGACCAATGTAACATAATAGAGAACCTAGAGACAGACACGCATATGTGGACACTCAATCTGTAACAAACTTGGCACTGTAGAGTGACAGAAAAAAAGGATAGTTTTCTCAATAAGTGGCGCTGGGTCAACTGAATACCCAAATTAAAAAATGAAATTTGATCTCTACTTACATGCACTACTACTACTAGGCATACTTAAAAGAAATCCATATACATGTGCACTAAAAGATATGTACAAAGATGCTCAAAGCAGCATTATTTGTTATAGCGAAAGGAAGGAAGGAAGGAAGGAAGGAAGGAAGGAAGGAAGGAAGGAAGGGAGGGAGGGAGGGAGGGAGGGAGGAAAGGAAGAAACAATCCAGATGTCCATCAACATTAAAATGGATCAACTGTGGTATAAAACTTAACATACACCAATGGAAATGAACAGACAACACAACATGGATGAAACTCACATGTTGAGAGAAAGAAACCAGATAGGAAATAGATGTATGACGTCATGTGTATGTCTGTGTGTGTGTGTGTGTGTGTTTAACAGGTATAGCAGTTTAATGGTTACCTTTGGGGATAACAGAGGGAATACTGATTGGTAAGTAACATGAGGGGGCTTCTGGGATGCTGTGATGTGCTAATTCTTGCCCTGGATAGGTGGTGGTTACGTGGATGTGGATGTGTTTACTCTGCAGTAATTCACTGAACTGTACACTTTATATTTGTGTACTTTTATGTATGTATGATATATACTGCCCCCAACCCCAATAAAAAAACTAAACTATAGAACTTAGGGATGCATGTTTGGGTATTACAGCTCTAATGAAAAGCAAGGCTATATAAAAGTTAAGAATTATCACTATCTTAGTGGGATGAGAGGAGAGACAGTGATTGGGAGTAAGCTCAACAGGACTTCTGATGTCTTGACCTGCAGAGTGGTCATGCAGATATTTGCTTTGTGATAAATCGCTGAGTTGTACATTTACTTTAATGCAGTTTTCTGTATGTGAATTATATGTTACAACATAACAGATCAAAAAACAATCTCAAGGAATGAGTTTAACAGCAGATTAGACACTTGAAGAATTGAATGAACTGAAAGGTTAGAAGACATTATCCAGAATGCAGCCGAGAGATGAAAATATGGAAGAGAGACTAGGAGATGTGGACACTGGAGGAGAAGATGCAGCATGTATAAATGGAGTCCCAGAAGGAAAGGAGAAGGAGGAAGGGCAATACTTAAAGAATAGCAGAGTATTTTCTAGAACTGATGAAAGTCACTAAACCACAGACTTAAGAAGCTCAAACATAACATCATAAATTTTTAAAAATCTATACCTCGATATATCATAGTGTAACTGAAGAATGCCAAAGACAAGAAAAGAAAAATCTTAAAAAGCTCTCATAAGGAAAGAAAAGGATTTCTTTTAAATGATGGACAACTGACTATTGAGCTGATGTCTCAACAGAGATAATGGAAGTCAGAGAAAATAACCATCAACTTAAGTCCTGCTCAGATAAAATATTCTTTAAGAATGAGATCAATATAATTTACCATATTAACAGAATAAAAATAGAAAAATCATCCAATTATCTCTAAAGATGCAGGAAAAATATTTGACAAAATTCAAGATCCCTTCATGATTAAAACTCCAAGCAAACTGGGAACAGAAGGGAACTTCCTCAACCCAATAAAGGGCACCTATGAAAAAGCTACAGCTAACATCATACCTAATAGTGAATGCTTTCTCCCTAAAATTGAGAACAAGACAGGGATGTCTGTTCTCACCATTTCTATTCATCATTATACTGGAGGTTCTGGCCAGTGTGATGAGACAAGAAAAAATAAAAGTATACAGATTGAAAAAGAAGTAAACATGGGACTTCCCTGGTGGTGCAGTCATTAAGAATCTGCCTGCCAATGCAGGGGACACGGGTTCAAGCCCTGGTCCAAGAAGATCCCACATGCCTCAGAGCAACTAAGCCCGTGGGCCGCAACTACTGAGCCTGCGGTCTAGAGCCCACAAGCCACAACTACTGAGCCCACATGCCACAACTACTGAGCCCACATGCCACAACTACTGAAGCCCATGCACCTAGAGCCCGTGCTTCACAACAAGAGAAGCCACCGCAATGAGAAGCCCGCAAACCTCAAAGAAGAGCAGCCCCCACTTGCCGCAACTAAAGAAAGCTCGCACGCAGCAACAAAGACCCAATGCAGCCAATAAAGAAAGAAAGAAAAAGAAGTAAACAACAGAAGAAAAAATGGAATGAAAACAAACCAAAACAATACAGTAAGTGAAAAAGAAAGAAATATAGAACAAGAGAGACAAATATAAAGCACAAAACAAGATAGCAAATATTGAATGTAATCCCAGAAATACCAATAATTACATTAAACTTAAATGGAATAAATCCTCCTGTTTTTTAAAGCTACCAGAATAAATTTTTTAAAAAAAAAGAAAGAAAGAAGACACTTATAAAAATGTAAAGACAGCAAAAGGGTAGCAGTAAAACGGTAGAATATGATCCATCAGGCATACAGCCTGGTGTCGCCATTCCCCAGAGAACTTTGCGACTCCTTAGTCAGTAACTACATGCATGTCTCTGACCTGGCAATTCGCTCCACTGTACTTGGCAAGAAATTCTCACATGGCTCTGTAAAGGAGGAAGTATATGAGGATGCCCACCACAGTAATCTATGACAGCAAGTTTTGGACTCACACCACAAAGAATACATGGCAGTGATGGGCACAGGCCAGGTGTACACACAGCAATGTGGATGCGTCTTACAAACACTGCACTGACTGCAAAAAGTAAGAGGGTTCACTGTGCCCACAGAATATAAACTTTGCAACACAAATAATCGAAAGAATACAACAGACTGGTTGCCTACAGAATAAGAGGGGAATGGAATGGTCATGGGAGATTAAAATAACATGGTGTAAGATGGTGGAGGGCTGGTCTTGCCCAGACCAATGATGGTCACCTGCCATGAGCTGAGCAGTGTGACTACCTCAACCCTCTATACCTGTGGCCGAACACAAACAAAACACACAGTGTGGCAAAGGGAGACACACACAGGGTCCTAGAACCTTGGTTCCAGCCTATGAAACAGTTTAAACCCAAGATGCAGTGTAAATCCACGTGCCATGGCAAGAGGACACAGGCATGGCCCACAGTGGGCTACACACCCATGCACTATGCCCTCCAGGGTCCACAAGATGATACCTGCACAAATCACATACAACCCCCCACCAGGTGCACACACACACTGCGAGGTACACTCATGCCAAGGTGTCCACCCTGAGGACACGTTGGTACAAGTACACACCCAGGGGTGAGCCACAGGGCCTGCCGAGGCCACCAACCCCTGAGAAACCAGCTCAGCCCTCGAGAGTGGGGGAGAGAGGAACAAGGGACTACCTGAGCAGGGTCTGGGGAGTCCAGCCCAGGACAAGGACTCCCCAGTCCCCCACCCTCAGTGATCTGCCACCATCTCGAGAGGGCTGAGAGGAAAGATGGGCAGGCTCAGGCTGCCTACCTTGTGACCTCCGATGCACCCACCTGGCCTCCGGAACACCACATTCTTCCCCATTCCACACAAATTTCTTCAGCACATCAGAGCAGCAGTATTGGTCATAACAGGTGCCACAGCAGAAATCAGGACAGAACTTGGGGAAGAGGTTGTGTCCAGCGGAAACCATACACACCTCACTGTGGGCTGAAACAGAGAAACACACCGTTCATCTGTGGCCATGGGGCCAGGCCTCCACCCTGTCCCAGCCAATACAGCCCCTTCCCCAGCAAGGCCAGCAGGTCCCAGCATGCCAAGCCATCTCTGAGCCATCCCACTCATTGGCCACCTCTGGCCACTGCCCCAACCAGCCTTTCCCTCTCCCCTGGGCCACAGCAGAGGTGCCAACCTGGGCTCCCTCCCTCTCCCACCAGTCCACTTGCCCTCCAGATGGGACAGTGAACTTTCTACGTGTGAGTCTGACTGGGCCACTCCCCACTCTCAGGCCATGGGATCAAGCCCAGAGTCCACAAAGCAGGGTCCAGACTACAAAGGACCTTGAAGGTCACCCCCTTCTCTGCCCGTATTCTACCTGTTTCCCATCCTCCACCTTCAAATCTACCTACCCATCAAGGCCTTACTCCAGGCCCCCTCCTACAGAAGCCACCCAAGCCCAGCAGTCCCAGCTGCTAGGGACCAGGCCCTGGACTGACCCGTTCTTTTTATTTTTTTTGGCCACACTGCAATGGCATGCGGGATCTTAGTTCCCCCCAACATTGGGAGCACGAAGTGGACCGACCCGTTCTTTATTTTTTAATATTTTTTTTATTAATTTATTTTATTTACTATTTTTTATTTTTGGTTGCATTGGGTCTTTGTTGCTGTGCACGGGCTTTCTCTAGTTGCGATGAGCGGGGGCTACTCTTCATTGCAGTGTGCGGGCTTACTGTGGTGCCTTCTCTTGTGGAGCACGGGCTACAGAAGCACAGGCTTCAGCAGTTGTGGCTCGCGGGCTCAGTAGTTGTGGCTTGAGGGTTCTAGAGTGCAGGCTCAGTAGTTGTGGCGCATGGGCTTAGTTGCTCCACGGCATGTGGGATCTTCCCGGACCAGGGCTCGAGCCCATGTCCCCTGCATTGGCAGGTGGGCTCTTAACCACTGCGCCACCAGGCGAGCCCAGACTGACCCATTCTTTTATTATTATTATTTTTTTGGGCGGTACACGGGTCTCTCACTGCTGTGGTCTCTCCCGTTGTGGAGCACAGGCTCCGGACACGCAGGCTCAGCGGCCATGGCTCACGGGCCCAGCAGCTCCCCGGCATGTGGGATCCTTCCGGACCGGGGCACGAACCCGCATCCCCTGCATTGGCAGGCAGACTCTCAACCACTGCGCCACCAGGGAAGCCCCAGACTGACCCATTCTTAATCCTCACTCCCTGTCCCTACCGCTCAGCCGCAGCAGCCTCAGTCCCTGCTGGACACTACGACTTCAGGAGCTGGCCCTCACAGACTATAGCTTTACAGCAGGCTGCCTCCTGACCAATTCACCATGGGCCACAGTCACTCCCGCCACAGAAGTGTCCATGCAGTACTTAGCCCTGGGCTGGGCCTGCAGTAGGAGCCCCAGAACCATCACAAGGCTCTTAGTCAGAGGTGGGGTCTAAGTATACCTGGCTGACAAGTGTGGAAACTGACCACAAAGTTTGCAAGCTTCCAGGAAGATGTTACGGCCAAATGTTCCCACGCATCCTTTGGCTACATTAGCACAGATTAGTGCCCACCAGCAGGACAGAATGGTCCTGGATTCTGCCTAGACAGGCCCCAGATGGAACCCCCAGTCCAGGAAGGCCCAGATGACTATGGTAGGCTGGGGATAGTCCTGATAAACCCTGAGGTACAAAGTCCTGGCACAGCACTGGGACTCTAAAGACCCAGCCTGGTCATGCCCCCAGGGCAGTGGGCAGTGTCTAGAGACCCAGCCTGGTTGGTATATTGAAAGGGAAAATTTGTCACCCCTAAATATTTCTCTTTGGGGACTTCCCTGGCAGTCCACTGTTAAGACTTCGCCTTCCAATGCAGGGGTGTGGGTTCGATCCCTGATCGGGGAGCTAAGATCCTACAGGCCTCGTGGCCAAAAAATGAACACACGAAACAGAAGCAATATTGTAACAAATTCAATAAAGACTTTAAAATTGGTCCACATCCAAATAAATAACTAAATAAATATTCCTCTTTGGCCTAAGGATTATTTTAAGCAGATTATTTTTAAGAAACTGCAGACATAGGAGAAGCTCTGAAAACTAAGAAGTTACCCTATTACAAATGTAATAGACATTTGTAAGTATAAAGGAAATCTCCATTTGTAAGTGTATCTCCCTCGCTGTACTAGGAAGAGGGGGTTGACCTTATCTCTAGAATCAATGCTGAAGGCATAGGTTTAAATCTGCATAACAACCTTACCCTTGTTTACTGGGCTTTTCCCGGTAACTTCCCATAACTGACCCCCAACATCCTCTTTTGCCTTTAGTTCAAGATGGTATTTAAGGTGAGGGCTTCCACCATTTGGGGGAGTTACTCAGTTTTCCTGTGTCTCTCTCATGTATACAGGAGGTATGCAGTTAAACTTTTGTTTTTCTCCTGTTAATCTGTCTTACATCAATTTAATTATTAGACCAGTCAAAGAACCTAGATGGCAAGAAGGGAAAATTTTTCCTCCCCCACAGTATCATGCACCCTGGGGCCACTGGCAGAGCAAGGTCCAAAGGCAGAGGCACTGACTGACCTCCTTGAGAAGGGACAACTAGGTGGGGGAGATGCTTTATTCCTGGCAGCTCCAGGCAGAACCCTGCTCTGGGCAAAGCTGCAGGGCAGAGGATGGGACCACCAACAGGCCCAATGTAGCCAGCTGTCCACCTGCCAGCAGGTACGCTCAGCATAGCCCATGCTACTGGGAGGCTCGGGCAACCTACCTCCAGCAGGCCCGGGCAACCTACCTCCAGCAGGCCCATTACAGGCTTTACAGCCACAGTCCAGCCCAAGCGTCTAAGCTGGGCCTGAAGACACACACAGGTGAGTCAGTTTGAGCCAAAAGCCCATGACACAAATGTTCTTCTGATGCCCAGACGCTCTGAACCAGGCTGTCCAGACCTCCCTGGACCAGAGAACAAGGCTCTACCTTCTCACTTTCCCAGGTCCTCCAGATTCGTCCACAGTCCCAAGGAAATAAAGTCCTTCCCTTGGAGGAAACCATCCACCCCAGAAGGATTTTTGGCTTCCTATGGAGGTGGGTGGGGGCAGTGCGCTTTTCCAATCCCTACCCCTGAAAGGCCCCCAGCCTTGCTTCCGCCGTCTGTGATTCATCCGTCTACAATCAACACACACGGTGTGTCTCCTCCAGCCCTGGGGGCCAGCTTCAGCAGTCTCCAGGAGTACCAGGGCCATGGAGGCAGAGTGTGGAGGTTCCCAGCCAATAAACAGAGGCTGAGGGAAGGCCTCTGATGGAGGGGCCAGGCCTCCCTGCTGCCACCATGCCCCGCTAAGGCCAGGCAGGGAATCCTACCCAGCCCCTTGGAACACTCTAGGACAGACACCCCCACCCTCCCCATTCTAGGACAGAACAATGATGGCAGCTGCCTGGGGTCTGGGCAGTGTCAGTGCTGACGGGAGGGAGGCTGGAGTGGAGGAGAGACCAGTCGTCGGGTCCGCTAACTGCCTCGAAGTTATTAGGGCTCGTTTGGGGTCACTGCGGGGACGGCGCTGCCCGGGCTCCTACCAGGGACGGCGCGGACGTGGCCACCCCCCATGCCTGCCAAGGATAAACTCCCCCACCGCCAAGACTCACCACCCGGAGGCGCTGGTAGCAGCAACAGCAACAGCAGCAGGATCCGAGGCGCTGGGGCCGGCGCGGCCATGGCTGGGCGGGTGGGCGGACGGACTGACGGTCGTAGCGCGGCCGTAGCCTCAGAGACCCCCGCGTCCACCCGCTTCCTCGCCTCGCCTCGCCCCGCCCCGCCCCGCCCCTGCCCGGCCCGGCCGTTCCGGGAACCCCGCCCGGGAAGGAGAGGAGGGGAGGAGGAGGGCGAGAGAGGGTAAGCGGACGCCCCTCCCAGCCTCGGGGCTAGGCACTGTCCGGTGTTGGCTCCTCGGGACCGGCTCTCAGACACAGGCGACCACCGAAGTTGACTTCGACTCTCGGGGCCCTGTCCGCCCACAACCCCAGTCCCCACCCTGGGGCCCGGAGGGGGTCTCTGAGGGGATCTGCTTCCTAGCACTTGAGTGCCTGTTGGGTTCTGCTGGCAGGCGGGACACAGCCCCTCCCCGCTCCTAGGGTTCCTCACTTGCCCCGGGCATCCTCACTCCCCGGGAGGTACCCGAGGACCAAGTGGGGTGGCTGGGGGACAGCGCCCAGAGCAGACCTCCGCACACAGTAGGCCCCTAACAGACGCTGGTTCCCTTCTGAAAGCCTAGTTCAGAGGCTTCGGGGACCCCTGCCTCCTGCCACGACACCCACGACACCCCTACCCCTACCCCCGTGGTCACTCTACCCTGAGTCCAGGCAGGCTCACCCCTGCCTCAGGGCAAGTCTGGCTCCCATGGCCTGGTCTGAGGGAAAGGAACTGGCAGTTTCCAGACACACATTAAACCATCACCTGGCTCAGGATTGGGCCAGCAGGATTGGGCCATCCTTGTCTGCTGCCAGAGCAGGGTTCTCACAAGGCACCCTAAGATGTGGCCACGGCTAACAGGCCTCCACTGCCCCCTCACTGTGGGTCAGGGCATAAGGGAGCAGGACCCTATGGGGACTTCCCTGGACAGACCCCTCCCCCATATCCTCCGCTGTAGCTCCTCTCAGAAGTACCTAATCAGAAGTATCTGATGCACATGTCCTGAGTTGTTTTATAGATGCTAAAACTACCAACAAATGGAAGAAATTAACTACTTGATGATCATGAGCACCTAGCCCCAGGATTGATAATGTTAACACCTGTGACATGGCCCTGTTACTTCACCATCAACCAATCAGAGAATTGTGCACATGCTGATCACATACCCTGTGACTCCCCTCCTTCACCTGGCCTTTAAAAACACTTTGTCGAAACCCATGGGGAGTTGGGGTGTTTTTTTTAAAACAGTTTTTTTAAAAAATATTTATTTTTGGCTGCATTGTATCTTAGTTGTGGCACACAGGCTTCTCTCTAGTTGTGGTGTGGGCTCAGTAGTTGTGGCACACAGGCTTAGTTGCTCTGTGGCATGTGGGATCTTAGTTCCCCGATCAGGGATTGAACCCATGTCCCCTGTATTGGAGGGCAGATTCTTAACCACTGGACCACCAGGGAAGTCCCACTTGGGGTGTTTTGAGCACTAGCTGCCCTGGACTCCTTGCTTGGTGCCCTGCAATAAACGCTGCACTTTCCTTCACCACAGTCAGTAGACTGGCTTTACTGCACTCAAGTCAGCAGACCCAAGTTTGGTTCTCAGTAACGAGTCCCCGCAGAGTCAGGGATGGGGAGCTGGACTACTGTCTTAGTCCCTTGGGGCAGCTATAACAAAACATCATAGATTCAGTTATAAATGACAAACATTTATTTCTCTCAGTTCTGTAGATTGGGAATTCCAAAATCAAGGTATCAGCTCATCTGTGTCCATTTAGAGCCTACTTCCTACCTAGTTCACAGATGACTTCTTTTCCCTGTGTTCTCAGGTGGCAGAAGAGGCAAAGGAGCTCACTGGGGGCTCTTTTATGAGTGCACCAATCCCATTCATGAGGGCTCCACCCTCATGGTCTAGTCACTTCCCCAAGGCACCAACTCCAAATACCATCACCTTGGGAGTCAGCAGTTGAACATGTGAATCTGGGGGGACACAAACATCCAGTCTATGGCAAGCATTCTTTTTTTGCCCAGGGTTTCTGACCTGCCGCCCACTCTGCACCTGCCACAGTTAAACTCATTACACTTAAGGCAGAAAACATGAAGTATCACACTAACCAGGCCCCTGAGCCAGTGTGTACATCCGGCATGCCACCACGTTTCTCACCTGAGGGCGGGGGCTTCACGTAACAAGGAGTGAGGCCCAAGGAGACAACTCGGGATGTCCTCAGTGCAGTTTCCCAGACCTAGGAGGCTAGGGTCCTCCTCTGGGCCTGGGTCCTCCATGGTCCCCCTTACCACTGGCCAGAGGGACTCAAGACTCAGCATGCTGTGCTGGGCACACTGTGGGGGCAGAGGGGTGACTGCCCCCAGGCAGGATGAGGGGCCCTCCCTGGCACAGCCCAGCCTCATCCCAACCGGCTGCCTCTGCCCCCTCAGCTCCACAGTCTGAAGCTGAACACCGCCCAGGTCCCCCTTCCCCACGCACAGTGGCCTCCACACACTCCCCTCCATGTCCACCTCGCCAGCCACCTTCTGAGGCCTGTTCCACACCATGGGTGCCCCGCCTTCCGCCTCCCACAGACTTGGTTTCTCTTCATAACTCAGTCCCTGCCCCCAGTCAAACTCCTAAGAGTTGTCCTTTTTTTTCTTCTAATTTTTACTGGGGGACTTCCCTGGCTGTCCAATGGTTAAGACTCCATGCTTCCACTGCAGGGGGTGCGGGTTCAATCCCTGGTCAGGGAACTAGGATGCCGCATGCCACGTGGCCTAAATCCAGCATGCATGTGCCCATGTGTGTGTTCCGGGAGAGGGGGGTGGGAGGGGAAGAAACAGGCAGGGGTCCTTGTGAACAAGGCCTGTGAACTAGAAACTGTCACTTCCACAGGTTGCCTGAGGAAATCTGCTTCTCCCGGACAGAAACCAATCTCCCTGTGCCAAACTTCAGGGTCTCAACAAGACTGAGGAGTCCCACGTCCATTTAAGGACCCAGACCAGCTGGACTAGCTCAGCAAAACAATGCCAGGCCACAGGCGAGGGGCCGGCAGCTGGGGACCTTTGTGCTTGGCTCCACCCCCTCAGACAACCTTTCTTATCAGCCCCCGCCCCACCCCCTTTCATTCCAGTAGGTGCCCTCCCCTCCGGCTTGAGGCAGACCCTACCTTAAATTCTACCCCTTCCCCATCTGGCCTACCTGAAAGGCTCACACTTTATCTCAGGGCACAGCCCCCTGTGCCTCTTGTCGTCCTGTCCCAGGCCGGTGGCACCTCAGGCCCTCCCCTATGTCCTCACCCTCTCCCTCTGTATTTCTCCCTCACACTGCGTGCTGATGTCCTGGACCATCGGTTTGTCACCTTCCTTACCTCCCACCCACACCTCTCCTCTGGCCCTCCCCACTGCTCACATGCTCACCACCCACCAGCAACCCAAGGCACAGTGGACCCTGCCCTGTCCTCCCTCCCAGCCCTTTTGGCCTCCGAGAGTCTGCGCCCATCCACCACCATACTTGCCCTGAGGACTCCCAGAACTCCATCTCCAAAGACCTCCTCGGCTTCCACGGGCAACTCACTGTCCCCAAACCTCTGTCCCCATCTCTGCCTGGTCACCCAGGCATGCTGCCCAACTCTCTCCACGCTCTGCCACTTTCACCTCCAGAACATTCGTTTACCCACCACTGACCCAGCTCTGAACTCACCTGCTCCCCCCAATGCTTCCTGTGTGGATCTCCCTAGAGTACAAATCAGTCACACCCCCTCGCTCTAAACCCTGCAATGGCTCCCTGTATCTCTTAAGACAAAGTCCTGATTTCAGCCCCAGAGCACTGAATGGGGCTCCTTGTGCTTCCTTGCTCTCAGCACGCACCACGTGAATTCCGCCACCCTTTCTGGCTCCCAACTTAAACACCTCCTCCTCCAGGAAGCCTCTCAAGATGCCAAGTCTGGGGTAGGGCTCCCCTTAGTGTTCCCACAGCCCTTGTGAACCCCCAGCCCAGCACCAAACCTTGGGTTATGTGGGTGTCTTCTGCTACTTCGTGGGCTAAGTGAGGCTGGGACTACGTTTTCTGTATCCAACACAGGGCCATGCACACAGCAGGTGCTAGATAATAACTGGAAAAGGAAATAAAGGATCTCCTTTAGCCCATTGACCGCTTTCCCCTGAGCACCAGCCCGGAAACCACTCCCCCTGGGGGATGGGCTGCGTCAGCCTCCCCAGGCCCCTCTGTGGGTTCCACCCCACCCTCCACTCCCACTGCCCTAGCACGCATTATGCTGGACTATAGCTGTCTGTGCATCTGCCTCCCTACCAACCACATCAACCTCAGTGCTGATGCCCAGAGTAGATGCCTGTCCAGGCCCGTCTTCTACTTTTCCCTCCACATCCACCCCCTATCCCACTCTGTCCTGGGGTTTCCTCTTTCTCTTTCTCCCTTCTCGTAGTCAGTCGTCAGGCTTAGTCAGCAGAAGGCAGTTAAGTTGCAGGAGATCCGTCAGAGGGTGGGAGGAGAGTGCATGAATGGCGCTGTTCCTTCCCTATTCCTTCCCCAAAGCTCCTGTGGGCCTTCAGACACACCACATCCCACCGCCAACACCACCCGCTCCACCCTCACAGCCACAGCTCGCCCGTCCCTCCATTCAGGGCCATAATGCTGAGAAATTATCTTGAGAGCCCCAGGGAGTGACTGATTTAAGAGATCCCTCTGGTAGACAGATTACAGTAGAAACTGAACAGGAGTGGGGGTCGGGGGTTGGGTCCCACCGGGTTCCACTAACCCTTCCCCTCCTGGGCCTTGACCCTGTGGGTTGTGGACAGGGAATGTTGCCTGACTTTCCTGTAAACAAAGAATGTTGCCCGCTATTCCAGTTCTACAAGAATCAAGCCATTAGCCACTGCAGCAACCCACGGATGGTGCACCTGAGGGGAATTCAGGATGGAGAAAAACAGGAAGCGTTCTGTGCTTTGGATACTGACCCTAGATAGTTAAGACGCATATCAAGGGAATAATTTCAATGAACCCAGGTCCTTGCATGTTCCCATACATAGAAAAACATTAACTTGAGATGTCTGTTCTTTGTGATTAGTAATCTTGGTGTTCAACTACATATTTTTGTTTTTGTTCTTCCCACAAAAAAACTCCTGTAGATCCTGGCTCCTCCCTTATCTCTTCAGAGCAATTCCTCAGAGCTTTCTGAGAGGCTGTCTTCTGGGCTTTAGTCCTCAGTAAGGTCCCACACAACTTTTAGGTTGTGCATTTTTCTTCAGTCCACAAGGCCTAGGGAAGGAAAGTGCTCCCAATGTTGGCCCCAGGTGCTGCCACCCGAATTCACCCACAGCTCTGTAAACGGCCCTTTTATTGGACTCCCCTCAAATACGCACAGTGTTAATAATGACTCTTTTCTGGGACTTCCCTGGTGGCTCAGTGGCCAAGACTGCACTCCCAGTGCAGGGGTCCCAGGTTCGATCCCTGGTCAGGGAACTAGATCCCACATGCATGTGCAGCTAAGAGTTCGCATGCCACAACTAGGGAGCCAGTGAGCCGCAACTAAGGAGCCCACCTGCCGCAACTAAGACCCAGTGCAACCAAATAAATAAATAAATATTTTTAAAAAAGACTATTTTCTGCTGGGACCTTTATGTGGCAGTCAAGCTGCATATGGGAACTCTGCATGGGGCCAAAGCAATACCCAATGATGCTCAGAAAGCCCAGTGTCCCACGGTGTGGGTGGCAGGGGGTGGGTGGCATCAGCCCAGGACTGACCCACAGGGCCAGAGGTGTGAGAGCTAAGTAGAGAACAGCTCTCCTGCCATTCCTCTTCACCAGCACCTGGGCTCCCTTCCTCCATTTCAGAAGGCAGAAATGCCAGACATCCACTTCCCAGCTTCCTTTGCCCGAGGCCCAGCCAATCAGATGTAGCCTCCTTGGAATCAGATGTACCTTCCCTAGAGTCAGACATACCTTCCCTGGAGTGTGCCTAGTGGGCTGGTGACCAGAGCCTCTGCAGTGGTGGGGGTCATAGCAGCCGGGTAGCAGCATACAGTGTCTGCCAAAGCAGAACTGTGACTTGGGCATGGCCTCTTTGTCTTGTCCTCCTGTGCCCTTGGTGGCTCTGGGAGCTACACAAGTTCATTTTCATAAATTCCATTTCTGATTATGTTGGGCAGAGTCAGTTTCCTCCAACGGATAAAGTTGTCAGCAGGTGACCAGGGAAATGGGGGTGCATCCGGAGTGGACGTTTGCCTGGTTGGAGTTAAAGGCAGTGGAAATCCAGCCAGGATGAAGGGAAAGCCTTTGGCAACCCCAGCAGGCTGAGGAGACAGAGCTAGTACAGCCATCACTGGTGGTGTGGTACAGATCTTC
This sequence comes from Pseudorca crassidens, assembly GCF_039906515.1. Classification (NCBI taxonomy): domain Eukaryota; kingdom Metazoa; phylum Chordata; class Mammalia; order Artiodactyla; family Delphinidae; genus Pseudorca; species Pseudorca crassidens. Next base: position 68,001,074 of record NC_090305.1, read on the forward strand.
CACGACTTACGATGGGGTTACTGATAAATCCCCTGTAAGCTGAAAATATCGTAAGTTGAAAATGTATTTAATACATCCAGGACGTTGGTCGCCTCCTCAGTGAGGACTTCATACAACCCTGAACCACGCCCTCAGCTCTGTCCCAGCACCCTCTAATACACGACTTACCTCTTTACTGTGTCTTCCACCACTAGAATGTCAGCTCTGTGAGGGAGGGAGTTTGCCCCTGGGCTTACTGCTATATTCCTCCTGCTTAGCACATGGTAGGCACTTAATGTGTTGTTAATGAATTAAGTGAAATGAAGATGCATATGAAAGAATTAGAGGAATCAGACTGCAACCAACCTCCAGCCCTTCTCCATCTCCCTTGCCCACTGAAGCAAGGTGTCCTCCCATACCATAAGACCTCGTGAGGGAGTTACTTTGCAAGGGAGTCAACTCTTCTAACGCCCCTCCTCCCCAACTCCTGAAACTAGAGATGGATACCAGCATGTCTGGAGACCTTATTACAAAGTCAGACCCAGAGGGGATGGCTTATGTATCAAAAGAATTTAAGACCTTGGTATTTTACATTAGCTAAAATATACACACTGTGCGGTGGGGTGGGGGGGGAGACCGAGGCCCTAGACCATGGAGATAAGAACATCAGCTTAGTTAGGTTGGACTTCATCAATGCAGGTGAGCTTGCCAGGAACTTTGGATTCAATGTGCAGGCTTAAGCTACTGGGGGTTGTTCTGCCTGTCTATTTGGTTGGCTGAAATGAAAACTGGGTCTCACTAAATGCAATTGAGATGCCAAATGCTCCCTGGTGTAATGTAGAGGAGAGAACCCAAGGCCTCAGGAAGATTCACTCATTCATTCAAAATAAATGTTGGACTGAATTCATCAGGGACAACTCACCTTCTCCCTGAGTCCCTGGAGATGACCCAGAACACAGTCCTTCACCAAGGCCCTAGGAAGTTCATCGCTGAGAAGTTTCCATTTGCCAGGGCTGCTGTAACAAAGTACCACACCCTGAGCGGCTCAAACAACAGAAACTTACTGTCTCATAGTTCTGGAGGCTGGAAGCCAGGATGTCAGCAGGATCCACGCTGTCTCTGAAGTTGCTGGGGAATTTTGGATTAGGGGCACACCCTACTCCAGTATGACTTCATCTTAATTTATGACACCTGCAACCACCCTATTTCTACATAAGGTCACATCAGGAGGTACCGGGGGTTAGGTCTTCAATGTATTAATTTGGGGGACACAATTTGACCCATAAGTACCACAGTCACAGCTGTCCATGAGTCAGAGATTCTGGTTGGAGACACTATAGTTGAAATGCCTCCTTGATTTCAATGCAGATACCAGGATGTTTGGCAGGATCACCAGGCCCCTAAGACAAAAACTGATGGGGAGGCCAGCAGAGCCCTACTGGATGTGTATGACAAAAGAACTAGAGGGCTGACCACCAGAGACCTGACTGCAGAGGATAGGATCTCTCACCAATTCTCCAGATAAGATCAGTTCACAAACCCAGGGGCCCTTGACGGAAGTGGGGTGGGTGCCCTTTAAGGTGGGCCCTGTGAAGACAGCCCAGCTTCATGCTGGTACTTTCCCCACAACCCTTCCCAAAGAGACCTGTGGCCATTAGCCAGGGTTTGACAGATACCACTTCTGGTCTACCCCATTTTCCACTTTTAATAGAACAGTTTTTGTTTAAACAACGATGTGCCCAGTCCCAGGGGATGAATAATGATTGGTCTAAACCAAACATGGCAACTCGCCTTTACAGGTGATAATTATATTTTATTAATATATAATATACAACCATATTATAAATATAATTCAAATGTTGCTGAAACCTATGTCTTTGTAACAATATTTCATTCTATCCAAATATCCTCTGATCCTACCTGATGGCCACTGTTTCCTAGCAACCCAAAATGCTACAAAATTCTTCAGCCTAACCATATATAATCGCTCTTTCTAGGTTGTGGTAGAACAGTGAACCTGAAGAAAAATTCTGATAGTGTTATATTTCATTCCTTCTGTTGTTGCTTTGCTGTTGAAATCTTCAAAACCTTCTTCAGAAAGTGCAAGGAAGCCTCTAAGGAGGTCAGGTATCCACTCCAGGAACTCTGTGCCCGGAGACAGGGTGGGGACCATTCAGCGGTCCCCCAACCTCACCTACCAGGAAGACAGTCATAGCTGATACTACTCTGAGCCTGGGGATGAAGCCCAAGGGGTTCCTGTCATCCACTGTGACACAGCCACCCTCTGCCCTGACACACTAGGAAAGGCAAATGCCAGCAATGTTATGTCCATGGAGGAAGACCCCTGCAACACCCCAGCCTCACGGCAGAAGGTGTAGAAAAGTCCATCAAAATTCTGAGCCACGGGGAGGAGGAGGGATAAATTAGAAGCTTCGGATTAACATATACATACTACTATATATAAAATAGATGACAAGGACCTACTGTATAGCACGGGGAACTCTACTCAATATTCTGTGATCACCTATATGGGAAAAGAATCTGAAAAAGAATGAATACATGTGTACGTATAACTGAATCACTATGCTGTACACCTGAAACTAACACAACATTGTAAATCAACTATACTCCAATAGGAAACGGGTTTGAGCCCTGGTCCGGGAAGATCCCACACACTGTGGAGCAACTAAGCCCATGCACCACAACTACTGAGCTTGTGCTCTAGAGCCCGTGAGCCACAACTACTGAGCCCGCGAGCCACAACTACTGAGCCCACGTGCCACAACTACTGAAGCCCGTGCGCCTAGAGCCCGTGATCTGCACCAAGAGAAGCCACGGCAATGAGAAGCCCACGCACCACAAGGAAAAGTAGCCCCTGCTCACCACAACTAGAGAAAGCCTGCGCATAGCAACAAAGACCCAACACAGCCAAAATTAAAAATAAATAAATAAATAAATTTATTTTTTAAAAAAACAACTATACTTCAATAAAAATTTTTTTAAATGCAAAAGGAAAAAAAAATTCTGAGGCATAGGAAAGGGTGTCTCTTGTCACCACCTTCCCCACGCCACAAGTAACAAAGAACACCAGAGAATCAGCCAGCACGCTCCACCCACAGCCTTATGCAGGTCCTCCATCCTCGACCCAGCCTCTGGTTCCCCTCTCCAGGGATGCCAGTATTTGGGACCCACATTTCCAGGGACCCCAGATCCCTCCCTACGTCTGTTTCTGTCTCAGTGGTGAGGGCCCAGCAACCTTGGTCAGCCCAGAGAAAACCCGGGCCCTGCCCCGGGCTCACTCCAGGGCAAGACAGTTTCTGCTCCAGGGATGGGTAGTCATGGGGGTGGGAGCTGGACCAAGGGTCCATACAGACCTGTTGGGAGGGAGCACAGCACAGGGGTTTGCAGAGCCGCTGGAAAGAACCTCACCAGTGGCGAGCTGGCCACACAACACCTTAGATTGTTCTTTTTTAAAAAAGTATTTATTGCAAAGAATGTTGGACACAGTGTGATATGTGGCTGAGATCCAACAACATCCATTCCAGGGCGAGCAGGAAACATGTCTGCAACAGGAGCACATCAACCGTCCTGGCTACAACCGGGCAGCCAGCCAGGTGGATGGCTGCCCATGCAGAGCCGGCTCCGGGTGAGCCCTGCTGGGATCCCACACTTCCCTCTGCCCCATCCCAGTCCTTGTGACACATCTCCAGTAGCTCCTGGCTGCCCTCTGGACAGAGAGAAAAGGCCTCGCTGGTCTCACCTCAGCCAGCCTGAGGTCTTGGAGAGGTGGTGACATCCAGATGTACGTGCCACTGACCAAAGGGACCTGCTATGGCCAAAAACTGAGCATGACCAAAAGTCACCAATACTCTGGCGGACATGGAAGCAAAGGCTGCAGTCCCCACATCCCAAAGGCAGTAGCGTGGTCCTCTGGCCCTGGGTCTAAGGGGCCTGGGGCTCTGACAGGAGATAAGTCCAGAAGGAGGGTACTGCCACGGCTCTGTCCTGGATATCTCTCCACCCATGTCTGTCCATAACTGTTGTGGCACTCGAGGCCGAGAGATCATCAGCCTGGGCCAGGGACACAGGATCCTCGGGCCTGACTTCACCAAGGACCACCACCTGTGGACAGCAGCACATCCAACTACAAATCCACACGCTTCCTCACCCAGCCTCACAACTTGCTGGCCAGCCTGTTCTCCCAGCTACAAAATGGAGCCGGAACCCGCGGCCCAGCCCAACTCCCTGGGCCCAAAAGAACTCAAGGGCGTGACAGATGGCAGGCTTCCCGAGGTCATTTTCATCAGGCTCCTGTGTACAAGAATCAGAAGCTGGGAAATTCCTGCCCTGGCCAGAGGCTGCCTCCAGCTCTGGGCTTTCCCGTGCTTAGTTCCGCGGGTAGAGGTCAACAAACGCCAGGACAGGCTTTGCAGGACCATGCAAGCTTTTCCGAATCCTTCACAGCAAATGCAGGTCCCTGCCACCAGTGTATACTCTTGTGTGGACACAGGCAGTGGCGGGCAAGGTAGCCCAGTGGCATGGCCGGGAGAGGAAGATGGGAGGGCAGCCTCTCCCTCGAGCACTGGGAAGGGCGACTCCTACAACTGTCCTGTCTTCACATCTTTCTTTACGTGTTGCACCATGAGAGCAGTTGGAGAGGGGTGGCCTTGGCTGCCAGCTCCCACGAGTATTCCAGTGTAGGCATAATTGGGAAGGGGTAATCGCAAACACCCCGCTCCCTGCATGTTTCTGTGCATTCCCATGTGCTGAAGTGAACACACTGCTTTCCTGAGCGTCCACAAATGCAGACGCACAGACTCAAGGGTCTGGCCAGTGGAGGTGGCTGCCTTGGCGGAAGCTCTTCAGTTCCTGGTGAGGCAGGACGGGGATGGCTCTTTCCCGCGTACTGAGGCAGCAGCAGCTCATGAACACCTTGCCTCTGGCTCAGGAAGTGGCCAAAGAGAGTGTAGCAGAGCCCTGGCAGGGGTCCCCAGGTCTACCCAGGCAGCTCGGCCTCAGTGGGTGGAAACATCACAGCAAGTGCTTTCCGTTTCACATTTTTGGGTTTCACACTTCACGAAGCCCACCAGGCCGGTGAGAGAGAACAGAAGGATCAGGGGCTGGGAAACCTCTCACCAGCCCGGTGCAGACGCAGTCAGGCCAAGTGGTTTTTAGCAGCAGGTTGGGCACCGCATACAACCCTGACACTGTCAACAAGGAAACAGGTGGGCTGGGACTGGGATTCTGGGTGCCACCAGCCATGCATGGCTTTGAGGGTGTTCCTGTGTGGTGACTGTCACACAGACCAGAGGGCCTGGAATGACCTCGTCCACAGAGATCAACACCTGCCCGGGGGTTGCAGTGGACGACACACGGTCACTGGTGAGCAGGGACCGTGACAAGGGCTTCCTCCGGAGGCCGAGAGATGTCTACATTCTGCACAAAATTAAACACACAGAACGCTGACCATTTGCCAAGGACAGACAGTCACCACTACCCGCTTTGCTCATCGCTATAGCCGCTGGACTCACATCCTCACCCCGAGGAGCCCCGGTCACAGGACTTAGACCCCGACCTTTCCTAAGAGCCAGGCGTCAAGAGCCTCTTGACACGTGGTGGGTGACAAACACCAGAAAAAAGGTGAGGGATGGAGGACACCTCCGGTTCCTGCTTGCTCCTTGCAGGCAGGTCAGGCATTACCCAGAGTGAGGCCATCCCCGCCTCCTGCCTCAGGTCTGGGTCAGGTGGGGAGAAACAGCTGGCTGGGAAGGGGACCAGCTCCTGAGGGTGCCCTCCTCCCTGCTATGTCGGTGTGTCGGTGGACAGGTGTCAGATATGGCCCTGGCAGGCTGCGGACACCTCCTGTGTCTGAGAGCTGGGGCACCAGGCCCCCTGCACCTCCTGAACAGCACCCCTCCCCTGCCTCAGAACTGGGACAGAGCCCAGTTCTGTCCACAGCCGGCTGAGTTCAGGGCATCTCAGGCCTAAGGGATGGGGGTCAGAGACTCCCCTCAATTCTGTAAGACTATGTGATCCTATGTGATCCCTGATCTTGGTGGCCCAATGGAGTAGGTCACCAATGACCTGGGCCACAGCCCAGATCTGCAGGGAGGGAATCATGTCCGCTATGGCCACACTCCTGAGTTCACAGGGCTGGCCACTGGAATTGTAGGGGCAGGTGCAATTCTCACTGGGGGCAGGCTTCCCAAGGGCCCCTTTCTCACCACAACCTGTCCCCAAGGATGGGCCAGGACCTGGAGATCCTGCCCACCTTAAAAGGAACCATCCCGGAACCTGTGGCCAACAGAAGTTTGCCTCTCAGAAGTGCCTACCCAGAGGCAGGCAGGGTGCCTGCCAACTACCCCATGGCCATGTTGGCTCCTGCAAATGGACCGGGGCACCAGCCCCTGATGCTTGCTGGGTCCAGGGGCCTCTTTCACCATCACCCCATCAGTGCTGGGGGCCCAACACCTTCTGAGCTTTCCTCAGTACGAGGGGCCTGTTGGGACATCTACCCCTGAGACCTGTGTGTGCCAGACTGGGCCTTCATCGGACTCTCAGGGCAAACAGGGAAGAGGTTTACACAATGACTGGTTCTGGTGAGGAGAAGCAGCCTTAGGAAACAGGAGGACACATCCACACACCTCAGCCTGTGGGGCCCAAGGCCTGCACCCTGGGCAGGGACCCAAGGCCCAACACGTCCCATTGTGGGTGGCAGCAGGCATGACTAAGGTCCCAGGAGCCTTCCTGGTGCAACAGACTCTGGGAATGGGGCCCAGAGGGGCGGTCCTGCTCTTGGCCTCAGTGGGAGAGGAAACCAAGATGGCAGAAGGATCCCACACGGGCATGAAGTGCTTCTGGGCAACACTTCAAGGAGCTTCTATCTTTAACGCTGGGGGAACACAGAACAGAGACGTGTCCTTCCGCAGGAAGGTCTCTACGCAGCACCGAGACACCCTCAGCCTCTGCATGGCCCTTTCCGCAACAAAGCAGGACATTTTTCATTTTTACTTTTTAAAGGTGCTCAGGTTGGACAGGTGCTCATGAGGCCTGGGCTGGTGGGACATGGAAGCGCCTGCCCCCTGTAGGCCTCTAGCCTCTGTTCTGGCCACAGCGTCACCCTGACAGAGAACTCAAGCTCACTCAGTAGATGCCCCAGCTGGGCCTGGCCCTGGTGGTTGCTGTGTCTGGACCCCCAGGAACGTGCCCACCACCCCAGCAGTGACCCGGCTGCTACCTGAGGCCTGTCTCGGTGCGTGTTCACAGCCGCCACGTTCAGGAATATGGACTCCACTTTACAACCTGCCAAAGGGAAGATGCAAATCCATTCCCCCTCCTGAAAGGCAGCAGAGCCACAGAGGTAGAAGCTTCTCCCAGGAGGAGGCTTTCGGTGCTGTGGGGCTGAGCAGACGCCTCAGCCTCACTCCAGTCCTCCCACCTTGGGCAGCTCCGGAGGCCCCGTGAGGAAGCACTAGGCAGCGTGTCAGGCCCGAGCCTCTGGGCCACTGCCCAGCGCAGGCTCGCCAAGGAGCCCGGGCACCAGGCAGAGCCACAGTGAGGATGAGCGGCCCACCTCGGGGGCTGAGGGCGGTCTGAGAAGCAACAAGCCTAGCTCAGTGAGGGGTCACTACACTGAGCAGACCCTCACCCAGCCCTGTCTCACACATGAGGCGGGATCACCATGGTGCCAGGCGCTCAGTGCAAAGGGGGACGAGGCAATTAACATGCACTGGGATGACTTCAGCTGCCACTGATCTATACAGTTATGGTCCCGAGGGCACAACCATGTGAGAGTGCCTCGTCCAGTGTTGAAGGGGAGGGGTCGGGACCCAGGAGGTTAGGAAGTTGCGTGAGGCCTCTGCTGGCAGAGCCCAAGGCAGAGGCGCATATTTTCAGGTCCGGGTCCTGGGGCCGTGGGGTTTTCTGGGGGATTTTGGAGAAACCAGTAGAAAAGACCCTCATGTGGGTGGGTGATGGTTAAGGAAGGATCACTGGGGAGTCTTCCTGTGGCCACAGGAATTAAAACAAAAAACATTTTATAGCAAATTGGGAAAGGTGGTGGGATGGAAGGAGGAGGAATGAGCCTCTAATGAAATTTTCAAGGGAGGGGTTTGCAGAAAACCACAGAACCCTGCAGACAGCCAGTCTGGCAACCAGGTCAGCATGCGGGAAGCTTCTTTACCATAAGCCACGGGGGTCAGCTTCAGGACCGTGTGCAGCGGACACTTGAGGTAAGGCAGCTGTTCTGTGGACACAGGCGGAGAGGGTTGGCACCAGGGATGCCCAGGTGACAGTCCCCTTCGATCTCTCTCACACACACATCCCACCTCCCCAGGGGCAGCGTCCGCACCTGCTGCCTTGTCAAGGAAGTAGGCCAGGAGGCAGCGCATCACAGCCTGGTGGCAGATGACCAGCACGTTCTCTTGCCGCTCCAGCTCCATGATGACAGGCTCGAGTCGCTGGACCAGGTCCTCATAGGACTGCAAGGGCAAGTGGGAAGCATCCCTCAACCCAGCTCTGGGGGTAGGGATGGAGACCTTCTGGGTAGTGGGCTACCTTCTCCTGAACTCCTCACCATTCTGGGAGGTTGGTGAGGACTGGCAGTCTGACAAAGGGATCACCTCCCCTATCCCAGGGCTAGGTCCCAGTAGGACCGAGAGGGCAGGGCTGGGGCTTAGGCTGCGTCCGAGGGGCCACCTCCATGCCCTTCCTGGGGCCCTTTGCTGAACCCTCAGCTGCAGGAATTCACATGCTGGCAACTGATGACAGGTGGAGAAGACACGGCTCCCTTCCTACCCGCCGCACGTGGAGTACACAGAACGAGGCTTGTAGGAAGGGGAAGCAAAAACCTCCCAAACTTCCCAGAGTGCAACCTGTCAGAATGCCTGAGCTCCCAGGAAGGACCCTCACAGTCTGCCTGCCCTGTACCTCCCCTGGGTGCCGTGAGGGAGCCCTTGGACCAACCCTGGTGACTGGCAGGTCTAGAGCTTTTCACTGGGAGACCCAGCCCTGGGGGTTCACCCCTGTTTGCACACAGTGAGCCGTCCTTCAGGAAAAAAAAAAAGGCCTCAAGCTTGGAGCTGAGTTTGCCCCATGATTTGGTTGGGAGTAATACCAACATGACTTGTGCCAGCCCCTGGTATTTCTGGGGAAAGCCTAGATTGCTTCTTTTGGCAACTACCTTCCCTACCAATTTCCCCCCTGTATTCTCAAGTTTGAGCAGCCAGCTGCTTTGTTTCTTTTTACTGTTATCTGGTTTGGTTCTAAATCTGGGTTCTCCCTCACAGTATGATGTGGGGAAATATCAATGCTACCCGAAGCTGTCCTATTCCCGAGGACAGCACAGCATAGGCACCTGTGAGCCTGGCATTTGGGCGGGGGGTTTCGACATGTGTACGTGTATGTGTGTACGCAAACCTGTGCGTCTGTGGGAGGTATTTTTATTTGGCCACCTCCCCAGGTCACGTCCTAGAATTGGGAGATACATGAGTCAAAGGTGACACTGGGGGCTTCCCTGGTGGCGCAGTGGTTGAGAGTCCGCCTGCCGATGCAGGGGACACGGGTTCGTACCCCGGTCCGGGAGGATCCCACATGCCACGGAGCGGCTGGGCCCGTGAGCCATGGCCGCTGAGCCTGTGCGTCCGGAGCCTGTGCTCCACAACGGGAGAGGCCACAACAGTGAGAGGCCCGCATACCGCAAAAAAAAAAAAAAAAAGGTGACACTGTTTCTACCCGGGGCCTGGGCTGAGGCGAGAGCCAGTCTGAGGGGAGGTGACAGTGCAGGTGACCTATGGTAGTCACGACTCACCTGGGGAAAATGAATCCCTAGGTCTGGATTCAGGGCTAGGGATGGTGTCTGGAGCCGCAGGGAGGATGGGGTCACCCTATGACACTCCCAGGGATGGGGAAAGTAAAGATGGGGAGTGATGGGAAACAGGGCTCCAGTAGGCCTCGGGGTTGGGATTCCTGGGCAGCACTGCTCACCCACCACCCAAGGAGGGGCCTGCAGCCTGGGCCACGGCTGAGAAGTGGTGGAGGTGACACACACACCCAGCCTGCCTACCTCTGAGGCCAGGCCCCTCCTGCTGCCCACGGAGCCTCTGCAGAGCCCCTCGGGGCCCTCAGTCACAGGCGGTCCTCCCAGGCAGGCAGCAGGTGGCTGGGATTAAGCCCCCATATCCCACCTACCTCCCCCTTGGGGTACCGGTACCGGTACTTGTCCTGGTCTCGCAGGGCAAATTCCAGTGGATAATGATCCTGAATTTCCTCGTAAGTCATTTCCTCACAGACGCCCTAGGGAGACACCGCAGTCATCACACCACCCACATCAGGCCCAGGGATCAGCCCTGTGTCAGGGGGAGGGCATTTCCTGGGCCACAGGGACTCTCCCAGCTGGGAAGAGCAGGCACCCTGGGAAAACTAAGCAGGGGCAGCCTCACATTTGGAAAAAGCTATCACACGTCTTTTCCACCCACCCATCGTCCATCCATCCAGTTTATGCCATAAAAATAAACACAGAAATATTAACTATGTGTCTTTTCTAATGTGTCTTTTTGTCTTCTGTGCTATGGAAATACTACAGCAGAGTATGGATTATTGTACAGGCTATAAAGTAAGATTTCCCTCATGTCATTCAGGATACACACACACGCACAGCACAGAGTATCGTACACAAATGCCATTTTAAAACAAAACAAAAGAGCCCAGGACAATGTGTGGACTGACCAGTGACAGTCCTTCCAAGGCTCAAGCCAAGAACCAGCACACAGGAGGTGCCCAGAGAGGAAGCAATAAAACGCCCGTAATAAAAAGCTGCTGGACTATTTACAATAGCCAGGTCATGGAAGCAACCGAAATGCCCATCGACAGACGAATGGAAGAAGAAGATGTGGTACATATATACAATGGAATATTACTCAGCCATAAAAAGGAATGAAATTGGGTCATTTGTAGAGATGTGGATGGATCTAGAGACTGTCATACAGAGTGAAGTAAGTCAGAAAAAAAAAAAACAAATATCGTACATTAATGCATATATGTGGAACCTAGAAAATGGTACAGATGAACCGGTTTGCAGGGTAGAAATTGAGACACAGATGTAGAGAACAAACGTATGGACACCAAGGGGGGAAAGCGGCGGGGTGGTGGTGGTGGTGGTGTGATGAATTGAGCGATTGGGATTGACATGTATACACTGATGTGTATAAAACTAATGATTAATAAGGACCTGCTGTATAAAAAAATAAATAAAATAGGGCTTCCCTGGTGGCACAGTGGTTGAGAGTCCGCCTGCCGATGCAGGGGACACGGGTTCGTGCCCCGGTCCGGGAAGATCCCACATGCCGTGGAGCGGCTGGGCCCACGTGCCATGGCCGCTGAGCCTGCGCGTCCGGAGCCTGTGCTCCACAACGGGAGAGGCCACAACAGTGAGAGTCCCGCGTACCGCAAAAATAAATGAATAAATAAATAAATAAAATAAAATTCAAAAAAAGATGTGAGAAACTATAAAGTGGGGGTCAGGAGAACAAACTGTGACACTATAATTCATAACACACACAATAAACAAATTACTCTGAAAAATAAAAAATAAAATAAAATAAAAAGCTGCTGGTTTCTACCTTTGTCCCCAGGGTTTTTTTCCTAGACAAAGCCTTGGGGGCAAAGTTATCTATTAAAAAGGAAAGATGATGAGGAAAATTTAAACCTATAAATGCCTATATCAAAAAAAAAAGATCTCATATCACTAATCTAATCTTCTACCTTAAGATATCGGAGGGACTTCCCTGGTGGCACAGTGGTTAAGAATCCGCCTGCCAATGTAGGGGACAAGGGTTCGATCCCTGGTCCAGGAAGATCCCACATGCTGCGGAGCAACTAAGCCTGCATGCCACAACTACTGAGCCCATGTGCCACAACTACTGAAGCCTGCGTGCCTAGAGCCTGCACTCCACAACAAGAGAAGCCACCACAGTGAGAAGCCCACACACTGCAACGAAGAGTAGCCCCTACTCACTACAACTAGAGAAAGTCCACCCACAGCAACAAAGACCCAACGCAGCCAAAACTAACTAACTAAATTTATTTTATTTTATTTTATTAATTTTTTTTTTTTACTAAATTTATTTAAAAAAAAAAAAAGTTACTGGAAGAAGAACAAATTAAACCCAAAGCAAGCAGAAGTAAGGAAATAATACAAATTAGAACACAAATTCATTAAATAGAAAAAAGCAACGAAATCAAAAGTTGGTTCTTTGAAAAGATCAACAGAATTCACAAAACTTTTGCTAGACTGACAGGAAAAAGGAAAGCTCAAATTATTAAACCAGGAATGAAAGGGGGATATTACTACAAAGCTTACAGAAATAAAAAAGATTATAAGGGAATACTATGCACAATTATATGCCAACAAATAAGACAACTTAGGTGAAATAGGAAAATTCCTACAAAGACACAAACTACCTGTTGTGAGTTGAATACTTCCCCCCAAAAGATACGCTGAAGTCCTAACCCCTGGGAACTGTGAATGTGACCTTATGTGGAAATAGTCTTTGCAGATATAATCAAGTAGATGAGGTCCAATGACTGATGCCCTTTTAAGAAGGCCATGTAAAGACAGAGAGAGACACACACAGGGAAGAAGCCCATGTAATGAGGGAGACAGGGATTGCAGTGATGCACCTATAAGCCAAGGAATGTTGGCAGCCACCAGGAACCTGCTAAAAATATGGGCATTAAAAGGGATTGGGGGCAGGGGCTTCCCTGGTGGCGCAGGGGTTGAGAGTCCTCCTGCCAATGCAGGGGACACGGGTTCGAGCCCTCTCCGGGAGGATCCCACATGCCGTGGAGCAGCTAAGCCTGTGCGCCACAACTACTGAGCCTGCGCTCTGGAGCCCGTGAGCCACAACTACTGAGCCCACGTGCCACAAATGCTGAGCCTGTGCGCCTGGAGCCTGTGCTCCGCAATAGGAGAGGCCACTGCAGTGAGAAGCCCACACGCTGCAACGAAGAGCAGCCCCCACTCTCCGCAACTGGAGAAAGCCTGTGCGCAGCAACACAGCCAAAAGATAAATAAATAAATTTATAAAATAAACGTGATTGGGGGGGACTTCCCTGGTGGCACAGTGGTTTAGGAATCCACCTGTCAATGCAGGGGACACGGGTTCAAGCCCTGGTCCAGGAAGGTTCCACATGCCACAGAGCAACTAAGCCCGTGTGCCACAGCTACTGAAGCCCATGTGTGCCTAGAGCCCGTGCTCCACCACAAGAGAAGTCACCTCAATGAGAAGCCCACACACCACAATGAGGAGTAGCCCAAAGCCTGTGTGCAGCAACCAAGACCCAACGCAGCCAAAAATAAATAAATTAATTAAAAAAAAAAAGATTAGGGGGATTCCCTGGCGGTCCAGTGGTTAGAACCAAATGCTTTCACTGCTGAGAGCCTGGGTTCAATCCCTGATCGGGGAACTAAGATCCCACAAGCCACAGTGTGGCCAAAAAAAAAGTGATTATGGTGATGGCTCAGAAGGAAGTGAAGGACAGTAGAGCAAGTCTCTATTGCCTTAGAGAATACACATATTATCATGAACAGAATGTTGCTAGAAATATGAATGTTTAGGGACTCCTCTGGAGGTCCAGTGGTTAGGACTCCGTGTTTTCACTGCCGTGGCCCCAGGTTCAATCCTTGGTCAGGGAACTAAGATCACGCAAGCTGTGTGGCGCGGCCAAAAAAAAAGAGGGAGAGAAAAGGCAATCTTTATCATAAAGCAGCAGAGAACTTGGCCGAACTGTGTTCTAGTGTGGGCAGCTATAACAAAAAAGGCAGATAGGGGCTTCCCTGGTGGCGCAGTGTTTGAGAGTCCGCCTGCCGATGCAGGGGACACGGGTTCGTGCCCCGGTCTGGGAAGATCCCACATGCCACGGAGCTGCTGGGCCCGTGAGCCACGGCCGCTGAGCCTGCGCGTCTGGAGCCTGTGCTCCGCAACGGGAGAGGCCACAACAGTGAGAGGCCCGCGTAAAAAAAAAAAAAAAAAAAGGCAGATAATGACAAGTGATAAGGAGGATGCAGAGAAATCAGAACCCTCATACACTGCTGGTGGGAACGTAAAATGGTGCGGCCACTTTGGAAAACAGCCTGGCAGTTTCTAACAAGCTTAAATGGAGTTAACGTGGGGGACTCCCTGGTGTCCCAGTGGTTGGGACTCTGTGCTTTCATTGCCAAGGGCCTGGGTTCAATCCCTGGTCAGGGAGCTAAGATCCCACAGGTCACACAGCACAGCCAAAATAAAAAAACAAACAAAAAAATGTAGAGTTAACATATGACCTAGCAATTCCACTCCTGGCTATCTACCCAAGAGAAATGAAAACATGTCCACACAAAAACCTGTACATTCAGAGCAACATCATTCCTAAAGCCAAAAAATGGCAACTACCCAAATGCCCATCGACTGGTGAATGGATAAATAACATGTGGTATATCCATACAATGGGATATTATTCGGCAATATACAGGAACAAAATACTGATACATTCTACCACAGGAGGAAGGAAATGTCCAGAATAGGCCAGTCTATAGAGACAGAAAACAGATTGGTGGTAGCCTAGGGCTGGGGGGAAGGACTGGAAGGAAATGGGGGTATGGGTACAGGGTTGCTTTCTGGAACAACAAAAATGTTCTAAAATTGATTGTGGTGATGGTTGCATAACTCTGTGAATATACTAAAAACGACTGAATCATACAATTTAAATAGGTGAACTGTATCATACGTGAATCATATCTCGATAAAGCTGTTGTTTTCAAAAAAGGAAAAATAAGACAGTAAATTGTGGATTGGGCTAAGAAAAAAATCACAATGTTAAAATAGAAGACGAGCCCAAGGTTGTTTACCAGAACAGAGGAAAGAACAAAGATAAACATGGAAAGATGACTAACAGATCATAGATACTAGAATAGTTTCCAAACTAAAGAAAAAGAAGGGAATCCAGTGTATCTAGGAAAATAATCGGATTAACCTCAAAAAAAAAAAAAGATCAGGGCTGCCAAGGCTTCTCTGAGAAACCAAATGCTCCAGCCATATCCGTGCCCTTGGAAGGCAGACACCAGACCCCTAACCTGCGTCAGGGAGCTGCTATTTGCACGAGAAAGAAATCTGGGCTGGAAACCTCCTGTAACTCCCACCAGCCACAGCTGATGAAAGCCCACAAAATGGGTTAAATGAGCTATAAAACAGAAAGTCACAGAAATTGCTTACTCTTTTGAAAGAGTTCATCAGTTCTAAAGAAGAGCTACAACAGATTTAAAAAAAAAAAAAAGCCATGATGCTATACTCTGCCCAATTACAGTAAAAAAAGAAAAAAAAAGGGGCAGAAAGGAAACAAATGGAAATAACACATCCTCATAATTCCCAACAGAATCAAGAATTATTTTCCTGTTACTAATTTTGATAAGTATATTTTAGTTATTCCTTTATTTACAAGCATTCTCCTTAAGAATGTTTTAGAAAAGCTGTAAGGTAATGACTACTGGAATAAAAACACTGCTTGCCTTCCAAATCACAGAAAAGATGATGTTTATACAGAAAAAAAAAAAAAGAGATGAAAAGAAATCTGCAACGTACTGGGGGAAAAAAAAGGACAAAGATAGCGATTGTAATAATAAATATGAATGGGTTTAGATTCCTAAACGAAAAAAGCTCTCAGTCCGAAAAATAAACCAAAGATATGTTCCTTTCATCTAAAGAAATGACAGAAAAAGGTTAAAAATAAAAGGAGGTAGGCATAACAAAAAAAACATGGACAAAAAGCAAGGATGGCAAATTAAAACCAAAGTGAGATACCACCTCACACTCATTAGAATGGCTACTGTAAAAAAAAAAAAAAAAACAAAAAAAACAGAAAAATAACAAGTGTTAGCACAGATGTGGAGAAATCAGAACACTCGTGCACTGTTGGTAGGAAAGTATAATGGTGCAGTTGCTATGGAAAAAAGCATAGCGGTTCCTCAAAAAAATAAAAATAGAATTACCATATGATCCAACAATTCCACTTCTACATAGGTACCAAAAAGAAATGAAAGCAGTGTTTCAAAGAGAGATTTATATACCCATGTTCATAGCAGCCCGATGCACAATAGCTAAACGGTGGAAGCAACCCAAATGTCCATAGATAAATGAATGGATAAGCAAAATGTGGTATATACATAAATGGAACCATATTCAAGTTTAAAAATGTGATTCTGACATATGCTACAACATGGATGGACCTTGAGGACATTATGATAAGTGAAATAAACCAGTCACAAAAAGACAAATACTATATGATTCCACTTATGTGACATACTTAGAGACAGAAAAATCACACAGACAGAATCAAAGAGACAGAAAGTAAAATGGTAGTTGTCAGAGGCTGGGTGGGGAGGAGAAATGGGGGTTATTGTTTAATGGGTATAGAGTTTCCATTTTATAAGGCAAAAAGAGTTCTGGAGATGGGGACTTCCCTGATGGTCCAGTGGGTAAGACTCTGCACTCCCAATGCAGGGGGCCCAGGTTCAATCCCTGGTCAGGGAACTAGATCCCGCATGCATGAAGTAAAGAAGATCCCACGTGCCACAACTAAGACCCCACACAGTCAAACATAAAGTAAATAAATAAATCTGCATGCCACAACTAAGAGTGCGCATGCTGCAACAAAGATCCCACATGCCGCAACTAAGACCCGGTGCAACCTAAATAAATATTTAAAAAGTAAATAAATTTATAAACATTAACATGGTTACAAAAATAAAACTATTAAAAAAAGAGTTCTGGAGATGGATGGTGGTGATGACTGCACATTCTGAATGTATTTATTACCACTGAACTGTGCACATAAAAATGGTTGTTAAGATGATTTTATGTTATGTGCATTTTACAAAAAAAAATTGGAAAAAGAAAAGCAGGGATGATAATATTCAAATTCGTCAAAGTATAAATTCATGCAAAAAGTGTTTTATATTGAAACAGGAACCATCCAAAATGAAGGCTGAGCCACAGTGGAGTAACTGGTACCAGATTTGCTCTCGGCCCAACATAAACAATTCAAAAGAACTAGACAAAATGTATGCAACAATTGTTAGTAGACACTAGACAACAGGCAGAGCAGGGTTGTGATCCTCCAGAAGGGACACAAGGAGCCTACGACTGCAGCAATTTACTGCAGGCACTTCCTGGACTGCAGAGCATCACAAGAAAAGAAGAAGACACAAAAAAGAACAAAACTGAACCCCTAGAGCTTAAAAACATAACGCCTGTAATATAAAGTTCATTGGATGCTGGATGAGTTTAACAAAAACAGCAGTAAAGATAAGTGAGCTTGAAGATATAGCAATAGAAACTATCCAAACAGAAACTTGGAAAGAACAAAAGACTGAGAAACAATGAACAGAAGCTCAGTGACCTGTGGGATTATCCCATAGGTTCTATACACTATACCAAATGGTCTAACATACAAGAAGTTGGAGTCCAGGGTAGGAGACAGGGTAGCAGAAAATATATTTAAAGAAATGATATCTTAAATTTTTTTTCAAACTCATATTTAGAAACCCAGAAATCCAAGAATCTCAATGAACTCCAAGCAGGATAAACATAAAGTAAAACATACCAAAGCACATCATAATCCAATTGCTTAAAATCAGTAATAAAGAGAAAATAGAGTAAAAGAAGATACATTATATACAAAACAAAGATAAGAATGACAGAAAACTCCTTGCTAGAAAACAGTGTGACCCAGAAGACAATAGAGGTGGTCCAATGGTGGTCCAGTGGTTAAGAATCCGCCTTCCAATGCAGGAGACAAGGGTTTGATCCCTTGTTGGGGAACGAAGATCCCACATGCCACGGGGCAACTAAGCCCATGCACCACAACTAGAGAGAAGCCCACACACCACAACTACTGAGCCCGTGTCCCCTAGAGCCCGCGTGCCACAACTAGAGAAGCCCACACGCCGAAACTAGAGAAAAGCCCGTATGCTGAAATGAAGAGCCTGCGCACCGCAGTGAAGACCCAGTGCAGCCAAAAAAAAAAAAAAAAAAAAGAAGAAGAAGAAGACAACAATGGAACAGCACCTTTTACATGCTGAAACAGAAGGAAGTCTGTGCTGTTTCCTCTCATTTGCCCCTCCATATCCTTCTGCTTCTCCACCTGCTCTCTGCCCCAGGACGTTGACCTTTGTGCATGCATCTACAAGGCTCCCATGGCCACTAATGTCTTGCTGGGCTAGGCCACGGGGAACACTGGCAGGAGGTCACAGGGAGGGAGGAGAGTGAGGCTGAGATGTTTATTCTGACTCCTTCCTGAAGAAGTTGCTTTCAGTGGTCTAGGCCCTCACCCAAGGTTCCATCCCACCAGGCTGCCCTTTACTCACTGCTCCCTTGTCCCCAGGTTCCTATATCCTCTCTCTCCTCTGCCCAAGGGAAGCAATGGTCCCTGTTGTTACGAGGTCCCTATATCCTGCCCATTATCTTTGAAAAAAGGTCCTTTTATAAATCCTCATTGAATTAACCTAATTGGAGTGGCCATCTGTTTCCTTTTATGTCCCACAAATTACTAAGTCATGAATTTTACTTTATAATAAAACATCAAAATATGTGAAGAAAAAAGGTAAAATAATGCAAAATTCTTGAAAATGCAAGAAAAATCAACAAAATTATAATTAGAGTGTATTTAACATTCAACTATTGATTTATGATGATCAAACAGAAAAAAAAGACAGAAAATTTGAATGATATAATTAAAGTTGAAATTAATGAGATACACAAACTTTTTCTTTTGAAAATTTTCAACCATATAGAAAAGTACAGGGCTTCCCTTGTGGTGCAGTGGTTGAGAATCCACCTGCCAATGAAGGGGACACAGATTCGAGCCCTGGTCAGGGAAGACCCCACATGCTGCAGAGCAACTAAGCCTGTGCGCCACAACTACTGAACCTGCGCTCTAGAGCCTGCATGCCACAACTACTGAGCCCACACACTTAGAGCCCATGCTCCACAACAAGAGAAGCCACTGCAATGAGAAGCCCGCGCACCGCAACAAAGAGTAGCCACCGCACACCACAACTAGAGAAAGCCCGCGTGCAGCAACAAGGACCCAACGCAGCCAAAAAATAATAATAATTAATAAACAATAAATAGACTTTCAAAAAAAAAAAAAGAATATACAACAGAAACACAAGGCACTTAAACTGGGAAGGTAACAACTGGATTATCCTTATTTCAGAAGATATGACAGCTCCCTGAGATAAAGCTAAGATAATCAACTGAAAAAGTACTAGAGCAAATAAAAGAATGGTCACAGGTTTTCTGTGGACCAGCAATAACCAGACGGGGGACAAGATCTTATTCACAAAGAGGCTTCCTCCATGAGGCCAGGTGGCCCAAGCTCCCAAGGGACCCTCTGGAGATGTCCCTGGTTAACAGCCCACTGTCAGCCTTCCTGGCCTGGCTCCCTACATGAATGCTGTGCCTGTGGCCCCTCCCATCTCATAATGTCATGGACGCCCCCTTTCCCTTATCCAATCTTTTCCAGCGGGGATGGATTCCATGGCATGTGGCTTCATCATCTTCCTCCCTACTCCTCACCTCCTCTGTCCAACTTGATTCCATCTCATCCATAGGGACACAATTGAACAAGCTTGCAAGCTGAATGAGTGTCTACCTTTTCCACAGCTGCATCCATCTGCTGGGGGTGGAGGATCGCCCCCAGAACACAGACAAGGGGGCCACAGAAGACTCCTGGTCTCCAGACAAGCCAACTCTTCCCCTTTGCTAACGCCCACTGGAAACTCCTCCTTCCTTTCACTCTTGAGTGAAACCTCCATGAAGTTCTGAGACACAGTACTCTATAGCCACCTGCACCCCTCTCCTCTACTGATACCCTGGAATCTGGGCCTCTGCCACCACTCAGGGCCTCCTGTCGTCTCATTCTCTCCCTTTCTACCAGCCCCTCACCATCAGCTTACACACGGCCAAGTCTCCCTTGACTCTGAGTCCCTTGCCCCCCACTCACTTCCCTACCCATTCCCACTGGGCACCAACCCAGTAGGCTCATGCCAAGAATCCTAGTGGTCTTATGACATCCCAATGGTCAGTTTGGAGCCTGGCCTCACTCCCCCTCCCTATGGTATCTCACCCCACTGACCACTGCCTCCTCCTCTCTGCCTTGACTCCCATGACCCCATCAGCCTGGTTTCCCTTCCACCTCACCAGACACCTGTCCATAGCTTCCTCCACAGCCCCTTAAATGCCAGGGTTCCCCTGGGTTCTGTCCTGGGTCCTACTTTGCCTCCCTCAGCCACCTGATCCATTCCACAGTTTCAAGCACCATGTCTGTGGCGGGGATGCCCAAGCCCCACCTCTCTTTGGAGATCGGATTGGCTCCTGGGTACCTGCTCTTGAACATCTCCCAGGAACGTCTTCCTTTCATTCACTACATATTTACTGAGCACTTACGATGTGGTGAACAAAATAGATTAGTTCCTGCCCTCAGCTGAGCTCATCACCTTCCTTGCCCCAGAACCCTTCCCAGTGGCTGGAAATCTGGAGCCATCCTAGATCCTTTTTAGACCCCTGGCTGGGCATCAACAGCCTCTATCCTTTCATTAGGATCTTGGTCCCCAGCACCTGGCCCAGTTCCTAGCACAGAGTAGCCTCACATAAATACGTGATAAATAAATGAAGAAACATCCCTCAAGTCCATCTACTCCTATTTCACTGCCGCCACCCAAGTCAGATGTCATCACCTCACCAGGCCATTGCAAGGACCTCTAACTAGTCTCCCTTCTCCGGCTTGTCCCCCCACCTCATCCCAACAAAACAATTCTATCAGTTGGGGTGATCTTTGTAGGATTCAAATCTGATCTCGAGACTTCCATATCAGGCAATGGTAGACTAGCTTGCTTTAGACTAACACTCCACTGAGAGCTACTAGAAAAGCCAAACCGAAATAAATAAATAAATCTGTTTGATATCACCCTAGAGCCACAAGGCAGAGAAGACCTGAGGGGCCAAGATCCTGAAGTGAAGGGAAGTCCAAGGAGGTGAACCTGGTATATGGCATCATTTTTCCCTTTGAGGTTTTGTTGATTTGAAAGTGGCAGCTAGAAGCATGACAAGCCAGCTGGTAGGCAAAATGGCTGAAGAGGGTCAAAAGGTATAAACTTCCAGTTATAAGATAAATAAGCCCTGGGGATGTATTGTACAGCATGGTGATTATAATTAACAATATGTATCATATATTTGAAAATTGCTAAGAGAGTATGTCTTGAAAGTTCTCATCACAAGAAAACTAAAATTTGTAACCATGTGGTGATGGATGTTAACTAAACTTATTGTGATAATTATTTCACAATACATACATACATCAAATCATCACTTTGTACACCTAGATAGTTATATACAAAAGAAGGGAAGGAGGGAGGCAGGGAAGGAGGGAGGGATGAATCAGAACCCTAAACAATAATGAAATGTTAAAGAGAAAGCTCTCCCTGACCCCCTTCAACATTGTCACCCTGGGTGAGTGCAGCTGTGCCCAGAGCTGGGCAGGGGAGGGAAGAGATGGTGATTACCGCATCAATCTCGTTGAGAACTTTCCACTGCTCATAAGGCACACCCAGGGCCTCAGCCGTCTGGATTGTCCTCTTCATCTGGCTTGTCCAAACCTTTAGGTCCTTGATGTTCTGATCCCTGATGAACTGGGCCAGACTCCTGGCAAACTGAAACACATCACAAGCAAATTCAGATGCACAGGTCCTGGGCTGCCCTCAAAGGGTCCATGGGGCCCAGCCTTAGAGAAAACAGTTTTGGTAAAAAACACGAACTAACTCTCGATGACACCGACACCCACACCCACAAGTGCTGTCCCTGTGCATTCTTCCGAGATCCTCAGTGTAGTTCCAGCTGTGGGTCATCAGGTCCCCTGCCAGTGCTCACCCCCCAACCATGTGCCCTAGGCTGTATGACCTTCCCACTGAGGTTTCAGTATCTCCCCTGGACTGTGGCACAGCATCAGCTGCACTGTAGGGACTCAGCTCACTCCCAGAATGGCATGCCTCTCCAGGGAAAGGGAACCAGCTGGTGAGAGCTCGCGTGCAAGCCAGAGATTCAGGCATCTGCCGGGTGACCTTCCCTATAGAATGGGAACATTCCAGACTGAATGAGGTCATCCACCTGGATTGCATGTTAGCTGGAGTCCAGCACCAGCACACGCACGTGCACACAGAAATAAACACACACACACACACACACACACACACACACACACACACACACGCTGACCTCCCTGCCCCGGGCGGACAGTCCTGGGTCCCCGCCAATCCGGCCCTTGAGGTTGAGCTCGCTTTCCCCGTGCCGGCAGAGGTAGATGGAGCGGGGCGTCACGTGGATGTTCATGAGGTAATACACAATGCGGCTCTGGATGTGGTCAGCCACGCGGTTCACGATGTAGCTCTGCCCCACGTCCATGATCTTGATGTAGGACAGATCCCTTTCCAGAGAGGGTAGAGAGAAGCCTGTGAGTGTGACCGGGGTCCTTGAGGCCACGCCCTGCCAGCTCCAGGAACCATCCTCAGAGCCTTGCATCTCTGACCCCACCAGGCTTGAGACCACAACACACAGGACTGCCAGCTGGTACGCGAGTGATGGGGGTGAGGTGGGAGCAACACGACACGCATGACATACAGACAAACCCCGTGAGAGGTGCTCCACACTCATCATGCTCCCAAAAGGTGACATTCAAAGCGAGGGGTCAGTCCTACCACATCGGGACCTTCATCGCTGCTCTATGTCCCCCGGGCCCCTCTTGCCTACCTATGAGCTCTCAACGTACTATCTGTAAGGTGAACAAGAGACAGTTTTTCCAGGATTGACCTGGGAGTAGTTGGCAAACGCGCTTCCCCTCCAGTCTTCCTGGTCAGCCATCCATGGGCCTGGCCTTTCCTTCCCCCAGCGAACCCTCCCCCAAGAACCCAGCCCGGGTCATGTGTGTGTGCCGAGTGGTTGCCATGTCCCACACCAGGCAGCAGGTGGACGAGACAAGAAGCACAGGAGGATGGTGCTGGTGGCAGCAGCCAATAAGCCCAACTCCACCGCTTTCCCTGCTTTGGACCAGTGCAGCCCTGCAGCGTGGAGAACAGAGCCACAAGGAGCAATGCCATGCTGGGGGGAGACCAGGAGAACCACAGAGGCCGGGGCAGCAGCACCGGATCAGCGCCAGCATCGCTGAGGGGACTCAGTCCAGGGACTGTCCCTCAAACATCCCAGAAAACATCCCCCCAGCAGTCACTTGACTTCTTTCGTTCGTAACTATATATTCATACGTAATTATAAACAACCCAAGTACAAGTTCATATTTCCACCCTTTTCACTTAATGCTACATAACATACACTTTCCCATGTCTCTTCAGCATGATTTATAAGGACTGTGTAATACTTTATTCAGTTATTAAAGTTAACTTAAGCATTAACTTAATTACTTAAGTGTTATTTACTTAACCACTGCCCCCATTTCTGCTATAATACAGGAGTTGGCAAACTATGGCCAGCAAGTCAAACTCAGCCTGGTTTTGTAAATACAGTTTTATGGGAACACAATCATGCTTATTTATTTACGTATCATCTATGTTCCTTTAGTACTAAATGGCAAAGTTAAGTAGCTGCAACAGAGACTGTATGCCCCCAAAGCCTAAAATATCTACCACCTGAGCCTTTACGGAAAGAGCTTGCCGGTGGCTGGCTGCTGTCCCCACCCAGCACTCAGTCCCACAGATACCTGTTCCAGAGGGAGGCGGGCGGGGCTCACAAGCACTGGTTACTGCTAGCTGTTAGTAGGCAGGGTCTGGGCACCCCTTCCCCTTCTCAAAATACAGACCACCCACTGAAAGAAGAGCGTGTACTGTTTGCAAAAGCCTTGTGGGAAGACCCTCTGAATAGAAAACAGGCTTGATTTTCTGATGAAATAGCAGAAAACTGTGACTCACAGAGCTCCAGATAAAGCAGCTACGGTTCTGCAAGTCACCCCTGGGCCATGATTTCCACCCCGAGGAAAGAAACAAAAAAGGACAGATCATCTCTGCCCGCGGAGGTGGTCCCTCAGCCACCACCTTGAGGAGCCACAGGAGGCAGCCGAGTGGACCCCACCTACCACCCACCGCAGCCAAGGACACAGTGCTGCCCTGCCTCACCTGTCCAGGTCCTCGTCCAGCGACTCATATGAATTCTCATAGCACTCGATGCGCCTCATGAAATCCTCCGTGGCCTCATCGCTGTCGTGGTTGACATAGTCAGGGCTGCCCAGTTTCACTTGCTGCCGGGGTCAGGCACAGAGCAAGGACACATCAGGGCCAGAGGCCAAGCAGGTCGGAGACCAAGGAGGATGCTGGGTTGGGGGGAGGCTGGGCAGGAGGATTGGCCTCCCAGGGGCACTGGTCCCATTAGGAAGAGCCCAGTGGCTCCCTGGTCCCAGCTCCCATACCAGTGCTAAGAGAGTATTACTGAACATCCTGTGACCGCAGTCCCTCATCTTTGGGGGATGAGGGACTGCGATCGGGTGGGCAGTCCCCACCTGACCCAGAGATCTACCGCCTTCCCCCCTACCCACAATGTTCAAGAAGACCAAGTTAAGGTCGGCCCAGGCACCAGCCTAACCTGGAGATGGACCTCACTGTCACAGGCCATCTTGGTTGTATTACTGCTCCCACAAGGTCAGATGCACCACTCACCACGATGTTGGCAGCTATGACCTCAGGATCCACACAGATGGACTCAACGAAAAAGGTCTGCAGCAAAGACCAGGGTGGGCAGGAGGGAAGGAACCAGAGACACATTTAGGGCCCTGAGCCTGGCTGCCTGGAGCTCCCTACCCACTGAGGGCCATGCTGCCCAGAGGCCCTTCTTCAGGGGGTGGGGTCAGGTCAAGGAGCACAGACCCAAAGCAGGTGCCGCCCTATGAAGGACTCTCCCACCAAGACCCCCACTTCCTCAGAAAGATAACTCCAGGTGGAGAGAAAATCAATATCCCAAATCCACTCAGGAGCCCACCTGCCTGAGGCCAGTGGGCCTCAGGAGGCCGAGAAAGTGGCCCCAGAGGGCCCGAACATGCCACAGCCCAACCAAGGAGGTAAGCCAAGGAGGCCTCACCTTGTAGCCATTCTGTTCCCCAAAATTAAAGATGGTCGCTCTCCGTTCTCGGGTGGTATTTGTTGCATCAAAAACCTAGGACCAAAATGGGGTTAACTCAGCCTCTGGTCCTGGAGAGGGTGGGAGGCCACCCGACAGCTGTAGCACAGGGACTGGATTTCTCATCAGGACCAGTTGCCGTTTGGCCATCCGCCTGGCCAGTCTCCTTCAGACCTGCAATGGCTGGGCTGGTCCTCCTCTTCCTTGGGGAGCACCCCAAGGAAGCTGGAAGCAGGGCAGCAGGCACTCACTCACAAGACTTCCAGTGAAACTAGTTAAACTTGTAGAACTAAACCCACGTTTACTTCCACTCCATCCTGTCACCCCAGTAAAATGGGAACAGGAGAGGAGAGGAGATGGGAAATGTCAACACAGTTTTTTAAGATAGACACATGGTAACTGGCTCAGAGAAACAGAGAAAACCAAACACAAACCTACACCAACCAGAGCACACCTGCTTGTGCAGAACCACGGTAGTCAGGAACAGGGCACAGGCATCTCTGAAAAAAGGGACAAGTGTGCAGAAGAAACGGGAGGACTGGCTGGTGGTGCAAGTGGAGCCCCAGGCCCCCTCCTTGCCTCCTCCAGGCAGGCTGTGACCCCCCCCCCGGGGCCTGCCCAGCACTCAGGGGCAGCCCACCCAAGCAGCTTTTAGAGCGTAACTTTTTACAAAGGGCATTTGACCAGGGCTCACTGGATGCTCCAGCAAAACCTCTAACATGAAAAACAAAGACTAAATCAAACAGAATAAAAGGAACTTCAAGAAATGAGGACAGGGAGGGACTTCCATGGTGGTGCAGTGGTTAAGAATCTGCCTGCCAATGCAGGGGACACGGGTTCGATCCCTGGTCCGGGAAGATCACACATGCCGCGGAGCAACTAAGCCTGTGCACCACAACTACTGAGCCTGCGCTCTAGACCCTGCGAGCCACAACTACTGAGCCTGCGCTCTAGACCCCGAGAGCCACAACTACTGAAGCCTGCAAGCTTAGAGCCCGTGCTCCACAACAAGAGAAGCCACCACAATGAGAAGCATGCGCACCAAAATGAAGAGTAGCCCCTGCTCGCCACAACTAGAGAAGGCCCATGTGCAGCAATGAAGACCCAACGCAGCCAAAAATAAATAAAAAATAAATAAATTCATTTTAAAAAAAAAAGAAGAAGATGGGAGGGGAGTGGGGACTCAGTTGTGAGAAAGCGGCGGGGGTGGTTTAACAAAGTAAAATATATGACATTTCTCTGAGCTGCTGGAGAAGAGTTTCCTGATGGAAAGGGTCCCCCCAAGGACCCAGCATTGTGGAGAAGACCCACCATAAAGCACATCACCTTGAAGACCCCTAAAAGCTTCCCCAGAGGAAGGGGCATGAGAAGCCCCCAGTTTCCTCTAGGAAATAAAACTTTTCTTTTTTTTTTTTTGCGGTACGCGGGCCTCTCACTGTTGTGGCCTCTCCCGTTGCGGAGCACAGGCTCCGGACGCACAGGCTCAGCGGCCATGGCTCAGGGGCCCAGCCGCTCGGCGACATGTGGGATCTTCCCAGACCAGGGCACGAACCCGTGTCCCCTGCATCGGCAGGCGGACTCTCAACCACTGCGCCACCAGGGAAGCCCTTTTCTTTCTTTCTTTTTTTTTTAACTTCTTTTTGCCCGCAACGTGCAGCTTGTGGGATCTTAGTTCCCTGACCAGGGATTGAACCTAGGCCCTCAGCAGAAAGAGCATGAAGTCCTAACCACTGGGACTGCCGGGGAATTCCCTAGGGAAAAAAAACTTTTAAGGAGGATCAGCAAATCAGAATGACATCAGACTTTCCCACAGCCATTCTAGAAGCCATAATACAATGGAGCAATGTCATGAAAATTCTAAAGGAAACGTTCTTTCCACCCATCCATCAAATGTGAGGATAAAGAAAAGACATTTCTACACATGCAAGGTCTCACAAAATCTACTTCCCAAGTACCTTTCTCAGAAAGCTATTAGAGGATGTGCTCCAACAAAACAAGTCAGTAAAGCAAGGAAAAGCAAGACATGGGATCCAAGAGCAGGGCATTCAACTCAGGAGGGAAGAGAAGGAAATTCCCAGGGTGACAGCTGTGCCACAGACAGACCTAGAGGGCAACTGATCTAGATGGGGCTGGGGGACAGAGCTCCAGGATGCATGCCTTCGAAAGGAAAAAGGAAGGAAAAAATAGCCCGTGTTTGACTACATAGGGTTGGGGTAGGGCCCTTTCCTGCAGACACCCTTGCTCAGCCTTGTCCCACCTGTCCATCTGACTGGAGGGTCCAACACAGAGGGGGAATTCCCTTACTCAGCATTCAACTGATTCCTGGAATAGCCACCAAATGTTGGGCTGGATGCTCTCCACACCAGGAGAAATCACATTTGCTAAAGACTTAGGTAACATGACACCTCTAACTTGTGGAGTGGCCAAGAATGTGAGTATTCAGAGGGAAGTCCAGCAGTGTCAAACACAACCACAAGCCCAGAGGGAAATTCCTGGCCCACATCTGGCCTCTGGCTTCTTCCAGCACAGCAGCTGCAGACTTCTTCCCAGGAGCTGGCACCCAGGGGTATCTAGGGCCACAGACACCCTGCCTTCCCCTCCAGATGCCTGATAAGTAAAGGGGTAGAAGTATGTGGGCTCCCATATGTCACTCCCAGATACCACCAGAGTGTTATACTCACCGCCACATGCCCCCCCTCCTCACTAAGGAACCGCCGAACATCTCGGAGGGCTGCCAGGGCACACTGCCTTCAGAAAAGAAAACACAGGTCAGCCAAGCACCTGACTTGTTGCTGCAGGGCAGTAGGTCAGGGATATATCCTATGCCAGATAGGAGACGGGGCAGCCCCTGGGGCCCCTTCTCTCTTCTCAAGGTTCTCTTTCCTTGGGAAGATTTTCAGTGTTTGGTAACCCTGCTCCTGTAGGTGGAAGGCTATGTGTTTCTGGCCATCAGGAACTTTTTTTTTTTTTTTAATTGGGGTATAGTTGCTTTACAACATTGTGTTAGTTTATACTGCACAGCAAAGTGAATAAGCTATACGTATACATATATCACCTGTTTTTGGATTTCCTTCTCATTTAGGTCACCACAGAGCATTGAGTAGAGTTCCCTGTGCTATACCAGTAGGTTCTCATTAGTTATCTATTTTATACATAGTATCAATAGTGTATATATGTCAATCCCAATATCCCCATTCATCCCACCACCCCCTTTCCCCCTTGGTATACATACAGGAATACTTTTTGAAATGCCACTTTTCTGTACTTTCCTTCTTCATCTCATCATGTACAAATCCAGCCTGCCATTTTGCCATATTCATGATTTCTAAGTGTCATGCATTTCCCCTGACTATCAAAATAAGCACTTCTAAAACCAGACACTCCCTTGTGTGTGTGTTGGGGGCAGGGCAGGCGGTGCAGGTGGTGGAAAAGGAGAGACAGTACTGCTGGCCCCCAAGGCAGCATTAAGCTTAATGTTCAATTTTCCTTTCTAGAAGGGAGATGTGGACTAAGAATGCCACCTGGTGTATCAGCAAACAAAGGGTGTTGCAGCCATCAAGCTATCAGCCACTGCAGCCACCCCCAAAGGGGCCCCCTCAGGGGACTCAGAATGGGAAAGAACAGGACACTGGCCCCAGAGAGCTGAGGTGCATATCAAAGGAATGATTTCAATGAGCCCACACATGGCACCTACCTTACCTCTGCAGAGCAGTCCCTCAGTTATCTGAGAGGCTGTCTTCTAGGCTTAAGTCCTCAGTTTTGTTCACTGAATAAAACATAAGTCTCAACTTTTAGGCTGTTCCTTTCTTTCAGTGGACCAAGAACGCCCTACATGATCCCTTCTGGAGGACGGTGCCGTGTCTCTGCCTCTCGCACCCGGGTCCACAGGTGCTCCGGAAGGGCAAAACCCTCACCATGACTGACCACTGACTACACTGTCTGTCCTCAGACATCTCAGCCTTTCCGTTTATTGCTGCAAAATGGATTGCCACATATAAGGATCTTTCTGACTTTATCCATTTCCCCTGTAAGGTCCGAAGATAGATAAATCACTTTGACTTTTTATCTATGCAGGGGAGCAGAATTTGCCACCCCAAAATATGTCTCTTTGGCATAAGGATTATTTTAGGCTGATTATTTTTAAGACACTGCAGACACGGGAGCAGCTCTGAAAACATGAGTAGAAGTTACCCTTTTTTGAGAGACATTTACAAGTATAAGGGAAATCTCCATTTGTAAGGGGGTCTCCATCGCTTTACCAGGAGGAGGGAGATGATCTTTATCTCTAGAAACTATTATCACTCCTGAAGGCACAGATTGAGTGATTGATTGATTTAGGCCACGCCAGACGTCTTGCAGAATCTTAGTTCCCAGCGATTGAACCCAGGCCCCCCGACAGTGGAAGCTCCAAGTCCACAGCCAGGGAATTCCCTGAAGGCATAGATTTAAATCTGCATAACAACCTTACCCTCGTTTACTGAGCTTTTCCAGGTAAATTCTCCTGACTCCTCACCCCCAACATCTTCTTTTCTCTTCAGCTGAAGATGGTATTTAAGGGGAGGGCTTCCCAGGTCTCTCACATGTGTGTAGGAGGTATACATGCTATTAAACTTTTTTTCTGTCCTGTTAATCTGTGTCATGTCAATTTAATTATTAGACCAGCCAAAGAACCTAGAAAGTAAGAAGGGAAAATTTTTCCTCCCAAACACTATTACCTGTACTTTTTTGATGTAAAAGTAAAGTTAGATCTCCCATTTGTTTGATCTTGGGATTTTGTGTGTAAACCCCTAGTGCATCAAAGGACTGTGCCAGGCCAAGCCAGGCCAGTGTGCCCAAGCATGGAAACAGAGGCCGACCAGACTCCTGAGGTCATGAGGAAACTGGGGGCAGAGCTGAGTCCAGGTCACTGGCAGGAGCTCTGCTCTTATGCCTCCTTGTGACCTTTCTGTGCTCTATTAGGCCTTTCAATTAAGACCCCAAAGTGCTTTCTTCTGCCAAAAAACCTGAATTCTGAAAGTCCAGGAAGCTGGCATTGATAAGGACAGAGTAAAGGGACAAAGTAGGTGACTAGTTAATCCCACTAAGGGATCATAAGGAAAAAGTATGGGAGACCTCTATAAGAAAATGATCACTCGAGAAAGCAGGTTTGCTTAACCACAAAACCAAGCAGGCTTGCTTAACAACAAAACCATGCGACAGAAGCATGAGACATGCCCCCAGACAATAAAACAATGGTGGAATGAAACCCACCTCCTGCCCAGTGGTAAGTTAATGATTCCTAGGACATGCTCCTTTGTGCTCACTAAAAACAAAAGTATAAGGAAAGGGTGACATTATACTGAAACCTGAGCTGATTTACCATGTTTTAGTATACGTTACCACCTTTTTGCTCGTTTCCATTGCGCCATGACAGTCCCAGTTTGACCACTAGGGACAAGAAAACTCCGCCCCCCACCCCCACGTGGAGGAGGAGCTGATGTCTTGATGTCTACTTGATGTCTACTCAAGGATGAGGAAGCAGGTGGTCTTCTCCCCCTCTTCACTCTCCCTTTGATTATAAAACTGTAGCCTACTAAGTTCTGGGCACAGTGCCCTCCTGCCCACCCACTTGTAAACCTCACAAGTGTCCTATTCTAATAAATAAATCTAACACTTTGTCTCTCGCTGAATTCTTTCTGCACCGAGACATAAAGAACCAGAGCTTCTCAGAGCCCCCCACATCCCCGAGACACATTTCTACAGTTTCAGCATGGCTGGGGCCATTTCTTGCCACCCACATTTAGAGCCCCATGTTCTGGGCTAAGATCTCTGTGGTCTGCTCTGGCTGAGGCTGCACCAAGTAGGAGGGACCTCAGGGCCCAGGTGGAGATGCTGGGGGAACAGCCTGGGAGCCTGAACACGTGTGGGTGTGAGTGTGGACGGGCACACACGTGCATGCATGGGTGGATATGTGTATGTGTAAGTCTGTGAGTGAGCACCTGTGAGCATTCCTTGGGCCCCTGTGGAAGTGCAGCTGTGCACATACAAGAGGGTGTATGTGGTTTGATAAATACATTTGGTCTTTGTCCTGGGTTCTTGGCAGAGCTCCTAAGACCCTTGGAATTTCTTAAGTGATAGGAGTGATTTTTGTCATTCACAAGGAGCCCCTTCCAATCACACCTGAGTTGATGCTAATGTAGCGACTCAGGCTGGGGCCCCTGTACAGCCTCAGCATGGGGCTGATCACCAGAAAGTGATGAAAGGGTTGGAACATTCAGCCCTGCCACCATCCTCCAGGAAGGGAGGTGGGGGCTGAAGATGAATTGAACGATGAGAGTTGAAGAGCTTCCAGGTTGAAGAGATGAGGTGCTGGGAGGGTGCCAGACCCCGAGACGGCTGGAAGCTCCCCGCACTGCCCCCTTCCTTGTCTGTGCACCTCTTCCACTTGGCTGTTCCCGAGTTGTATCCTTTATAATAAACCAGTAAACACAACTCAAGTATGTTCCTGAGCTCTGTGAGCTGGAACAGTAACCTGCTGAAGAGGGGGTTGTGGGAACCCCCAATTTATAGCCAGTTAGAAGTACGGGTGCCCCCCGCCGAGACTTGTGACTGGTGTGTGAAGTGGGGTCAGTCTTGAGGGACTGAGTCCTTAACCTGTGGGAACTGATGCTAACTGCAGGTAGACAGGGTCAGAATTGAACTGAATTGAACTGTTGGACACAGTTGGTGTCAGGAGGATATGCACGTGTGTGAACGCCCACGTGTGTACATACGGTATGTGTACACACCTTCCTGCAGTATGTGACTGTGTGCACATATATGAGGGTGCCTGGTGTGTATTTACACACTTACCCATGTGTACATAAAGAGGGAACACCTGCACGTGTACAGATGGCTGTACATGCCCTCTTCTAGATCTTCCACTGTGCCCAGTGTTAGGGACAGACCTCCACATTGTGTAGCTCTAGGAAGCTCAACAATGTGTACGTACCTGGGCCTCTGGGAAATGCAGGCTTCTCTTCCCAGGTTCCCCATTTTTAAAAAGTCTGATCTTTCTATTTTGCCAGTTATCTGTGGGACATTTGGGGCTGGTTAATGGGAAATGGACCCATGGCCCAGGGGCCAGACCCAGGCTTTGGATACACGAGGGGGACTTTCTAGGAACAGCCAGAGGGTGTGCCTACAGAGAGGCACACGTGAATCTGCCCCCAGCTTCTACTGCTGGGGCCTCTGTTCCAGCTGGGTGACCCTAGACCAGCTTCCTTACCTCTTCTGAGTCTGGGTTTCCCCATGAGAATTAATCCCAATGTTCCTACCTTCAATAGGCAGTCTGAGCAGAATGACCAGCGAGCTCTGGGAAGGCTAGCTTCCTTCTTCTCCCCACAAACACTCTGGATTCAGACAGGCCTGGCTTCAAATCAAACCCTGAGGGATCCCAGACAATACCACCACTTCCTGACCTCAGTCTCAGCATCTAGAGTGAGGCACCACAGCCCACTGTAGGGAAGATCAAAGCAGCTAACGAGTGCCCACAGCTTGAGGTTGTTGCAGAATTTGCATTTGATGCAACCTTTGATCTACAAATTGAGTACTTCCGGAATGATGGACAGGACAGTGGTACATGGGGTTAGATTTAAGTCTGGACTCTGGGAAGTTCCTTGGGATCTTGTGTGAGACTGCTGAGCCTCAATTTCCTCATCTTTAAGTTGGTGGGCAGGGGGCGGCAGTGGGCATCACACACACACAGGAGGTTCAAATATCAGTACCCTCACTTTTGTCTGGGTCGTTATCACAGAGGGCCCACCCTTGAGTTTTACCCACAATTCACAGTTCAGCCCCAGAGACCTGAATGTCAGACTCCACTTCCCTTCTTGGTGCAGCAGCCCGCCCATCCCCATTGGCCCAACAGCAGAGGCACGGAAGGGCCAAGCTCCACGATGGGGAACTCCTGCCCCCTGGTGGCCAGAGAGGGAGCTGGTCAACCACGGCAATAACCAGGGGCTTCCGGCCTGGGGCTTGATTTGGGAAGGTCACTAGAACTGGGCGAAGGTCTGCTCAAAGCCCTCCCACAACGGCTGGGCCCAGAACAAGGGCAGGAAGCTTCCTGATCCCTCAGTTGACACCTGCCGAGTACAGCATAGCATAGCTCCTCAGACCACAGCTGGTGCTCAGTTTTTCTGGAGAAAGCAATCAATTCAAGTCTGAATGGAGAGGGAGAGTGGGTATCATATGCAAATTTCCATCTCGTCACCCAGCAACACTGAGGCAACTTCAAAGGAAAGCCAAGGCCTACCCAACACATGCCAAGAACATGACAAGCAGCCTCCAAATATCAGTAGGAGGCTTATCCTGGGGCAAGGGAGGAAACGCCCCAGTTGTGGGTCTGATCCTTCTGGCTTTGCGAGAAGGTGTCAGGAGGTAGTCCCATTCCCACTCTGCCGCACCCCTGAGGCCTGCATCTCTGCTTCACCTAGGGCTCCCCTCCCTATCAGAGCCCATCCCCATGGATGGCCTGGGGTAAGCCGAGGGCCCTGGCTAAGCCTCCACCATCTCCCTGAAGCTCCACGCTCCCCTCCCACAGATATCCCACAGGGCAGGGGAGGGCGAGCCACCAAGGGGCCAAATACCCACTCCCTTTGTCCCCAAACCCAGCACATCCTCACCCCCACCACATCCTGAGAGGTCAAGAAACCAGCCCTGTTACAGCCCACAGGGTAGGGCAAGGCCAGGTCTCAGGAACAGCTTGGTCATCACTAGCAACTGGGCTCCAGGGCCTTCTTCATAAACAAACACACATACACACACAAACTCACTTCCTGATTTTCAGGCCCTCTTCATTGTCTGGAAGGAAAAACTCAAAAGACTTGTATGTCTTGACCATGTCCCGGCGATACTGGCCAACGTTGAATTCTGGGGGAAGGGAGAGGCTCAGTTTTCACACAACAGAATCCCTCCCCAACCCCTGACCTTGACCCACCCCCAGGCCCTGTGGCAGTCCAGCCTTCTCACTCCTCCCCGCTCCCCCACAAAGTCCCAAAGGCCCCTTGGAAAGCCAAGGCTGAGTCTCACCCCGCGTGGGCACGCCAATCCAGTTCAGGTAGCGGGTCAGCTTCTTAGAGATGTAGGTCTTGCCCCTGGCAGGCAGCCCCACCATGACAATGAGCGTCGGGCAGTTGGTCATGCAAACTGAAAGGCAAGGAGCAGTGTCTGAGGAGGCCGGACCCCTCCCAGTGGGCCCCTCCTTCCAGGCCCAGCATCAGATGTGCCTTCCCAGGCTCCTGACAGCAGAGAGCTCCCTGGGCACCCCCAGACCGTGGTCTCTAACCAGCGCTGGCATGCCCAGTTCCCCAGGCCTGTCAGTGCTCAGGGAGACGCCGCGGGATCTCGCCAGCATTTACCCTGACGTGCACCATCAGATATAAAGCTGGAGCTGCCACGGCCCTGGCTAAACTCTGCGGGGGAGCTCCCCTGGCAGGTGGGACAGCGCCAAAACCCAGTGGGGTATCCAATGCCTGCCTGTCATCCAGGAACCCGTCATTCAGCATTCCTGCTCACACAGCACCACTGCTTCCGCTCCCCAGGGAGAATTTCTCTTCATCTACAAAGCCCGGAAGCAGCTTCTGCAGTGAGTCCTTCCTCCAAGGCACCTGCATGCCCACCTGCTGCGCTCTCTCCCTCAACCCAGTCATCTCGCCAATGAGTCTGCTCTCCACAACTGATCACTTGGGGTGAAAGCAGCCCCGCAGTGTCTGAGCCATTCAGGATCCTGAGGCGTGGCAGATTTGGTGCTCAAAAATTGTGGGCAGGGAAGGAGATGGAGGCACCTCAAAACCCACCAGGGTGAGGGCCACAGGGGGCTGAGACCAGAGACCCAGGCCAACGCCACAAGGGCGGTCCCTCGGATAGCCAGCCACCGCCATCCCATGTGCCACCAGGTCAGTGTGCCAAAAAGAGAAGCTGCCAAGGCTAGAGGCGGGGAAGAGTCTGCACCAGCCCCCGAATCCATGGCCCACTAAGACAGACACCAAGGCAGCAGAACTGCCAGGCTACGGGAGCCAGCTCCACTTTCAGTGGGGTCTCACCTCAGAAGCCTCAGGAAGCTTCCCTTTCATCGTCCTCAGGACCCGGGCCAGGTAAAACCACAGCAGACAGATGGACAGAGGTGGGGACCTGTCACTACCCCTCCTCTGCCCACATGGCTCTGCAAGTGCTTTCACCTGGTAGCCCTCCTCAGACAGACTGCTGGACCCCACCCTTCAACCTGTCTCCCTCACTGGAGATGGAGTGCAGAGGTGGTCAGAGTCAGTCAGGCCTGGGTTCCTAGCTTGACTCTGACACTTACTGGCAACTCTGAGCCTTGGTGTCCTCACCTGTAAAATGGGATGATAATCCCTCAGCAACGCCTAGCAATATCCCCATGTAAGAGCTGGAACACTTCCAGGAAGCTGTGCCCTCTGCCTGGACTTGGCAGCCCGCCTGGCTAAGGACACAGATGTATCTCAGGACTGCCCTTGGGACTTGGGGTGCAGAGGCAACTGTCTGTCTCCAGGCAGGCCCCGAATAGAAATAAAAGACCCTGCTTGTCAGTGGGGGCTCCGTCACTCCTGTGCATGACTTTTGGGCAAATGTGACCCATTCTGCAAGCCCCAGGGGAGAGAAGGAGGGGATCCTGCAGACACAGCCTGATGGTGAGTCTGAGTGAGGAAACTTGCAGAAAAACCTCAGCATTGGGACTTCCCTGGTGGCGCAAGTGGTTAAGAATCCGCCTGCCAATGCAGCGGACATGGGTGCAAGCCCTGGCCCGGGAAGATCCCACATGCTGCGGAGCAACTAAGCCCATGTGCCATCACTACTGAGCCTGCGCCATAGAGCCCGCGTGCCACAACTACTGAAGCCTGTGCGACTAGAGCCTGTGCTCCACAACAAGAGAAGCCAGCACAATGAGAAGCCTGCACACCCAACGAAGAGTAGCCCCCGCTCACTGCAACTAGAGAAAGCCCACATGCAGCAACAAAGACCCAACGCAGCCAAAAGTAAATTTATTTTTTAAAAAAACAAAAACAAAAACCTCAGCATTGGCTAAGCTGAGAGAAAAACAAGTTAGGCAAGGCCCTGCATCCTGAGGGCCAGGCCAGTGCTGCTGAGTCCTGGGCTGTTTGCACAATTTCTGGCCGGTTGGCCAGGGCTCCCCAGCAACCACAGCGCAGTGCATCAGCTACTCACTGTGGGGAAAACCTGCGCCCAGCCTGCTCCCTCTGATGAGGCCACCCCTTCCCATTGCTCCCTGAAGGGCTCTCCCACGACCCCAGGGCTGAGGTTCTGCATCACCTCTTCACAGCTTCCATCTTCCCAGAGACGCCCCTGGCCTCCTCCCACAGCGTTTGGTGACAGCATCTCCCCGCCCCATGCACAGCCATGGTGGGCAGGCAGGGCAGCAAATCAGGGCTGGGCACATAACGAGAGCAATAAATTACCTATCACCTCTGCTCCTCAAGATAAGGTCCCAAGTCAATGATACAAAAGAAAATTCAAAGTACAAGTATATTCACACCAGCCCTGCTTGCAACAGCAAAACACTGGGGAAGTTCCAGCAATGGAGAAATTGCAAACCGAGGCCCACACGGAGGAAACACACTTGAACCAAGGGCAGGTGGACCAGGTGAGTGGGGGCATGCAGTTGGAGCTGCAGATCTGGGCCCTCAGGACCTCAACATTGAGCAACAGGACAGCAGAACACACAGTTCAGAACACGGGGCATGTGCGGAAGGAAATCTGAAGATATGTCAACTCAGCTTTTCTCACTAGTTCCTGTAAATTATCTGTAAATTTGCTCAAGCCCACAGGAGCCCAGGGAGTCGAGAGGCTGAGACAAGTCTGGTGCTGGTGACTACTTTCTGGTGGTACCTCCGCAGGGGCAGCCACAAGTCCCTGGAGTGGGTTCCAGAACTAAGTCTTGAACTGCACCTGCCCCGACTTCCGTGGGCCGGGCTGGGGAAGGGAGAATTCTTTAAAATAAAGCAAACTGGCATTACTGTCCTGTTCAGAGGGGAGAGAAAGTTGTCTCTCCTACTGTCCTGTGCACACACCAGTCGTGGCCTTACCCAG
This sequence comes from Pseudorca crassidens, assembly GCF_039906515.1. NCBI lineage: Eukaryota > Metazoa > Chordata > Mammalia > Artiodactyla > Delphinidae > Pseudorca > Pseudorca crassidens. The sequence goes on from NC_090305.1 coordinate 68,038,339, forward strand.
GCAGTCTTGCCACCTTTTGGCTAAGAAAAGCTATCAAATACTGTCCTTTCTGCCATGTTCCCCGAGTCCCCTTTCCATCTCCTACCCCATCTGCCCCCAGAGCTCCTCCAAGTCAATGACCAGAAAGGTAACAGCTTCCAGGCCCTCTGTGTAGCCCTGAATTCTATCAAAAGGAGGAAGAATTGCTCATGAAGAGTGGGGGAGGAGAAGGCAGGGAACATCCCTCAGCCAACCAGCCTCTGTTGCCCTGAGGAGCTCAGACTAGACCCCAAAGACAACCCACCACACAGCACAGACTAGGGCCCCTCATCCTCTTCTCTATAAAGCCCTGTGATCAAGTCAACTTCCACCCACCTTGACCCTCAGGTTCCCACCTGTCCTTGTGGTCCTCCAATCTAGTTAGAAGCCCACTATGCAAAGGGTAAGATGCTGCATGAATACGGGCTTGGGACCTGAGGTGCTGGTTCCCTGTTCATTCCCTGCTTACTCCCTCCTTGCTGTGAACTGTGAGACCCTAGCCTGGGGTCCAAACCCCCACAAATTTGCAGGTCTCATCTTTAGCCTCTTGGGTGCTACCTCCTCCTCCAGGAAGCCCTCCTGTGCCAGGCCAGCTCACAGTCCCACCCACTGCAACACCCTGAGGCAGTGCCATGGCACGAGCCCCTCTGCTCAGGCCAGAGCCACATTTTAGTTGCATACCTGGAGCTTGGAGAAACACAGGCCTGCCCCAGGGGCAGTTAGACCTGGGCAAGTACCCTGCCATTGGGCCTCAACTCCTTTGCCACCTGAAAGGGGGTTGGCTTGGAGCTTCAATCCCTGACTTTGAGGTATGGAGAAGCAAAGAAACAACAGTGATGATAAATTACAAAATTACCTGCTACCATTTATCAAGCACTTATCAAGAGGCTCACAGGACTTCCCTGGTGCCGATGCAGGGGACATGGGTTCGAGCCCTGGGCCAGGAAGATCCCACATGCCATGGAGCAACTAAGCCCGTGAGCCGCAACTACTGAGCCTGCGTGCTGCAACTACTGAAGACCGCACGCCCAGAGCCTGTGCTCCACAACAAGAGAAGCCACCGCAATGAGAAGCCCGTGCACCGCAACAAAGAGTAAACCCCGCTCGCCGCAACTAGAGAAAGCCCGCGAGCAGCAACAAAGACCCAATGCTGCCATAAATAAATAAATATAAAAATAAATATATATATATATATATAAACTTTAAAAAAAAGAGGCTCACAGCAGCTTCATAGTGCAAGGATGATGACTGTCTCAGTCTCACAGATAAGGAACCTGAGACCTAGAGGGTCAGCTCTTTGCCCAAGGTCACCCAGCTAAGCCACGACGCAGCTTGAGTGCTCCTGCCTCCAAAGTCCATGTTCTCACTCGTTCTCCTTTATGTAACAACGGAGGCCACCCCCTAGTTAGAACAATACAGCCCTAACACGGACTGACTAGAAGCACAAGAGAAAGGGGCCTAGTCCTCCACACCTCCAGAAGTCTAGAAGGAAAACTGGCTAGGGTGTAGCCATAGTCCCTTAGGACTGAATACTGACTGGAAAGCCATGGCCCCAGGGCTAAAAGCAGGTTCACAGTTTCAGCAGCCCACCAGGATCTACATTATGGTCAGAGTAACGACCCACCAGAATGTCTGGTCAAAGCCATGGCCACCCCTACCAGGTTCCACAGTGTGCTAAGAGATGCACACACTCCTCACCTAGGACTCACACCCTTGGTCAAAGCCAAGGCCCCCAGGATACCCTCAAAGCAAGACAAGCACCAAGCACTCTCTCCTCTCCTATCATGCCCAAGCAGAGGTCAGGAGTGCAGGGAGACCCCAGCACATAACACAGTCTCCTGACCTCCATTTCCAAATCTGTATCAGAAGCTGGACTAGATGTTCTCTGAGGACCTTGCCAACTTGCAAATTTATTACAACATTTCAGTTACTCCTAAAATAAATCTTTGTTTTTCTTGGTAATAAAAAAGTTGCAGACTCATTTAAGGACAAGCAGAAAATCAATGAAGTGGGTTTAACACCTAGGACCACAGGAAAAGTAATCCCCTTAACGATTCCTTGAATTTCAGCATATGTTCTAGATGTTTCCACCCTCTAGTTTTACCAGTCACCCACAATCCCACCTGGATGCTTACACACCCATGGACACAAAGACAGGCCCATATAACAAAGTGGTCTCACTGTCTCTATCCTGAACACATGTGCACTTCCCTGAAATTCCTCCCAAAACTCGATTTCAGGCCCAGAGATGGGCCTTCCTCCCCGCCTTGGGCCTTTGAAAGTTCTCGGCTCAGAGAGACCAAGCGAATCTCCTAGGGCCAACACAGCTCAGACCCCGGCCTGACCACCCGGCCCACGCTCTCTGGCCAGCTGAGAGGGCAGGACCGAGGCTCCAAGTCCTCCCCTGACCTGAGGCGGTGGGGACAGAGTGGTGTGGGAAGGGTCCTAAGCCCTCCCCTAGGTGATGGCGGCCAGAACTAGCTCCCGCTGAGCCGAGACGTCGCAACACACCTGTCCCCGCCTCCCGCTCTGCCACACCTGTCCCAGGCCTCCCACCTGTTCCTGTTCCCCTCCCACCAGTCACGGCTGCCTCACCTGTCCCCGGTTCCCCACCTGTTCCCGGCTCCCTCTCCACGTAAGACCAATACCCATGCCCATGCACCGCCCTCCCCCTTCCCCGCGGACCCCGCCTCACCACCGCGCTGGCAGGCGTGCAGAGCAGGCCGCCCATTGCTGTACGGCATCCAGATCTTCTTCAGGGGGTTCTGGGTCAGTTCCCGTGGGGACGCCATCCTGGGGCTAGGATGAGTCGAACTGCGCTGCTTCCAACCCAGCAGCCCGGCCACCTCGGGCCACTCGATGCCCCGCCCCCCAGCTCTACCCCTCAGCCCCGCCCCTCCTGCAGCCGCGTTGACGCCCTTCCAACTCCCCGCAGGCCCCGCCCCGGAACGAGTAGGCTCCACCCCAACTGAAGAGCGCCTGGCCTCCTACCACGCATGCTCAGCTCGCCTACTAGCGCGTTTTGGACCAAGCCGGCCCGCCCTGCATGCCAGGATAGGGGACGCGCATGCCCAGCTCCCCAGTTTCCAGGCTTGGATGGTGCAGGCCCCGCCCTGGATGCCGGGGCCCAGCACACCCAACGCGACCCTGATGACTTGCATAGACCTCACCCACGGCTTCGCCCTGGGCGTGCCAGGCTTGCCCCCAGGACACCCGAGGTCCCGCTTCCCGCTCTGCGTGACCTCAGGGCCCCCAGGAGGAGGGGTTTGCATGCGTTGGAGTAGGCCTGCGTGACGCGCAGAGCTTAGTTGGTCAGGACCAGCCTGGCGGCCTCTGCGTAACTCTCATCACTGGCCCGGTTGTCAACTCCGCCGCGCCCCACCGGCCTTGTGTCCCGACCCTCTCTTCTGCTCCGAGTCCCAGGACTCTCCACTGCCCACAGGAGCAACCTAACCAACGACGCTGAAAAAGCTCCTTTATCTCATGGACAGGGACAGAGGACAAATCTCAAAATTAATCGTGTTTCTCTCTTTGCCTTAGCTGCTGGGGAGCTCGGGCTAAACCCCAGCCCACCTGGAGCACGTGAGCGGCACCTAGTAACCAAGGTCCCTGGGGACTCACCAAACCCTGACAGTATCTTACTTCTCCTTCCAGGATTTCATTTTTACCAATTAAATTTTAAATCATAAGTTTACACATTTTTTTCTTTAATGAGCCTCTGCTTCTTCATCAGGAAAATGGAATACACACTGTCATGGATCTTACAAGATTCTGGTATGCGTTAAAAGTGTCAGTGTCTGAGAAATCCATTCTAAAGCACATTAATGTTATCATTTATTATATTATTTCTCTTCCTCCTGTCTCTAAAAATGCAGTGGAGGCAAGGGGCAAAGGAGAGAGCCTGAGTTCGGGAACACTTGGTCTACCTCCTCTCTGTCTCCTCAGCCCAGCCTCTTAAGCTTTGTACACTTTCTGCCCTCTACCTTAGCTGACACTGCTCGAGTCTGGGTCACACTGCCCTCTAGCGATGTCCTCCACCACATCCCCTGGCAGGATCACTGCATCCCCAAGTTCTCTCTGCTTAATGTGTGCCCAGCCAGGATCCAGGGGCTGGGGCATGGAGAAAAGTCTCCACCCAGTGTTCCACAGGGGCAGCACCCCTCCCTCTGCCCTCCTTGTCACACCCCTGCCTTGAGTCAGTCCTCCAAGTCACAGCCCAGCCCTTCAGAGCCTGGCAAGGACCCTTAAGATGACTGATACAGATGTCTTGCCCACTTCACAGGAAATGAAGGTTAAGGAGGTCCACGTGCTAGAAGCCCACGCAGACCTTCCCTGGAAGCAGCTCAAGCTGCCTCCCCAGGAAATACCCTGCCTCAGACAGAGTCGACCACTACCTCCTTCTTCAGCCTCCCTCTTCAGTGTCCACCGTCCACCTCCTTCCCCACCTCATGCCCAGCAGCTGGCACACCCACAGGCAGCTCCTGATGAGCAGGATGCCCCTAGCGACCTTCCACCCACTTCCTACTTCTCCAAAGCCACTCATTCTGTTCCTGACGAGTCAGCCCTCCTGTCTGTCTCCTGGCCACTACCAAGGCCATCCTGGGGCCACCCTAGCCTCAGAGACCTTGTCACCACATACCCACACCCTGTCCAACCCCCAGCAGTCATTGCAAAGTCTACCTCATCTAACATCCACAGACACCCTGCACCTTCTCAGGCCTGCCATTCTCCTCTCCAACCCTCTTGGAATGTTAGTCAAAGGCTGGGGGTAGGGGACAGCCAGGGCAGGGCAGGAGGCCAGGGCCATGTCTGGGAAGCCATCCTCACCTCCAGAAGTCTGAGTCTGGCTTCCCAGGAAAATCAGTGGTTCTGTACCTCCCACTCTTCCCGTCTGACCCTGGGCTGACCCAGACATACCTTCCCAAGTCCCTATATCCAGTGTGAGGCCACATGTCAACAGCAGGAGGAGCGTGGAGCCCCTCCCCAAAGGCCAGGGTCTACGTCTGCTCTGAGGATACTCCCCTCCCATGGCCCCATTTCTCAGGTAGGAAACTGAGGAAGAGGAGAAGGGCCCAGCATCACAGAACCACCAGCCCACAGTGCAGGATGGACTCAGCTCAGCTCCCAGCCCTTCAGAACCTCACCTCCCACACCTTGTACTATAACCACACATCCCACCTCCACACTTGCACTCTTGCATGTTCCCTCCATTGAAATGCTCTCCTGACTTTCTGCTCCCTCAGCGCCAATACGTCCAATAGAATAACTGGCCCTCATGGCTTTCCCTCCTTGGGGCCATCCCAGAGTGAGCCAGCTCTCCTGGCCCAAGGGTGGGAGGTGTGCTAGGATGTCAGTGTGCACTTGTGTGTGAACACATCCTGCTCAGCTTTTCCTTGCCGTGAACCTGCCTGGCCTGGCTCCTGTGGTGCCCTCTGCACTGACCACTGGACCTCCTCCCAGTGTCCCAGACTACAAGCTGTGGGGTGTCCTCAGTCTTCAGTCCTCAATGCTCAAACTCTTCCCAGTCCACGTATCTGCTGGCCAGACCTGGCCAAACCGACAGCCACCCTTTGCAGCATACGGGCCCAGGGACCTCAGTGCATCCCACACAGACCCACACACCACTGCACGAAAGCATGGTGTGCACACAGCCACTGGAGCACACACACTAACAGGCCCTGCACCCAGGCTGGTGCAGAGACAGGCCAGCTGCGGTGAGGCCTGCTGCTCTCTGCTGTCTTCCTTCCCCTTTATTCCCTCCTCCTCTCCCCTCTGCTGTCACTGGGAGGTTGGGGAGTTCCTAGGAGTTCCAGCTTCCTCTGGCCATTTCTAGCCAAGGATCATCCTGTGTCTCCCTGGGTCCAGAGCTCACACAGGGTGTGAGGTTCCAACTTGGGGGTAGAGAGCCATGTAACCAAGCAGCCCGTGAACCCTGGCCTGCACTTGCTGATTCCAGCCTGGCACAGGGCACACAGTAGGTGCTCAAAGTGACTCAGGACCAGCCAGAGCACACAGTAAGGTGCTCAGAGAGGTTCCTGGCTGGGACAGAGCACACAGTAGGTGCTTAGAGCAGCTCAGGACCGGCACAAGGCACACAGTCGTTGCCCTAGAAATGCTGGTTTAAGGGCTAAAGTAACATTACATGAAAAACTTCCCAAATGAGCCTCTGGATATGACCCCTGAGGGGGGACCTGGATAAACATGACCCCTTGGAGGCCACCAAAGGGCAGAGCAGGAGGCCCCCTGGGAAGTTCCAGCTGACTGTCCCTCCCCCTGGGCTGGAGGAAGAAGCTATTTATAGTTCCCCCTTGGCCCAGCTCCTTCTCCCCGGCAAGACGCCAGTGTTCCCCCTCCTCCATGCCACTGACAGACTGATGCCCCTAAGAGCACCCCTATTCCTGGAGAGACCCCCAACACTCTCACACCCTTTCTAGCACCACCTCCACTTTGCCCAGGTCTTTTCCCAATCCCCCCACCCTGTCCACCCTGCCCCGTGCCTACCCTGCCTGCTGCTCCCTGACCAGGGGTCCGTCAAGAAGCTGCCTCCTTCCTTGCCTCTGTTCATCCTGCAACCAAACTGGCCTGGGCCACCGCCCCCTGCAGCTCGGAGTCGGGCAGCCCCGCCCTCCAGGCTCCGGAGAGAGCCCAGCAGGCCGGGTGGCCCCGCCTCTCCAGCCCCGCCTTGGGCCCGCCCCCCAGGGCTGCTGACAACTGTGAGATCTCCGTCAGTGACCCCGGCCGTGGGCAGCCACACTTCCGACAGTGCTATCTCTTTCTCCAGCCCTCGTCTCCAGCTGGAGTTGTCTACACTACCCAGAATACCTGCCTCATCTGCAGGCAAGCCTGACCACACTCTCCAGAAGGTCAGTCCCATCCCAGCACAGCAATGGAGTTGGGGTTGTGAGATTAGGCAAAATACACGCCCTGCACACCAAGGGACAGTGAAAGGGGCGGGAGGAGTGGGGAAAGGAGCAGCGTAGCCAGCTATGACTCCGCCCTCGTGTGTCACTGCCTGGGTGCACACGACTGTGTGATTCTTGTCTATCCCATTCTCCGGTCACTACATGTATTGAGCGCTTTCTGCGTGCCAGAACCGTCATGTACATTACATCACTCAGTGCTCACAAGAAGCTTGGTGGCATCACTCTGCTTTACAGAGGAGAAAACAGGCTGGGAAAGGTGAGGAGTTTTGCTCAAGACAATTCGATGAAGGAGGGGCAGTTGGGCCAGAGCCCCAGCAGCCTGAGCTCCCTCTCCCCTGAGCCATGTGTATCCAAGGGCAGAGGCTGGGTATGCAGGGGTGTGGGTAAGACAGTGCCTGGCTATGTGTTGAGCGTGCTTCATGTAGGTTTGGGGGACAAGCTCCTGTTCCTCCCAGCTCCCTCATATGGCCTCACCTTGCTCACATGTACTCACAGCTGTTAGATACACAGAGATGCAGCCACACATGCGTGCACACCCCCCCCCCACACACACACACACAGGACAAGGCTGCCACAGCCACAGACCTCCCACGTACGACCATCTCACTCTGCCTAGAGATGCCCCTGATAGCCCCATCCATCTGGGGTGGGTGCTGTCTCATGCATGTGACCCTCCGCCAACATTTCTCTGTGTGGTGACCTGTGGGAGGACCGGGCAGACCTGTGGGTCTGGTCTTAGGTGGGCTGGTCTCCGATGCAGTGATGGTCTCTTGTGTTGAGGTGCCTGAAAGTGGCCTTACAGTGACCACGTGTGATGGTGTCCAGATGCTCTGTGACTGGACACAAGTGGGACCCAGACATGATAAGACTCCATGCGGTAGTGACCTTCAATGGTAGTGTCCAAGCTGTCCAGACATACTGTAAGCCTGTGGGGCTCCTAGGAGTGGCAAGACTCCACTTGGCACCCTGACACAGCAACATCCAGGCTGTCCAGACACACTGTGACTCTGTGAGGCACTCTGATATGACACCACGTGGCAGTGACCCACGTGGTGGAGTCCTGATGCACCGTGCCCAGATGTAGCACCGTCCAGCTCTGCCGCTGCCTTGCAGGTCTCCCCATCCACACTGGCTCCATCATTGTGATCCCCTCCCTCAGGCTCAGCGGCAGCCAACATGGGCCAGGATGTGGGTATTGGCAGCAGCTTGCTCCCTCACTGCCCTGGCCCGGGCCTGCTCCAGTAAGATCCGCAGGAGGCCAAGGGGGACATCCAGCGAGAGGGTGATGCGGGGGCCAGGGTGGGGGCCAGGGCCGGGGCGGCCCCAAGCAGTGGAGGGGCCTGTGGTGCTGGCTGAAAGCCTCTCCGAGGTCACAGGGCGGGGAGTGGCCTGGGGAAAGTTCTGAGGGAGAAGCTGGAAGCCTGGGATAGAGGTTGCTGGAACAAGCAGAGTCCTGCCCAATGTCAGGACCATCAGCACCAGCAGAGCCCACCTGGTCATCGTGTGGTCAGGCTGCGAGGAGAAAACAGGTTCAGGGCAGGGGCCCTGGTCAGCTATGGCCCATAGACAGAGACAGATGGGGAAAGCAGAGAGACAGAGAGCCGCCAGGCCAGGGACAGAGAGAGACAGAAACAGATGAAGGAACAAGAAGAGAGCCAGAGTGAGACAGAGATAACAGACAGAGCCAGGCAGAGAAGGGGTCAGAGGGACAGAAAGAGTGAGAAAGAAAGTGAGAGAGACAGAGATAGACAAAGTGATGGAGAAACCCAGAGACAGAGAGCCACAGGTACATCTAGATATGGATATATTTTATAGAGAGAGAGATGGGGGGGAGGGAGGAAGAACAAGAAGAAGAAGAAAGGGAGGGAGGGAGGAGAGAGGGAGAGGGAGAAAGAGATGGAAATGAATGAAAGGGAGGCGGAGCAAATGGAGAGTGGAAGAAAAAAGAGACAGAGGGCTTCCCTGGTGGCGCAGTGGTTGAGAGTCCGCCTGCCGATGCAGGGGACACGGGTTCATGCCCCGGTCTGGGAAGATCCCATGTGCCGCGGAGCGGCTGGGCCCATGAGCCATGGCCGCTGAGCCTGTGCGTCCGGAGCCTGTGCTCTGCAATGGGAGAGGCCACAACAGTGAGAGGCCCGCGTACCGCAAAAAACAAACAAACAAACAAAAAGAGACAGAAACTGCCCCAGAGACAGTGTGATGGAAATAAGGATGCAAAGAGAGAGAAACACAGAGGGACCAAAGGGGAGCCTGAGGTCTGAGCGAGAAAGCTTGTAGTAGATCCAGGGCAAAGAAAGGCAGGAATGGGGGTCCTTGAGGCAGAGAAGCAGCCAGAGATCCCAGGGCGCCTCAGGTTCAGAGACCTCCACTGACCCAAATCCCAGATCCATTCAACCCCAAAGGCCCTGCCCACCCACCTTGACCCCAGTCCTACCAGTAGCAGTCTCCTCTAGGGTTAGCTAGGGCCAGGCAGTGCTGTGCTGTGGTCTGCCTCTCTGCCCTCTTCAGGGCCCATTTATCTCCCTCAGCCCCTGGGCTGACAGCTGGGCCCTGTCTCCTGGCTTGAGGCAGCCCCCCACCTATGATTCATTCCCTCCTGGGGAGCAGTGAGGACATATCCTCGGCCCCTACCCTGTCTTCTTTCTGGGGACAAGTTGGAGACTGAGGGTCACAGGACAGTGACCACGGCTGGACAGTGGTACTGCCCCCCTGACACCCACACCTCCCCAAACAGTCACAACAGGGGCCTTTAAACAGCAGCTTTAATGCCCCCCAGAATCAGCACCATGTCATCACAGGCTTGGGCCAAGCGGCAGGTCAGATGCGGTCAGATTCAGTCACATCCGCTCACTGCCCACAGCCATCCCCACACTGAGTCATCTGCTGGGGAGGCAGGAGCCACAATGGGGGTTTATCCACAGGGGGGAAGGCTAGACCCATGGAACAAGTCACTGAAATTAACGGACACGCTCATGCACGCTCACGTGCACGCAGGCCTCTAGCACCAAGGGGAGGGACAGCAGGGTCCAGCTGAGACACCGACTCCTCCAGGGGAGGCTGAACTTCAGCTCATCATCTGCCTAAGCTCCCGGCAGCACCTGGGTGGGGCAGGTTGGGTTCAGCCATCTGACCTTACCCATCCCATCAGCCACAGAGAATGGGGAAGATGGGGGCATAGGGTGTGGAGGCTCTCCTGCAGAGAGGGATGCTCACTCAGGTCTTTAAGGGAGGGAGCACTGAGGGGGGCCATGCTGGGGACTCCACATAGAGCTGGGGTTCTCTACTCAGCTCTTTGGTCTGGGGGGGGTCTGTCCCAGGTCCCCCAGTCTGAGGGGGCTTCTGACCCAGGACCCTGACCCGGACATGATCTGGGTAGGCCCCTAATGGGATGGGAGGTACGCCCATACCTGTCCCCTGGCTCTGAGCCACCCGGGGTGGGCAGCGGTGCTCACAGGCCTCACGGGTCCCAAAACGGTTGGCATTCCCTCCACAGCCACCATAGACAAAGGGGTGACAGGCCTCCGCACCACCTGCCACAGCCCGATGATACCAGCGCAGGGTGTAGGCAGTACAGGAGCCCTCGTCCAGTGGAAGCGAGCAGGGGTCCGGGGCTGATGGAGGTCAGAGAGGTCAGCAGGGATGGGCTCTGTCTGCCCCTCCCCAAATCCCTCTGGGCCCAGCCCCCTTTCTCACCATCGCCATCCCAAGGAGCCTCAGGGTCCTGGTATTCCTCCACGGAATACTCAGAGTATTCGTACTCATCATCCTCAGGGGGCACCTGGCCTGCACACATGGTGGGGTGTGCTGTGAGCAGGGCCCCAGTAGGGCCGGGTTCATGCTGCCCAACCCTGGCCCTTGGATGGGGTGGGCAGCACTGGTCTCCCACGTGTACACAAGAGTGTTCCCTGAATGTGGACCCTACACACGTGGCGTGGGACCTGCACACGTGAGCAGCCCCGTGTGTGTCTGTTCTCCCACCCGACACGCCCCACGGTTCCAGCTGTCCTCACCTTCCTCCTCTGCATGGGAGACGCGGAGAATGGGCACGGCGTGGAGCTGGGGGCCAGCGGTGTCTGCAGCGTAACTAGGGAGGGGTCCTAGAGCCAGAAGCAGGGGCACAGGGCTCTGGAGTCAGCATGGTGGCCACCCCAGCCAAGCCCCTGCTGCGAGGACCCAAGTGATGGGCACAGCAGGGCCTGGGGTGAGGAAAGTTCCGGGAGCAGAAAATACCAGAAAACTACTCACGTGATCCAGATGTGATAAACTGGCCCTGGCAGGCTGGAGGGGGCAGAGAGGGGGCAGGGAGAGAGACAATAACAGAGCAGGAGACAAAGATGGAAAGAGGCAGGGAGAGAGACGCACACGGGGGCAGAGACATACAGAGAGGGACAGCAGGAGAGAGTGACAGACAGGAGAGAGAGGAAGGGAAGCAGATGCAGAGAGAGAGAAAGAGAAAGAAAGGAAGGGGAGAAGCAAACAGAGGGCGAGAGTGAAGTTGGGAACAGGCCAACAAAGGGCAAGAGAGAGAGGGAGAGACAGCCAGGCAGGAACCGCAGGCATGGAGACAGAGGGAAAGCAGCCACAGAGAGAGGCGGAAGGAGACCAGCTTCACTCTCTGATGCCCCCCAGGGCCACCAGAGCCCTCCACCCACACCCTGGCTCCACGTCAGGTCCTGAGGAACTGGCTCTGCTCACACCTCCACCCCCTCCACACACCACCATCCTGGGCACCCAGGAACACTACGAGTCCCTCCACCTCTGCCTGGGTCTCCATTTGGGGAAGTCCTGTCAGCATGTCTGTCCTGAAACACCTGTGTGCTTTTTGTATCCATCTGTCTCCACCCATCTCCTTGACTGCTTGCCCCTTGGAAGTTCTGGGGATGCTGCCTGCCCCTGTCTAGGGGTACAGGGATGGAGTGGAGTGGTACCCAAGAGACTGTGGGCTGAGCCCCACTCACCGCAATGCTGAATCATCTCCTGACGCACAAGGCCCCGAATGTCATCCTCCTAGGAGCCCAAGACCACAAGGGTCATGAAGAACCAATGGATCACAGAAGGACAAAGGGTACATGATGCAGGGATCATGGAGGGACAGCGCTGAGTCAGGGTCCAGGGTCCAGGGAGTCGGGGGTTGGGTGCAGGAGGCAGAGCCCACAACCCCCATACCCCACACTCACTGTCAGTGCAGCTTCTCCCTTCTCGCCGCGGGGCCCCACAGGTCCTGGCCGCCCCTATGTGCAATGGATAGGACCAGGCTGTGACCTCTGATCTCACGACACCAGAGGTCACCCCAACCTTTGACCCCAAGCCTAGGAATCCCCACTCACCTGCTCCCCTCTCTCTCCTGGGGTTCCAGGGACCCCAGGGGCCCCCACCACACTCTCTCCAGGGGGACCTCGTTCACCCTGTCAGACAGGACCAAGTAAGCAGGGTCAGAGGCAGTGGGGGTCAGAAGTAGGACAAATTGGGGTCATAAGTTCAGAGGTTGGGGCAAAGATATTGGGGTAATGGGTTGCAGAGCTAGAGGTCAATGAGGTGTGAAGGGTCAGTGAGGCTCAGGGGTCTGGAATCAGAGTCAGGGCCCCTCACCTTCTGGCCCTGAAGTCCTTCGGGGCCTTTGGGACCAATACTGCCAGGTGGCCCGGGGGGACCACTAGAGCCATCACTGCCCCTGGGACCTGGGAAGCCCCCAATTCCTGGAGGCCCCTGAGGAGAGATAGGTCAGGGTCAGTGATGAGAGCTTCCAAAGATGGACCCACTTCCAGAGAGTACAATCTCCTCAATTCACCGTGACCTTAGCCTCAACTTACCCGCTCCCCTTTCTCGCCCTGGTCACCCTTGGGTCCTGGCTGCCCATCAAAACCGCGGTCACCCTGGGAACAGAAAGAAGCATGAGAGTCCCTCTGCCTTGGCCTACCTCAGCTCAACCCCCATAAGCCCCCAGGCCCAATGGCCATAACCTCAAGTACCTGTGGCCCTACCAGTCGAAGACCCTCAATCTGCCATGATCCCCATGACCCTGACCCCCCTGTGATGCCCCTTGCCCTGACTCCACCTTTTTCCCCTACACTGACACTCCAGCCTCCCCACTGACCTCCACCCACCGTAACCCCTTAGCCCTGAGGCATGTGCTGCTCCACCTCCCATCCCTTAATCCTAAATGTGCATTGTGGGGACTTCCTTGGCAGTCCAGTGGTTAAGACTCCACGCTTCGGAATTTCCCTGGTGGTCCAGTGGTAAAGGATCCGCCTCATGATGCAGGGGACGTGGGTTTGATCCCTGGTCAGGGAACTAAGATCCCACATGCTGCGGGGCAACTAAGCCCATGCGCCACAACTACTGAGCTTGCGCGCCTCAACTAGAGAGACTGCGTGCCACAAACTACAGAGCCCACGCGCCCTGGAGCCTGCGTGCCACACTAGAGAAGAGAAAACCCGCATGACACAGCTAGAGAGAAGCCCGTGCGCCGCAACGAAGAGCCTGCACACTGCAACGAAAGATCCCGCGTGCCTCAATGAAGATCCCACGTGCCGCAACTAAGACCCGACGCAGCCAAAGAGAAATAAAAATAAAATAAAGAAGTAATAAATCAATCTTAAAAAAAAAAAAAAGACTCTGCGCTGCCACTGAGGGGGCACGGATTCAATCCTTGGTCGGGGAACTAAGATCCCGCATGCCACACAGTGCGGCCAAAGAAAAAATAAAAAAGCACATTGTGACCCCAACCCACCCTGAAACCTTAAGACCAGCCCCACTCCACCCCCCAATGTCCCAACCTTTCACGACCCAAAACCTTCCTTGACCCAAAACCTACACGACCCAACCATGCCCTTCCCTGCCCAATCCTAAACCCCCAATGTCCACTGTTGAGAGAGACCCCATACCTTGGGACCGATCAGGCCCTCCTTCCCAGGGGCCCCTGACTGGCCTGGAACACCCGGCTCCCCCTGGACAAGAGAAGACATTAGCTAGGCCCTGGCCCACCCATCCACTCCTCATTCTGGGGGTGCCCCACTCTCACCAACTCTCCTTTGCGTCCTGCCAGCCCTGGGCGGCCCGGGGGACCAGCTTCTCCCTGCAGGGATCAGGTGGAGGGATCAGCCTTAGGCCCCAGGCCTCACAGCCCCCCACATCCCCACACATATGCCCCATCACCCCTGTACCTTATCTCCCTTCTCTCCATCAAGGCCACAGGCTCCCTTAACCCCCTGTTCGCCCTGCGGGAGAAAAGAAGTGAAAAATGACTTCCAGATACCTCACCCTGTAACCCCTTGACACTGAAACTACTCTCCAAACTGGCCTTAGATACTCCAACCTCTGACCTTCCAACCTCTAACCTAACACCTCACCTTCAACCCCAGATACCCCCACATCTGACCCCAAATACCTGATCTCTGACCCCAGATACCTCACCCTCCAACATCAGGTCCTCCTGATTAGGGGGAAAAAAGCAGTCCCCTTCTCACCTTGAGGCCCCGGGGACCCATGAAGCCAACATCTCCTTTGTCTCCTCGGACACCAGGGGCTCCGTCTTTTCCTCGGGATCCCTGGGGGGAAAGGGGTCAATGTGAGGCCACGGGAGGTCAGTGAGGGATCAAAGGGAATCACTTTGGATGTAATGGACAAGGAACACCATAGGGGTGAGAATCATCATTAGGGGCCAGAGCCACTGGAAGGGCAGGGTTTTCCATGGGGATGAGGGTCACCATGGGCAGGGGTCACTGTGTGGGTGGAACCATCATGGGGGCTACTGTGAAGGTAGGGGTCCCTGGACAACATGAGAGTACTGGTTCACTGTAAGGTCAAAGGCCACTACATGGGCGTGGGGGCATCTTACCGGCTCACCAGGGATCCCTGCAGCACCAGGCTCACCCTGTGGGAAACACAGATGGGGGAGGGCAGCCCTTCAGTGTGACTGTCCCCTATACTGGCCTGTCTGCTGCACATGCAGCCACTCGGTGACTGCAGCCAGGGCCTAGGCTGTACAAGGAGCCCATGTGAGCACATATGGGGCCAACAGCGAGGGAGGCAGGAAACCCTCCAATGCTCAGAGGACACCCCTGGGACAGGGGTGTGTGATGCATGGCTCTGGGTCTGTACCTGGGGCGGGACTTGCCTTGGGTCCTGTGAGTCCACGCACTCCCAGCAACCCGGCTGAGCCCTTGTCTCCAGGCTGTCCCTTGGCGCCCTGTGGGAGTGACCAGGAGAGGGACACAATCAGGACCAGACCAGGCTGCATGCTCAGAGAATGACTGGAACCTGCTGGCTGAGGTGGAGCTGGCCAGTGCTGCTCCCACGCACTTCCCCATGGCCCCTTCCCTTCCAGCCCACGCCCCAGCAGGGTGGAGCTGGGGACTGTGGCTCGTGGGGTGGCTCATTTCTCACCCCGGGACCCCCAGATTCCTGCCACTCCTCTTACCACTGGGCCCCTACCCTTACCCCTACCTGGAGTACCCCTAACAGCCAAGGAGCCCCCTTCCCATTCCCACAGGCACTCTCATAGAGCCACAGTCCACACACTCCCCTTCTCACCTCCTATCCAGGCCCTTGGGCCCCCCCATAGAGCCCCCATCCTCTCAGCCACCCCACAGAGTTGCTACAGCTGACAGAACCCCCTCCCCTCTGACCCCCAGAAAGCCCCCTCCCATCCTCCCCTCCTGTCCTCACAGACCCTCCATGGAGCCCCCCAGCCTGTAGGACTCCCTTCCTCACCCTGTATAGAATATCCCAACCTCATCCCCATACCTTTTCTCCAGGGTCCCCACTGTCTCCCCGAGGTCCTTTGTCACCATCTATGCCCCGAGGCCCTCGTTCACCCTGGGTCAGGGTCAGAAATCAGGGTCAGGGGCTAAAAGTCCCTTACCCTCTGAGGGTTTGAGCTCTCAGATCCCCTGGCCCAGCCCACACAGAAGCCCCTCCCACACCCATCTGCACATGGACCAGACCCACTCACCATGTCCCCCTTGGCACCTCGTGGCCCCAGAGGCCCCATAATCACAGCTGAGTCACCCTGAGTGGACAGGGGGCAGTCAGAGGAGTCAGGAGCACCCTTAGTCCCCTGCCCTCCCCCATGCACACACTCACCTTGTCACCCTTCAGCCCTGAGGTTCCAGGGTCACCCTATTGGGTGGAAGAGTGTGAGTCTCACCCAAATAGAGAAGCCCCAAATCCTGAGTTGCAAGATCCATCCCCACCCACACTCAGGGACCTCTTCCCCATATCCTTACCTTCTCCCCACGCTCCCCCCGGCTGCCTGGGGGACCCTGTATGAGAGAAGAAAATAGTGAGCTAAGGGAATTTGTGGGGACTACTGGGGAGAGAGGTCAGGGGGCAGGGGAGGACCGGGGGGCCTGGGGGAATGGGGGAGACAAAGGACCAGAGAGTAGCCAAGGAGAACCAGAGGGCTGCAGAAGGCTACAGAGTGTCACAAGGGCACAGAGGGCACAGACAGGGGACTGAGTCACACCACTGGCTCTTTCCCCAGGGAGACCCACCACGAGTCCTCGGGGTCCCTCCAGGCCGGGGCGGCCATCTTCACCCTGGTTGGTGACAATAGATTCAGTGACTCGGTAAGTTGGAAATCGGAGGCGAGAACTGTGATGAAGGGAGTCCCAGGGTGGCTCCCTGGAATGGCCATGGCTGCAGAGCAGGACATACGTACCCGGACACCCGGCTCCCCACGCTCGCCTCGGGCCCCAGGCGGTCCTGCTCCAGTGTCTCCCTGGAGATCAACAGGACACCAGGGATCAGTGAGGGGAATTGGTGGAGGACAGAGGGTCATGGGAGGTCGGTGGAGGTTGGAGGGAGTGACAGGGGTCAGTGGAGATTGGAGAAGGTGACAGGGGTCAGTGGAGATTAGAGGGGGTGACAGGGGTTAGTGGAAGCTGGAGGGGGTGACAGGGGTGCAAGAGAGAGCCAGCAGCATTGTCCCATCTACCTTGTCTCCTTTGAGTCCAGGGGCCCCAGGCGCTCCCTGTGGGCAGAGTGAGGTAAGGCTTCTGTGCCCCTCAAAGGCACACACATATCTAGCCACACAGTGTGGCATAGTCCCCAGCCTAAGTCCCCACATGGACAGACTCCAACACACAGCAGTCAGAGACATGGGGCGTTGGGGCACTTCTACTCACCGCTAGCCCAAGGGGTCCACGTGGCCCCAAGGGACCTGGGGCTCCCTCTCTCCCTGGGGGGCCTGCCAGACCCTATAGTGAAAATGAGGTAAGAGAGGCGAAGGGTGACTTGGGAACCTTCCTCCCGTGCTGTCCTCCCAAAACCAGGAGCCCCCTCGGCAGGGTTGGGCCCCCTTCTCCTCCTCACCCAGTACCAGATTCAGAGGTCCTCAAGTCACCAAGTCCCCACGTGCAGCCCTCAGCACCCTTACCCGCTCTCCACTGGGGCCTGGCTGACCCATCTCTCCTCGAGGGCCTGTCTGACCGGGGAACCCCACAATACCAGGAGCACCACGGGTGCCGGGGGGGCCCAAGTCTCCCTGCAACAAAAATAGCAAAGGGAGGAATGGCTCCAGCAGGACCCCTTCCCAGGACTAGCCCCAGAATACCCTCTTTCTCCCACCTCCAGGCCCCCCGCCCCACCTGCTGCCCCCACTACTAGTGATGGGGCATTGTTTTACCTTTAGACCTGGAGGACCAATTGGCCCAGGGGGCCCCTGGACCCCAACTCCTGGGTCACCCTTCAAGGGAAAGAAGAGTCAGATCAGGCTCAGGGAGTCTCAGGACCATGACCCCCAGCAGGGATGGTTTAGGGCACACATACCTTGTGACCTTTGAGTCCTGGAGCCCCTTTCTGACCCTAAAACAAAGTAAACAGCATTTGAGAGTAGGAACATGAACCCAGAGCTCAGGTATGGCCCCAAAACATTCCCACGGGAGCTCAGAGGTGACCACGGACATTTGGCACCAAGGACGTGAGTGCAGGTATGTGGGAGTGCAGACAGGAGCAGGAACTCAGACATGTCCCATCCCAGGGAGCTTAGACGTGACCACAGATATGAGCTCAGATACAGGAGCACAGACAAGGCGGGGAGAGGGGCAGCATCAATACATGACCAAGGAGAGGCCCACAAAAACTCCCATGTGTCCTGAGACCTGGGAGATCAGACAGGAGCACACGTGCTCAGACACAGGGAGGAACAGAAGACCTAGGACAGGCACGTGGAAGCCAGGAGGCGTGACCCCCGCATGCTCCCAGAGCAGGACCCTGAATGCTGGAATGTTCAGCCAGGCTCGGGTTCAGATGTGCCCACGCTCAGCAACGGTCCCTCACATCCACGACTGCACTCCTCAACCCAGACTCAGACTCGCCCAGACCCCAGACTCACATCTTCACCAGGATCTCCAGGCTCCCCGGCACGGCCGGCTTCACCCTGCATAGAAAGGGTGGTGAGGGTGTCTAGCCACCCAACCGTACCCCTCCCTGCCCAATGCACAGGCCCCGCGGCCAGGCCCACCTCACCTTCTGGCCTCGCGGCCCCGGCAGTCCTCGGTCACCTTTGGCTCCCTGTGGATACAGGGGTCAGGAGGACACATGGGTGTCAGGGGCACAGACAGCTGAGACTCAAAGAGGCAGCATGAGGCCCGGACCATGTGGGGCATATTATGGAAGGTGAGGGTCACAGGGGTGGAGGAACTATGCTGTGGAGGTTCCACACTCACCGGCTCTCCCACCAGGTCTTCAGCAAGGCCTCCAGGGGTGCCCTGATGAGGGAAAGGGGTCAGTGGGGTTCCTCAGCCCCTAACCCTTGTGCCCCCCAAACCAGGGCCTCCCACACACTCACCTTCTCTCCCTTTGCTCCAGGGGGCCCGACCACAGCCTGCAGGGAACTCCTGGTGAGTTACCTCGCCTCCTGCCACCTCCCCATCCCCACCCCGCCATCCATATGGAAGGGACAAACTAGGCTTGGGAGTGAGGCAGAGGAGCTGATGCAGAAGGTGGCGGTCAGGATCAAAGATCACCTGTCCAGGGGTGCCCATGGGTCCAGGCTCTCCTTTAGGTCCGACAGGGCCAGGCAGACCTGGTGACCCCTATGGCAGAACGGTGGGTGGAACTCAGTGCCTCTCCACCCCCTGTCCCTGCTGCCCAGCCCTCCTCTTCCTTCAGGCACACGGCGGCTGGCACAGGCCCCATCACATGCCCACAGCGAGCTCCCCTCAGAACACACACCGGCACGCCAGGGGCTCCTCTGTCTCCGTCCTTCCCACTGGCACCATCACGACCTGGCACTCCCGGCTTCCCCGTCTCCCCCTGAGAAGGGAGAGCTCTGTCAGGGGCCTGCCCCCTGACTCCTGACCCCCGGAGTCCAGCCCTGATCCCCAGGACTCACCACTTGTCCAGGCAAACCTGGTGCCCCCTGAGGACCCTGAAGGAAACAAGTCAGATGTGAGAGGAACATGGAGAGCACGGGACCCAGAGGGCAGGGACATGCTATCTCTGCAGGGGCCTCACTCACCACAAGGCCTGAGGCGCCAGGGGGGCCAGGAAGTCCCACAGCTCCAGTGGGTCCAGGCAGGCCCTGGAGGAAGAAAAAGTTCAGGGCAGTGCCAACCCCACCCAGCTCCCTGTGACTAACCCATGGGCTGGGTCACTCACCCGTCCTGGTGGTCCTGTCTCTCCGGGCTCCCCCTGCCAAAACCCCAGAGACCGCATGACCCCACAGATGAATGAGAGGCCCTTCAGCCTCCATCCACAGCAAAGCCCACATGGACGGAGCACCTTGGTGCTCAGTCGCATTACAGGGCAGTGACATTCCCAGAGGTTGGCAGATGTTATCCTGGTGCAGACAGGCTGCTCCAAGCCACCACCTCCTTCCAGCCACACACACACACAAGCCTATACTCACCTTCAGGCCAGAAGGTCCCTGGGGTCCCGCAGGGCCAGCAAGACCCTAGAAAAAAGTATCAAGGGCAGGAAACTGGGGTCAGAGTTATCCACCTGGACTCGTGGACTAACACAAACAAGTTATCCAACTGAGTCATCAGTGGGGACTGATGCCTGTCCCACCCCCACTAGGCAGTGCTTCCCCATCACTCACCGGGGCACCAGGTGGTCCAGGGTCTCCATGGCCACCCTGTTGGAGAGAGAAAGAGCCAGACGAGTGGGAGCCAATCCCACCCTCTCAGGGAAACTGAGGCAGTACTGCCCATTGTAGGGGTTACCCACTGTAGGATGGGAGCAGGAGGGAGCGGGATTCTGGGGTACTCACCATTGGGCCAGGGGTCCCCCTTGGACCTTGCAGACCCTGGATAGAGAAGGGGGCTTCTGAGCCTCAGTCTGGCCTCACTTGGGCCTGTTCCTGGCCTCTGGAGACCTTTGCCTGGGGGCCCCACTTCTGCACCTCTACCCCTCCCAGGCACAAATCACCCCATACCCACAGACTGCCCCACATAGACAATACACATGGGCCTGTACACGTACACAGCTATCATGCATCTGCACTCAGACCTGGGCACCCAGTCACCACACCCCGGCACCAGTCACTGGTGACACGTGCATACGGCGGCCAGCACACAGCAAAGGGTAGCTGTTCCCCAGAATCTCGGCCACGCTGTTCCTGCCATCACTCACCGGCTTCCCCTCAGGCCCAGCCACGCCACGCTCTCCTGGTAGACCCTAGAGAGAACACGTTTAAGGCCACACTGTCCTTGTTCCCCATCCCAGCTTCCCCCTAGACAGCCCCAGGCAGAGCAGACTCCAGCCTGGACAACACAAGTGAGAGCCGTGTACTTGTGCACCCATGGCCTGTGGGGCAAGAACTCACCGGGATGCCATTTTGACCCCTCTGTCCAGGCTCTCCCCTGTCTCCCTTGATGCCTGGCTCACCCTGCAAGCAGAGTGTCATGCCCTGAGCCCCCATCACTGCCAGGTGCCCACAGACATGCCACCCCGGCATGCCTTCCTGCAGGGGAGGGGAAACATGGTGGGGTGGGAGGCCTCACCCTGTCTCCTTTGGGGCCTTGGTTGCCGTCACTGCCTGGCTCCCCCTGTGGGGATGACATGTCAAGCCAGGCGCTGGCGCCATGGCAAGGGTGGCCCCAGGTTGATCCCACACACTGACCTTAGCACCCTTGAGTCCAGGGGGTCCTGGTTCTCTAGAGAGTCCAGAACCTGGCTCGTCCATGGCCACCTACAAGCACAAGGTCACAGGGGAGAGATGTGTCTGTCACAGAGGCATGGAGGGGTCATCCCAGATCACAGGGTGCCAGAGGGTTGTAGGGTCAGAGTCACCACATGGAATTTCTGGGGCTCAAGCCAATGGTGGCCTCTTGGTGACAGCAGTCACAGGCTTGGGCAGAGCTGGGGTGATCACCTTGGGGCCAGGGGGGCCAGGGGGTCCAGGAAGGCCAGGAGGGCCGTCTCTGCCCTGCAGAAAAGAAGAAAATGGGTGGCCACCCCAACACAGCCCATAGGCAGTCCCACCCGATAAAGCCCCCTCCAGCTCACCTGTTCTCCACGTTCTCCTTTCTCTCCCCGCTCTCCCTGAAGTGCAAATCGCAGGGTGAGGGCTATGCCCGTGGGGAGCCCAGCTCCTCCTGAGCGCACCTCCCCGGCCGTCCCAGCCAGGCTCACCCTCTCTCCTGGTCTCCCTGCCTCTCCCACACTCCCAGCCGGGCCTGGGAGCCCAGGGATACCAGGCTTTCCAGGTTCCCCAGCAAGGCCGGGAGGTCCAGGGGGGCCCCTCTCCCCAAAGGCCAGGCCAGGTGGTCCCTGAGGGCCGGGGTCTCCACGATCTCCCTTCAGCCCGCGTTCTCCAGAAAAGCCAGTGGGGCCCTGGACAAACAGAAGAGTAAATGCTGGTGTCAACCACACCCTCCACAGGACACGCCCCCTGAGCAGCCAACACACACCTCCTTGCCTGGTGGGCCCCGCTCTCCTGGGTCCCCCTTGGGGCCACGACGCCGTTCAGGCACAGGCAGGAAGCTGCCAGAGCTCTCTTCCCAGCTCTCCACGATCTCCCGCAGGGCGGACGTCTGAGTGACAGTGAGGGGTCAGAAGAGCAGGGCCATTACTGCAGCCTCCCATGCCTTGGCCTGGCCCCACGGGCATTACTTGTCCCGTGGGGTTCCCATCAGCCCCCATGCCCAGCCCCCAAACAACCTACCTTGATGCCAATATTTTCCAGCAACCGCTCCACATTCTGGGGACACAAACTGGGTGAGGGGCTGCCCACAGAGGAGAAGGCCCCACACTGCCCCCCAAAACAGCCTCCCTACCCTCTTCCCCAGGCTTCTTGCCCAGAGGACCCTTTAGTCCTTGGTTGAGGTGACTCGAGGTCACTGGAAGCCCCTCCCTGACATGTCCCCGTTGCCCAGGTTCCCCTCAGTGTAGGCTACAGGAATCCCAACAGGGCAGGGGACTGAGCACACAGCACAGCTCCAGTGGGGCCTCACGGCAAGTGGAAGGGGACAGAGGTGGCCGCTACAGGCGTGCACATAACAGTCAAGGGTCAGGTCCCAGGCTTCACTCACCGCCGTGCTCCCAGGCTCTCCTCTCAGGCCACGCTCTCCTGGGAGGCCCTGGAGACACCAAGAGACAAGCCGCTGGACCCAGCTTGGGGTTGGGGCTGGAGGCATGTGCGCGCATGCGTGGGTGCTATGGCTACCGGGGCAAGTGAAAAAGATGGGGGCCTCACCTGTTCCCCTTTGGGTCCAGTCTCCCCACGGTCACCCTGAGAAAAAGAATGACCAGTGGTGAAAATGCCCCCACTCTGGGCAGCCCCTGACCATACCCCCCACCCAGCATCTGCACACTCACCTTGGAGCCCGAACCTCCTGGAACACCAGGGAAACCCTGAGATATGTCAGAACACAAAGAAGTCACACAGGATCATGGCATCCCAGGGTGACAACATAATGGTCCCTGTTGCTCCCAAGTCCTGGAACTACCCTGGACACTCACCTGGCCAGGAGGGCCAACCTGCCCTGGGATGCCCGGGGGGCCCTGGAGTCCAGGGCTACCAGGAGCTCCTCGCTCACCCTTGGGGCCATCATGACCCTGTGGAGGATGCAGCCAGCATCAGGACCCTGAGACCCCAGAAAGGAGTGGAGCCACATATCACAGGGTCAGGGTCAGGGGTCAGAGGTTGCAGAAGACTCCAACACTCACTTCTCTCCCAGGAGCGCCCGAATCTCCCTTCTCTCCCTAAGGAAGACAAGGGTGCTTCAGACATGGCGCCAATCTGAGCTAGAGCAGACTCCAAGTGAGGGGACTCACCTTCCTCCCATCTTCTCCAGGGTCCCCAGGTCCTCCCTGCGGGCAGAGGACTCACATCAGACCCAACAGAATTAAGAATTGTCTGTGTGTCTTGGTAACTGTCTGCAAGTCCTGTGTCTACCTCACTATGTGTGGCTGTATGTATATGAGTGACTGTGGACACAAATGCATATGTCGGTCTGTCCCCACATGTATCACACGTCAGAGCCTTGGATATGTGTCTCACCACACCTCCACAGAGGTACACGTGCAGCCCTGGGGCCAAGCCATAGCACGTGTATGGGTGGAAGTGTTTGTGTGTCAACATGTCTTCAGTATCCCTGAATGTGGGCTTCACACCTGTGTGTTGGCACCTCTCCATCTGTGTCTGAGGCTCTTTGCCTGTGCCCGTGGCTGTGGTTATTTTAGCTTGTGTTGGCCCATCCAGGCACAGGTCAGCACGTCCACTTAACCCACTGTGTCTGTGAGGCTGCCCGTGTGTGCACATGGACGTGTGCTTCAGGATGTATCTGTACGTGTGGGCTACGTACTCGGGTATTGGCACGTGTCAGCATGTGTCTGTGTGTGTGCCCCATGTGTATGGCACATCTGAACCATGTCCATGTGCTAACATGTTTTGGAGGTTTCACTGTGTCTACCCTGGACACTCACGTTTTTCCCATTCAGGCCAGGCTTGCCATCCTTGCCTGGCTTTCCCTGTAGGAACAGATCATTGGTCAGAAGTCAGGGTTGGGGTGAGGGCAGTAACGGGGCAAAAGGATACCACGAGGGGACTTCCCTGGTGCACAGTGGATAAGACTCCGAGCTCCCAATGCAGGGGGCCCGGGTTTGATCCCTGGTCAGGGAACTAGATCCCACATGCATGCCACAACTAAGGAGCCCGCCTGCTGCAACTAAGACCCCGTGCAACCAAATAAATAGTTTTTTTTTTTATTTTTAAAAGGGTACAATGAAAGTGGGACTCACCGGTGCTCCAAGGGGACCAGAGGGGCCAGCGGGGCCCTGTTCTCCTCGAAGGCCAGGCAGTCCCTGGAAAAAGTCTTTGCTAGGATTGAGAGGGCCACTGATATATCTCCTGGGGCACATCCATGGACTTGGAGAACCCCACTAAGAACCTCCTCCCGTGTAGAGTCCCCCCAGAATTGGGAGGAGCCATTGAGGTCCCGAGGCTGAGACCCAATAGGGTAGGGGGCCCCCTGCTGAAACTCCCAAGGGAAGAACCCTCAGGATTTGGGGGTCCTACTATAGCGCCCAAGGCAGAGAAGATCAGAAAGCAGGATTCTGCTCAAACCTGCCTGCCAGGGACTGGGACCCTCCCAAGGACAGGGCTGGACCAACGCCCCCTACTCCCGCTGGTCCTGTGACTATGAAGACCAGGCTACACAGTTCATGCTGGACCCCTGAGCCGCCCTCCACCCTAATATCTCCCCTTACTTACGTCTCTCCCTGGGTCCCCAGCCTTGCCTATAGCACCCTGAGGAGAGACTCAAGTCAGGGAGTCCGCAGTGGTCATGGGGTCAGGGGCACTGCCCACTGACAGGGCCACTAGTTCCTGTGAACCCAAGGCCTGTCAGGCAGTAACATCCCCCACCCAGGCAGGGTACTAGGAGAAGACACAGATAACCCATCTGGCCCCAGAGCTCATCAAGACCCAGAAGACTCCAGTGAGTCTGGAGCCATACAAAGGGGCAAGGGAAGGGGCGTGACCAGGCAGTGACCGCCACGACTCACAGGCTGCCCAGGGGGACCAGGGGTTCCTGGTTTCCCATCCAGTCCACTGCGGCCATCCAGGCCAGGGGGGCCCCGGTCACCCTGAGGAAAACAGAGTGGTAAGAGGCCTCGAAGGATGAGATGGATCTGAGAGCCCAGGCTCACAGTCAGAAAACCTCCATGCCCTCTCACCTTTTCTCCTCCTGGGCCTCGAACACCTGGGTCCCCCTGAAGGGAACAAGGTCAGTGAAAGGTGAGGGCAAGATGGAAACTTAGGCTGATGGGGCAAAGTGTGTCACTCACCTGCGGGCCTGGGGGCCCCCGAAGTCCACTGATGCCCTGAGGACAAGGGGAGGAAGAAATCAGAGCAGGCTTTCCCAGGCCCACACGTTCCCACGGCATAAGCCACACTCACTCTCTCCCCAGAAGCTCCAGGGGGGCCGGGGTCACCCTTGGGTCCTCGAGGACCCTCCTGTCCACGGTCCCCAGACTCTCCCTATGGTAGAGACAAACGTGTTGAGGGAATAGCACTAGGGCCACAGGCATGCCCGAGGCAGATCCTGTCATGGGGGTGCTGGGATGCTTTCTTATGCTCACAGCTTCACTCCACCCACGGAACATGATACCTTCTCTCTGACTCCAAGTCCCGTGTCCACCTGTGGAGGGAATGGCCAGTGAGAAGAATAGTTCAAGTAGGGGAAGAGGAGTTGGTGAGGATCAATAAAGACATCAGGGGGCAGTGGGGGAAGTGGGAGTCAGTGGAAGGGATGAAGGAACACCATGTGGGGCTAACAGGGGCAGGTGAGGGAGATGACAGAGAATCAGACCCAGGCAACCCTTACCAGCCGTCCAGGGGGTCCTGGGGGACCCTAGGAAAGGAAATAACTGTAGTCAACAGGAGCCCTGCGGCCCCACGGTATGGCTCAGGTTTGCCTCAAGCTCAGCTCTGCTCCCAGATTCCCTGCACCCCAGTGCCAAACCCCAGAAGCCAGGTCAGGCCTGGAGGTGGCCACCAGGGCTCCCAACCTTGACCTCCAGGCCCTTAATGGAGGTGCTGACCAGACTGAGCACCGGAACCCTGTATCCCTCCCGAGCCCAGAACAAGAGCACTACTGAGCCCAGAACACCAGCACTACTCACTGGCTCCCCACGGTCACCCTTGGGTCCAGATGGTCCAGGGCTCCCCTGCAGAAAGTCAGAGGGTCAGGGTCAGTGAGGAGAGGCAGCAGTTTGGGGGAGCTTTGGAAACACCCTAAGGATTCATGGGGATCCTGGTGGCCTTTGGGGGTTGTGATGAAGGGGTCAAAGGAAATGAGGACTGTGAGGGTTTAGCGCTGCAGGGTCGGGGTGGCAGGGTCAGAGGCTGGGAGCTGGATGGTTGGAGATTGAAGTTGAGGTTAGAGTTCAGGGATCAGAGGTCAGGACTCACGTTTCGTCCATCCTCTCCAGGATCTCCCTGGTCTCCCTTCTCACCCACAGGCCCCCGAGTTCCAGGTGCCCCCTGAGAAGGGTAGCTGGTGTAAGACAGACCCTCCCAGCATTTTGCAGATTCCCCCATGACCCCCATACTGCCCCAGTTCTCCATCACCCTGAAAACCATGTCAGAGTTCCCCATCACCACATGCCTCCCTCCAGACTCTCCCATCACCCTTTCTCCCCTCAGAGTTTCCCACAGCTTCATGCCCACCTCCTATAAGTTCTCTCATCACCCCCCCTTACTTCTCCCTGCAAAGCCTCACCCGAAGGCCACGCTCGCCAGCTTTTCCAGGCAAACCTGGTTCACCCTGGTGGTGGAGAGAACGCCACATCAAACAGGTGAGTTAGGCTCAAACTAACTCAGGGAGTGGCGACAGAGAAGGGCCTGGGAACCAACTGGACCAGAGGCAGGGGGGTGGACTGGATAACCTGGTGGAGCCCCAGCCCCCCAGGGATCACAGTTCAAGGGTAAAGGATCAGCAACCACAGTGGGAAGGAATCTCACCGGGGGACCCTCGTCACCTTTCTCTCCAACTTCACCCTGTGAGACATGAGAGTCAGCCTTGGTCCCCAAACCCCCAGGGAGGCCAGCAGTACCTTACTCCCCATCCCCCAGCACTCCCCCAGTCCAGTCCTCTTACATCTCGTCCTCGGGGGCCGATGGGTCCTGGGGAACCAGGACGACCAGGGTCTCCCGTCTCTCCGGGAGGCCCTGAGTCACCCTGTGGAGGAGGCAAGAGTGATGTAGCACGTATAGCCAGCCCTTGAGGGGAGGTGACCCCAGAAACCTTGATGTTACCCAAGGTCACAGGCACTCACCGGCGGTCCTGCTCTGCCAGTGAGGCCGATGGGACCCTGCAGGGCATAGGGAGGGAGGTACGACTTAGTTGGGGCTCCCAGGCACCACCTCATCTCCTTCTGTCACACTCCCCATCCCCACATTTACTCACCCGGACTCCAGGGTCTCCCTTGGGGCCAGGGTCTCCAGGAAGAACCAAGCCAGGTGGGCCCTGGGGGAGGAAGGATCAGAGGTCAGGGGACACAACCATCACCTGTCCTAACCCCTAAACACTTCCCCGCACTTACCCGTTCCCCTTTGACTCCGGTAGCTCCTTTGGGCCCAGGGAGCCCTACGTCTCCCTGGAGGTGACAAAGACCACCAGCATCAGCCACAGGCTCCATGAACCCACCACCCAGCGATCATGCCACAACTGTCATGACCTCCAGGGGCCTCCAGGCAGGCCCAGAGGCAGGCCCTATGACCTTGATCTCAACCCTGTAACAGCGTCCCTTCACTCTTACCAGACTTACCTTCTCTCCTTTAGCTCCAGCACCCCCAGGTCCCTGAAAACAAACAGGACAGACACGGCTTGGCCCTGCCTAGGGATCACACTACTACAGGCTTGATTGGAGTTGGGGTTATATAGAATCAGAAGTGTCTGCCCAGAGGTCACAGGGTCACCGCTGGGAGCAGGGCAGGGGTTACACAGGGCTCATGACCTGTATGGTGGTCATGGGTTCACAGGATCACAGCCAGGAGTTGGAAGGCGTGTTACAGCATTAGAATTACAGAGCTCTGAGCCAGTCCAGGGTCCCAAGGTTATGGGGTCACAGCCTGGAACGCTGGTTTCCAGGCGGGTCACACTGTTCAAGGGCCTGTGCGGTGATCAGAAACACACCCTCCCTTCACTCACCACAGCGGGGTCCCCAGGGCGACCAGGCTCCCCCTGTAGAGAAAGGATAGGGACAGGGATGGGTCAGGGACCCACCTAGGAACTCAAGGCCCCAGTATCCCACCTGCCACAATCCCTGGTATCGGGGGCACTTGACTCCCAGCCCATGACCCACCTTCTCTCCTCGGCGGCCAGTGGGTCCTGGTGGCCCCTGCACATGGAGAAAGCATGAGCCCAGGATGGGGAGGAACACATGAGAGCCCTACTCCTGATCCCACAGTCACATACTTACTTCAGGACCCTCAGGTCCAGGACGCCCAGCAACTCCTGGTGGACCCTGGGGAAGAGGAGCAGAAATGCTGACCCAGGTGGGTGGGGGCAGGGGGATTATGGCAGGTAAGGGCTAGAGGTTCAGGATGGGGGTCACAGAAGATCAGGATTTAGGTCAGCAGGGGTCAAACTCGGCAGGAAGACAGAGACCAGGTCAGTGGAAGTCAAGGTCAGTTCAGCAGGGTCAGAAAGCTAAAAGCGGGTCCCTGGGGTTGAGGGTTAGAGCCTGCATCAGCAGAGATTAGGAGTCACGTGAGGAGGGGTGGAGGGCCAGGGGCAGTGGAGGTCAAGGGCAAGAAGTCAGAACCAGGAGGGGTACGGAGCCAAGGTCTACTGGCACCGGCAGTGGGGTCAGTGGGCTCACCTGTGGTCCCGCTGGGCCAGGGGATCCACGTTCGCCCTGATGGAGCAGAATGGGTCAGAGCTGAGTCTGGCTCCAGATCCTCTGGGGCCCTGAGGGCCCCCCAGGTTGCACTTACCTTTTCTCCAGTCTCACCGATGGCCCCTGTTAGTCCTTGGTCACCCTGAGGGGAGAGAGATAGGAGAGGGGCCTTTACTGTCGAACCCCAGACAAAGTGTCTCAAACTCCAATCATCTGTCTCTGAAATCACAGCCTCTGACCTGGGGAGAACCCTTATCTCCTGATCCTCCTGCCTCCCCTAATCCTACGGGGTCCCAGTGTCACCTCTCATACCTGACCCCTCACAAAATGGCACTTACTTTGGGGCCAGTGACTCCAGGAAGTCCCCGTAGGCCCTGAAAGGGGTTCAGAGATTTGGGTTTGGGAATAAGGATGGAGTAGAGGGTTGATGGCTGAGGGTGGGGGCTGGAGCTATGCCCACCACGCTCAGAATCCCTGGCCTCTACACTCACCGGCTCACCCGGGGTCCCAGGTTGTCCTGGGAGGCCTGGGGCTCCATCTTCACAGTCACCCTGAAGGAAAAACAGGTGGGTAGAAGACCCTGCTCCCAGCACCCAGAGGTCTCACCTCAGAACTGGGACACCAAGAAGTCAGATCTCCCACCTTTTCTCCTTTTTCTCCAGGGGGGCCAACTGAGCCTTGGGGTCCACGGCTTCCAGGAAGACCCTAGGAGGAGGTGAGCAAAAATGTGAGCCCCAAACTGAGGTCCAGCACCCACCCACTGCCCCAGAAGAGCCCCCAGCTCCTCTATCCACACCCCAGAGCATGGGCCACAGGGTCCCCAGCAGAGCCTCAAGGCTCCCTCACCGGCAGCCCAGGCTCCCCTAAAGCAACGCTGCCATCACCTGGTCCAGGGGGACCCTGGGAAAGAACAGCAGGTCAGGGGATGGCCGGGGGGAATCAGACTCCAAGCCACCCCCAGCATAACTTGCCCCTCACTTACCCGCTCCCCACGATCACCTTTCTCACCCTGGAAGAGAGATCATGACACGTGACCCTGGACTACACCTCCACACCCCAAGATACCAGGAGGAATGAGAGTCTTGGGGTCAAACTGGATTACAAAGTTCATGGAGGAACTGAGGAGTCATGGGTGGGGGTGGTCAAGAGGTCACATGAGCTCAGAGTGACCAGCAGGGGTTGTATGGGTTTGAATGAGGTCACCAGGTCACTGGATCACATGGAGGTGATGAGACTATATGGCGGTCATGCCCTCACCTTCACAGCTGTTCCAGAAAATCCTGGGGGACCACGGGGTCCTGGGTCTCCCAATGGGCCACGAGATCCAGGGGGACCCTGATGGAAGAGACAAAATATAAAGTAAAACCCCATAGACCCACCCCATTGGTTCCCCCATCACACATCACTCCCCCCCACACCATACTCCAGAACTTACTGGAGGTCCAGGGTCCCCTTTCTGTCCAGGAAGCCCTGGGCCCTCGCCTCCAATGACTCGTCCAGGCTCTCCCTGCAGGACAGAGAACAGCAGAAAGGATTCAGGGTATGGAGCCTTGAGGTAGGAGAAGCCCCTAGAGGTCCCCAGCTATTCCTCATCATGCCTTAGGCCCCACACAGTGTCTGTCCTGGGGCAACCCTGTTCCTCCCTTGGACATCCTGGCTTGGTTCCCTCCCCTCCCTCCTTCACCTACCGGCTCCCCCTTTGGGCCTCGAGGTCCTCGCTCTCCCTGAGGACAAAACAGAGCAAAGGGTGATGCTTGGTCTCAGTGCATTTCAGGGTGGGCCCCTACAAGCCAACCCCGCTCCACCACCCCAGCTCCCCACCCTGCAGAAAGGGCTCTGGGAAGACACTGTGGAGCAGAGCAACTTACTGGTTCTCCACGAGGACTGGGCCACCCTGGGGAGCCCTATAAATGGAGGCCAGAGTCAGCCCAATCAGACCACCCCACCCGCTCAAGCAAAGCATCCCACCATGTGAACCGTGAGGGCAAGGCTCGCTCACCTTCGGGCCGGGGCTTCCAGGAGTACCAGGGCGGCCAGGGCTGCCTGGAGGCCCATCTGCCCCAGGGAAGCCCTAAGGAGGCAAAGAGGTTAGGGCAGGAAGGGACCCTCCCTCAGTGCCCCTGGTTCGCTGGAGGAGCCCCGACGGACTATTCTTCACCTGAACCCCTCACCCCACAGGCCCCTGAGCATTGTTGGGGGTACAGCAGTGATGTATGTACCCTGTGAGCTGAATGGAGCCGAACCCCAGGCACAAGGGCAGTGATGAGGCCAGGGCCTTCCCTGCCCCTTGGACTTGGAACTTCCACCCGGGCTCTCCAGGGGATCTCAAAACCCCACTGGTCCCCCCTAATTCAGATCCTTCCCCAAAGTCTCTGCTGTGGTTGATAATGTCCACTTAGGCTTCTAGGAATACTCTGTGTTTCTAACTCTGTTTTTTCATTCCCTCTTGTAAAAACCCTAAGGAAGCTTCGAGGATTGTCTTAGGGGAACCTCAATGGTCTCTACACTCACCCTCTCACCCTTCGCAATGGTACTTCCAGGAGGTCCCTGGGGGCCAGGAACACCCATCCTGCCCTGAGAGAAGAGAGCAGGTGAAGAGGCAATACGCCGGTCAGGGGACAGAGGACAGGTATGGGGTGGCACTCACCGGGAGGCCGGGGGGACCAGGAGGCCCGGCTTGTCCTTTCAGCCCCTAGGAAGGATGATCGGTGAGCCCTGTGCTGCTGACCGCCCCCTGACCCACTAAGCCCCCAACCCATTCTCTATCCCCCACCAGAGCCACTCACCATCTCTCCGGGTTCCCCCTTCTGGCCCTGGGGAAAGATGTGTCGGGCGACAGTCAGAGTGGCAAGTTCCAAGAGTGGCCCTCACCCACCCTCTCAACCCTGGACACTTACCTTTGGACAATGCACCGAGCAAGGGTCTGGCTGTAGCTGTGGACACAGGGTCTCCTTGAGGTCAGCCGTCCTACCAAGAGCCCCCAGACCCTCTGTTTTTCACCACCTAGTCCCCCAGAGGCCCCTTCCAAACCTGGGTGGTCAAAGCCGTCTGACACAGGGCTGTTGCCAGACTACTGACTGCCCGGTCCAAGCTTGGACCATCATCCACGGCGAAGAAGGTCTGGGCAGAGTCCATGCCTGGCACCAAGCGACGCAGCTGTTCTGGGTCAGCTCCTGCCAGGCCCAGCATCATCACTTTGAGCCCTAAGGAGGGGTCCAGCAGCTTGCATGACGACCCTGCTGGGGCCAACCCTATTCCCAGGCTCCATTCCCACCAGCCCTGCTCCTCACCAGCAGCCTGGGCCTCACGGATAGAGCTGAAGATGTCACCTCTCAAGGGCTCATCCACCAGTAGAACCATCACCCCCGGCACATGCCGGCGTCGTCCAGGGGCATCTGGTGCCAACAGGTATCTGTGAGCTGTAACCACTGCTGTGCCTGGGAGAAAGGTCATGTCAGAACCCAGGGGCACCAAGCTCCCCATGGGAAAGCCCCAAGAATCCATGTCCACTGTAGTCCTTACCCAAGTTGTTCCCACTTGGGTCCGTGTAGGGGATGTTGCGGATCTTCTGCCGGATGACACCAAGGTCATAGGAGCTGTTCAGCGAGAACAGTGGGGAGGGCCGGTGACTGTAGGACAGGAGGCCAACCTAGGGTGGGGAGACCACAGAGCCTGGGGAGGATGACACAGCAGGGACAGGGGACACAGAGCCTGGTGGGAGACACAGAGCCCAAGGTGTGTAACTAAACCTGATCTATTAGGGGGTCAGCAGTGATGGTAGGATACGGAGCCAACCAGCAAGTGAGGCAATCTGGAGCCTGGGGAAGGGCAGGGAGAAAGCCTGGACCAGTGGTGGGACAGGGAAATGGTGTGGGACCAGGGGTGGGCAGGGACAGGTAGGAGTCTGGCTGCCTCTGGGGCCAAACCTGGATGGCCTGTGGCCCAAGCGGCCCAAGTGCAGACACCAGACGCTCCAGGGCTCGCTTCACAGCCTCTGCGCGATGAGCATTGTCTCGAGTGGTATGCAGCAGGAACACCACGTCCATCAGGCCATGGGGACACACTGCAGGAAGGGAGCTGAGTTACTGAAGCAGTCAGCCCATCTAGCTACTCTCTTGGGCCCCTCCCACTGGGCCCACCATACCTGGGGTCTGTGTGACCGAGGCCTCAGGACCCTGTACACCCTCCCGGACAGGTGTCAGGGAGAATATGTAGGAGACACCAGGCTCTAGCCCTGTCACCTGCTGGGAGCTTGAGATCCCCGGAAGTGTCTGTGAGGCCCCAGGCAATTCTGCAGAGGACAGAGCTGAGTTAAACAGGAGGCCCTCCATGGAGCCCCCACTGCCAGCCCACCCGAACACTGGCCTCCCCATCACCTTGGCCAGGGCCTCTGAGTGGCTGCCAGGATAGGATGTAGCTGGATACCCCAGACACCGGGGTCCAGGCCAGAGTCACTGAGTCGACTGAGGTGTCTACAACACGCAGTTCAGTGCTTGGGACACGAGGTGACTCTGAAGGAGGAATCAAAGACTAGGGATCCGAGTATGTGTCCCGAGAACCCAGAGGAGAGAGATCTAAGGAGATCCTGGGGCAGATTCATCTTAGTGAAGGAAGTCACCAGAGGTCATGCTGGGATCACCCCGGATCAGGAATGGTAGGGGGGGGCTACAGGAGGAGTCACTCAGGGTCATGGGGTACAGGAAATCAGGGTGGGTCATCGGTAGGGGTAAGAGCACACCAGTGTATGCAGTTACTTCTGAGGGGGGCCCTTCTCCAGCTGTCCCCAAGACACTCAGCCATATACGGTAGTGGGTCGCTGGCTCCAGCCCGTCCAGTTCGTAGCTGCTGAGTTCCGGCCCCAGGACCTGGGACTGTTCCTGGCCACCTGGGGCAGGCATGAGAGGGGGGCAGGGGCACATAGGAGGATGCTACAGACCAGCATTTATGGACACGCCCACCTCACTGACCCCCCACGAACCTTACTGACAATGACCCCGCCAGCCTCACTGACTGATCCTGCTGATGGGGTCCACCCTCCTGACTGATCTCCTGACCCTGCCCGACTGACCCTCATTGATCCCACGCAGCTAGGTGACTGATACCAGGTACCTTCAGCGATCCGCAGACCCCCACTGACAGACCCTGCCCACTCTCACTGATTTCACCGACCCCACCCCCAACCCCGCCCCATTGGTCCCTAACCTCCCTACCGGGGGCACATCTCACCCTCAGGTCGCCAACGCAGACGGAAGCCGCGTGCCCCGGGCACCGGCTGCCAGCGTAGCCTCAGGGAGTGCTCCCCTCGCTGCACTACACGAAGTGCCTCCAGGGCTGGTGGAGCCTCCTCAGGCGCTAGAGAGAAAGCACAAAAATCAGGGAGGCTCCGTCCCCAGTTAATCTCTGTGCCAATCCCAGACCAACCCTGGAACACGCGCCGCCCCCAACAGGCCCCACTGCCTATCCCAGGCTACATCCCTCCTCCCCCCGAAGACCCCGCCCCCACAGGTTCACTACCAATCCCTGGACCCTCTTCCATTCCCGAGAACAAACCCCGCCCCCAAACCGTCCAGGGCACCAATCCAAGGCTCGCGCCAGCCCGAGCTCTGCCTACGCGTGGTGACGACAATGGAGACAGGTGCGCCCTCACGGTCCCCCACAAGTGCAGTCACTCTCACTGAGTAGCTGACGCCGCCTTCAAGGCCCCGTATCTCTGCGGAGTCCGTGTTTCCTGAGAGCATCTCCTGTCTCGTGGGGCCACCTGGCCAGGCGAGCATAGGGCAACGGTTAGGGATAGGGGTGGCTGACCAAAGGGGCCAATCCCAGCCAGGAAGGGCAAGGGCAGGGTCAGGGAATCATACCCTCGCTCCGGCCCCAGGCCAGTCTGTAAGCTGTGGCTCCAGTGACCCCCACCCAGGTGACCCGGAGAACATCACTGGAAGCATTGAGGATCTGCAGCTTCGAGACACTGCCCACGGGCTGAGGGTCTGGGGGAAGACGCAGGGAAAAGGGTCAGGGGCCACTGGCAGAGAACAGGGCAGAGAACAGGGTGGCAGAACAGGCATGTTCAACGCAGGGAGGTCTATCTGAAGGTCAGTATGAGGTTACTGTGGACGGGTCAGTGCAGGCAACTTCTGAGTGGGAAAAGATCAGTGCCTCAGAGTGGGCAGTGTGGAGCAGCCAGGAGGTCACTGTGGGTGGACTCCTAGTCAATGTGGGGTACGTCAGTGTGGGGAGAGAAGTCACGAGAAGAGCTGTGATGGAGCAGGCAGCTGGAGCAGTCAGGAATACGCAGCAGGACAGGGTAGCCAATGAGATGTGGTTGGCAGATGGCCAGGGTCCACTTACCAGTCCTTACAACCACAGAGGCAGGGGTCCCATCCACACCAGCCATACGGGCCCACACATGCACTGTGTACTCGGTATCTGGCTCCAGCCCATCCAGCTCAGCCACTGTGGCCTCCCCAGAAACCAACTGGGATTTCTCTGGGCCTAGGAGTGAGGATGAAGGTAGCTCTAGGACTAGCCAGATTCTGCCCCCCAATGTCCCACCTGGACCCCGAAGAAACCCCTGCTCCCATTCCACCCAGGCCTGCCCCCGACAACCTCCAAAACCTCTGGTCCCTTCCCAAACCCCTGGTGCCCACCGTGGCCTGAGTGCCAGGAGACCCTGTATCCTGTGGCACCAGGAACCCTGTTCCAGGTGATGGTGACAGATGAGCTGCTGACTTGAGTAACACGGACTGTCTTCACTGGGCCCAGTGGGTCTGGTGGAGAGAGGCAATGGGGAGTCTGATGGAAGAGGCAGTGGAGGGTCTGATGGGGGAGGGATGGGGGGGACATCTAATAGAGGAAGGCAATGGGAGTCTAAAGGGAGGCAAGGATTTGATAGCGGATGCAGTGAATGGATCAGATGGGGAAGGAGTGGGGGTTCTGACAGAGGGGATAGTAGAAATCTGAGGTGGCAGGTGACAGGAATCTGGGAGACCAGAGGGTCTGACAGAGAAGGTAATAGGGTTCCGACGGAGGACTAGGAAGCAGTGAGGGGGTCTGACAAAGAAGAAAAGTGTAAGTCTAAGAAGATGGTCAAGTCTGGCAGAAAAGGCAATGGGGTCTGAGAGATGAGGTGCTGGAAATCTGAGGGCAAGAAGAGCGGGGTGTTAGGGGACAGGCAGAGGAATCTGAAGAAGGCAGGGGCTTAAAAGGAGGCAAGGGAGACTGAAGGGGGAAGCAGGGCCTCTGAGGGAGGAGGCAGTGGGGATCTAAAGGGGGAGACTGGAGTTCTGTGGAGAAGCAAGGGTCTGAAAGGGAAGGCATGGGGGTCTGAAGGGCCACTGGAGAGAGAGAGCCAAGGGGCTGGGTCAGGCCCTGACCAGTTCGAGCCACGGTGATTGCAGGTGGGCCCTCCTCTCTCTCTCGCAATGCCGACACAGCCACCTGGTAGGAGGTTCCAGGTCTCAGCCCCATGATATCTGTGGCAGTAGACTCTGAGGGCAATGTCTTGCTGGACTCCAGACCTAACGTCAGAGAGAAATGTTGGCATGGCTCCTGCCTGCCCCTTGGTCCCCCATACCCTGATCGTTCCCTTCAGCAACCCTCCCGCACATCCCACACTGACCATTGTCTGTCCTCCAGCTAACCCGAAATCCACTGGCTCCAGGCACAGGTCCCCAGGCCACCCTCACTCGTGTTGCGTCTGACGCCACTACCTGCAGCCCTGGGATGGCAAGTGGGGTTTCTGGCTCTGGGGATTAAAGATAGAGGTCAGGGATCAAAACCAGGACCAGAGTGAGTCAGGCAGCTGTCCCCCACAGCCCTCCTGCAGTGCTCACCCCTGCGAACAGTGAGGACGCTGGCACCACCCTCTCGGGTGCCTACTCGAGCTGACACCCGCACTGTGTAGCTCAGCCCAGCCCGGACGTCATCCAAGTCAAAAGCTGTCTGACTCCCAGGAAGCACCAGGCTCCGCTCGACCCCTAAGGGAGAAGGCAGGATAGGCAGGCAGGGGTCAGTGAGAGATGGGAATGTGGGATGAAGGTGCTCAGTGATGGACAGAGATACAAGATGAAAAGGGTCAGTGGGCGCAGGACAGGAATAAAGATGCAGACATAGAGAATGGACTTAAGGACACGGGGAGGGGGAAGGGTAAGCTGGGACAAAGTGAGAGAGTGGCATGGACATATATACACTACCAAACGTAAAACAGCTAGCTAGTGGGAATCAGCCGCATAGCACAGGGAGATCAGCTCGGTGCTTTGTGGCCACCTAGAGGGGTGGGATAGGGAGGGTGGGAGGGAGGGAGACGCAAGAGGGAATGGGGACGTATGTATATGTATAGCTGATTCACTTTGTTATAAAGCAGAAACTAACACGCCATTGTAAAGCAATTAAACCCCAATAAAGATGTTTAAAAAAAAAAAAGGGTCAGTGAGGGATGGGACATGGGACGGAAAGGTGTGAGAGATAAGGACAGGGGTAAAAGGAGTCAGTGATGCACAGCGACACAGGATAATGGGCCAGTGATGAATGGGGACACATAATGACAGGAGTCAGTGGAGAAGGACATAAGATGTAGGATGTCAGAAGTCAGCGGACAGCGACATGAGTTGACAGGTCATCGACAGACAGTGAGGTGGAGTCAGTATTGGATGGGGACATGGGAGAACAGTGGTCACAGCTAAGGTTATAGAAGGGCGGGGGTTGAGCTTGTGGTTGTGGAGAAGGGTGAAAGCCATGGCCAGGGAGGTGGGGCAGGGAGTGGAGACAGATCCAGATGAAGAGACAAGCAGGGTCAGGGCAGGGAGCAGACAGACCCTGTGATGGGGTCTGGTTCGGTGCCGTCTTGGGAGGTGGATGGACAAGGAGAGAGGAGGAGGCTGTAGAGACCCCGGAGTGGAGAAGGGCTGGAAAGGCTGGAATGGTTTGAAAGGCTGGAACTTTAGTGTGTGTACGGGTCTTGCTGTGTCCCCCTCACCCTGGATGCTGCGCACGGTGATCCGATACTCGGTGGCGCTGGGAACTGGGCTCCAGGACACTCGCACTCGCTGCCCAGGCAGCTCGGTGGCCTGTAGGTCTGTCACAGGGCCCACGGGCAGCTCTGGCCCTGTTGGACAGCACAGCCTAAGAGGCAGCCTGGGGCCCCTGTACCTTCCCCTCTCACTTGGCCGGGCCCACAGAGCCCTCACCAGGGGGGACCACAGTTGCAGGCGTGGCCACCTCGTGGCCCTCTAGCAGCGTGTAGAGTGTGAGGCGATACTCAGTGCCTGGTTGCAGCCCATCCAACTGGTAGCGGGTCACGTCAGAGGGCAGCACCACCTTCTGTGGCACCTCCAAGCCTGCAAGATGACAGGGTCAGGCCAGCTGAGGCCAGGTCTGGACCCAGCCTGCCCACCCCACCCTCCTGCACGGACCACTCTCACGCCGCCACTCCAGCCGGTAGCCACGGGCCTTAGGCACCAAGTTCCAGGAAAGAAGGATGGATGTGGGGCCCAGGATGATGGGACGCAGGGTCTGCTCAACAGAAGTGTCTGCCCAGGGCACATGGAGGTCAGTGGCCTCTGTGCCCTGCCAGCCTGCCCACCCAGCCTGAAGAAAGCACCCAGCCCTCTCACCAGTGCGGGCAGTCAGGGAGGTGGCAGGCCCCACGCTCCGGCCAAGCAGGGTGCTCACGGTCACCTCATAGTCTGTGCCAGGCTCCAGGTCACGCAGCAGCACTGACCCCTGCCCAGGGCCCAGCTCCTGCTGCTGCGTGGCCCCACCTGCACGGGGGGCACAGAGGGGTCAGTGGGTCTTGCAGACTTAGCACCCTACAGTCCTGTCTGAGGTGCAGGGACTTCCTTCAGCCCACACCTCTGACTCACCACTGAAGACCCGCCATGTCACGCGGTAGCCAGTGGCACCTGGCACACCCCGCCAGGCTACCAGGAGGCTGTGGGCTGTGGTGTTCTGGATGGTCAGCTCCAGTCCCTCCAGAGCAGCTAGGGGAAGGTCCCACCAGGGATTAGTGCGTCCAGAGTGGGGAGGGGTTACTGGGATGGGTGGTTAGGTGAGCAGGGTCAGAGGTTAGCAGAACTGCTCACTTGTCCAAGCTGTCCCACTCACGGCCTCCCCGATGCTGTTGGCGTAGAGGGCAACCACCGTCACTTGGTACTCAGTCAGTGGCCGGAGACCCTGCAGCCTCATGCTGGTCTCACCTGCTGGGACGCTCACCTGCCCAGGGTCAGAGGTCACTTCATCTTGGCCAGCTAAGTCCCCAGCCCTCCACCTACCACTGCTGACATCCTTACCTCCCGCCGTTCACTCGACAGTGGCTGTCCCAGCCCCGTCAGGGGCGTGTACTGGATCTTGTAGCCAGTCACAGGGCCACTGGCCGCTGTCCATTGTACTCTCAAGGATTGACTGCCTGGCTCAGACAGCACCAGGTCTCGTGGACCAGAGGTTGAGTCATTGGCTGGGAAAGGGGCAGTCAGGCAACCAGGCAAGAGAATCAGGGGTCAGCACTTATGGTACAGCACCGGGCTCAAGGGTCAGGAGCACATGGGATGGAATCAGCACTCCCAGGTTGGGGTTCGGGTCAGGGTCCAGGTCAGGGCACACAGGGTGGGCAGGAACTCACAGGGCAAGGCCACAGGCACGCCACCTGCACTTGTGCACACCCTCCGGGAAACAAGAGGCAGTAGCGTCCTCAAGATGTTGAAGTCGTTGACGAAGAAGAAGAAATCGCTGGTCGGCTGTGAGGCGATTCGCTTCAGCTCCTCAGGGTCGGCATTCTTGATCCCTGAGGTGATGCCCAATCAGGGCTCAGCTGCCCACATGCCCTCTGACTCATCCCTGCCCCAGCTGACCTGTCACCCCAGCTTGGTACTCACCCACAGCAAACAGCTTGACTCCCTGCCCCTTCAGCCTCTGGGCAGCTGTGTCCACCAGGTCCTGGGACTTCCCATCTGTGATGAGGATGCAGACCTGGGGCAGGTGCAGGGTCAAGTCAGGACTGCTTCAGACACTTACTTGGGGTCACCTTGGAAGGCATGGTAGGGTGAGAGATCACCTTGGGAACACCAGGTCGGGCCAGCTGGGGCAGAAAGACACGGTCAGCCACGTGGAGAATTGCAGCTCCTGTGCGCGTGTTGCCTCCCTTGTAGCTGATCTCTCGGATTGCACGGATCACATCACCTCCTGAGCCAAGCGCATCCAGGCCAAATTCTGTCCTGTGGGGAGGCGGGTGGCAGCAGGCTAGGAGTAAGGGCTTTTTCTGGTCCTGGCCTCTAAGAGGCCTCTGGAATGAGGGTTGTATCAGGCCCCCTTGAGAGTCCACTTGGTTCTGTGATTCCTACCTTCCATCTCTGAAGCTCCCAAGCTAACAAACTCCTTAGGTACCCAACTGTGTCACACCTGTGGCTGGGCCTGGGCAGGCCTGGACCCCTTGGGGCTCCCAGGCTCAGGTACCAGGATGTCTGGTTAACTAAATAATGGTAGGAAGAAGGGCCCAGTTATAAGCAGGTGGACACTGGCCAGACAGGGAGGCCCCCTGCTGAGTGAGAGAGGCTGAAGGCATCAGGAGGCTAGAACAAGGAGAGTCCAGCAGGCACAGGGCATCTCAAGTCATGGGTCCCCTTCTAGGCCTCTCCATCTCTAGATCAGAAAACACAGCTCCTATCTTTGGCAAGGCACTATTCAGAAGGGGTCTCAGATGTGAGGGCTGTACCTAGGAGATCCCTGCTTCTGTCTTAAGAAGATGTCCTGGCTGGTGGGAGGGGGGATCCTCTGGGTTCCCTAAAGCCTAACCTAGGGGTTTGGGGGCTCTCTGCTTCTTTCTGGGGGTGGGGTCCTGGTGGGTCCAGCTGTGGGGAGCCACTCACCGTGGGTCATCGCTGTACTGCACGGCAGCGAAGCGCACACCCTGTGCACCGGCTGCCCCGGAGAAGGGCAGCACCAGCCCCTCAAGGAAACCCCTCACTTCGCGGAAGTTGCTTCGGCCAATGGACGAGGAGCCGTCGAGTAGGAACACGATGTCAGCGGCGTAAAGGCGCGTGCAGCTCACTGGGACAGGGAAAAGCGATCACGATTTTTTCTTGGGGCCCACCCACCCCCTACCCTCACTGTGGTCCCCTGGGGCTGGGGAGGGGAGTTGGCCTCATTCACTGTGCAAACGGGCACAGGCTGGCTTGGGCCTGGGAGCGGTGGAGACAACAGAGGTGGGGCCTGGAGCGGAGTCTCACGCGGAGGACTAGTGGGGAGGGAGAGTCGCCGGAGCGGGTGTGGATCTGGGACTGAGGTTGGCGTCTGGGGACCAGCGCGGAGTGACATAGGGTAGGGGAGCCACGCACAACTGGATGCAGTTTGGGAGATGCAGTGTGGGTCGCGGAGGGTTTGGGGAGTCCAGGGAGAATTAGGAGAAATGCATAAGTCGAGGAGGGTGGGAGGCGGGATCCAGAATGAAGGTCGAGTGGAGTCGCGGGTGGCAGGGTGCAGTGCCCTGGATGGGGTCCTTCCCTGCCGTACCCACCTCTCTCCCTGTGCTGGGCCCACACTCGGGGAGCCCCTGCCAGGATCCCCGCGCAGAGCGCAGCCACCAGGAGCCGCAGCCTCATCCTGGGTGAGGGAAACGGTCAGCCAGGACCCCGCCTCTGTCCCTCAGCCTTGGCGGGTCCAAGGCCAGCATTCTCCCACCCCCAGTCCCGGTCTTGCCTGCCGGTCCGCCGGCTCCGATCGCCAGCCGCTGCTGCAGTCCCGCCGCCACGGCAGAGAAAAGTCCCTGATCCCGGGGGCGGAGCAGCGGGCGGGGACCCAGGCGGCCCACCCCCACCCATCGTCCCAGAAGTCGCCGCCCCTGCCACCCCTCCCCTGGACAGATGATCTGACTCCACTTAAGTGTAAAGACCCCCACCTCCCGTGGCTTCTGGGATTTCCCCAGGAGCTTCTCTACAGATGGATGTTGAGGGATCCCTCTCCAACCCCATCTAGGGTCAGAGATCTTGGCTGCTTTAGGTCAAACAGACTAGAAGTG
The DNA here is from genome assembly GCF_039906515.1 of Pseudorca crassidens. Lineage (NCBI taxonomy): Eukaryota > Metazoa > Chordata > Mammalia > Artiodactyla > Delphinidae > Pseudorca > Pseudorca crassidens. The sequence continues at coordinate 68,080,078 of NC_090305.1, forward strand.
ACTGCTGGAGACCAGACTTCAGACAGGTTCCCGGGGATGAAAGACGCAGCAGGATGTTGGTGGGGTAGAAGATGCAGCTGGAGATGACTCACCACCCCCCTCCCCCCACCCCACCCCCACCTCCGACTGGGCTACCCAGACAAGCCCTCAGGCCATGAGTCCCGGCTGGCCTCTCCTGTGATTCAGCCATCCCTTTGTCTGTTGGGTCTCCTGTGTCCCACCCCAATCCCCTCAACAGGCAGAGCAGCCCCCAGCAAATGAGGGGCTCTAGGCTCATGCCAGGGACAGCAAGGCACCACTGGGCTGCATCCAAGTAATGCCCACCCCTACTTTGGAAGGGCAAGCCAGGAGGAGAAAATCTGTATTGTACTTATGCAGACATGTCCATCCCAGTGTCCTGGACCCCTTGCTGTGCTCTGAACCAGCCCCAGGCAGATGCCATCCAGCTGTGCCTCCAGGGAGGGGTTATCCATGTGTGGAGGGTAGACCACCCACAGTGACAGCTCATCTTTCAGGAATCCACCCCCTCCCGCCTATGCCCCCACTGGTGCGCCTGTCCTGCTCCAGCAAGGCTCCCCTACCCACACATTCTCATTTTGGCCCCTCAGAGTCCCCTCCTCCAACCTACTCTTCTTCTGCATTGGGTCTTCGTTGCTGCGCGTGGGCTTTCTCTAGTTGCGGTGAGCGGGGGCTACTCTTCGTTGCAGTGCGTAGGCTTCTCATTGCGGTGGCTTCTCTTGTTACAGAGCTCGGGCTCTACATGCGCGGGCTTCAGTAGTTGTGGCATGCGGGCTCAGTAGTTGTGGCACACGGGCTTAGTTGCCCTGTGGCATGTGAGATCTTCCCGGACCAGGGCTCGAACCTGTGTCCCCTGCATCAGCAGGCGGATTCTTAACCACTGTGCCACCAGGAAAGTCCCCAACCTACTCTTCTTGAAGACCCCCTTCCACCCATCATCTCTGCCAGGCCCAGAGGTCACCCTGGGCTCCTCCCTCCCTTCCTCACGGCCCTCAAGGTCCACCTGTGGTGTCCACCTTCATAACTACTCCTTCCTCACTCCTCTTCCCTTAACCAGGCTGAATTCCCGCCCATCTCCCTCAGCTGGCTTCTGTGATTATGGACAGTCCCCTCAACACAACTGCAGGCCAAGGACACTCTTTGTATATACGTATGTGTTCATTATAGGGGTTGATACTGAGATAGAGAGATCCTCCCAAGAGCAGGTCTCCTGTTTTTTTTAAGCCTGGAGAATACTTCTAGACTCACCACTGCCATAGGGCCCCTTCCAACGTGCCTGGCCCCCCAGCCTCTCCTGGGGCTCCACAGGCTAATGGGGGACAAAAGGGGACAGCACTTCTGTTAAACTTGTCTGCCTTGTCCTCTTCTAGGTATGGCCAGGTCTCTGGTATGGCCAGAGCTGGGGGCAGTGAGAACCATCCATACTGCCTGTTTTCCTATTGTCCAATAAGGCTTGAGCTACAGGGACAGCCCCAAATTATCATGAAGTACAGCACTGTGATCCACAGGGCCCAGAACCTTTTCCGTAGGTCAAGGTCTCTTCAGCCATGTCCCAGGACCCCCCAACCCTTTGAAATCTGTCCTTCACGTGAGGGCTGCAGAGAACCAGTCATGCTCTCATTACAGAGGCAGCCCCTGCCTGCAAGACCCTCACCTCTTCTTGTACAGCAAGGGTGGGTGAGAGCAGGGCAGAGCTGGCATATACAGTGCAGACATACATACACATTTGGGTCTAGCCTTTAGGGGAGACTGGAGGCCCAGCTGAGAGGGTGTTCAGGCAAACCTCATCAGAACCATGAGGGGTCCCCCAAAAGAAATGGCTGCCTGCTGTGAGGGGGTCACTCAAAGCGTGCTACGAGAGGCTGTTGGAGGCAGAAGCAAGGTTGAGGATGAGCACAGGTCTGGCGCTCGGGGGAGGCTCATGAGCAGGGGTGTGGCCTCCTGGCAGGCACAGTTAGGGACCAACCCCAGACACCAGCTCCCTCCATAAACACACTGGGGCCCTAGAGTTTTCTTTCTCCCTCCCACACTCCCCTGGACATTTCCTCCTCTGGCTTCGGTCACCACCTCTGCTGGATGGCACCATGTCTCCAACTGGGGCCTCTTTTGGGGATTCCAGCCCCACACATCTGTCTTGAACACCTCCAAATTTCTCAGAACCATGGCCAAAGCTGAGCAGGTCATCCTCCTCCAACCTGCCCCTCCCCTGTGGTACCCCAGCCCTGCTGGGGATGCTGCCCTGCTTGCGTCCCCTAAAGCCCACTCCAGCTCTTACTATAGCTGTGGTATCTGCTCTGCCACAGAGCTGCTCACCAGAACCGCACAGAAACCCACCCTGAGTCCCCAGGCTAACTCTCAGCTGAGCAAGTCACTTCTCTTCCCGTTAACTTCCAATACACCTCCCCCAGCACGCCTCCAAAGTAAAGATCAAATTCCCTGGCTAGGCATGCAAGGTCCGTTAGGACCAGGTCACCCGCTCGAGCACTCTGTGTCTAGCACACCTGTAGCCTTTGAGAGTCAGGCCTGGCCTTAGCAGAGAAATCAAGCCCCATCCTCCAGGAGCTCAAACTTGGGACAACACGCTTGGCACTTGCTGTTCCCCAGCCTGGATATGCTGTGTCTATAACCATTCAGGGGTGGGCCTGTCAGGGTTCTGTACTGTCCAGCAGCTTCTCTCCAGCTGTTCACAAAGTAGGATGACCTGAGTCCCCCAGCCTTGGGTTCTAGAAAGCACTTGACAGTTATTTCCTAATTGACAACTTGTGGCAACAAACAGAGCTGAAGGGAAAAGCACTGGGGTGGAGTGGGAGCAAACTGAGGGCTGTTTTGGCCACTGCAAGGCTGGGATGCTGGGGCACTTCTGAATAGCCATCTTCTCAAGAAACTCTGTCCCAGAGCCCTGTCCACAAGTGCCAGCAGCACCTCCCTCACAGCAAAATTGGGCCCCACACTTCCATTCCCCCACTGGGATCCCAGGGAACCTGACTGTGGAAGGGTTGGGGGGCACAGGAAGAGGGGCCCACCTGCCCACCTGCCTTGGGGACCAGAGCCCAAAGGTGGCAGGGGGACTAGACAGTTGAGAGCTCCACCAGGTCCTCAGGGAGATGAGGAGGGGACTGCCAGGCCAGCAGCTCAGACTTGCCTGGGACAGACCAAGTCTAGGGAGGGGGCTCAGGCCCCACTGAGCTCAGGAATATTCTTGGAGCCTGAGTCAGCGGCAAATCAAGGCAAAGGATTCTTGCCTTGCCTGTCCAGGCAGCAGTTAGAAACCAAATGGGAACACTATGCCCCAGGCTATCCTCCTCCCAGAATCCAGAGTAAACATATAAAGGAGGCTCCCTCAGGGACATTCCTTGGCCTCTCCTGGTCCGTCTAGGGTACGAGGGTCCACCGGAGGGAGACCGCACAGGACCCACAGCAAGGGGCTTCCCACCTGAGCCCCCTGAGTTCCCAGGCTGGGACCTCTACCAGGGCAAAGTCTGGGCCTGCAGTTCCCATGGCCTCCCACACCTCACTCTTGGGACAGATTGGCTAAGAGCATCGCCCATGTGGCTAAGTGGAAACAGCTGGCCTCAGCTCCCTGCAGGCATCAAAGGCTTCCGGCCTCTGTGCTGCAGCCCCACGCTTGCCCCTCGCTAAGGACACATCAGCCTGTGGGAAGGCAGAAGGATCTAGGAGATGCAGAACCGGGAGGAAGTCCCTGCTCCCCAGTCCACTGCCCAGTGGACCCCATGCCAATGCCAAGAGAGGGACGCAGCAGTTCTCAACACAGGACTTTATTAGTTGCTGGTTATCTGCAGCACAGGTTTGAAGGACTGAGGTGGTATGTTTGTGGTTGGGGGGACCACAGATCCTGGCCCCGCCCTTTTGCCTGCACAGGTTTCCTGCCTAGAAGCGCAGCCAGAACATGCCGCTACGGATCCGGTTATAATCTGGAAGCTGTTCAATGGGCCCTGTGGGGATAGGGTGGGGCGTCAGGGTGAGGTACCTGGCCTGTACAGGGACACCTGGCCCTGCGCCGCACCCCATCCAAAGCTGCCCAGAGCAGCACAAGACAGGCTTGGGGTGGAAAGAGGGAAGAGAACATTCCTCCAGGGGGTGCTGAGCCTGTCCCTTCATGCTCTGGCCTTTGGAGCTCCACCCCACACATGGAGGTGTCCATTACGTGGCAGGTGTGGGGTACTGATGGAGGCACCTTGGCAGGGAGTCAGGGAGCTGCTAGGACAGGTTTTCTGAGCAGGAACTCCCTGGCAGCCAGGTTATTGGGCAGAGCCTCTCAGGGGCCTCAACATGCTACTCCCCGTGAAAGCTGGGGGATGGGGGAGCAGAGGCAGAGGGGAGGCCAAGACAACAGACTGCGAAGGACAAAGAGCAGACTTTCTAGGCCACTCACCCAATCCAGCCACTGCTGGACACTGGTCATAGAAGTACTTGGAGCAGACCTCACGCAAGATACTGGCATCCACCTCCTGCAGGATGAAGCAGAGGGCACACTGAGTGACAGGCACCTGGGGACCACCTCTGCCAGTCAACATTATCCAGACGACCAAGATCTTCCACACGTACCATGGAGCTGCCCCTCAACCAAAAGGGGAAATGCAGCAGGGCTCTCCCTGCTGTAGACTTCCTCAGGCCCCACCCATCCCTACAGCCATCAGTGCCTCTGCCCTGCCCTCCAATTACACCACCGAGGCAGGTGACGCTGCCTAGGACACCAGGGTTGCCTACAGGAGCAGTCTGCACTGCCTCAACTCTCCACCCTCTGGGAGTCTGCCAGGCCAAGACTCCAGAACCTCTCCCAGGGGCCCTTGTTACCGCAATCCGGCTTTCCCACTCAGCCAGGGGGATGCGGCGGCCATACGTCAGAAGACTACGTCCAATGTCCTCACAAACAGGAGTGGTGCCTGCAAGGGTTGGGGGAAGTTTACAGGTCCACATGGTCCAATCCACGTGGGTCCAAGCCATGCATGCGAGGGTGCCCCCAAGAAGCCACGGCTGAGAGCACTACCCCCACCCACCAAGCAGCCCACCTCGCTGCCGGTGAAGCGGCACGGAGTGAGAGTGGGCGCAGCGTCCTCGGCATATGTCCCAGAGAGGCTGCCGAAGTGCTTCACGGTACACACAGAACCTCCAGCGTTCTGGGCTGACCTGGACCTTGGTCTGACCTAGACCACAACCCTCACTTGTACAACCACCTGTCACTGTATCCATGGGCTGTTGGTCTAGCCTACCCACACCTGTACCTAAAACCCCAGGCGCCTGTGAGAGGGGTGGTGGTGGGGTATGGTGTGACCTTCGAAGTTTTCGTTTCCAATCTTGGTTAGGAACACTGGGACTGTCACTGCCAGTATGCACTCTACCCCTTGCCACAGGGCTGCAGGACTCACCGATCAGATGAGACACCAGAGCATTTCTGAGAATGTTTTTGCCCCGGACCACCTCGCTCTCTGTGGCACTGGTGCAAAGGCGCATCCTAGAGCAGGGGTGGGGTGGGATTCATCCTGAGAGACGGTGCTGTCTCTGAGCCTCCCACGGTCCTGCTCAAAGGGCCCTATTCCCTCCCCACCTCCCTGGCAGCGCTAGGCCGCCACTCACCACTGGCCCTGTAGAAAGAACATCATGTCGTCGATGCTCATGTGGTCGCAGACGAAGTGTGCGCCCAGCAACCCCGTCTCTGCATAGCAGATGTTGAAGGTCTGGAAACTCTGGCACAGCTTCTTGGTTGCAGCAACTGCAGCCAGTGGGCTGGACAAGTGCTACCAGGGATGAGGGTGGTCAGCACCCACCCCCCTGTCTGCAGTCCACACCCCAAACCCCACAGTACAAGCGCCCACAGCCCAGCTCCCTCTCTTCCCTGAAGACAAGGTCCCATCCCATGCCCACCCCTGGCACTCACCGCGCCACCACCGTAAGTGCAGTCATAGTGGCCAATGATGGCATTGGCCACCTGGAGGGCCACATTGTCCGGGTTGGCCCAGCCAGGCCCCTCCACTGCAATGGCCACATGGGCCAAAGGCAGGGCATCATCACGGTGGCGGATCTGAAACAGTACATGGCAAAGCTGAGGGACAGCCAGATTTCCCAGGCGACCAGCAAAGGTGCCAAGTGTGGGTGGAGAGTGTGCATCCAAGTGTGAACACGTGTGCCTGTGAGGCAGCAGCCACAGGACACCTGGCCAACTCGAGGCATCTCCGGAGTCATGAAGATAGCCATGCACGTGAGGGTGCCCCCAAGAGGTCCCGGCTGAGGACACTACCCCCGCCCACCAAGCAGCCCACCTCGCTGCCAGTGAAGCGGCAGGGAGTGAGAGTGGGCACAGCGTCTTCAGTGTATGTCCCAGAGAGGCTGCAGAAATGCTTCTGGGCGAGGTCTAGCAGCTGCCGGTGCTCCACCCCTGCCAAGACAGACAGCAGAGTTACTGGCCAGCCAGGGCCCAAGGCACAGGGTAGGGGAGATCACACACAAGCAGAGGACCCCATGTCCTGCCTTGGTGGGAAACACCAAAAGGAAGACATGACATCAGGACAAGGTGAGGAAAGAGGACCCTTCACAGACACACCCTATCTCATGGGCAGGGCAGGCACCTCAGGGTCAAACAGCTTCCATCACCTCAGCCACAGGGAAGCAGCAGCATGCTGAGCTTAAAAATGGGTTCCTATGTAACACATTCCCACCAGCACCAAGGACAAGACTGGTACTCCCTGGGCATAAGGCCACCTGCCCTGCCTTCTCCCTCTGGCCCTTCCTCAAGCAGATCCTATGGGGGCTGGCAGGTGAGAGGGCACAAAGAGGTGCTATGCAGGGCTGTGACTAGCTCCGGGGTCCCCTGAGAGCTGGGGACGTTTACCAGTAACGTTACAAACTCACGCCTCAGGACCCCTCCTGGACCTCACCTCTACAAGAGGAGGCCTTTGCTGCCATAGCGCCTTGACCAGTGGGCGCTGTGGTAGTAAGCAGCCTCCCCCAGGTACAGCCTTCTAGGTGCCTCTGCCTTTTATTCTTTCCTTCCCTGAGCTCAGATCCTGTTGGACTCAACAAAGTCTGATGTGTCAGTAGCTCAGACTGCTCTTGGTCCCGAGGCTCACTGGCCCCAAGGCCACCAATCATGTTCTTCCTATCAATTTTTCTTGCCCAGTCAGCTGTCACGACCTAAGCTGGGAAAGCACCCTGGCCCTGCTCCCGTCCCCTCCCCGCCACATCCCCTCCTCTGTCAGGTGTCTACCTAAAAAGCCACCCTGAGTCCCCGCACTTCTCTCCCAGCTCCTACCGTCCCCCACCAGGCACCTGCAGCAAGCACTCCCTGCGCCTGCCCACTTCCGCTCTGGCCCCTACATGGCAGCAGAGCAAGCCTCAAAACACACCAGCCCGTGACACTGCTCTTCCCCTCTGCACAGACCTCCCACTCCCCACTGAATTAAATCCCACCTCTCTTTAAGCCTCTGTTCAAATGACACATGCTTCAAAAGCACCTCCCAATTCAAACAAACAAACAAACCACCTCCCTACCCTCTAACTGAGTCCCCCATTAAAGTCCCCCAACCACTGTATGCTTTCCTTTCAAGGCACTTCCCACCTGTCATGCAATGTCTGGTTTGCCCACTGACAAGGCCAAGAGAAACAGGCCTGAGGGCTTGAATCTCCCACCAGCCTACAACCTGGATCTCCTACGACCAGGTGGGACTGAGAAAACCCTGAGGCCTGGAGAGGCCAACAGCCCAACTGAGGCCTGTACTGAAGAGCGGAGTAGCATCCCTGGGCGGCCAGTTTCAGTGGTGGTGGCAGAGAAGAATCCCACCCCACCTCTGAAAGCATGGAAGAGAAGTCACTCCCCTCAAGGACAGGGTGGGAACAGTGTCCCCAGGAGTGGAAGATCCCTATGGTCAGAACCAGGAGACTTGGCCCTGGTAACCAAGGCCACAGCCCACCCCCCTATTACCACAGGGCTTCAACGAGCCCATCGCTCACCTCCAGCTGCTGCTAAAACCATTCGAGAGGCCTTGTAATGCCGGCTGAGGTACTCAGTCAGGTCTGCCCGAGACAGCTTCCTGCAAGACATACAGCCAATTGGTCAACACCGCTCCCAAACCAGAATGATCTGGGTCACACAAAACGGGGCTGAGGAGACAGACCAGGAGACATGGCTTCTCTGGAAAGCAGGACCCCACACATCAATTGGTCCTTGCCCCATTTCTGCCACCCACCACTCTGGGGCCCAGAGGGCAGCCCTCATTGGGCCCCCCTCACATCCCACCTCAGGACAGGCTTGTAGTCCCCTCTGAGGAGGGTGAGAACTGACGGTGGGGGCTCTTGAGGGGCAACAGCAGCGCTCATCCCACCAGAGGACAAGAAGCCATGTGGAGGGATACCCAGAGCACCCTCCCTCAGGCTGGCAGGACACGCATGGAAACGTACCCTAAAGCAAAGCCCGAAATTCAAGTGAAAACCACACAGGTGTTAAAAAAGACTCACAGGGACCATGTGGCAACATAAAAAATGTCTCCAGTTGTGTGAATTAGGAAAATAAACAGCACAGACAGCAGATCAACTAAAAACAAACTCATGTGGACATGGCCTGGCCATGCCAGAATGAGGGGACGAATTCCACCCCAGACCAGCCAACACTCACCTGACGTTCTCATTGGACCCCTCCACGGCCTGGGCTAGAGGTGTGCCCTGGAATGCCGTGGCATGCAGGTAGTCAAAGACCACGTCCCGCATAGATGCATCATTCTCCTGCAGCTCCTGCAGGATCACATCACGCTCCTTCTCAACCTGGGAGTCTTCTAGGCTGCAGTTCTGCACAATGTCGGCCAGGAGCTCCACAGCTGGATGCAAGAAGGACAGGTTTGGTGACCAGTAACAGGACAAAACCCCAAGCCTGACACCACTGGTTGCTTTGTTGCAAGGCCATACTCTAAGGGTAACCCCATTCTTCAGCCAGGCCAGGGGCTCCTGAGTGCCTGTCCTCTGCACTCCTGGAGTCCTACTGGTGTCCCGGTCCCATCCTCCAGCGTACCTTTTGGCAGGTCCTTAGACAGTGCCTTGATGTAGTAAGCCGTATGTTCCCGGGTGCTGTAGGCATTAAGATGGGCCCCCATGCTCTCTACCTCCTTCTCCAAGGCAATGCCAGGTCGATTCTTTGTTCCCTGGAACCACACATCAACAGGACAAATCAGGAGCCACATGGGAGCCCAGGACCCCATCCTCACAGGCTAAAGTCCCAGCAGGACCACTGGTCCACAGATATCTCCCTCAGCAAAGACTCTGGGGTTATACAGCCCAGAGGCTGTGCTCACCAAGTGCTTAGCAGGCCTTAAGCCAATCAACGCCACAGCATCGAGGACCAAGAGAATGAAGGCATCCAGGGGCCAGGAAAGAAGGGCATGGACAAAGCAAGTGTTACCTGAAATCCAGAGCTCCCATACCAAGAGGGGGTATAGCATTTGACTGAGAGCTCCCATACCAGCCTGATCTTACCAGCACTCCCTCTCCTCTTACTAACAGTCATGGTCAGGTAAGCTCACACCTGTGCTCAGGTGATGCTACCACTACCCACTCTCCCTCATACCATTTATACGACTCTGTGTGTGTGCTATGGCCTCTGTAGGACTCAACCTTAGTCCAGTGTGTGTGTACGTATGTGTGCATGTGTATGGCAGTGCTGCTGTCCAATGACACACACACGTATCAATGTGTTGAGACTGACACACATAACTGTGATGCTGGACCTGGCTAGCTGCCCATTCCTGCTCCACAACACCACCTATCCCGTATCTTCTCCATTTTTTTCATTCATTTAAGAACTCAGTCTCCACTCCATGTGAACACGAGGTGGCTTAGGAGCTGTTCCCATCCTCAAGAAAGCTCCTACTCACTTCTATAAACAAGAGATGCACAGCGTTTTACAAAAACTAAATCTGTGGGTTTGTTACAATGCACGTGTACATCCACAATTCTATATCCGTGCATGCACACAACACAGGCCTGGCCTCTGGTGAAGAGCAGGGCTCCTATGGCTCCCTGGGGTTTTTCTGGCTCTGGGGGCCTTGTGCAGGGGTTCATCAGATAGGCGCTCACTCAGAAGAGGCCAAGTCCATGTGACTCCTCCCAGAAAAGCCATCCAGAGATCTCTTTCCTCCGCTACCCTGCTAAAACCCATAATTGAGGAGGCTGGCTTTTCTGACCTGCATCCTCAGGAGGGACAGCAGGAAGCCCTAAGCCCAGGGGAGATGCAGGACTTTAGGAGCCTCACCTTGAAAGCCAGATGCTCCACAAAGTAGCCTGCCCCGTTGTTCTTCTCAGTCTCATAACGGCTGCCAGCATCAATCCACACCCCCACCTGGACAAGAAACCACCAACAAAGGTAACAAACAAACCACCTCAGCCCCCCTTACACCCCACCCTGCATGACTCAGCACAAGCCCCAGACAGGGGCTCACAGTCCCACGCTGGGGAAAAGCTTCTCAGCAGGACCCCTGTGCTTAGAGGCACAGGGCACCAGCTGAATGACTGCAGTCACACTGCATCACCTCTCCTCCCTGCTCTATTTCCTGACTGGTTATCGAGACTCGCAGGGAAGCTTCAAACCAGGCATGTTCACCTGTCCCATCACCACAGGAAATTCTTAAATTCAACCTCACTTTTCAGTTGATTCTTTGTTTCTTCTAGGCAAGCAACTAATCATTTGAAAACAAGTTCTTTTCTCCTTCCTAAAAATTATACCCTGCCTTTGTTCTGGTGATTGTGTCCTTTCGCCATTAAAGGAGAGGCTATTGGCTTAAACACTGAACATTTTATCATAAGTAGCCTTCGTTCACACTTTAAAAAAAGTTTTAAACAGAACTCGACACCTAACACTGCCAAGTGTCTCCTTGGCACCCAACGAGAGAATCTTATAATTTTCTTAATAGCCTCCTGGTGTGCTGTGAAACACAAACCACACTACTCACCCCCATGGTGACATAGACCTAATCTTTTAATTTACTATTTGTTTCATAGCTGACTTAAAATGTTCACATTTACTTTCCTAAGAGATGTTGATACACGTACCATACTTCATAAATTCTTTACATGAACATCTATTACACATCTAACATCTTCGAAAGATACATTTTACAATCCATGGTATCCTTTGATTATAACTGGCAGCATTCTTTTCCTGCCCCTAGAGCACAGTGATGCTCCTTACAATCTAGAGCATCTTAGGGTCCACGAAATACAGCATTCTCCACCAAGGTTTCTTAACAGGCTGTGGGTAGGCTTATACAGGTGCCATGTAATAAGGAAGCTGCCCATCACCTTTTGTTGTGTTCAGTAACAACTTATATCACAGGACATTATTTGTTCCTGGAAAACTGAAAGAATTTACCAATAAAAGCACTTGAAGTTTGGGGTGGGGAGGAGACGGTTCGCTTCTTGAGAATCTTCTCTGTTTATCTAGCCAAGATTTCTATCTTTGAGTGAATTTTGAGGAAAATTATCCATTTAACGGGAATTTTCTAGTTGATTTCTTCTGCAGTACATTTCCAGTCTAGGCAAGGGATTATGACTTTGGGCCGTGAGGCTGGCAGTCACCTAATGTCTCTGAACCCCATTTTCCTCATTGAAGGATCACTTCTCTCATATGGGCTGCTGAAGAAAAAGCTGAAAAAAGACTTGGCCTCCTGATTGGCAAGCATCACACGCTAAGTAAGTGTTGGGTTCGGTGAGGATTGCCCCCAAGAAGTCAAGGCGTGGCTAGGGTAGGGATTGGGGTAGGAGGGTCAATCCTGAGGTGGCTGGGAGGAGTCTGATCCAAACCACAGAGCACTTGAGCCCAAGGTCACACCCCGACTTGGGAAAGGAGACCATGCCCAATATTGAGGTGCACTCCCGACACCGGACCCACTCACCGTGCAGGTAGGCTGGGAGGACTGCTCCGAGGCCACTCGCAGCCCGTTGTCCAGCTGGCTGACCTGCGTCTCCGGCACACTCTGCAGGGCCTGGGCGTAGGTGGCGATGCCCCACAAGACAGGCGACCTCAGCAGGGCCGGCTGCTGGAAAGGGGCGACCAGGACTGAGAATTAGATTGGAGGATCGCTCCTTAGCTCTCAGGCCTGCGGTGGGATCCCCATCCCCGCCCCCAGGCCAGCCGCGAGACTCCCATGCGTGCCCTCGGCCGTGACCTTCCCATGGCCCTGACCCCGTGACCTCCCCATTCTCGACCTGCCACCGCTAACAGCCCGCTCCCTGTCTGCGTTCCAAAGACCCGCTCCCCATAGCTCTGCGCTCTCGCTGACACCTCACCGAGCGGCGGCTGCGCACCAGCACTCGCGTCCCGGCGCTGGCCGCCCGGCAAACCGCGGAAGCCGCCATCTTCTGGCTCCAGTGGACGCTGGGCCGCGCCACGCATGCGTAGAGTGGACGCAGCGGCGCGCGAGGCGCAGGCGCAGTACCGCAGACTTGGCGCTCGGCTGCTCCCTGGCGGACGCCGCCGCGGATATTCATTCTCTGCTGGTCGTTGGTTCTTGTCTTCGCGTCCCTGGGTAACAGTGCGCATTAATCTATCTGGCTAGTCATCGTCTTGCGCGGGTCTGTTCTGGATCCAGTCCATCTTCCCTCTTCACCCGTGGTGGTGGCGTGGGGGGCAGAGTGCGCGATGTTTCTCGCGAACAGTGGGCGCCTCGACTGCACTGAGTGCTCAGAGCGGCCGGGCGGGCGGGGAGCGCAGCCACAGCATGTTTGCCAATCGCAACCCCAGGGCTAAACCACCAGGGTGGAACCTGGGACTACGAGGCTGCTGCTGAAAGTCACGGTTTTCTCTTTAAAGGAATGGAGAAAGTTCAGACGGTTGATGTGGAAAGAATTTAGCAATATATTGCTAAGAAAAAAGGAACAGTTTTAGAGACTAATTTGTGAAAAGGATTCCTTGTTTGGAAAACAAAACACACACAAAACAAAACGAAGTGCTTTTTCTAATAGGCTACATAGAAAAAAATCCAGAGGAACTCACTCTAAACTCTCATTCAGGTGACTTACAGAAAATGAATTCAGGGGAAGGGAAAAGAGGCTACCATTTTTACACTTCTGTATTATTTTAATACATAATTGAAAATTTTTAGGGAATTCCTTGGCGGTCCAGTGGTTAGGACTCTGCGCTTTCACTGCAGTGGCCCGGTTTCAATTCCTAGTTGGGGAACTAAGATCCTGCAAGCCGCGGGTCTCAGCCAAAAATAAAAAAGTAAAATAAAAATAAATTTTTTACAAAAAATGTTTGTTGCTTTTGAAATAATAGCATATTTCTGAACTGTACTTCCTTTTACAGGTATATGAGGTTTTCTGTGATCTTACAAAATATCACTCAAAACTTTCTTTTATAAAAATCAGACAGAAGATGCTTAAGTGTGCACTGATAAATATTTTGTGAACTAAAATTATGTTATGATCTTGACATGAAAAAATAAAGTGAAATAGAATCTCCTAATTAGTTTTTTAAAAACTAGTTTTTAGAACCGTCTTATATTTACAGAAGAGTTGAGCAGATGGTACAGAATTTCCCATATATCCCTGCCCACGTACAGGCATGCACAGTTATTCCTATTAATAGCTTACCTTATTGTGATACATTTGTTACAATTAATGAACCAATATTGACATGTTATTATTAACTGAAGTCCATAGTTTATTCAGATTCCCTTAGTTTTAGTTTTTACCTAATATCCTTTTTCGTTCTAGGATCCTATCCAGGATACCACATTCCATTTTGTTGTCATGTCTCCTTAGACTCCTCTTGCCTGTGACACAACCTCTTCCAGTGACCAGCGCATTGTGCACCTTCCTTCTAGCAGAGCTCCCCCAAAGAGCTCACTGCCTCCAATTCCTCTCCTCCCACTCTTTCCCAAACCCACTCCAATACCATCCCCAATTCATTCCTCCAAAACCACACCTGTAAAGGTAACCAATGAGCTCCATGTTGCTAAATCTAATGGCCAGTGCTCGGTCTTGTTTAAAGTGATTGGTCACTTTTTCCTCCTTAGAGCCTCATCCCTTCTCCACCTTTAGTTTCCCATGCTCTCCTGTTCTTGTCCTACCTCCCTGTACATCTCAATTAAACATGCTAAAGCTGGGACTTCCCTGGCGGTCCAGTGGTTTGCACTCCGCACTTCAACTGCAGGGGGCGCGGGTTCGATCCCTGGTTGGGGAACTAAGATACTGCATGCTGTGCAGCACGGCCGGGGTGGGGGGAAAAAATATGCTAAACTTGAACTCTTTACTTTTCCTCCCAAACCTGTTCCTCCCATAATTGTCTTCATCTCAGTAAATGACACTTCCGTTAACCAAATTGCTCAGGCTAGAAATCTAGGCGTCATCCTTGACTCTTCTCTCTCAAAATCCACACCCAATCTTTTAGCAAATCCAATAATTTCTAATCCAGTTACCTAACCCCCCCTTTCCCCACCCCACTGCTACCCTGGGGTGAGAAGGGAAGGACAATGAGACAACCAGGAAGTGTGATGTGGTAGATGCCCAGGGACGGATATGTTTCAAGAGATTGGTCAAAAAGGAAATGCTGCTAAAAGGTCAAGTACAAGCAGTGGTCATTGCAATGATTTGGCAAGAGTCTTTGATGACTCATTGATCTTCTGGAATTTACTTGGCCTATGGGGTGAGGTGAGACCAAAATACCCTTTTTCCCCCTAAATTGCAAACTGAATTTTGTAACAATTCTTGACCAGGCCTCATTTCTCTATCCATCTCTGAGACTCCCTTTATTCCCCCCAGAGAGTCTCAAAACTGTAAAAGCAGGTCCATGTGGGCTGCCTGAGAGGGCTCTGGCACTCACCTTACTCTCCTCACTCAATATTTGATATACACTTCAGCTTATTCTTCTAGATATTTTTTCTTTTCTTTTAATTTTAGTTTTTAAATTGTGCTAACATATACATGACATTTAGCACCTTAACCATTATTACATCTTAACATTATACAGTTCGGTGGTATTAATTACATTCAAAATGTCGTGCAGGGAATTCCCTGGCAGTCCAGTGGTTAGGACTCAGCACTTTCACTGCTGGAGCCCGGGTTCAATCCCTGGCCAGGGAACTAAGATCCCGCAAGCCTCATAGTGCAGCCAAAAAAAAAAAAAAAGTTGTGCAACCATTATCACTATCTAGTCTACTTTCAAAACTTTTTCCTCATCTCAAACAGAAATTCTATATCCATTAAGCAATAACTCGCCATTTCCCCCTTCCTCAAATCTCTGACAACCTCTATTCTACTTTCTGTCTCTATGAACTTGACTGTTCTAGGTACCTCATATAACTGGGATCATAGAGTTTTGTTGTTAAAAAAATAAAAGGCCCAAAATAGAGTTGCTTATGCTAAGCCCCATGCCACCAAACCAAGTCTTAATTTTAGTTGGGCTCTCCCAGAAATGGAATCTTAAACCAGTCTATCAGGAGTCTCCTGATCAACACTATTTGATCAGGTCATCTGCCTGTTATACTGTGACATCCCCTAAAGGAAAGTAACTTTGCAATAACCAACCTGCTTTTTTTTGCCTACTATAGTATCCTTGTTCCCACTCCCTTTTGCCTATCAAAATCTTTCTTTCTTTTTTTTTTTTTTTTTTGCGGTACGCGGGCCTCTCACTGCTGTGGCCTCTCCCGTTGTGGAGCACGGGCTCTGGACATGCAGGCTCAGCGGCCATGGCTCACGGGCCTAGCCGCTCCGCGGCATGTGGGATCTTCCCGGACCGGGGCACGAACCTGTGTCCTCTGCATCGGCAGGCGGACTCTCAACCACTGAGCCACCAGGGAAGCCCAAAATCTTTCATTTTTGTTCAGCACCTTGGAGTTCTTTTCTACCTGCTAGATTGGATGTGCCTGATTTGAATCAATTTTTGCTCAAATAACTTAAAATTTTTAAACATGCCTCAGTTTATCTTTCAACATTGTCCTTTTATCGTTGGTTTATTTCACTTAGCATGATGTTTATCTATTTATCTGTTGGTGGACATGGGCTGTTTCTACCTTTTGGCTATTGTGAATAATGCTACAATGAACACTCACTGGCATACAAGCATCTGTTTGAGATGCTGCTTTCAATTATTTTGGTATTTACCTAGGAGGGGAATTGCTGGATCATATGGTAATTATATTTTTAGCTTTTTGAGGAACCACCAAGCAGTTTTCTGTAGTGGCTGTACCATTTTACATTCCTGCCAGCAATGCAAAAGTGTTCTAATTTCTCTACATTCCCACCAATATTTGTTATTCTCCAATAGCCATCCTAATGGGGGTGACATGATATCTCGTGGTTTTGATTTGTATTTCCATAATGACTAGTGATGTTAAGCATATTTTCATGTGGTTATTGGCCATTTGTATATCTTCTTTAGACAATGTCTATTCAAGTCCTTTGCCCATTTTTGAATTTGTTTGTTTTTTTGTTGTTGAGTTGTAGGAATTCTTTAGGTATTCTGGATATTAGTCCCTCCTTAGATATATGATTTGCAAATATTTTCTTCCATTTTGTGAGCTGTCTTTTTACTCTCTTAATAGTGTTCTATGATGCACAAATTTTTTATTTTGATGAAGTACAATTTATCTATTTTTTCTTTTGTTACCTGTTCTTTTAATGTCATACTTAAGAAATCATTGCCTTCTCCAAGATTATGAAGATTTCCATCTATGTTTTCTTCTAAAAGTTTTATAGTTTTAACTTTCAAATTTAAATCTTTGATCCATTTTACTTAATTTTGTATATGATGTAAGGTAAGGGTCCAACTTCATTCTTTTGCATGTGGATATTCAGTTTTCTCAGCACCATTTTTTGAAAAGACTATCTTTTCCCCATTAAATGGTCTTTGCACTCTTATTGAAAATCAACTGAATATATATGGGAAGGTTTATTTCTGGGCTTTCTGTTCTATTTCATTGGTCTATATGTCTATTCCTATGCCAGCACCACACTGTTTTGATTACAGTGCCTTTGTAGTACATTTTGGAAATCAGAAAGTTTGAGTCCTCCAACTTTGTTCTTCTTTTGCAAGATCGTTTTGGCTATTCAGGGTCCCTTGAGATTCCAGATAAATTTTAGGATGGGTTTTTCTATTTCTCTTATAAAACACTATTGGGATTTTCACTGGGATTACACTGAATCTGTAGACCACTTTGGGTAGTATTGCCATTTTAACAGTATTAAGTCCTCCAATCAAAGAACATGGAATGTCTTTCTATTTATTTAGGTCTTTTAAAATTTCTTTCAGCAATGTTTTTCAGCAAGAAGAAATCAGGTGGCACCTTCAGCACTTCACTTGGAAATTTTTTCTGCTAAATATTAAAATTCATCATTTACAAGTTCTGCTTTCCATCCAAATACGGGTTATGATTCCACTAAGCTTCCTACAACTATTTAACAAAGATTCCTTTTACTCCTGGTTTCCAATAACATGTTCCTAATTTTCTTCTGAGCCCTCAATGGCAGCATTCTTAATGTCCAAATTTCTGCTAACAGTTGTTTGAAGGTAGTTTTGGCTTTTTCTGTTATGCTCCCTGACATTCTTCCAGACTTTGCTCACTGCCCAATTCCAAAGCCATTTCCACATTTTTAGGATTTGTTAACAGCAGTACCTCTCACTCTTGATACCAATACTTAGTAGTTTTCTATTGCTGCCATAACAAATCACCACAGACTTAATGGCTTAGAACAAAACAAATTTATTATCTCACAGTTCTGTAGGCCCAAAATCCAACATGGATGTCATTGGGCTAAAATCAAGACATTAGCAGGGCTGTGTTCCTTTCTGGAGGTTCTAGGGGAGAATGTGTCCTTGGTCATTCAGTTTATTGGCAGAAGTTAGATCATAGTGGTTGAAGGACTGAGGTTTCTGTTTTCTTGCTGGCTATCACCCAAGGGTCATTCCCAGCTTCTAGAGGCCATCTGAATTCCTTGGATCTTTGGGTGGTGGAAGATCTCTTCTACCACCTTCAAAGCCAGCAGCAGAGGATTATTAGTACCTCTCACACTTTGAATCCGACCAACTCTCCTGCCCTCCTCTTCCACTTTTAAGGGCTCATGAAATTACACTGGGCCCACCAAAATAATCCAGAATAATCTTCCCATTTTAATGTCTTTCACTTAATTCCATCTGCAAAATCCTCTTTGCCATGTACTGTAAAATATTCACAGACTCCAAGGACATCTTGAGGGCCATTATCCTGCCTACCACAGCCTCCCTAGGAGACACCAACTCCTGTCTCTTCCCAGCCTGCCCTCTCCTGTGTTCCAGAATTCCTTCTTTTCCCTGAAATCCTGACCATCTTATAGTTCATGGAACAGGTCAAGGTCTCTTTCCCCACCTGGCCCTTGTATGTGCATATCCTTCTGACTGGAGCACTCTCCCCCTCCTCTCATCACCCCACTCACCCTTCAGGTCCCAGCAGTCAGCCCACACCTGCCCTACTCCAACTGGCTCAGCACAACTCTCTGCAGAGGAATTGAGTTTTTGAGTCTGCTTCATCACCACCTCTACCCTCCCCTATTTGTGAGTGGGTGAGGGAGGAGCCTGTTCTGTTCATCAGCAGATCCTGATGCCTATGGTAGAAGGAAGGGAGGAAGCAGATGAGGGCCCCTTTGGGGAGGTTCAGCCCTCATCCCACTTCCAGGGGCTTTAGAGCAAGGGCCACTTAGGTGCCAAAGCATGTTTGAGATGTCACAAAGATGAAGGCAGCCAGGGCCCTCCCTCTACCCCCCAGCCCCAGCTCAGGCCCCGCAGGCTCAACCAGGAGCCCTAGCTCCTGACTCAGCCAGGTGGTCACCTCTGGGCTGCCCTCTCTGGACCACCCACATCTGCCCTGATGGCCAAGTCTTCTCCCACCACACTGGGGGCCCCTGAGGAGCCCCAGAGGAGCAGTTGTATTTATGAGTGGGATCCCTAGAGAGGAGGGGTCAGTTGGTGTGGGCAATGGAGCAGGGTGAGCCAGCGTGGGCCCCACCTGCCCAGCCATTGATGGGCACCGAGGCCTCGATGGGTGTGCTGGCTCTAAAAGTAGAAAAGGGGCACAGGGTCCAGACAGGCCTGGAGAGAATAAGACACACAGACCTGAGCCTGGCCCAGAGCCTCAGGCCATCCCCGCCCCAACAAGCCACCAGGCAAAGAGAGGAGTATGTTGGGTCACCCGCTCTGGGCAGGAGTCCCCTTTATTTGGGTTCGCTGCTGGGTGGCTAGACGCTGCAGATGGCCCTCAATATGGACCAGGAGGGCATCCAGCATATGCAGGACCCCACGGAGTAGGGCACGGTCTGAGATCGGGGCCCGTCGTTTCCAGGGTGCACAGGGGCTAGCCGTCACCTGCGGATGCTGAGGATAGGACAAAAAGGCAGGAGTGAGAACAGAGGAACAGGACAGAGGTGTGGTGGGAAAGGGGACTTAGGGTGATGGAGGATCGTGGAGGGTCTGTTGTGGCCTAGTATGGTCATGGGGCCCATGGAGGCTGGATGAGGAATAGGGATATTAAAGAGGGAGGATGGGGCAGGGTACTACCCATGGGAAATGCAGGGACTGTTGGGTGTGGACAGTTGTAGGGACCCTGGGGTGTGAGTGATGGGGGAGGGGCAGCAGGAGGCCCAGAAGACATGAGTGGGAGGATGGGTAGAGAATTATGAGCTCATTGGGTATGAACAGAAGTAGGAGGCTGTGGGGACAGAGCAGTGCCATGCTCACCTCACTCTTAGTGGCCTGTGAGCGCCGCCGTTGCATCACCGCACGGCTGAGCATCAGCATCATGGTAGTGGCGACGGTGACCCCAGCCACTGGGTAGATGCGGTTCACCCCCAGGCCCATCCAATGGCCAGGACACCCCAGGCTGCCCTTGCAACCCTCCAGGCTGTTTGGCTGGCACCCCCAGGGCTGTAAGTCCAGCCCCACCTGGTACCACACGGGCCGTGACCAGGTGTGGGTGCGGACAGGCATCGCTAGCAGAAGCAGCCATGGCAGGAAGGACTGTGCGTGCAGCATGGCTGCTGCCAGTACTAGGGGCCGGAACCTGGGCGCCTGGCAACGGGCAAACACTCCTCCCCCAGGGGCAGGTGAGGCAGTAGGTTCCAGCTGGGCCCATGGCTTTCAGGAGGGGTGGCCTGGCCAGAAAATATGGGGCGGGGTGGGTGGGGTGGGATTCCAGGGCAGGGAGGAGGGCAGGCTTGGGGCCCAGGAATGAAGGAATGCTTCCTTCCCCCTCTCCCTCCTCCTCATCTAATATACATCTAACATGCTCTCCACCAGTGGCAGCACCAACGCCAGGCCAACCAAGCTAAGCACACAGAGCTGCTCCCTGCTCCCCTATGCCCAGACTCAGCCCCGTGGTCCACATCGCAGCACAGGGAGCACTCAAAAATGTGGGTGCGCACTCTGAATAAAGCCTGAAGGCTCACCCTAGCCTGTGAGGTGCTCTGTGCTCTGGTCTCCCCTCCTGCCTCTTGTAGGCCTCCCTGGTGTTCCTTGAACACACCTGCTGTTCCCTACACTAGGAGCACTGTCCTAGAAAGAGAACTCTCACAGCTGCATTTCAGCTCAAGTGTCACCTGCTCCCTGAGTCTCCCTCCCATGACCATCCTGGGTAACACAGTCCCTTCTCTTTCACGTGACCCTGTTTTATTTATTTATTTGGCCGCATTGTGGCATGTGGGATCTTAGTTCCCCGGCCAGGGATTGAATCCGTGCGCCCTGCAATGGAAGTGCAGTCTTAACCACTGGACTGCCAGGGAATTCCTGACCCTGTTTCATTTTCTTCAAAGCATTTCCAAGTACAGGTATACCTTGGAGATACTGTGCTTCGGTTCTAGACCACCACAATAAAGCGAGTTGCACAAATTTTTCAGTTTCCCGGTGCATATAAAAGTTATGTTTACACTACACTGTAGTCTATTAAGCGTGCAGTAGCATTATGTCTAAAAAAAAGTACATACCTTAATTTAAAAAAACACTTTATTGCTAAAAATTGCTAACCATCATCTGAGCCTTCAGCGAGTCACAGTAGTAACATCAAAGATCACTGATCATAGATCCTAACAAATATAATAATAATGAAGTTTGAAATACTTTGAGAATTACCACAATGTGACAGTGACATGCAGTGAGCAAATGATGTTGGAAAAATGGCACCAAGACTTGATTGACTCAGGGTGGCCATAAACTTTCAATTTGTAAAAAACACAGTATCGGTGAAGTGCAATAAAACAAGGTCTGCCTGTATCTGCAAGTTCACGTTTGAGGTTTACCTTCCACTCCAGTACATAGGATCACTTAACCAGTATTTACCAAGCACTTCCTTGTGCCCGGCGCTGTTCCTGGTGTCTGGAGGCAGTGTGACAAAGGGCCCTGACTTCCTGGGCAAGGTTTTGGGGGTGGGGAAAGGACAGATGATTTGCGAACACAGAGCAGGGCAGTGACACAGGCCAGGACAGAAACAGCCAGGCAAGGGGTGCCTCTGTGACTTGCAGGGCAGGACAGCCTCTGTCCACTGGTCCAGCACAGAGCCCAGGACCTGGTCGGGACCTGCGAATGGCAGGCTCACTTGTTTTGGCAGGTGACACGAGCCCAGCACTGTTGCAAGCTGTTTGTGGCATTTATTCATTTAATATTCATTGAGGAACCCATGAAGTGGGTACTATTACCATTTCTGCTCTCCTGATGAGGATACGGAGGCCCAGAAAGGTTCGACCCCCCCACCCTGGCCTCCAGTCACTCAGTATTAGCTGGCCTGAAGGCCCATTGCTGCCCACTGGGCCACATGCCCAGATGTTGGTGTTTTATGGTAGAAATCAACACGTGGTTCTTGGCTGACGGTGACCTGCAAAGCCCAGGTGATCTAATTATACAAATAAGCATTTTCCCCAAGTAAATCAATCATGCACATTCTTTCCTTTCTTTTCTTTTCTTTTTTCTTCTGGCTGCACCGTGCTGCTTGTGGGATCTTAGTTCCCCAACCAGGGATCGATCGAACCCTCACCCTTGACAGTGAAAGCGTTGAGTCCTAACCACTAGACTGCCAGGGAATTCCCGTATTCTTACTTCTCAGTGCAGACCGGCAACACCTGTGAATACCCTGTGCTTCCTCAGCTGGTTGCTCAGGTGTTCACACCACACCCTCCAGGGGCTGCCCAGTAGCGCCAGGCCTGCCTGCACCTCATCAGGGGTCCCTGAGAACAGGTCATTCCTGAGAAACAGCTCTGATTCCAACCATTTTACAGCCGAGGACACAGGTGCCGAGGGCTGTGCCTGGCTGGGGAGGAACTTGGACCTGGGACGCCCCCCTCCCTGGGCCTAGCCCCGAAGCTCTCCCTCCTGCTCCACACTCCCCCTGCCTGACCCTGCCCTCCCCGAACTTTCCCCCCAGCTTCCAACCCCAGTTCCCACCTTGGGGCACAAGAAGGGTCAGGAGCCAGGGCTATGGACTATACCCTTGCCCCTGCCAAGGCCCCACCAAGCCACAGCAGAGCCTGGCATTGGGCAAACAAATCTTTATTCCTGAGACTAAAAACATGCATGCTCCTCCAACTTGGCCAGTGCCTTATCCCAGGCCTAGAGCACTGAACTTGGAGTCCCAGAACCTCCATCCCTGAGTTATGTGCGTGCGTACGGAGGGGACTCCTGGGTGACATCTGGAGGCAGCCCAGGGGTAGGGGGTCCTCACGGGTAACCAGTCGCAACCTCCAGAGGTGGGCAGTCTCAGGCAGGGTGGCAGCACGGTCAGAGTTTGGTAACCTGGGCAGGGAGAGGAGGAGAGGCTCCTGTCAGTTTCTGAAGGACACGTACTACCCCCTCCCCCAGGAGCAGCTTCCTCTAAAGGCAGGAGGGGAAGGCAGTGGATCTACTGGGGGCAGAGCTAATCAGAGCCATCCAGGAAGGGTGGACTTCCTGGAAATGGGGTCAGGATGGGACAAGCAGTAGATAAACAAACAGAGCTCAGCAACAGAGGTCAGCTCACCAAAACAGGGTTGACGGGGCTGGACCTTTGGTGTTGGAGTGCAAAGATGACAGCATCGTGGACAGAGGCAAAGAGATGCTGCTTGGTGATAGATGCATCGAAGAAGTGCCCCGCCTCAAGCTGCGTGACCACGGGAGCTGTAGACAAGGAGTTGGTCTCCCCTGACCCGCAGAACCCCCAGGAACACCCAGGCACTGGCGGAATGTCACCCTGACCACCACCCCTGAGGCTTATGGCTAAACCCCAACTCTTGACCCTTGACCCCTCCCTCCCAGGACACCTCTGACCTCCAGTTTCAGAGAAAGACTTTTTCCTTGTGCTGCCTGGCAGATTCCTTGGACAGAATCCCCACCCCCTCCCCGGACTGCTCTTGCTGTGTCCACCCCACGCACAGTGGCAGGCGGCCATGTACACCTCCACCTCGATCTCCCGGAAGTCACGGAAAATCTGCAGCAGAAAAGGGGGCCAGACTCAGAGGGAGGCTCAGGGGCTCCGAAGGGGCACTTGGGCAGGCTGGGGGGGAAGGGAGTTCAGAGGGGGAGCTCAGAGGGTTGGGGGTTAGGCTCAGAGGGCTCTTGGAGCTAGTTATGGGGTCAGGGCTGAAGGGCCTTGTCCTCCCCCAAGGCCCTTCTTAGGGGTGCCCCCAGCCCCTTACATTCTTCAAGCTCTTGAGACACACAGTGTCCACGAAGGAAAGGGAACTCAGGTCCAGGATGAGGCTGTGGAAATCTGGCTGAGGCAGGCCCAGGGTCTTCAGTGAGGACATGTCTGGGGCCTTGGCATCTTCTTGACCCCTGGCTGCTGTATCCTCTAGCTCAGTCCCTGCGCTCACCTGCTGGGAAACCAGACACACTGCAAGGGCCGCCCACGGTGGGTGAAGGCAGGGAACATACACAGACGTGCAGAGACACACAGGATCAGACGTGTAAACGGCCACGTATATGGGGCATGCAGTGGACACATGAGGATATGGAGACAGGGAGCCTGTATGTAAAGACAGGAGGGACACATGGGGACACACAGGGGAGGGTGCCCAGACTCCGGGAGCACACACAGACATGCATCTACTGCTCTGTTACTTCCTGGGCCCATACTTAAATAGGGACACTTAAGAAGGAAGGGCATCAGAGACCACACCCCATCCTCAGTCAGCCAGAGTGACTGACTGAGGATGGGGACAAACCAAAAGAGACACACGGACACACGCGCACACACAGATATCCTGGCACCCTGCCTGAGTCTTTTTTGTGGGGAGGGGGGCGCCGCACGGCATGTGAAACTTCCCTGACCAGGGATGGAACCCATGGCCCCTGCACTGGGAGCGTAGAGTCTTAACCACTGGCCTGCCAGGGAAGTCCTGCCTGAGACTCTAATTGAGATTCATGTCCCCTTTGATCCCAGATTTTTCCCACATGCCCAATCCCTTCCCTCTGCCCATGAATACAGACTGCAGGGTCTTGTAGAATTCACAAATTCAAGGTCTTTGGCTAGGCCTCAGATTACAGACCAGAGAGCCACAAGCAGAATTCTATGGCATATCACTAGAGATCTCCCTGTAGAGCACCTGATCCATCACTCCACTCCACACAGGGGCACTCTCATCCCTGCAGCTCATGGTTGGCCCCTCTCCCACCTCCAGCCTCACCTTGGCCTTGGAGCCCTCCACATCGTTGCTCTCAATGTCTGTGACACTGGTGTTGACATTGATGGAAATGGAAGTGCCCTTGGAGGCGGCAGCCTAGGCCAGGAAAGAGGTGTCCCAGCTGTCATATGACAACCAGGTCACGCAGGTCTGGTGTCGTCCCCTGGCTTTGGGCAGGCAGGTGGACTAGGAGCTGAAGCTTGGGACCCAGGGCAGCCAGGCTGAAGGCTGTGGGGTTCTGACCTACTTTGGAAAGAGGACTGTGATGGTTAACGCCACCATTGGCTTAGGAGGCAGGAGAAAAACAAGACTGCCCGCAGAATCCTGACCTGCAGGGTCACTGGGGGCATCAGGGAGAGAGGAGGAGGGATGAAGAATGAGGGTGAGAAGCCAGGAGGCTGGGAGAAAGGCCGGGTGGGGTCAGAAGGGCCCCTGCCTGTTTCGGGAGCTTATTCTCTTTCTGAAGTCGCTTCAGCTTTAGCTCCTGCTTCCTGAGCAGTTTCTTCTTCTGGGAGATGAGATGGTCCACGTTCACACCGCACTAGAGCAAAGGGCAGGGCAGGGGATGTGGACACTGGGGAGGTGAGAGACCCTCTGCCCCTCCCCCTGTGGACCCCAGGCCTCACCCTCTGCTTCAGCGTGTCACTGTAGAGCTCAGCGTTGGCAAAGTACATGGTGGCCGAGGAGCGGAAGACCTTCACGCCCGGGACCTCCCTGGCCTGGGGATAGGTCAGGTTGGGGGTGGCTGAGCCCTCGTCTCTCCTAGCTGCATCTTGCTCTCTTTCTTTCCTCCCCTGTGTACCCCGGTACCTGCCATCATCAACCCTCTGCTTCCCAGCCAACAGAGGCCCGGCCTGTAGGCCATGCCCTCCCAGGAGCTGGTGGGGTCATCCTGACCCCTCAGCTGGGCCTGTCAGAGCTGCTGCTTCTTCCTCCAGGGCATCCTGAACCTCTCCCACCCCATCTCCCCTGTCCTTCTGCCAATACCCAGGCCAGGTTTCAATGGCTCTTAGCTTCCCCTTGGGTCTCCAACCCCAGCACTGGGGTCTGTTTTCTGTATGTGGACAGAGAGACCGTCCTCAACTGCCAGCCCAGCCAAGCCTTCCCCGGCTCCCACCCCGCTCAGGACACTCCAGGTCTCTGCTCGGCCTTTGGGCCTGAACAATGTCCCTGCGCCACCCCCCACCTCCCCTTCCATCCAGCTGAGCTTCTCCACTCATGTCCTTCCCTCACTCTGCCTCATCATACTATGCTCAGCCTTCAAGGCTCCATCAGGGAAAATGAGCTCGTTTTATTCCAGAGCCCCCACTTTTGTTCCCAGGGCTTGACGTGAGACTTCTCAGGAGGTAAAGGACGGAGATTCAGTAACCCCACTGATCAGGTCAGCAAACAGCCTCCCCTACATCCTCGTGCCCCAGATCCTGCCCCTCTACATTCCTGACCCAGGGCTACTCTGCGGGATGGGGCTTGTACTGCTGCCTCTAAGACAGACTCCTCCCCCAGGCCCTAAGGCCCATACTCTGAGTATGGGGGTCAGAGACCCAAATTCCTCCCTTGAAATTCCAAGGACCAAAGCACCCTTAGCGCTCCACCCCCGTGTCCTTGCCCAGTACGCAAGGACCTGATAAGGGATGGCCCTGTCTGCCTCTGTCCTACCCCATCCACGCCATCCTCTGGCTTAGCCCCTGCCACTCACTTCTGAGTACTCTGCCACATCTCTGTAAATATCTGTGTCTGGCACCTGCCCCAGGACAGCGTAGTGGGGCCTGTGAAAGAGAGAGTGTGAGAAGAGGGGGGCATTAAGAGAGGGGGCAATAAGGGGGTTCTAAGGAGCCTTGGGTCACCCCCCAAGATGTGGGAAAGCTGGGGGAAACCAATGTGGACCTCACTCTCTCACCAGCTGGAATGAGGGGGGAACCAGAGGGGTGACTCACAGCTGTGTGCGGACCACCACGAGCAGCAGGGAGAAGACTACCGCAACTGCCAGGCCAAGGTCCAGGTTCAGCAGGATGGTGGCCACAAAGGTCACCAGCCAGATAAGCTAAAAACAGAAGGGTAGTAGTCAACAGGGTCTAGAAGGGTCACTGGGGCTGAAGGCCCTGACCCCACCCCTGGGCTCCCAGGCCTCTCACCAGATCCACTCGATTTGCCTTCCAGAGGGAGCATATGTCGGTGAACTGCATCAACATGCCCTTCAGGTTCACAATGATGACAGCAGCCAGGACTGCCTGGGGGAGGGGGAGGGTCACCAGGAGCGACTGAGAGGTGCAGGATGCTGACAGCCCTGACCACCTGGCATGAGCCAGACTGTCCTCAAGTACCTGGATATGACCCCGAGGGACACTAACCACCTCCTGCCCCCGAACCTAACAACTTGGGTCTGACTCTCAAAGGTTCTTACCCCTGACTGTCGACTCCAAATCTCAACCAGAGATCTCAAGCTTGAAAAACAGGGCATGACCCTGTATCCCTCCCCCTCACCCAGGCCCTGACTGACTGATCTGAGTCCCTGGCCTGGCCAAGGCCCTCAAGCCTGGCTGGGTACAGGATGGCAGCTCACCTTGGGCAGGTCTTGGAAGAGTTCTCCAAGTTTGACGATGATAATGAGGATGAAAAGGGAGGAGATGGCTCCAGCCACCTGTACAGTGGGAGTGAGCGGGCAGATGAGTGGGCTGGAGTGTAGGGGAGAAGAAGGCGAGAGCAGGGGGGAAGGGGGAGTAGGGGGGAGGGGGGAAAGCAGGGTGTAGGACCACCCAGGCAAAGCAGCGTGTGTGTAGATGCACACCTGCAGCCCACACATGCAGCCCACCTGTGTGTTGCCCCCGGTGCTCTCCTGTACCAGGCTCCGAGACATAGAGCAGCTCACAGGGAAGCACTGAAAGATGCCCCCGATGAGGTTACTGAGGCCAAGTGCCACCAGCTCCTGAGGGGGGTAGTGCAGGTGTCAGGACACATCACTAGCAGTGCGTGGTCACTGTGTCCAGGCCTATGCATCCCCAACCTCCATCCGCACTCAGTAGCCCCCAAAGACTTGGCCACTGTCCCGTGTGTCCTGCTCTCCCACCCTCAGTCCCCCATGTGGCCCCAGCACATCTGTTTGCTGTTTCCCTGTCTCCCACCTGATACTCCATCCCCCCAAGCCCTGGGGTCTCTGTACACCTGCCCGCTCCGTGTCCCACATCCCATTCCCCAGACCTGGTTGCTGTCCACCCGGTAGCCATGCCTCAGGGCGAAGATCTTCCCCAGCGAGATGGCAATGGCGAAACCAACAACAGCGATGGCGAAGGCATTTCCCACAAGCCTTGCGAACAGCTGGGGGCTGGGGGCCACTGGGGGCACCAGCCTGTGAGGGGCATCTGTGAGGCCAAAGGAATGTTGTGGCCCTGGCCACCCAACCCTCCCTGACCTGACAGGGGCCGGAGCTCACCCTGCAGGGATTTTGCCCACGACATCCACCCCAAATCTGTGCTGCAGTCCCACGCCGTAGGAGATGCCTGTGGCCCCGATGAGCTGCAGGGAGAGGACAGAGTCAGGGGAGGTAGGTGCTGGCACCACCATTAAGGGGGATGGAGAAATCACTTTGGGCGTAAAGAGAGAGGCCTGAAGCGAAACCTTCAGAGGGGTGGGCAGAAGTCAGCGATAGGGTAAAAGATGGACACCACCATTTTGGGGAAAGGGAGATGCTGTCAGGGGCTGTCAGCTGTGGTCCCCCCAGTCCTCAGTGCCCACACCAACTAGTCTTTAACTATCTGGGGGACGCCCACACGGCAGGGACTCCTCACTTGCCCTTCCCCCTGCCCCCCTCCCCCCCACCAGAATTCAAACCGTGAGCAGCTCCCCGGGGAGCGGCATGGGCAGTTGTCGCCGCAGCTTGTCATTGAACAGCTTCACCAGCACGAGAACCACCCCTGCCACAACTGCGGTGACCATGGTGCCGACCACAGTCTGGGGCAGCTTCCAGCAGACCTCCAGTACTGTCTGAGGGGAGGGGGGGTCACAGCCAGCACTCAAGGTCCTGGGCCCACCCACCCTTCCCTCCTCCCACCCTCACTCACATAGATGAGGGACAGTGGCCCAGAGCGGCTGCTCAGATGGAGGCCAAACACATACTTGAGCTGCGAGACGAAGACCTGCACAGACGCGGCTGTGGTATAGGCTCGGACCAGAGGCTCTGACAGATAGGTGACCACGAAGCCGAAATGGACCAGGCCCAGCCCCACCTGTGGGGTGCACAGGGCAGTCAGGGGAGGAGAGGGTCCTAGGGGTGGCCGGAGCAGAGCCCAGGGCAGGTGGGAGCAGAGGGGGATGAGTGATGATGATGAGGAAGATGGTGATGGCCAGACACTCAGGGGACCTGGCAAATGGGGTGAGGGGTGGGTCTGACAGTCAGGGGCCTGTACTCCTGACTGCTCCGCACCTGGAAGAGGCCAACAAGGACACTGAGTGTGGAGGCCACCTGCACCCGAGCAGCATCTCTGGCCGCCACATCAACAGTGGAGTTCGAGGCCTGCAGGAAGGCTTCATCTGGAGCCAGTGATTCTGTCACACTGCCCACCATCACGGACATGACAGCAAAGGTGCCTGCAGGGGCAGATCAGGGTGGTCTGAAGGGGAGGGGGCACTGCCCTGCCCTGGAGTCCTGGTCTTAAGGGAGAGGCCAGGAGACACCTAGTTCTAGACCAATATCCTTAGACTTGCTGTGCAAATAGAGGCAGCGCTGGCAGTCAGGTATGAACTCTAAGTTCAAAGTCTCTTGAGCGTGGCTAGAAATGTTGGCCCTGCATCATCTACCTTGTCCCACCTGTATCCACTGGCTCAGGACCACTCCCCCTGTGAAAAGTGGAATGGGGAAGGGGGCATGGCCTGTCTCAGGCTCTCAGGTCTGTGCCAAGTCTGGGCCCCTTGAGATGCTTCACCCACCCATATCCTCCTGGGTCAGGGCCTCTAGGTAACCTGAATCTGTCTCCACGGTCAGAGGCCCAGTCCTGCTTGGAATGACCCTTGGGCCAGTCTCCCACTGGCCCGGCATTGATGCCTCCCTCCCTGTTCCCTGCGTTTCCTTGCCCTGCTCAGCCCTCCCTCACCCTGTCCTCCGTGGGGAATGTGGGCATCCTCCTGGCTCCACTCACCCACGGAGATGTGCCGGGAAGTGCCGAACAGGAAATAGATAAAGACAGGATAGAAGGAGCTGTAGAGGCCAAACACGGGGGGCAGTCCAGCCAGGAGGGCATAGGCCAGGCCTGGAGGTGGAATGGTAGCAATGTAGACTTGGAGGCCAGGGTCTTGAAAGGATGAGGAAATCCCAGCCCTGGGTCATGGGCCATAGTTCCAGGGGCAGGGATCTTGTTTCTGGCTTTTGGCGGAGGGGTGGGGGGAGGCGGGGGCAGGCAGTGGTTCACAGATTACAGGCCAGGGCCTTGAAGGGTCGGGGTCATCATCCAAGGGTTGAGGGTACAGTCTCCAGGTCAAGGGTGGCTCACCCTGTGGTAGCTGCATAATGGCCACACTCAGGCCAGACAACAAGTCACCCAGAAGCCAGTCACGCACAGGATACTGGGGTAGCCAGGCCAAAACTGGGAAGTACTGGAGCAGAAGGGCTCGGGCCCGAGCATGGGAGCACCTGGGGACACAAGGGTAGGTATCACAGACAGGGGCTACCTGAGTCCTGCCAGTGCCCCCAGTCCCCCCGACCTCAGCCTTACCGAAACCAGGTTCGCCATTGGAGGGTCCCAGTTGCTGAGCTCCGGCTCCCCAGCTCCTCCAGCTGTTCTTGGTTCAGCAGTGGCCGCTCCACATGGTAATCTCGCCTCCTCAGCTCCATTGCCTGCGTTGTGGACAGCAGTGCCTGTGTGTCCCGCTGTCTGGGTGGTGAGGCCAGAGACACAGTGAGGGCACTCCTGGCCCAACCTCCCCTAGACCTCCACCTGGGACCACAGAGTCACCCAACTGACTTTTCTAGGTCCCAAGGTCTAGGTAGGTCCAACCCTCCAGCTGGCTCCTGCAGGCCCTATGCCCAGGCCCAGGCAGGGGCAGTACCTGAACTTTGGCTGGTGGAAGACTCTTGCTGGGCCAAAGTCTCCCACAAAGAGGCAGCAGGATGAACACAAGCCACACTTCAGTCCAGCCCTGAGTGTTCACCAATCTAGGTTCCAGGCTGACTGTCCCTCCCAGCCCCCTCCCCCCAGCCCCAACTCTTCTCCAGCCAATCCCAGTCCAGTCCGAGTCCTTATCCAGCTGCCCCACGAGCCCAGCGCATGCTGTCTGAGAGCACACGCAAGGAAGGAATCCAGCAAATCAGGCAAGTCTCTCTTCACATGAGAAGGCTCTATGAGAAGGAAAGTGTTGGGGCTAAGATTGCCCCCGGGCCTCCAGCCACAGGGTCCAGGTTGTAGACCTGGACAAGCTCAGGCCTAATCTGGGAAAGCCAGGGGATGGCTCTCACCGGGAGGGAGAGTTTTCCCCCTGCAAAGAGAAGCCCCCAATTCAAGGGGGGTCAATCTCACCTGGGAATAGATCTCCGGGAGGATCTCGCCTAAGGAGAAGCTCTCACCTGACAGGAAAGTTTTCACCAGCTAGGTAAGTTCTGTCCTGGGGAGAAACTCTGATCTGCCCAGTGGCTACCACCTGATTAAGGGAAAAGATCTCACTTGGGAATAGGAGATCTGGAGGGGAAGGGGGGAAGCTGTCCCAAAAATAGTTCTCACTTGGGCATAGGAGCTCTTGGAGGGGGAGCGCTTACCTGGGGGAAAGCTTTCACTAGCAGGGAAAGTTTTCACCTGCCAAGAAGGTTCTCTTCTCGAGAGTATTCTCACCTAAGGGAAGCTCTGACCTGGGGGAGGCTCCCACCCGTAATGGGAGAAAACTCTCACCTGGGAATGGATCGCAGAGGGGGGAATCTTACCTGGAGGGAAGCTCTCCCCTGCCGGGAAAGGCTTCACCTGTCAGGAAAGTTCTGATCTGTGAGAAGCTCTGACCTACGGTGAGGTTCCCACCCGAGGGGCAGGAGCTCACCTGGAAAGGGCCCCTAACCTGGATGTCCCCGTTGGAGGATGGAGTGGAGTGGGTGCAAGGACGATCCTCAGAGACTCTTGGCATTGCCAGCTCACAGAGATCTTTGAGCCCCGTGGCCCCTCCTCTGTGAGTCACTCGAGGTCTTTAAGGGCTCCCACTCCCGCCACCCCTCCCCCTCCCCCCCCGTGCTTGGAGGGAGGGGCTTAGATCCTTGACCCCTCCCTCTAGTAGGGCCTGCGGCCAGAAGGGCCGGAGCGCACTTTCCCGCACCAGTTGCATCCCTGGGTGGACCCAGGCCCTGGCTATGGACACTCTAGCAGCCACGTCCCGGGCCCCAACGCGCCGCACCGGCGCACCTCCTGGGCCGGGGCTCCTCTGCACACAGCCGCCGGGAGGCGGCCCCCGGCTAGCCCTCGGACGGCGCTCGAGCGGCTTTCCGCACAGCCCGCAGGGGCTGGAGTCGCGCCGGCTCCCGCCCCATCCCTCGCTACGGTTGGGCAGCCGCCTGCAGAAAATCGACAAAGCGGTAAACCGAGGCGCGGCAGGCGGGAAACGCCTGCTCGGGACTCGGCGGTACCCCTTCCGAGCTAACCCAAGCCGGTCGCCTGCTCGGGGGCCAAGGGGTGGCACGCGCCTCGCGGACTCGAACACTGGGAACCGGGGCCGCGCCCTGCACTCACCCCGGTGCTTCCCACAGCCCCATGGCGGGTGGGCAAACAGAGAGGCGATAGTCCTCACAGCTGGAGCGAGAGGCCGCGGCGGCCCGAAAGGCGGGGCCGGGACGGGGGCGAGGCCTGAGGCGCGCTCCCAGGGGCCAATCCCCGGGCAGGACGGGGAAGGCTTGGGCCAGTCAGCGTGCCGGGGCGGAGCCTAAGGGGCGGTCTCCCGGCGCTGAGAACCCTGAGGAGGGAGATTTAACCCCTTCCTCCCCCTGCGGCTTGGCTTGTGCTCCCCCTCGTGGCCCGCCTAGCTCTCCTGCCTGAGCCGGTTGTTATCGCAGAAGTGGGACTAAGGACCCGAGCTGGCCTGGCCGTAGCCACGGCCCCAGGTCCCTGAGTAGGGTGGGGCCGATACCACCAGGTCCCGGCTTCTTGCGGAGGGTCCCCGCGGGACGCGGAGCAGGATGTCTAGGGTTGTGGCTGGTGACCAGAGCCTTATCTCTCTGTGGGGTATCCGGGTCCATGGGGCCTCTCAAGCCTCCAATTGAGGGCGCCACCCTCACTCAGGCTTTCCCCCTGAGACCTGGCATGTCTCTGAGACCGAAGGGGCTCAAAGGCCTCCCTTCAACGCTAGGCACGCAGACCTTAAAGGCTGCGAGGTTCCCCTCCCCCGCACATAACACTGGCCCGGCAACAGGCCCGTTCTGCCTGAGTTCTTGAGGAAGCAGCTCCAAGTCTGAGAGGCTGGCGGGGGGTCAGTGCTGTCAACCGGCTGAGGGCAGTTCCTAGGGTCGGTTTGAAGGCCCTGGCAAATGCCAGGTCAGGGCTGCAGGCCTTGCGGACTGAGGAAGCCATCATGTTGCTGCCTTGACCAGACCTTACTCTCAGCACCTGTTCTCATACTTCAGGCCCAACCTCAAGGCGAAGGGACAGAATTCAGGATGAAAGAGATAGAAACCTGGTCCAAATCTCCAATGAAATGAGCTAAAAATAGCCGAATATTCTTGGGGAGGGGGGAAGGGGCAGTGCTCAGATTTCTCCCAAAGGTCAGCCCAGCCTGAATCATTCATAGCCACCCTCCTACCCCCCACCCCCAAACAGAATGAGGCAATAACCATTTTCTATAGAAGTTTATTCCCAAAACAGAGCGCGGCTTCACGGAACAATTTACACAGACAGGAAAAGGAGCCACTGGGCTGGAGTAGGGGGACGACCCCCAGAGAGGGGCATCTACAGAACCTAGGACATAGCAAGGACAGCCCCCTCTCCCCACAGCAGGCCCCTCAACCCTTCAAGGGCTGGGGTCTCTCTGGGTAAGGAGAGCTGGGGTCCTGGCTGGCGGGATTTGGCACCAGTCAGTAAAGTAGAACTTTTAATCTCCTTGGAAACTGCCCCCCAAGAGTATGCATGAAGGAGGTGGGTGTCTGCAGGGACCCTCCACAACCCTGCATGGCCACTGTTCCTAGTGGGAAGAGGATGCCTACTCTCCAGGCCTTCTAGGCCTGCTGCTCAGCAGGAGACTCAGGGCTGACCTTTGGCCTGGGGCTAGGGCTAGGGGTTAGAAACCCCTCAAGATGGCCAGGCTCAGGGTCCTCACAAGTGGGTCCTCCAAGCCCCTCTCCCACTTTCTCTACCTTCACTTGTAAACGAAGGGAAAAAAACATTCTCAACTGTAAACAAAGTGTAAAAGTTCAAAGTTTTAAATTGTAAACAAAGTTGAATGTTTTAAGTCTTGACCTGTAAACAAAGTAACAAAATTTAAAAGTCCCCAGTTCTGGACATCAGACAAAGTAATAATAGTGAGTTTGTGAACAGGGTCCTAACAGTCATTTTTCCTTTTACAAGGGAATAAAGGAGGGATGGAAGAGTCACTTCCTGCAGCCCGGGTGCCTAGGGCCAGGGAGGCTCCTGTAAACATGGGAGGCAGTGGCACCTACATTCTGAGTCTTTAATTCCCTTGTTTTTGCTCCCCTTGCTCCCCCTCCTACCCCACCCTTCAGAATAAATTCTAGCAGGGGGCAGTGTCAGGGAATTAAATGGCACCACACACAACGTTTGTTCACAGCAGGGGCAGGGGCTGTGACCCCTCCATCCACCCTCTGCAGGAATGTCTGAATAGAGGCCTGAGCCCCTCCCCACGGGAGAAAGGGAAGCCTTGATCTGTAAACATGACATCTGCTGCTCCACCAGCGATCCACAGCATCAGTCCTGGGTCATAAGGCAGTAAGTGGCAGGGACTCCACATAATAAACACACACATCCACGGGGAGGGGCGGCATGAGCGAGCCCCTGTGAGGAGGTCAGAGGACCCCTGTTTCCAAGACCAACCCCCAGTCCCAAAAGTTTGGCCAGTGGGACATCCAAGAAAAAGCAAAGACTAATTCTGCACTTTGGGCCCTGACAATATTCAGATCAACTGGGGAATGGGGTGGGGGGAGCATTTACCCCTCCTGTCTGAATCCACTCTAGTAAGATGAAAGAACAATTAAATTGCCAGGGACCCAAATGGGGCGAAACTCTGCACCTCTGCACCTCTGTCCCCCTCCCCCTCCCAGCCCAGCCTCAGAACCCCGGGAGACAGAAAAGCTGAAAAATAACATAAGCATATCTCTCTGGTTACAAAGGTACAAAACGTATAAAAGTCCTCCCTACAGCTCCCTCATTCCGTGCACCTGTTACACACTTGCTCACATGCTCACAGACGGGCATGGACAGTCAGCACTGCAGCAACAGAGAGAGCTGGGGGGCGGGGGTATAGGAGGGTGCCATGGGGTCAGCCCCCAACTCCTGGAGTCTCTTCTGTTAGCCCAAATCCTCCACCGCCCTCGGCTGGTCCTCATCTGCACGTCTGCCCCTCAGGAGTGACCCTCACTTCTGGGAACTCTGCAGAGATGAATGTGGAGATCGAAGGTGGTTGCTGAGAGTCAGGTGCCTCTGGACTCCCCCACCAAACCAGACCTGGGCCACCTCCCCCATCACCTTCGCCTCTCAGTCCCTAGCGTGCTTATGCCCATTCTGGGGTTCTCAGAGCCCTTCACCCATTGTGGACCCCCAGACTCACCAGCAAGGCCCCTTGGCTGGCCACCAATGTCTTTTCTCTAAGCACTTAGTGAGCACCTACTATGTAAAGACTCTGTTAAGCACCTAACAGATTTTGTCTCAAAAATCTCCACACCTCAAAGAGTTTGCTACCACAGACATACTTTGCAGATGAGGAAACTGAAGCTCAGAGAGGTCAAGTGTGAGTCCAGAGCCTGAACCCCTGCTCAGTTACCCCAGCCCTCCCCCAACAGTCGGACCCTAAGGCTGGGCTGCAGGAGGATCCAGGTGGTGCTCACAGCTCCCTCTCATCCCCACTTCAGCATCCTTCCAGAGCCCTGGGCACCAGGACCCCAAATCTGCCCCTCTCTCCTTCCTGTCTTCTCCCCCATCACTGCTCAGGTTTTTTGTTGGTCTCCTGCCCCAAACCCAGGGTCTCCTTCCCTCCACCTACAGAAAGTCTTCTCTCACCCTACAGACCTCCACAGAGCCTGACCTAGCTGTTCCTCCTTCTTAAAACTCAACTCTGGGGGCTTCCCTGGTGGCGCAGTGGTTGGGAGTCTGCCTGCCGATGCAGGGGACGCAGGTTCGTGCCCTGGTCCGGGAAGATCCCACATGCCGTGGAGCGGCTGGGCCCATGAGCCATGGCCGCTGAGCCTGCGCGTCCGGAGCCTGTGCTCCGCAACAGGAGAGGCCACAACAGTGAGAGGCCCCGTACCGCAAAAAAAAAAACAAACAAAAAAAACTCAACTCTGCTTTTGGCGTCCAAGACCCGGTAATTCCTGGTTCCTCCCCACTCCGTCTCTGACTCCTGTACCCAGCTGCTTCCCAGGTATGTCTGCCATCCCCTACTCTGAGATGCACCGGGTCCCAACTCAGTTCCTGTGTGTCCTACCCCACAGAGCCCATAGGCAGAAGGAACTTAACATTGACTGAAGGCGTAGGTGAATGAATGATTTCCTCTCAAAGTAAGTTCTTCAGCCTGGCATGTAAGGCACCTACATCCTGGCACTACTTCTGGCCCCTCCTTATCCCATACTACACCCTAAGCAAAGCCTCCTCGCCTCCCTGCCCCTTCCACATACCAGGCTACCTCCCGCTTCTAGGCCTTGGCTCCTGCCTTCCCCCCTCCACTAGCTCAAGCCCTTTGGAAGGCACCTCACTCTCCACCTTAGTCCAGGAGGTACAGGCCCCAGTCATACAGCCAGCAAGTTCTTGCTAATCACCCCATTCACTGCCAGATTTCTGCCCTCAGGCTGTGGCGCCCTGGCTGCGCAGCGCCTAGGGTAGCCCATGCTCTCTGCCAAACCCCACCCCATTCTGTGGCAGAATACAGGGCAGGGTGCGTGGGAGGTTGCCCTAAACTGATGGGGGTCTGAGCAGGTGGCCGGACCCTGCTTACTCTGAGTCGGGTGACAGCTCCGAGATGCTGTGGGATGTGGCAGAGCATGGCGTGGAGGGCCCAAGCGCAGAGGCTGTGGCAGAAGGTGTGGCAGTGGTGTGAGGGCCCGAGGGTGTGCTTGAGGACTGCACGGCAGAGGAGAGGGCTGAGGAGTTGAAGGAGGCGAGGATGGAGGAGAGAATGTCCAGCTGTTCTGTGGAGGGGCCGTGGCTAGGGCCACTGGCTGGGTCTCCCCTAACTCTGAGCAGCTGCGGGGGTGGCCCAAGGCCTTCTCGCGAGGGGTGCCGGCTAGGCACGTGGTCCAGCCGCTCCCCTGAGTTCGAGCTCTTGGACAGAGAGTCCAGGGGCCGGGACGGCAAGAGGGGGTCCCTTGAGAGTTGCCGCTGGGGAGACAGGGGCAGAGGTGGGGGCTGTGGGTCAAGGTCCCGGGCACCATGGGGCGGGGGCAATGTGCTCAACCACTCGCAGGGCGCCCCTAGATCCAGCGCATCCCGTGACCCAAAGCGGCCAGCCATGGCACCAGGGTAGTCCCTGGGTGGCTGCCTCCGTGGTAGGGTGCT
Source organism: Pseudorca crassidens (assembly GCF_039906515.1). NCBI lineage: Eukaryota > Metazoa > Chordata > Mammalia > Artiodactyla > Delphinidae > Pseudorca > Pseudorca crassidens. The sequence continues at coordinate 68,117,376 of NC_090305.1, forward strand.
GCCCCGATCCCTGGGCTCCAGACGGCCTGGCACAGCATCCAGGCGTTCCTGGGAACCTGGCCGACTCAGGGGACGCAAAACAGGGGCAGGGGCCTCCTCCAGTCGTTCACGGCTCAGCTGCCGCCTGAGGAGCAAGTCCAGTTGTTCTCGGGAGGAGTAGCGGCTGGCTGGCTGCGAAAGGCTGCCAGTGCCCCCTCCGGCATAGATGCGACCATAGGAGGCAGCTGGCACAGCACGGTGGCCCAAGGTGGCTGCACGGCACCAGGACAATTCAGGGGCGCCCCGGGTCTGTGGCACCAGCGGGTACTGCAATCGGTTCTTCAGGATGCCTGTGGGAGGAACAAACGGGGGACAGTGTGTGTATGGGGGCCAGGAACTTCCTAGGTCTAGGGATGCAGCAGCCTCTGGAATCCCTGTGACACAGGGTTGGGGGCAGAAACCCTTTGGGGAGCGGGTACAGAGGCCGTTCCTGGGAATCCCAGAGAGGCTGCAGGATAGGGGTAAGAGTGAGGCAGTAATCCCCGGGGTCAGGACAGAGGCAGTCCCCGTGGTGCAGGGGTAGGGGCAAACCTCTCCCCAAGGTCAGAGGAGGGGCAGCCCACAGGTCTGGTAATGCAGGCCAGGGTCAAAGAGGCAGGAATCCCCAGGGTTGGGGCAAGAGCAGTCCCTGGGGTCCCTGTGATGCAGGGGTGAAGGGAGAAACCCCTTGAGTTGGGACAGGGACAACCCCTTGGGGCCCCTGTAAAGCAGGATAAGGTGGCAGAAACCTTCCAGGTTAGAGCAAAAGTTCTGAGATCTGGGGCAGAGCAGCCCCTATGGTCCCTGCAAAGCAGACTGGGGTTGGGGGAGGGGGAGGAATCCCCCAGGTCGAGGCAGGAGTGGCCTCTGGGGTCTCTGTGGTGCAGGCCAGGGTATGCAGGGCAGTCAATTCCCAGGTCAGGATGAGGCAGTCCCCTGGGACTGTGAAGCAGCTCAGAGGAACAGAAACGCCCATATCAGAGCGAGAGAAGCTCTCAGGATCCCTGTGAGGCTATTTGGATTAGGAGGATGAAATCCCCTGGCTCAGGGCATGGGCAGTCCCCAGGGTCCTTGAGGCACAGGCCAAAATCAGGGATCCATACCTTTTCTCTGGCGCTGGGCCCGACCCAAGGAGGTTTCATCTCCACTGGTCAGGGCCAGGTCCGGCTGGTTGTTGTTGGCTGCGTCCTTGCTGGTGTCCAGTCCCAGGCGCCTTTCAGAGCCCCAGGTCTGCAGAACACAGGGAGCAGCCTCACATCCCCCCAGGGCTGGCCAGTAGGACAAGAGATCATTGCCATCCACATCTGTGGAGCCAGGGCAGATAATAGGAGTCACCCCAGTGACTCACAACCCCTGTGATCCAGACTCAGTGGCCCCCTAACCCTAATGACTCCTGAAATCTGGGTCTTTCTCATGAAGCAGAGGTAGGAATAGCAGAGTGTGTCTCAGAGATCAATGGAATCATCCAGCGCGGGGGATACTGATAAGCTCCCCCTACTCTTGACTGGAGGTGGATAGAGCCTGGAGGTGGGGGAGCCTGACAGCTGAGGGGTCAGGAAGACCAGGCTGAACCCCAGCCCTCAGGGAAGAGGAGGGGCTGGAGAGATGACATGTCACCCTATAACATCCCTGACCTTGTTCTTCTGTTGCCTGGGCCACTCCTGGGTCTCTAGCCAGCAGAACTCTGCTGGGAAGCTGGATGGGGAGAGGTATGTGGGGGACCAGTGATGACCCCAGGTTCCCAATAAGTCGGTCCCAGGAATCTTCAGGGGATAGCAGGCTTTCTGAGTCACACCAAATGGAATATGGGGTATCTCTTGGTCGCCCATGGGGTAAGAGGGCCCCATCACCTTTGGGGTGTGTAAGGAGCCTCTCACTCTGGGCTGCCCGGCGGAGTGGACGCTGGAAACGCCCCCGCGTCCGGCCATTGTCCTCACTTTCTGAGGATGGGATGGACAGACTTCTCTCCTCCTCCAAGGACAGGTCACTGTCAGAGTCAGAGTCTGCACCTGGAGTTGGGAGATCAGGAGGAAGACACAGTGGTGGCCAGGGGAGGTGAGGGACTTGGGGGTCTCGAGGAAGGCTATGGCAAGGGGGCTGGGGCCTTGGGGAGAGAGCTTGGAGTGGGGGTAGGGACAGAAGGGCTGGGACTTGCCAGGAGAACCAGGCCTGGGTGGGTAGATGCTTCCTGGGGCCGTGACCTCAGGGGAGCTCACCCCAGCATAGTCAGCTGCTGCTCCCAATTTGGGGCAGAAGAATGAGGAATGGGGGAGAGACCCTCTACCTCCCTCCTCCTTGGGCCAGGCTCCCACCTCCACCAGCATCTCGATGGAACATGGCCACATCCAGGTCAGTGGGGCCAGCGTGAGCCTGGAGGCCGTGGTCAGTGTGGTCGGCAGCCGAGCCATGTCGAACCAGGACGTTGTCCCTGGAAATGCAGGAGCCCCCCCATCAAAGAGGGATGGGATGGGGTTCTTTGGACACAGGTGTGTCCGTGAGTAAACAGGTGCATGTGGAATGGCTCTGAAGGCACCCCTGGGTGTGTGGCAGGAGGTATCTGGGGCAGAGGTAGCAGCAGAGGCCCAGATGGCTGAGATGGCTGGAGCCACCCCGAGGACCTGGTAAAGTGGGGCTGGTCTGAGATGTGTGCCCCCCTCACGAGGAGGCCCCTCCCCTCACCTGAGGTAGCTGCGGCCCCGCTGGCTGTCTTGGTCCTGGGTCCGGCCAGAGCGGGCACTGCTCACTGAGGAGATGGTGGAGGCGCCCAGAGTGATGCGGATGAGGCCGCTCTCCTCGAAGAGGGCCGTGTTGTTGTAGGCCCCGGGGCCCTGGGGAGGTGGTGAGGCCAGGAGTGTGAGCCAGCCTGGAGAAGCCTCAAACCCTGGCCTCCCAGGGCCCCCACCCTGACTCCCTGGCCTTGAGAGCCCCTCACCGTCCCAGGCGTTGGCCTGGCCTCCTCGGGCGCTGCCTTCCTGCCCAGACAGGCTGGTGTCCAGGCAGCCCGAGCATCTGCGTTCAGGACACAGAAGAGCAGCAGCACCGCCAGGCCCTGCGGGTCAGCAAGGATCATTGAGGGGATAGTAAAGGTCAGTGAGAGGTCAGAAACAAGGCAGAGGTCAGAGTAGGGCCACAAGGGGGTCAGCTAGGGCTGGTGTAAATCACTGTGGGTCAGCAAGTGGGATCGGTCATTGCAGATTAGAGTGAGGCAGTGAGAAGCCCAAGGGGGGACCCAGTAAGGGAATCAGGGAAAGTCAGCAGACGCAGTGAGAGGTCAGAGTGGCATGAGTGACCGGGGTCAGTGAAGGTCAATGTGGACTAGCAAGCGGCCAGGAGCCTCAGCACTGGTGAAGGTCAATCCAGGATCAGCAGTAGTCTGGTGTCAGTCATCAGGTGGGAGTCAGCTCTAGGCCTGGGGTCAAGGCCCTGGGCCCCACCCTACTGAAGCCCCATCTGGTCCAGGGTGAGGGAGGGGTGCCAGAGTTACCTGGAGCCCACAGAGTCCAGCGTGGAGGTAGTGGAAGGCCAGGATGCTGTGGTTGACCGCCAGGAGGCCAAAGAGCCAGGAGGCACTGACCAGTAGAAGGAGCAGAAATGAGCTGCGAAGGGTCCTGCCGCGGGAACGTGAAAGGACACAGGACATGTGAGGGTCACGCAGGGCTCACACGGGAGACATGGGAGGACACGCAGGGTCACAAAGAGGACACCCAGGGGACATGGAGGGAAAGAAACTCACACAGAAACATGGAGGTCTCAGGAGGGCACTAGGGGAGTCTGGAAGTCACAGAAAGAACCAGGAGAGTACTCAGGGAACCATGAGGGAACACGGGGAAAGCAGACTGAAAGCAGTGGGTGGGGCATAAGAGAAAGCATGGAAAGTAGGTGGAAATGCACGGGGCAAAGGGCAAAGTGAGCCACCCAGGCCTTGGGAGATACTGGAGAGACAGCAGGGCACAGACAGACCTGTGGGGCCAGAGTAAGGCAAGGGTGCCAGAGAGGGACTGCAGGCCAGGGCAGATGTGACTTCATCCCCCTACCCAGAATCTGGAGCCCAGCCTGCACCAGGGATGCTCTGGGAACCCCCAAACCCCACCCAGGAGAGGGCTGCCATTCTAAGATCCCCCACTTCCTCCAGCCAGCCAACTCACAACGCAGAGGTCTTCTTGGCCTCCCTCTGTCCAGAGGAGCAGGATGTTCGGGCAGCGAGGAGAAACATCGTCCCATTCATCTGGACCCGTGGCCAGACATGTGGAACAGGGGCAGGGCAGAGAGAGACAGAGATAGTGAGAGAGACAGGGACAGAGAGACACTAAGACTCAGAGAGAGAGGCAGAACCAGTGAGAAACATACGCAGACACACACACACACACACACACACACACACACACACAATACATAGATCAAAAACAAAGAGAAACAGAAGAGGGGGACTCCCTGGTGGCGCAGTTGTTAAGACTCCGTGCTCCCAATGCAGAGGGTCTGGGTTCGATTCTTTTTTTTTTTTTTTTTTTTTGCGGTACGCGGGCCTCTCACTGTTGTGGCCTCTCCTGTTGTGGAGCACAGTCTCCGGACGCGCAGGCTCAGCAGCCATGGCTCACGGGCCCAGCTGCTCCGCGGCACGTGGGATCTTCCCGGACCGGGACACGAACCCATGTCCCCTGCATCGGCAGGCGGACTCTCAACCACTGCGCCACCAGGGAAGCCCTGGGTTCGATTCTTGATCAGGGAACTAGATCCCACACGCATGCCGCAACTAAGAGTTAGCATGCCACAACTAAGGAGTCGGAGAGCCACAACGAAGGAGCCTGCAAGCTGCAACTAAGGAGCCCATGTGCCACAACTAAAGGAGCCAGCGAGCTGCAACTAAGGAGCCCGCCTGCTGCAACTAAACCCAGTACAACCAAATAAACAAATATATTAGAAAAAAAGAGAGAGAGAAACAGAGGAGCTTAGAATCAGAAAAAGTCAGAGATAGGGAACCAGAGAGGGACTGAAAGATGGAGGTGGAGAGAGAGACAGATGTGGGGAGAGGAAGCCGAGTCTCTGACCCCACACCTCCCACCTCCATGCCAGTTGGGCAGGAACAGAAATGGAGGCTAAGCCCAGGAAGCCTGCAGACTGCCACCTGGCACCCTTCAGCTGATACCACCACACCTGCTGCAGGGCCGCCTCCCGCGACCCCCCACCAAGGGGAGTGCAAGGTGGCACTGAGTGGAGGGCACTCACCATGATGACAAGGATGACAGGGCCTGCAAAACTCCAGATGAGGGGCTCGTGGATCGAGATCCAGCAGAAGTCAGGGTTCCCGTAGCCCTCAGGATCCAGGCCGACAGCCAGGCCTGTTGGGGAGAAGAGATAGGACAGAGGAGGTGTATTCTAGAGCTGCTGACTCTCTCACGTATGGGGAGAAGCTGGGGTGGGGGCAGAGCAGCCTCCTCCCTGAGCAAATGGCAAGGGAGATTGAGGTTGGGGTCATGATCAGGATTGGGGGCAGGGGCAGGGGTCAGGCCATGTGATGGATGGAGGTCAGGGGTCACAGGCCTGGTTGAGGCCAGTGAGCAGGGCCCTCACCCAGCAGCACAGCAGGGACGCCCCAGCCCAGGGCGTGGTAGAAGCGCATGGCGCCGCGGTCCACATTGCGCGCCTCGACCTGCATGCGGTAGAGGTGCAGCCCCTGCACGAGGAGCCACGCGAAGGTGCTGAGGAAGAAGTAGTGCAGGAGGATGGCAACCGCGGTGCACAGCAGCTGAAGGCAGGGTTGGGGGGCGTCAGGACCTTTCCTGCCACGCCCCACCTCTGACCCCTAAACCACTGCACATTACCCCAGGATCCTGCCCCAAACCCTGGCCCCAACCTGAGCACCTCTGACCCTGAACTCTGGCCCCAGGCCTTCCTGGGCCAGGTGAGGTCATCAGGACACAGGTCCCCTGGCCCTGACCCTGCACCTGGTTTTGGGTCCTGTGGATCCCCAGCAGGAAGAGAAGCTCTGCCACTCCCAGGGCAGCAGCCACATTGGCATGGATCCCACGCATGTTGGACTTGAGGCTGCGCAGGCTCAGCAAGATGGCTGCGGTCAGCAGCAGCGCGGCCACGGACACTGCTATGACCACATGCGTGAACACAGCCAGCAGCTCCAAGTCACCTTCCAGCCGCTGTGGGGACAGGGATGGTCACTGGGGTATTGGGCACTCCTGCCCTTTGACCCTCCCACTTCCTCAGGACTCTGAACACAGCCCCACCTCACGGGGAGAGGCATCCATGAGGACCCCGAAGGTGCCCGTCCGGCTGCAGCGACACCGTGCGTGGGACCCGTTCCTGTGCACCAGCTCACAATCCCGTGCTGTCCACATGCCATGCTGGTCCGCCCTGTGGCCACAGGGCAGTCAGACCTACCATCCCCTCTGGGGAGTGCCCCATCGCCAGGCAGGGGTTTGTGAGAGGCAGTGGGAGGGGCCGAGGGTGCCTGGAGTTGGGGAGCAGCATTCCTCATGGGTCTGGGTGCACAGGGGCATTGGTGGGGGCCCCAGGGGCAGGCTTGGCCTCCCAGGGGCTACCGGGGGACCAAGGGTTTCCAGAGTGGAGGTCCTCACGGGCCAGGCGGGTCCCACTGCACACAGATGGCCTTGCTGCGATTCGCTGTCTGTAGCAGGCGGAACTCCAGGCTGATCGGGGACTCTAGGACACCCCTTAGGAAGTTGCGTCCATGGAACACAGCCACACTGACCACCGGGGAGTTCATAACAGGGTTCTGGGGAAGCCTGAGGAGACAGCCCACCTGGTCTTGGGCACTGCTGATCTCCCCAGGCTCTGGCTGCCCACCTCACTGTCTTCATGTCACTTGCCATGGCCCACCCAGAGTCTGAGATGCCCTAGAGTGGATGCTGTTTCTGAGAACCCTTTTAGCCTCTGTTGGGCTGCTTCAAGACCAGGAGTCCATGGCCTGGTTCTGCAGAAATGCAGCTGAGAGGCTTCAGACCCACTGCCCACACTGGAGTCTGAAGCCCAAGCAGCTACAGACTTTGCCTCTCAGTGCCCTCCCTTCCACCCCCGGCTGACCTCCTTCAGTCAGCCAGTCTTTGCCTATCTCCATCAGCCAGTTTGCCTGTCTGTCTGGCTCCTGTATCCTTTATGTGCCTGGCCCCAGCTGTGGCTCTGTGTCTGTCTCTTCATTTGCACAACTGCCCAGGACATGATTCACATGGAGCCCAGCATGGACAAGGCTCCCAGAGTCATGGGCAGGAGCCTCTCTGTATGATTGTGAACCTGCTCATTTGTCCACCAAAAAAGGGGGTGCTAGGCTGGGGAGAAGCTTGCGGGAAGCCCAAGGGTGAGGAGCCTGGGAGTAACTCTACTCATACCTGGCACCCCGGCGCTCGGCCTGGAACTGGGCAGGGAGCAGCCCCCCTAAAGTGCGGTAAACCAGGAGGATGACGATGGAGATCCCAGGCTCAGGCTCGGGCTCTGGGGGTGCCGGCGGGGGGGCCACACTCGAGGTGGTGGAGTTCTCCATGCTGCTGCCACTTGTGGACAGAGCTGCCAGAGGAGGGGGAGGAGTCACTGTCAGTGACCCCTGACCCCAAGCACCCACAAACGCAGCTCTGAACCCAACCCAGCATCAAGCATGGGAACCTCTTCCCTTTGCAGGTCCAGAACCAGGGTGGGTGCAGAGAGCAGAAGCCCATGAAGGACACATGGGTCCCCCCAGCACTGGATCCTGACTATCAAGGCCTGGGCGAGGTCACCTGCGGTGAGGGGGAGGGTCTGGCAAGGGGAGAATTGACAGTAGGGCGACATGGCATCTGGCTTAGAGGGCAAGGAACCAGGATCTGGCCCGTGGGTCACCCCAGGGCTCTTACCTTCAGGTGGGGACAGCCGTGGTGCCTGGGAAGGGAGCAGCACGTGTGTGTGAGGATCCCAGGCATACTGGCCCCGGAAAAGGTTGCTGTGGTAACGAGGGTAGCGACGGGTCCCCCGGCTGGGACTGGGGTGCTCCATGCGGTCAATGCTGAGCACTGCCCGGGAGGAAGAGGGGTGAGACCCATGAAGGATCTCCTCCCTGTGCTGAGAGTCCCACTCCCTCCTCCTCCCATCCTGTACCCAAGTTCCACAACCCATAGCCTCCTTGCTACCAGCGCAGAGCCTGTCCCTGCAAAGCGCTGAAGGTGGCAGCACAGGCTCCTGCCACTAAATGTTGACATCAATAGCCCCCAGCCCCTCAGACCTCCAGGTCCTTGCCCTTTCACGGCCCCCTGCCCCGCCCCACCCTACCCTCCACATACTGATGTTGGGTGTCACCAGCCCCACGGGATTCAGGTACGTGAGTTCCATATTCTTCGCGAGCGTGGCCGCGTACTCCTCCAGGTGCTGCACCAGCCCGGCGCTGCCTGGGGAACCCCCAGGGGCCCGCTGCCCCAGCGCTGCCCACAAGTCCCCAGTCTCTGGAGCAAGCAGTGCAGAGCCGGCCCACAGCAGATTCTGGGAGGAGGGAGGTGAAAGTGGGCCCAGCCAGGTGAGGATGTGTGAGGGGACAGGGCATGCCTGAGGGGTCTGGCCAGGTGCTCAGAGAGGTCCCAGTAGGGTGTGGCTCTGGAGGGGACAAGGGGAGAGAGAGAGAATCCAGGGCCTTCACTTCCCCGGGGTCGGGAGGGGCCTGAGCAGAGGGGCGGGGGTCAGGGCCAGGGGATCGGGAGCCCAAGGTGTAACCCCACCTCATTGAAGTGGGCGTCTTGTGTGGCTGTCAGCCCGAAGCCCTGCTGGTGACTCTCAAAGGCCAACAGGTGGGCCAGCAGGCGGGCAGTGACTCGGACATCTTGGCTGAAGTAGTGGTCAGTGTGGCCAGTCACCTCCCGTAGCCTCTGAGCCAGCTTCTTAGCCTCCACTGTATCCAGGACTGTCTTGTTCAGCTCTAGGCCATCCAGCTGCCAGGACAAAGATGGGGATGGTCGCTCTGTGGTCACTTAGGCCTTTCTCAAAAGCCTCACAAGAAGAAGAGTTTGGATTAAAGGGCAACTGGGAAAAGCCCAGGAGGTCAAGGGCTGGGGCATGATGTCTGGGGCCCAGCACAGGCCTAGGGAGACTGAGGCCAGGGCCAGAGCCAGGGCTGGTCTTGAGTGCAGGGCAAAGTCTGGGCAGTCTCACCAGCAGATTGAGTTCTCGAAAGGCAGGGGAGGTACAGTTGAAGAGGTCAGGCTCCAGCCAACCCTGGTCCTCGTCGCATAGCCGCACGGCAGCTCCTGAAGGCAGTTGACCCCTTGTCAGGCCTGGGGCCTGGACACCTTCATTGAGGAGGTGACCACAGCACCCTCCCCTACCCCAGGGGGAGCTCTGAAGCAGAGACCAGGTAGTAGGCATCCACGGCTGGACCCCTGGATAGAAAAGCCCCAGCCCCCAGCCCAGATGGGCCCCAGGCGCTTGTCAGTCAATTCCTGAGGGGTCTGTGGACCATTTCGAACCACCATGACATAAAGAAGAACACAAGGGCAGGACTGTGTGTGTGCATGTGCACCCAGACACACACACACAGGCCAGGACAGCTTCACAGACATGTGGCCCAGGGCAAGAACACAAAAACCAATGCTCACACTTGCACACGAGTAGATGTGTGGCCCAGGACAAACACACAGATACACAGTGCACCCCCAGGAGAATTTTGTGACCAAAATGAGGTGGGGGTGAAAGTTCTCACACAAATTTTAACTGCCCCAGTGGTGACTTTGCTGCCATCTCTCCCTTATCTGTGAGATTGGAATTAGAGTTGAATGAGAATTGACCTGGGCCTTAAGAGAGCTTGTAGCCACCAGCAAGAGGTCCCCTGACTTAAACACAGAACCCCCTCCCCAAAAGACAGACACAGACGCGTGCACAGGCACAGAATGACGCACAAGAGCATGCACACGCAGACAGTCTCTGTCCAGCCACTGCAGAGACCTCAAGCAGCGGGAAGGGTTCTGTGAGGACCTCAGGTAACAGAGAGGAGTCTGTGGGGTCCTCAAACAGAGGGCAGGGGTCTTTCAGGACCTCAGGTAGTAGGGAGAGGCCTGCAGGAACCTCAGGAACTGAGAAGGGGTCTACAAGGACCTTAGGAAGTGTGTGTGGGGGGAGGGGGTGTCCTCAGGCAGTGGGGAGTGGTCTCTGAGGACTTTAGGCATCAGAGAAGGGCCCCCAGGGTCCTCAGACAGTCGGAAGGGGCCTCCAGGGGCTTCAAGAAGCTGGGAGCAGCTTTTAGAGACCTCAGGCAGTGGGGAGGGGTCTGCAGGGACTTCAGACAGCAAGAGGGATCTGCAAAAGCTCTGGCAGTGGGAGGGGGCGGCGCACCTGAGCAAACACGTACCCCTTACCTGCACCCCGCAATCCTGCCCAGAAGCCAAGAGAAACAGATGGAGGCTCAATGAGGATGTGGGGAGGAACCCAGAGCCCCTAAGAGGTAGGGAGGGGCCCACATCGACTCCTACCCCACTCCCACCTCTTTGTAGGAACAAGGCCAACCAACTCAGGAAAAGAGGTGGCTCCGGCAAGCCAGAGGTCAGGCCTTCCCCGACCCTCAGCTATTTGCCTGTCCCCCAGGTACTCACCCAGAGCCCCCCGAGGACAGGGCACTGAGGCCAAGACACCAAACTTGGTCTGAGGCCACCACACACCAGATCTCAGGGACTTGGGGCAGGCGTCATAGAGCACTAGGGAGGAAGGAGGCACTGAGCCAGGCAACCAGGGGCTGGAGCAAGGGACAGCTACATCCACTGCCCCCCACCTACCCCAGGCCCACTGCCTACCACTCTGCTGCTGGCCTCATGGGAGCTGGCCCATCAGATTCTGTGACAGGTCCTCAAAATACTTGGGGCAAATGTGGGAGTGCCTGGGTGTAAGTGGTCTCCCTCAGAGAAGCCTCCCGGAGCCCCTACCCAAGAAGCCAAGCATGCCATGGGACTTGGTGACAGCGTGCCAGAGCCAGCCCTCTGTATGTGGAGCTGGGTGGAGCCTGCTCACCCCGGCAGCCGCTGGCTGTCACCTCTGCAAAAGGACTGTCACAGCTGTTGCACTGGCGGCCAAGGGCTCCTGGGCGACAGGGGCACTGCCCGCTGTGGGGGGCGCATGAACGTGAGGTGGAGCCCACAGGGTAGCAGTCACATGGGAGGCATGAGTCGCTGCCCCGCGGTCGGTAATGGAATTCCTGTTTGAGAATGGGTCAGGGGCCTGAGGTCAGAGGTCAGGGCTTAAGGTAGGGGTCTCAGGTCAGGGCTTGGGGAATGAGTGGAATCAAGGGCAAAGGGTCAGGAGAACAGTGCTCACAGGCCAGAAGGAAGACTGGCCTCAAATGAAACATAAGAGAGGGGTTAGATGTCAAGGACAAGAGATGGCAGTTAGGTCACGGCATAGGGGTAAGAGGTCAGGGGCTGAATCAGGTGGCAGAGGTCAGCAAGCTGGATAAGAATCACAAAACATGTCTACAGAAGAGTTAAAAGGTCAGGGGACAGGGGACAGGCGCACCTTGCAGTGACACTGCCCATTTGTCTTGTTGCAGTTGGGGTCAAAGCCCTTATGAACGTCGCAGTTGCAGGGGCCACACGTTGGGCTCCCCCACCAGCCCCGTGGGCACTGTTGGTCCATCCTGGGGTGGACAGCCACGTGAGACGCCTCCACCACATCTCAGTGACCCTCCCTAACTCCCACCAGCTCTTTCCATCATCTCAGCCCCCAGCCCCTTACCTGTGCTCACAGTGGTGCCCAAAATAGCCACCTACACAGTCGCAGGTATAGCCATGGGGGGCCCCAGGGAGGTGCCGGCATGACCCCTGATTCTGACAGGGGTTCAAGAGGCAGGCGTCCACACAGCCCGGGCCATAGTAACCTGCAGGTTGGGTCAGGGAGCTCAGGACACTGGCCACAGAGCATGGGAGGAAGCAGGCACCTGTCCTTCTCAGTCCCTGCCTCCTCCAGGCTCTCCAGGTCCCCCCATCTTCACCACGAGCCCCAAATCACCCTGCCCCCACCCAGGCCCCACCTGGCCAGCAGGTACAGGAAAAGGTCTGCCAGAGGTCTCGGCAGTCAGCATGGGGTGGGCAGGGCCCAGATGCACAGGCGTTGGTCACGACACAGCCAGGTTCCACGTTCACTCGGTGGCTCGGGGGAAGCAGGGCTGGGGAGCCCGAAGGCGTGGAACCAAGCCATACTCCCTATGGACACAGCCAGCAAGGGGTGAGACCCATGCCAAAGCACCTTAGCCCCAAGCCCAGCAGAGCCAGCCACCTGCTCTGATGACCCCTGACATGCAATCTCCCTACAAACCCTAGACCCTGACCCAATGGTCCCAGCTCTGTGGCCCCATGGGACCCCTAATCATGTGTCCCTGACACAGGCCTCTAATGACCCTTGATAATCTAAGCTAGACTCTCACCTCCAACAGCACAGAGAGGCTGGATCTGTCTCTGATGGCTCTGGGTCACCACTACCCCTATGCCAACCCCCATGTGAATGCAGCATTTCAGGTCCCAAGGCACCTCTGATCTCTGACCACTCACCCTACTGCCCCATATCATGTTCGCATGCTGACGCTCACCTGAATACAGCCAACCAGACCCTTAGAAGCCTCCTCTTCACTGCTGGGAGGCAGGCCTCCCACATGGAGTCGCTTTACCTTCAGGCCCTGCAGCTCACTCCCCACCGCCAAGGTGTCCTGGAGGAAGAGGACAGTCAGCACTAGGGGTGTGGGGGGGACCTGATGGGCCCCTGCCCTACCCCAGTGTCAGTTTTGGCTTTTCTAGGCCTTATCCTGCACCACCATGCTCTGTCCCTCTGGCCCAGAGGACTGGTCTGGAAATGAAATGCTCCCGAGTATGGAGGACCTGCTGGAGCATGGGGGACGGGTGACAGGAAGTTTTCAGTCCAGAGCTGGGCTCAGACTGGCCCTTCTCTCCTGGACCCAGAACAGACCCTAAAATTCCATGACTTTGAGCTGGGAAGATCAGGAGACCAGAAAAGGTTTCCAGAAGTTTGGCAAAGTGCTAGCTGCAGAGGTACCCCAAGAGTAGGCCAGAAATCTGCGTAGCCTCCCTGACATGAGGAGGGTGTAGCAGAGTGGGCTCAGAGCGAGGACATGAGGAGGGGGACTCGGGGGAGAATATCAGACTATGTGCAGTGGAGGGAAGTGAGAGGACTAGAGGTGGGGTCAAATGAGGTGGGTCTAGTCGGAGGCTGAGAATGGACCACCCCAGGGTTAGAGGTCAGACCTGGAAGAGGCTAAAGTCCAATGAGACCATGAGGACATGGTGGCCCCGCCGGCCACCTGGCTCCTCCTGCAACTCCAGCCGCAGATCATGCCATCGGCCATCACTGACAGTCACCTGGTCCAGGAGGATGTGGGCAGCGCGGCCCGAGCCCCTGGTCACTGTCACAGACAGCAACCCCCGATCCAGCTGTGGGTAGAGAGGCACAGCCCTGGGGTCAGAGCCCCAAGTTTGGCTGGGGCTAGGAGTATCAGGAGGTGAGATCTGAGGGCTCAGAGGTCAAGAATACCAGAGGTCAGTACAGCAGGGACAAGGCTATATTTGGCACATAGGGCACTGTGCCCAGGGACACTATGCAGCAGAGAGTGAAGTTAGGGGGCAGAGGTCAGGATGAGGGGTCATGGATTAGTGCAGGTGGCACAAGAGAGCTATGCTGGTATGCTGCACCTGCAGAGAATATGATAGTGGGGAAGAGGGTCAAGGGCCTGGGTCCAGAGCAGGGTCAAGTATAGTCAGTACATCTGGCAGAGAAGTATGCTGTGTGACCAGGCCTGAAACCACAGGAATGTTGCTGGTGCATTAGAGATTGAGAGCTGAGGGTCTAGGGAGGGGTCAGGAGGACAGACACACCTGACAGAGGAGTGTGCTATGTGGCCCAGCCTGGACTTGCATCAGGACCCCCTGCTTCGCCCGTGTCCGAAATGCCAGCCCCAGGTACCACGGCACAGATACAGCCATGTCATTTCCAAAGTCCCAGCTCAGTGTGCCGTTGCCACGGAAATGGTGGGGATGGGCCATAGCTGGTGGGATAAAAGGAGAAGGGTCACAGGCCTCACCTCAAGAACAGAATTTACCCTGCAGGCTCCTCCTGCCCCAGGCTGCCCACTCACTGAGCCGACAGTCTTTGCCTCCGAAGCCCACAGGGCAGTCACAGCTGAAGCCACCCCAGCGCTCTGAGCAGAAGCCGCTGTTCTTGCAGGGGCCTGAGTCACAAAAGTGCAGCTTGGCCTGGCAGCCTGGGAGAGGAAGGTACATAGAGGAGGTAAGAACACAAGGTGGTGGGGGGCGCAAAACACAGAGGTCCGGGGGGCTGAAAGTGGCCATGATCTTAGCCCCATGTTCTCTCGGGGGGTAGAATTGGTAGGACTCAGGTCCTAAAGGCTAGGCTACAGCGTTCTGCTTGCCAGGAAAGGAGACAAGGAGGAGGTCAGATTTTGAGTTAATCCACATAGCTTTCCACCCTTTCCCTATGATGAGGACATGGCCTACCTGCCATGGTGCCGTTGTTTGCAACAAAGGATGCCATGTCCACTCGACGGCCATCAATATGCAGGTCCCGCATGCAGCCAACAAAGTCCTTGTGGGACACGGGGAAGTTCTCGGGAAGGTTGGGGACACCCCCCAGGAGCAGAGGGCCTGTCAGGTCCAGGGACCTGGGGGTCAGAGGTCCAGGTCATTGGTGGGACTGGGGCCAGGGTAGGTTTGCTCCTGGTGGGGGGCATAGGAAATGGAGGGGGTAGGACTCAGAGGGTATGGTGATTGAGCAGGGAGGGTAAGATCAGGCTGAGGAAGGAACTGGAGACTTACTTCAGTTGCGGGGGTGCAAAGGAGAGTTTATGATGGGCAGATGGTCTGGGGAAAGGTGGAAGAGGCTGGGGTTGAGGATGAGGATGAAAAAGGGAGGCATTTGGGTGGCTGGGGGAGGGGATGGGGTCAGGTGGGCTGTGGGGCATTAGAGAGAGTGGAACCTTTGGGGGAGTGGAACCTTTGGGGGAGTGGGTGCCTGGGACTGTGTGGGAGTGGGCAGTCTGGGCAGAACACAGAGAGGGAGGTTAAGGTGAGATGGGGTTTCAGCATCCTAGTGGGGAGAGGGAAATACGGTGGTTTGGGGAAGGATGGGGAGTTTGGTAGGCAGTATTGGAAGGCTTGGAGTGGGCTTTGGCAGGCAGAAGGCTTGAGGATCGGGGGCTGGGGGCCTCACTTCTTGGAGCTTGTTTGTGTGCCAGCAGCCGCGCATGAGTAGTTGCCAATCTCAGCACCAAACTGCAGAGCCACAGCCATGTCGCAGTCATCCACGCTCAGCACAGCCACCTTGTCCTTGGAGGGGCCCTGAGCACCCCCCAGGGCATCTGTCCGGGGCTAGAGACCCAGGCACACCACTCAACAGGACCCCCAGGGTGACCCCTGAGGGGCAGAACCTGGCATCCCAGCTCCCCCCATACTCCCATGCCAAGGGTGGTGCCCACCTTGTTGTAGTATCTCAGATGCACTGTGTGCCACTGCCCGTCATTCAGGCCCCCTGGAACTGTGGGGCTGACCACTGTGTTGGACTCACCTGTGGGGTGGATGTGTGTGGAGGCTTGTCTGGAGCTGCTAAGTCCCCCTCCTCCTCCCACCCAGTCATGCAGGCACAGCTACTCCCAGGGTGACCCTGGATGCATCAGATAACTCTCCCCACTGGTGGCCACACTGGCTGGACCACAGTGCATTTGGACAGGTAGGAGAAGCACACACTTCGTGGAGAGATGGGCTTTCCCATAGGGAAAGTGGTCCTCACTGTTGTCTGTTGGGCGTGGAGGTGTGTGTTCGGGTGTGCCCGTGGGGCTTGCACCCCTCAGCCATCTCACCCATACATGCACCCACTCGCGCCCATACTAGTCCGCGGGGGCACCCACCGGTGGAATATGTGAGTCTCACTTGCCCAGCCACGAGCTCCAGGGCCAGGAAGTCATGCTTCTCGTTCAGGCGCCCGTTGTAGAAGAGCAGCCCACTGGGCTGCACTGTGGCGAACCTGGGGGGGTGGGGCGCGTCACAAGCCGGACCCCTCCTCACACCCACCATCCCTGTGACAAGAAGGTTTGAGGGAGCTCACCCAGGCTAGGGTGAGAGAGGAAGTAAGAGGGAGGGGAGGGGGCGGTGTCCTATGGGACGCCAGGGTGGGGCCGTCAGGAATCTGGGTCTTGAAGGTAATGGGGACCGCGTGCAGGCGCGCAGATGCGGGCGGGCACCTACGAGAGGGACAGCGTGAGGTGGAAGCGCTGCCGCAGGCCGCGGAACATGACGAAAGAACTGGGCGGGAAGGAGCGAGCCGCCACTTCGCAGCGCGGACCCTCGAAGGCGCCGCCCGCCGGGCACTGGCAGCGAAAGCCGCCGTCGGGCCCGTTGG
This sequence comes from Pseudorca crassidens, assembly GCF_039906515.1. Taxonomy (NCBI): domain Eukaryota; kingdom Metazoa; phylum Chordata; class Mammalia; order Artiodactyla; family Delphinidae; genus Pseudorca; species Pseudorca crassidens. Next base: position 68,133,777 of record NC_090305.1, read on the forward strand.
CGCAGGTGCCCCCGTTGCGGCAGACGCCGGGCACGCAGCGTCCGGCCTCCGTGTCTAGCTCGCAGTCTTCGCCTAGGGGTAAAGCCGCAGTCAGAGGCGGTCAAGACCGCGCCCGCCAAAGCGCCAGCGGGCCCCGCCCCTCCGAAGGCCACGCGCTCCAGGCGAGCGCCAAGACCTCTGAAAAGTCCAGCTCCCTCAAGTGGGCAGCCCCTAGTTATACCTGACCCCACCCTCCCTCCCCGCCTGGCTGCGACCACGCCCCTCCCATGGTCCCGCCCTGTCCACTACCGCGGACCTCAGGGCCCCGCCTCTGCCCAGGGCCACGCCTCCTTCGCTACCTCGGCCCCACCGAAGCCTATTTCTTCGCGGCCTTAGGCTCCCTCTGGGCCAGGTTCTACCGCTTCTGGACTAACGGCGCCCAAATCGACCCCGGTTGGCTCAAGACTGATGCCCAATCCTCACTTGCACTGCAGGTTCACCCAGCCCCGCGCCCTGCTCACCTGTGAAGCGCGGGCGGCAGACGCAGGTGTAGCCGCCCTCGCGCCGCGCGCAGGCGCCGCCATTGCGGCAAGGGTTGGAGTAGCAGAGATCGAGCTCCGTCTCGCAGAAGTCTCCCGTGAAGCCTGGGGGGCAGCGGCAGCGCAGGCCTGCGATGGGCTGGATGGGTCTGAAGAGCGTGGAGGCGGAGGCCAGGAAGGGCGCAGAGGAGTCAAAGCGCAGCACGGACACACATTTCATGTAGTTCTCACAGGGCTCGCGCAGGCATACGTTGTCGTCGAAGGGCAACACGTCCAGGAGAGAGCGGGCGGCAAGTGCGGCTCGGCGCACGTACAGCTGCTCCTGCAGCTCCTCGGAGCTGAACCAGGGACCTGCAGATCCAGCCCCGGCCCCGCGTGGCGCCAGCGCTGAGAAGCTCACGTTGAGCACGGTGCCCCCCACGTCTGTGTCGTTCTGGATGTTGAAGATGAAGACGTCCTCGGCGGGTGTGGCAAGTACTGCGGCCACGCCTTCCAGGAAGTGGCCTAGCAGTGGCGAAAGGAAGCGTTCCTGCCACATGTTCTCAAGGCGCACGGTCAGGCTGTTGGCCAGCAACTCCTCCGTGATGATGATCACGCGCAGCACACACTGTGCCGTCACACTATGTAGCCCATCTGCAGGCGGAAGTGGGGGAAGTGGTCAGTCTGGGGTCAGCGGCTGCTCCTCCCTGGGACATAAGAGGGCTGGGGCCAGTGACTGCTCAGTCCCCCAGCACCTCTGTGTTAGCAGGCTGACCATGCCAGGACACAAGGAGGTCTGAAGCTTGTGATCACCAACTCTCTCAGCATCAAGGTGTCAACAAGTTGCTGCTTCCTCTTGCCTCCCTCCAACACAGGGAAGGGCCTGAGCCAGGGATCAACCAACCCCCCCCCTCTGCCCCAACAGTGCCCATGGGTCAGCAAGTCATTCCTCCAAAAGCACACAAGAAGGTCCCTAAGTGATCAGTAACCCACCCTTCCCCAAGTTATCATGGTCAGCAGGCCAATCAGGACAGAAAGAGGAACCAAGGCCACTGACCACCGACTTTCCTTCCCCTCATCCCCCAGCATTGCAGAACCAGCAAAACATGCCCTCCAAAAATATCCCTCTAGGTCAGGGATCACCCATCCCCTATCTCTGGTCAGTCAACTGCTTTCCCAAGGCACTAGAAGGGTCCCTAACCCTGTGACCACTCAACCTCATCCCCCAGAACCCTGGGTCAGCAAGCTCCCTCTCTCCAGGAGGGCCTTGGACTCTGGCCTCCTCCTCAGCATCCTTGAATCAGCAAGCTGCCCATCATCTCAGACCTGGGTCCTGCGATTTCAGTGCCCACCCCCAGAAATGAGCATGAGGTGCTTATATGCCTTGTCTCCAGACCCTAGTACACACTGGGTGGCCAACAGCGATGGTTGTCCAGTGAACTGAGGGATGAATGTGCCTTCATTGGCAGTGCCAGGAGTCCATGCTCCAGAATTGGGGAATAAGCACTGGTAAAGTCTCTCCCAACCCCTTCAGCCTCCAGTATTCAGGACTGCAAGAGCTTCTCCTGCCTGCGCTCTCCTATGAGGGAACAGCTTGTGAAGGCCTGGGGACATGGCTGCAGAAAAGAGGCAGGTGGACCTCTGGACATTTCCCCAAAGGGCAGGGCCTTAGTCAGCCCCTTCAATAGCAGCCAGGTCTGCTCTCTGCCTGAGGCTGCCAGAGTAAACTGCTGTTCCCAATCACTAGACTACTGGCCTCCCTCTCCTCCACAGATGGGCTGAGGGTCATACCAGACCCAAAGTAACCCTTCATCTGAACAGGGATGTGGTGTGGGCTGACTGGTCTATGCTGGCTTTTCCTGGGACCTCCAGAGCATTACCCCAGGACTTCTAGTCTTTCAGAGGGAGGGGAGCTATCCCTAGATTAACAAGCAGACAGTTCTTTACAGTCAGCAGACAGTTCTTTACAGTCTTTATGGGGTCTGCTAATGCCCTAGAATCTTTGGGGTTCTGTGGAGACTGCCCAAGACCCTAAACAGAGACTATATGACCCTAACCTGTGAGGCAGATCCTGTGGGGTGCAGGAACCCAGAGCTTAAGGGATTCTTGGAAGGCTTGAAAAATCCCTCGTTGGTTTGAAGTGCCTTGTGGGGCCCCTGAGGACCTGACAGGCTGAGGTCACTGGCTCACTTGATTAACCCCCGCCCCTCACCTGTGACAGTCACCAACATGGAGGCCACCAGTGGGCGGTTGTTGTCTAGCTTGCGGCTGAGTCGAAGCTCCCCGCTGGTCTGATTGACCACCAGCAGCTGCAGCTCATTGCCCCGCTCAAAGGAGTAGAAGAGGTGGTCAGAGACATCAGGATCGTAAGCAGGGATGCGCCCAATGATGCCTGAGGGGAAAGTGTCTGAGCGGTTGGATACATAGTTGTTGAAGAGGATCTGGAAGTTGTTGAGCACAGGGCTGTTGTCATTCTGATCAACCAGGCGGACGTGCACAGTGGCCCGACTGACCAGAGGGGCTGATGTGGCCTGCACAACAATCACATATTCCTGGCGAGCTTCATAGTCCAGGTCAATGAGTGCTGTCAACTCTCCAGAGAAGATATCCATTTGGAACAGCTCAGGGATGTTCCCCTCCACAATCTGGTACATTATATGAGCATTGGGGCCTTCATCAGGGTCCACTGCAGTGATCTGGGCTACCACCGAGCCCACAATGCTGTTCTCCTTCACTCGCACCTCAAACTCCTCAGCTGGGAAGACCGGTGCATTGTCATTAACATCCTGCACCGTCACCTGGATGCTGACTGGAGTCCGAAGAGGGGGCACACCTCGGTCCACTGCGTAAGCAGTCAGTTCATACACTGGTACCGCCTCCCGATCTAGCCGCCTCACTGTGCGGACAATGCCAGAGGTGGGCTCAATGGTAAAATCTCCATCCCCATCTTCCCCATTCTGGAAAGTGTACTGGACCCGGCCATTGGCATGAGCATCCCGGTCAGTGGCTGAGATCTGCAGGATACTGGTGAAAGGTGGGGCATCCTCAGAAACCAGCCCTCTGTAGTGGGAGGCCACAAACTGTGGAGGGTTATCATTCACATCATTGACCATCACCTCCACATAAGTAGTGTCTGCCTTCTGTGGGATGCCATTGTCCCGAGCTGTAATAGCCAGTGTGTAGGTCATCTGGTCCTCATAGTCCAGTGAGGCCTGCAGTGTAATGGCCCCTGAGTCTGCATCAATGCGGAACTGGGGCAGGTTGTCCTCCAGGAGATAAGTGATACGAGCATTCTCACCCACGTCATCGTCAGAGGCACTGATGACCACCACGGTGCTACCCACTGGCCGATCCTCATTCACACTCACTGAGTAGTGGGCACTTTGAAAGACAGGCCGGTGAGTGTTGGCATCTGTAATGTTGATGTGCACATAGCAGTGATCATGAAGGGCACGGTCAGATGCAGTTAGCACCAACTTGAAGTAGCGTTCCTGCTTGTAGTCCAGTGGCAGAGCCAGTGTCACCAGACCTACACCCCCCTGGGAGCTGATGGCAAAGCGATTCCGAGTGTTGCCTCCTGTGATCTGGTAGCTGATGGCACTGTTGGCATCACGATCTACAGCAGTCACACTCACCACACTGGTGCCCACGGTCGCATCCTCATTCAGTCGTAGGTGGTACTCCTTCATAGTGAACTCAGGGCGATTGTCATTAACATCCAGCACAGTCACTGTGACGCTGGCTGAAGCTGAGAGTGGGGGTGAGCCATGGTCTCGGGCCTCCACACCAAAGAAGTAATGCTCCACAGACTCACGGTCCAGGGGACCACTCACAGAGACCCAGCCAGTGGCACTGTTTATCACAAAGGGTGTATCAGATGCCACACCAGTTAGGGAATACTCCAATCTGGCATTCTCTCCATGGTCTGCATCCACTGCCTGAATGTGGATGACTGAGTGGCCCAGGGGCGCGTTTTCCAGGACAGAGACCTGGAAGGGCGTGCTGACAAAGATAGGAGTATGGTCATTGACGTCGACCACCTGGATGCTGGCCAGGCCTGTGTTGTTGGACAGTGGTGGGCGGCCTGCATCCTGAGCCCGGATGCGCAAGGCATACTCTCGCTCTGCCTCAAAGTCCAGAGGTGCCACCACCTGGATCTCGCCCGTGAGGCTGTCGATGGCAAAGTGGCCGCGGCTGTTGCCACTGATGATGTTGTAGTGCACCAGTCCGTTGGCGTCCTTGTCCCTGTCGGTAGCCGAGACGCGTAGCACCACCGTATGGGGGCGCACATCCTCGCGCACCTGCGCCACGTAGCGTTTCTCGCTAAACTGGGGCGCATTGTCGTTCTCGTCCAGCACGGTTATGTGCACACGTACAGTGGCAGAGCGCGGCCCGGGCTCTTGTCCCTGGTCGCTGGCCTCCACCACCAGCTCGTAACTTTCCATGTGCTCGCGGTCCACGCGACCGCTGGTGCTGATGAGCCCTGAGCGCGGATCGATTTCGAAAGCGGCAGAGGCGGCGGCGCGCTCAGCTGGCGGCCCCACAAAGCGGTAACGCAGGTTGGCGTTGGGGGGCGCGTCACCGTCTGTGGCACGCAACTGCAGGATGGGGTAGCCCTCCTCCACGTTCTCGCGAAGCGTCTCCCGGTATTGCGCCTGCTCAAATACCGGCGCGTGGTCGTTGCGGTCGGCCACTGTCACGGCCACCATGGTGGTGGCCGAGAGGCGCGGCGAGCCATGATCCTGCGCCGTCACGCGCAGGTAGTGGCGATCCATGCTCTCGCGGTCCAGAGCAGCCTCTGTGCGAATAAGGCCGCTCTGCGGGTCGATGCTGAACAGTTCCAGAGAGCGGCTGTTCATGAGCGCAGCCAGCGAGTAGACTAGGCGTCCGGCCTCGCCGATGTCCGGATCCTGCGCCACTACACGTAGCACCGCGGTCCCCGCCGCCTCATTCTCGGGCACCAGTGCCTGGTAGTTGTACTGCGGAAACTGTGGGTGGCGGTTCGCGGCGCGACGGGGGCGGGCCCGGCTCGCTGGGGGTATTCTCCTGGCTCCATGCTCGGTCGGGCCCCCAGCGGGGCGCGGCCTCGGGCGCTGAGGGAGGAAGCGGCGGCGGAAGAGGACGCGGGAGCGCATGCGCTCGGGCGTTGGCTCGGGAGCTGTCCGGGACTCTCGCAGTGCTGAAACAGATGCGGAAGCTGTCCTCTCCTTGCGAGGTGCTGAATCCAGCCCGGGGCCGGATCTCACGGCCCCAGGAGGGCGGTCCGGCCGGGGCCCTGTCCTCCTCGCTTGGGATGTCCCGGTTCTCTCGCTCTGACCCCTGCGCCCCGGCGCCCACAACTCCCCGCAGCAGTGCGTGGTTCCCACTTTTTGGGGGGCGCCTGTCCCAGTATTCCTCTGGGAGAACACCGGCTGGGAACCACGGGGCCGAATCCGAAGGTCCGAAGGGAAGGGAGAGCTGTTCTCTGGGCCCGGGACCCCTGGGGAAAGGCGTTCTGGCGACAGACTATCTCTTTGCAACGGCCCTGTCCGCCCGCAAGAGGAGACCTCTGGACGCCAGCATAACAGAGACCCTGGTCCTTGTCCTGTCTCCTGCCCGCGGCTGCCAAATGTCTTGACTCCATATTCCGCTCCCAACCCCGGCTGCTCAGGGGGCCCTCGACCGCTTTGGTCGCTTTGCCTTCCCTCTCGGAGCCCCACGAAGACAGGTTCCCTGACTCCCAGGTCAGGCTTTCCATCCTCTCGGACCCTGGGCGACTCGGGACAAAGAGCTAAGGCTCCGCCGCCGATCCGCGCCCCTGGCCCCGTAGCAGCAGCTACCCCCGGGTCCCAACCTTGGCCCCCGCCGACCCCCAGCTCCTCCCGGCTAGGAGGGAACAAAGAGAGGAGGAGAAGGAGCAGGAGTAGCGGGGTGGTCGGCCCCCTGAGATCCCACCACGGCTGCCGCCTCGCCATCACCCCCTACTTCCCCACACGGCCTCCACTGTCCTCCGCCTGGGTCCAGGCCTTGGGCCCGCCTCGCTGCTCGGGCCCCCACCCGGGGCCCTGCCGCCGCCCTGGTCCCCCGCCTCTAGGCCTGTCGCTCCGCGCCGTCGCCACCCTCTGGGCACCATCTACTCCGCGGCCAGAGTCCCTTTGGGGAGCGGCCCCGGCTTTTGCCGCCCCCACCACAGCATCCCCGACGCTGCTGCCGCCTCCCGCCGCTCCAACATGGCTCCCGGCCGCTGCGATGGTTCGTTCCACCTCCGCCCCGAAGCCCCAAATCCGATGGTACAGGCTGTCGCGCATGGCAGCTCTGGATAGCGAAGTTACTGCCGCCATCTTTATTGAGGGCGGAGCATAAGTGCTAACCGCGGTCCTGAACCGGGCTTGGTGCTTCACTGCCCCTGGTTCCACCCTCCTCGTGGCCACCGCCCTCACCAGCATCCCTCTCCCTAGGGCGCTGTCTCAGCTCCGTCTTCCAGATTTCTGCTTGCGGATCTCCCTTCCTGAGCACTAGTTTCGAACCCTGTCCCGGATTTTGGTCTGAAAATTTGGTGCCCATGATGTGCAGAGAAAGCGTTCTCATGACTCTTGGGTGGGGATACCATGTGGAATCCTGGGGTCGGAGGGGACGATGGCTGGACGGGGCCTGGGGTGCCAGCAGGCCAAACAACAGCCTTAACTGTTCGATCAAAACTTCGCTTTGTTTTTTGTTTTTGCTTTTTCGGCTGCGCTGGCTGCGGGATCTTAGTTCCTCGACCAGGGATCGAACTCGTGCCCCCTGCAGTGGAAGCGCGGAGTACTAACCACTGGACCACCAGGGAGGTCTCAATCAGTGAGTTTTAACTCATGAAACATGTCGCGACCATCTGTTTGTTTGGAGGGCCCCAACGGAGCAAACTTCCCTGCCTTGCTGGCCGCCAGCAGTCTTCCGGGTTGGGGGCTCTTCCACTGGAAGCTACACTCCCGCCTCCAGGCCGTGGGTCTCTGGAGTGCTCTGGAATGCCACGTGGAACCCGGCATTGCTGCACGGCTGCGGCCCGGCCTCCTAGGGTCCCCGCCCCTCGCCCGCTAAGACTGCGTCCCTTAACCCCTTGTAGGCACTAACGGAATCTCAGTTTTGCCCGCGCTATGCTACTCGGCGCAAGTCGACCCAGGCTAGCCAATGGGCAGACGCCGCGGAACAGACGTCACAGAGGACGGGCGGGGGCGGGGGAGTGGTGAACGAGGAGCGTTCCAATCAGAAAGCCACTGTTTCTATTGGCACAATGGATGGCTCCGCCCCCATGGCAGACTCATTGTCTGGGGGAGGAGGCTCCTCCGGTTCCAGAATAGCCCGGAGAGACAATCCAGGAGGTGCTCTACGGGCCAGCCTGCAAAGGCAGCAGCGACAGTGGGCTGCAGCGTCATGAGCAGAGGACGCAGGCGTCCCTGGACCGAGGAGGGGTTTAGGGCCGGGACACGGAACGCTCCAAGGGGTGCGGTTCCTGCTTGGAACCAGCGGAGATCCCCCGGCTAAGGCCCCTGGCCCACCCCAAACGGTACCTATGACATCACCACCAACCAATCAAATGGCGCATTCCTAGCCGCCTCCCCCCCGACTTCTTCGCTTCCAGGAGGCGGGGTTCCCGTGGGTTCCTCCTTCAAGCGCCTCAAGTGACTATGGAGCGCGGGTGGGTGGGCTCCAGTGGTGCCCTCTGGTTTCTCCGAATCTGAGGACCACCTAAGGTCAGATCCGGATGTACGGTCTGGGTTCCTATGGGCGTGAGAATGAAGCATCTGCAGAGGCGCCGAAGGCGGAACTCGGTTGGATGGGGGCTCAGTCGGCGTAGGGCCTGGAGGAGGGAAGCCAAAGACATGGTTCTGATCGCACACCCACCCTCCGGGTCCACAGTCTAGCGAATGGAGGGCAGAAAACTTTAACGAAGGAGGGAGACAGGTGGAACGCTAGGGAGAGGGATGCTGGGGTCCCAGAAGAGGCACCTGAGCCAATGTAACGATCTGGGAAAGCTATCTGCAGAAGATGCCCGTGCAGAGCTCTGAATAACCAAGAGATGGAGGAGCCACCCTAGGTCATGGAGGCTGTGTGGACAAATGTGCTGACGCTTAAAGGGACCATGGCCAAAGGAAGTTACGCCCTGCTCTCTCCACTAGGGTTAGCACTGCCCTCAACTGATGCTCCTTGTGGAGAGCAAGACTTAGAGCTCTCCTTGACACCTCTGTTGACTGCAGATGACTCTCCGTGTCACTCCCTGCTGTTCTGCCTCCACCGTAGTCCTCTTTGTGGCTGCTGTTCCAAGGAAGCCTCTCCCTCTCCATCTGCACTCACCTCTGTGCCCCAGCCCAAGTGGCAGCTTCTAATGCTCCCTGTAAAGACAAACCAAGGTAGTTCCTTTTTCCAAGTCCTCTTTCCACTGCCCTCTAGGACATCTCAACCCCTCTCCTCGTGCCTTTTCCTCCCTACCTTGTGTTTGTCCCCTCCTTCCTCCAATTCAGGGGTACCCTGCTGGGAGAGCAGACCAGAAAACCTGGCCAACCCATCCAGCTCAATTATCCAACAGTTCTTTCATCTCACTAAGACCTCCAATCTGTCACTTCTCACTTCCTCTCAGCTCCTTACCTTAACCATTAGCCAGTCTTATAACAACTCTCCTGCCCTGCTCTTCTTAGACAAACTCACTGGGCTAAAATCTAACTCCCTAAAATAGATTACTTGGGGCGGGGGGGAGGGTCTTGCTCTTGCGCGCCTGGCGCTTGCCTAGGTTATTGGCGTAAGCGCAAGATCGGTGGGCTCCTAAGGTTTCTGCTTGAAAACTGGATGATCTTCTAGCCTGAGACTATTCCTTATCAGAGCCTAGGGCCGCTGGGCCCCTTCACTCAGTACTTGCTGGAGCATCATCACACCCTCGTGCACAGTTGGTATTGGCTTGCCTGGCTGATTCACGTGGGAGAGTCCTTGTATGCCATTGGATTGTTCAAGTCTAAAGGCATCACGCATAGTTGGATTCAACTACTCTGGTTCCTGCAAACATTCCTTTTTGGGATGGCATCTATTACTTGATTGCTTACAGATCAAGATGCCAAAAACAAACTTAAAAAAAGATATCCAAAAAAACTGAATCCCTATTTTGTACACCTGAAACTAATATAATATTGTAAACCAACTATACTTCGATTTTTTTTTTTTTTTTTTTTTTTTTGCGGTACGCGGGCCTCTCACTGTTGTGGCCTCTCCCGTTGCGGAGCACAGCCTCCGGACGCGCAGGCTCAGCGTCCATAGCTCACGGGCCCAGCCGCTCCGCAGCATGTGGGATCTTCCCAGACCAGGGCACGAACCCATGTCCCCTGCATCGTCAGGTGGACTCTCAACCACTGCGCCACCAGGGAAGCCCTATACTTCGATTTTAAAAAGAGAGAAAATACAGCTAAGTTCCTAGGAGAAAAAAAAAATTTTTTTTTCAAAAGCTTCCTCTACACTTTGACATTCAGCCTCACCTTTTTTGGGGGGTGCTGTGTTTACTTGATCTTTCTAGAAAGTTACGACCCTCTAGTTATTCATTATTTCTTCATCTGCTCTGGTTAAACTTGAGTAGATAGTAGGAAAAGATTTTAGCTTTACAGTTCTGCAGACTAACCTATTCGGCAGAGGGCTTCCAGCTACCTTCTTGCGGTCCTTGGCTGTGTTGGCGTTCTATCACCTGGTTTAAGCCACGTACTAAGTTTGCTTGTTGGGATATCATTGCTCCTGCCTTCTGATTATAACACCTTACCCTTACCACCACCATCTTATTAGCTCTCCTTTCCCCAAATTTTTTTCCACCCACCTGGACCAAAACTGAGTGACACTTCCGTAACACATCAATTCCACCCACATTTGTTAGACACCTGTGAGGCGGGATCTTCTCCTCCCAGGCTTCCATTTCACATTATGGAGAAAGATAAGGAAGACAAGCAAGTGCCTGGAATGGGGCAGGCCAAGTGGTGACACAGAGGCACAGAGGACATCCTGGGAACCAAGAAGGAACGACTGGGGAATGCTTTCTCTGCTGCTGCCAGCCAGAAGTGATGCTTCCCTCCACTCAGACCCTCCAACATAGTGCTCTGTATGTGCGGGGTCTGATGGCCACCTTCAAGTCAGGACCACATCTTAAGACAGCTTCATTTTTTTCCTCTAGCACCTGTCCCATCGCTTCACACACAGCTGTTCTATCAGTGTCTACCGAACAAAGGAGGGAAACTCTGATTTCACTTTGACTTGTTCAGCGTCATTCCAATTTTTATCTGAAAATTGCAGAACCCATTCAGTGTAACCTTGTGTCAGAGAAAAGCACAGGACTGCCTTTGACTGGTACCACCATCTTTCTGTGGGTACCCTGGTGGGAAACCTGTATCTTTTTCACACTTTCCTATTCTTGGTCACTTTTTCCAGACACTGTAGATGTCTCCCTCCAGTTCTGACTCACTCAGCCATTCCTGTTCTAGAGAGTCTAGACCATGGGTTCTCCAGCTAGTTACTACCTCTCTCATTCACCTGGTTATAACTTACTACTGACTGGTTGGGGCAGAAGGGTTACTGTCACTTCAAGGAGCCTTTAGGGCTCCTTTCCTGGAGGATCCCCTGCTTGTTCACTAGGGACTAGACCTTATTTTCCTTCCACGTAGGTCATGTTATTTGTTTTAAGCAAACACTTATGAGAAACAGCCCCCTCGCCCCAAAAATGAGGCCTCAAGTAAAAGCACAATCATGAAAGATGATGGACTATGAATTAGTTTTGGTGGAGATCAACTTCTACACATAAATCTCAGTCTTTCCCTCTGTTTCTCTTGTGATTAAGGGGTTATTAATGGTGCCAAGGATAATATGGCTGATTACTGAATGAAATGTATTAACTTGAATAAAATGTTGTGAATTGTGAAAAAAAAAATAGACTACTTGTGAATTCCTCACCTCTGGAGCAGCAGAGCATTGCTAGAGGAAAACATTTCACATTCTTGACAACAAGCCTTAATATTATATTGGAGGGCTTTGCCAGCACAGTAAGGCAAGAAAAAGGTACAAGGATTGGAAAGGAAAAAAGAAAACTTATTCACAGGCAACAGGAATGTGTATGTAAAAAATCCAAAAGAACTTATAGATAAGTTGTTAGAGTTTAGCATTCATTGGATGCAAGGTCAATATATAAAAATCAGTTGTAATTTCTATATATCAACAAGTGAGAAAAATTTTTTTCATGATGTGATTTACAGTAGCATCATGTAAGGTAAATTGCTAGAATAAATATAATGAAATATGTGCAATGACTCTTCACACACACATACACACACACAATAAAACATTATTGACACTAAACACTGCGATAATCATTTCATGATGTATGTAAGTCAAATCATTAGGCTGTATACCTTAAACCTATATAGTGCTATATGTCAATTATATCTCAAGAAACACTGGAAGAAAAAAACATTATTGAGAGAAATAAAGACATAAATGGAGTGGAAAACTATGTTCAAAGACTGAAAGATTAAATACAGGCATACCTCGGAGATACTGTGGGTTCAGTTTCAGACCACCGCAATAAAGCAAATATCACAATGAAGTGAGTTACACAAATTTTCTGGTTTCCCAGGGCATATAAAAGTTATGTTTAGACTAGAGTCTATTAAGTTTGCAATAACAGCATTATGCCTAAAAAAATGCACATACCTTAATTAAAAATACCTTATTGCTGGGACTTCCCTGGTGGCGCAGTGGTTAAGACTCTGCGTTCCCAATGCAAGGGGGCTGGGGTCGATCCCTGGCCAGGGAACTAGATCCCACATGCGTGCGGCAACTAAGAGTTTGCATGCCACACTAAGGAGGTTGCCTGCCGCAATTAAGGATCCCATGAGCCACAACTAAGGAGCCCACCTGCTGCAACTAAGACCCAGTGCAACCAAATAAATAAATAAATATTTTTTTAAAAAGAGAAAATCAAAACCTAAAAAGGTGGGGGGACCACAAAATTTAAAAAAAAATACCTTATTGCTAAAAAATACTAACCATTGCCTGAGCCTTCAGTGAGTTGTAATCTTTTTGAAAAGTAACACCAGGGAATTCCCTGGTGGTCCAGTGGTTAGGACTCAGCACTTCCACTGCAGGGGGTACGGGTTTGATCCCTGGTGGGGGAACTAAGATCCCGCATGCTGCATGGCGTGGCCAAAAATAAAAGAAAAACAACATTAAAGATCACTGATCACAGATCATCATAACAAATATAATAATGATAAAGTCTGAAGTATTATGAGAATTACCAAAATGTGACACAGAGACATGAAGTGAGCAAATGCTGTTGGAAAATTGGCAACAATTAGACTTGCTTGACACAGGGTTTGCCACAAACCTTCAACACCTTTCAATTTGTAACAGATGCAGTTTATCTGTGAAGTGCAACAAAATGAGGTATGCCTGTATTGCACACATGCTAATTCTTCCCAAAGAATGGATTCAATGCAACTCCGATAGAAATCCCAGTAGATACTGTGTAGTGTGTGTGTGTGTGTAAACTGACAAACTGGATTCTAAAACGTACGAGGGCCAGGAATACCCAAGACAGTCTGAAGAAAACCCAAGTAGGAGAACAGCTTCGTCTATAGGAGATCAAGAAAGCTACAGCTACAGAAACCAAGACTGTATGGTGCTGGTGCAGGAATAGACAGATGAATGGAACAAAATCCAGAGAGGGGTCTAAAGATGTGTGGAGACTTGAATTTTGACAAGGGTGGCTCTTAAGAGCCAACACAAAGGATGGGCTTTCCAATAAATGGTGCTGGGTCAACTGGACATCCATGTAGAAAAAAATTACATGAGACCCCTACTTCATACTACCTTCATAATCAATTCCAGGTTTGACATGTGAATATGAAAGAAAAGACACTGCAGCTTTTAGAAGAGAACACAGAAGTTCTTCATGACTTTAAGCAAATATATATATATATATGTATATATATATATTTTTTTTGGGGTGGGGGGGTTCACAGGCCTCTCACTGTTGTGGTCTCTCCCGTTGCAGAGCACAGGCTCTGGACGCGCAGGCTCAGTGGCCATGGCTCATGGGCCCAGCCGCTCCGCGGCATGTGGGATCTTCCCAGACCGGGGCACGAACCCGTGTCCCCTGCGTCGGCAGGCGGACTCTCAACCACTGCGCCACCAGGGAAGTCCGCAAATATATATTTTTTAAATAGGATACAAAATGTACTAACCATAAAGGAAAATACTGAAAAATTGGATTACATTACAATTAAGAACTTCCTTTCATCAAAAGATGTTAAGAATGGGAGAAGATACTGTAAGATATACAACCCAAGGACTCATATCCTGAATACATACTACAAACCAACAAAAGATAGACAACCCAGTCGATGAATGTGCAAGAGATGTGAACAGGTGCTTCACAAGAGAAGATCCAAATAGCCAGTAAACTAATGAAAAGGTGCTCAACCTCTTTAGTCGTCAGGGAAACGCAAGTGTAAAAGCAAATACTACTATACTGCACCAGAATGACTAAAATGAAAATGACTGACAACACCAGGTTTTGGGAAAGATATAGAGCAGCTGGAACTCAGGCACCAGTGGAGGAGAGTACACTGGTACAACTACTTTGGGAAACTATTTGGCAGTTTCTGCCTGTGACCCTGCAATTCCACTCTTGAGGATATACCTCCTGGTGCAAGGCATATGAGCAACAAGAAGACATGTACAACAGTGCTCCTGACAGCACAATTCGTAATAGACAAAAATTGGAAACTGAAATTTATCCACAGTCGTTAACTGTGGATAAATAAATGAGGGTGTAACCCACACGACACTGGGAATGAACAAACTGCAACCACATACTATGACATAGACAAACCTCAAAAACTTGGTGAGTGAAGAAGCCAGTGTCTATATGATTCTATTTATATAAAGTTCAAAAACAGGCAAAACTTATCAGTAATTACCTCTAGGGAAGAGGTCTGGGGAGAAGGAAGGAGTTGGTGATTGAGAGGGGTGCACAGTGGGCTTTGGGAACTAGTGACACTGGGTGGTGACTACATTAGCATCTTCTGTCATAATTCATTAGCTGTACTCTTTGCATACTGTAGCTTTCATAGTATGTTATTCTTCCATTAAATAAGAGAGAAAAAGAAAAGGTTATCCTCACATACTTGGAGCCTCAGTCTGTATCTTTTGGGGACTGAGCAGGCAGGTGGTCTTCACCCAACCCCTTACCCTGGAGCTGCCTTATGCACATGTAGCATGTTGTACTCAGACATGTCCCACGGACATGGTACCACACCTGTAGGGACCCACTTCTAGTCCAGAGGTTGGCCCAAACGCCCAGCCCTCACTGCCCCTCAAAATTTGAGTTTTCCTCAGCCCCACCCTGTCACTCCCTTCTTTGAGTGCCTTAGTTTTCTCTCTCTTTGCCCTTTCCCCTGCCTAACCACATCCACGTCTACCATCCTTCCAAGCAGTCAGAGGTATTCTCTCAGACAGTTCCTTCCCTGAGGAATTCTCTGGCTAGTCATTGTCCTTGGTAGCTTTAATTCTGTGCGGTGAGACACCATCAAGGTGTTTATTGACGGTCCTGGAGTCCTGGCCCTTCTGAGTGTCTCCTTACAAACACATGCAAGGGTCCCCTGGACAATCACACAGAAGTGGGCAGGGGCTCTGATCTTCCAGCCACGGGGCTGCACTTCGTTTCTCACGGGGGCCAGCACTAGGACAGATGGCACAGCACTGCCCTGCTTTTCCCACGAGGTCAGTGTGTGCAGCCTAACAGCAAACAGAGCAAGGCACAGAGGCTATCAAATGTTCCTGCCTCAGCTTCCTGAGGACCTGTGCTTATCACTGAGTTACTCGCTCTCAGGAGGAGAACCATGGTTCTCCGCCTTCAGCACTCCAATGAGAAAGGAGCTGTACCTGGAAGTCAGCATTGTTGATTCCGTCTGTGGAAGGGAGGCAGAGGCCTCCAGGATGAAGTGACCAGGTTGTACCACACAGAGCTTTCTTGCAGACAACTGTGTCAGCTCCTCCTCAGGTCCAGGTGAGCCTGTGCACTTAAACTTCTGGAAGAGTCAACAGGTCAGGAAGGACATCTCCCTGCTGGCCTCCTGTGCTTTGCTCCCATGGACCTGTTTCCCTGGGACCCCACCCCTGGACTGGCCTTGCTGGGCTTCTTGCCGTATTCCGTTCTGCTGAGAGAGTAAAAGCCCTCTGCCTTCAGCACCCCATTAAGAAAGGAAAAGTCGTGGCAAGAAGTCACAGCATCAGTGATTCTGGATGTGTGGAATCTGATGAGAATCATCTTGGGTAACAAACTGAAGGGAACTGATGGAAACCACTGCTGCCTGGTGTCTGCCTACAGGTTCTGACTCTCTTCCCCAACTTATGGTGACAGCCTTAGTTAACTGGGGAGCCCACGAGGAAAAAGTTTTTTGCCCAACATTGGGCTGATTCCCCTCAAACAGTGCACAACCAACCCCACACTTGTTGAGATATTCTTTTTGTCCTACTGTAATTACCAAATCTCCGCTAAGGCTGCAAAATGAGGGAACCTCGCTGGATCCAGAGGAAGACAAATAAGGAAGGGAAACAGTTGGGCAGCCCTAAGAGTTCAGGGAGGCCAGGGCTTGGATAGGAGCCGCTTCATTTGAGAACAGGTATAAAGGATATAGGGTTTCAACAGGGGAGACAGACACGGCATTCAAGGCAAAGAAAGATGTAAGTGAAGCCTGGAGGGGCAGTCACCTGCAAATGGACCATGGGGCTCTCAGTGGCTGTGGCTATGGCCCAGGAGAAGTGGGAACCCAGGGAAGAGAGGCTGGAACAGGGCTCAAGGGACCTCGATGGAGAGGCCTGTTAGGGACCATCACCTCCTCAGGCTGGAGAGGACAGGGCAAGCTAGTGACGAGGTCCTGAGGCCCCAGTGCCCCTGACCATCCTCTCCCACCACCACTCAGGATCATACAGGGAAGCCTGTTTCCAGATGCCTGTGATTTATTTCCAAGCTGAGCTGCAGCACATAGGAAAATACACATGGCTTTTCGGTCTACATTTTTACAGAGAAAATAGATTCTGTCATTGGCTTTATCAGTGCCATCACCTCATTCTGTGAGGCTCCAGGGTGGATGGCCCGTCTCTAAGACTCTGCTTTCAAAGAAGCAGCTTGGCCAAGACCTCTGGGGGCTGGAGTGGGGGCAGAGACCCCCACGGGGTGGCGGCTGGGGGGACAGAGCACATGAGCAGCACTCACTGTGAAGCTAAGGCAAAGAACAGAGCTGGCGGAAGGTGCCTCCTCTCACCCCAGGGACACGGCTTGCTGAAGCCCAGGACACAGACCAGGTGGGCGCGGGGGATGAGGGCTCTGGCCCAGCCTGGAGCAGCAGCAGGACTCTGAGTGTGCATGTGTATGGGGTGGGGGGGCATGCTGAAGAGGCAGCCCAGCGGGAGATGGAGGGGCTTCAGTTCACACTCCCCCTGCCCCAGCATAGCTCCCAGCGCGTGGTCCCTAATCCTGCGCTTGGCCCCTCTCATTAGCTCTATTTCAGGTGGGGGCCCCTGCTTAGGTCCCTTCCACCATCACCGCCCCTCACACTGTCAGTGCAAAACATTCTTAGGGCCAAGCCTCCGAGTCCCCTGCACCCTACCCAGGGCTGCAGGGAAGGGAGGAAAAGAAGGTGCTAGCTGGGGGCCTCGCCCAGCACCGGGAATTCCTTGCACATCTCTTGGACAATCATGCGGTCCATCTGACACTGGGGCGAGGCTTCCTCCTCGGTTAGGATGCGTCGCAGTGTGGCCTGCAGGTCGGGGAGCCGGTGGCGGTGCTGTAGGTAGGGTGTGGAGCGGATCACAGCGTGCATCAGGGAGAGGTACTCCATGCGAAGCTGTGGGGAGACCAGGCAAGCTCAGGGACCCCAGGGAGGCACTGAGACTGCCACCAGACAGGGACAGGCCACTACTGCCTCCTGGCAGCCACATCACTGAAGACCAGGGTTGCATCCCCAGCACCCAGAGTGGACCTGGCACAGAACTGGCCTTTGATAGTCGTTGAATAAGTAAGTGAATAAATAAATCATCTGAGACACACACAGTCCCAGAACGCGGCCGGCCCAGGGAAGTCCTGCCTCAGAGAGGTGGCGAGGGGAAGCAGCGAGCCCCCATCCCTCCTGTAATGCTGGGCCCCTGTGGGGCTGCTGTCTGTCTGTTGGAGGCCCTCTGCTTTTCACTCTATCCTCTCACCCTGGAAGATCTCATTCACACCCACAGCTTCAAATAGTGACCCCCCACTCAAACCTCTTGCAGAGACTCTCCGGTGAGCTGCAGATGAGAAAATCCAACTGCCCACTTGTCACCTCCTGCTTATCTCAGAGAGAACTCAAACTCACATAACAACCATCAAACTCGTGATCTTCCCCATCTTCCCAAAGCTGAAGGCTTTCTCGTGTTCTTTATTTTAATAAAGAGCACTGCTGTCCATTCAAGTGCTCAAGCCAAAACTGCACGTGTCCCCTCCAGTTCCTTTCTCCCCACACCCCGAATCCAATCCGTCCCAGTAAGACCCGGACATCTTGCCTTCTACGTGTGCCCTGAATCCATCTCCAACACTCCCCGCCAACCCACCCTTCCAGCACCTCTGGCTTTAACGGCTCCAAGAACCACTCCAATCTGACACCCCAGCTGCTCCTTATCCTCACTGAGACCCTGATCCATTGACCTGGCGCCAGCACTTTTTCCTCCATTTGCTCCCCTCACCATCCCTCATTTCTCTCTTTACCTCTGATTAGAGGAGTCAATACTCAAACCTTCTTTAGGCAGCATCACCCTGCTAACTCCCAACCCTGGTCAGACCAAAAAGCACCTGCCAATCAAATCCTAGAAGCTAAGCAGCAGACAATTAGAGTCTTGTGCAGGCTTGAATGGCATTCCCCACCACAAACCTCACTGCCTGGCACCCCTGCCACTTTCCTCTGCCACGTTCACTGTTCCTGAAAGGACCACTGCCCACCTTCTCTCCATTTTCCAAACCTAAACTGCCCGATCAGTTGGCTTTGTGCTTCATGCAGAAAACAAGCAGACTTTCAGAAACGCCTGGTCTTCCCCCGGCACCCACACCTCACCTGTCCCCAGTGAATGAACTGTCCTGGCTCCTGCCAGAGGCCATCCCTCCAGGGGGGCCTGGACCCTCCCCTGCTGCCTGACCTACTTGACACCCGCAGCGGCTGACTCTCCCGACACATCAGCCGTTTCTCCATGATTGGCGTGCTGGATCATTCCCTCTGACTCAGACATGCACCAGCATCTCCCACCTTTAAAAGACTTTCCCTGACCCCATGTCTCCCTCCAGTGATCCCCCACCTTTTTCTGCTCCCCTTCACTTAAAAACACACGAAGGTTGTCTCCATTCACTGCTCCCATCTTCCCCCTTTCTACTCCCCTCCAACTTCAAATCCTCTCTTCAACTTCCCACTCGGACTCTCTTCCCTGGGCGAAGGGTGTGCCCAGGTGCTCTGGGAGAGGGGCACGTGGAAGTCTGCAGCCCGCCCCCCGTCACACACCGCCACACCGCCCAGCCTCCCTGGGTTTCTGTGAGCCCTGGAGCGTCCCTGGACGCTGCTTGTGAATCACGCCTCATCTCCATGTGGCGAATCCCGTGGCTCATTCTCAGGCCTCATCTCACTCGGGCTCCTAACTGTGGAGACGGCTCATCCCCCTCCTCCTCCATACACGTGGCTTTGGGCTCCTGCTCTCTTGGTTTTCCTCCTGGGTGTCTCCCTATGTGCCCCGACTGTGCCCTGGGCTGAGGCCTGAGCTTCCCTCTGTCCCATCCATCCCACACCCTAGGTGACCACATTGTCACAGGCTTCCCAGCACATCTATGCACAGCCAACTCCAAAGTGTCTCTTTCCAGTCCCAACTCACACCCCAGGTCCTCTGTACCTGGATGTCCAACAGGTATCTTCTCAGTCTTGACACATCAAAACACAACTCTATTCAAAGGTTCTTCCCCACCTGAGCAATCGGCACTTCATCCACCCGGTTGCTCCAGACCAATCCAGCAGCAAGCCCTGCCAACCCACCTCCAACACACCCCGGCCTGACCTCCTCTCCCAGCCTATTCGTGCCACGTGGACAGCTGCAGCCGCCTCCTCACCAGCCTCCCGCTTCTGCTGTGCTTTCAGTCTCCGTTTCATTCAGGATGGTAATCAGATCACTTCCCCTGCCCCTGAGAGGGGTGACAACCTCCCGCCGCAGCCTCCAAGGCTTTGTGTAAACTCTACTTCCTCCTCCTCACCTCCCACCACTCCCTCCACTCCTGCTTTCTTCAGACAGCCCACCCCCGACCACCTCATGGCGGGCTCCCTTGGGTCTTGGCACACCTGTCATGGTTGAGCGGCCTCCCACACTTACCCAGCTCCAGCAGTGCCCCTCGCCCTAGTCTCCATTCAGTGTCAGGTGCCCCCCTTTTGTTAGTTTCTACACAGCTGCCATCCCCAGGCACCTTATCTCCAGGCGACAGGTCCGCAATGTGCCGCACGGTGATGTCGATGAGCGCCATCATATCCGTGTGGTAGAAGATGGCAGCTGTGGCGGGGCTGGCGAACACGTCCTGTAGGAACTTGAGGACGGAGTGTGGCGGCTGAGGTTCATGCTTAAAGATGCGCACGGGGTCATCTAGAAGGCAGGGGGAAGAGGGGGTCAGGGCAGTCCTCGAGGGGGCCCAGAGTCACCCCAGCGAGTTACAGAGGTCATGGAGTCACAGGACATCGAAGGGGCCCCACACAGATTCCTGGGCCCTCACCCCCTCTGTTCAGGAGCAACAGTAGCTTCTCGGAGAAGATCTTGACATTGGCGTGTTTGCTCAGAGCGGCCATGATGAAGTTCTGGTCAGGGGCTGAGGAAGGACACGGGGGTAGACAACAGCACAGGTGCTAAGCCTGGAGAGCCCCCCTCCTCCCCCCTACGGCGAGTCAGCCACCCCCGTCAGGCCCTGCCCCCACCTGGCAGGTGCAAATTGAGAGCCAGAAGTAGATTCATGCAGAGATCTGGCAGTTGCTCGGTGGTGTCCAAGGGCAGCCCGTCCTCAACGATGCTCAGCAGGAACTGGGCGAAGGGTGTGCCCAGGTGCTCTGGGAGAGGGGCACGTGGAAGTCTGCAGCCCGCCCCCCGTCACACACCGCCACACCGCCCAGCCTCCCTGGGTTTCTGTGAGCCCTGGAGACATTCAGTCAGACTATAGTCAGTGGGTGCCCAGCCCCTTGGGCCATGGGCCCCACCTCCAGCGGGCTGTGGGCTCCCTGTGGTCCGCTGGTCAGTGACCTGCCTTCTTACCATAGTGTGCATAGGGCACTGCCTCCCCCATGGAGAAGACCATGGCCAGAATGAGGGCGGAGTAACAGAGTTTCTGATGGTCTGCGGGGGAGCAAAGCAGGCGGTCAGAGCCCCCCACATGGCGGGAACCTCCCCAGCTGGCAGGAAGCTGCCCCTCACTCACCCTGCGTGTCTGTCTGCATGTCCCGCGCCAGCTCCACAGGCAGCACAGATGACACTAGTGTGGAGATGATGGCTGCGTCCAGGCTGCACATGGCGCCGAAGCATTTGAGGAGCAGCAGCCGCAGCGACACCCGGTGCTCCTGGCAGGGGACCCTGTGTGCTCAATGGCCGGAACCCCCACCTCTACCCAGGTCCCTCTGTGCCCCCTCCCCTCTGTTTCCCACACACCATTTGGTAATAGGCCACCAAGGCCAGGACAGACTCGAACTCATTCCTCTTGCACATTTTCTTGCAAACTTCAGGGTCTGCATCCGTCTGTGGGGAGGACGAAGTGTGATGGAGTCACTCAGTGTAAGGTGGCCACATGTGAGTGAGCTGAGGATGAGTAGGGGAGACTCCCGAGCACTGGGGAGGGATGGGGCAGGGGTGGGGGGCATCTGGGGGCACCCAGCCCGCACCAGAATGTGCAGCAGCTCCTCCAGGTAGCAGCGGATGACACCCTCGTCCTCATACAGGGCCCAGCTGCGCTGCTGGGCGTCATCCTTCCGCCGGGCCAGGTCTGCAAAGATCACCTCCAGCCGCTGCTGGTCGTGGCAGACCTGCCCTGAGGGCAGGGCAGTGCTCAGGTCCTGGAGGAAGAGGTCTGGCTCAGCACACTTGCCCCACACCATCTCCAGGAGGCCCACAAGGCCTGGAGTTCAGCCTAGACCCTAAGGTCATGGCATGAGCTCCAGGCCAGTGTCAGGCAGGGGGCCCCAGCCTCACCTGCCAGAGCTGCCTGGAGCCAGCGTCGTCGCAGGAAGGGTGAGGGGACCAGCCCCCAGGTCTCTTCCCTCCTCCCCGCTGCTCCCATCAAGCTCCCACAAAAGACCTGCTCCCACAGCCCATTCCCCAACATCGAGGCCGCCAAGGGCACTGACCCAGTTCTATACCCCCTCCCCAAGTAATTCCACTGCCCCCAAGTCTTAACAACCGTCTGGGACAGGATTCTGCATGAGACACATCCGTGGGGTGTTCTCCAAAAACTTGCCTCCTGTCCCAGACCTGGATAAACATCCTCCATGAGGAAGGCCACCAACTCCTCACCACCTGAATGTGACTGAGACTCCACCCCCTGATTCTACACAAAGTGGGACAGGCCTGTCATCTACCCACCTGCCGTGTTCCTCTTGATCCAGTGTCCCAGCACAGGCAAGCCCACTGACTCACTGCTCCCCACACCCCAAACCAGAGCTGCAGGAGCCATGGAGCCCTAAGGAGAGACCTCTGGCCCATCTGGCCCCCACCGTGTAGACTTGACTCATGCCCCCCAATCCTGCTCCCTGACCAGTGCCCCAACCTTGGCAAAGGATCCCACCCGCCCATGATCCACACATACCTCATTCACATCTCAGTCAGCACTCAGGCCTCCATCATAGCTCTCGAAGCACCCACTGCTCTCCACTGCTAAGGCCAGCATGACACTGCCCTCTCTCATGCCTTATGTCCATTCCTTCCCTGCAGCCTGAGAGAACTCCTGGCCACCCACGGCTGTCTCATCTGTCACCTGCCCCAGGTCTCACCTCCAACCACACCACTTGCTCCCTCCCTCACCCCCTGTGTTCCAGCCATGCTGGCCTTGTTCCACTTCTTCCTGTGAGCCAAGCTCGGTCCTGCCTCATGGCCCTCGTCCAGCCTGAGCCTCTGCCTGGAATACTCTTCCTCCCTTTCTCCTTCAGGGATCAGCCCAAATGTCCCCAGTACCCAGCACAAGGAAGCCAAGAGCTAGAGCTCAACAAAGACCTGTCAGGTAAAGGCTGGACACAGTGTGAGGGTGGGGAAGGGGCAGGGGCTGTAGGGCAGCCCCAGGATGGGGAGGCCCCTGGCCCTGTTGCCCACCCTCACCTTGCCTTCTACCAGTGAGAGGAGGACCTGCTCCATGATAGGTGAGCTGGCCGGCACTGAGGCCTGGATGTGACCCACCACGACGCCAATGGCCACTCGGCACAGCTCGTGGCTCAGGCCGGTGTTCCTCCGCACGAGCTCCATCAGCTCTGCCCCAATGGTCCTGGGCACAGCAGTCTCAGCCAGCGCCTTCTCTTCTGTGGTCCCCAGGCTCAGTGCACCCAGGGCTTCCAGCTCATCAGGGGCTGGGGCTGTATCAACTGCTACCTCCTCTGTAGGGGGCTCCGAGTTTAGCACCTTGGAGGGAGGGGGCTGAGCTTGGGACACAGTGGTATGCGTGCCTCGGCGGGGCACAGGTGGGGGCGTGGGTGAGCAGCTGGGGCCTGGCTCCGATGAGCTGGAGCCGGTATAGAGTGTGTCAAGGGAGGTGCTGCTGACAGAGGAGCCGCTGGACACAGAACTGCCCCCAGAGGGTGTGGTGTTGCGGCCGCCTGTGGGCAGAGAGGGGATGCTGTGCTAGGGCAGCCCCCTGGGGGCCCCAACCCCTCCAAGCCCAGAGCCCCCGCCCCCCAGTACAGGGCCTTGTTCCTATGCCAGACCCTCCCACCAAGCCCAGAACCCCCAATTGCCCTGACACGTGCCCTGTCTTCCCCCCAAGCCTGGAGCCCCCAGTTCCCTGACATAGGCAGAGTAACCATTCCAAGTACAGGGTGCCCCCCGAGTCCCCCAACCCCGCCTTCTCACCACTCCCCGAGGCCAGTAGGGCCTCGCGGTCTCGGCGCTTCACAGGTGGGGGTGGCGTGGCGGGTGCTGCTCGGCGAGGCTGTGGTGGGATCTGGGAGGACAGAAGTGGGATCTGAGGGTACAACCTGGCTAGCGCCCTGAGCTTGGCATGGGCAGGACTATGGTTCCAGGCGGCATCGCTGACCCCAGTGGACCCCTGGCGCCTCTGGACAAAGCCTTAAGCTCCACCCACCTCCCTTTCCTAGGATGTTCTCACCATGTACCTGGTAGAGGCCTCCATCTGCCCCAAGATACTCAGAACTGGGCAGGCTGTGCTGCCGCTCGAATCCAGCTCTACACACCCCATTGGGCTGCCTGGCAGCAGCAGCATCCAGGTGGTGGTCACTGGTGGACGGGGTCATAGCTGCAGGGTTGGGGGCTGAGGGGCCTCTGCGGGACAGGGTCTCTTTCCGGTGGTGGATCAGCTTCCTGAGGGAGGGACAGGGAGGTTATTGGGGGAGTTACCTTACAACTCCCGAAGTCCTCACATGCTCCTCGTGGGATGCGGCCCACCCTAGCCCAGGCTCCCCAACCTCCCACTGCCCTCATGCTCCACCCCACTCTGCGCTACCAACACTGCTCTCTGGCGTCCCCAGTACTCACTGAAGGACCCCACCCCACGGTGCTTACTGGGCGGTTCTCCCGCCCCACTCACTGGAGGATCCCGCGCTGCTCCAGGCTGTACTTGCCACCATCCCGCATGGCTGCATTGTGCACAGCCTCAATGGCCCTGTCAATGGCTTGGAGGACATCCTGCTCCAGGCCCTGTGGGGGCAGGGGTGGGCAGTTAGGCCTGGGGGCCAAGTGAGGTACTGAGCCCAGAGCCAGCCCAGGATGGAGCCCGGGGCAGACAAAGGACCACTACAGCTAAAGCCTGTAATGCCAGATGTGAACACAGCAAGCTGAACTAGAATATGAAATGGGCTTCTCAAACTGCGTCACTCAGGGAGCTGGGCCACGGGGAAGGCCCATGCTGCTGCTTTATATATTGGGGCCCCGAGCAGGATTTTACCTCACAGTGAGGCTCTCAGCTAAGATGTCGCCGAAAACCTGGGGTCTAGAGCAATACCACAGCCCACGGACCCTCAGTTTGAGGCCAGGAGTACACACTTAGTCTATCCCCAGGCTTGGCTCAGATCCCAGGCTGAGATGCCAAGCAGGGAGCCTCTAGTGTCTGGAAGTCTTAACAAATCACTCTGGATCTTGCTGATCCTTCACAAAACCAAGGTCACACTCCAGGACGGCCCTGTCCTCAGAGAGCCTTCTGCAGGCCCTAGTAGCTGAGGACAGGCCAAAGGGATCGCCTCTCTCCACCCCTGCTGCCAGCCCCCATCCCCTCAAGCTATTCCAGGAATCCTCCAGACCTGCACTGGGAAGCAGCAGTTCTGTGTCTGTGGCAAAAGACAGACATGAGCACAGGACCTGGCCCCTGCCCCAGATTCTGTGTTGCCATCCGCAGCAACTCAGGGGTCCAATCTACCCAGCCTGGCTGGCATGGGGTACAGAGTAGGGGGTGGCAGCTGTGGGACCAGCCACTCCCACCCTTCGCTGCCCCTGGCACACATGGTCCATCAGACATAGGAGCCTCAGAACTAAGGTGACATCACACCAGAGTAGGTTTGAGAAGCTTCTCTGATGGGGACAGACAGATGGACTCAGAGGTCAACAAAGCCCTCCAGGTAGCACGGGGCGTGTCAGAGTGCAGGAGACAGCAGACAGAAAGGGGGACAGAGAAAGACAGATGATACACAGAAAGCAAGAAAGATGGAGAGAGAGAGAGAAGGAGGGAGGGAGAGAGAGAGGGAGAGAGAGAGAGAAGCAGAGGGAGACACGCAGAAAGAAACTGAGATTTGGAGACAGAGAAGGGAAGAGAGTCGGAGGAAGAAACACACACAAGCGGAGAGTCAGAATGACACCGAGATACAGAGAGAGCCACGGAGACGAAGGCAGAGGGAGACATGCAGCAAGAAACCAACAGATAGACAAGATGGTAGCCTCTCTGCCCTCCCCAAACACCCAGCCCCAGTGGCCCAGGCAGGGGAGGGGCCTCTTGGGCCCTTGGGGAAGAGGCAGGACTTTCCTCAGAGGCTCCAACAAGCTCCCAGCTCCAAAGAGGCTGGGTCTGACATGCTCACCCTGGACCCAGCAGCCCTGGTGTCCAGGGCTCTCACTCTTACCCAGACACTCCTAGATGCCATGAGGCCAAGGGTTTAGGGACCAGGGCCCATCCTCTCTGGTAAGACCAGATGACATCTCCAAATTTATCCTGTTATTTCTGTCCTGAACTGGGCTGGGACAGGATGTTTCCTAAAGGCTATGGACTAGGATGGGGCGGGGGTGTCTGGCACAGGGCAGACCTGGAGGCTCCAGGCCCTCCTTCCCCCTGTGATCAGAATAGACCAGCTGGAGACAACACATCCCAGCCCCCATACCAGGACTATTCTTGGGGAAACAGGAACTGGGGCTGCAGACTCCACTGGAAGGAAATGGGGCCAAAGCCAGACCGGGGACGCCATGGGGAGGTCTCACTTCCTTGCAATGGGAGCAGCCCCCACCCCAGGCTGGGGGCCAAGGAGGGATGGAGCTCCCTCATCTTCAGAGAAAGGAAGTCTGAAAAGTCAGGGCCTGAGGCTTGTGAAAGAGAGTAGTGCCAGGGAATGTCAGCAGGGCCTGGGATCCCTGGTTCAAAGTGAACTGACGAAGGTGTCTTAGGAAAGGCTTAGGGGGTGACTGAGTACAGGAGAGTAAAAGATACTGAGGTCTCAGGGCTTGGGGGGTCATTTAGGGGAGGGGGGTGTCCATGGCTCTCAGGTCCAAATGAGAGAGGGGGTGTAAAGACATGGAAGATGGTGGGGAAACAGGCAGTGTCCAGGGTTGCCCGGGTCTCAGTGGTGGAAGCTGAGGAAAAGGAGGCAAAAGTGTGGGATCCTGGTGATCCAGGGAAGGGGCCAATTAATTCTGGGGTCTCAATGATCTGGGGAACTGCTCAGAATTTGGTGTGCTGTAATCTCAGGACTGACTCTTGAATTCTATTCGGATGGAGGTTCAGATGTTGGGGCCCAATGGCTCTGGGATCCCGAGGAGTCTCAGTCCCAGAGCTGGGCTTTTGGTAGATCTGAGTCCTCAGAGTTGGCTGTCAAGGCCCTGGTCTTGGGTTGGGGCGCGGGCTCTTAGGGTCCCAGTCCTCCTGGGGTTTCACGGTCAGGTTCTCAAACTCCTTATCTGCTGGAGGTCCCGGCGGGCCTGGGGTGCCGGGGTCTGTCCTGCGAGCCTATGTTGGAGCTCAGTCTAGGGGCGGCTGAGGCCGGGCCGGGGAGGGGCACACTCACCTGCAGGCGGCGCAGGTAGGCGGGCGGCACGTAGCCCGTCTCGCCACTGCGCGCCCGCGCCGCCAGCCACCAGTGCGCGCTGCTGCGCTCCAGAACCAGGAAGGTCTCGCCCGCGGCGAACGCCAGCGCGTTGGGCTCCGCCGAGCGGAACGCGTACAGCGCGCGGTACATGAGGG
Organism: Pseudorca crassidens; assembly: GCF_039906515.1. Taxonomy (NCBI): domain Eukaryota; kingdom Metazoa; phylum Chordata; class Mammalia; order Artiodactyla; family Delphinidae; genus Pseudorca; species Pseudorca crassidens. The sequence goes on from NC_090305.1 coordinate 68,160,939, forward strand.
TGAGTCGGGCCGGGGCAGGAGAGACGGCAGGGTCTGCGAAACCAGGACGCCAGGCCGGGAGCGCCTCACCGCGCTCGCCCTGCCCCGTGACATACGGCGCGTGCGCGCGCGCGCGCCCGCCCGCCGCAGCCCCGCCCCAGGATGTGTCGGCTCCTGCGCAGAAGCGCGGCGCCCCCTAGTGTCCACAGGCTGCGCGGCCCGGCGCGGCCTCCGAGAACCCGCTGCCCTTTCCGCCCCTTCCGTGGACTTCTGCGTCTCCAAGCTCCCGACTCCCTGCCCCAGCACCCTACCTAGAGCCCCAGACCCAGCTTTCCCGCCCGGCCCTCCACTCCCTTTACCCGCCCAAGCCCTAGTGCTGCGGCCCATCCGACTTCCCGAAGGAGCGCTCCGCCCGCAGCCCAAAGACAGAGCCTCTGTCCGATGCTGACAGTCCCATGCGTCCTTGCCACCCCAGGGGAGTGGGACCTGACCTACTAACATAAGGACAGCGACCCCGTTAGGGTAGTCCCGTTGTTGTATCTTGAGACACTTGGAGGCGCCCGCGGGGCCCGGGTCTGCTCCGTGTCTCTAGGCCTCCTGAGCCCGCTTACCGCCCCAGTGGTGGGCAACGCGGAGCAAGAGTGAGGGGGGGGCGGTAAAAACAAAACCCACGGGGGGCCATTTCTCTGTCCAAAGTCCTCCCATCCTTGCTCCCCACCCCACCCCCTCTTTTCGGCTACTAGCTTCTCTCGTCCTCTGTAATGTGGGTCTTTGCATAGTTTCCTCTGCCTGGGACACACTTCCCTTCCTCACAGTATAAAGTCCGCAGGCTCCCACCCCTATCAATCGCTATCACATCACTCTGTTCTGTTGTCTTTGGGGACTTACAACTCCAGGTTATCTTATTTCTCATGCTTCCTTCTGAGAGCAGACAGAAGGGCTGGTGGAGGATCGGGAGTGGGGCACCATGTGGCCTTAAGAGCTTGTTTGGCCCACCTTCCGGTCAGCCCTGACTTGGTGAGGTCTTTGAAGTCCTAGGAGGGAAGGGGGAAACTCCGGGGAGAGATCCTAAGGGTCCTGGGGACCTCCCATTTCTGTCCAGGGGCTGCTCCAGCCACATTCCCCTCTGGAAGCCTGGGCCCAGGGAGAAGGGGCTGTAGGCACAACCAGGCCAGTGTATGCAGTTGGCCTGTTTTTGGACGTAGTGGATACAGGCATAATGGACCTTGGAGAGGAGGTGCTAGGAGGTTCAGGCAAGGCAAGGGGTGGGGCTGCTAAAACTGGACATCCAGACCCTACCTTCTTAGCACTGGTTCTGTGTCCTTCTCCCTGGTGTCTGGGTCTGCAGTTCAAGACCTCTTGCCACACCTCTCCCTGAAACTGTCCTAGCACAGAGCACAAGTAGCTCTCTTAGGGGCTGCCCTGGCTGGAGCCACATGAAGGATGACACTAGCGTGGTTGCAGTGGGGTCCAGGGCTGCGTAGGAGTGGTGACAGGTGGTGTGGCCAAGAGGACCACACTGCTCAGAACCCCTCCCATCAAGCCACCCACCTTCTGGGACCTCCTAAGACCTTGACCACAGAGCCAATGGCTGCCAACAGACCAAAGCCTGGTGGCTACCTGAGGCCCCAGTATTGACTCCAGGATGTCTGACATCACAATGTCCAGCCAATTAGCTGCTACCAGTGGCACAGGAGCTGGACCCAAGGTTTGGCACACCTGCTGCCCAACTTTGGCTTAAGCTACATGAGGGCAGGGAAAGACCTGTATCAACAGTCAAGTGTAGTTCTCTGCGTAAGGGGTGCTGGGACAGACCAGCACAGATCCCAGAGGGACCCATTTACGGTTATGTGTGTGGGTGCTCGGTTAAGGGACTGAGGACTAAGCCAAGAGGCTATGGTGACTTTAGGGTCCATGGGATGGGGTCACTGGAAGGAATATATTGCTGGGCCAGGGTGAAGGTCATGGCATATGTGATGTTTCTGAGGTTTGGGAGGGGGGCTGGCTGCCTATCCTTGGGCAAGAACGACAGCAGCACTGTGTACAATTAACAAAAAGATTTGTATTAGAACATTTACACTCAGGGAAGAAAGAGGTATCTGCATCATCAAATGTGGAATGTTGAAGAGAGTTAAAATAAATAAAGACTCCGAGAGCGGTTGGGGCTGGCTCAGGCTGGGACTCATAGAGGCCTCTGCGCATCAGCTCCAGGCTGCAGGGGCCACCGCCTGGCCATACTGGCCTCCTCCCCGACGCAGCACAGCTGTGCCTGGGACACAGAGAGTCTCTCAGGTACTGCTGCAGCCAGCAAGCTCACTCCCCACTTTCCTCACTTATCTCTGTAACAATGTCTATCAGGCTCTGGAGCCCAAAGATATAGCCAGCATCCTGGCCCTCGTGTACCACACTGTCCTCACCATACAGCCTGCAAGTGGTGTGTGCGAAATCGATCATGCGCACGTCCACCGAGCTGGTGCCGATGGGCTTGTAGGCATAGGCACCAGCCGACTCGTCGGCTGACTCCTCTGACAGGTCCTCCAAGTCCTCAGCATCTGAGTCCAGGGCCACTTCAGGCCGCTCCTTGCCATCATAAATGACCAGCAGGGAGCTTGAGTAGAAGCGGTAGGATTCTTGTCGCTCCAACACGGACTTGAGTTCAGTCAGCTTCCTAAGCACAGGGCCCAGGAGCTCGCGGCGCAGGTACCGCCCGTTGTGGAAAAACTGGAAAAGTGCCTCCTTGAAGCCCTGCACGGACAGCTTCCGGCCGTGGTACTTGTTCATGAACATGAGCTGCCCACTGCCTGCCTGGTATACCTGTGGGAGGGAGACCAGCAGGTGAGGTGCTGACAGCCATCTCAGGGCCTAGACCCTGGGGAGTGGCAGCGATATGATAGTCCTGGATCAGATCCTTTAATTTGTTAAGTATCACAAGAGACACTGTCCTTGCCAATCAACACCCACTCAGGATACAGCCCTCTGACCTGGGTTCCATCACCAGCCCCCTGCTCAGTGTATGTGTTGGTGGAGAGGGCCTAGCTTTTTTGCCTTTCTCCCCCTCCTGTCCACAGCCTCTGGACTCAGCCAACCAGGCCAGCCCCAGAGACGATTACCCATGCATGCATGCTTCCTTTTCTAACCAGAAAGTGACAGGTTCATTCAAATCTGGAATCTTTTGAGAAAACGGGACTATGCCACGATGGGAGAATGGCAGCTCCTGGATGCCCCAGCCAGCCCACACCACGCACCTGCACTCTTCTCACCTGCATGCCACACACGCGCACACCAATGACTGCAGACGTGCTCTGCTGGCATTTGCGGATCTGGTTGGCTGCCTTCTCCTCTGAAGCATCGTCACCATGCTGGCGCGTACCCATCTTGAGGTCCAGAACACAAGGCACCTCATAACGGGAAGTCAGGTTCTCCAGTAAGATAAATTCTGAGTGGTTAAGGACAATGCCCCTCTAATGAAAAGGTGCTGCTCCACGGGGCCCTGGCAGTCCCAGGGTACAAGGCCTGCACACAGTACCCCAGAGATCCTGCTACATCTCCCATGCAGGCAGCCCAGACTAGAAGGCTGAAAGACACCTTCAATTCTTGTCAGGGAACTGGCCTGAGAACAGCCTGGGAGACACACACATCATTCCCTGAACTCAGCAAGATGTGGGACCACGGTCCAAAACATACTGTCCCGGTGGTCCAGTGGCTAAGACGCTGCACTCCCAATGCAGGGGGCCCGGGTTCAATCCCCGGTCAGGGAACTAGATCCCACATGCGGCAACTAAGGGTTCGCACGCCACAACTAAAAAGATCCCACATGCTGCAACTAAAAGATCCCTCATGCCGCAATGAAGATCCCATGTGCTGCAACTAAGACCCAAAGCATCCATAAATAAATAAATAAATAAATTTTTAAAAAAGTGACACAAATAGCAAAACAAAACAAAAATAGAAATGTCCTAAATTACAAACAGAACATCAAATAAATTCAGTAAATCCTAGTCTTAAATATGAACTAGAAATATCAGTATGAACTCATATGAAAAGTTTTCTCTTTAAAATAAATATGTATTTCCCAGACGTGGGCACTGAAAAGATCTAGAAACAATGACCGGATGTATGAGCTCCCCTAGTGCCCAGACCAGTGCTCCTAGAGCAGGGCCAGTGAATCATGACCCCCTGCTCACTCACTGTTGTATAACCTATAAGCTAGGAATGAATGGTTCTTACTTTTTTTTTTTTGGCTGTGTTGGGTCTTTGCTGCTGCGTGCAGGCTTTCTCTAGTTGTGGCGAGTGGGGGCTACTCTTTGTTGCGGCGCGTGGGCTTCTCATTGCAGTGGCTTCTCTTGTTGCAGAGCACAGGCTCTTAGGCGCATGGGCTTTAGTCGTTGTGGCACGAGGGCTCAGTAGTTGTGCCTCACAGGCTCTAGACCACAGGCTCAGTAGTTGTGGTGCACGGGCTTAGTTGCTCTGTGCTATGTGGCATCTTCCCGGACCAGGACTCAAACCCGTGCCCCCTGCATTGGCAGGCAGATTTTTAACCACTGTGCCACCAGGGAGGTCCATTGATTCTTACATATATATATATATATATATGCGGAGCACAGGCTCCGGACGCGCAGGCTCAGCGGCCATGGCTCACGCGCCTAGCTGCTCCACGGCATGTGGGATCTTCCCGGACCGGGGCACGAACCCGTGTCCCCTGCATCGGCAGGTGGACTCTCAACCACTGCGCCACCAGGGAAGCCCTTATATATTTTTTTATTCATTCATTCATTCACTTATTTATTTATGGCTGTGTTGGTCTTTGTTGCTGTGCGCAGGCTTTCTCTAGTTGTGGCTAGTGGGGGCTACTTTTCGTTGTGGTGCACCAGCTTCTCACTGCAGTAGCTTCTCTTGTTGCGGAGCACGGGCTCTAGGTGCGTGGGCTTTGGTAGTTGCGGCTCATGGGCTCTAGAGCGCAGGCTCAGTAGTTGTAGCGCACGGGCTTTTAGTTGCTCCGTGGCATGCGGGACCTTCCTGGAACAGGGCTTGAACCCATGTCCCCTGCATTGTCAGGCGGATTCTTAACCACTGCACCACCAGGGAAGCCCTATTCTTATATTTCTAAGAGGTCAAAAACTGTATGGGGTGGGACAGGGAGAGTGGGAGGGAGATGCAAGAGAGAGGAGATATGGGGATATATGTATAGCTGATTCACTGTTATAAAGCAGAAACTAACACACCATTGTAAAGCAATTATACTCCAATAAAGATGTTAAAAAAATCATAGTAAAAATAAGAATTAAAAAAAAACCTGTATGTAATACTTCATGACACATGAAAATTGAATGAAATTCAAATCTCAGTGACCATAAATAGAGTTTTATTGGAATACAGCCACATTCATTCATTTACATTATCATCTATGGCTGCTTTCAGGGTACAAATGGCAGAGTTGTGATGCAGTCAGTGTATGGCCTGCAAAGCCTAAAATATTCACTGGCCATTTACTGAAAAAGATTGCAACCCCTGGTGTAGAAGAATGACTGAATTCACATCTGGAATATGAAATATACACGAGTCTGTACCAGTTCTTCATATGGGAAAGACAGCCATCAGAGACTACTGTGATTGTGTCAAAATGACTCAGGAGCCTATTTTGAAAGGCTCCCACTTGCCAAGCATGGGACAATTTGAGCATCAGTAAAGATAACTGCAATGGACTAAAACACGTCAAATATGTTTAAATTCATGGGTTCATAACAATGCTGAAAACCTCACTGGTCACCTTTGGAGGGTGTTAAGAAACCATCTCTTTATTCCAAATCTAGTAAACAAAGGAAAATAAACTCTTAACCTGCCTTTCCTATATGAACTATACCTCAGGATAAGCATATAGTTGATGAGGAAGAGTTTCTCTTTACAGAAGGATTCCAGCTAATGAGAAAAAGGAATGACAAAATTAGAAAATCACCTAATGAAAAAATGGCTCTAAGGCAACTGCAATACAAAAGAGAAAGACAACAAAACACCGTGCTTCCCGATGGACAGCTACAATACCATCTCTGAGGGATTCTTGCCCCCACCCCCCCAAAACTGAACCTGAATCTCATCAAGCTTGTAGATAAAATTATCAACTCAATGGAAACAGAGGGGAAAGAGTAACATGTAAAAGACACCACAGGATGTAATCAGTAAAATCCAGATGGTGGGAAACTCTAGAAGACTCAGTTTCTTTGACAAGAAATTTCCAAGAAGAAAAACCAGAAAGGGTATTTTAGAAGACTTAAACATTTCAACCAAATGCAATGTGTGAACCTCATTTGGATCCCCATTCAAGCAAATAATCAACAAAAATATTCATGAGACAATTAGGAAAATGGGGTCACAAATTAGATACTTGATAGTAAGGAATTACTGTCCATTTTTCAAGGAGTAATAATGGTATTAATGTTTTAAAATACCTTTATCTTTCAGAGATACATGCTGAGGTGTATATAGATGAAATGAAATATCTGACACTTGCTTCAGAGAGTGTTCAGCTGGGGGCTGCTGGGTGTATAGAGACAGTCATGACAGGAGACTGACATGACTGGGTTAACCAACTGCTGAACCTTGGTGACTGGTACTTCGAGGTTCAATGCATTATTCTATCTGGTACATCCAGGTTCCCCGACTCCAAAAAAAAGAAAGGACCCTGTGTTTTCTTCATGTGCTAACCTGGTGAACCAGACTGAAAGGTCAGTCCTACCCCACTGCAGACCCTGGCAGTTAAGCACTATTTGGGGACTTCTGTAGGAGTCTGAAAACATGAACCAGGTCCTTGCACTCCAAGCTAAAGCCCCCCAGGTGCAGGTTGGTCCCTCCATGAGGTGCCCCTGACCCCCAGGAACCCATCAGACTCCCTCCCCAGCACCTGCACTCCCAGACCAGCCTTTGGCCCCGAGGGAAGTAATATATGCCCACAGTTACCACGTAGGGTGTCCTAGCACAACCATGACTAAAAAAAAATTCAATTTCTCTCTCCAAGCTCGTAGGGTCTCCTCTCACTTGCCCTCCCTTCTCCCCAAGGCAGAGATGCCCTATGAACAAAGGATACTGTACTGGTTCCGATGTTTTGCATTCTCCTTCATTCTCTGTAACTGTTGCTGGTGACACTTCATGCTCCAAGGGTTGTAGTGTTTAAGCTGGGAACTGACATTCCCCTTTTTCTCTACACTGTAGTACAAGACTTCAGATTTCTTCAGCCACTCAAATTCTTCTTCTAACTTATGGCTATAAAGAGACAAGGAGCCAATAAATCATAATGTCTTATCAAAACTCAGGGGCAAAAAGGCATGAAGGAACTTTCTGGAGTGATAGGAAGTTTCATACCTTGATGTGGTGGTTGTTTTAGTGCACACAGTAAACACTTCATTTACCATAGTATATTATACCTCGACAGTTGATTGATTTAGAAACTTTAATCTTTATTTATTTATTTTCTTTTCAAAAAATGTTTTAGGCTGCGCAGCATGCAGAATCTTAGTTCCCCAACCAGGGATCGAACCCGTGCCCTGTGCATTGGGAGTGCGGAGTCTTAACCACTGAACCTCCAGAGAAGTTCCAAGACAGCTGATTTAAAAAAAAAAAGGGGGGTGTGTGTCAGCTCGCTGTTTTTCTACAGTTGTTTTTCTACAGTAAGGAAAACCTTCGATGAAAGAACAACCTCTGCCTCCAGCCCGCACCCTGCAAGGCAGCCTCCACTGCCCTCTTCTTCTAGGTAGTACACCCCCTGGCTTCTGGAACATCCAGGTTCCCTGACTCAGAATGCTGGAGACTGAAATTCCATGAGAATAAGTCAACCTCTTAGCTACGTTTTTAATATATATATAATTTATCTTTTCACAAGCTCTGCCAAGGTGTGGCACTTGGAGCACTCTGCCTACGGGGATCCCCAAGATTTGGGGATGCCCAACTGACCATTCTGTCTCCCACTATCAGTGAACAACCTGAGGTGATGGGATGGCTTCTGTCTGGGTCACTGCTACATCCCCAGGATGCCACATAGGGCCTGGCACAGGGCAGATGCAGGAGGAGTGAGTGACTGAAACTTTTTTACAGCTGCCACTACAGTTGTTTTACCCGAAATGGCATGATATAACTCAGAGTCAATTAAAGAGAAGCTGGGCACACCATGTGGGAACTGACCACTGAGTGACGAGGTACCTACTAATAAGTCCATAGTGTGAGTCCTTAGCCCTAGGGGACTGGGCTGTAACTGAGATCCCTCCTCTCCCACGGAGCTCAGTCTCCTCTCAGTCTATACCCACCTCTTCATCTTCTCCTCCTTCCGGTGCTGGCGCACCCAGTCCTTAGGGATCTTTTCTGTTTCTAGGACGTGATGTTTTTTGTTTGTCCACCTTAGCAGCTTACTTTTTGGTTCACAGTCTGAGTTATCTACACTGTCCATAGTTCCGTGGTCCCCTTTTAATGGATATGCTATTAAACACAAGTTCCTGTCTTCATCTTCTTCAAAGCGCACAGATACCACACCTGGAAGAAGGGTGAGGAACAGAGAGGACTTTTAATTCCACAGGAAGATGTGTTACAAATAACATGATTGTAACGTTTAGTTTTTTCTTACCCTGTTCCTTAGTCTCTATGTTGCCAGAGGCCCCAAACTCATCTGCAAACCTAACAAATATCAAAACATCTAGAAAAGATGACACCATACAAGACAAGCAATTAAGGAGCAAACATGGCCGAGAGTCTTCCTCTCTGATGCACTCAACAAGGCAAGAGCCAAAGAATTACAAGACACATTTTTCCATCATTGAAAATGTTTATTAATTTTTATGTAATTCTTCTAATCCTAAGAGAGACGTAAAAACATTTGCTCTTTATATCTTGTGGGAATTTTTAAGGCCCTAAACAGAAACTCCAACAGCCTTGAGGCTTGCTTTAAAGCAGAGCCTGAACAGAGATTTGCCTGAGGGGTAAGAAGCATCCAACTGTAAGGGAAGACTGGGCAAGCAAAACAAAATAAAGGAGCAAACGAAACAAACCACACAGCACAAAAGACACCCTAACAAAGGCTTCTTGCAGTGCCCCCGCACTGGGCACCCCAAGCCTTTTGCCCTTCTTGAATATATTGCTTTATTGGTCTTTGCAGTCTCATGTCACAAAAGAACAAAATGAACACAAGGCAAATAGGGTTGGGCTGGGAGCACAGACGCGTAGTGGCCTTGAAAGCAGCTTTCCCCGAGTCTCTAGAACCTGCCATGTGTAATTAGACAGTCTTTGAGGAGGGGGCTGTCAGGTGAGAGTGTTTCAGCAGGTGCCGACGAGTGCCTTACAGCCGACTGGCTGAACACCTTTCCTCCCAGGCCTCTGTGGCCTGGGATCACTCAATTTGCTCAGTCCTTGCTGCAGGGGAATGCGTGCTCAGAGAGACGACACTTCTGAGGTGGTACCTGGCTCTGGGCGCAGAGGAGCCGGGGTGGGGAATTCAGGGGACCACATTTTCCTGTGGCCATGGGAAAAGAACCGGGGAAAAAAATGGGGGCGGGGCAGCCAGCTAACAAGGGGCCTTTGGCTTTGTCCTGGAAAAAACAACAGAGAAGGACCAAGTGAGGGCCCCCAACTCCCCCACCCCGACCGCAACACACATGCATATTCAGAGTACAAAGAGAGACGCCCAGTACATTCTGTCTTCAAAGAGCATGTTTCAACAGTTCCAGAAGAACCCAAGTTGTTCAAGAGTCTTTTGCATAACCAGGTAATGCAACTTTAAAATTATTTTCCTTAATGGATTCTTCCTGATTTACAAAGGATCTCCGCCCTCCCCAGGAAAGACCACACCATGCTGTTGGCTGCTGATTCCCCCCCACCCCCACCAAAATGCATTATAAAAAGGAAGAAAGAGTCACCACATGTGAATCAAAGGGTTGCCGTAATATAGCCATTTCGGGGACATTCCGTAATAGCAAAGGGCTTCAGCTAATCAGCACAAGCCTCCCAATCCTGCATTCCATCTGACTCAACTCTGCTCCCAGCCTACCTAATCAACAGGGCTTCTGGTTTCCTGGAGGACAAAAAGCAGGCGGCAAGTATTCTGGGTAAAATCCTCCCAAAGTCTTCCCCGGATGTCTCCTCATGGGGGACTATGGGTTACCGAGATAAAGAGACACCTGAACATAAAACACAACTACACTTCCACCAAAAATAAACTCAAAACAAACCCACAAAACAAAACAGAATTGAGCAATCTTACCGCAACTTGAAAACTGAGGGTGTGAGGTGCTGGGCGGAGGGCCAAGAGGAGAAGGAGGAGGGAAAACACAGAGCGAGTGGGAGGGGTGAGGGCTCCGGGGATGGCTGCCTGGGCTTTCCTTGGCCGCGACGCCTTGCATGTCCTTGCCAGGCGCTGGCGACCCCTACAGCAGCTGGGGGCTCACCTTTGTACTGGGGAGTGAATTTGCGCATCTCCGCAGGGAGGGTCTCGTAGAACTGGTGCTCCCTCGGGACCAGAGGCTTGCACAGGGTCGTCTCGTTGAAGCGGAGCACGCACGAGTGCCCCCCGACCTGGTGGACAAAGGGCTCCAGCAGGATGCCCTTGGCGCGGGGCTCCATGTCCATAGCCCTGAAGGCTGGGCTCATCCTCCAGGTGCAGGCAGCAGGGAGAAGGGGGAGGCAGCGGGGTGCAGCGGCCAGCGCGTCCTCTGTCGTCTGTCCGTGCGTCCGTCTGTCTGGCCTCAGCTCCTCGGCTGTGTGGGCCAGGACGCTCTGCCGGAAGCAAAGAGTGACAACGGAGTTGGAAAGGGCCAGGAACCGCCTTAGAGGCGCTAGCCCTCCTCTTCCAGCAGAAAAACAAAACAGCCTGAGCTCCCGCAGGGTCCCGCCCACGCCGCCCACTTCGTCCCCGCCTCCTCCCACAGAAACAAGCAGCCAGAGCTCTCCCCCGCGGGCCGAAGCCGACTGGCAGGGACTGGTTGCGGGACCCCGAAACAGCCCCAATCACCCCACCAGGCGTTAGAAAGCCACTACCGCGAAGCCACGACGACGAAATTGTGATTTTAGGTAAAATCACAATTTCAAACCTAATATCCTGATTAAATCTTACCATTTTCTAATAAAATTGTTAAACTTACAGTAATTTATATCCAAGCCCCTCCATTAATTATATAAATATATTTTAATAGACTTTATTTTTTTAGAGCAGTTTTAGGTTCACGGCAAAATTGAGAAAATACAGAAATTTCCCATATGCCCCGCATATGCATGGACAGCCTCCTCCATTATCAATATCCCCCATCAGAGTGGTACACCTGTTACATATGATGATTAATCTACACTGATACAGCACCATAGTTTACATTAGGCTTCACTCTTGGTCGTTAATTTTTTTTTTTTTTTTGGCGGTACGCGGGCCCCACTGTTGTGGCCTCTCCCGTTGCGGAGCACAGGCTCCGGACGCGCAGGCTCAGCGGCCATGGCTCACGGGCCTAGCCACTCCGCGGCATGTGGGATCTTCCCGGACCGGGGCACGAACCCGTGTCCCCTGCATCGGCAGGCGGACTCTCAACCACTGCGCCACCAAGGAAGCCCCTTTAATTATGTTTTTATAAAATGCATTTAAAGGGAAAACCTACTTAGGCACCAACTAGTAAGATTTACTCCCCCAGGGTGCACACACTTCCCTGCTCAAGGCCAAAGACAAGCCCCATTAACCTTATTAGCAGTGGAGCTTGGGCCTAGCTTTAATGATTAACGTCTGTATCGAAAAACAACTGATCAAGGCTGGCTAACTCCTTTTAAAAAGATACACAGTGTTCTAGGTCACCAACTATTTTTATCCGTTCTATCCAGATCTCCAAAAGCTGGGGCACACCTTTAAACCAAAGCTGCATTCTTGGGGCACTAAGGGGTCTCATTCACTGAGATCCAGGAACTTAGACCTGACTTCAGATCCCCAAGCACACTGGATCTCAGCAAAGCACACCTCTATGCGCCTGTGGACCGTTTCAGGGTCTGTCAACCTCCTCCTGTTTTCTGTCTATAATTTACAGACTACACAGTTGCCACTAGCACTACTAACGGGGCTTGGGCTACATTTCAGTATCTGTACAGGTTTCTTACTGGGAACTCCTCCAACTCCCATGACTCCAACTGAGATGGTGGTGGTGAGAATGGGTTGGCTGGAGGTTTGCCCACTGTCCTCTAAGGTGGGTAAAGCACCCCAGTCTATGCTAGGCTCACTATAGGAACTTACTTCATATGGTCCTCGGGATACTTTCTATGAGGTAGACACCTCTCTCCCTGTTGGAAACAATGAAGCTGATTCTGGGAGCTGAGGAAACTCATCCAGGGCTAGGGACAAGAAGCCACAGTTTCCAAATGAACCTCAATCTGTTGGATGCCCCCACACAGCTGCCTCTGGGGCCCAAGGTCTCTGGCACATCTGCCTTGGTATAGCACTTAAAAGTATATGGGACAGGGCTTCCCTGGTGGCGCAGTGGTTGAGAGTCTGCCTGCCGATGCAGGGGACACGGGTTCGTGCCCTGGTCCGGGAAGATCCCACATGCCGCGGAGCGGCTGGGCCCGTGAGCCATGGCCGCTGAGCCTGCGCGTCCAGAGCCTGTGCTCCGCAACGGGAGAGGCCACAACACTGAGACGCCCGCGTACCAAAAAAAAAAAAAAAAAAGAAAGTATATGGGACATTTATCTTGTCCTGTGACAGTGCTTTCACTATGTATTTATATTTTCTGTTTACAAAGCAGCCTCTTCAGGGACTTCACTGGTGGCGCAGTGGTACAGAATCTACCTGCCAATGCAGGGGACAGGGGTTCAAGCCCTGGTCCAGGAAGATCCCACATGCCGCAGAGCAACTAAGCCCGTGCTCCACAACTACTGAGCCTGCGAGCCACATCTACTGAGCCCATGCACCGCAACTACTGAAGCCCGCGCACTCTAGAGCCTGTGCTCCACCACAAGAGAAGCCACTGCAATGAGAAGCCCATGCACTACAACGAAGAGTAGCCCCCGCTTGCAGCAACTAGAGAAAGCCCACGCGTAGCAACAAAGACCCAACACAGCCAAAAAATAAACTAATTTTGAAAATAAATAAATAAAGAGTTTAGCTGGTGTTAATCTCTTCCTTTCAGAGAGAACGCCCATTGGACTCAAGGATTAGGAATCAATAAGCTTTCCTATATGCAAAGAGCAGAATACCAAAGCTTCTGATTTCTCACCTGGCACTACCTTCTCATTACAGAAGCCCTCAGGAGGGCATGTGCTGTGAGGAGTCCCAAGACACAACACAGGCAATCAGCTCGAAGGATGAGTACCTTCCAGCTATTCCAGACTCTCTCCGGAAGGTGGAGCTCTGAGATGCTTGGCCACGCAAGCCCTTTAGGTTTATAGAGACCAGTTCACACCAGTTTTTCAGTAGTGAAAAAGACATCTTGAGTAAGAGCAACACCAAAGGAAAGCTACTGACTCATGATCGGTCTGCCAGTACCCAAGCAAGAACCAGGTACCATAATTATTAAACTGTGAAAGCACAAGATGCTCCCCATGGGCCAGACTTTAGAAACACAATTCAAACCTTTCATAAACGTGTAAAACTCCTTTTGTTACTACAGCAATGCTGACACCAATGCAATCCCTTTCCAACTCTGTTCAAGATTCCTTAAATGTATTCAATTAAGTAGAAAAAAAAATCGCTCTCCAGGAATCTCTCTTACCCATTCCCCACCTCCAGCGAAAAATCCAAAACAAAAACTGGTCCTTCATGGCAGCTCTCTGGAGTATGGTTCGTGGGTGTGGCTGGAGGCTGAAAAGCCCAGTGAGGGTCTATACCTCCTTCTCCCAGGTCTCCGGTGTGTTCATTAGCTGCTGGAACCTTGACACGGAACCTTGTCAACCCTCCCACCAGCACCCAACTCTGGCAGTCCACAGGACATTGCTCCCCGGAGAAGAATCATCATCTTAGGTAGAGAGACAAGGAAAATAAGGCCCTTTCTCGCCTGTGCCAAGCCTGATGACAGAGGAAACTCCTAAATGGTAGAATTAGGGAGAAAACTGATCCTGTAGTGAGGTGGAGCCAGATTCTAGTCCCAGTTCTGCCATTCAATTGCTTGGAGGAAGATTCCAAGTCCCTGCTCCCTTTGGGTTCCAGTTTTCTGGTAACCAGCAGTTTGTTTTAATCAAATAGGAAAAAACAGTAAAAATCATTGCATTGCACATAATAAGGTTAAGTCCTGTTTTGTGATTCTTTGATTTCAATTATGTTCAATCTCTCAATATGAAGATAACTATGGCTTCTCTATACAACATACTTCTTACATTTGGGGCTTCAGACAAAGAAATGCAGCTTTTGTTCTAGGGTCCCTTACAGACCCTATCCCTGTGGGAAAATGAAGGATCAACTTCCCAAGGATTACACCCCAGATCAGCTTCTTCTCTAGTGGCTTCAGCCTGGTCAGAAGAAAGAAAAATGCCCAAAGCATCTGCTCTGTTTCACTGCTACTCTTTTTCTGTTCCACATGTGGTTTGAGCAGTTGGATCTCTTAAAGGTTTTTAAACATCTGAGGTCTAAGGCCCAGTTTCCCAGGAATCCTAGAATATTAATGGTTACTGAGAAGTCCATGTGATGTATGGACCCTGAATCTAGTGAGACAGGGAATAACCATAAAACACTGGCTTCAGATTTAGCATCTATTTTAGCTTTCCAAATTGCCTCACGTTTGTCCACGAAACTATTGATAGGTAAGAAACACAGAACATGATTCATCCTAGGACAAGACACAGATTTCCCCCATATCAGATTTCCCCCATATCAAAACCAATTTGATAGCCCATCGCCCTAAACCTATCAAATTGGTTTAAGGATCTGCTGGAAACAATGCCTTAATAGTCTTAACTTATAAAATACTGCAAATAAAACAACTATGACTCATGAAAAGCCCTGGGCCCTTAGCTCACACATCTAGAATGTGGTTCATGAGGCTACAAATGGGCTCTGCTGGGGCTACTTACTCTGCCTCAAGAAAAGCCCCAGGGTTGGGCAGTCACAGTAGATGGTGTGAAGCACACTAGCCCAATGGTGGACGAATAACCTTGACCATCTGCACCTCCGCTCCATGAGCCCAGAGCCACTGACCGCATCTGCACACATCCATACACAACCCATGACTATACCACCAGGGTCAGTCACTGGAATTCTCAAACGTTGCTGGTAGGAATAAAAGAAGTACAGCCACCTTGGAAAACAGTTTGGCAGTTTCTTATTAAGTTAGACATATACTTATTATATGACCCACTAATCCTACTCACAGGTATTTACCTAAAAGAAATGAAAACAAATGTCCACATAAAGACTTGTACACAGATGTTCACAGCAGCACTATTCACCATAGCCAAAAGGTGGGAACCCAAATGTCCATCAAATGGGTGAATGAATAAACAAACTGTGGTGTATCCATATAATGGAATATTATTCAGCAATAAAAGGAATGTATTGATATAGCAACAACAAAGATTAATCACAAAAGCATTATGTTGGGCTTCCCTGGTGGCGCAGTGGTTGAGAGTCCGCCTGCCGATGCAGGGGACGCGGGTTCGTGCCCTGGTCCGGGAAGATCCCACATGCTGCGGAGCGGCTGGGCCCGTGAGCCATGGCCGCTGAGCCTGCGCGTCTGGAGCCTGTGCTCCGCAACGGGAGAGGTCGCAGCGGTGAGAGGCCCGCGTACCGCAAAAAAAAAAAAAAAAAAGCATTATGTTAACTGAAAAAAGCCATCACAAAAGACTATATACTGTGTGATTACATTTATACGACATTCAAGAAAAAGCAAAACTGTAATAGCAGAAAGTAGAAAAGCAGTTGCCAGGGGGCAGAGGTAGGGGAATAGGACTGACTGCAAAGAGGTCCAAGAGAACTTTTAGGGGTAATGAAAATGTTCTATGCTGTGACTGGAACAGTGATTACATGGCTGCATAAATTTGTCAAAACTCATCAAATTATAGACTTAAAATCAATGAATCTTGGGGCTTCCCTGGTAGCGCAGTGGTTAAGAAGCCACCTGCCAATGCAAGGGACATGGGTTTGAGCCCTGGCCTGGGAAGATCCCACATGTCGCAGAGCAACTAAGCCCATGTGCCACAACTACTGAGCCTGTGCTCTAGAGCCCGCAAGCCACAACTACTGAGGCCGCAAGCCACACTACTGAGCCCATGTGCCACAACTACCAAAGCCCGCACGCCTGGAGCCCATACTCCGCAACAAGAGAAGCCACGACAATAAGCCTGTGCACCGCAAAGAAGAGTAACCCCCGCTCACAACTAGAGAAAGCCCGCGCACAGCAATGACGACGCAACACAGCCAAAAATAAAAAACAAATAAATTAATTAATTAAAACAAATAAAATCAATGAATCTTATTGTATACAAATTATATTTCAATAAACAGCTTGAATTTTTTAATTTACAAAAGTTTCATAAGTACAAATTATTTTAATAATCAGAAAAGACTGTAATTAAAAGATATTAGCTGTTAAATAGGGTTTTTTAAAATAAATTTATTTTATTTATTTATTTTTGGCTGTGTTGGGTCTTCATTCCTGCACGCGGGCTTTCTCTAGTTGCGGCAAGCAGGGGCTACTCTGTATTGTGGTGTGCGGGCTTCTCATTGTGGTGGCTTCTATTGTTGCAGAGCACGGGCTCTAGGCACGCAGGCTTCAGTAGTTGTGGCACGCGGGCTCAGCAGTTGTGGCTTGAGGGCTTATTTGCTCCGCGGCATGTGGGATCTTCCCGGACCAGGGCTCGAACCCGTGTCCCCTGCATTGGCAGGCAGATTCTTAACCACTGCTCCACCAGGGAAGTTCCAGTTATCTTTTTAAATTCTTGTAAAGCCAAAGCAAAAGCATACTTTACACACAAAGGAGAAAAACAGAAGCATAATGGCCCAATAAGCCTTGCAGTAAAACACCCATCACAAAAGAAAAATCAACAGCAAATCTGCTCCAATTACACTAGCTTTCTTGTTATTTCTCAAACATGCTTGATACATACCTACCTTAGGGTCTCTGTCCTTGCCATTCCCTCTGCTTGGTGCACTTTTCCCCAGATATCTCCCTGGCTCACTCTTGTACCTCCTTCAGCTCTGTATGCAAATATCACCTTTAATGAAGTCTTCTTTAGCCACCCCATCTAAAAGTGCCATATCTCCCCATCCACATTCCTTACACAACCATGCTTTATTTTCTCCTCAGCACTTATCACCACCTAACATACTATATGTTTTATTTGTCCTGTTTATTTTCTGTCTCCTCCACCCTGCCCCACCAGAAAAAAAAGTCCATAAGGTCAGACATTTTTTGTTGTTGTTGTTTGTTTGCGGTACACGGGCCTCTCACCGCTGCAGCCCCTCCCGCTGCGGAGCACAGGCTCTGGACACACAGGCTCAGCGGCCATGGCTCACGGGCCCAGCCACTCCGCGGCACGTGGGATCTTCCCGGACCAGGGCACGAACCCATGTCCCCTGCATCGGCAGGTGGACTCTCAACCACTGTGCCACCAGGGAAGCCCCCGGTCAGACATTTTTGACTGCTCTGTTTACTGCTGAATCTCCAGAGCCCAGAAGAGCACCAGCACCGAGTAAGCACTCCATAGGATGTGCCTCAAATCACTACTGCATCATGAATACCTGCTGCACACAGATCAACAGAGAACTCAAAAGGCACCCACTGCAATTATCCAAACCCACACCAACTGCACAGGGAGTACAATCGTTAAAAAGCGGCACGCCACACACTTTACAAAATGCATTCTGAGCATCAGCTGGGTATTAATTTTGCATTTATAATCTCCCACCTTATTAACTCTGCACTAACTGGGGAGTATAAACGAAGGACCCTGCACCTGAATACTCATCTGGGTCCTGCTGGTGTGGAAACATTTCATGTAAACAAAGCCTAAACTCTTAATCTAATGACAACCAACCTCTTGGAAAATTCTCTCTTGTAGAAAATCAGGCAGAAGAATGGTCACTGAAGAATAAACTTTTAAAATGTGGATACGAGAAGATTAAAATCCTATCATAGTTTGAAACAAATATACTAGTTAGGATTCAGAAATTCTGTGTTAGTATTGAGTTGACATCCCAAACACCCAAGGCTTTCAGGTTGCTAAGTTATCACTGAAAGATAATTATCCCCATCTTTTGCAGGCAAAGCAAAGAAAGGCCATGGGGTTGGTGCTGAGTATTTGCTGAAGGCCTTTTCAGCAATGCTGGTGGGTCTGCCATCCAGCTTCAAACAAGGTGTCTCTGCAAGACAGCGCAGGAGAAAAATTATCCCCTCCATGATCTGGACTTCTAGAAAAGCTGGGCAGCAGATAAGGCACAATCCCTGGTGACAAAATGAATAAACCAAAAGGAGATTTAGCAAAATAAAGCCAGGAAGGAAGAGAAGAAAGCTGTTAATGTTTGCCTTGTGGGAGGCACCAAGGAAGGTGGCTGACCAGACTGACCCATTTGGGTCATGGGTATATGGCATCAAACTACCACCAACCCCAGGAAAACTCCCCCCACTGCTCCATAAAAATCAGGTCCTGGCAGGACATCTCTTTTACCCCAACGTGAACGCACTCACCTCCACATCCAGCAATACGAAAGTGTATGATGGACTATTAGGATACTATAAAACATTGTTTATCACTTTTATATTTTTAAAACAATCTGATATGCTCTTCAATTAAAAGGAGCAAGACACAGGGAATTCCCTAGTGGTCCAGTGGTTAGGACTCCATGCTTTTACTGCCGGGGCCCAGGTTGGATCCCTGGTCAGGGAACTAAGATCCCACAAGCCATGTGGGGCAGCCAAAAAAAAAAAAAGGAAGATACAAAATTGTATAATCTATGATATTAGCTGAACTATGTCATAAGACTTACAGAGGAAAAGACTGGCAAGAAGTTCCAGCTTTGCCACTAAATTGTACACTCAGAAGTGGTTAAAATGGTAAATTTTATGTCATGTTCATTTTACTATGCACCAAAAAATCCTAAAAACAAAAATACCAGCTACTCACAGGGGTCATGGCTGCCCACCCCCTCCCAAGGCCCTGGAGTCACTGTATAAAAAAATGTTGAATGTCTTGAAGTCTCACAGCTGATATATGAAAAAAATTTGACACAAGTTTCCCAAATTTGATGACAATCCTAAAAATTTACATGACATATGATGAATTGTGAGGCTGAAAGAAACTGTTCTAAGTTGTCAATAACAGAAAGCAGATGGGACTTCCCTGGTGGTCCAGTGATTTAAGAATCCGCCTTCCAAGACTTCCCTGGTGGTGCAGTGGTTAAGAATCCACCTGTCAGTGCAGGGGATATAGGTTTGAGCCCTGGTCCGGGAAGATCCCACATGCCGCAGAGCAACGAAACCCGTGCGCCACAACTACTGAGCCTGCACTCTAGAGCCCAGGAGCCACAACTACTGAGCCCGTGTGCCTAGAGCCTGTGCTCCACAACAAGAGAATGAGAAGCCCACGCACCACAATGAAGAGTAGCCCCTGCTCGCCACAACGAGAAAGCCCATGCAGCAATGAAGACCCAACGCAGCCAAATTAATTAATTAATTAAAAAAAAAAAAAAAAAGAATCTGCCTTCCAATGCAGGGTATAGGGGTTCAATCCTTGGTTGGGTAACTAAGATCCCGCATGCCGCAACTAAGACCTGATACAGACAAATAAATAAATAAATATTTTTAAAAAAATAAATTTAAAAAACTGTAACAGGTGTTATCCTACAATAAATTTAAATGACAGCTAACAAATGAAATAAATTTTTGGAAAGCAGATGACAATTAACCACCCTAGAGTAGTGACTATGTGATCTTTTTATTATTTACTTTATTTAAAAAATTTTTGGCTGCGATGTGTGGCATGCGGGATATTAGTTCCCTGACCAGGGATCGAACCTGTGTCCCTTGCAATGGAAGCGCAGAGTCCTAACCATTGGACCGCCAGGGAAGTCCCTATGTGACTTTTTTATAGAAAAATTATGACACTGCTGTCATAGAATGAGGCAGTCAATATGCTGCTCAGAAATGTAGGGAAAAAATACTGTACCATTGATTTTTGAAATGTGTAACTTTTTGTGTTTTCTTTTTTCAATCCAAACATTTACTTTCTTACATTATTGGGGGTTTTTTTAATTTTTTTTTTTGCGGTACGCGGGCCTCTCACTGTTGTGGCCTCTCACGTTGCGGAGCACAGGCTCTGGACGCACAGGCTCAGCGGCCACGGCTCACGGGCCCAGCCGCTCCGCGGCATGTGCGATCTTCCCAGACCAGGGCACAAACCCGTGTCCCCTGCATCAGCAGGCAGACTCTCAACCACTGCGCCACCAGGGAAGCCCTTTTTTTAAAAAAATTTTTATTGGAGTATAGTTGATTTACAATGTTGTGTTAGATTCAGGTGTACAGCAAAGTGAATCAGTTATACATATACATATATCCACTCTTTTTTTAGATTCTTTTCCCATATAGACCATTACAGAGTATTGAGTACAGTTCCCTGTGCTATACAGTAGGTCTTTATTATTTATCTATTTTATATATAGAAGTATATATATGTCAATCCCAATCTCCCAGTTTATCGCTCCCCTCCCCTTACCCCTGGTAACCATAAGTTTGTTTTCTACATCTGTAACTCTATTTCTGTTTTGTAGATAAGTTCACTTTCTTACCTTATTGTTTTCATAATTGTAAATTCTTTTGTTTAAAGATGGTTTTATAATTATATATCTATATAAATCAATTATATATATTTGTTACACTATATAAACTTTAGCCACCACAAAAGCTGGATCTGCCCAGTACTAAGTGGTAAGATTGTTATTCCCATCTCTTCAGTTTTCTGAATGTTCCAAACTTCTTGAAATTTTCTCGAACTCAGAGCATGTGTTTGTTACCTTTATAATTGGGAGTGAAAATATTAGGGGGAAAAATAATTCACTACGACTGAAATAAGAAACCCAGATGCCTGCTCAGCTCTTGAAGGTTTTAAACTCATCTGCCAAAAAACCCTGATGCAACCCACACTGCATGCTCAGAGTTCCACTCCATGATGGAGACCCTGGGAGACTGACCACATGTAAACAAGGGAGGATAATCACCTCAACACATCCTGTCCCTGAAATGTGTACAAGGTGCTGAAAGGTCAGAGGAGGAAGTGACCAACTCAATCTTCAGTGACAATGGGATACAACCATGTCAGAGAAAAGAGCTACCGTTTACCAAGCTGTTAGTCTGTTCTGTAACTCCCTCCCTCCTAACACAGCCTTCTGGAGTAGATACTAGGATCACTCCCACTACAGATGGGTGCACTGAGGCACCAGATCACCTAGGCCTCATCATGGAAAATGACAGGTACTTTGAGATGAAAGAGTCACTGCTAAGAAGGCTGGAAAGGTCACCCCCATGTCATAGCAGGCACTGGCTCCACCAAAGCATGCAGCAGGGCCAGAGAGACAAGACACAGAAGCCTTCTATTAACTTGACACAAATGCCTGGGGTCCAACACCAGGTGTTCATTTCCCCCCCATCAGCATTTTATTCTTGTTTGTTTGTTTGTTTTTAATTTATTTGGCTGCACCAGATCTTAGTTGCAGCACGCAGGATAGGATCTTCATTGCTGCGTGCAGGTTCTTCCTTGCGGCACGCGGTATCTTTTTTAGTTGCAGCATGCAAACTCTTAGTTGAGGTGTGTGGGATCTAGCTCCCTGACCAGGGATGGAACCCGGGCCCCCTGCATTGGGAGCATGGAGTGTTAGCCACAGGACCACAGGGAAGTCCCTTTATTCTAGTTTTAATAAAGGAGAAACTACAAGTTGTAAGTGGAAGTATTTCAAGAAAAGTCACAACAATGCAGATCCTTCCACCAATTCTGAGGGACAAATGAAACAGCAGATTCTGTTCCAAAAATCCGGACAAGCTTTTCCATAAGGGAAACAGCAGCCTCTCAGAGGCTTCTCTGTCGAACCAGCAGCATGATCACACTGCCACATCTCTTTGCCTCATCAGACCAGATTTCTGGAATGAAAGACTAGAGCATCCCAATATGGAGGGGGACAGGGAGGAGCTTTCAGCCTACCTAGAAATATATTCCTCAGTTACAATGCTTGAATTACAGAGTTTTAGCAATTTAAAAAGTTTTTCTAGCTAAAAGTAGAGCACTACTCCTTCAAGAAAATCTAAATTATTGATTCTAAGGTGTCACATGTCCCCTTTATCAGAATATCAAATTTACTTATAAATACCTAAATGTATTCCATACACACACCAAGAATTATCAGTCCTCCTTAAAAAGCCTGTTCCCCCCCCAAAAAAGCCTGTTTCCCCTCTTCAAGGGCAATTTTCCATCTCCAGTCTCCTCCTCCTGATGCAGACTACAAATCCCACCATCATGTGGGAAACATACACAACAGGAACATGCAGAAGTGACCCTTGAAGACTATGGCCAAAATTGTTCTGAGCTCTCGATCTATGGGCGACTCTCCTACCTTAGTCATGGTTCTCTCATGTGCCAGTTAAGTAACAGTCCATTAGCTTCAGGCAAGATTATATGCTCCCTGCCTGTGGTCAACGTTTACCCCTGCTCATTTCTCAGCCAGTTCCCAAACCAGATGACACATGAACTCATCCTCTGAAACTAGTGGTGCCAAAAATGATTCAGTCCTCATGGCCAGCCACAGAACCCAGGCAGCCCCAACCCGCCCAGGCCAGCACAATGAGGGCTGTACCTGCTGGTAGAGGGACACGTGTGCCCTGCGCTACACCAGATCCTGTGCCCAGAGGGCACAACTTCCTCTGGGTCCTCACAACACCTCACTCAGGTAAATACTCCCCTCAGGGGTCTGCTAAGCATCCCAGGCTAACAGCATCAACATGGCAGCTTTGATCACCCAACTACTCTAACTACAGTCAGTGCTCCTCCATGACCAGCCGGGAAAAGAACGAGATATGGGAGTGAGAAAATTCCTGACACCACATAGGTCACGGCACTATTTTTTTTTTTTTTTTTTTGCGATACGCAGGCCTCTCACCGCTGTGGCCTCCCCCGTTGCGGAGCACAGGCTCCGGACGCGCAGGCTCGGCGGCCATGGCTCACGGACCCAGCCACTCCGCAGCATGTGGGATCTTCCCGGACCGGGGCACGAACCTGCGTCCCCTGCATCGGCAGGCGAACTCTCAACCACTGCGCCACCAGGGAAGCCCCACAGCACTATACCTTAACACATGACCATTCGTCAATCATCCTCTATGAGTCCTGGGACTTCTTTCCAAAATAAGGCACAGCAAAATATTAGAAACTTCTTTAGGGAAATCAAGTTCAACTGCACCCATAGTTCTGAAGCAAACTACACACTGACTCCTTTGGAATCTCGCAGCTTGCGAGAAGGGCAATGACTTCAGTCAGTCAACAGACGTGAGGATTGGGAGGGAAGGCCAATGGGGCACTTCCACTTTTGATATTTTACCACTATTCCCTTTCTTTGGCTCTATACAAAGAGCCTAAGGTATTTTCAAAGTAAAAACACTCTTTGAGAGTGAGATAAATCATTCCTGGGAGAGAGGTAGCCTGTTCCTTCCTTTCCCAGCCCTCATCTGCCCCAGATGTGTTGGCCATATCCATCAGTTTTTCACTGCCCAGAGTCTGTCAGGTGGCAGCTGGCACCTCTGCAAGGTCCAATGTTCCAAATGCGCCAGGAGCCTGCATCCTGGGCTTACCGTCCTCCTCTGGCCTCCCGATGTAGGTGCAGCATCCCAAGCCACCCATAAAACCCAGCACAGGTTCTACAAAGGGCAGGGGCAACTCAAAGAACCTAAGGGAGAGATATGTGTGTTCTCATGCTCCGATAAGGACACAGAGCAAGAAAAACCCACACCTTCAGCAGGGGGTTGGCAAGTACCTCAGCTGTCTCTCTAGAGGCACTCACCTTGGAGAACAGACACTGTTCGTGAAAGGACATCTTTCACTGCCTTATATGTAAAACCTCTATTCATAACAGAAGAAAAACTGAAAATGTTCAACAAGAACCAACTAACTGGGCTTCCCTGATGGTGCAGTGGTTAAGAATCCGCCTGCCAGTGCAGGGGACATGGGTTCGAGCCCTGGTCCGGGAAGATCCCACATGCCGTGGAGCAACTAAGACTGTGCGCCACAACTAGTGAGCCTGCGCTCTAGAGCCCATGAGTCACAACTACTGAGCCCATGAGCCACAGCTACTGAAGTCCGCGCGCCTAGAGCCCATGCTCCGCAGCAAGAGAAGCCACTGCAATGAGAAGCCAGCGCACAAGGAAGAGTAGCCCCTGCTCACTGCAACTAGAGAAAGCCTGTGCGCAGCAACAAAGACCCAATGCAGCCAAAAATAAAAATAAATTAAATAAATTAAAAAAAAAAAACCTAACTTAGGTAGACAGTAATCTCAGCAACGTGCAAGTAAGTGCTTTAACAGTTACTGGTGTATGTTTTTCCTGTCAGGTTGCTCAAGTTCATAAAAACATACATTCTTTGGCCTGGTATACTTCATCCATCTCTCTTCTTCCTTTGTTGCTTACTCGGGCAATCTCTCAAGGAAACAGTATGATTATGTTTAGCACTAGAGCCAACAGATATAGGGTCCACACACCTCCACAGGCACCCTGTAGAAGAAGCTGAACTGTGAACGCTCGCTCATGAGAGGGGAAGGAGGAGTAAGGCACAGTCCACATATACCAAGTTTAAAGCACATTAAGCAAATGCGTACCAAAGTGAAAGCCGGCAGGCTTGGACTTAGGTTAATCCCAAGACAAATGTTGCTGCAGCCTCAGCAAAAACACTGAATTTGTTTAGACATGACCTGGGATCTCAATCAGAGAATGGGACAGATGAGAAGGAGGGAAGGTTATAGTAAAAATGCATATCCAATGTTAGTTTTATACTTGTAAAACAAAAATGGTCTATTATTCCTATAAAACAAACATTGCAGGGCAATGCAAGATTTCTGCATTCCCCAAGAGAGTATGACAAGCACACCCAGCCCATGGGGCCACCTCATTTCTGAGTGTGCAGCCGTGGATAGGAAAGCCCTGTGGCCCTGGAGCAGCTCATCTTAAAGATGAACAAGGCTCAAGGCAAGGGGCTGTGGTGGGGTTAAGACAGACTGATGTGGCTCGGGGGGTTTGCCTTTGGGATCCAGCTCAGGTATCGAGCAGGCACATTCTTGAAAATTAAGTGCAGAAATAACAACACTAGAGCCAAGTGTTATGCCTCCTGGTCTCTAACACATCTTATTCCATTAAAAGAAAAGTTCTACTCTTCCTTAGGCTTGGGATTGGACACTCAATTTCTACAAGTATATGTCTCAAGTAAGGTAAACAGATGGATACACAGAGAATGCAGGTAATACTAAATGATCTCCCATTTGATCAATCATGAGTTTCAGTTAAATACATTCACAAGACGAGTTAAAAAAAAATGCAGCAGTGCAAAGAAAGTTTTGTGAATTTGCCATGACAGAGAGCAAGCAGAAGAGGCCCAGGCTGACTCCAGTTGCTCAAAGGGGCTTGTGAAAGCAGGTACTGGAGGCCTGTCTCCAAGTCAGAAAGGTTTCAAAAAAACCCAAAGCCTGAAATCCTTCAGTCCAGAGTGGGATGAGACTTCTGACCACCTTGCAGAGTGGCCAGGAATGAAAAGAACACAGGTAAAAGACGTAGCGCAGTGAGGGTGTTAGGCAAGGCAGCCGTAGCTCCTATCATTTTTATTTTTTGTGGGTGGGTGCTGTAGGTGTTGACCACATCACTTCTACAATGGCTACATTTCACTAGCACAAAATCAAATCAAGGCATGACTTTTCTGTTGTTACCAGGTGCTTATTTTGCTACCTGTTCTGACCTGGATACCACATTTAGAAGTTATCATCCTCCCAACGATTTCAGTCTTAACCAAGGGGCATTTTGTTGGCATAAAGAACAAAAACTCTTGGATTTCCCTGGTGGTCCAGTGGTTAAGACTGTGTGCTTCCAATGCAGGGGGCATGGGTTCGATTCCTGGTCAGGAAACTAAGACCCCACATGCTGTGGGGCAACTAAGCCCACGCACCACAACTACTAAGCTCACGTACCACAACTACTGAGCTCGCACGCCTCAGCTAGAGCCTGCGTGCTGTAAACTACAGAGCCCACGTGCTCTGGAACCTACGCACCACAACTACAGAGCCTACACACCCTGGAGCTTGCGTGCCACAACTAGAGAAGCCCGTGCGCCGCAAGGAAAAGATCCCACGTGCCGCAACTAAGACCTGACACAGCTAAAAATAAGTAAAATAAATAATAAATTATAAAATAAAATAAAATCTCCCTGACAAATTGAGGCCTGCCTTATACTTGGGTATAAATGGTGTTTTACCTATTCTTGGTGCCTGCCTTCATCTGTAAACTAGTCATGGTAGTTTTATGTAGGTGCCATAAGGTGGGAACAAGATTTAAAAATCTAGCCTACTGCCTGGCTTACATGCAACGCACTCCTCAAACGTGAGCTGTCCTCTGTCCACCATTCCAGTTCCTACAAAAAGTCCAATGGAAGATGGAGGCCAGAGGGTGGACTTGACAGTATAAGTGGATGAGGGCATGTTAAGCCTGCACTTTTCTGAGGCGGATGAAGAAACGGGGCTTCCGCAACAGGCAGAAGAATGGAGTACCAAGGGACATCCTGCTTAGCTCTTAAAAGAAGACATTTTTAAACTGGTTACAAGTGTGATAAAATGACCACCATTATTAGTTTGGGGTCTCTTTATCCTGTAGATTTTCTTCAGTGCATTTTTCTATTCTTTCCACAAATAGGATCAGGCTATATGTGTTGTTTTGCCTTTTTTTTCCCAAGTAAAATCAGCTTTAGTTTTCTCACCTAACTTTTAAAAAATAGTGATAAAATACTCACAATATAAAATTTACCATTTTAACTATTTTGGGGTATACAGTTCTGTGGCATGAAGTACATTCACACTGTTGTGCAATAATCACCACTATCCCCAGAACTTTTTTATCATCTCAAACTGCAACTATACACATTAAATAATAAATCCCACTCTCCCTACTCCCCAGCCCCTGGTAACCACCATTCAACTTGCTGTCTCTAATTTGAGTACTCCAGTTTCCCATATAAGTAGAATCATTCAATAGCTGTCCTCTGTTTTGCCATTTCCCCCCCAACTAAACTATATGACTTAGATATCTTGCTACATTTGTCTATATATGAGTCTTTTTAAAGGCTGTATAATAGTCACACAAAATCATAATGTATATATCGACTTCCCTACTGACACTATTTCCAACTTTTTTCTTACCACAATAATGCAGTGAGCATCCTTGTATCTGTCTTTGCACACCTGTGAAGTATTTCTGTACGAAAAAGTCCTAGAAGTAGAATCGCTGGGAGCATAGATTTTAAAAGATCTCACCCATTGTTTCACTCTGACCCAACCTATAAAGTATGTGAGCCACTGGATTCTGGAGTATGGTGGCGACATTTTATGTTAGGAAAATTAACCGGGCAGAGACAAGGAAAAACCTGGCTTCAGAAAGGCTCTGACTTCAACTGCTGGGCAGGGGGTGGTGGGAAATTGTCCTGACAGCCCTCAGGTTCTAGGGTCACCAAGACAACAGGACTGCTATCTCCAGACACCTGTCTCGGACCTCTTTAATGTTACCTCCCCTACTCAGTGGCATACATGGCAGGGCACACAGTCTCCTGTCTTCTCCACTGCACCCACAGAGCCAGCTGCCCTGCCCAGCCTACACAGAAGAACCAAGGAAGGAGGGGGAGAAGGTAAAGAAGCAGGACTTGATAGATGGCGAAGTGTAGCACACTGTCCTTAACCCTTGAGGGAGCAACAGACCCCCTAGAGAATCTGAGACAACTGTGGGACTCTCCTGAAAATTCACAGCCTCACTGAACTCTGCATACAATTTGTGGAGTGGGCAACTATGGACCCTATCTTCAGAATCCCTGATTCAGGGAATCAAATTAGAGGGATGAGTCAGATACTGAGTCTTCACAAGTCAGAACAAGGATGTTTTGTTCATGAAGTCAGAAACAGCTGAGAAGATAGTGAGTTGAGCTGCAGACACTTAAATATAAGGGATAATCAAGCAATCAAGAAGAAATGTACAGCAGACAGCTGGAAGCAGTGGGAGCGAAGCTTGAGTGAACTTAACTTGAAAACAGATTTGGGAATTACCTACAAAGGGAAGGCAGAAGGCACCCCAAGAGTAATGTGCAAAGAAAGAAGAGCACTGGGTCGAGGCCCCCATGATTGTGAACAGCCTGTGAGCAGAGGGTGCAAGGTCAGTGTGAGAGAAGGAGGTCTGTAAGGAGACAAGGAGCAAAACATCTTCATCCTCCTGGAGGCCAAGGGTAAGAATCTCCTCTCTGTTCCACATGGAAAATCTGGACCACATGACACAGAGGGAGGAGGAGGGTCTTGCACTGTGTGGCCCTATAGGTCCCTGACAGCCCCCAGAGTTCAAGGTTTGGGGCTCACTTTTGAATGAGCCTTGGCAGTTCCAACACAACTTCTTCACTGAAAAGATATACAGGTGTGACTCCTTCAAAGCCAGCCACCAGAGTCAAAAGGTCTCAAGCACACAGTGTGATGAGCAAAAGCCAGCATATGGGAACCCCTACAGGATAAATGACAGTGTGAACAGATAAATTACAAAACAGAGTAAGCATATATAAATTTAAGAGACAAAAGAGACACTTCAATCAAATGCCATATGCAGACTTTATCTGGATCCCAGTTTGAACAAACAACTATAAAAAAATAATGAGACAATCAGGGACATTTGACCATGACTGAATATTTGAAAAAAAAATTAAGGAATTATCATTGTATTTTAGGCATAATAATGGTGTAAAAACCATGGGTAGCTCCTTGTCTTAGAGATACACTAATAATGTATAATGAAATACTTTTGGATAATATACACTTTGGGGATAGGTTTCCTAAAAAAATTCAGCTTTTTTTTTTTTTTTTAAGGGGAGGGGAGGAAGGCAGAGTGTAAATGAAACAACATTGGCTAGGAGTTGGTAACTGCAGAAGCTGGTGATGGATGGATGGTTGACAAACCCAAACCAAGTATCCATCATTTTAGGAGACTCTTTTCGTTCAAATTCTGAGGTAAACGCTAAATTCAATTTTGGGGGAAAAGGCCCCTTCCTTGCTACCAGAATATATTACAAAACACTAGTATTACTTGTTACTTTTATTACTTGGTATGCAAATAGGCAAAAATATAATTTAAAAAACAAAAACATGCTTTAAAATGTAATCACATGAAAGCAATCATCTACTACACAAAAATGTGTTCAATTTGTCTAAGGTGATTACCCCATTAGGTAAAACAACGTCACTTAAAGGAAAAATTCTTCCCCAGTGCATCCTCTTTATGAACCAAACAATGGAAATTTTTCACCTCAGCAAGCTGGCCTCAGGGAGGCTCATCCCTGTTGCCTAGATACCGGTGATATCTCCCTACGGTGTTACGGAAGGCTCTGGCACCCCTTGCACCCCTCTGCAAAGAAGACTGGTTAAGGTTCATCAGTCAGAAGTTGTGCCTTCCTCACACATTCCACTGCTCAGACAGCTATGGGGCTGGTATACCATGTACTTGTCTGTCACCTGCGAAGCCTTGAAACAAAAAGAAGTCTATTACATTTGCTAAACTGGTTTTTACAATTGTATCAACTCCAGTCCTAGCTCTCATCCACCTGATTTCTAACAATTCCTGAGAATTTTATTCTAAAGTCACAAAGCAGGTCAACCAGCTGGAGTAACAGTTAACCGTTCAACTGATGTTTGCCTCCAGAAAAAGTTACTAAGTGATCCACTCACTGGCCTATTACATCAATATGATAAAGTATTCATTTTGCTCAGTTTCTAATTCTGGTAGTGGTTAAAGTTAAAACAATAACAATACTGCCCTGAAACTTCTCGTTAAATACTTAACACCAGATTACAGGATGCAATTACACAAACTCCACAGCAGCAATCTATGTAAATAAGCATTTTAGTTCACTTAAAGTGTTACCCTGCTAAAAATGCTAATACAGCAACTAATTAAATACTAGAATTCATCAAAACTACTGTAATTATGGCGCTTTATACAAAGTATCATAAAACTTGTGATCTGCAACATTTCTGTTACCACTTTTTAGAAGTTTTAGTACTTAAAACTATTTTTTCAGATGATTTTATCTTATTCTTGTTCTATGTACATTTTGTTACCAAAATGCTTCATTCCAATCAGTGATTAGTTTTATTTCCCCGGTATTTAAGAGCACTAGATTTTACTGGTTTTTACATTTTCTTTTCACAATATTTGGACTCATTTTTCTGCAATTCGGCTTTAATATATGAAACTGAATAAAAGCCAAAAATGAAACAAATCATTAGGACGCAAAAGACAAAAAACAGTCTGTAATCCAACGTGAACGAAATGAAAGCTCCATCCATGGTGAAGCTTATCACTATTAAGAAGACGTCCCCGGATCCATTTTAGGACTTTTTGGGATAAGAAGGTTAGGTGTGCAGACTCCCCCACCAGACACCAGCTGACAAGCCCAACTGACATTCAACACTCAAAATGGCTGCACATCTGCCGGCCGCAGGTAACCGTACCTGAGGCGTTGGGCTGATTTCTCCAGCCAAAGACTCAAGGAGACCCCCGTCAATAACCCGGAAGATCGTGGCCACCAATGTCCTGGGGAGACCCCCTCAATGACCCAGGAGATCTCACCCTCTCCAATGACTGGAGACTTCAATGACAGAGGGAGATCCCGCACCACCAAAATATCCGGGAGACAGCCCCCCCGCAATGACCAGGTAAGATTCTGCCCGTCAAAACCAGGGGAAATCGTCTCTCCCCAATAACCTGAAGAAATAATGCCTCTCTCAAATGACCCGGGGAAATCTGGCCCCACAAGGACCCTGAGAGATCTCTCCTACTCCCATCATCGCGGGAGAGCCCCTCCCAAAAAACCCGGGAACACCGCTAATGACCAGAGACCTCGCTCCCCGACGACCCGGAGAAACCCTCCTCCAAAGTCCCTGGGGCGGCAGAGCGGTAGGCCGAGCAGACCGGGCGTTACCTGCTACCTCAGCCGGTCCCGCGGAGCTTCCGTCCTATTGTTTCTCTCCCACCAAGATGGCGGCCGCTGCGGCGAGCCCCGCCCCCCGCGCCTCACTCCCGGAGCCCCTCACTATTGGCTCGCACCGGGAGCCCAGCTCGCGGACTGGGCGGCCCAAAAAGCGCTGTTGCTAGGGCGCCCGGATTCGTTGTAGTGGCTTCCGGAAGGGGCGGTGCATGGGGCGGGGTTAGCGAGAGAGGTGGAGTCTTGTCTGCCTCGATGGGAGAGAGTGGCCAAGGAAGTCAGGTTGGGTGGACAGGTGGGCTTCGAGCCCAGGGGTGCAATACGGGATGCCAGGGGTACAGATGGGTCAGCCAACTGTACCATTTTTCCTGGGTCCCAGCGGTTTCCTGGAGTGCAGGACTTTCAATATTAACATTGAGACAGTCTGCAGCAATCTGGGAAGTTGGTCACCCTAGCAGATGGATGGACAGAGGACCGGATGTGGCTGGACGGAAAGATGGACAAAAGAGTGGCTGTAGACGGTGGATAAAGGGCGGTTGTATGCACAGGTGGACAGATGACTGGATGTAGATGGATGGACAAATGACTCGATATAGAGAGGTGAACAGAGGAGTGGCTGTATAGTCCTTTGTGGACTGGTGGGTGACCCAGTGTCCAACCCAGGTTCCACCAAGCTCCACACTACAGAGCTTGTCTGAAGCTCGTTTGTTCTGGGCCCTGTGTTAGCCAGAAGGTCTCCCACCTGAGTTAATATCATTGTGGCTGGCAAAAGCAAGGGAGGATGGGGATGCTACTGAGAGTGGGTAGAGCCTCCTACCTGTTCTCTGCTCTTTTAAAAAATCCCTGTGTGCTGGCTGTTTGCAGAGGTGTGGATTCATGCATATACTCATTCATTCAACAACTATTTATGGAGCATCTACGCTCTGTGCTGGAAATACAGCAGTGAACAAAAACAGTAGGAAAAAAAAAAAAGCCTGCCCTTACGAGGATAGGCAGGAAAGATTTCCTGTGACCAGCTGATCTCTCCTCTCTTGGAAGCACAATCCCTGTGTGGCTTCCAGGGCCCCATGCCCTCCTGGCTTCCTCTGACCTCACTGGTTCCTCCTCTTCACCTTTTCTCTGTCTACACTATTGCTCTCATAATCTTACCCAGGGTCATGGCTTCAAATTCCACTTACATGTCTATCACTCCCAAAAGTGTATGTCCAGTCAGACCTTTTCTGAGTGCCAGACTCAATGTCCAGCTATGGACTAGGCACCCGCACTCTGACTTCCTCTTGGCACCTCAAACTCAACTTGTGCCACCCTAGCTCCAGCTCATCCCCCAAACCTACTCCACCCCAACTCCCCCAGGTCAAGTGATGGCAGCTCAGTCCTTCCTACTGTTCAGGCCAAACACCTCAGACTTTGTCTTGACTACTTTCTTTCCCACTTACATTCAATGCATCAGGAAGTCCCGTTGCTTCCATTGCATCATCTACCCAGAATGAGACCACTTCTTGCCAGGTCCATGGCTTCCACCTAGTCCAAGCCACCACCATCTCTCCCCAGGACAATGTCACAGCCACATCCCAGTCTTTTGCTGCTGCCCTTGCCACCTTCAGTCAGTTCTCCACACATCAGCCTATGAATACATGAGTCAGAACCTCTCATACCCAGCTCGGAACCCTGCAGTAGCAACTCCCCCAAAGAAAAGCCAGAGCTGGCAAGGGCTCCATTATTCCCCATTACCTCTCTGCCTGCATCTCCTTTGTTCACCTCTAGAAGCACTGCTCATCTCCTAAAGTTTCTCATGTGTCACAGTCTGTGCACTCTCATGTCTAAAGTGGAAATCTCTTTTGCTCATGAATGTATCCTGACCACCTCAAACACCAAGTAAGCTCCAGAAATACCTGTTGACTGGACTAAATAAAAAGAATGCCATGTGGTATTAAGTGATAAAAAATAAAATGGGGCAGTGGGATGTTGTGGCAGGATGAGAGTGCCCCAGACCAAGGCTAGCCCTGGGTCAGGCCAAGAAGGCCCTCCACACCCAGTGGAATTACACCCGGCCCAGCTCCTGCTCCTGTTCCCTGTCTGTGGCTTCAGGACCTGCAGTAGCTGCTGTAGCTACAGAATAAAAGCCCAACAGGCACCAGTCATTCAGGCCTTCACAAATAGGCATGGCCCCTTCCTCTGCCCACCCAATCTCCCATTCCAGTGCTCCCATGGGTGGGGAGGAAACTGGACAGGGCAAGGTCTCCCTGGGGGCAGTCCCAGTCTTAATTCACTCTTCCATTCCTTCCATAAGTGCCTAGCCAGGGCTTACTGGGGCTAGATACTGGGTACATGGCAAGAATGGACACAGCAAGAATTCAAATGATTTACAGAGTCCTTACCATCCAGCAGGGAGTGGATGGGGGAGCATGTGAAGGATGAATACAGCAAATAACTAATTATGGGCAGAGTGAATACAGTGGAGGAAAGGAACCAAGCTGATGTACAGAGTATTGTGTTTATGTCTAAGGCAGCAGGAAAGGTGAATCTGAGAAGTGGACATCAGAGCTAAGATCAACCAAAGGCATGACTGATCAGGGAAAGATCTAAGAGAAATCATTCCTGGCAGAAAGCATAGCAAGTGCAAAGACCCCAAGGAAAGCACAATTTTGGCATGGTGGAAGATTATGAAGATTGTGATTGGGTCTAATGGAAGAAATAGCTCAGAGCTCAATGAAAAGATGCACAGAGCACAAAGGCATGAGGGAACAGACCAGAGATTTGGGGGCCAAATCCAGGAATCCTGATGTGCAAACAATAGGAGTTCCCGACATAAAGAAAATGCTGTGTTTGCGTATGGGCGGTATTGAGCACATTCCCAGGCAGTATGGAAGGGAAAGACTATAGTAAAATTCTTAAACTTCAAGGAGAAAGAGGACATTGTACAAGCTCCCAGATGGATAATACAAGTTATCTACCAAGGAAGAAGAGCCAGCTGTTCTCGAACTCTCCCCCTTAACACAGGCACATTATCTGCTACCTATGCCCAGCCAAGGGACAGTCCTCATACCTGGAGAGGGAAGGTAGCCACTAATGGAATGGAAAAGTACTAGAATTTCCAAATTACCAAAGAAAAATTAAATGAATGGCATCTTCTTAAAAGAGAGAGGGAATTCCCTGATGGTCCACTGGTTAGGACATGGAGCTGTCACTGCTGGGGACCCAGGTTCAATCCCTGGTCAGGGAACTAAGATCCTGAAAGCTTCGAGGTGTGGCCAAAAAAAAAAAAAAAAAAAAAAAAAAAAGAGCGAGAGAGAAAAGGAAAGTTATAAGTTAGCTGTATGAAATTGCTAGTATTCAACTGTTTTGACCTATAAAAATGGTAGTTTCGAATAGCTCAACTGAATAAAAAGATGAAACCACAAAGTAAAAAAATAAAGTAATTATGGAATGAGCAAAGTCAAGCATATTTATCATACTAAATAGGGACACCCTGAACCCCCTTTAAAGATCTAGAGACTGGGTTAGAAAAACAAAACCCTGCCACGTACTATTTATAAGAAAGACACTTGAAACCACAAGAAAAGAAAAGGCTGAAAATAAAGGAGTTGGCAAAGAGTGAGGTCAGGCCAGCACAAACTAGAAGAGAGCAGGAGTAGCCAGTGACATTAAAGAAGGTAGGATTTAAGGTGACAGGCATTGAGCAAAATAAAGAGGACCACTACCTAACAAAGGCACAATTTATGAAAAAGATATGAAATATAAAATAATCATAAGTCAACATACACCAGGTACTAAAACTTTTTTCTTCTTAATGAGGAACTAGACAACATTGGCATTAACTCTATTATTATTACACATTGGCTTAGAGTTCTAGCAAATGTAATAGGGCAAGAAAATGAAATGTTATAAATATTGGAAAGAAAGAGATTACACACTATCTCTTTAGTTAATGCCATGATTGTAAATCTAGAAAATCCAAAGGACTTTCTTGAAAACTACTACAATTAATAAGAGAAAATTTAAGGTGATAAATACAAGAAAAATATATTTAAAATAATAGCATTTACTAAAAATAAGCCTCTAGAAATAAAAACAAGAAAAACATTCAATTGATAATAACTATAAAATATTTAGGAATAAATTATTAAGAAAAGTATAGGAACTGTATAGGTGGGAGACCTATAAAATCTTATTAAAGGGGACTTCCCTGGTGGTCCAGTGGTAAAGAATCTGCCTTCCAATGTAGGGGACCCGGGTTCGATCCCTGGTCAGGGGACTAAGATCCCACATGCCCTGGGGCTTGTGCCACAACTACTGAGCTCCTGACCCTCAACTAGAGAGCCTGTGTGCCACAAACTACAGAGCTCACCCACCCTGGAGCCCATGCACCACAGCTACAGAAGAGAAAACTGCCCGCCACAACTAGAGAGAAGCCTGTGGACCGCAAGGAAAGATGCCGCATGCCTCAACAAAAATCCCGCGTGCTGCCACTAAGATCCCATGCAGCCAAAAATAAATAAAAAATGTCTTAAAAAAATCTTACTAAAGGACATGAAACCTATAGAATATTACTAAAGGATAAGATATGAACAAGTGGAAAGACATACTAAATTCATGATGTGGTGTGTGGTCCAGATCTCAGCCCTCAGCTGTCTCCCTCTGAAAATGGTCCTTGGCAGAAGGCAGCCACCTCACCCAAGGTTAACCACCCCACTCTGAAGGTAACCTTCTGCCCTCCTAGCTACTACTTCTCCTGCAGAGGTAACCACTATTCTGACTTCCGTTACCATGGATAAATTTTGCACATTTAAAATTTCATATATATTGAATTATACAATATGTACTTTTTTGGTGTCTGGCTTTTTTATTCAATGTTGTGTCTATGAGTTTCATCCATATTACTGTGTATTGCTATAGTCTTATCTCTTTCGTATCTATATAGTATTCCATTACATGACTATACCACAAATTATCCATCTGTTCTACTGTTGATAGCCATCTAGATTAATTCCAGATTTTGGCTAGCATGAATATAGTTTCCATAGATGTTTCTTCACGTGTCTTTTCGTGGACACAAACCATTCATTTCTGCGGCATATAACCCAGGCTGTTTTTGACCCTTCCACCATCATCCTTATCATGCTGCCTTTTGTCTTCATGCTTGTGGGCCCAGCTTTGCTAGGTAGTTACTGTCTCTCCAGACATCACATTAGTATTCAAAGCAGGAGGAAATCCTGCTGTTGGCACCAGCCACATCTTTCCCCTTTATCAGGTAAGCAAACACCTTCCCAGAACTCCCTGCAGATTTATATTTGTTATTTTTTTAATTTATTTATTTATTTATTTATTTTTGGCTGTGTTGGGTCTTTGTTGCTGCCCGTGGGCTTTCTCTAGTTGCTACAAGCGGGGGCTACTCTTTGTTGCGGTGCGTGGGCTTCTCATTGCACTGGCTTCTCCTGTTGCGGAGCATGGGCTTCAGTAGTTGTGGCACATGGGCTTAGTTGCTCTGTGGCATGTGGGATCTTCCCGGACCGGGGCTCGAACCCGTGTTCCCTGCATTGGCAGGCAGATTCCTAACCACTGTGCCACCAGGGAAATCCCTAGCAGACTTATATTTATTTCTCAATGACTAAAACTGGGTCATTTGTGGCCACCCGTAGGTGCAAGGAGGCTGAGAGTTCAGGGAATGGAGTCAGGGAATCACTTGAGACTGGACACTTGCCACCCTGGAAAAAATCCAGATTTGTTAGCAAAGATGAAGGAGAAAAAGCTATTGGGAGGCAGCCAACAAAATCTCACAAACTGAAAAGATGTTCAAACTCATCAGGAAGCAAGGAAGGCAAATCAAAGTGAAAAATGTAACAATGGCAAAACTATGGAGACAGTAAAAAGAACAGTGGTTGCCAGGCATTTGAGGGAGAGGGAGAGATAAATAGGTGGAGCACAGGAGATTTTTTTAGGGCAGTGAAACTATACTGTATAATATTATAATGGTAGATACAGGTTATTAGAATTTGTCAAAACCCATGGAATGTACAACACAAAGAATGAACTCTATGTAAACTATGGACTTTGGTTGATGATGTGTTAACATTGGTTCATTGATTGGAACAAACATACCACACTAGTGCCGATGTTGATGGTGAGGGAAGCTGTGTGTTGTGGGGGAAGGAGCTATATGGGAACTCAATTTTGCTATGAACCTATAACGGCTCTAAAAAAAAGTCTATTTTTAAAAATTAATTAATTTGGTCCCACCGGGTCTTATTTGCAGCAGGGGGGCTCCTTAGTTGTGGCTCGCTTACTCCTTAGTTGTGGCATGAAAGTCTTTTTTATTTTTTTAAAGAGTAGCAATGAGAATAAGTCACTTTATATTTAGTAGACTAGCAAAAGTTAAAAAGAGCTACACCAACTCTGGCTTTCAGGGATGTGAGGAAAAGGATTTGTCCAAACACTGTTGACAAAGGTAAGATCAGTTATAGCCTTTTTGGAAAGCAATCTGACAAACTCCACTAAAATAAAAATACATATGCGGAACTTCCCTGGTGGTCCAGTGGTTAAGACTGCCTTCCAATGCAGGGGGTGTGGGTTCCATCCCTGGTTGGGTTGCTGATATCCCTCATGCCTCAGGGCCAAAAAAACAAAACATAAAACAGAAGCAATATTGTAACAAATTCAATAAAGACTTTCCACATCAAAAAAAAAAAGCATATGCTTTTGGGCCCTATAATCCCAATCTTGGGATTCTCACTTATAGAAATAGGTGTAGTGGAAAATATTTGCAAAGTGATGGCCCATTCACAAAAGCACAGTTGGTGACATTTTGGTACCTCCATATTGTTCTGGTTACTATACTGTGTAAAAAATTACCCAAATTTAGTGGCTTAAAATAGCAACATTTATTTTGCTCACAAATCTGCCCTTTGTGAAGAATTCAGTGGAGACTGCTCTTCTCTGCTGCATCAGTCTGGACCGCTGAAAAGCTAGGGCTGGAATCATCGGAAGGCTCCTCACTTGAATTCTGGTGTTTGATTTTGGCTGTCAGCTAAGACTTTTCTTTTTTCTTTTTTTTTTTTCTGGCCGCGCAGCCCTCAGCAGTGAGAGCGCCGAGTCCTAAGCACTGGACTGCCCAGGAACACCCACACGTGGCCTCTCCATGTGCCCTGGGCTTCCTCACAACATGGTGGTTATTAGTTTCCAAGGGTGATTGTCCCAAGAGAGAGCAAAACAGGTGGAAGCTGTATCATCTTTCTAACCTAGACTCAGAAGTCACAGAGTCATTTCTGCCTGATTCTATTCATTAGAAGCAAAGTCATTAAGGCCAGGCTATATCCAAGGAGAGGGAAATTAGCCTTCACATTTTGTAAGAGAAGTATTGGAAAGTGTGTGGACCCATTTTAAGTTACCATCAAAAAGAAGGAATTGGAATAAATAATACCACTTGAATTGGAGGGCCTGCCACAAAATTAAGATGAGAAAGGTAAGATGCAGAAAGGTGTATACAAAATGATCTAAATATGTAAACCAAAGACAAACCACTCTGTGTAAATGTGTGTATATATGTATAGTGTGCATATATATATATATATATATATATATATATATAATTATATAAACAAGGAGAAATGTAGGCAACATATTCTTGCAACAAAGGGTTCCAGAGAGTGATGGTGATAGAAGGGAGAGGCAGAGGTAAGCACAAGAGAAAAAGATAAAAGACTGCATTAAAAACTAGAAGTTAGGGTGGGTTCACCCTTATGCATTTAATTATAGGTATATATTTCACCATACGAGGAAAGTGATTTTTTTTTGGGGGGGGTCATGCTGAATGGCTTGCGAATCTTAGTTTCCCGACCAGGGATTGAACCAAGGGCCATAGCAGTGAA
This sequence comes from Pseudorca crassidens, assembly GCF_039906515.1. Lineage (NCBI taxonomy): Eukaryota > Metazoa > Chordata > Mammalia > Artiodactyla > Delphinidae > Pseudorca > Pseudorca crassidens. The sequence goes on from NC_090305.1 coordinate 68,199,938, forward strand.
AGTACTGAGTCCTAACCACTAGACCTCCAGGGAAGTCCTGGAAAGTGATTCTTTAGAGAGGTATGTTTAGGTGATAAAAACAATCAAGAAAGACCTTACCTTAAAACTCAGGATAGAGCAGGGAGGAATGGCTGGTGTGCCCCAAGAGGGGCTGCAGGGACCTGACAGTGTTCTTCATCTGGGTTGTACTTTGTGAGTGTTTGGCCTATGAGAAACCAGTGAGCAGAATGTTCTTGTTTTATGCACCCTTGGTATATTCCACACTTAAAATTTTTTTTAATTTAAAAACGAAAGGAAAGAAAAGCAAACGTTGCAGAAAGTTCCCAGTGGGTAGAGTGAAGAGACAGGAGAGGGACCCTGGCCTGGGACTACTGGACACTCGGCTCAGTGGAGTGTCCCAGATGGAGGTATAAATCGGGAGTGAGCAGCATGGAGATAACACCCCAAGCCAGGCTGTCCCTGACAAAACCTCCCAGGGAGGGAGAGAGGAAAACCCAGAGTGGAGCCCTGGGTTGCTTCAACATTTAACTCTAGCCTCGGTAAAACCTGGCAATGGAGGTTGGAAGAAAACCAGGAGAACTGGATGCTCCTGAGAAGGTGGTGTGTTTTTTTGTTTGTTTTTGGCAGTGCTGCTTGGCTTGTGGGATCTTAGTTCCCCGACCAGGGATCGAACCCGTGCCCCCTGCTGTGGAAGCGTGGAGTCCTAACCACTGGACTGCCAGGGAATTCTGAGAAGGTGGTTCTTGAAGCAGGAGGAAGTTCGCCATGGTGAATTCGGCTGAGACTCCAGAGAGCCGGCTCTGCCCTCATCTGTGCATCAGCTATGTCTGCCCGTGTTAGCCACTCGGGAGGGCAGGGTTGCGCTGTGACAAATGGGAGGTGAGAAGGCAACTGCAGGCATATCTCAAGGCTTTTGCTGTGAAGGGAGAACAGTGGGGCAGGAGCTAGAGGAGGACATGGGGGACAGAGGAGGAGCCCTGAGCTTCTGACCCATCGCTTCTGTTTTTTCCGTAAAATCAAGGTGAGGCCATTGCTGGGGGAGGGTGAGCAGGGATGCAAGAGGTTAGAGGACAGGGCCAGGCAGCAAGCAGTGCAAGGGGCCTGGAGGTGAAGGATGGCAGGGAGGTGCTGATCAGAGAACTCATCTCAGGGATGTAACCAGGCCCCAGGCAGGAATGGGCCAGGGTGAAAGAGGTCGTCCAAAGGTGGAGGGGATGAGAGTTGGACCAGGAGGTTGAGGAGACTGCAGTTGGGGAGCCTGATTTATGTGTGTGAACAACTGTGGCTCCCCTGTGGCACCTTGTCCCTTCCACGCAGCCCTGGCCCGGGGCTGGAATTGAGGTAGCGCTCCTATCTGCTAGGGCCTGGGCCTGGGGAGCGGTGGGGATGGGAGTGCATACAGTTGTTCTGGGATCAGACATCTCTCGGAATTCCTTTCCCTTCCTGTTTCTCAAATAGAGCTGGTCATTCTCACTCAACCCCACCCTCTCCAGCCTGGAGTCTTCCCAGGGCCCCCAGCACTCAAGGGTTGGATATGCATCTCTGAGTAGGGAACATGATGTTCTCACCTGGGCAGGGGAGGGACTCAAATCCCAGATGTTCCCCCAACCCCAGCCAGGCCTGGGACTGGTCCATGTGGTGAGGGGCTGGCTGCAAATCATTCCTAAGATTTTTTTTTTCCCCAAAACAAAAGGCAGCAAAATTACCAAGAAAATGATTCCACAGGGCCAGAGTGGAGGTGATTCCCAGCATCCTCGACACATACACCCTTGTTACCAGCACATGTGGGAAGTGAAGACTCTAGAGAGGCACTCGGAAAAATTCCCATTGTGTTGGAGGCCAGCCTGGTCTCAGTGGGCCCTACACCTGCACTTTTTTTTTTTTTTGCGGTATGCGGGCCTCTCACTGTTGTGGTCTCTCCCGTTGCGGAGCACAGGCTCCGGACGCGCAGGCTCAGCGGCCATGGCTCATGGGCCCAGCCGCTCCGTGGCATGTGGGATCTAACTGGACCGGGGCACGAACCCGTGTCCCCTGCATTGGCAGGCGGACTCTCAACCACTGCGCCACCAGAGAAGCCCCTACACCTGCACTTTTAATGTACCTTCACTTGCATGTTGTAAACCTGGCCCTTCGACCAGGTCCCAGATATGAGGCTCGCCCTCTTATGTTATAAAATAGTTTCACCCATTTATCAGGTACTAGGATAACCCACCCTAGTTTTCAGTCATCAGGCCAGCTCTGTCAGAGAGTAGGGGCTGCTTTTTCTGTGAGCCCAAGATGCCCAGCTTAAAGTGAGCACAATGGGAGAGACCACACCAGCCACTGGGCTCCAGCCACCTACTGTAGTTGGGCCTTGGCCCAGCCCAGGCATGTGAGAGGCAAGGCTGGAATCCTCCTGGGCCAATGCCTGTGGGCAAAGCCAAGGGCAGTGGGGGTGGATGCCTTCCCATAAGCCTACCTCTTTCTTCACAGTGGAGCAAGCGAAGGCCCTAGATGAGAACTCCAACTCATCCTCGTCTGACTCGCCTCAGGCAGGAGCTGCCAGCCTGGTGGAACCATCGTGAGTTCTGAGGTAGAAGCAGTGCCTGAGTTGGAGGTCTGCGGGTCATATACCCTCTGTCCCCCAGCTCCATCCTGTTTGGGAAAGTGCTATGGCTTCCAGAGCTGCCAGAGGGAAGAGCCCCTCATTTAGAGGTCCAGGCCGATTCCTGGGGGCATCTGAGCCCATGCATGGCCCTATTTCTCACCCCAGGCATGGGGCTGGCCGCACAGCTCCGAGACAGGATGCCAGTGGTCCAAGGTGGCTCATGCAGGATTCTCACTTGCCTGGAACTAATGCACATCTGCCTCAAAGGCCTCTTCCCTGCCTGTCCTACAGGCCTAAGACTTAGCTTCAGGTCCCTTGCTTCTTCAGCTGTCTGGGATGGGCTCATGGCAGGTATGGGAATGTGTACTGCAGGTGTCCCTTCACGCCCAGGCCTTTCATTTTCAGAATAAAAATGTCCAGTTTAACTATGCTTGAATATTATGCTGGAAAGTGCTGGTCTGCTCATCTGGTGGGTCTGGACTTTAGCTCTTCCTTTTTACTTGTTTGCTAGGAAAAAAAAAAAAATACAGCTGCACATCTCTGCCTCCTCTTTCTGGGGATTGGAGGGCCTAGCCAGAGAGGAGATTGCTGGATCCTAGCTTTCAGCAGCATATACAGTGGCTTTTGACCCTTGCCTCAGTGCAATTCTGCAGAGGGAGGAAGGGCCATGGAGATTTGGCTGGTACTATCTGTTTCGACAGCTCTTCCCCAAGAGCTGACTGGCAAATACCCATTCTTCTGCCTGTCAGGATGGACTGATTAGTGAAGTCAGGTCCTGCTCGCTTTCCTAGTGTCTGCGGTAGCTCCCAGTCCCCCTGTGGTTTCATATTCCGGTCTGGTCAGCCTCCTGCCCTGTAGTCTTCAAATGGGCTGGGCATTGCTTGACTCTGTGTACTTAAAGACACAGAATAGAGAGAAATGCCCACAGGATCAAGGATTCTATTTGGGAAAGAGTCAAAGAGGAAGGGGTGGAAATGTCACACAAAAGAGACACTTCCCACAAAATGTGATTCTTAGCACATCATCAGAGTAGACAACCTAGGCCAGAAAGGCATATCCAGCCAAACTTAATCTTGATATTTAGGATGACTAGTATGAAGATGACAATTTCTGAGATGTCCTTACCTGGAGGGAGCTTTCCTTAAAATCTTAAATCTAGTCTTTCTCTTTCGACAGCTTCCTAGATGCTTCTGTAACCATAATTATGTGATGCAAGCTAAAGCAGTGAGGAACATTGCATGCTTGTGTGTCCAAACTACTCACTTTAAGAAGAGGCAATGGGAGCCATATAGAGAAGAGCAGCATGACCAAGGGCAACAACAGGCACTGGAAGCATGATCATCCTTGAAATAGGAGACTGGGGCTGCTGTCCATGTGAGTCCAGAAACATGAGGATAAGCTCCATAGCACTGGAGGAAAAGTCCAGGAATGCCCTTCGGACCCCAGCGTCATTACTCTTGATAATTCCTGGGATTTAAACAGTGTCAGGAATGGCCACAGCAGGTAATCAAGATTTTGTTCAATGAACAAATGAGCTGACTCAGACCTAATTTCTGACATTCTAATTCAGAACTTAGATAATACTCATCTCATCTGAATTCACAACTGATTATTTAATATGTTCCTGGTTGACACTCTGCATTTCCCCAATCAGGTAACAGTATGTATCACTGGCCATCATCTGTGATAAGGCATTTGTCTGTAGAGAGGATGGGTAAAGGAAGCAAAATTCATATTTAACATGAATGTCTTGTGAAACAACCCCAATTTCCTTAATCACATTATAAGTAATACTGTTTTAACTCTGTTGCTATAAAATTGATGCACTAAGATTGCTAAGGATATATTCAGGTAATTTTTTTTTTTTTTAACTTTTGGCCACACCACGTGGAATGCAGGATCTTAGTTCTCCAACCAGGGATGGAACCCATGCCCCCTGCAGTGGAAGCGCAGAGTCTTAACCACTGGACAGCCATTGAAGTCCCAATATTCAGGTAATTTTGATGGCACAGATTTCTAGCTTCCTGTTAGAACATACATAGAAAGCAAAGTCCTCCTAAGATATTCACTCTTCAAGGCTGAGACTGTGGACCATATGATCTTGTCATAGTCCTGGCACTTCCTAATTGTTCATAGCAATACCACCACCAAAACCACAAAGGCCAAACCATATTTAATTTTTAAAGCCTTGAAACAAGGTCAGTTTGGCTTTGAGGGTTCAACTACTAGTTTCTTGGGCCCCACGTGGATATTTTTTATATTCACTTATTACTTGGCCCTTTTGTACTGCCAGGTGAAGGCAAGATCAAAGTGGAACATGATTTTGTTATAGAATGAGCTTCCTTTGGACACTAGGAAGCAAACTATAAATACAGCAGGCTATCGCAGAGTCATTGCTAGTTCTGGTTACAGCCATGTTACAGAGAAGGAAATAATCAATATTGTCAGACAGGAGATATTTTCTGCTGGGCTTCATTGGTGAGTATATCTTCCCCAGCAAGGGATATATTGGATGCCCTTGTACACCATCCCCAAACAATTCAAATACCATGTTGTCATGGTTAATTTTATGTGTCAACTTACGGGCCATGGGGTGCCCAGATATTTGGTCAAACATTGTTCTGAGAGTTTCTGAAAAGGTGGTTTTGGATGAAAGTAACATTTAAATCAGTGGACTGAGTAAAGCAGATTGCCCTCCCTAATGTGGGTGGGCCTCATCCAATCAGTTGAAGGTCTGAACAGAACAAAAAGCCTGACTCTCCCAAGTAAGAGAGAATTATCCTGCCTGACTGCCTTCAAACTGGGACATCATCTCTTCCTGGGTCTTAAGCCTGCCAGCCTTTGGGTGGGAAATATGCTATTGGCGCTCCTGGTTCTCAGGTCTTCAGACTCAGACTAGAATTAAACCATCAGCTTTCCTACGTCTACAGCTTGCCAACTTGCCCTTCATATCCTGGAACTTACATAACTGTGTGAGCCAATTCCTTATAGTAAATCTCTCTCTCTCTCTATTTTTTTGGCTGTGCTGTGCAGCTTGTGGGATCTTAGTTCCCTGACCAGGGATTGAACCTGGGGACATGGCAGTGAAAGCACCAAGTCCTAACCACTGGACTGCCAGGGAATTCCCATAAATCTCTTTATATATACACACACACACATACCTCACACATACATGCTATTGGTTCTGTTTCTCTGGAGAACCCTAATATATATGTCCAGGCCTCCTCTCTAATTTTTAAGAGCTCACACCCCAATCTCAAAAATGTACCTGCTAGATGAATGCTGATGGATAGAACCCTGAAATGAGGACAAACACACAACACAAGGCTGCACCAAAAATTCAGATATGATTTGTCAGCCTTTATTAACCAAGAGCAAAGCTGAGCCCTAGAGTTTCCTTTTAAAAAACCCAACCTTGTTTATGGCAAACAATGATTTAATCATATGTTCAATACTACAGAGCAAGAATTGATCACCTTCTAATCACTTATTCTTCTGAGATTAAAATACAAGTGTAAAACAGGTTAAAATAAGATTCTCCCCAATGATTTAAAAATAATTCCAACTGAGAGACATTTCAAACACTATGTGTAGAACTCAGGACCAAAAAAGACCTTAAAACATTTTTACCTTTGAGGTAGCACAATAATGCTGAATTAGATTTCTTTTGTTACAATGAACTTAGGAAAACAATGAGGAATCTACCTTTTGCTCAAGGTGGGCTAAATGGTTTTCTGCAAATCTCCCATGAGTTTAGTGACAGTTTTCTCCTTTTTTTTAGAAGTATAAAGATAGCCCTGCAGTGTGTAAAAGGAAACCCATGGGAAGGCTGCTTCCCATAAAATAGACATTAGAATCATTGAGGAACGTCAGCAGTCAGGACAGGAGGAACAAGAGGTAATTGTAGTGAAAAACCAAAACAACTTGTATCTTGGCAAGATTGGTTTACAAGTGCATGTCAAGAACAAAAAATTCAACATTAGCCAACTGAAAACAAAATATAAAAGATAACATTCATGGGTCTTTTTCATTTTTCTCTGTGCAAAAATGCTCGTTCAATTTTCCTAAATGAGAGAATTGTTTGTACACTGTGACAGGACATGGAAATGCTGTATGCCCAGGGGCTGTTGGGTGCCAGTGGCACCTCTCACTGACTACTGTACCGTTGTGACTAGAGAATCTGGGCAATAAGAGGATGAACATGACCTCTCCTGGCTGGAGAATCATTTCTTGACACTTTGCTGCTGAATTTGCTCGTTAAACTGTTCAAAGAAAAGCTCCACCCTGATTTCTAAGAATCTACTGCAATTATACATAACATATTTATATATAAGGACTATGGACTAAGAGGACAGAGCAGATGAACCCTTCCTTCAGAGAATACAACCAAAAGAAGGAAGTGGGTGTGATAAACTGGGGCCAGCAGGAAGAATGATACTGCAGCTTGAACCTCAAGGCTCTCAGGTACATTCTCCACCATGCAAAATCAATAGCAAAGCCAGAAAAGACAGCATGAAGCTCTAAACCATCATAGAAGAGAACAGTATAAAACAATTATCAAAAAGACCTCTTCCTGGGCTTCCCTGGTGGCGCAGTGGTTGAGAGTCCGCCTGCTGATGCAGGGGACGCGGGTTCGTGCCCCGGTCCAGTTAGATCCCACATGCCACGGAGCGGCTGGGCCCGTGAGCCATGGCCGCTGAGCCTGTGCATCCGGAGCCTGTTCTCCGCAACAGGAGAGGCCACAACAGTGAGAGGCCCGCGTACCGGAAAAAAAAAAAAAAAAAAAAAAAAGACCTCTTCCCAACACATGCTCCTCCCTGTGAGGCTCAACTCTCAGTGCAGGACTTGCCCAGCACAATGTGGACACCAGAGTCCTGAGCTGAACTTGGTCTGCCACCTTCGATTCCTCATGCTGTAAAGAGAATTGGAACACTGTCAGACTCCTGGCACCTTGGTAATGGCTGTGTCCTTTTCACTCACACTGGTCCCTGTAAAGTCTCCCTTCCTCAAGTCAGATCCTCAAGGGGCCCTATACGCAGTGAGGGTCTGGACTGATGATCCATATGTCAATCCGCAGCTAGAGCAGGAAGACTTAAGCCTGATGAATCTACTTTGTAAAACCGAAAGCATCAGTAAGTTGGGGGTGTCAAAGAGGCTCCTATGAAGGGGAAGATTGAACTGGGATGTGAAAGAGGGCAAGATGAGAAGTCCCATCCCTAGCAGCCTGCGGGAGTGACTGGGTCGGAGTTCACAGCTGGCCCTAACTAATGCTGGCATGCGGGGTGTAAGGGAGCATCCACTGTGTTTGTTTATTTATTTATTTTTATTTTTAAAACATTTATTTTATTTGGTTGCGCTGGGTCTTAGTTGAGGCAGGCAGGCTCCTTAGTTGTGGCTTGCCAGCTCCTTAGTTGCAGCATGTAGGCTCCTTAGTTGTGGCATGCATGTGGGATCTAGTTCCCTGACCAGGGATCGAACCCAGGCCCCCTGCACTGGGAGCGCAGAGTCTTACCCACTGCACCACCAGGGAAGTTCACCCGCTCAGTGTTTAAACAGAGTCCTTACACAGTCTGGGGGCTACACCTCTGTGTCACTCCTGAAGTTGAATGTACCTATTACCTGTGTAAGAAACAGGTATGGTTCTTGTCTGCTAAAGTGCAATATCTGCTTTCTTAATTTATATTTGATAATAAAGCAACACCATAGAAAATAAGAACCTCAGAACCGTGGGAAAAACCACACAGGCTTTCCCAGTGCTAGCTCCTGTTTTGGAGTATTAGTTACAATGTTTCACAATTCTGAGAGCTGTAAGGCAGGCTACCTAGGGCAGTCTGAAAGAGTCCTTCTGCTTTCACTTCATGGAGCACAAGAAAAAGGGAGAACTGACCAAGGTTGTGATGGGTCACCACTCTGAAAATCTCTTGACCATACTATTCATGGCAAAAGCAGACAGCCTGGCTTAGGAGGACAATGGAAGGTGACCATATGGTCTCTATCACTGTCTACAACAGGAATGACTCAAGCCCCAGCATGTAATCGCTTAGGGATTTATTGAGATATACAAGTTTAAAAAATTCATATTGGAAAGGGCCTCTTGATTTAATATAAACTTGGCTATGACATCCAAATTTATCTTTAGGTAAATTTCATACTGCTCTTAGGATCTCTTGTAGCATCTGATTCTAGGTTATTCTGAAGAAAAAAAATTTCATTCTGAAATATATCTGGTTAATTACGATAATTCATTAGATTTCCACCTGATATAATCAAAAGGTTTAAAAAGTTTTAAAATACAAGCTAAATTACTTTCCTCTGGGATTAACAACTGGAACCCTAAATATCCCAACATCTTTTTTTTTTCTTTTTTTGCGGTACGCGGGCCTCTCACTGCTGTGGCCTCTCCCGTTGCGGAGCATAGGCTCCAGACGCACAGGCTTAGTGGCCATGGCCCACGGGCCCAGCCGCTCCACGGCATGTGGGATCTTCCTGGACCGGGGCACGAACCCATGTCCCCTGCATTGGCAGGCAGACTCTCAACCACTGCGCCACCAGGGAAGCCCATCCTAACATCTTAATTAGAAAGGTCTTTGCAGTAATTCTATGAAATTGTAAATGATGCTGATTTTTAAAAACTAACAAAAAGAGCTGATCTTTAAGATGAATGCCTGAGTCAGCTGACAAACTGATATATATATGAATATGTCCAGGGAAATTCTCTAAATAGAGAGTTCGGTTTTTTTTTCCAAAAAAATAGCTGCTGCTTCTTTAAAGAGTTTAAAAATTGATGGTTCAACAGCAAAGCTACATAACAACTCTGGAGTAGAGGGAAAGGTCTCTCTTTGCCAGCACACTGCCATCAGTAAGAGCAACTGGTAATAAGAGATGGGCAGGAGTTGCCCAGGAAAGTATTTAGGTCAGATACAGTGATGGCACTCCCAGACCCCAGCTCCTTATAAATGGACAGCAATTCACTCATGCAAACTGCACAGAGATTAAACAAAACAAAATCTACTAAAACAAAATAAAACACCCCCGCCCCCAACCCAGAAAACCTTCCCTGGCTCTCTGCTACCTGTAAAATGTGCTAAACTCAAATTTTCTGCTCTAACGTGGGTTCCGATGTCTGATCAGTGTGCTTTGGGGTGCTGACCTGCTGGGCCCTGGGCAGGGTCTCTCCCTAAGCATCACTGAGAGTTTGGGGACAGCTGTCATGTGTGCCACTGTCAGCAGACAGTACAATGCCACAGGACCACAGACCTCCATCACATCTGCCACCATTTTTGATGGTAAAGCCAAAGGCTACAGTTGTGGACTTTCTCAAAGGACAAATGAGGAAACGGAAGGCTATAAAAGGTTGGGGGAGGGTGTCTACAGTTATACAACAGGTTTGTGCCAACCTGTGGTAACTTCTAAAAGCAACAGTAGCAGCAAGAGAGGAAAGGAAGATGTTTACACTTTGGACTTTGTATCAGGCACTTAAATTTTTGGAGAGACATGCCATTTTGAACCAAAGATGTGAAAACTGGGTTGGAGTAATCATTACAAGTGGTCTAATAATGGGCTTTCAGAAGCAAAGTGGAGGTGTGGGTTGAACCTCTACCCATCCTTTAGTGCTGACTTTCAAGTTTTCTAAACGCCCACAGCCATAGCAATGGCAGTGGTGGTGGCAACAGCAGGAACGGTTCTGTCACATTTTCTGTTTGTGTTCTGTGGCTGACTGGAAGGTTTTGGTGTCACACTGAGAAGGCTCTGGGGTGTGGCACACCTACTGCCCAGGATCTATCAGATCCATGCTGGAGCCGAACATCTTCACCAGCTGTTCCTTGTAGTGTGAGATGTTCCTCTTCATGATGTCCATGCAGGGCCCCAGAAGCCTCTCAAATGCTTGTACATCCATAACTGCATTGTTAAAAAGAGGTGAGGGAGAGAATAAGTTCTCTACACCAATAATTCAGTCATTTCCCTCATGCAAACCTTTTCTTAAACATATCCATTCATGTTGTAGGAACTGGACTATTGGATACTGGACACTTGGAGAAAGAAGGGATGTTTCTATGTGAACACAGCAGGACTATGTCATCTAAGTTTGAGACTTTGCAGAGCGCAGCAGCCCTCACTCCCTCTGTTCCCACACAGCCCTGGACACCTGTCTCCATCATTGCTCTTTCCACACAGCCAAGGCGTCTATATGGCTGTTCATAGGCTATTGTCAGTTCTCAAAAATGTTTGCTAAAGGAACACATGAACCCATTTCTGGTTGGTCACACAAACTGTTCAAGCCTAGGTGTGAGTGAGAGCTGACAGAGTAAGTCAAGGCTTGCTGATGGGAAAAAAATACTGCATGTTAGAAAAAAACACAACACTAATGCATATAGAATTTTTCTTACCTAAGCATTTCACATCTCCCACTGCATAAGCCGAAGCAGCTCTGGGTTTGTTGGTGACCAGTGCAAGCTCTCCAAAGTATTGCCCCTTATGGCAGCGGGCAATCTCGACCTCTTGGTTCCCACCATCCTTGTTTGCTTTAGTCTAGAGCAGGTGGAGAACATGACCAGGGCTGATTCCAGAATCACAACTAGGCACATCCAGTTGCACACACTTACATTCCCTTTTCAGTACACTTAACAAATTACTTACAAATTCATGTTGCAGAGACTCTAATTGTACCATGTAAACTGCATGGGCTAATCTCAGTGGCCTGGTTTAACCAAATGAGTTGGCTTTTACCAAGAGGTAAGGTGTGTGTGTGTGTGTGTGTGTGTGTGTATATATATATATATATATATATATATATGCGCATAATATTATTATAGCATACATTAATATATTAATATAGTATATAAATTATGTTAATATACTATATAATATATAACAATGTATATTTTTATATATTTTATATTTATATATTGTACATATATGAATGCGATCCATTTGGTAGATGCTGACTCTGAGACACAGGGTAGAAGACAAGGCCTTTTGCTAATTCTTCCTAAATAACGTCAATGCTTCTCATAGGTAAACAGTCACAATTCAGGGCTACTTCTTTTTGACTTGAGGCCATGCTTTACGGACAATACTTTACGGCGACAAATTTTATTTTTAGGTACTACCTGCATCTTAAGTTAGTGGTCCCCCTACCATACTTGTTTAGAAGAGTTAAGTAACTAAATATTTTAAAAAGTAATGTTCAACCTTGAAATTTGGTGGTTTAAGAAATCAAGCAGGTTATACTTTGTGCTTTTCAAATTACTGAAAGTAAGGTACTATATTTTATTTACTATCTAGAGTTTCTTATATTTTTTAAACAAATCCATCTGCTAAGCTAAGCAATAATTTAAGTAAAAAAATACTTATAACATTAATAAGAATTAGTCTAAATCTTTAAGAACGACTTTGTTACAGGCAGATAAATAACTTTTTAGAGGTTAATTTGTTATTATTATTATATTTTGGCTGCGTTGGGTCTTCATTGCTGTGCGTAGGCTTTCTCTAGTTGCAGCGAGTGGGGGCTACTCTTTGCTGTGGTGCGCGGGCTTCTCATTGCGGTGGCTTGTCTTGTTGCAGACCACGGTCTCTAGGCGCATGGGCTTCAGGAGCTGCAGAGTGTGGGCCCAGTAGTTGTGGTTTGCAGGCTCTAGAACGCAGGCTCAGTAGTTGTGGCACACGGGCTTAGCTGCTCCGTGGCATGTGGGATCTTCCCGGACCAGGGATTGAACCCATGTCCCCTGCACTGGCAAGCGGATTCTTAACCACTGCGCCACCAGGGAAGTCCCTGAAGGTTAATTTAGAAAAATAAACAAAAGTACCACACTGGCTTACATGGTTTGACTTTTCCTCCTTTCACACTTCTGCCCTGACATGTCTGCTCTGAAGTTGATCTGCCCCTTCCAAGCCAATGCTCTCTTTCCAATTTCTGTCGTATTCTCTGGGACTGCAGACGTGTTCATGTCTACCTAGTCCCTTCTCTAGAGTAGCACTTACCACACTGTACTGTGAACACCAGCCCCCTGTGGGTTTTGATACAATGCAGATTCTGATTCAGTAGGTCTGGGGCAGAGCCCAAGACTGAATTTCTGACAAACTCCCCCTTTCCCAACCCAGTGCCACAGTGCTGCTAGACCTACAAACCCAACACTATGCTGTGATCAGTAGGTGTCAATGAATATGAGAAATGTACAAACATATACCAGTAGTCTAAAAACTATAAGTAAAAAAATATATTTTTAATTAGGAAGCAAGCCATCTTGTAGGCAGTAATCATATTTTTCTGTCTTTCTCCATGCTTAACTTTTACAAAAAATACTCCATAAAAGGTTTTACACTAGGTTGATTTAGTATTATATGTAACTCAGTATTTTAACAAGTTCTTTATTCTTAAAAAAATTGAAACAGGAAATCTGATGATGATGGATTTATGGTAAGAATCACTCTTCCCATCTATAGGTCACTGTGTTTTCTAGGTCTCCCTATCCATCAAATGGCCATAATAATAACTGTCCTAGAGACCTCCCTTCCTAGTACTCTAAAAAGGAAGCTTTTTCATATTCAACACTCACATGTATTTTTTTTTTTTTTTTTTTTTTTGCTGTACTTGGGCCTCTCACTGTTGTGGCCTCTCCCGTTGCGGAGCACAAGCTCCGGACGCGCAGGCTCAGCGGCTATGGCTCACGGGCTCAGCCGCTCCGCGGCATGTGGTATCTTCCCGGACCGGGGCACGAACCCATGTCCCCTGCATCGGCAGGCGGACTCTCAACCACTGCACCACCAGGAAAGCCCCTCACATGTATTTTTTATTATATAATTGCCCCATTTTCTGTTAGGGTGCTTATCCTTTTTCTTATTGATTTGTAGGCCAATATTTCTCATATCATTAATTATGTAACAGAGGTAAAGGCAACAGGAACAAGAAAAAATATACTAAATCTTTATCAATGAATGGGCTTAAACATTGGTCATTGTCAGTCACATATCTCACATAATGGTGGTTTTGAAACACTAAACACACTCCACATTTTTAAAGCAAACAGTTACTTTCTATGCATATACCTGGCATCTGGATCTCCCCTGACATAACTCACACCATCACACATAAACTCACCTTGCTTTTAATCAAGATGCTCACTTCGCCGGACTCTATAATGTAAAAACTATCAGCCTTTTCACCCTAAAAAGGGAGAGGAGGTCAGGTCAGAGCCATATATATGTATTAAAGAGGGACACAGAAATAGATCATTTTCACATTGCCTGAGCTTGAATTGGTATTTATTTTCCAAACCTACAAACCAGTAAATGGCTAACAAATTCAGAACTAAACGAGAGGATCCTGATTGCCAGGGATGTTAGTCTAACTATGACTGACAAACATCTCTCACTTCCTAACATGGAGTATTCACATCTGTCTCCATGAATATGCCCCGGCTGGTAACTGCACAGAGCATCAGTCCGCGCACCACAACGAAGAGTAGCTCCCCCACTCACCGCAACTAGAGAAAGCTGGTGCGCAGCAATGAAGACTCAATGCAGCCAAAAATAAATAACTAAAATAAATTTATTAAAAAAAAAAAAGAAAAAGAACAAAAAATTTGGAGGGCTTAAACTATCTGATTTTAAGATTTACTATGTAAGGCTACTGTAATCAAGACAGTGCAGTATTATTAACAGAGAGACAGTCATTGATCAATGGAACAAAAAGAGACCAGAAATAGACCCAAACATATATGGCCAATTGGTTTTCAATGCAAGTGTCAGGCAATGGGATAGGAAAATCTCCTCAACAAATGGTGCTGAAACAACTGGACATCCACATGAAAAACCCTAACCTTATACCACGTAATTAATTCAAAATGGATCATAGATCTAAAACTATGAAACTAGAACTGCACGGCTCAATACAGTAGCCACTAGTCACATGGGCCTACTGGGCACTTGAACTATGGCTTGTATAGATTTATAGGTGCTGTAAGTGTAAAATACATATTGAATTTTAAAGACTGAATATCCCCCAAATGTAAAATATCTCATTATTAAATTTTTATATCACTTAGATGTTGAAATGTAATATTTTAGATATATTAGGCTAAATATATATTATTAAAATTAAGTTCACCTGTTTCATTTTTTTTAATTTGGCTACTAAAATATTTTAAATTGTATGTGACTCACATAATATTTCTATTGAACAGTGCTTGCCTAGAAGTAAAACAGGAGAAAATCTTACTAACTGTGCAAACATTTTTTTTTAATAGGGCACAAAAAGAGTGAATTACAAGAGAAAAAAATGACAAACTGGACTCGTCAAAATTAAAAACTTTTGCTTTTTAAAAGGTATTATTAATAAAATGAAGAGACAAGCCATGGCCACAGCCACATTTTGGGAGAAATATTTGCAAATCATTTGCCTGATAAAGGATTTGTTCTCAGAGTACATAAAGAATTCTTACAACTCAATATATTAAGAAGCCAAATGACCTAATTTTAAATAGGGCAAAAGATGTACTTCACCGAAGAAAACATATGGATGGCAAGGAATCACAGGAAAAGATGCTCACCATCATTAGACATTAGGTAAATGCAAAATAAAACCAAAATGAGATACCACTTCATACTAGGATGGCTAACATTAAAGACTCGATACTAAGTGCTGATGAGGATACAGAGCAACTGGAACTCTTGAACATTGCTGGGGGAATGCAGAATGGTACAGACATTTTAAAAAACATTTTGGCAATTTGTTAAACCTATGTTTACCATATGACTCAGCAATTCCATAAAAACATATGTCTATACAAAGACTTGTATGCAAATGCTTATTGCAGCTTTATTCATAATTGCCCAAAACTGGAAAGACCCCAAGTGTCTCTCAACTGGTGAGTGGAAAGATGAATTATGGTACATCTGTATAATGAAATACAATACAGCAATACAGAAATACAATACAGCAATAAAAAGGAATGATCCTCTGATACATACAACAACATGGATAAATCTCAAAAACATTATGCTAAGAGAAACAAGTCAGACACAAAAAAACTACACATTATATGGTTTCATTTATATGAAATTCTAGAAAAGGAATTTTTAGAGCGATAGAAAGCAGGTCAGTGGTTTCCAGGAGCAAGGGAGCGGGTGAGGGGATTTACTTAAAATACAAACAAGGGAGCTTTTTGGGATGACAGAAATGCTGTACACTATGATTATAGGGATGGTTATAAAACTCTCAAATTGTATACTTAAACTTGGTAATTGTACTGTATATAAAATATAGGGTAACAAAGTTGACCAAACAAACAAAACAACATAAAGCATAGTTTCTGCAGTAGGTCTGGGGTGGGGCCCAGGCACTTGAATTTCTAACATTCCTATATGATGCTAATGCTGCTAGTCCTGGGACCTCACTTAGAGAAGCCTTGGTCTAGAGACACTGCCGAAAGGGGTCTATAATAAGGTGGTTATCATCTTAATTTGTGTCCATTCTGCATCACCACCTAGCACTCCTATCTTCAAGAACACAGACATCCCAGAAAACCCTGTGGTTTTTCATACCTCTTGACATACCTCCTGAAGGTCTGGGGCTTTTCAGGATTAAGTAGAGGTCCTTTGGGAGTAAATTAAAGCACCACAGCTTCAGAAGCAAATGTGGCCAGTCAGCATGTCCCATTTCTGCAACTCAGCTCTACATTCTTACCATACTAGGATACCTGCCGTGGAACAAAGCTTACACCCACAGGCCTTTGCTCACATTGTTCTCTTGCCCTGAAAGATCCTCCCCTGACCTCAACTGCTGGAACTGCACTTGTTCTTTAAGCTTAGCTCAAAGGGCATTTCCTTCATGAAACCGTATAGAATACATCCTGTTCTATATTCTCACTGCCACTCTTTTTTTTTTTTTAATTATTTATTTATTTACTTATGGTTGTGTTGGGTCTTCGTTGCCGCACACCGGCTTTCTCTAGTTGCAGCGAGCTGGGGCTACTCTTTGTTGCGGTGCATGGGCTCTAGGCACACAGGCTTCAGTAGTAGTGGCTTGTGGGCTCAGTAGTTGTGGCTCGTGGGCTCAGTAGTTGTGGCTCATGGGCTCTAGAGAACAGGTTCAGTAGTCGTGGCACATGGGCTTAGCTGCTCCACGGCATGTGGGATATTCCCAGACCAGGGCTTGAACTGGTGTCCCCTGAATTGGCAGGTGGATTCTCAACCACTGCGCCACCAGGGAAGTCCACAGTGCCATTCTTTTTCCTTTCATTATAGCACTTATATCTGGTCCTACTTGTCTATCTTAGTAAATATTTACCGAATCAAACCAATTTCTAATTAAAAGAATTATTAACAGTGGGGCTATCTAGAAAACAAAGGCATTTAGAGATGCCACTTAGAGTAGACATCATTTTTTTGTTAGTCCTTTTTCTCTGGAGCATCTCTCTCTCCTTTTATGATAAGCCTGATTAATCTCTGTGGTACTGGTTGGGCCAACTCCACCTCCAGGGCTCAGGGGTGGTCTGGGGATTTAGGCTTGACCAATCTGAGTCTTCCTTCTAGCCCCAGCTCTGGGTTCAGGTATGGACACATTTCCCAACCCAGACCAACCAGACATCTTCTCAGTGGCTCTTTTTTTTTTAATTAAAAAAAATTTTTTTGGCTGCGCCGTGCAGCTTGTGGGATCTTAGTTCCCCGACCAGGGATCGAACCCATGCTCCCTGCAGTGGAAGCACGGAGTCCTAACCACTGGACTGCCAGGGAATTCCCCTTCCCAGTGCTCTTGCCAGAACCACTGGCAGAGAAGTTTTAGACTCGGAAAAGTCTATAATACTCTTTATATATAATTAAAAATGGAAACATAGTAGACTAGGAAAATTATTACAGAGCACTCATCATAATGTTCCAGTCCACTGTGTGATGATCCTTACAGTACCCAAAAATAACATGACAAAAAGGTACAAAGAAAACACTAAAGATACCTTACAAATCTGGTCAGTCACTGAAGACTGGTTTGTGTTAGATTAGCTAAAAGGAACTTTGTGCCAAACATAGAGAGAAGGTACACAACCTTTCGACCTTCTCCAGGTTTTAACAGTGATGCAGGAAGCTTACTCAGGGTTAAAAGAAAATGACATCCAAAAGAACAAACACCAGAAGCCAAGGAAAGGTGAATGGAGGCAAGAGATGTGCATAAGTCAGTGAGCTGAACATCAATGGGCTTTAGAACACTCTGCAGGAAGTGTGCCTGCGTATCGTGCAACATGAGCTCCCCAAAGTGACAGGACAAACGATTCACTAGTCCTTCAGGAGGTGGCTTCCAGGAAAGGTGCTGCACAAGGCCCCCACTCACCTGAGTGATTATGCGCTCTCCATCCTTATAGACCTTTTCTCCTATTACATCCACAATCTTCATTCGTTCTGACACCTGAAACAATGAACATACAAATTATAAGGAAACGTCTTAATTGAAAGTCACAAATAGTATCTATACAACATTGAAATGGGCTAGAATAGTATGATTTAAGAAATCTAACGAGAATCGTTTTAACAGCTTTGCTTAAATCCCCATAGACAGACTCTTATTAAAATAGGCTTTACCTCTAGTGATTTAAGAAGCAGCACAGATTCAATAAATGATTCAAACATCTTCCTCTTTTTTGCATTATTTTTCACTATGATTCTTCTAAACGTCACACGGTCCTATAAGAAAGGATATGAAAATTCTGGTAAATGCCTGTATAAGGGAGCATCTATGGTTTAATTAACTATGCCACAGCAAACATTAGAGGTCTCTGGAAGGTACTGGGTCAACTGAGTGTTTAATGATATTTCAATCTGAGTCATTGCTATGAGAAAAAGATCTGTAGCCTGAGCCAGACAGATGTCTCACATGTTGTCACCTGCTATCAAGTACTCAATGGGTGCCACCTATGGGTCAGTCATAAATAGAATACAAAATTTAAAACGTCCCAATCAAACATTTGTGAGCTCACAGTCACTGTTTAATGTGAAAAGATGCACCTTCAAAAAAGGGAGATAAAACAATCAGATGGTTCTTGCCCTCAAGGACTTTATAATCTCAATGGGGAGACAATACAAAATTTATAGGAATAAAAAACTACAGCATATGAAATGTGCTAGATGAACTACAGAGACAAAGTAAGTGCCACAAGAATTCTGCAGAGAGAGATCACGATAGCCTGGAGTGATCAAGGATAATTTTGTTGCAAAAATATAAATTTGTCTGGGACCTGAAAGAGAGGTAGGTTTTAAATTAATGGAGAGATAAAGTAGGAAACTCAAAATGGAAGGCAGGCATGTGAAAGATATCTTGACCCCAGCAAGTCACGGATTCATACTCAAGAGACAGTTAACCAGAGCTATGGTCAGGTACTTCTCAGATATGTGTATGCGTGTGTGGGGAGGGACATGCAGCCAGGAGAATGTTAATTGCTTAGGCTCCTACGTGAGTAGGCAGTTTTTTGTACCTAAGTTAATTTTAACTTTCTTCTACCTTGGGCTCTCAAGAATAGAAAGATTGTTTTTTCTTTTTTTTTTAAAGTACAGTAATGACATCCTAAAGGCTGAAAGAATGAAAAATAGCAAGGGGCTAAGGGCATGTTTAGCTGTAGGTTTGCTATTTTAGTATTCTTGATGATGGGGTGGGAGTTGGGTGGAGAAAACACATAGAAGACAACTGAGTTGAGATGTCTAAATAGGTTTCACTGGCTCATATTCATCAGCCACAGAACTCCCTGGTCCTATCCCATGCCATGCTTCATCTGCCTGACAGGAGAAGTCACCTACTGCACCCTATACTCGTAGTATAAAAGGTGGCAGACTCCTACCCTCCCTTCCTAAACTGAAGTACAAATAATGTCTGTTCTCTGGTACTAAGCCAGATTCTGCCCCCATTTTCTTTTCCATCTGTCTGCTTGAAAAGAGCCATTCAATCTCTGATTGCTCTAATCAGCTGCATCACTTGCCACTACTTTTTTGAAGTCCAAGGTTAGAGATGTATCATTTAAAATGTTACTGTTATACTTTGGAATATTACTCCATTATCTTTAGACTTCAGTTTCTACATGTTTCCTGCACCAATCTAGGCCAAGAGTGCTGTGGAAAGAGAACAATCAAGACTGAGACAATGGGAGTTATAAAATTTCTTTCCTTATGTTTGAGCAGACATTGTCAAAAAACAGTATTTCTAAATCCATCTATAACGTTACAAAGATTACTAAAATTGCAGCAATAAACTGTATTTCTAGCTAAAGAGAAAACAACTGATATCTCTATTTGTGTTCCAACCCTTTCTACGCATGCTTTTGCACTTCCCAGAGCTCTCAGGCTGTGCAAGTCCAGTTCCTATGACTGCGGAGGATATAAAAAACCACCAGACACCAACCCAGCTTTCAGGGAGCTTCCAATGGAGCTGTGAAGAGGAAACTCCTACTGTGAAATGGTAGCTCCCTCAGGCACCCAAGTGTTCAGAGTCAAGCAAGTAGCCCTGAAGTTCAAAAGAGAAGAATACTACCCTTTCCTTTGACTGCAGAAAGTTTCTACTGGGACTTCCCTGGTGGCACAGTGGTTAAGAATCCGCCTGCCGGGCTTCCCTGGTGGCGCGGTGCTTGAGAGTCCGCCTGCCGATGCAGGGGACACGGGTTCGTGCTCCGGTCTGGGAAGATCCCACATGCCGCGGAGCAGCTGGGCCAGTGAGCCATGGCCCCTGAGCCTGCGCGTCTGGAGCCTGTGCTCCACAACAGGAGAGGTCATGGCAGTGAGAGACCCGCGTACCGCAAAAAAAAAAAAAAAAAAAAAAAAAAAAAAAAAGAATCTGCCTGCCAAGGCAGGGGACACAGGTTCGAGCCCTGGTCTGGGAAAATCCCACATGCTGCAGAGCAACTAAGCCTGTGCGCCACAACTACTGAGCCTGTGCTCTGGATCCCGCAAGCCACAACTACTGAGCCCGCACGCCACAACTACTGAAGCCCACGCACCTAGAGCCTGTGCTCCACAACAAGAGAAGCCACTGCAATGAGAAGCTCACGCACCACAACAGAGTGGCACCTGCTTGCCACAACTAGAGGAAGCCTGGGTGCAGCAATGAAGACCCAATGTAGCCAAAAATAAATAAATAAAATTATTAAAAAAAAAAAAAAGACTCCGTGCTCCGCAGGGGATCTGGGTTCGATCCCTGGTCAAGGAACTAGATCCCACATGCCACAATGTAGATCCCATGTGCTGCAACTAAGACCTGGTACAGCTAAATAAATATTAAAAGAAAAAAGAGTTTCTACTCACTTTCATGCAAGCAAGACAGAGTGGGAGCAGAGACTAAGTGTAGTGGTCATGGTGGCAGCTGCCCCCAGTAAGAGAAGGAATATAGAATCCAATTTGAGAAACTCAGTGGCAACACCAGGTCCTCCCTGATTTAGCCTCAGAAGGCATTTCCAAAGGCCTTGGAAGGCACAAGTAAGAAGTCAGGCTATAGAGGACCCTCTGGGAGTCACTTTCCTGAAGGTGGTACTGAAGCTTTGGAAGGGTTTGGGCTATAAAGCGGGTGAATAACGCAGGAGAAAAGGGCATCTAAATAGGTCACGTAAGGCAGCAGCGAGATGAATCTCACTTAAGATAGCAGGGAGAGGAAGAAAAGACTGCAAAGGATAAGGCTAGGAACTAGGAAGGCAGGGCAGGGATCTCAGGAGAGGGAGTTTCAGAAATGGAAGGGTGGTGAGCAGCACCACAACCAAGGGAAGCAGGTGCCACCACTCTGTAGTACCCTACCTTGTGCCAGGCACCGAGGAAACTGCTTCTCGGATGTGCTTCTACTTAATTCTCATATCCAAACCACAAGGCAAGCAGTTGTTTTTTTAAATTAATTAATTATTATTATTTTTTGCTGCATTGGGTCTTTGTTGCTGTGTGCAGGCTTTCTCTAGTTGTGGCGAGCAGGGGCTACTCTTCGTTATGGTGCACGGGCTTCTCATTGCAGTGGCTTCTCTTGTGGAGCACAGGCTCTAGGTGCATGGGCTTCAGTAGTTGTGGCACATGGGCTCAGCAGTTGTGGCACGTGGGCTCAGTAGTTGTGGTTTGCGGGCTCTAGAGCACAGGCTCAGTAGTTGTGACTCACGGGCTTAGTTGCCCCATGGCATGTGGGATTTTCCCAGACTAGGGCTTGAACCCGTGTCCCCTGCATTTGCAGGCGGATTCTTAACCACTGCACCACCAGGGAAGTCCAAGGCAAGCAGTTTTACAGTTCATTTTTAATAAATTTCTATTGAGACTTTCTCTTTGACTTTTAGATTTAGGAATGGGTTGATTTCCAAGTGTTTGGAGATTTTCCTGTTATCTTTCTGTTACTGATTTCTGGTTTCATTCCATTATGGTTAGAGAACACACCGTCTGATTTCAATTCTTTTAAACTTGTTAAGTTTTATTTTATATCCCAGGATACATGTAGTCTATCTCGGTGAACATTTGTGGGCTTGAAAAGAATGTGTATTCTCTGTTGTTGTGTGAAGTGTCCTATAAATTTCAATTTGATCCTTTTGGTCGATGGTGATGTTAAGTACTGTATCCTTCCCAATTTTTTGTCTAGTTGTCCTATCAATTGTTGAGAAAGGGGTGTTGAAGTCTGCAAATATAACTGTGGGTTTGTCTATTTCTTCTTTCAGTTCTATCAGTTTTTGCTTTACATATTTTGAAGCTCTGTTGTTTGGTATATACATATTTAGGGTTTCTGTGTCTTCTTGGTAGATTAACTCTTTCATTATTATGTAATGTTCCTCTTTGTCTCTGGTAATTTTCTTTGCTGTGAAGTCTACTTATCTGATATTAAGTTCTGCTTTCTTCTGGTTAATGTTTGCATAGTATATATATTACTATACTTTTACTTTCTTTTTTAAAAAATTATTATTTATTTTTGGCTGCATCGGGTCTTAGTTACTGTGCGCGGGCCTTCTCTAGTTGCAGTGAGTGGGGACTACTCTTCGTTGCGGTGCGCGGGCTTCTCATCGCAGTGGCTTCTCTTGTGTAGCATGGGCTCTAGGTGCGTGGGCTTCAGTAGTTGCAGCACATGGGCCCTACAGCACACAGGCTTCAGTAGTTGTGGCACATGGGCTCAGTAGCTGCAGTACGCAGGCTCTAGGGCATGCGGGCTTCAGTAGTTGTGGCTCGCAGGCTCTAGAGCACAGGCTCAGTAGTTGTGGCGCACGGGCTTAGTTGCTCTGTGGCATGTGGGATCTTCCCGGACCAGGGATTGAACCTAGGTCCCCTGCATTGGCAGGCAGATTCTTAACCACTGCGTCACCAGGGAAGTCCGAAAATAAAGATTATAAGGAAGTCTTTAAAAACAAAGATTCTTATACTTTACAAAATCATTTGGCTTGAACATATTCATAAAGACTTATGTTTCTCATTTTTATGGAGATTTGTTTTTGTTTGTAATCAATTTCTGTCTGAGTTCCAGAAATGCAAAAGATACAGCACTGAGAGAAGTGGCAGCTGACAAAATTGCTGTCTTTGACCTTCTGATGCGAGTTTAGTAACTAATCTGGAAAATAATGAACTGTAATTAATGAAATCTGTAGCTATATTCAAGTGTGTTTCTCAGACAGCACATACAATAATTGAAAGAACTTCCTGCCCTCTAATTAGTTAGATTGAATTAACTTGGCATAATAGCTTTAAAATTTTTTTTTACTGGAGTATAGTTGATTTACAATGTTGTGTTAGTTTCAGGTGTATAGCAAAGTGAATCAATTATACATATAAACACTCTTTTTTTGAGATTCTTTCCCCATAATGTGTATATATCAGTCTCAATCTCCCAATTTATCCCTCCCCCCTGCTTATCCCCTGGTAATCATAAGTTTGTTTTCTACATTCATGACTTTACTTCTGCTTTGTAAATAAGTTCAGTTGGTATATTTAGATCATCTATATTTATAGTAATTATTCATATACTAGGGCTTACGTCTACCATTTAATTCAATGTTTTCTGTTCTTCCCTGTTTCCTGTTCTTCTGTTTCACTTTTCTTGCCTTCCTGCAGGTTACCTGAATGGATTTATAGAGTTTTTGAGTGTATCTCTTTGTACAGATTACTTTAGTGGTTGCTCTATGTATTATATTTATATATGTAACTTATCATGGTCTACTGGTATCAACATTTTAGTAGTTTGAGTAAAGTGTAGAAGTTTAACTTCCATTTAGGCCCCTTTCCTTCCCCTTTAGAATGTAATTGTCTTAAATATTTCCTCTATATACATTAAGAACCACGTAAGACAATGTTATAATTTTGCTTCAAGCATCTAACCTATTTTAGAAAACTCAAGAGGAGGATAGACTTTTATGTCTATCCATATGTTTACTGTTATTCTTTCTCCATTCTTGATGTTCCAAATTTCTTTCTTTTTTTTTTTTTTTTTTTGTGGTACGCAGGCCTCTCACTGTTGTGGCCTCTCCTGTTGCGGAGCACAGGCTCCGGATGCACAGGCTCAGTGGCCATGGCTCACGGGCCCAGTCACTCCACGGCATGTGGGATCTTCCCGGACTGGGGCACGAACCCGCGTCCCCTGCATCGGCAGGCGGACTCTCAACCACTGTGCCACCAGGGAAGCCCCAAATTTCTTTCTTTTATCACTTCTGCAGGTGACAAAGTCTCAGTTTTGTTTTATCTGAGAATATCTTCATTCCTGAAGGATATTCTCACTAGGTATAGAATTCTGAGTTGACAGTTCTTTTCTTTCAGCAATTGAAAAATGCTGTGCTACTTCCTTCTGGCCTTCATGGATAGGAAATCTGGTGTCATTCAAATTGTTTTTTCTCTGTACGTAAAGCATTGTTTCTCTCTAGTTGCTTTCAAATTTATTCCTCTCTTTAGTTTTCTAAAGTTTGATTCTGATGTGTTTTGGCATAGATTTCTTTGGGTTTATCTAATTTGAAGTTCACTCAGCCTCTTGAATCTGTAGGTTTACTATCTTTCACCAAATTTGGGAATTCTCCAACTATTATTTCCTTGAATAATTTTTTAGCTCTATATTCTTTCTCCTCTCCTTCTGGGACTCTGATGACACAAATACTGTGCCTTTTCTTTTTAGTCCACAGGCTCTGTTCATTTCAGTCTATTTTCTTTCTGTTGTTCAGACTGGGTAATTTCTATTGTTCTATCTTCAAGTTCACTGATTCTTTCCTCCCTTATATTCATTCTGCTATTGAGCCCATCCAGTGAGTTTTTATTTTGGTTATTGTATTTTCCAGTTCTAAAATTTCCATTTGGATCTTCTTTCTGTCTTCTATTTCTCCACTGAGACCTCCTATTTTTTCCCCTTTGTTTCTAGTGTGTTCATAATTGCTTGTTGAAGGATTTTTATGATGGCTGCTTTAAAATCATTGTCAGCTAATTCCAGTATCTGTATCATCTTGGTATTGACATCTTTTTTTTTTTTTTTTTTTTTTTGCGGTATGCAGGCCTCTCACTGTTGTGGCCTCTCCCGTTGCGGAGCACAGGCTCTGGACGCGCAGTCTCAGCGGCCATGGCTCACAGGCCCAGCCGCTCCGCGGCATGTGGGATCATCCCGGACCGGGGCACGAACCCGTGTCCCCTGCATCGGCAGGCAGACTCTCAACCACTGCGCCACCAGGGAAGCCCGGTATTGACATCTTTCGATTGCCTTTTCTAATTCAGATTGAGAATTTCTTTGTTCTTGGTCTAACAAGTGATTTTCTATTGTATCCTGGGCATTTTGGGTATTATGTTGTAAAACTGTATCCAATTTTTTCTTTTTTTGCAGGCAGTCACCCTCTCTATATATATAGGGTGCCTGTACGTGTGGGAGTCCATGTTCAGCTCCCCTCTGGACTCTACTGACACTACTCTGGCAGGGGAAGTGGAGTGCCAACTAGTAACACCACACATCACCTCATTTTGCCTCTTTGCTGCTGGATGAGGTTGTTAAGTCCAGTTTCCTGCTGGCCCCAGTGACAGTGTGGGGAGGTAGAAGCAGTTTTTCCTTTGGTATTTGGCAGGAATAGGGTGGCATTATCATAAAAGGTTTTCTATTCTGCCAAGCTGTGCTTTTCCTTGTCCTTTGGCTAAAGGGAGCAGACTTTTCTTGGGGCTGTTTTTATGTGTACCTGTTGGTGGATCTGGGTTGTAGGTTTTTCCAGCACCCTATCTGGGATATATGGGAATTAATAAGAAAACCTGGCGAACTCACTGTTATGTCCTTCCTTAATTCCTGAAATCCCTAGTTCCTAGCCAGTCCACCTTCTCCTTTCCATCTTTCAGGGTCTCCTATGTTTGTTTGTAGTAAGATATCCAGAGTTTTCTAGTTTTAAGAGGGAAGATTAGTGAGGAATGGGGCTATTCCATCTTGGCCTGGACCAGAAGTTGGCATTAATGTATTTTAAAACTGATTTTATTTTCCCCCATTATTTATTGATCTACCTTGAGTATTTTAAGCTTCCCAAGTGTGTGATGTATTCTTAAACCAATGTATCTCTCATCTCTCAGGGGCAATCTTTTTTTTTTTTTTTTTTTTTTTGTGGGCCGCACCACATGTGGGATCCTAGTTCCCCGATCAGGGACTGAACCTAACTCTCCTGTTCTAGAAGTGAGGAGTCTTAACCACTGGGCCGCCAGGGAAGTCTCTCTCACGGGCATTCTTTTTTTTTTTAACATCTTTATTGGAGTATAATTGCTTTAAAATGGTGTGTTAGGGGCTTCCCTGGTGGCGCAGTGGTTGAGAGTCTGCCTGCCGATGCAGGGGACACGGGTTCGTGCCCCGGTCCGCCATGGCCGCTGAGCCTGTGTGTCCGAAGTCTGTGCTCCGCAACGGGAGAGGCCACAACAGTGAGAGGCCCGCGTACCGCAAAAAAAAAAAAAAAAAAAATGGTATGTTAGTTTCTGCTTTATAACAAAGTGAATCAGCTGTACATATACATATATCCCCATATCTCCTCCCTCTTGTGTCTCGCTCCCACCCTCCGTATTCCACCCCTCTAGGTGGTCACAAAGCACTGAGCTGATCTCCCTGTGCTATGCAGCTGCTTCCCACTAGCTATCTATTTTACATTTAGTAGTATATATAAGTCCATGCCATTCTCTCACTTCGTCCCAGCTTACCCTTCCCCCTCCCGGTATCCTCAAGTCCATTCTCTACGTCTTCGTCTTTATTCCTGTCCTGCCTCAGGGGCATTCTTAATTCTACATTAGTATAGCACAATAAAGTGCTCTAGTATGTCTTTAAAATGTGATTTTATTTGAGGAAATATATCGATAATTCCAAGGTATATATTTAATTCTGCTTGTAGGGTAAATGGAAACAAATTATCATAGATGTGAACATTTTAAAAGTGAAATTTGGAATCTGTACAAGAGGATGATTGTTTTGTTTAAGAAGGAAGAGAATTATATATTTTGAAGGCTTGATAATGAAGGAAGCAAGGTGGGTCATGTATAATAGAGGATAGGATCATAGCAGTACTGTGCCTAAGACATTCTAGGAAAGTTCTATTTCCCAGAATATGGCTATCAGCCTTTCTAGTCATCTAAATCTATTGAATATTGGCATGGACCAATGAATAAATAGATGGCCAAACACACAGGAAAGTTAGTCCTAGGATAGATAGAGATGGAAAACATGGTTGGCAGAGCTTTCAATGACACTTATTTTTCTAGGCTGTCTCTTGTACAGAGTTATCCCCCCTCTCTCTACTTGTCTGATAAAAACATAAATGGAAAATGTAGTAAGAGCTGACACACTGCAAGGTCACAAGACCCAGTCTTTTCTATGTAATTTGGAATAAATGGTTTGTTGATAAATCACTTCAGAGAAATGGAAAAACACACTGGTACAAAACCTTCCACAATGTCTTTCAGATAATTGGCTATTAAATATAGTGTGAACCAACAGCCCAAGGACAGAGACTCAGAAGTAAGGGGCATTAATACCATGCTATGCAAGGAGAACCATTTCTCTAACTCACCAGTCCCCAAAGGGAGCCTTCTGAAGTGGCGACAATGGTAGCAGCTCTCGGGGTGTTGTACATCAGAGCTAGTTCTCCAAAACTGCCATGGTTGTCATACTGACCAACACAGCGGGTTTGATTATCTTTTGTTACTAAAATATCATAGGTTCCCCTGGAAATATAACAAGAAACAATTTTACTTATAATGGGCAGGTGTACATGAACAGAAGGTTGTTGTTATTGGGGAATTCCAACAGATTTTTGCTAGTATATAGAAATATAATAGATTTTTGCATTTTGACTTTGTATTCTGTGACCTTGCTAAACTCATTTATTAATTTTAATGAGTGAACTTGGCATTTTCTAGAGGATCATGTCATCTGCAAACAAAGACAAAGCAGCTTTATTTCTTCCTTTCCAATCTGTATGCCCTTCTTCCCTCCCGTCAGTCCTTCTCCCCTCACTCCATCTTTTTCTTTTCCTTCTTTTTTCTTTGCTTTATTGCGTTGGTTAGGACCTACAGTATAATACTGCACTGAAGTGGTGAGAGGAGACATGCTTTGCTTGTCTGGTTCTCCATCTTAAAGGGAAAACATTCAATCTTTCACCGTTAAGTATAAGGTTAGCTATAGGTTTTTTTTTTTATAAATGCCTTTAATCAGGTTGGAGAAAAGTCCCTTCTATTCCTAGTTTGCTGAGAGTTTTTATCATGGAAAGGTGTTGAATTTTGTCAAATGCTTTTCCTGCAGGTATCGAAATGATTGTATGGGTTTTCTTTTGTAGTCTGTTGAAAACTAGGATGTAGAACTGATTAAAATAAAGAAAAAAATGATACAATTCTCTATCTATTGATTGTTAATGACTACTAAAGAAAAATATTCAGAATGGACAAACATTTGGAGAAACAGTCACTCTCAATACACCACTGAAGCAAGTGTAAATGTTTTAAAGTTTCTGAAAGATAATTAACAACATAACAAATTCCTAAAGAGACCCTTTGACACAGCAATTCCATTTCTAGGCACTCTGAAGGAGATAATCAAAGATATTTAATTATTTAAATATTTAATTGCAGGGATGCTCACCAGGTAATATTTATAAGAACAAAAACCAAAAACCACAATTTAATCTGCTAACAATAGGGGATAGGTCAAATATATGTCTATATTCATATTATGCAGTCAATATAAATCATGACATAGAATAATATTGTATCCCATGGCAAACTACTTCAAATAGATTTTAAAAATCAAGTCAATGTATATGACCTAACATAAAAAGTATACATATAAATGTAATAAAGAGTTGACTACATTTTACATGTTTGTTAACAGCTTTCAAGCCCTACCACTCCCAATCCTTCTTCCTCTTCTGTCTCACATCTGGGAAAGCTGAGAAGAAAACCTGGGTGCTCCCTTATTTGGCACTGATGGGATATTCAAACAAAACTAGAGCCTGCTCATATATAAGAGTACTCTGACCTCAGCCCCACCCTCTAACCACCGTGAAACGCCAAGCCAGTCACCCCTCCCTGCTGTCTTAAGTCATTTTTGGACCTCTTGGGAACCTGGCCTGTTCTCCCTTAAAAGCCTCATTATGTGAGTGATAAATCTTTTCATACACTCTTAGCTGTGTGTGTGGTATGATCAGTCTCAATATCTGAACCAAATTTGGGGTAATGGATCTGACCTAACAGTAAAGCATAGGAAAAAAAAAAAAAAGAAAAAAGAAAGGAAGAATATACTCTGGGGATGAAATTAGGGCTAAATTACTTTCTTTCCTGGTTGTTTTTTTTTTTTTCCCCCTAAGTTTCCTACAAAGAGCCTCCACTTGTCTGATAAAAATCATTAGGTATCATATGTTACACAAGAAGCAAAGAATAAAGCCAATCACTCAAATATCAGGTACACAGTACCAACCCTGCTCTCAAGGGAGCTCACCACTGAATAGGTAAGCTGAACTGTGTTTGACCTGGTGGACAAGGCAAAAGTAACAAGGACATGAGTGGAATAAATGGAACTCAGGGTAAATTCACTTACGTGTTTTTAGTCTCTCTTCCAGGAGACGCTAGCAACTTAATTTTGGGAACACAAATAATTTCAGGAAGCCACAAAACAGAGTCTTTCCTAACCTCTCTCACTTCGGTCCTCTTCCAAATAATGGGACATATTTTTCTCACTGTTGTTATCATCAAATTATGTAATAATTATCTATTTAATTATGTAATAGTTATCTATTTCTAGTCTCTCCAACTAGAAAATGAGTTTTTTGAGGTCAGGAACAATATCTTTTTAATAATTAATTAACAACCACTTTCAGTGCATGCAAAAGATAATACCTCTCATTTACATGTGTAATAACAAATCATTCCCTTTGTAGACAGGCATTTCAACCTATAAGCTATGGATATGTGCAGGTAAATGCTTATTTCCCAGACTGCAGGTACCTACTGGGATTCCTGTCTTGGTGAGGGAGCACACGGCAGAGCAAGGGGGAAAGGTGGCTGTTGGAAGTGGTGATATAACTTAAAAAAATTATTCTGTCACTACTTACAGAATTCTATGAAGGAAGCATGAGCATAATAGATAAAACAGTCTTTAAGAAGACATTATTTGTATCATCTTTACTCTTTAAATAAAACATTTCTTTCCTAACCCTAACTGTAATCATCTGTCAAAGTATCAAGGGCCAAAAGGTTACCCAAGGAGTACGTTCTTTTTTTTTTAACGTTTATTTTTTTTTTAATTAATTAATTACTTATTTATTTTTGGCTGCATTGGGTCTTCTTTGCTGCACGCGGGCTTTCTCTAGTTGCGGCGAGCAGGAGCTACTCTTCGTTGAGGTGCGCAGGCTTCTCATTGCGGTGGCTTCTGTTGTTGCAGAGCGCAGGCTCTAGGCGCGCAGGCTTCAGTAGTTGTGGTGCGTGGGCTCAGTAGTTGTGGCTCGCGGGCTCTACAGCGCAGGCTCAGTAGTTGTGGTGCTAAGTCGGGCTTAGGTGCTCTGCGGCATGTGGGATCTTCCTGGACCAGGGCTCGAACCTGTGTCCCCTGCATTTGCGGGCGGATTCTTAACCACTGCGCCACCAGGGAAGTCCAAGTAGTACATTCTTGAACACTTTCCTGAACGAGCAAAAGGCTCGACGAGACAGGGGACCAGCTGAATCTAGTATAGGTACTTGATCAAAATGAAAAGACCCTTAAAAATCTTAAAAATCAGGAAAGCAATTGGAAAAAAATGAATAAGGTCTGCAGAGTAGATGAGAGTACTGTATAAAATGTTAATATCTAATTCTTACAATTGATCTCTGCTTATGTAAGAGAATATTCTATTTTTAGGAAACATACACTGAAGTATTCAGAGGTAAAAGGGCTTATACCTGCAACTTACTTTCAAACAATAAAGTTAATGTGGTAAAACATAAATCTGGGGAACCCAGGTTTATAAGAATTTTTTGTACTATTTGTGTAACGTTTCTATAACTCTGAAATTATTTCAAAAGAAAAAATGAAAAATAATTAATGGAAGACATTGGGTGAAGCAACATCTTATTGATCTTAAACTCTGGTGAGGGTGTTCCTTTCAGGACTGAGGAGGGGTCAGAAGGAGTCCTCCAGGTGATACTAATAGCTCAAGAGGTTAGGACACACCAGGGCGAACAGGTCAAACCCAAATATTTCATGTCTCCCAACATGATTTATACCTGGAACAGAGCCAGAAGGGGCCAGAGGTATGGAGGTTGAGGCAGTATACTCATGTGTAAAATTAGGCTAGGATTGAATGATCCAGATGACAATAAAGTGTTACGGTTATTCTTTACAAAATCAATTCACTCGAACACTTGCAAATAACATGTTTATAAAGCATAGCTTGCACATTTCACCTAATTGTAGATAGTGGCAACCCAAGTATGGGTTGTACTGAGGACTCAGGGCAGCAGCAGATAGAGAAAGGCAGGCTGTGGACAGAGAGGGGCAAGCTTTGAGAAGCTTGTTTACGTGGCCCTAAGTCCTGTTTGGGCTGAACAAAGCATAGGGTAAAGCACTTGCCCTGAATTATGGATCTTATTAAGTACAGCCGTGCAACTGCAAAACTCCATCTCCTACCGTTCAATGACATAAAAGTTGTCCCCATCATCTCCTTGGTCAATGACGTGCTCATCAACTTTGACTGTCCTTTCAAACATGGCATCGAGGACTTGAGAAAGCTGTTCCTGCAGGGAATACACAACGAGAAAAGATGGCTTCTACACTTGTGGGGGGAAAAAAAACTCTGCTTATCTTAGTTGGTGACTACATGGTAGATGGTAGAAGTCCCCACATCAGACTATTCCCCACGTTCAAGCAGAAACCTAAGGGCTGTCTGAAACAAATGCTTTCCTGTGGCCATTCAGCTTTGCATCTCCACATATACAGCACAGTTGCCAAGTTTTCTGAGGCAGCATTGTTTTGAAAATACATTCTATAATTTACGCAAAAACAGGTATCTAAATCATGGTGCCTATTCTCCCAGCCGCACCCACAAGACTGTCACCTGCCTTGATGGCTCTACTATGTCAGGTATAAAGCCATGTGATGCCACCTTCCTCCAGGTGTTGATATTAACAGGATTATCAAGGCTAAAAGGCTGAGATGGCCTCACAGGTTATCTCATGGAACAGCACAACTACTACTCTGACTAGCCAAGCACATCACTTTACCTCTCTGAGACTCAGTTTCTTCATATGCAAAAAAGGGTTTAATAAATAGTTTCTAGCTCATCAACTTTTATGACTAAAGGAGAAAAATCTAAGGAAAGTATATGTCACATAACAGGTACTCAATAAACGAGATCTATTACCAGACATGTAATACTGCTACAATCATTTATACACAACATATACAATTAGTTACTTACCAATATTACCTGCCATAACCAGAAGGTAACTAACTGTACCAGTAAGTATAATGAAAACAAAACAATGCTATTAAATTCTAACAAAACAGTGATCTCAGTCTAGGGCCGGCATCCCTCTGTCAGGGAAATCAGTGACTGTTACGGAGCACTAAATACCAGTTTCAACTCAGAGAAAGACTTTGTCTTTGGAGGAATGTGGATTGAAGATCTGACAAGAAAATAATTTTATTGCTGCATAATTCCATGTGATTTAGTGTTCTGTCAGTGTGACTGTTCTATCTAAAATAACATTATCACCAAAAAGCACCTCTTTAGTTCCATAGTTCCAGGTGTGCTGAATACTGTAAAAGTTGACAAATACTAAAAAGGAAGGCTTGCTACTCATGTGTCATCCACGTTAATGTGGAATGTGAGCTCAGTGTTGCCAGAAATCTCATGTTTAAATACAAGTAACAAATTAAAGTTTTCACATACAATACAGACCAAACATACACATCTATACCTGGCTGTATCTGGCCTGTGGGCTGTCCATTGGCAGCCTCATGTTTTGAGTAACTCTTCTTTTTCTGGCCTGGACTCTTCAGAAACATCAGTGTCATGATATAGAATAAGGCATGGGGGAAGCAATCTGGGTTACAGGGGACTAGAATCATACCATGACAACCAAAAGCAACGTGTGACTCAGGACTGGAAAACAAAACAAAAAAGCCCTAGAAAACTTTACAGGGAAAATCTTAAAAGCAGTTCATACATACTCATACATGTGCCTACATATACACACAAGAAACAGTGTAAATGTGGCAAAATGTTAACAACTGGTCAATCTAGGTCAAGAATATAAGAATGTTCATGGTACTATTCTTTGACTTTTCTGTAAATTTGAAAATTTAAAAACAAAGGTTTGGGAAGTAAATTTTTAAAAAATAGAAACAAATACACTCACTGGAATGGCTAAAATTTGAAAAGACAGATAATATCAAATGTTGGTTAAGGATACAGAACAATTGGAAATGTCACATATTGTTGGAAGGAATGCAAAATGGTATAACCACTTTGAAAACCATCTGGTAGATTTTTACAATATCAAACATATACCTATCCTATGACTCAGCAATTTTGCCCTCAGGTATTTTACTGAAGAGAAATGAAAAAAAAAGTTCGCAAAAAGACTTGTATAAAATGTCCAGAGCATTATTCATAAGAGCTAAAAGCAAGAAATAGACCAGGTATCCATTGTCAGAAAAATGGATAAACAAACTGGTATTTTCATATAATGGAATACTTCTCAGCAATAAAAGGGAATGAACGAACATCATCAAAACAATGACACACTGACATCATGGATCCCTTGATATGATGCTCTGAGAAGGACACAACAGAATTTCTGTGTAGTCTGGCCAAAGATGTATAACCGCATTTCAATCATGAGGAAATATCAGACAAACTCAAATTGAGGTATATTCTATAATGTAATTAACCAGTACTCTTCAAAGTGTCAAGATCATGAAATACTAGAAAGAACTGAAAACTACCGCAAATTGGAGGAGACTAAGGAGAAATAACAGCTAAGTGCAATGTGGGTTTCTGGACTGGATTATTAACTAGGAAAAAAAATTAGTGAGAAAACTGATGAAATTTGAACAAGGTTTTTAGTTTAACTAATGGTATTGTAACAATGTCATTTTCCTGGTTTTGTTTTGTTTTTTTTTACATCTTTATTGGAGTATAATTGCTTTACAATGGTGTGTTAGTTTCTGCTTTATCACAAAGTGAATGAGTTATACATATACATATGTTCCTATCTCTTCCCTCTTGCATCTCCCTCCCTCCCACCCTCCCTATCCCACCCCTCTAGGTGGTCACAAAGCACCAAGCTGATCTCCCTGTGCTATGCGGCTGCCTCCCACTAGCTATCTATTTTACGATTGGTAGTGTATATATGTCCATGCCACTCTCTCGCTTTGTCACAGCTTACCCTTCCCCTAATTGTACTATGGTTATGTAATATGCTAATATTGGCGGAAGCTGGATGAGGGGTATATGGGAACTCTACTATTTTTACAACTTCTTTTATGAGTCTAAAACTAGTTCAAAATAAAAAGTGAAAAAAGGAAATGGAATGTTGAATAAGAAAGAGTCTCAAAAATATTGTGCTGAGTGAAAAGAATCTCTCACAACAGAGTATATATTGTATGATTCCACTTATATGAAATTCTAGAAGGCAAAATTAATTTATGGTAGAACAAATCAAAATAGAAGTTGTCTCTGGGGGGAGGCGAGCAAGAATTGATCATGAAGGGGCATAAGGAAACTTTTTGGGGTGGTGGCAACATTCTACATCTTGATAGGGGTTTGGATTACCTAAGTGTATGCATTTGTCAAACCTAAGTACACTTAAAACTCATGCATGCATTTCATTATATGCAAACTTTACATTAAAAAGCTATAAACAAATATTGAACTATCATGATATGCATGCCAAAGTATTTAAGGGAAATATACTGAGATCTCCAATTTACTCTGAAATTATCCTCAAAAATAAGATGGGTTAATGCAGGGGCCAGCAAACAGTTGACTGTTTTTGTAAGTAATGTTTTACTGGAACACAGCCATACCCTTTCATTTATGCATTGTCTATGGTTGCTTTCCTGCTACAATAATGAAGGTGAGTAGTTGTGACAGAAATATTTAGTATCTGGTTCTTTAAGCAAAAGTTTGCCAACCCCTTGGTTGAGGGTAGACGGTATATCATGTGACAAGCACAGTAAAATGTTAATGTTAGAATCAAGGCAGTGGATAAATACATGTTCTGTAAAATCCTTTCCACTTTGTTGTATTTGAATATTTTCATGATAAAATGTTAGAAAAATATAATTAAATCTGAAAATTCAGTTATCATTTTTCAAGACTGAAATGGTAAAATGATGTTCTCCAGCACTAAGAAAAATCTGAATACTAGACTGACACAGCAACTTCTTTAGAACATATGATAGTATAAAATTTACAAGGGGTTTTAGTCACAGTAGATAAAGAAGCAAGTATGCTTTCCATTGATACAGATGAGTCTTCCAGGGAAAACAGTTGATACAGACTATTATTTCTTACAACCAGCCTTTCCTTGAACTCATGGTCCTTGTTTTATTCAATCTCAGACTAATAAAATTCTGATTAAAGTTCTCGCTATTCCTATAACCACACAGCTACCAAACAGTCTGGTTTACAGACACCAGGGATAGTTGTTGATTCCCTTGATTGATACAACATAAACTCATGTTTGACCAGCCAGATTCCCAGAAGGCTGTGGGGATATCTTCAGAAGACATATTTGCAGGAGCTGGGTAGTAGGAGAATTCTATTTCCTATCCTTCCTGTCTCTGCACATTCTGGGATTCCCCAGCAGGCCCAGCACCTCAGCCATTCATGTGGCTTCAGCATGTGGCCGTCAAAGTACAGAAGGAACAGGAAATCTGAAGCATCTCTGTCCTCAGGAGGTAGCCCTGTTTTCCATCTCCACCAAGAGAGGGAAGACAGGCACAGGCACAGATCCTGTGCTGGGGCCCTAAAGACAAACACCACTCTGTGTGTGCCCCATGCCTGAGGTCTTCACTGAGAAATAATAAGAGGTGCCTTACACCAAAGGAGTGAGAAGCAGTCACACACTTCCAGTGGGTTAACCGCTACCGGTAGAGAGGACGCCACATTGGCATCTTTGGAGAAATTACTCTTCAGCATAAATAAAGACCCTCCAAACTAAGCCAGGGTCATGCAAACCTGAGCATTTCCTTTTAATATGACCCAACTGCATGGTCCTCAAATGGTATTGCCTTGGAGGAAGTACCAAAGCAGTTCAGAGAAATACTAAAAGTCATCTGAAAAGCTCATTATGGATTACAGTGCTCAACACAATGCAAACATTTGCAAGTAAGAAGAAGCTAAGGTTTTAATGCCTCATATGACTGTGGCTAAGATGCTAAAAACTGTTTAAATGATGAATAGGACAAAAGCTAAAAGCCAAAAATATTTTAAAAATCAATGTTACCTGATCAAGATTTTTGAAAAGAAGAATATCTTTGCAAGCTTCCTGAAGTCTGCACCTCTGTTGATCAGTTTTAGGATGAATCACCTGCCAATCCAAATAAAACCAGGAAAATTTTTTTATTCTATTTAAAAATATTACTTAACTTACAAATTGGTATATTTCTTTCTCCTAAAAATGGGAAAAATTAAGAGCATGTTTACTATAATTTTAACTCTATACAAAGACCAAGCAGTACCCTGATCGTGGACAGGAAATATGATAGGGGTGAAGAGTACCCACCCTGGACCACCCACTGGCTGTGTGGCTGGCAGCAAGTCAGCTATGCACTGGAAGCCTCAGAGTCCCCATCCGAAAAGCAGAAGGTAACATATCGTTCATTCAACAAATATTAAGCATCGACTAGGTGCCAGGCACCGTCTCAGCTCTGGGGACATAGCAGTGAACACAAGACAAAAACACCTGCTTTCACATTCAATAAATACATAAAGTATCTTAGAGTGACAAGGCTAAGGAGAAAATAAGGTAGGGAAGGGTGCGTGTATGAGTGTGCATGTGCGTGTGTGCGTCCAGATGAGGCCTGAGAAGGTGACATTTGTAAAGATCCCAAGGAACTGAGGACAACCTGAGGGAGTGAGTAACGTTGACATCTCTAAGAGCACCTCAAGCAGAAGGAACAGCAAGTGAAAACAAGGTCTTATGGTTGGTTAACAGCATGTTTGAGAAAAACCAGGAGACAGATGTGACTGATGCAGAGCGAGGAGAAAAGATCAGGAAGAGACCAGGTTTGGGGGTTAGGTGGAGGGCATTGTAGATCACAGATCTGGAACTTTTCTCTAGTGACATAGGGGCAATCTGAGGGTTCTGACAGAGGAAGGAAAGAGATCTAATGTTTTTAAAGGCTCATGCTGGCTCCTGAGTGAAGAACAGCCTTGAGGGAGGCAACAGTGAAAGCCAGAAAGCTACTGTGATTATCCTAGTGCTAAACGGTGGTGATTAGGACCAAGGTGGTAGCCATGAAGGTGTTGAGAAGTACTGGAATTTTAAATATGTTTTGAAGACTGAGCCTATCAGATTTGCTGAAAATTTGAATGTGGGTATGAAAAAATGAGAGGAGCTGAGGGTGACCCTAAAATTTTGGACCTGAGCAACAGGAAGTTTGGAACTGCCAAGAAGTGAGCTGGAGAAGATTGTGGGTGAAAAAGAATGTCTAAACGGAAATAGTCAGGAGCTCAGTATGAGTTGTCTATTGAAATGTAAGTGGAGATGGCAACTAAACAACTGCTATACAAGCTAGAGTTCAAACCTCAACAGCTTAGTATTACTAGTAGTATTAGTGATATCTACAAAATTAGAATTGTCATAAGGATTAAATGAGCTAATACAGGCAGTGTTTAAAACAGAACCTGGCATTTAGTAGGTGCTCAAAAACTATTACTCCTATTACTAATACTACAGATATTTAATAAATGTTTACTGAACTAAAAAAAAATAATTATTGCCTAGTATCGCTGTTATAATTGAGAGGCCCATCAAGCTCCTTCCTAAGTATTGTCTTCACCCTAAAAAAAGTACATTGCTTAAACTGACCAGAAATAACAGATGCCAAAAGTGTTAAGTAATTTAAATTTGTAATATTAAAAAGTTAGTAAAAAAAGTTTTAACTTTTTAAACTCATCAAAATTTTACAATATCTAAAATAAAAAATTCAAAAACCTACATGTCTATTATATTCACACAATGGTAGCATTTTATTATTAGAATACTTCAGAATCTTTCATAGTCTACTCATTTTAAGGCACACTTGAAAGATCATTAAAGCTTCTTTTATAACATCAATCTTTTAAAAAAGATGGTTCAAATTTGCTTTTATAAAAGTAATTTGTTAACGGTACAAGAATTTAAAAACCTGAGTTTTTAAAAAAGCACCCAAATATCAACCATAGTCCTACAACAACTACTGTTAATATCTGGGATATATCCTTCCAGGTATAAATCTTTGCACAAACAAGTAAATAAGTAAATAGGTAGACAGACGGATAGATATTTTTAAATTATTTTTTATTTTATAAAATGCTCTATAAAATGTACCTCAAATATACATCATTCCATGTCATTAAGCCCAGTCCTGTACCATCATTTCCAATTGCTGCAGATTCTCTTGACTTGAATGTACCTTAATTTAGCCCTTGGCATCCCCTATTTTGGTTCATTTATGTTGCTTCCATTTTTCAATTTTACAATACTGCAATAATCTCCTTAGAAAGGACCCAACTGTTTGTTAGGGATGAATTCTCCTTCACGTAACTGCTGAGTCAGCTGGCTTGACTAAGTATAAAGCTCTGACAGCTACAGCTAGGCATCCCTCCTTACCATATCCTCAACCAATCTTGCTTTCATTCTTCTTAATAATTGTCAATCTGTTAGTTAAAAGATGGCATCTTGCTGAGATTTTAATTTGTATTTATTTTAAATGTCAGCATGATTAGATTTGGTATGTAGAGGAGGAGGGGAGTGAGTGGGGACTAAAATTATTCTACCTAATACCTTTGCTGCAGTTCTTACCCTTGGATCAGTATCCTCCTCTTCCTCATCAGGGTTATAGGTCTCAGCACAGACTAAATTTGGAGAGAAAATAAAGAGAAAAATAAATAAAACAGATGTGTGTTTTACTGGAAAATAGGAAGTGGACACAATTTTTTTTTATTCACTGTTTTCTAAAGCTATAATGATTTTTGTAATCCCTTCCTTCAATTAACAAATATATTAAGTCCCTAGTAATGCCAGGCATTCTGTTAGTAATGAAAAGCCAGCTCTCTAGGGATTGGTAGTCCAAACAGGAGAGAGATGATAAAAAATATTATCTACTAAATTCTATGGTAGTAGCAAGGACAAGCAAGGAAGTAATATCTCTGCTGAGCTATGAAGCAGGGATGGAAAACCAAAAAGTACAGTATATGCAATATAAACATATGGATATGGAATTGGAGTAATTATGAAAAGAATAAGTTGAAATAAAATATCTCAACATCATTATGTACATGAATGACTTAAAAGTAAGAATTTTTTTTTTTTTTTTTTTTTTTGTGGTAAGCGGGCCTCTCACCGCCATGGCCTCTCCCGTTGCGGAGCACAGGCTCCGGACGCGCAGGCCCAGCGGCCATGGTTCACGGGCCCAGCCACTCCGCGGCACGCGGGGCCCTCCCGGACCGGGGCACGAGCCCGTGTCCCCCACATCGGCAGGCGGACCCTCAACCACTGCGCCACTAGGGAAGCCCAAAAAGAATTTTAAACAAAGTAAATACTATGTGCCAGGTTCTGTTCTAGGTACAGTATTATATAAATCTAAAACCAACTTGATTTTCTTTGCAGGTAACCTGTGTTTGCACCAGCGGGCCACAGGACGTGTCTTTGTTGTAAAGCAAAGATTTAAAAAATATTAACTGAACAATTGTTTATAATAGCAGAATATCATAAATGATATAAGTACCCATTTGAATCATACAGCTATAAGAAAGAACGAGGAAAATCCCCATAGGCTAATAAATAGTGAGTTCTAGGGGAAAAAAAGGCAAAAAAAACCAAGGTGAAGAATATACTACATAGTATGCTGTCCCTTCCATAAAGAAGGACTTCCATGATAAGAATTGGGGAAGGGGGACTTCCCTGGTGGTCCAGTGGTTAAGAATCCACCTTCCAATGCAGGGGAAGCGGATTCGATCCCTGGTTGGGGAACCAAGATCCCACATGAAGCGGGGCAACTAAGCCTGCATGCTGCAACCACTGAGCCTGTGCACTCCAGAGCCCAAGCACCACAACTAGAGAGGAGCCCACGTGCCTCAACAAAAGATCCAGCATGCTTCGGGGAAGATCCTGTGTGCCGCACCTAAGACCCAATGCAGCCAAAAAACAAGGTGGGGAGGAAGGGGATAAATACATAAATATGAATATATATACAAAAAATTTAACATATTTATTTTTTCAAAAGGAAACAAGAGAAGGATAAACCAGACAGTAGTAAAACTGTTTCCTAGAAGGTAGGCAGAAACAAAAAAGAAGGGATAGGGAAGGGAATGAAACTTCTCTAAGAAAATTCTTTTATATAGTTTTGACAGTTAAGCCATGTTAAAATGTTTTATATACTTAAAAAATTAAATTGATAAGGATGGAGGGACCCTAAAACTGAATACAAAGAGAAACAAATGAACCTAACCACATATCAGGTTGATAACATAACCACAGAGAAGGAAAGGAGAATTATTTTAAGTAGCTTCTGAACATAGTACTGTAACCATCCACCCTCAGTGGGATATATTCCAATGACAAAAAAGAACTGCTATTTCCAGTGGTACAGTAATTCCAAAACTCCTCTGTGTACTACAGTTGTGAGTAAACAAATATACAGCCAGATGTTTTTCACTGGAGAAAAGGGGAATAAAATTATGGAACAGAAGAAGGGTTAGAATTGGAGATGTCAGTACAAGTCATGATTTTAAAATCTTACCCTTAGGTGTTACAATGGTAGACACAATGAATTATCTAGTGAATAAAAAAGTTAGTGTACTCACTAACAAAACTGTTTTGCCAGGAATGATCTAGATGTGATCACTGGTGTTGCCCAGAATGCAACAAAATAAAGGCAATGATATTTTGCATTCTATGAGCATTTTGTAGTGGACCTTTCTAATCTTCATTCCTCTTACAGCCTTAATCTACCAAATTCATTCATAAGCCTTGTATTATTTGTTAGGGTTTATTTCTTATTTGTTAGCAGGCAAGAAATATAAAAGTTTCTTGACCCTATGCTCAATTCTTTTGTATGATGGCTAAAAATCTCTACATATCTATAAAGAGGGGATAAGATGATACATACCACTCTCAATTTAACTCCTGATTTCTTACAGACATTTACTCATTGCAGCCCTGGTCTAGCTTGCATCCCAGCTTCCCCTTCCTCATTGATTCTCTGACCTAATGGAATACCTGAGAAATGGTGACTCCTAGCATGACCTGTACACAGGACTCCCTTCCCTGCCCAGCCTACTTGTGTGGACCACGCCTTCTGTACTGTAATGCCATCAACACTCTGCCTGTCTAACAGGGACCCAGTATCCTTAAATAGATGGAGAAAAATCAGGGAGAAGGGAGTAAGAGCATAGGCACCATTCTAGTCCCTAAAACAGTATCAGGTAATGTTCTGCAGAGAGTGCTGCCCAGCCCCTGGTGGTGCAGGCTTTTGTAGCTGAGCCAGGGAAGTGATAATGGGATGTAGATAATGACTTTCTTTCTATCTTTCTCCAAGCCATTCCTGTTTCCACAAGGAAACAAGTTTATCTCAGATCTGTCCTAAAGATTAAGGCAGACACCTTCCTGAGTTCCTAGATGTTATTGCTGCCTCTTTTCACATCTTCATAGGTATTTGGGTTGGGGCTGACGAAGCAGCCAGAGGGCAGCTAACCAGATAGTATTTTAAACTGCAAACCTCTTGGTTCTTTGCACTCTTGATTAATGTTGTCATTATCAACCCAGCTTTCTAAACCAGAAATTTGGAACTCACCATGGCTTCCTTCTTTCAC
Source organism: Pseudorca crassidens (assembly GCF_039906515.1). NCBI lineage: Eukaryota > Metazoa > Chordata > Mammalia > Artiodactyla > Delphinidae > Pseudorca > Pseudorca crassidens. The sequence continues at coordinate 68,241,974 of NC_090305.1, forward strand.
CTCTTACCCAATGAATACATCAGATTCTACCTCAGAAATATTCTCATATTTGACCTTTATTCAGCCTACTCTGCTACTCCTTGGTCCAGGATTTCAAAATGTCTTCTTAGAAATACGCATTTAAAAAAAACTCATTTTGGAGACAGATGGATATATGAGTATTATTATACTAACTGTCTCTACTTTTGCATATGTATGAAAATATTCATTTAAGAAGTTGAAAATAATAAGCCTTTAGTGATGAGACTGACAGGATCTTACTGATAATGACACTTAGTCTTGAGCTAGCCTATTTCCAGGCTTGCTTTTCCTCTGAGTTTGGAGGAAAGTATTTTAGCAACTTAGCTCATTTTTATATTTTTAGACAATGTAACTGAGGCAACAAATGTTATAGTTTTTAAGTCTTAAGGTACAGCACTATGATTTAAACAAAAGTAGTTATTTGCATTAAAATTTTTAATGTTTCTATTTGTGAAAAACATTATATCTTTATTTTTTTAAACTGGTTTTCATTTTTTCCCTTTTCTTTTGAACATCAGACTCAGCTCCCTTTTCCCTCTTCCTTTGTTTACCCTCAACCTCTCTACTTTCTGGTACCGATCCCGAATTACTTTTCTCATTTTCTATATAAAAAATCCATTTTTAAGTGTCTATGTGATTGTTGCCCCTTATGGTTCTACACATCAGGAAACCTGTCTCAGTGTGGGGAGTCCCAGAGTCTGTGTCATCCCCTATGCAGCCTCAAGACCTACACTGAATGTCGGACTTCCCTGGTGGCGCAGTGCTTAAGAATCCACCTGCCAATGCAGCGGGCATGGGTTCGAGCCCTGGTCCAGGAAGATCTCACATGCCATGGAGCAACTAAGCCCGTGCACCACAACTACTGAGCCTGTGTGCCACAACTACTGAAGCCCACGCGCCTAGAGCCTGTGTTCTGCAACCAAGAGAAGTCACCACAATAAGCCCGCGCATGGCAACAAAGAATAGACCCCGCTCGCCACAACTAGAGAAAGCCCACGCACAGCAAAGTCTCAACCCAGCCAAAAATCAATCAATCAATAAACAAATTTTTAAAAAAAGACCTACACTTTTTAGGTCATGAGATGGTCAAGACCTATTGAAGATGAAGACTAAAAGAGCAGCACAGCCCCTCATTTGAGGGAATTAATTTTGCCACAGTTCTCCAGCAGATGTCACTAGTTAGTAATCGGAAACAGTACAAAGTAACAACAGATTATCCAGCAGAATTTCCTCTTCTAAATTTTAACTGGTGCTTCTTCCATCCAGAAACGTGAATCACTAAAATGTGTTTGTGAGAGAAAATCCCCTCATTTCTACAAAGAAATGAGCCCAGATCCTGGTCACAGGCATGAGGCCCTGTGCTGTCCTGCCAGCGCCCATGAAGAGTTGATATAGCCTGGGTATATTAGTCAGCTAGGGCTGCCATAACAAAATACTACAGACTGAGTGGCTTAAACAACAGAAATTTATGAAACAAAAGGGTTTTTCTTTTTTGGATGAAGTTTTTTTTTTAAATATTTATTTATTTATTCGGCTGTATTGGATCTTAGTTGCAGCACATGGGATCTTTCATTGTGCCACGCAAACTTCTCTCCAGTTGTGGTGCGAGCTTGCACAGCGCGCCGGGCTCAGTAGTTTTGGCACGTGGGCTCTACAGTGCGTGGGCTTAGTTGCCCTGTGGCATGTGGGATCTTAGTTCCCCAACCAGGGATCGAACCCGCATCCCCTGCATTGGAAGGAGGATTCTTAACCACTGGACCACCAGTGAAGTCCCTGGATGAAGTTTTTAAATGAACAGAATCACACTAACGTTTTAAACTGAAAGACAGTTAACACTAATTTAGAACTATTTAAAGAAAACTGCATTTAAGGAATTTATGGACTGTCTTCATTTGATGCATTTAACACTTGATGTAGAGGGACTGTTCTGCTAGAAGGATTTGGAAGGTACAGATTTTCAATTCCAGTGATTTGCAAGGGAGAGGCAGCATCAAGGAGGGGAAAAGCTCATCTATGAAGCTACACTCACTGGAGTCTGAGCTTACGTCCATCTGTTGCTCAGTCACTATTTCTCTATGTCCCCAGTCCTTGGTCTCTTCAACGCTAAGAGGGGATAACAACAGTAGAACCATGTTAAAGGGTTAATAATAGGAGGTGACATTTAAACTTAGGGCCGGGCTCACAGGAGACACTCAACAACTGTTAGCTCTCCTATGCTGCTTTACTTTCCAGATTATTATTCAGTCAGACACCCTGAATTGTTGAAGTCTCTTCTGCAGTGTTTGACACAGCACATGTCCTCACACAACTAGTTTTAGCTGAAATCCTTGGATCACATCAGGAGCCCATTCCCCAACTATCTTTCCAATTTTATTTTATCTCCTCTCCTACAGCCAGAGCAGCCAGTTCCAGTTTATCCCCCTTCAAGTTCTTGAGACATTCTTCCACCTAGAACGCATCCTTCTTGGTACTGGCCAAATAGTAACCATGTTTTTCAACTTCCAGTGCAATTTCTGCCTCCCTCCAAGAAGTGTTTCTTTATTTTATTTCTGCCTCCAGTAATTTCTCTTCCTGATTCCTCAATCCTTCCTTTGTTCCTTCCTTCTGAAGAATGTGAGTGAGCAATACACAAAGTAGCTTTGGTGAGATATGGGAGCAAAAGTCTGACTGGAATGGGCTCAAGAGAGAAGAGAAACTAGAAATATGGACAATTCTTTCAAGGGGTTTTGCTATAAAGATATGGAGAGAGAAAGGGTGGTAGCTAGAGAGGGAAGAGTGATTTTTTTAAAGTTTTATTTTTAAGAATGGAGAGCCAACGATATGTTTCTTTGCTGAGAAAAATAATCCAGTTGAAGAATAAAGATTATGCAGGATAAAGAACAGGTAACTGCTGGAAGGATGAAGGGTTGAGATCTAGTGTACAGGTGGACAACTGGACTCACAGGCAGATTAAGAAGGATAGATGGGGTGGGAGCCTAAGGAAATTCTCTTCTGTTACTTCTGTTTCCTTAGTTAAATTGAGAGGAAGATTATCTGACAGGAATGAGGATGGGGGAGGAGGTGTTGGAGGTTTGGAGAGAGAGAAGAAACGAAAGACTTATTACCTAGGAGAACAGGGGCGTGAAACAAGTATAGAAACACAGTATGATTGCTGCCATCAAGAGCCTACTAGAAGTTAATGATCATGAACTGAAATAAGATCAGTCAACAGGGCTGCGTATTTTCCCTCAACCAAGTACAGCTGTGGTGCAGACACAATAAGTGGAGAATTGGGTTAAACCACAGTGTGGTTTAGCCAAGAAAATAAAAAGGGAAAAGTGAATTGAGGGAAGGTGCCAGGGAATGGTTATAATCACTGATCAAGAAATTTAAGGTTAGTAAAGAGGAAGCGAGAAAGTGAAAAGGAGACAGGATCAATGAGTTCTGAGAGCTGGAGTGGGACAGCAAAGGAGCTGTTTAGAAGACAGCAGGCAGCAGTGGGAGACTGGGATCACTGATTGAGAATATGAAGAGTTGTAATGCTGGTCCTACCACAATACAACCATGGAAATGAGTGGCTGAAGTAGGGTGGAAGACAAGAACCTTGGAGAAGAGGAGGTCAAGGAATGGAAGGACCAGACTGCAAGGATTATCTATGTGGAAATAAGAAGGAACAACCTGGGGGTTATTAGAGGACAAAAACAAGGAGGGGCAGTGGCTGGTAGAATATAATGTGAGGTTTGAAGTCGGAGGGTTTTAGGGAGGAGGGAGAGAGAATGGCCTGGAAGCAGCAATGAGGAACAGTAGAGATATTCACCCACCTCCTGTCAGTGTTACAAGGAAAGTGAACGAGAAATGAGCCATTTGAAAAGCCTGCAGGGCAGGCCAAGTTTCAGCTAGATCAGGAAGATGAAGACTGCACTCAGAGAACAGGCTCTGTTCTCTGAGTTTACGGATTTAGCTGAAGACTGACCAAGAGTTCCAGAGGGTATAAGAAAGGGTACATAGGGATGCTAAAGGGTAGTACTTCGGAACCATGCTATCTGTGGGCACTTTATCACCTCAACTGTTGCAAGTTACTTAACCTCTGCTTTGCCCCCAAGTTTCCCTATCCATACAATGGGATAATCATAGCATGTATCTCAGTGTTAGTCTGAGGATTATATTCAACAATACAAGGCAGGCATTTAGAAAGACCTTAAAAATGTGCACCTAGCACACAGCCTGCACTCAAAAAATGTTAGCTATTGCTAACAAGCTATTTGCTCTCCTGAATAATCATTATGGACTCTATTAAGAATCCCTTTTTTTCACTTAACATTTGAATGATATTAAAAAGTTTTAACTCTTCAGTAAGATTGTAAAAGCTAAGGGTAGGGATAATACCCAGTACTCGTCTGAGTCCTCCGTAGAGTTCAAGGACTGAACCACATTGACGGAGAGGCTATGCAGCAATTCATCAGATGTGACCAGAGGTCTGTGACCTCTGGAGGAGATGTCACTGCACTCTCCATTCCCCAGGCCTGTCCCACAGATGTCAAGAGCTATTACTAATCTTTGGTAAAAAGGGGTGCAGGGATGAACAGAAATGGGAGATAGTAGCTCATGGGTCTCATACTAGCCTCAATTTCTATTCTATTTCCTCTCTGTAAGACTTTTTTTTTCTTTTTTGGCTGCACCTCACGGCATGTTGGGACCCCCCCCCAACTAGGGATCGAACCCGCGCCCCCTGCAATGGAAGTGCAGAGTCCTAACCACTGGACCACCAGGGAAGTCCTGCCTCTGTAAATGACTTTCTATAAGTAACAACACATTCTTCAAACTCCTTTCAACAGACTTTGGTGTACAACCTTACCAAAAACTTTCTCAAAACATAAATGAGCAGATTTTCTCAAAGAAAATGATTGAGGGATAGGAAAGAGATTCTAAGCCTTATCAGATATTAGGTCATATGACAATTTAAAGTCAAGAAACCTTCCCAGAACAAGGGGATATGAAAGAATGATGTGACACATACAGCTCGCATAGCAATTTTGAAACACATAAACATCCCAACTGTACAATCAAACAAACTCCACATGTATCTAAAAGTCAAGCATCTTATTATAAGAAAAACTTTCAGAAAACATATTTATCAGCTCTATGAAAAAATGGGGACCTTCTCAGCTTAGGAATAATCATGAAAAAAAAAAGAGTAGTGTTCAAGGTACCAGTCACAGATCAAAATTTTTGAGTCAATAAAAAACAGCAAAATTAAAATAAGTAGCACACCAACCTGGAAAATTTTGTATTAAAAATTTCAAAAGGTTAAAAATCATGATAGGGGCTTCCCTGGTGGCGCAGTGGTTAAGAATCTGCCTGCCAATGCAGGGGACATGGGTTTGAGCCCTGGTCCGGGAAGATCCCACACACCGTGGAGCAACTAAGCCCACGTGCCGCAACTACTGAGCCTAAGCTCTAGAGCCCACGAGCCACAACTACTTAGCCTTCGTGCCACAACTACTGACGCCTGCGCACCTAGAGCCCGTGCTCCGCAACAAGAGAAGCCACCGCAATGAGAAGCCTGCACACCGCAATGAAGAGTAGCCCCCGCTCTCCTCAACTAGAGAAAGCCCGCACACAGCAACGAAGACCGAAGATAGCCAAAAGTCAATCAATCAATCAATCAATAAATTAAAAATCATGATAGAAATTTATTCACACTTATAAAAAATAATCTCGAGCACAACAGATAAAAGGGAAAAATATCATCAAACTAGTCCCATACAAGAAAATAAAATAGATTTCCCATATTTGGAAAACGTTCATTTTTGGTTAATAATCAAACGAATCCCAAATAAAACAATTTGAGATATATCTTACATCTAAATTAAAGGAGTATGTTTCTAAGTCAACAATATAAAAATATATTAAAAAAATAAATGAAAGGAGTAGGCACTGCCTATGTTAGTGAGATGGTGGTGGAAAAGAGGTCTTTGCAGGGTGTCTTTCTCCCTGTAGCCTATTTTGTAGACTATCTCTAGTAAGCAATACACAGAAAAAGCCAAGGCAACGCTCAGTCTCTGACCAGAGAATGCTACTTCCAGCACTATTACTGAGGAAGTAATTTAAGTGGCTCAACAATGTAAGCAAGAAGCTAATGGCAAGCATAATATAGAATGCCAGAAGAAGTAATATGAAAAGTTGTTTTTAGAAGCCATAATTATGAACATGGAAAAATATTAATGACATAAATGAGACAAACTGATTATAATAATATAAAAATAAGTACATATACACTCCGAACTTAAAATGAAACAGAATGAAGGAACCACAGGTAATTTTTATAATGTTCTATAATGCTATCAACTTACCTTTTATTAAAAAGATCACTTTATTTTTATTTACGATAATCCCATCTTAAAATAGCATTTCAGTAGTATGCTATGAAAAAGAACACATACCTGATACTCGCCGCCGATCAAATCTGTTAGGAACTGGAACTGCAAAACAAAGAAGCAATGTTTAGTCATCATTGTATCACATGACTCCATCTTTATCCTCCCTTTTTGCAAAGATCTTTGACAACAGAACTAGGAACCTCAATACCAAGTGGTGGATCAATTCATATTCGTCCATAATCAGCCAGAGACAGTGGTTCAACAAGATCACATAAAGACAATATAAAGAATAATATATGTCTTTGAAAACAAGCTCTTTATAACTTCAACGTGGGTGGCAATTCTATTTCTGTTGACATCCAAGTTCCACCTAATTTGTATCACACCAAATGAATAAGAAGTCTACTAAATTTACTGGTAATTTTATGATATCAAATAGTTAAATTTTCTTCTTTTAAAGATAATCCCAAGACCTGCTAGACCTGCATTTACATTTCATTTTAAAATAACTTAATGAGGGACTTCCTTGGTGGCGCAGTGGATAAGACTCCTCGCTCCCAATGCAGGGGGCCCAGGTTTGATCCCTGGTCAGGGAACTAGATCCCACATGCATGCCACAACTAGGAGTTCGCATGCCCACGTGCCACAACTAAGGAGCCCACATGCCACAACTAAGGAGCTGGTGAACTGCAACTAAGGAGCCCGCCTGCCACAACTAAGACCTGATGCAACCAAATAAATTAAAAAATAAATATTTTTTAAAAAATAAAATAAAATAATGAGTATTACACTAAAATAAAAAATTAACCATGAAGTTATACTCTCCCTCAATACAGGTGGATTTTCTCCACCCACAGTCACTGTATTAATCAGAAAAATTGATCATGTTTTTAGGTTAAAACAAAAAAAAAAAGTTGTTTGCTAATTTTTCCTACTTTTCACCTAACATTCCTTATGTTTGATGGTTATCTAAATTCTTACCACTGAACTATATATCATTTAAACAAGGTGGAGGGACTTCCCTGGTGGTACAGCAGTTAAGAATCTGTCTGCCAATGCAGGGGACACGGGTTTGAGCCCTGGTCAGGGAAGATCCCACATGCCGCAGAGCAACTAAGCCCATGCAGCCCATGAGCCACAACTACTAAGCCTGCGTGCCACAACTACTGAAGCCCACGGGCCTAGAGCCCATGCTCCGCAACAAGAGAATCCACCACAATGAGAAGCCCGCACACAGCAATGATGGGCAGCCCCCACTTGCCGCAACTAGAGAAAGCCCGCAAACAGCAACGAAGACCCAATGCAGCCAAAAATAAATTTATAAAAAAAAAAAAAAAGGTGGTTTTTTTCACCTTCAAACATTAATCTGATTAATTTTATTTTTAAAATATATAAAATATGCCTTATAACCCTCCAAAAAACAGAAATTTGAGGATTAGTGAAAAACAAATTGAAGATGGCTCAGAGAGCCAAACTCTAATGCGAGGTCTCTGAAAAAAACATAGACCCAGGAAGGAGGCAAATGCTCATTCATCTTAACAGGATTAGGATTATCTTTTTGCACAGCACAGGGTCAAAGTCATGTTATTGGAACAAATAGGCAAATAGTCAAAAGAAAACCCCAGCATTCCTGAAAGTACCTACAATAGTCTGTCACTACTTCTTCAATAAAAAGTGGATTAGTCAAAATTAATCCATCCACCAGGAAAGGAAGTGATTCAGTTCAACAAATATAGGTAGAGTACCTAGTATGTGCCATGCACTACAGTAGACAATTTGGGAGACATTAGTAAACAAAACAAAGATCCCTGATTTCATGGAGCTTGCTTTCTAGCTTGAGAGATGTGGGAGAGTTTCCTTTGATCATCTGAAACACATGTGCTTGTCACTCAGGTAGACAGATGAAATGTACACCAGCATAAACCCTCAACCCAGGCCTCATGGAATTTCCATAATTAAAACCCCATTAAACATTAGTATACAACCTAAAATTATAAAGTACACAGTGAAACAATTTAGTATGGGTGCTATCAGGGGATACTTCAAAGGGTGAGATATCAAGATTATAGAACTATCATAAAAAAAGAAGAGTATGTTTAAAACAAGACATAAAAGAAGGAATCAAAATTTTAAAATGCAAACTTAAAATCAATACTTTCGGGCTTCCCTGGTGGCGCGGTGGTTAGGAGTCTGCCTGCCGATGCAGGGGGCGCGGGTTTGTGCCCTGGTCCGGGAGGATCCCGCATACCGCGGAGCGGCTGGTCTCATGGGCCGTGGCCGCTGGGCCCGTGCGTCCGGAGCCTGTGCTCTGCGACGGGACAGGCCGCAGTGGTGAGAGGCCCGCGTACCGCAAAAAAAGAAAAAAAAAAAATCAATGCTTTCATATATCATGCAAAAAAGACAAAATGATTTTTTAAATTCCTAAAGCACTCCCTCTGTGAAAGAGTTCAAAAGTACTTAAAAAAAAAGTGACTTGCAGTGTAAAATGTAATTAAAAACACAAACATGCTGCCTGATAAATCTATGTGTTATTTCGTTTTAAATTAGTACACATCTTAAAAGCTTTCACAGGGCCAGAGGTCAGCTGCAGTTGGAGCAAGATACAATGCCAAGGCACAGAGAATGTAATTAATGACTACAGCAGACAGAGACCATCTATTGTAATTTCACCACTGCTTAAATAGCCCAAAACAGAGCACATCAGAGTTTATGTGGGTCAAAGTATTCAACCAGTGTAAGTATGAGAAAATCTTCCAGCAGAAAAACAATGCCTAAAATGCTCTCCTTTTCTATTATAAACAAATACATAGGGAATAGGAAGACTTATAATTTAGGTTACCTGATCTGAAAACATGTGCCTCAAAAATATTAACAAATGAAATCTCAGTGGAAACTAAAAGTCATTATTCCTGATTAAATGAACTCATAAATGCTGACATACCCTGAAATTAAAACATGGTTCTTTGAGCAGGTAGAATATTTTATGTGGTGAATATTAAGAACATGCTGGAGAATTTGAAAACATTTCCCAAAGTCTCTCCTATTTTAAACTGAACATGATGGACAATAGAATCTTCACTATGAACATGGTAGAATACGGCATAAAAACCTGGAGAACAGGGACTTCCCTAGTGGCGCAGTGGTTAAGACTCCACCCTCCCAATGCAGGGGGCCCGGGTTCGATCCCTCGTCAGGGAACTAGATCCCACATGCATGCCACAACTAAGAGTTCATATGCCACAACTAAGGAGCCCACATGCCGCAACTAAGGAGTCCTCGAGCTGCAACTAAGGAGCCGGCAAGCCACAACTAAGGAGCCCACCTGCCACAACTAAGACCTGGCGCAACCAAATAAATAAATATTAAACCCAAACCAAACCAAACCCGGAGAACATAATCCAAGCACAGCTAGGGCAGGGCAAAGCTCAGGACTCAAGATTCTACAACTGCTGTGGCAAATAGGCACACTCAACTTAAAGCTGGGCTGGTAGGATGTTAGCAACACCAGCTGTGTACAGAGGCAAATAACAGAAGCAGGGCATTAATGAGGGCCTTGTGTTTGGAGGACCTCAGCATAGTAAAACATAGCACAGAACAGTAAATCTCAAAAGTGGACTACAAAGCACCTGTTAGGGCAGGCCCATTAGAGTGGTTAATCAAACAAAGGGATTGCCAGGAAGGGCTGCCACCAATGCGTGGCAATTATGCTGAGTCTCCATAGGCGGGGGTGAAAGTGCATCTCTGGGCAGATGAAATAACTTGACGAAAGCCCCAAAGGCAAGAAAGTTTTTGGAGAGTGTAAATGTCCCAGGGTGCCTGGAAACATAGATGAGGGAGAAGCAGGGTGTCAAAGGAGGAACACTCAATGATGCAAGAAAAGTCCAAGAAAAGCACCGAGTACCCCATTTAGGGTTCTGAGACCCAATCAATAAACTATGGGACTCATTGGCTCACAATTAAGAAAAAAAACAGAGAACGGAAGGGAAGGAAAACAGAGAAGACAAAAAAAAAAATCCACCATGATTTCACACACAAATTCATTCTGCTTTCTCTATGGGTCAGAAGAGGGAAAGAATGCTGCTATTCTTTCTTTTTGAATTTTTTTTATTTTTAAAATTTATTTATTATTAATTTTTTTGGAGTATGGTTGCTTTACAATGTGATGTGGAGTCTGAGCATCAGTATTTTTTAAAAGCTCCCAAGGATGAAAATCACTACAACAGCGGAGGGAACCAGGTGGAAGCTACAAGGGTACAAGCCAGGCTTCTCTGAATATACCTTATTTGGTTGACTTTGGAACCATGTAAATATTTTACATAATTATAAAATTAAATTTGAAAAAGAAATCCCCAAAACATAAAGCAAACTAACTGTATATTTAATTGGAAGGAGAATCACACAAAGAACTATTTCAAATGACTTTAATTGGATATCCTAGCAGGGTATACTCTAAAGATAACAAGCACTGAAGAAATAGTTTTCAGAAATAATACTGCTAGTCTACGATTCTGAGACTGTTATGTGAGCATTATGGGATAAAGAAAATGAGTAACTGTGTTATTGAATACTGGGATTTCTGGCATTAAAGGATATACATGGGCTTCCCTGGTGGCGCAGTGGTTGAGAGTCCGCCTGCCGATGCAGGGGACACGGATTCGTAACCCGGTTCGGGAAGATCCCACATGCCGCGGAGCGGCTAGGCCCGTGAGCCATGGCCGCTGAGCCTGCGCGTCCAGAGCCTGTGCTCCGCAACAGGAGAGGCCACAACAGTGAGAGGCCCGCGTACCACAAAACAAACAAACAAACAAACAAGAAACAAACAAACAAACAAACAAAGAATATACATTAGGTTGAGTAAAAGCATTATAGTCCTAAGTTTAAACTGGAAATATGACGAACCTCTGGAGTAAAGAGCAGCCCTACCATGCATTTTATGATCTCTACTATTTTTGTCTAAAGAGAAACAGCGTTCCTTGAAGAAATTGCTAATTCCTGGTCTCGAGCTAAACATGTAACAAGACTAGAAAATCTTCTACCAGAAATCAAGGACACTATAAAAGACTGATAGGATCATGTCAAAAGGAATTAGGAGAAAACCTGAAGAGGTTCCCATGACACAAAGATAGGATAATATGAGCATCAAATAAGAACAAAATGACAATGGATAAAACATCAAATACAGTTAAATCTTTAAATTTACACTGATTTGTTACAGGACTTCATTTGTCATCTTTGGCAGATGCTAGAGAACTTATGCTGAAAACAGGTAGATAAAAGCAAAGACTCATCGTTTATCCTGCCTTTTCTGAACAAACTATTCCACAGGGTAACCTAAGAGTTAATGAGGGGAAGTTTTTCCAGCTTATGCATGAAGAAGGAATGATAGAGGGACTTCCCTGGTGGTCCATTGGTTAAGAATCCGCCTTCCAATGCAGGGTACGTGGGTTCGATCCCTGGTCAGGGAACTAAGATCCCACATGCTGTGGGGCAACTAAGCCCACACACCACTACTACTGAGCTTGTGTACCTCAACTAGAGAGCCCACATGCTGCAACTACTGAGCCCCACGCTCGGAGCCTGCACCCCACAACAATAGAGCCTGTGCACTGCAACTACTGAGCCCACACACTCTGGAGCCCGTGTGCCACAACTAGAGAGAAGCCCACGTGCTGCAATGAAAGAGCCCGCATGCTGCAATGAAGATCCTACATGCCACAACTAAGACCCAATACAGTCAAATAAATAAATAAATAAATAAAATATTTTTTTAAAAAAGAAGGAATGATACAATTAGAACAATGCCATTTGCAACCCCAGTGAAATAACGGATATAGCCTAGGCAATGATCAACATGAACATTAGCATCATAAAGGAGAGACCAGTCAGTCTTAAGTGCCTTCTAATGGAAAACACATCAACAGCCACGAAACAGCTGGTGGGGGTAAGGGAGTGGGGGGGTGGAAGAGGGACAAATCTGAATCTGATCAAGCCTATACAGCAGTGGTTCTCAAACTTTAGGGTGCATCAGAATCATTTAGAAAACTACAGGGCCCCTTCCTCAGAGTTTCTGATTCAATAGGCCTGGAGTGAAGCCAAGAATCTGTATTTCTAATAAGTTTCCCAGATGATGCTGATGTTATTGATCCTGGAACCTCATTTGAAAGCCACTGCTCTAGTGCCAATTATGAAATTAGAGGAAAAACAGGGGATGGGGAACTTTGATGCAAACATCATGGGGATGCAATCAGCAAACTGTACATTGTGAAAAAAATCTACAAAATAAACTTTATTCTACAAATAAGCTTCAAAGGAAAAAAGAGAGAGATCAAGAAAGATCCTATAGACTAAAAGAGACTTAAGAGATAAAGCAGCCAAGTGTAATTCTTGGAACCTATCTGGAGATGTATGGAGAAGTTTGAACACAAATCAAATATTTGATACTAAGGAATTATTGTTAATTATTTTAGATGTAATAAAAGTTTTGTGGGTATATTTTTAAAACTAGTCCTTAGAGATATAAACCTAAATACTTATGGATAGAATTATTTCTGAAATTTTTTTAAAAAGGAGGAAGGTGTGGGACTTCCCTGGTGGTGCAGTGGTTAAGAATCCGCCTGCCAATGCAAGGGCCATGGGTTCAATCCCTGGTATGGGAAGATCCCGCATGACATGGAGCAACTAAGCCCGTGCACCACAACTACTGAGCCTGCACTCTAGAGCCCGTGTGCCACAACTACTGAAGCCCGCACGCCTAGAGCCCGTGCTCCACAACAAGAGAAGCCACCGCAATGAGAAGCCCGTGCACTGCAACAAAGAGTAGCCCCTGCTCACCACAAATAGAGAAAGCCTGCGTGCAGCAACAAAGACTCAACACGGCCAAAAATAAATAAATTAAATAAATAAATTTTTAAAAAAGTAAGAGGAAGCTAGTTTGAGTGGGAAAGAGTCATGAGCTGGGGCCACCTTGCCCCAGGTAAGGAGAACTGATTCTGAGAATCTTTCCCTAACTCCTTGTTCAGTAAAATTGTGTGGTAGCTTGAAACTGGCATAGTAATTAAATAAATGGGTAAATACTCCCAAAGAGAAATTAGCAAACACTATAAATTGAATCACCAGCCATGAGTTAATGGAGTTGGGGATAAGTAGATGGGGGGCGGTATTACACTATTCATCTTACTAGTGTCACTAATCGACATTTTCCATCATAAAAAAAAAAGTAGAAAAGAAAATGAGCATTTCTGTAAGGGGACGGGGGAACCAGTGAACAGGGTAATTCTCTTCTTTTTTCAGTATGCGGGCCTCTCACTGTTGTGGCCTCTCCCGTTGCGGAGCACAGGCTCCGGACGCGCAGGCTCAGTGGCCATGGCTCACGGGCCCAGCTGCTCCACGGCATGTGGGATCTTCCCGGACCGCGGCACGAACCCATGTCTCCTGCATTGGCAGGCAGACCCTCAACCACTGCGCCACCAGGGAAGCCCGAGTTATCTATTTTATACATATTAGTGTATATATGTCAATCCCAATCTCCCAATTCATCCCACCACCCCCACCCCCAGCCACTTTCCCCCCTTGGTGGACAGGGTAATTCTTATACAGGTGGTGCATTTACCACTCTGCAAAAGCACTGCCCTAACACATACTTCCAGCCAGTAAACACAGTCACTTATTCTGAAACAACTGGCACCCACAACCCCCTGTCCCCATCCACACTAGTACACTGGACATCTCTCTGGTCCTAAAGTACACACTGCCTAGAAGACCCATCTCTAACCCAGCCCCAATGTCCTGTCAAAGAAGACAGCGCCATTCCAAGGGCTGAGCATTCCTTCTCTATCACAGCACACAAAAATCCCATGTGTCTACTACATCACATAAAAAGCTCCTAAGCTGCAGGGATGGGGAATTTCCTACCACTTTTTGTCTAGTACAGGCCTTGTCATACACAGACACTAAATGTAAATGGGCTAAATGAATGATTGCCTATTACCTGGGCTGGAAAGGACTAAAAGCCATGCCCCCTTTCTTGGGTATATCATCTTATCAACTCACATTTGGCCACCAATTTAAGTTGAATTATAACAGGAATATAAAACTATTCTGACACCAACTGGTGAACTTCAATACAATTCTGATGCTAATGACCCAGAGTAGCATCGGATTCCATAGTTCAAGGACATGGTTCCCAACAAGACTGTCCTTACTCCAGTTGCACTTTGGTGGTCCGCAGGCCAACAACATTTCTGAACAACTGGCTACAAATTCAGAGGTTCCCACAACTCCTCAGGTTTGATTTGCTAGAACAACTCACAGAACTTTAGAAAGCACTATACTTATTATTACAGTTTTATTAGAAAGGATACAAATCAGGACTAGCCAAATGAAGATACACATAGGGCAAAGTCTGGAAGGGTCCTGAACACAGAGTTTCCATGCCCTCTCCTCATAGAATCAAGGTGCATCAGGGACTTCCCTGGTGGTCCAGTGGTAAAGAATCCGCCTTCCGATGCAGGGGACACAGGTTTGATCCCTGGTCTGGGAAATAAGAACCCACATGCTGCGGGGCAACTAAGCCCGTGGCACCACAACTACAGAGCCCAGGCACCTCAACAAGAGAGCCTGTGGCCCGCAAACCACAGAGCCCACATGCCCTGGAGCTCGCATGCCACAACTAGAGAGAGGGAAACCTGCACGCCAAAAAGAGCCCACGTGACACAACGAAAGATCCCATGTGCCGCAACTAAGTCCTGATGCAGCCAAAAAAAAAAAGGAATCAGGGTGCATTATCCTCCAAGCATATCACCAACCAGGAAGCTCCACCAAGCTCTGATGTTCAGAGTCTTATTGGGGTTTCAATCCATAGATATGACTGACTGAATCAGGGGCCATGAGATTAACCTCCATCTCCAGCCCCTCACCTTTCCCCAGAGGTCAGATTGGCTCAAAGTCCCAGTGTTCTGATTATATGGTTAGTCTTTCTGGTGACCAGGCCCCATCTTGAATCATCTCATAAACATAAACTCAGATATGATCCAAGAGGGCTCATGAAAAACAAAAATACTCCTATCACTTGGGAAATTCTAAGAGTTTTGGAAGTTCTGTGCCAGGAATCTGGGACAAAGGCCAGACACATTCTTTATTATTCAACAAAAACAAACTGTGAAAACTCCCTAGCCAACTTACAAAAATAAAGACAAGCATTTAAAAAGATATGCAAGACCACTCATTTTAGGGTGCTAAATCCCATTCTCACTTATTAGCATTTCAGATACCACTCATCTACTAGACTTATACACCATTTTTACAATTTGGTATGCATTAAATTGAACCATACTCTGAGAATTATCTACAGATTGCTAGAAAAAAACCCTGGAGCATCACCAACCAGATGGGGCTTCTCCTTCTGGTTGAGAAACCAACCCATTAGTTGAGCATTGGACACTTGGTCTAGTAATGGCAAGACAAATCAGCTGCCCTGTTAATGATCATGGAGTCACCAAACAAAAAAGGTTCAATCTTTCTGAAAAGAGCCATCAAGAACATGACAAAACGTGATAAATATATGTATTTACAGCATGAAGCAAATTCTCCTCTAATCATAATTTTACTTTTGTTTAAAAATAATGGATGCCTCAAAAAAAGTGTTTAATTATAACACTGCAAACTGAACAATAATTCTCCAGCCACTGGTTTATCCAAATTTTGACATCACTAGTCACTGTCTTCACATACAATATCTTGTGGGTATCACATCTCAAAACTGTTGTTAACAAATTCCCTAGCAGTTATCAGGTCTTGGACTAAGAAAAACTCAAGCCATCTTTTTTTTTTTTTTTTTTTTGCATACGCGGGCTTCTCACTGTTGTGGCCTCTCCCGTTGCGGAGCCTGTGCTCCGGATGCACAGGCTCAGTGGCCATGGCTCACAGGCCCAGCCTCTCCGCGGCATATGGGATCTTCCCAGACCGGGGCACGAACCCGTGTCCCCTGCCGCCTGCATCGGCAGGCGGACTCTCAACCACTGCGCCACCAGGGAAGCCCAAGCCATCTATTTTTGAATCTTAAATTCATTTAAATGGAACCTCAAATGCAAAAGAAAAATTACAAGCTAAACACGCCTACCTTTTTTTTTTTTTCTACGCCTACCTTTTTTAAAATTCCAGAGTCATACACTAAATTTTACACTAAACAGGAAAAACTACCTGAGAAAAACTTATTGTGAGAATATAATACGCAAGAACAGCCCTAGCAGACCATATGTTTTTATCTTTTTAAATTTGAAGTATAATTGACTTACAATATTATATTAGTTTCAGACGTACAACACAGTAATTTAATATATTTATATACTACAAAATGATCACCCTGGTAACTCGTTACCATCTGTCACCATAAAAAATTATTACAATGTTATTAACTATATTCCCTGTGCTGTACATTACATCACTGTGACTTACTTGTTTAATTACTAGAAGTCTGTACCTCTCAATCTCCCTCACCTATTTCATTCATCCCCCGACTTCACTCCCCTATGGTAATCACCAGTTTGTTCTCTGTATCTATGAGTCTGTTTTAATACATTTGTTTGTTTTATTTGTTAAATTCCACATATAAGTGAAATCATACAGTATTTGTCTTTCTCTGTCTGACCTATTTTGCTTAGCATAATACCCTATAGGTCCATCCATGTTGTCATAAATGGCAAGATTTCATTCTCTTTTTTAGCTGAGTAATATTCCACTATGAATGTATACCACATCTTTATCCATTCACCTATCAATGGGCACTTAGGCTGCGTCCTTATCTTGTAAATAATGCTGCCTTGAGCGTAGCAGTGCATTTATTTTTCTGAATCAGTGTTTTTCTTTTCTTTGAAAAAATACCTGGAAGTGGAATTGCTGAGTCATATGGTAGTTCTATTTTAAATTTTTTGAGAAACTTCTATACTGTTTTCCCTTAGCTTAAATATTCACCGCTATGAGAGTCAAGTAAGTAAAAGACAAGGCCTTGAATCAAGGGCACAAATAAGTAAAACCTTAGGGCTTCCCTGGTGGTGCAGTGGTTAAGAATCCACCTGCCAAAGCAGGGGACATGGGTTTGAACCCTGGTCCAGGAAGATCCCACATGCCGTGGAGCAACTAAGCCCGTGCGCCACAACTACTGAGCTTGAGCTCTAGAGCCCGCGCGCCGCAACTACTGAAGCCTGTGCGCCTAGAGCCTGTGCTCCTCAACAAGAGAAGCCACCACAAAGAGAAGCCCGCGCACCACAACGAAGAGTAGCCCCCGCTCGCCGCAACTAGAGAAAGCCCGGGCGCAGCAATGAAGACCCAATGCAGCCAAAAATAAATAAATAAATAAATAAAAGAAGTAAAACCTTAAATTACCCTTTAAATTAAATAACAGCTAAAGCAAATAACACTCCTCTCCAGTTTCTGAATAAGAGATGTCCCCAGTTTTTCTCTCCATTCTAAGCCACCTCCCCACCCGCCATTCTAGGACCTTGCTCCATCAGATGCTACCTCTCCACTGGCTCACTTCCCTCTGCATGTGAACATGCTAATTGTGACTCTAACCTAATAAAACAAAACCAAAGACCTTCCCTCATACCTGTACTTCTTCAAGCTACCACCAGGTCCTTTCTTTACTTCTTCAAAATGTACTCCCCATTCCCTGTCTGAGTCTTCTGCAGCCCGCGTCTCCCTCCCTCCCTCCCTCCCTGTCTCTCTCTCTCTCTCTCTCTCTCACACACACACACACACACACACACACAAACACACACAAACACACACAAACTCCCTGACCCACTGGCACCTGACCTCTTCTACCACAACCCCACTGAAGCCTCTATCCTGTCCCTGGAATTACAGCTGGGTCCAATCATTTCAACACTGGCCTTACCCAACTTGACCTCTTCACTGCTTGCAACACCACTGATGCCCAGTTTAGTTCCTACCTTAGCTCCCTTCTCTGTGCTCCCACAATATACTCTGTGATAGCAGTCTCCAAAATCAGCTCCTCAGTCATAAACTCACTCATGTACTCAACAAGATCTTTTTAAGTATACATTATAGGCCTGGCTGTATGCTAAGTGCTGAAGACAAAGAAAATGAAAATTCCCCATCCTCACAGAGCTTCTGTTCTATTGAGAGAAAAATAACAAAAACCAAATAAGAATTCTAGATCATTACTTGAGCTCTAATGTAACCAGAGGGACCCACTCTAGGCAGGGCAATCTGGAAAAGCCTCTCTAAAGCTGAGGCTTAAACGAAGAGGAGCCAGCTGGTCAGAGCCACAGAAGAAAGATTCAGGAAGGACCAACAGCAAACACAGACTACTTAGAGAGAGAAAGAGCCAGGCAACAAGTGTAGCAGGCAAGGATGGATAGGGCAACAGAGAGAAGGTAGAGAGAAAAATATGGATCAAATCTTGCAGGACTGTGTGAACCACAGAAGATATGTGAATTTCATTCCACTTGCAATGAGGGGATTTGAACTGAAGATTGATATGATCTGGTCTCCGTTTTAAAAAAATCTCCCCAGCTACTGGGTGGAGAATGAACTAGAGAGAACAAGGCATTTGAGATAAGAAACTTCTGTGGTTGTCCAAGGGAAAGAAGAGAGCTAGGGTAGAAACACAGAAAAAGCAGACTAGGTATGAAACTCAAAGCACAGCAACAAAAGAAAAAAATAGATAAACTGAACTTAATCAAGATTTAAAAGTGTGCTACAAGAATATAAAAAGACAACTCACAAAATGGGAAAAATATTTGCAAATCACATATAGGGTAAGAGACTAGTATCCAAAATATATAAAGAACACTTACAATTCAACAACAAAAAGACAAATAACCCAGTTAAAACATAGACTCAGGACCTGAATAGACACTTTGAAGAAGAAGATATACCAATAGACAACAAGCACATGAAAAGATGTTCAACATTATTAGTCATTAGAGAAATGCAAATCAAAACCACACCAAAGGGGCTTCCCTGGTGGCGCAGTGGTTAAGAATCTGCCTGCCAATGCAAGGGACACGGGTTCAATCCCTGGTCCAGGAAGATTCCACATGCCGCAGAGCAACTAAGCCCATGTGCCACAACTACTGAGCTTACGCTCTAGAGCCCACGAGCCACAACTTCTAAGCTCACGTGGCACAACAGAGTAGCCCCCACTCTGCCACAAGTACAGAAAGCCCGCGTGCAGCAACAAAGACCCAACGCAGCCAAAAATAAAATAAATAAAATTTAAAAATAATAATAATACCGGTCCGGGAAGATCTCACATGCCGCGGAGAGGCTAGGCCCGTGAGCCATGGATGCTGGGCCTGCGCGTCCGGAGCCTGTGCTCCGCAACGGGAGAGGCCACAACAGTGAGAGGCCCGCGTACGCAAAAAAAAAAAAAAAAAAGTTCTAATCACAATAAAGTTTACCTGTGAGGTGATGAATGTTAACTAATCAGTTCACAATATATACATATATGAAATTATGTTATATACTGTAAACTAATACAATGTTATATGTCAATTAAATCAACTATACTCCAATATAAAATAAAAATTTAAAAAATTTTTTAAAATTTCCCAGTCTGATATTGTGATATAACAAGAAATATATATTTGGTTTTCAGCCCAGATTCCTGGCAGAGCTCCTAAAGCCTGAAATTTCCTCAGTGACAGAGGTGAGAGGAGAGTCTTTTGTTATTCAAAATAAGTCCCTTTCAACCAAACTGAGTTTATGCTAATGAGGTGACACTTGAAAGATGAAGACCGGTTATGAGAAGAAAAACCCTGTGATTAGAGGGCTGGAAATTTCAGCCCTACACCTTGACCTACAGGGAGGGACTATGAGCTGGGGATTGAGTTCATCCTTGATGATTTAATCAATCATGCCTATGTAATGCACCCTCCATTAAAAACCCTAAATGAAGGGGTTCTGAGAGCTTCCAGGTTGGTGAACACATTGAGGTATGGGAAGGTGGTCTGCTCGGAGAGGGCACAGAGCTTCTGTGCCCCTTCCTACATACCTTGACTTATGCATCTCTTTCATTTCGTTGTACCTAGTTGTATTCTTTATAATAAGCCAGTAACAGTAAGTAAAGCACTTTCCTAAGTTCTGTGAGCCATTTGAGCAAATTATCAAACTTAAAGTGGGGTCATGGGACCCCAAATTTATAGCTGGTCAGTTCGAAGTACAGGAGGCCTGGATTTTTGATTAGCGTCTGAAGTAGAGGGCAGTCTTTTGGGACTGAGCATTAACCTGTGCAGTCTGCACTAACTCCAGGTAGTTAGTGTCAGAAGTGTCTTGAGTAGAGAAACAACAGTTTTTCTTTTACCTAGTATCTTTGTTAACGGTATATCCCCCTAGTACTCCAAGAATCATACCAGGTTCACCCCAGGTCAGGGTGAACCTTGACTTTCCTCTCTTCCTCACCTTCTAAAAGTAGGGATTCAATAATTCTTATCAACTCTATCAAAATAAGTATCTCAAATATACAGTCACATATTGAACATAAGCAGACATTAGATGAAGATAAAGGTTCAACATTCTTAAAATGAATAAAATTGAAAGTAAAACACTGAGAAATTTTTCCAAAAGTTAATTCTTTTCAAAAAATTTTAATACCTTGTGCTTCAAGTGTACAACAAATTTGGGTGATCATTTCATAATGTATGCAAAATGTCAAAACACGATGTAGTACATCTGAAACTAACATAATATACAGCATGTCAATTGCATTTTAAAAAAATTTTTATTGAAATATAGTTGATTTACAATGTTGTGTTAGTTTCAGGTGTACAGCAAAGTGATTCAGTTATACATATATATATACATATTCTTTTTCAGATTCTTTTCCATTATTGGTTATTACAAGATAATATTAAGTAGAGTTCCCTGTGCTATACAGTATGTCCTTGTTGGTTATCTCTTGTATATATAGCAGTGTGTATATTTCAATCCCAAACTCCTAATTTATCCCTCCCCTCTTTCCCCTTTGGTAACCATAGGTTTGTTTTCTATGTCTGTAAGTCTATTTCTGTTTTGTAAGTAAGTTCATTTGTATCATTTTTTTAGATTCCACATATAAGTGACATCATACGGTATTTGTCTTTCTCTATCTGACTTACTTAACTTAGTATGATAATCTCTAGGTCCATCCATGTTGCTGTAAATGGTTTTATTTCATTCTTTTTTTATGACTGAGTGGTATTCCATTGTGTGTGTGTGTGTGTGTGTGTATCTCACATCTTCTTTGTCCATTCATTTGTCAATGAACACCTAGGTTGCTTCCATGTCTTGGCTATTGTAAATAGTGCTGCTATGAACACTGGGGTGCATCAACTGTATTTTAATTTTTTTAACTATACAACAAATTTGGTATTCATATATATTGCTGGTAACTGTGTATACTGATTGACACAATCCTTCTGAAAAGCAATATGACCACATAGTACTTATTAAATGCCAAAAAATGTATCTTTTGACACAATAATTCTGTTTCTAGAAATCTATTCTAGGTAAATAAGTCAACAATGAAAAAAAAAAAAACACCTTATGCACTCTTTGAGAAGATACAGTCACAGCTGCAGCAGAACTCAGGTCTGCCGGCTCTTGCTTCCAGCTTCTGCTCCCAACTCACCACTGTTGGTTTTCCCCAAGGAACAAGTCTACGAGGAAGCCTCACCACAGCCATGGCTCTTAAATATAACAGAAAATCACCCATGGAACAAGAGGTGGTGATTTACCAAACTAGAATTACCCTAACCAACCACAATGTAAATCTCTGTCGAAGGCGTGTGCTGACTTGATCAGAGGAGCAAAGAAAAAGAATCTCAAAGTGAAAGGATCAGTTTGGATGCCTACCAAGACTATGAGAATCACTACCTAGAAAAACTCCTTGTGGTAAAGGTACTGACTTGGGATCTTTTTCAAATGAGCATCCACAAGCAACTCATTGACTTGCACAGTCCTTCTGAGATAATTAAACAGATTATTTTTGTCAGTACTGAGCCAGGAATCAAGGTTGAAGTCATCATTGCAGATACTTAAATCAACTATTTTAATAAATTGTCAGTTGTTAAAAAAGAAGCTGGGGCTTCCCTGGTGGCGCAGTGGTTAAGAATCCACCTGCCAATGCAGGGAACACGGGTTCAAGCCCTGGTCCGGGAAGATCTCACATGCCGCAGAGCAACTAAGCCCGTGCACCACAACTACTGAGCCTGCGCTCTAGAGCCCGTGTGCCACAACTACTGAAGCAAGCCCACGCACCTAGAGCCTGTGCTCCACAACAAGAGAAGCCACCACAATGAGAAGCCCACACACCAGAACGAAGAGTACTCCTGCTCGCCGCAACTAGAGAAAGCCCGCACACAGCAACGAAGACCCAATACAGCCATAAATAAATAAAACTTATTTAAAAAAAAAGAAGCTGTATGCATTAAAGAAAAGTTTATACTAGCAAATATTTGGAGGCAACCTAAATGGGGAATAATTATTATTATTTATAATAATAAAATATACTAAATTTGCAAAATACAGTAGAAAAATCATTATGACAACAAAATACTGGCAAACTAAATCCAGCAGCATATTAAAAGGATTATACCTTACACCATGACCAAGGGGGATCTATCCCAAGAATGCAAGGTTGGTTCAACATATAAAAATTAAAATGTAATATACCACATATTAAAAGAATGAAAGGGAAAAAACCACATGATGATCTCAATTGATGCAGAAAAAACATCCAACAAAATCCAACACCCGTTTGTACCCAACAAACTAGGAATTAAAGACAATTTCCTCAACATAGTAAAAGCATTTATGAAAAATCCATAACTAACATCTTACTTAATGGTAGAAGACTGAAAAAATTTCCCCTAGATCAAGAACAAGACAAGGACGCCTGCTTTAGTCACTTTTATTCAGCACACTATTGAAGGTCCTAGACAGAGCAATTAGGCAAGATAAATTACAAGGCACTCAAATTGAAAAGAAACAAATAAAACTATTCACAAATTACATGATCTTATATAGAAAATCCTAAAGAATCTACAAGTTGCAGGATACAAGATCAACATACAAAAATCAGTTGTAGAGGGCTTCCCTGGTGGCACAGTGGTTGAGAGTCAGCCTGCCGATGCAGGGGACGCGGGTTCGTGCCCCAGTCCGGGAGGATCCCACAGGCCGCGGAGTGGCTGGGCCCGTGAGCCATGGCCGCTGAGCCTGCGCATCCGGAGCCTGTGCTCCGCAACGGGAGAGGCCGCGGCAGAGAGAGGCCCGTGTACCGCAAAAAAAAAAAAAAAAAAAAAATCAGTTGTAGGAGTTGGAGGGGAAGATGGCGGAAGAGTAAGACGCAGAGATCACCTTCCTCCCCACAGATACACCAGAAATGCATCTACACGTGGAACAACTCCTACAGAACACCTACTGAACGCTGGCAGAAGACCTCAGACCTCCCAAAAAGCAAGAAAGTCCCCCGTACCTGGGTACGGCAAAAGAAAAAAGAATAAACAGAGACAAAAGGATAGGGACAGGACCTGCACCAGTGGGAGGGAGCTGTGAAGGAGGAAAGGTTTCCACACACTAGGAAGCCCCTTCGCGGGCGGAGACTGCGGGTGGCGGAGGGGGAAAGCTTCGGAGCCGCGGAGGAGAGCACAGAAACAGGGGTGCGGAGGGCAAAGCGGTAAGATTCCCGCACAGAGGATTGGTGCCGGCTGGCACTCACCAGCCCGAGAAGCTTGTCTGCTCACCTGCCGGGTCGGGCGGGGCTGGGAGCTGAGGCTCAGCCTTTGGTTGGAGCGCAGGGAGAGGACTGGAGTTGGCGGCGTGAACACAGCCTGAAGGGGTTAGTGCACCACGGCTAGCCGGGAGGGAGTCCGGGGAAAAGTCTAAACCTGCCTCAGAGGCAATAGACTTTTTCTTCCCTCGTTGTTTCCTGGTGCTCGAGGAGAGGGGATTAAGAGCGCTGCTTAAAGGAGCTCCAGAGACGGGCGCGAGCCACGGCTAAAAGCGCATCCCCCAGAGACGGGCATGAGACGCTAAGGCTGCTGCTGCCGCCACCGAGAAGCCTGTGTGCGAGCACAGGTCACTATCCACACACCCATTCCGGGGAGCCTGTGCAGCCCGCCACTGCCAGGGTCCCAGGATCCAGGGACAACTTCCCCGGGAGAACGCACGGCGCGCCTCACGCTGGTGCAACGTCATGCTGGCCTCTGCCACCGCAGGCTCGCCCCGCACTCCGTACCCCTCCCTCCCCCAAGCCTGAGTGAGCCAGAGTCCCCGAAGCAGCTGCTTCTTTAACACAGTCCTGTCTGAGCGAAGAACAGACGCCCTCCTGCGAACAACACGCAGAGGCGGGGCCCAATCCAAAGCTGAGCCCCGGGAGCTGTGAGAACAAAGAAGAGAAAGGGAAATCTCTCCCAGCAGCCTCAGAAGCAGCGGATTAAAGCTCCACAATCAACTTGATGTACCCTGCATCTGTGGAATACATGAATAGACAACGAATCATACCAAATTGAAGAGGTGGGCTTTGAGAGCAACATTTATTATTTTTTCCCCTTTTCCTCTTTTTGTGTGTATGTGTATGCTTCTGTGTGAGATTCTGTCTGTATACCTTTGCTTCCACCATTTGTCCTAGGGCTCTAACCATCCGTTTTCTTTTTTTCTTAAAAATTTGTTTCTTAATAATTATTTTTTATTTTAATAACTTTATTTTATCTTACTTTATTTTATTTTATCTTCTTTCTTCCCTTCCTTCCCTCCTCCCTCCCTCCCTTCTTCCTTCCTTCCTTTTTTTCTTTTTCTTTCTTTCTTTCCAGTTTTTCTCCCTTTTATTCTGAGCCGTGTGGATGAAAGGCTCTTGGTGCTGCAGCCAGGAGTCAGGGCTGTGCCTCTGAGGTGGGAGAGCCAACTTCAGGACACTGGTCCACAAGAGACCTCCCAGCTCCACATAATATCAAACGGTGAAAATCTCCCAGAGATCTCCATCTCAACACCAGCACCCAGCTTCACTTAACGACCAGCAAGCTACAGTGCTGGACACCCTATGCCAAACAACTAGCAAGACAGGAACACAACCCCACCCATTAGCAGAGAGGCTGCCTAAAATCATTGTAAGTCCACAGACACCCCAAATCACACCACCAGATGGGGACCTGCCCACCAGAAAGACAAGATCCAGCCTCATCACCAGAACACAGGCACTAATCCCCTCCACCAGGAAGCCTACACAACCCACTGAAACAACATAAGCCACTGGGGACAGACACCAAAAACAACGGGAACTACGAACCTGCAGCCTGCAAAAAGGAGACCCCAAACACAGTAAGATAAGCAAAATGAGAAGACAGAAAAACACACAGCAGATGAAGGAGCAAGATAAAAACCCACCAGACCTAACAAATGAAGAGGAAATAGGCAGTCTACCTGAAAAAGAATTCAGAATAATGATAGTAAAGATGATCCAAAATCTTGGAAATAGAATAGACAAAATGCAAGAAACATTTAACAAGGACCTAGAAGAACTAAAGACGAAACAAGCAACAATGAACAACACAATAAATGAAATTAAAAATACTCTAGATGGGATCAATAGCAGAATAACTGAGGCAGAAGAACGGATAAGTGACCTGGAAGATAAAATAGTGGAAATAACTACTGCAGAGCAGAATAAAGAAAAAAGAATGAAAAGAACTGAGGACAGTCTCAGAGACCTCTGGGGCAACATTAAACGCACCAACATTCGAATTATAGGGGTTCCAGAAGAAGAAGAGAAAAAGAAAGGGACTGAGAAAATATTTGAAGAGATTATAGTTGAAAACTTCCCTAATACGGGAAAGGAAATAGTTAATCAAGTCCAGGAAGCACAGAGAGTCCCATAGAGGATAAATCCAAGGAGAAATAGGACAAGACACTTTTTTTTTTTTTAACATCTTTATTGGAGTATAATTGCTTTACAATGGTGTGTTAGTTTCTGCTTTATAACAAAGTGAATCAGTTATACATATACTTATATCCCCATATCTCTACCCTCTTGGGTCTCCCTCCCTCCCACCCTCCCTATCCCATCCCTCCAGGTGGTCACAAAGCACCGAGCTGATCTCCCTGTGCTATGCGGCTGCTTCCCACTAGCTATCTACCTTACGTTTGGTAGTGTATATATGTCCATGCCACTCTCTCGCTTTGTCACAGCTTACCCTTCCCCCTCCCCATATCCTCAAGTCCATTCTCTAGTAGGTCTGTGTCTTTATTCCTGTCTTACCCCTAGGTTCTTCATGACATTTTTTTTTCTTAAATTCCATATATATGTGTTAGCATACGGTGTTTGTCTTTCTCTTTCTGAATTACTTCACTCTGTATGACAGACTCTAGGTCCATCCACCTCATTACAAATAGCTCACGTTCGTTTCTTTTTATGGCTGAGTAATATTCCATTGTATATATGTGCCACATCTTCTTTATCCATTCATCCGATAATGGACACTTAGGTTGTTTCCATCTCCGGGCTATTGTAAATAGAGCTGCAATGAACATTTTGGTACATGACTCTTTTTGAATTATGGTTTTCTCAGGGTATATGCCCAGTAGTGGAATTGCTGGGTCATATGGTAGTTCTATTTGTAGTTTTTTAAGGAACCTCCATACTGTTCTCCACAGTGGCTGTATCAATTTACGTTCCCACCAACAGTGCAAGAGGGTTCCCTTTTCTCCACACCCTCTCCAGCATTTATTGTTTCTAGATTTTTTGATGATGGCCATTCTGACTGGTGTGAGATGATATCTCATTGTAGTTTAGATTTGCATTTCTCTAATGATTAATGATGTTGAGCATTCTTTCATGTGTTTGTTGGCAGCCTGTATATCTTCTTTGGAGAAAGGTCTATTTAGGTCTTCTGCCCATTTTTGGATTGGGTTGTTTGTTTTTTTGTTATTAAGCTGCATGAGCTGCTTATAAATTTTGGAGATTAATCCTTTGTCAGTTGCTTCATTTGCAAATATTTTCTCCCATTCTGAGGGTTGTCTTTTGGTCTGGTTTATGGTTTCCTTTGCTGTGCAAAAGCTTTGAAGTTTCATTAGGTCCCATCTGCTTATTTTTGTTTTTATTTCCATTTCTCTAGGAAGTGGGTCAAAAGGATCTTGCTGTGATTTATGTCATAGAGTGTCCTGCCTATGTTTTCCTCTAAGAGTTTGATAGTTTCTGGCCTTACATTTAGGTCTTTAATCCATTTTGAGCTTATTTTTGTGTATGGTGTTAGGGAGTGATCTAATCTCATACTTCTACATGTACCTGTCCAGTTTTCCCAGCACCACTTATTGAAGAGGCTGTCCTTTCTCCACTGTACATTCCTGCCTCCTTTATCAAAGATAAGGTGACCATATGTGTGTGGGTTTATCTCTGGGCTTTCTATCCTGTTCCATTGATCTATCTTTCTGTTTTTGTGCCAGTACCATAATGTCTTGATTACTGTAGCTTTGTAGTATAGTCTGAGCCAAGACACATATTAAACAAACTGTCAAAAATTAAATACAAAGAAAACATATTAAAAGCACCAAGGGAAAAACAACAAATAACACACAAGGGAATCCCCATAAGGTTAACAGCTGATCTTTCAGCAGAAACTCTGCAAGCCAGAAGGGACTGGCAGGACATATTTAAAGAGATGAAGGAGAAAAACCTGCAACCTAGATTACTCTACCCAGCAAGGATCTCATTCAGATTTGATGGAGAAATTAAAACCTTTACAGACAAGCAAAAGCTGAGAGAGTTCAGCACCACCAAACCAGCTTTACAACAAATGCTAAAGGAACTTCTCTAGGCAAGAAACACAAGAGAAGGAAAAGACCTATAATAACGAACCCAAAACAATTAAGAAAATGGGAATAGGGACATACATATTGATAATTACCTTAAATGTAAATGGACTAAATGCTCCCACCAAAAGACACAGATTGGCTGAATGGATACAAAAACAAGACCCATATATATGCTGTCTACAAGAGACCCACTTCAGACCTAGAGACACATACAGACTGAAAGTAAGGGGATGGAAAAAGATATTCCAGGCAAATGGAAACCAAAAGAAAGCTGGAGTAGCAATTCTCATATCAGACAAAACAGACTTTAAAATAAAGACTATTAGAAGAGACAAAGAAGGACACTACATAATGATCAAGGGATTGATCCAAGAAGAAGATATAACAATTGTAAATATTTATGCACCCAACATAGAAGCACCTCAATACATAAGGCAAATACTAACAGCCATAAAAGGGGAAATTGACAGTAACACGTTCACAGTAGGAGACTTTAACACCCCACTTTCACCAATGGACAGATCATCCAAAATGAAAATAAATAAGGAAACTCAAGCTTTAAATGATACATTAAACAAGATGGACTTAATTGATATTTATAGGACATTCCATCCAAAACAACAGAATACACATTTTTCTCAAGTGCTCATGGCACATTCTCCAGGACTTGATCATATCCTGGGTCAAAATCAAGCCTTGGTAAATTTAAGAAAATTGAAATTGTATCAAGTATCTTTTCCGACCACAACGCTATGAGACTAGATATCAATTACAGGAAAAGATCTGTAAAAAATACAAACACATGGAGGCTAAACAATACACCACTTAATAACGAAGTGATCACTGAAGAAATCAAAGAGGAAATTAAAAAATACCTAGAAACAAATGACAATGGAGACATGATGACCCAAAACCTATAGGATGCAGCAAAAGCAGTTCTAAGAGGGAAGTTTATAGCAATACAATCCTACCTTAAGAAACAGGAAACATCTCGAATAAACCACCTAACCTTGCACCTAAAGCAATTAGAGAAAGAAGAACAAAAAAACCCCAAAGTTAGCAGAAGGAAAGAAATCATAAAGATCAGATCAGAAATAAATGAAAAAGAAATGAAGGAAACAATAGCAAAGATCAATAAAACTAAAAGCTGGTTCTTTGAGAAGATAAACAAAATTGATAAACCACTAGCCAGACTCATCAAGAAAAAAAGGGAGAAGACTCAAATCAACAGAATTAGAAATGAAAAAGGAGAAGTAACAACTGACACTGCAGAAATACAAAAGATCATGAGAGATTACTACAAGCAACTTTATGCCAATAAAATAGACAACCTGGAAGAAATGGACAAATTCTTAGAAATGCACAACCTGCCAAGACTGAATCAGGAAGAAACAGAAAATATGAATAGACCAATCACAAGCACTGAAATTGAAACTGTGATTAAAAATCTTCCAACAAACAAAAGCCCATGACCAGATGGCTTCACAGGCGAATTCTATCAAACAGTTAGAGAAGAGCTAACACCTATCCTTCTCAAACTCTTCCAAAATATAGCAGAGGGAGGAACACTCCCAAACTCATTCTATGAGGCCACCATCACCCTGATACCAAACCAGACAAAGATGTCACAAAGAAAGAAAACTACAGGCCAATATCACTGACGAACATAGATGCAAAAATCCTCAACAAAATACTAGCAAACAGAATCCAACAGCCCATTAAAAGGATCATACATCATGATCAAGTGGGGTTTATTCCAGGAATGCAAGGATTCTTCAATATACACCAATAAATCAACGTGATACACCATATTAACAAATTGAAGGAGAAAAACCATATGATCATCTCAATAGATGCAGAGAAAGCTTTCGACAAAATTCAACACCCATTTATGATAAAAACTCTGCAGAAAGTAGGCATAGAGGGAACTTTCCTCAACATAATAAAGGCCATATATGACAAACCCACAGACAACATCATCCTCAATGGTGAAAAACTGAAAGCATTTCCACTAAGATCTGAAACAAGACAAGGTTGCCCACTCTCACCACTCTTATTCAACATAGTTTTGGAAGTTTTAGCCACATCAATCAGAGAAGAAAAGGAAATACATGGAATCCAAATGGGAAAAGAAGAAGTGAAGCTGTCACTGTTTGCAGATGACATGATACTATACATAGAGAATCCTAAAGATGCTACCAGAAAACTACTAGAGCTAATCAATGAATTTGGTAAAGTAGCAGGATACAAAGTTAATGCACAGAAATCTCTGGCATTCCTATACGCTAATGATTAAAAATCTGAAAGTGAAATCAAGAAAACACTCCCATTTACCACTGCAACAAAAAGAATAAAATATCTAGGAATAAACCTACCTAAGGAGACAAAAGACCTGTATGCAGAAAATTATAAGACACTGATGAAAGAAATTAAAGATGATACAAATAGACGAAGAGATATACCATGTTCTTGGATTGGAAGAATCAACATTGTGAAAATGACTCTACTACCCAAAACAATCTACAGATTCAATGCAATCCCTATCAAACTACCACTGGCATTTTTCACAGAACTAGAACAAAAAATTTCACAATTTGTATGGAAACACAAAAGACCCCAAATAGCCAAAGCAATCTTGAGAACGAAAAACGGAGCTGGAGGAATCAGGCTCCCTGACTTCAGACTATACTACAAAGCTACAGTAATCAAGACAGTATGGTACTGGCACAAAAACAGAAAGATCAATGGGAACAGGATAGAAAGCCCAGAGATAAACCCACGCACATATGGTCACCTTATCTTTGATAAAGGAGGCAGGAATGTACAGTGGAGAAAGGACAGCCTCTTCAATAAGTGGTGCTGGGAAAACTGGACAGGTGCATGTAAAAGTATGAGATTAAATCACTCCCTAACACCATACACAAAAATAAGCTCAAAATGGATTAAAGACCTAAATGTAAGGCCAGAAACTATCACACTCTTAGAGGAAAACATAGGCAGGACACTCTATGACATAAATCACAGCAAGATCCTTTTTGACCCACTTCCTAGAGAAATGGAAATAAAAACAAAAATAAGCAAATGGGACCTAATGAAACTTCAAAGCTTTTGCACAGCAAAGGAAACCATAAACCAGACCGAAAGACAACCCTCAGAATGGGAGAAAATATTTGCAAATGAAGCAACTGACAAAGGATTAATCTCCAAAATTTATAAGCAGCTCATGCAGCTTAATAACAAAAAAACAAACAACCCAATCCAAAAATGGGCAGAAGACCTAAATAGACCTTTCTCCAAAGAAGATATACAGGCTGCCAACAAACACATGAAAGAATGCTCAACATCATTAATCATTAGAGAAATGCAAATCTAAACTACAATGAGATATCATCTCACACCAGTCAGAATGGCCATCATCAAAAAATCTAGAAACAATAAATGCTGGAGAGGGTGTGGAGAAAAGGGAACCCTCTTGCACTGTTGGTGGGAACGTAAATTGATACAGCCACTGTGGAGAACAGTATGGAGGTTCCTTAAAAAACTACAAACAGAACTACTATATGACACAGCAATTCCACTACTGGGCATATACCCTGAGAAAACCATAATTCAAAAAGAGTCATGTACCAAAATGTTCATTGCAGCTCTATTTACAATAGCCCGGAGATGGAAACGACCTAAGTGTCCATTATCGGATGAATGGATAAAGAAGATGTGGCACATATATACAATGGAATATTACTCAGCCATAAAAAGAAACGAACGTGAGCTATTTGTAATGAGGTGGATGGACCTAGAGTCTGTCATACAGAGTGAAGTAATTCAGAAAGAGAAAGACAAACACCGTATGCTAACACATATATATGGAATTTAAGAAAAAAAAATGTCATGAAGAACCTAGGGGTAAGACAGGAATAAAGACACAGACCTACTAGAGAATGGACTTGAGGATATGGGGAGGGGGAAGGGTAAGCTGTGACAAAGCGAGAGAGTGGCATGGACATATATACATTACCAAACGTAAGGTAGATAGCTAGTGGGAAGCAGCTGCATAGCACAGGGAGATCAGCTCGGTGCTTTGTTACCACCTAGAGGGGTGGGATAGGGAGGGTGGGAGGGAGGGAGATGCAAGAGGGAAGAGATATGGGAACGTATGTATATGTATAACTGATTCACTTTTTTATAAAGCAGAAACTAACACACCATTGTAAAGCAATTATACTCCAATAAAGATATAAAATTAAAAAAAATCAGGTGTAGTTATATATATTCACAATCAACAATCTGAAGATGAAATTTAAGAAAACAGGCCCTATCTGGCAGAAATGGAAAAGCTGATCCTAAAATTCATAGGGAATTGCAAGGAGTCCTAAAAACCCAAAACAGTCTTGAAAAAGAAGAACAAAATAGTGGTGATGGTTACACAAAATAATGAATGTACTTAATGCTCCTGAACTGTATAGTTTAAAATGGTAACAATGAAAATTTTATATATATTCTACGACAATAAAAAATTCATTATGACATCTATGTGAAGAAATTTTTAAATGCTTACAGCCTTTTCTGTAAAAAATAAATAAGGTAAGAAAAAAATGAGAAGCATTTCAGGCATGAAATAATATGAACAGTATAATGACATAAACTCCAGCCTAGAGTGAAACACTGCTTATGATATGGTCTTGGAAAATCTCTAGGCCTCAGTTTCCTCATCTGTAAAATGGAGATAACTATTATCCCTACCTTAAAAGATCAGGAGGATTCAATGCAATAATGCAAATAAATCACTGAACACTGAGACTAATACAGAATAAAGGGTTAATAAATGCTAGCTGTCCTAATTGCAGAACTGTATTTACGGTTACAATTATGTAAAATTTATGCTCTTTATGTGACGGTCTCCTCCAGCTGATATTCCTTGATCTAGTTGATGGGATACACAGTGTGTACACTTTATAAACAATCAAGCTGCATATTTATGATTTGTATCCCCTTTTGCATATATGTTTTACTTCAGAAAAAGTTTACTTAACTGAAAAAGGTGATTGCACAACATTGTGAATGTACTTAATGCCACTGAACTGTACACTTAAAACGGTTAAAGTGGCAAATTTTACATTATGTATATTTTACCACAATTTTTTAAAAGGAAGAAAAAGGAAAGAAAGCTGATTGTGGTGATGGTGTAGAGAATAGATGGGGCAGAGGAGAGATGAGTGGGAGACCTATGGGATGCTCAGGTGCATCCAGTTAAGAATCAATAAAAACCAAACTCAAGGCAGGGACAGTAGGGAAGGAGAAGATGGGGGAGCCCAGACATTAAATGAGAGAAAGAGAGAGAGAGAAGGAGAAAGTGACTGATTCCTGGGTTTCTTGCTGAAGAAATTAGAAGAAACAGCAGTGTGACAGGTTAACGACATCAGTTTTAGGCTTCATGAGTTTGACAGATGAATGAGAGGTGATGAGCCAACAAGATGAGCATAAATAGTTGCGTGTCTAGTAGACCAAGTTTTGAGCTGTAGTTTTGATTTTGAAAGTTCAGGTTCAAGGCAGTAAAAAAATGCTCAGGAAGAGAATTGCTCACTGAGGGAGAAATGGTAACAAACTAAATTTTGGGGATCATCAACAAACATTTAAAGGGCAGAAAGGAGGCCAAGTGGTGGATGAAGACTAAGGGGAATAAAGACACAGATGCCAAGGAGGGAGGCAGTTTCAAAGGGGGCTGGTTCAACAGTGTCAAAATCCTGCGGAAAGATCCAGATATGTGAACTGCAGGAATATTATTGTTAAGCAAGTCCCCAAAAAGTTCCACTAATGCAATTTAGACCAACTCCTACTGTTATGTGATATATACTGTGCAATAAAAAATGCTGGGGAAATATCCTAAGGAATCCACTAAACAACTACAAAACTCAAGTTCAGCAAGGCTGCAAGATACAAGGTCAATATTTGAAAAATTAACTGTATTTCTATACACTTGCAATGAGCAATCTGAAAAAGAAATTAAGAAAACAATTCCATTTACAATCACACCAAAAGAAATAAATTACTTAGGAATAAATTTAACAAAGAAGTGCAAAACTTATATTCTGAGAACCACAAAACATTTGTAGTTCTTTTTTTTTGAATTTTATTTCATCTTTTTTTTATACAGCAGGTTCTTATTAGTTATCCATTTTATACATATTAGTATATATATGTCAATATCCCAATTCATCACACCACCACCACCGCCACCCCTGCTGCTTTCCCCCCTTGGTGTCCATATGATTGTTCTCTACATCTGTGTCTCAATTTCTGTCCTGCAAACCAGTTCATCTGTACTATTTTTCTAGACTCCACATATATGCGTTAATATACGATATTTGTTTTTCTCTTTCTGACTTACTTCACTCTGTATGACAGTCTCTAGATTCATCCACGTCTCTACAAATGACCCAATTTTGTTCCTTTTTATGGCTGAGTAATATTCCATCGTATATATACCACATCTTCTTTATCCATTCGTCTGTCGACTGGCATTTAGGTTGCTTCCATGACCTGGCTATTGTAAATAATGCTGCAATGAACATTGGGGTGCATGTGTCTTTTTGAATTATGTTTTTTTCTGGGTAGATGCCCAGTAGTGGGATTGCTGGGTCATATGGTAATACTATTTTTAGTTTTTTAAGGAACTTCCATACTGTTCTCCACAGTGGCTGTATCAATTTACATTCCCACCAACAGTGCAAGAGTGTTCCCTTTTCTCCACACCCTCCCCAGCATTTGTTGTTTGTAGATTTTCTGATGATGCCCATTCTAACTGGTGTGAGGTGATACCTCATTGTAGTTTAGATTTGCATTTCTCTAATAATTAGTGATGTTGAGCAGCTTTTCATGTGCTTCTTGGCCATCTTTATGTCTTCTTTGGAGAAATTTAGGTCTTCTGTCCATTTTTGGATTGGGTTTTGGTTTTTTTTTTAATATTGAGCTGCATGAGCAGTTTTTGGAGATTAATCCTTTGTCCGTTGATTTGTTTGTAAATATTTTCTCCCATTTCGTCTTGCTGGTAGTTCCCCTTGCTTTGCAAAAGCTTTTAAGTTTCATTAGGTCCCATTTGTTTATTTTTGTTTTTATTTCCATTTCTCTAGGAGGTAGGTCAAAAAGGATCTTGCTCTGATTTATGTCATAGAGCGTTCTTCCTATGTTTTCCTCTAAGAGTTTTATAGTGTCCAGTCTTACATTTAGGTCTCTAATCCATTTTGAGTTTATTTTTGTGTATGGTGTTAGGGAGTGTTCTAATTTCATTCTTTTACATGTAGCTGTCCAGTTTGCCCAGCACCACTTATTGAAGAGACTGTCTTTTCTCCATTTTGTATCCTTGCCTCCTTTGTCATAGATTAGTTGACCATAGCTGCGTGGGTTTATCTCTGGGCTTCCTATCCTGTTCCACTGATCTATGTTTCTGTTTTTGTGCCAGTACCATACTGTCTTGATTACTGTAGCTTTGTAGTATAGTCTGAAGTCAGTAAGTCTGATTCCTCCAGCTTCGTTTTTCATTCTCAAGACTGCTTTGGCTATTTGGGGTCTTTTGTGTCTCCATACAAATTTTAAGATTTTTTGTTCTAGTTCTGTAAAAAAATGCCAGTGGTAGTTTGATAGGGATTGCATTGAATCTGTAGATTGCTTTGGGTAGTAGAGTCATTTTCACAATATTGATTCTTCCAATCCAAGAACGTGGTATATCTATCCATTTGTTTGTATCATCTTTAATCTCTTTCATCAGTGTCTTACAATTTTCTGCATACAGGTCTTTTGTCCCCCTAGGTAGGTTTATTCCTAGGTATTTTATTCTTTTTGTTGCAATGGTAAATGGGAGTGTTTCCTTAATTTCTATTTCAGACTTTACTTTTCATCATTAGTGCATAGGAATGCAAGAGATTTCTGTGCATTAATTTTGTATCCTGCAGCTTTACCAAATTCATTGATTACCTCTAGTAGTTTTCTGTTGGCATCTTTAGGATTCTCTATGTATAGTATCATGACATCTGCAAACAGTTTTACTTCTTCTTTTCCAATTTGTATTCCTTTTATTTCTCTATTTTCTCTAATTGCCATGGCTAGGACTTCCAAAACTATGTTGAATAATAGTGGTGAGGCTTCCCTGGTGGCGCAGTGGTTGAGAGTCCACCTGCCGATGCAGGGGACACAGGTTTGTGCCCTGGTCCAGGAAGATCCCACATGCCATGGAGCGGCTGGGCCCGTGAGCCATGGCCGCTGAGCCTGCGCGTCCGGAGCCTGTGCTCCACAACGGGAGAGGCCACAACAGCGAGCAGCCCGCGTACCGCAAAACAACAACAACAACAAATAGTGGTGAGAGTGGACATTCTTGTCTTGTTCCTGATCTTAGAGGAAATGCTTTCAGTTTTTCACCAATGAGAATGATGTTTGTTGTGGGTTTGTCATATATGGCCTTTATTATGTTGAGGTAGGCTCCCTCTATGCCCACTTTCTGGAGAGTTTTTGTCATAAATCGGTGTTGAATTTTGTCAAAAGCGTTTTCTGCATCTATTGAGATGATCATATGGTTTTTATTCTTCAATTTGTTAATATGGTGTATCACATTGATTGCCATATACTGAAGACTCCTTGCATCCCTGGGATAAATCCCACTTGATCATAGTGTATGATCCTTTTAATGTGTTGTTGGATTCTGTTTGCTAGTATTTTGTTGAGGATTTTTGCATCTATATTCATCAGTGATATTGGTCTGTAATTTTCTTTTTTTGTAGTATCTTTGTCTGGTTTTGGTATCAGGGTGATGGTGGCCTCACAGAATGAATTTGGAAGTGCTCCTTCCTCTGCAATTTTTTGGAAGAGTTTGAGAAGGATGAGTGTTAACTCTTCTCTAAATGTTTGATAGAATTCACCTGTGAAGTCATCTGGTTCTGGACTTTTGTTTGGAGATTGTAAGATTTTTAATCACAGTTTCAATTTCATTACTTGTGATTGGCCTGTTCATATTTTCTGTTTCTTTCTGGTTCAGTCTTGGAAGGTAATACCTTTCTAAAAATTTGTCCAATCTTCCAGGTTGTCCATTTTATTGGCATGGAGTTGCTTGTAGTAGTCTCTTACGATGCTTTGTACTTCTGCGGTGTCTGTTTAACTTCTCCTTTTTCATTCTTAATTTTATTGTTTTGAGTCCTCTTCCTCTTTTTCTTGATGAGTCTGGCTAATGGTTTATCAATTTTGTTTATCTTCTCAAAGAACCAGCTTTTACTTTTATTGATCTTTGCTATTGTTTTCTTTGTTTCTATTTCATTTATTTCTGCTCTGATCTGTATGATTTCTTTTCTTCTACTAACTTTGGGTTTTGTTTGTTCTTCTTTCTCTAGTTCCTTCAGGTGTAAGGTTAGATTGTTTATTTGAGATTTCTTGTTTCTTGAGGTAGGTTTGTATTGCTATAAACTTCCCTCTTAGAACTGCTTTTGCTGCATCCCATAGGTTTTGGATCGTCGTGTTTTCATTGTCATTTGTCTCTAGGTATTTTTTGATTTCCTCTTTGATTTCTTCAATGATCTCTTGGTTATTTAGTTATGAATTGTTTGTGGTTTTTACGTCTTTCTTCCCTGTAATTGATTTCTAATCTCATAGCGTTGTGGTCAGAAAAGACGCTTGATACGATTTCAATTTTCTTAAATTTACTGAGGCTTGATTTGTGACCCAAGATGTGAGATCTATCCTGGAGAATGTTCTGTGTGCACTTGAGAAGAAAGTGTAATCTGCTGATTTTGGATGGAATGTCCTATAAATATCAGTTAAATCTATCTGGTCTATTGTGTCATTTAAAGCTTGTGTTTCCTTATTAAGTTTATGTGTGGATGATCTTTCCATTGGTGTAAGTGAGGTGTTAAAATCCCCCACTATTATCATGTTACTGTCGATTTTCTCTTTTAGAGGTGTTAGCAGTTGCCTTATGTATTGAGGTGCTCCTATGTTGGGTGCATATATATTTATAATTGTTATTTCTTCTTCTTGGATTGATCCCTTGATCATTATGTAGGGTCCTTCCTTGTCTCTTGTAACATTCTTTATTTTAAAGCCTATTTTATCTGATATGAGTATTGCTACTCCAGCTTTCTTTTGATTTCCATTTGCATGGAATATCTTTTTCCATCCCCTCACTTTCAGTCTGTATGTGTCCCTAGGTCTGAACTGGGTCTCTTGTAGACAGCAAATATATGGGTCTTGTTTTTGTATCCATTCAGCGAGCCTGTGTCTTTTGGTTGGAGCATTTAATCCATTCAAGTTTAAGGTAATTATCGATATGTATGTTCCTATTACCAATTTCTTAATCGTTTTGGGTTTGTTTTTGTAGGTCCTTTTCTTCTCTTGTGTTTCTCACTTAGAGAAGTTCCTTTAGCATTTGCTGTAGAGCTGGTTTGATGGTGCTGAATTCTCTTAGCTTTTGCTTGTCTGTAAAGCTTTTGATTTCTCCATCAAATCTGAATGAGATCCTTGCTGGGTAGAGTAATCTTGGTTGTAGGTTCTTCCCTTTCATCACTTTAAATATGTCATGCAGCTCCCTTCTGGCTTGTAGAGTTTCTGCTGAGAAATCAGCTGTTTACCTTATGGGAGTTCCCTTGTATGTTATTTGTCATTTTTCCCTTGCTGCTTTCAATAATTTTTCTTTGTCTTTAATTTTTGCCAATTTGATTACTATGTGTCTCGGCATGTTTCTCCTTGGGTTTATCCTGTATGGGACTCTCTGCGCTTCCTGGACTTGGGTGGCTATTTCCTTTCCCATGTTAGGGAAGTTTTCGACTATAATCTCTTCAAATATTTTCTCAGGTCTTTTCTCTCTCTCCTCCTCCTGGGACCCCTATATGTGAATGTTGTTGCATTTAATGTTGTCTCAGAGGTCTCTTAGGCTGTCTTCATTTCTTTTCATTCTTTTTTCTATTCTGTTCTGCAGCAGTGAATTCCACCATACTGTCTTCCAGGTAGGTCACTTATCCGTTCTTCTGCCTCAGTTATTCTGCTATTGATTCCTTCTAGTGTATTTTTCATTTCAGTTATTGTACCGTTCCTCTCTGTTTGTTTGTTCTTTAATTCTTCTAGGTCTTTGTTAAACATTTCTTGCATCTTCTCAATCTTCGCCTCCATTCTTTTTCTGAGGTCCTGGATCATCTTCACTATCATTATTCTGAATTCTTTTTCTGGAAGGTTGCCAATCTCCACTTCATTTAGTTGTTTTTCTGGCGTTTTATCTTGTTCCTTCATCTGGTACATAGCCCTCTGCCTTTTCATCTTGTCTATCTTTCTGTGAATGTGGTTTTTGTTCCACAGGCTGCAGGACTGTTCTTCTTTCTTTTGCTGTCTGCCCTCTAGTGGATGAGGCTATCTAAGAGGCTTGTGCAAGTTTCCTGATGGGAGGGACTGGTGGTGGGTAGAGCTGGCTGTTGCGCTGGTGTGCAGAGCTCAGTAAAACTTTAATCCGCTTGTCTGCTGATGGGTGGAGCTGGGTTCCCTCATTGTTGGTGGTTTGGCCTGAGGCGACCCAACACTAGAGTCTACCTGGGCTCTTTGGTGGGGCTAATGGCGGACTCTGGGAGGGCTCACGCCAAGGAGTACTTCCCAGAACTTCTACTGCCAGTGTCCTTGTCCTCATGGTGAGACACAGACCCCCGCCCCCTGCCTCTGCAGGAGACCCTCCAACACTAGCAGGTAGGTCTGGTTCAGTCTCCTGTGGGGTCACTGCTCCTTCTCCTGGGTCTCAATGTGCACACTACTTTGTGTGTGTCCTGCAAGAGTTGAGTCTCTGTTTCCCCCAGTCCTGTCGAAGTCCTGCAATCAAATCCCACTAGCCTTCAAAGGCTGATTCTCTAGGAATTCCTCCTCCCTTTGCCGGACCCCCAGGTTGGGAAGCCTGACATTGGGCTCAGAACCTTCACTCCAGTCGGTTGCCTTCTGTGGTATAAGTGTTCTCCCATTTGTGAGTCACCCACCCAGCAGTTATGGATTTGATTTTATTGTGATTGCACCCCTCCTATGGTCTCATTGTGGCTTCTCCTTTGTCTTTGGATGTGGGGTATCTTTTTTGGTGAATTCCAGTGTCTTCCTATCGATGAGCGTTCAGCAGTTAGTTGTGGCTCCGGTGCTCTCGCAAGAGGGAGTGAGAGCACGTCCTTCTACTCCACCATATTGAACCAATCAAACATTTGTAGTTCTTTAATTTAGAAATTAAAGAAGATCTAAATAAATGGGAAGACATCCCATACTCATAGATCAGAAGACTTAACGTTGTAAAAAGGCAATACTCTCCAAATTAATCTACAAATTCGAAGGAATTTCTGTCAAAATCCCAGATGGCCTCTTTGCAGAAATCGACAAACTAATCCTAAAATTCATATGGAACTGCAAATAGCCAAAACAACTTTGAAAAAGAACAAAGTTGGAGAATTCACATTTCCTGATTCCAAAACTACCACAAATCTACAGTAATCAAACAGTGTAGTAGTGGCATACAGACAGATATATAGATCAATGGAATAGAACCACGAGTTCAAAACAGGCTCTCACATTTACAGTCAATTGATTTTCAACAATAGTACCAAGACAATTAAATGGGGAAGGAATAGTGTTTTTATTTTAATTTTTTGTTTTTTCTGGCTGTGTTGGGTGTTCGTTGCTGCGTGCGGGCTTTCTCTAGTTGCAGTGAGCGGGGGCTACTCTTTAGTTGCAGTGCACGGGCTTCTCATCGTGGTGGCTTCTCTTGTTGCAGGGTACAGGCTCTAGGCGTGCAGGCTTCAGTAGTTGGAGCACGCGGGCCCTAGAGCACAGGGACTTCGGTAGTTGCAGCATGTGGTCTCTAGAGTGCACAGGCTTCAGCAGTCGAGGCACATAGGCTCCGTAGTTGTGGCTCGCGGTCTTAGAGCGCAGGCTCACTAGCTATGGCGCACAGGCTTAGCTGCTCCAAGGCATGTGGGATCTTTCAGGACCAGGGATCAAACCCGTTTCCCCTGCACTAGCAGGCAGATTGTTAACCACTGCGCCACCAGGGAAGTCCACCAAGAATAGTCTTTTTAATAAGTGGTGCTGGAACAACTGGATATCCACATATAAAAGAATGAAGTGGAACTTCCCTGGTGGTCCATTGGTAAAGAACCCTCCTTCCAATGCAGGGGACACGAGTTTGATCCC
Organism: Pseudorca crassidens; assembly: GCF_039906515.1. Taxonomy (NCBI): domain Eukaryota; kingdom Metazoa; phylum Chordata; class Mammalia; order Artiodactyla; family Delphinidae; genus Pseudorca; species Pseudorca crassidens. The sequence goes on from NC_090305.1 coordinate 68,283,340, forward strand.
TGGTCAGGGAACTAAAATCCCACATTCCACAGGGCAACTACTGAGCTCACACGCCTCAACTAGAGAGCCCCTGTGCAGCAAACTACAGAGCCCACGCACTCTGGAGCCCCCGCACAACAACTACAGAGCCCACACGCTCTGGAGCCCGCACACCACAACTGAAGAGAGAAAACCCGCACACCACAACTGAAGAGAGAAAACCCGCGTGCCACAACTAGAGAGCCCGCACGCTGCAAGTACTGAGCCCACGTGCTCTAGAGCCCGCGCACCACGACTAGAGAGAAGCCCGCACACTGCAATGATAGATCCTGCATGCTGCAACGAAGATCCCGTGTGCCACAACTAAGACCCAACACAGCCAAATAAATTAATTTATATTAAAAAAATGTAAAACAACCCACTAAATGACAGAAAATATTTTAAAGTCATATATCTGTTAAAGGATTTGTTTAGAATATACAGAGAACACTTACAACTTAATAATAAAAACACAAATAAACCAATTAAAAAATAGACAAAGGCTCAGAATAGACATTTCTTCAAAGAACATACACAAATGACCGACAAACACATGGAAAGATGCTCAACATCATTATGGAACTGCAAAGCAAAACTACAGTGAGGTACTATAATACTTCCTACCCACTAGGCTGGCTATCATAATAAAGATAATGAGTGTTGACAAGGATGGGGAGGAATTAGAACCCTCAAGTTTTCTTTATTTTTTTCATAATAGTCATCCTCATGGGTGTGAAGTGGTATCTCACTGTGCGCCATGTATTTTTAAGTTATTATCTGTAAATAGAAGTTCACCTTGTGTTGATTTCTATAATATACTTAGCACAGTCACTGAAGAGATATAAACAAACAAAAAATTTAAATACCAATAAAATAAAGCATAGGGTTACAAAGATTTAAGTCAATTCAACTTTGAAAAAGATATTAAAGAGGACAAAGAATGAAGACATAACATAAAGCTTGTAAACTCTGTTTTACTCATCTGGGACTAATAGCTAAACTACTAATGTTTTGTGTACATAAAAATTGTTGCAAAGCAAGTTACAGCTTTGTGATTTATTGTTATGACAGTGAAATTGTTGAGATTGTTGTGAGATTGTTGTCATGAACCCTATTTTAAAGATAAGTAAATTTGAAATCAAACAGGTTCCACAGCTTGTCTTAGACCACAAAGCAATTCTGTGACAGAGAGTTGGAAAATAATTTCTGATTTCCAGGTTTAAGGTGAAAAACTCATAATTTAATGTGCATTAAGTCAAGGGAAACATGATAGAGAAATCTCCACTCTTAGCATGAATAAACTTAGGGAAGTTATCCAGAACACTGAAGCTTACAACGTCCAACAGCGATGACCAATAATTAACTCTCTGCCAGCCTAACTTGAATGTGGATTCAACTCAGAACTAGGTTGTTAGGTTTTTTTCAGTATGATCCAATAACACTAACACTCTAACTTTGCCTCTCAAATGTTTTCATTGTTTTGTTAAATTTTGGCTGTTCAAAAGTAGGGTAATTCTATTAAATTGACAAAGCCTGTGTTGAAGCAATCACGGAAAATGGAAATGCTTTTTGACTATCTTGCTTAACTCAGATGTACAAGTGTTACTTGTCTTCTTTCCTACACCCCATATGCGAGAAAAAGTTATTGTTTACCCTCACCGAATTTGATCCAATCATTTTAGCCAAATTTAAAAAAAAATATATATATATATATATACACACACACTCAGGGTCAACATTAAGAAATGCATACTCAAGTATTCAAGGGTGAAATACTGGGATATGCTTTAAAATTCTTCAGCAAAGGAGAAAAAAAAAGGTACAAATGAAACATTTGTGACAGATATTCCAACTGTGTAATGTGGGTATTGGCATATAGAAGGTTCATTTCACTTTTCCTATTTTTGTCTATGCTTAAAGTTTTTCACAATAACTTTTCACAAAATGAATTCTTTCCAAAGTTACCGTCCTGGTTAGGAAATACGAATCAGTGGATGTGAATGTTCTCTTCGGAACGAAACTGCATGAAGGATCTCCAGCCGAGGCTAGGTGGCCGTGGGCTCCACGCCCCTCGGGCCCCGCGCCAGGACGCGGGCCGAAAGCGCGCACGTTTCCCTCGAGCTGAACCTCACAACTCGCTCTGTGCGCTCTAGAGCTCGCAGGACCGCCGAGCTCAATTTGGAAGTGGCCCACGCCGCGCTCACGCCGGCGGCTGGGGGAATCCGGACAAACTCCTCTCGAGGGCTCCAAGGTCCCACGGCCCAGTGTTGCGGGCCTGGCCCCCAGCAGCCCCTCCTAGGTCTCTAGAGACCCTCGGCACCGCTCCCTCCGTGCCCCCCACCGAGAACCTCGGCCCAGCCCTCCGCCTACCGTCCAAGTCCTCTTCGTCCTCCGACTCGCTGTCCGCGATCGCATCGGCGACAAGGCCAGGGCCGGGCTCTAGACCCTGGGAGCCGGAAGGAGGGGCGGCGGGCGGGGTGGAGGCTCTGGAGCGGGCCTCGCGCAGGCGGGTGAAGTAGTCCACCGCGAAGTCGACAAGGTCGGGCGGCTGCTGCCGCAACACCTCCACGGTGTAGCCCTGCAGCAGCTCTGTGAGCCCGGGAGGGATCTGGATGTGGCTCATGCCGGCGGCGGCAGGCGGGACCCAGCCGCCGGCGGCCACCGCCTGGACGCTCCCTCACGCCGGACTCTCGCCCCGCGCCCGCGAGGTCCCCTCACGCGCGACCCGGGTCGGGTCTTCCTCGCGCCACGCCGCCCTTTGTCCGGGTCTGCGTTTCAGGGCCGCACCACCCTACACTGCTCCGACTGGCCTGGTGCCGCCGCCGCTGTCACTAGGCAGCCGCCGCCGCCTCGGGCACAGACGAGCGGGAGAGCTGGATGGGCGGGGCAGGAGCCCAGGTTGTGACGCACGCGGCCGCGGGCGTGCGCGCTCTCGCCGAGCGCCGGCCCTCAGTGCGCGTGCGCCAGTGGGCCGGCCGCCAGCCAGGCTGCCCGGGCAGTCTCCAGTCCAGGGGCAGGAAATGAGTGGTCTACCCGCTAAGCGGCGTCGTTACTGCCTCTCACCTTTCATTTCTAATTTCAATACACTCTAAGATCCAACCGTTTGTCAGCCCTTACTAGGCTCCAGGGACACAGCTGAGAGCCAGATGCAAGCATGCACATTACCACCCCGGTGTGGTTCTGGCTATGGTGGAAAACAAGAGGGCCCACTTTAGGGGGGGGACATTCAAGCTGACTCCGAGGCCTGGGTAGGATCTAACCACAGGAAGATCTGGAGGAGAGCCATGTGGGCATAGAGGACAGCAAGAGCAAAGGCATGGTAAAGTCAGAACCACCCTGACCGCTGGGAGGCATAGTGGCATGACCATAGGACCCTCAGAAGTCCGGCAGGAGGTCGTTGAGATGTCAAAGGAGGAAGCCCTTGTAGGTAGTAGGAGTTTCAGTGATATAGTAATTTGGGAGCCAAAGGCAGATAAATAAGCCTGGAAGAACTCAGTAGGCCAAACATGTTCCTTGAGAAAAGGGAATAAACGCCCAGGGCAGGAATGACCACTGTGCCTGTTTCTCCTCTTGAGCATTCCCACCAGGATTCCCAGGACTAGGTCTGCACACCCCTACTCTCCCCATACTTCACCCTGGGCCCTGGGCCAGCATTGCTTGATGGTGTTGAGCAGACCACAAGGCACTGTTAATCCTTTGCCCCTGGGAGAGGGCATAGGCAAACTGGAGAGGCCATGCTATTTCCCAAGCTGCCCCTTCACCCACACCAGATTGGAAGGGAATAGAAAAAGGTGGAAACCTTCCTGGTATGTCCATACCATAGCCTAGGTACTGACCAAAGGCCCAGTAGGCATAGGACAAAGTCCTCCATGTCTTTGCTGGGCCCAGCCATAAAGTGACTAGAGGTAGCCTTGGGAACCTGTAAGGCATTTGGGATGGTTAAGCTCCACCTGGTAATTACCCAGTATTAATTAAAATCCCCACTTGGACCTCTCATATTGACTTGGCACACAACCAGGAGTTCAGTGCTTCTGGGAACTGAGCTTCTAGAAAGAGGAATACCCGATCCCCACTGATGCAGAAGCCACCCAAGCTCTAGGCCAGGTAAGCCTGTGATTCTAAACAGCAGTGTCTCCCTAAACAAGTTTCTTGACTCCTGGGAGGAGTCCTGGACCATCAACTCTGTTAGGGAAGGGGTAGTGTCCAACTTGTTCCCTGCTGGGTCCTTACTGCACAGTCTTGGAGAAGATTTACTGAATGAATGAATGAATGAATGAATGATAACTTTCCACACAGCAAGAAGAGCCAGTGAAACTGCTCTCCTGACCTCAGGCTCAGAACTAGGATCCTTTGCTTCAAAGCTATGCTTCTGATCTCAGAATATGAAGACTTCACTAAGTACAAGCAATGAGGAGCTGGAGGGACAGAGTACCTCAATTCTTCTCTGCTCGTGGGTAGACTGACCCTTCCAAGTTTTCCAGGAGTCAGCCCATACCCAGGAAACCTGGATGGGACTCCCACTGCACTGCCACACCTGGGGATCTGACCCACTTCAAGCAGTCCTACCACTAACCCTTTGGAAAGGCAAATTCGCAACTCCACTCTCTAGTTTGCCCATTTGTCAGGCTTTACATGTTTGACAGAGGGGCAGGCACCTGTACAGCTAGGACTCTAACTTCAGTTGCAAAATAGGGTAGGAGGAGGCTACTCCAGGACTGACAACAGAGCTGGCTGCAGGCAGGTTCTCCCCGTCACTCCAAGGAACCCCTGACAGCCTCTGCCAGAAGGTTGCTCCTCGTGACTTGTTCTCAGATACCCCACAGCTTGGCCATCCATCCATCTAGCAAACATGGCATTCAAAGGCATCCTTAGGCCTGGAGGAAATGAGGGCCATTGAAATCAGGAACCCCATAGCTGCTCCTTACCTGTCTCCAAGACCAGCCTCAAAGTAAGGATGGAGAGCCAGCCTCCAGGTCCAACTTGACTCCCCTCCCCTTGTACCTGGTCCCCAGAGCAGGGATCTATCTCTGCCCCTTCTGGGAAACCCTTCAATAGCAAGGGGAGTTCCAAGGGCCTTCATGAATGCCCAGTTGAGCTGGCAAAAGAATACAGCCCTGGAACAAGACAGAATACGAGGGGCCTGAGCCCCCATCTTCTACCCTTACCCTTCTAGGACCACCTTCATTCAAGCCTGTTCAGCTGCACCACTTGGGGTTACCATGGCAACCAAACCCACAGGCAGCCAGTAACTGGGAAACAGCTGCCAACAGCAAGTAATGGTGGGTAGAAAAGGTCAAGAGCAGAGACCCTCAAAAGCAAGAGAAATACAGCATCCATGGTAGAGAAAAGGAGGCCCTAGAGCCCTGACAGGCGCTCAGCCTACCCCAGTCCTACTCACTACCCAGCATGTAGTCATCATCTTGAACAGACTGCCACACCACCAACCTCAGGCAGACATGGACACGATGGGGCCAGTTCTCAGAAGTGTTCACAACTATGCTGAGTAACACAGGTGGGGCACATGTCTAGTCCAACAGCAGTAAGTCTGGTGAAAATGAACGTGGGTAGGGTACCAACTGCTATTTCCAATGAAACAGTTGTTTCATGTACTCTTTTTTATTTTTTTTAAGATTCTTTTCCCATATAGGCCATTACAGAGTATTGAGTAGAGTTCCCTGTGCTATACAGCAGGTTCTTATTAGTTATGTATTTTATATATAGTAGTGTGTATATGTTAGTCTCAATCTCCCAATTTATTCCTCCCCCTCCCCGTTTCATGTACTCTTGACAGGTTTATTATTTAAAAGGTTTTTTTCCTCTCCTTCCAGGAAGAAGGTAGATGCCCATACTCCCCCAGACTTCTCTGGAAGACAGCCTGCTCTTGGCCCAGGCCCCCTGGTTTACACACTTTCTGTCCTCTGATGCCCTCTACCTACGTGGGGGACTCAGCTTCAGCAGGAACACCTCCCTCTTCTCTGCCCAAAGGGGCTGCTTCTCTATGCCCCTCCAGTCCCCCACCCATCTCCTGGGACTTGTTGGTCATCTGACCACCTCTACATGCCAGCTCCCTGGTCCAGTCCTACCAGGATGTTTATTATGTACCACCATCAGTTTCTATTTTGCCTTAGAAACGTCCATTAGCCTCTAGTGGACAGGGGGGAGTGGGGAAGTGGGCTATATTTCCTTTGCCCTAACCCAAGCTGTATTTCAGCCTTCATAATGCCGCCCCCATGAGGCCACTGCCTTTGGTCCAGTTATTTTAACAAGCGTCCATGCTCAAGGGAGCAGTTAATTCCTGGGGTGCCTATTTCTGCACCTAAGAGCTAGCCCCTCCCTGGGACACCGTCCTGAGAAAGTGTCAGTCTCTGCAGTGGACCTAGCGTCTGCCTCTAGACATCTCAGGGCAAGAACAGAACCTGGGAAGCAAGGGAGAGCCTGGCTGGAGAGCTACAGGCCTGCATGCTGACTAGAGCAAAGAAAGCAGAAAAAGGAGCACTCAGCGAGCACTTGGCCCTGGGGCCTTCCCAGTGCCTGTTGGGACTCTGTGTGCCACCCCTAGCCTGACTCACAGGCCAGCTGCCTGGGCTTTGACCCTACAGTACAGACAGGCCTCTTGGAGTTTAGATCAAGCAGTCTGAGGACAGCCTCTGATAGCATCACAAGCCTTTCTTCAGGCCTGTGGACACCCAGACACTACTCTATTGTCCACACTCTGTTATCAATTTGCCAATGATCTTCGTAGATCAGTTTACCCTGTCTGAGCTTTGGCTTCCACATCTGAAAATGGGGGTATAAATCACTACCCATTAAACACTGAGTTACATGGGGTAAAGAGATGAGAATGAATCCATGAAGCGGCTGGAAAACGAATAAGGGGTTCTAGCCTCAAAAGAATTGTGGTGAAAGAACTGTGGGTAGAGATGCCATGACCTTACAGCAGAAATGGTGCTACTATTGCTTCTAATAGGTTAAAACAACCTGCCCTCTGTCCTTTACCTTTGACGCGATCATACTCTTCTTTGTGCCTGGATGAGGCTGTTATCACTGGCTGGTTGTTTTAACAATCACTGGCTTCTACTTAAGGCTGACTGTGACAGTCCGAGAAATTGCTTGGGAGGGCCCCAATCTCCCCTACCCATACCCCCAGTCAGGGAGAGAAGAGATATATCAGGAACAGGTGGCATTTCAAAGTGCATCATAAACAGAAAGTGCCAGCCAGGAGGGAGTTACTCACCATCTGCTCTGCTCCCTTCACAAATATGCCTCCAGGCACTTCCTTATTTGACTTAACATCTATTGAATACCCAAAGGAGTAGAAGAATTTACCACCACTAATATCAAGGAATCCAAATATTCCATTTTAAAATGGAAGCTGTTTCAAAGGGTAAATTATCCAGAAGCAGAGACTGTAAAAGTGATCCTGAGCCATGGGAATGGCTGGCATTTGGTTAGAATGCAAATGCACTCAGAGGAGCTCCTGGGAAAAGGCCGAGGTTTCAGGACTGTCTCAAGGACTGGGCAGTGCCTAGAAGAGCTCCAGGAGACACATATGTGGCCATCTCCAAATCAGTGAGAGATTAAACAAAGATATCCTGCAGCATGAGAGGGGAAAAGCATAACACTGAATTAATCTTCCCAGGCAGAGTGCACACAATTTTCATCCCTAAAATTGTTATTTTTTTACTTGACCATCATCCAGAAATATCTTCCCAGAAATAAATTCTCCTTCCTTAAACCACCAAATCTTCAGCTTCCAGCCAGCTTGGCCACACCCACTCCCAGATGGGGGTGGGTCCCTTCCCCTCTCACCCATTTACACTGAGTGATAGCTCTAAAGCCAAAGTCCAAGGATCTCTGTGCAGCTGCAGTGAGGCGGGAAGTGCCAGAACTGTGACTGCCAGATGGAACAACACCAGAGAAGCCCAGCTCTGGCAGCCTCTCCCTCCCCCGGCCAAGGACAGACTAGCTTGTGACTCTCCATTATGACTCCCTCACCTCCTCCAGCTGCACCTGGTCATCATCATCAGCCTGATTAGTAATTCCAGACATCAGATCACACAGTGACCCCAAAGTACATATGAAAACTCAGGATTGCTTTTGGCCTTTTAGAACAATTGACTCTCCATCCGTTAGCTAAGACACCCATGGCTGAGGGCAGAGAGGTGAAGAAATGAAGGGATGGGCTTCAGGCTCGACCCTGTGGGGGCCTGCATGCCAGGCTTGCACTGAGAGCTATGGGAACAGTTACCAATCACGTTGCCCCATCCCACCCCACCCCACCTCACCCTCCAGCAGCTGGAGCTGGGGCAGTCAGGGAAGGCTGGGCTGGCCAAAACTTGCTCCTCTTTCTCTTGCTAGAACCCCTGCCTGAAGAACCAGGGAAGGATACTGGATCCCTAACAGCCTCCACCAAGGCCACAGAGGCTGCTCGCTGAAATGACCCAGAATCAAAAGAAAAAAATTTCACACAATGCAAAAATTAGAAACAATATTTATTATTTCCTGTTAAAATAGGGTGCTCTCATGAGAAAAGAGTGTGCAAAAAGAGCCTTCCTACACCCTGGGCTTTCTCACTTATCCTAGCAAGCTGGGACTGTCGGTTCAAAATTCTCCTCCTCACCGTGTAGGAGGGAAAGCTCTCCACCTACTCCTGGAAATTAGGCTACTCTAGTTTTAATTTTGATTACTTGCATGCATTAAAAAAAAAAAAAAAACTGACTGTTAACAGGCTATCTATCCCTAGGCACATTTGCTCAGTCCACTTGGGCAGACAGATGTGGGCCTCAAGTCCACATTCCCATGTGCAGGCCAGGATTAGATGATACCCTGGAAATCTGGTGAGTGTTCCTGGCTAGGGATCAAAGAAGGCCCCAGTTCCTGGTCAGATGGCTGAAAACATGCATAGTGTCTCCAGTGAGAGGCTGAGGTTCCCTCTTTCTCAAGGAGTATTTTGGGTGTAGTAGGGCCAGTGATCAACTAGTAGACAGCATTCTGGCCACAGACAGTATCTGGTCTAGAAGCTACTTACTCCATCTCCAAATCCTCATGAGTTCCCTTAAATTGACTAGAGTGGATTCAAGTTGCAAAATGGCAAATTATACCAGGAAGAGGATGTCATTAAGACAATGGTCTCAACCATTGAGTCCGTGCACAGAGCTCACATCCCACCATGCCCCTCCCCTCACACTTCAGGACAGCCTAGTCCTGCCCACTGTTCCTCCTCGATGACAGCTTCCAGCATCCTGAAGCCTTGAGCAGCCTTCAGCCTCACAAGTTGGGCATGGCCCAATTAAGGAACTTCATGGCAACTTCAAAGCCAAGGAAACAGGCCTGAGAAGGGGTTGGAAGGAAGAGAAAAGCCAACAGGAGTTGTGACTATTCACAGAGACCCCAGCACTGTGCTTGACTGGCCCTGTCAGGACCAAAACCCCTTGCTAATCTCCCACCTCAGGTCACAGAATCAAGCTATGCTTTCTCATTCCTAAAAGGGAAAGAAAATGCATGTCCCCAAACTGCCCACTTCTGATGGTCAGGCCAGGAAATCAAAGCTCCTCACCTCAGAGGATCACAAAGGCAAATCTTCCTGACAGTTTCAGGAAAGGGAACAAATAAGGAGGCTCTGACTGAGGGTGGGATTTGGAAAAACTGAGCCTCCAATTCAATCCCAGAAGCAAGCAAAAGTCAGCCCACCTGCACCCTGCTCTGAGCCCCAAAGGGAAAGCACAGCCCCTGCCAGTCACTCACCGCATTGGCTGGGAAGGCTCGGATCATCACTGCATTGAACCCCTTATACAAGGATGTGATTCCTTCATTCCGGATCAGCTCCCTCAGCACATCTCTGAAGCCATTAGGATATTTCCCAGGAGGTGCTGTGGGCAGAAAGCAACTGTTAAGGCTTCAGGAAGCTTCCTGACCTGACCATGGTGACCTACATGGGGACAATATTGTAGTCAAGTCTTCCTGCAGGGCCACAGCACCAGCGAGAGGACACTTTGCAGGTCATCTGGGACCAGTCCACAGACAACACAGTTCACCTTGGGACAAACAAATACAAATGTCTGGATTACTGGTGCCAAGGGAGTGGAGAAGGGAATGAAGAATGAAACAGTCCTTCTGCTCATGTGAGGGAAGGAAGGTTGATTTGACTTCTTCTCTACTATTTTTCTTTTTTTGGGCCACGCTGCACGGCATGTGGGATCTTAGTTCCCTGACCAGGGACTGAACGTGTGCCCCCTGCAGTGGAAGCGAGGAGTCTTAACCACTGGACTGCCAGGGAAGTTCTTCTCTCACTTATTTTATGCTTAGGCTGACAAGAAAATGAGTCTAGGGGCTTCCCTGGTGGTGCAGTGGTTGGGAGTCCGCCTGCCGATGCAGGGGACATGGGTTCGTGCCCCGGTCCGGGAAGATCCCACATGCTGCGGAGCAGCTAGGCCCGTGAGCCATGGCCGCTGAGCCTGCGTGTCCGGAGCCTGTGCTCCACAACGGGAGAGGCCACAGCAGTGAGAGGCCCGCGTACTGCAAAAAAAAAAGAAAATGAGTCTAGCATTCCTAGAACACAAATGACTGCAAGGGAGAATGTTGGCCAGAGAGATGCTGAGTGCTACTGTGGAGATTGAGTATCCCTAGGGCCTTAAGAACTCTGTACCACAGGGGCAACCAGTTCTGGGACCCACTCCAACCCCATCTACCCTACTCTCCTTTACTAACCAGTCTGGAAGCGGGACTTGAGCACGTCTGGAGGGATTGCCACAGCCCAGTTGAAGATCCCTGCGATGCCCCCAGCCACCAGGATCCGAGGCACGCTGAGCTCGTTGACACTGCAGAATACCAAACAGCCCCAGTCAGACAAAGGCTGTGACAGTGGTGTTCAGACCATCCCTCCTGTGCAGACAGGGCAGCCACAGAGAGGGAGAAACTGGCTGGAGGGAGGAGGTCCAAGGCCAAAGCTCCTGTGACATGGTAGCTGCCACTCGTTGAAGGAGGTTTCATGCACTTGTTTCAAACACTTCCTCCACCGGGTGAGGCACAGGGTAAAGGGTATTAGTTTTAGCTGGGCCTCAGCAGCAACAATAGGGAAGTGGACATGGAGACAGAAGCAAGTCCCACTTCTGCCTTCAGATCCACTAACAGGAAATGGCAACCTACCCATGATTGGGCAAAGTGGCTTCTAAGTTCTTCTGTTCTCCTCACCTCTTTTCCTCTGGAGTTAAGATATTTTTCAGCCATTCATATGTCATGAAATACATCCCACTGGCTGGAACATCTGTTAGTGGCAATAAAGAGGTAAATTAAATGATATAAAAATTCTCGCAGATTTCCTGATCTTAGAAGGACCAAGCTTGGCTTTGGACCCTTGAAGGTTTCCTGAGAAGCTCCTCAGCAGCACTTCCTATTTGCAATCATCACTTTGCAGTGACCAGATGCTGCTCTGGGGCGAGCACTGGTGTGAGTGAGCACTAACATGCACGACATTATTTCATCTTCAAAGGCCCTCTGAGTGGTCCACACTAATATGCCCACTCCAAGCAGTTATAAACGAGCTAACATCTGGCCTTCCCCCAAGCTGTCATCTCAGGACAAGGGTTGAGCTGTCTCTGCCTCTTCTATTGCCACCCCAATAGGACATGCCTCTCAAGCCAAAAAGAGCTCCACTGCTCCTAAGTCATTCTTTCTTCCCACTCATCCCTCCAGTCACGATTTCCACTTGCTACTCCCCTCCGACTGCCAAGCTCATGATTTCCATCCTTGACGGCCAGCCTATCAGAAGGATGGAGGGTCCCCCCATCCTCATGTGTGTCCATGCTGGCCAGAGGTAAGATGGCCTAAAACCAGGACACACAGTGCCAGCCCTGTCAGAGCTGTGGCATGTATGCCAAGGCTCGTCGGGAGATCCAGGCAAGACCCTCTGTGGCAAATCACCTCAGATGGAGGGCCTCAAAGGTTACCTCGCATGAGGGTGAGCACAGTCCCCTTGTAGATGCCTCGGATCCCAGCCTCCTTGTATAGCTTCTTTACACAGTCCAAGGCACCAGTATACTTGGTCTCCCCTGAAGAAGCTTGAATCTGAGAGGGAGGAAAGAGTCATCAAGTCAGCAACAGCAACATCAAAGTCAACAAACCTAGCAGGTTACAGAAGATTACATAGTGAGTGTGGGAGTGGTCATTATGCATTAGACCAATGAAATAATATAACTATCATTGTCAAATCGATAGTTATTTAGAAGGTACAATATTGGTGGAAGTTACTATGAAATAAGGCTAGGTGAATATATGACAAAATATAAACAAATTGACTAGAAAAAAAAATCAACAGAGGAGATGGAAAATACGTTGAAAAATAAGTTCCCAAATACAAGAGCATTCCCGATAAAGCTAGTTGGAAAAATAAAAAATAAAAAAAGCTAGTTGGCAGTCTAGAAGGGAGGAGACAAATACTTCAGTCAATCACTTATTCCTCCAACAAATATCCATTGACTACTAAATCCACTCCAAGCTCTAACTGATCATGAAGCTTGGTTAAAAGAAGGTGAACTGGAAATTGTATTCAGAGCTCTAAATGCCTGGATAGAGGTCCTGTGTAGAGCCAGGGGAGGGCAAAGGAGAGGCCCCCTATCCTAGTCTCTGGGCTCCAGGGCCTAAGAGCCAAGAGCCTGAGGGCAGGCAGGAGGTATCCCACAAAAGATCTGAGAGAAAGACAGCCCCATGTAGGATCCACAGCAAGTACAGAGTCAAGAGGAATCCGAACACACAAGGGCATCAACCAAAGAGTAGTTAAAGCTGGAAAGAGAGTTCAGATTTAATAGTTCCAAGGAGAAATACTTACAAAATAAATATATAAATCCAATAAATTTTTGTACATACAAACAATAACTAGTTGAAAAATAATGGAAAAGAATCCCATTCTAATAGCAATAAAGAATTATACTCCAGGGCTTCCCTGGTGGCACAGTGGTTGAGAGTCCGCCTGCCGATGCAGGGGACACGGGTTCGTGCTCCGGTCTGGGAAGATCCCACATGCTGCGGAGCGGCTAGGCCCGAGAGCCATGGCCGCTGAGCCTGCGCGTCGGAGTCTGTGCTCCGCAACAGGAGAGGCCACAACAGTGAGAGGCCCGCGAACCGCAAAAAAAAAAATAAATAAATAAATAAATAAATAAAGTTTTCTTGAAGGGGCACCTGCACCTAATCCAGAACTCTCCATAATGCTAGAAATATGACAGTCCATGTTCATTGGTCTAATATTGCATATTTAGGTGAAATATTCCTTACTGTGCAACCTCTCGGTATTTTTTATTAGGTACCTAATAACTTCAATGAGTACAAGATAAATAATTGCGTGGACTCAAGAGTTTTAAAGGCTGTTTTTTAAAGTGAGTGCCTACCTTCATGAAATCTGCAATGTCTTAAACTAGCTCTTTTTATAGAGCTTGGCTTGTACTGGAGAAGAAATCAAGTCTATGAGATTCCCAAGAGCAAAAACGTGGCCTTGTTGATCATGATATCTCTAGCCCCTTGCCAGGAATATAGTAGGTATGACTAGAAATTTATTAGTTAAATTAAGGTAGAAAAATCAATTCATAGTCAACTTTCAAGTAGCAAAACTTGAATACGCTAGATAGTACACAATGTCTCCTAAACTGATTTACATGTCTAAACTCAAGTTAAGCATTCCTTTAAATACATTGATCTGTGTTCCTCTGATAAAGTTACAGAAATACTTCTTCCAGTTTCTGTTTTTCCAATGAAATCACAGGAGGTGTGACTTGTTTAAGGAATAAAGAATGTTCTTAGGAAAAGAAAAAAAAAGCAATAAAATATATGTGCATCAAGCAATAGGATTTGCATAAATAAAACTCTAAAACCTTTCCAAGGGACATAAAAGAAGAGGTAAATAAAAAGAGAGTCATAGTTCTGTTAGGAAAAGTTTTCAATCAGGAAGATGTCAATTTTTCTAAAAATAATAAATTTAAGACAATGTCAACTGAGTATCAATGTTTTTTTTTTTTTTAAATATAACTTCCCCAGATGATCCCAGCACATGTGAGCCTGGTGTATCTGAGGAATGGCACAGAGGCCCACGTTATCAGAGGATGTTGGAGCTGACTCACAGTGACCTGGGGGGCCAAAGAGGACTGGGCATGGAATTGACATATTAACAGAATTTTCTCACTTATGTGTGGTATAGACTGTAAGCAGGGAAACAAGTGAGGAGGCCCTCACAGTCATCCAGGCCAGTGCTGAAGGTGACCTGGAGCAATGTAGTTGCAATGGAGGTGATGGGACAGGATAGATTTGTGATATTTTGAAAGCCAGCTTAACTGTTCAACAAATAGGATATGTACAGTGAGATAAAGTGTACAATCTAGGAGAACTCCTGGGTTTTAGGGCTGAACAACTAGATAGATGGTATTGCCACCAACCGAGCTACAGAAGGTTGTAGATAAAGCAGGTATTGAGGAAGACCAGGAGTTCAGTTTTGCACATGGTGACTCTGAGGTGCCTACTAGCATCCAACGGAAATGTTGGATAAACTAGTCCAGAGTTCAGGAAAAGTCTGAGTTGGAGACATAAACTGGAAAATCATTATTATACAGATGGTGTCTAAAACTCATGAGACAAGAAGAAATCATCAACAAGATGAGTGTAATATGACTGAGCCTTGTGCACATGAACATTAAAAGATTGAGAAGATGAGGATAAACCAACAACGGACATAGAAAAGGAGCAGCCAAGTAGGTAGGAGGAAAGTCAGGAGAGAAGCCAAGTGAAGATAGATCTTCAAGGAAGATGGGGGACCAGCTGAGTCCAATTCTGTTTATGGATCAAGATGGATCAATGTCCAGGCCCAAGAACTGAACATTGGATTTAGTGTAAAAGTCACTGGTGGGACATCTCTGGTGGTCCAGTGGTTAAGAATCTGCCTTCCAGTGCAGGGGACGTGGGTTCGATCCCTGGTTGGGGAACTAAGATCCCACATGCCACGGGGCAACTAAGGCCACCTGCTGCAACTAGAAAGAAGCCCATGTGCCATAACAAAGAGCCCGCACACTGCAACTAAGACCCGACGCAGCCAAAAATAAATTAATTAAAAAATTTTTTAAAAAAAGGTCACTGGTGATCTTGACAAAAGTACTTTTGTTGGAGTTGTGAGGCAAAAGCCAGTCTGATATGCGTTTGACAATTAGAGAAGGGGGACTAGAGACAAAGAGTAGGAAAAAAACAGAAAACTTTTTCAAAGAATTTTGATGTAAAGGGGAGCAAAGACAGGAAGCACAGAAATAGATGTGGAAGGTAAAATAGAGAGAAGTTTGTATTTTTAAGGTGAAAATACAAGAATATTTACGCTATTGCTGAAGAGAACAATCCATTGGAGAGCAAAAACTGATGTTCAAGGAGAGAGAAAGAAGAATTGTTGAAGCAAGGTCTCTGGATGGGCAAGAGGGGATAGGATGTGGGGTCAAACAGAAGCATGGGCCATTCGTGGTGGAAACAGCCAGGCAGCCACAGATGTAGTTAGATGCCAGTGAGTGAGTGGAGGCAGTGGAGGGCATCTGGTAAAGTCCTCCTCTGGTGGTTTCAGTTTTCTCAGTGAAGTAGAAAGCCAGGGGACTTCCCTGGTGGTGCAGTGGTTAAGAATCCACCTGCCAATGCAGGGGAAATGGGTTCGAGCCCTGGTCCGGGAAGATCCCACATGCCGTGGAGCAACTAAGCCTGTGCGCCACAACTACTGAGCGTGCGCTCTAGAGCCCATGAGCCACAACTACTGAGCCCGCATGCCACAACTACTGAAGCCCGCACACCTAGAGCCCATGCTCTGCAACAAGAGAAGCCACCGCAATGAGAAGCCTGCGCACTGCAACGAAGAGTAGCCCCCACTTGCCGCAACTAGAGAAAGCCCGTGCACAGCAACGAAGACTCAACGCAGCCAAAAATAAATAAATTAATTAATAATAATAATTTTAAAAAGCCAGGTCATCTCCTGAGAGTGTAGGGGTTTGAGAAGAGAAGAGAGTCACAAAGTAGTAACCCAGCAGAGTGGAGGAGTACAAGGGAAGAATATGGATGGGGACTGTCTCATCTAGGAGCAGAAAAGGACTTCAGGCATAAAAGAGATGGAAGAAGCCATGATGGAAAAGACTAAGGGACAAGGCTACTGAAAACAAACAGTCCCTAACTCAAAATCAATATACAGACGTCTAGGAAGCATTTTCCCAATCCTCCTGCTAAGTACAACAAAAAACTCTAGACATTATTTGTTTTTAAAAAATATAAGAGGACTCTGAAAGTTTGGAGAGAAGAAGCAGACTGGCTAGGGACCTTGGGACTTAAGCAATGACATAGTGGTGAGTCCCCTGGATTTTTTTTTTTTTTTTTTTTTTGTGGTACGCGGGCCTCTCACTGTTGTGGCCTCTCCCGTTGTGGAGCACAGGCTCCGGATGCGCAGGCTCAGCGGCCATGGCTCACGGGCCCAGCGAGTCCACAGAATGTGGGATCTTCCTGGACTGGGGCACGAACCCGTGTCCCCTGCATCGGCAGGCAGTCTCTCAACCACTGCGCCACCAGGGAAGCCCCCTGGATTTTCTTTTTTGATGTATCTCGGACTTAAAGCAGAAGAAACTGGCAATCCAGGAATACCAAGAAGCACAGATCAAAAAGAAGCCTCAACAAAAGCCTGCATTCTCTAGACAAAGGACCAGAAAAGGAACAGCCTAGAAAGACAGAAAATCTTTAGACAAAAAACACTCTACTCCAGCCATACACCATAGAAAAAACTGTGGCCTCACCCTCTTCCACACCAGCAAAGACCCTGTGGGGAGCCCAGACTTCCACCTTCGCAGGGCTGTAACAAGGTACCCAATATGCTACCTGGGTGGAGTCAGAAAAGGCCAAGTACAGAATAAGGACTTTCATCCCTGAGAGCCTGTAATCATCACCCTCCTGTCCTGTGGTGTCAGTAGAGACACTGGAACTCCCACATCCACCCAGCAGTAAAAAGAAGTGCCCCACCCTCAAGTGTCAACAGAGGTCGAGTGGGTCACCTAGACTTCCACTTCCACTTGGCAGTAATGAGGCAGCATCCCTCCCTTCCTACTGGAGTGGTGTCAAAGAAAGCCAACTAAAATGGAAAGATTAAATAGGATCCAGAATCTCAATAAAGTATGCAAATATCCGGGTTCCAATTGGAAATCACACATGTCCAAACCCAGGAAGATCTCAAACTGAAAGAAAAAAGAAGCAATAGATGCCAATACCAAGATGACAGAGATGTTAGAATTATCTGACAAAGATTTTAAACCAGCCATTGTAAAAATCCTTCAACGAGTAATTATTAATATGCTTGAAACAGATTAAAAAAATTAGAAAGCCACAGCAAATAAATAAAATATCAGCACAGAAACAGAAGATATAAGGAAGAACCAAGTGGAAGTTTTAGAATTGAAAAACACAACCGAGGGCTTCCCTGGTGGCACAGTGGTTGAGAGTCCGCCTGCCGATGCAGGGGACACGGGTTCATGCCCCGGTCCGGGAAGATCCCACATGCCGCAGAGCGGCTAGGCCCGTGAGCCATGGCCGCTGAGCCTGCGAGTCCGGAGCCTGTGCTCCGCAACAGGAGAGGCCACAACAGTGAGAGGCCCGCGTACTGCAATAAAAAAAAAAGAAAAATACAACCAAAATAAAAAGCTCAGTGGGGACTTCCCTGGTGGTGCAGTGGTTAAGAATCCGCCTGCCAATGCAGGGGACACAGGTTCAAGCCCTGGTCCGGGAAGATCCCACATGCTGCACAGCAACTAAGCCCATGTGCCACAACTACTGAGCCTGCGCTCTAGAGCCCATGAGCCACAACTACTGAGCTCACATGCCACAACTACTGAAGCCCGTGTGCCTAAAGCCCAAGCTCCGCAACAAGAGAAACCACTGCAACGAGAATCCCGCATGAAGAGTAGCCCCCCATTGACGAAACTAGAGAAAGCCCACATGCAGCAACGAAGACCCAACGCAATGAAAGAAAGAAAAGAAAGAAAGAAAGAAAGAAAGAGAGAAAGAAAGAGAGAAAGAAAGAGAGAAAGAAAGAAAGAAAGAAAGGGAAAAGAACTGTAATCCCAGAACCCTACGTCAAGTGAAAATATTCTTCAGGAATAAAGGGGAAATGAGGCATTCTTAGATGAAGGAAAACTGAGAGACTTTGTCATTCACTGACCTTCCCCAAAAGAATGGCTAAAGGAAGTTCTTTAAATAGAAAAGAAACTCTAAAAGAAGGAACCCTGGAACACCAGGAAGGAAGAAAGAACATAGTAAGCAAAAATATGGGATATTATATAATGGTAATGTGAGGGACATTACATAGTGATAAAAGGGCCCATCCACTAAGAAGACATAGCAATCCTAAATGTGTATACATTATACAAAAAAGCTGCAAACTATGTGAAGCAAAACTGATAGAACTGAAAGAAGAAACAAACAAACTCACAATTACAGTTGGAGATTTCAAATTCCTCCATCAACGAATAGGTAGAACAACTAGACAGAAAATCATCAAGGATAGAGAAGAACTCAACAACACCATCAACCAACAGGATATAATCGACATTTATAGATTACTCCACCAAATGACAGCAGAACACACACTCTTTTCAAATGCCCATGGAACATGGACCAGGATAAACCATATCCAAGGCCATAAACCTCAAAAAATTTAAAAGAATGTAAATAATACAGAATATGTTTTCCAATCACAATGGACTCAAACTAGAAATCAATAATCTCCAACACTTGAAAACTGAACAACACTCTCCTAAGTAATTAAAAAAGGAAGTCTCAAAGGAAATTAGAAAACACACTGAACTGGGACTCCCCTGGTGGTCCAGTGGCTAAGACTCCATGCTCTCAATACAGGGGGCCTGGGTTCGACCCCTAGTCAGGGAACTAGATCCCACATGCCACAACTAAAAGTTTTCATGCCACAACTAAAACGTCCTGCATGCTGCAACTAAGACCCGACACAGAAAGAAAGAAAGAAAGAAAGGAAGGAAGGGAGGGAGGGAGGGAGGGAGGGAGGAAGGAAGGAAGGAAGGAAGGAAGGAAGGAAGAAAACACACTGAACTGACTGAAAATTAAAATATGTTGAAGTTTGTGGGACACAGCTAAAGCAGGGCTGAGAGGAAACTTTATAGCACTGACTGTGTATGTTAGAAAAGAGGAAAAGCCTCAAAACAATAATCTAAGCTTGCACCTCAAACACCTAAAAAAAGAAAAGAAAGAAAAGCAAACAAAACCCAAAACAAGCAAAAGGAAGGAAATAATTTAAAAAAAAAGCAGAAACCAATGAAATTGAAAACAGAAAAACAATAAAGAAAATCAATGAGGTGAGTTCCCTGGTGGTCTAGTGGTTAGGATTCTGGGCTTTCACTGCTGTGGCCTGGATTCAGGGAACTGAGATCCCGCAAGCCACGTGGCATGGCCAAAAAAAAAAAAAAAGAAAGAAAAATCTTTTTTGAAAAGATCAATAAAACTGACAAACCTCAAGTGAGGCTGACAAAGAAAAAAAAGAGAGAAGTCACAAATTATTGTTTTTTTATTAATTAATTAATTTATTTATTTTTGGCTGTGTTGGGTATTCGCTGCTGCATGCAGGCTTTCTCTAGTTGTGGCAAGCGGGGGCTACTCTTCGTTGTGGTGTGCAGGCTTCTCATTGCACTGGCTTCTCTTGTTGAGGAGCACAGGCTCTAGGCACGAGGGCTGCAGTAGTTGTGGCTCACGGCTCTAGAGTGCAGGCTCAGTAGTTGGGGCACATGGGCTTAGTTGCTCCGTGACATATGGGATCTTCCCGGACCAGGGCTCAAACCCGTTTCCCCTGCATGAGCAGGTGGATTCTTAACCACTGTGCCACCAGGGAAGCCCTACAAATTATTAATACCAGGAATAAAACAGAAGATAACACCACAGAATCTGCCAATGTATAAAGGACAATAAGGGAATACTACAAACAACTTTACACACACACATTTGACAACTTAGATAAAAAAAACAAAACCAAAAACTACCACAGGGACTCCCCTGGTGGCGCAGTGGATAAGACTCCGTGCTCCCAGTGTAGGAGGCCCAGGTTCGATCCCTGGTCAGGGAACCAGATCCTATATGCAACCGCAACTAAGAGTTCACATGCCACAACTAAGGAGCTGGCAAGCCACAACTAAGGAGCCCGCCTGCCGCAACTAAGAACTGGCACAACCAAATAAATAAAATATAAAAAAAAAAACTACCACAATTTTCCCAATATGAAATAAGTAATTTGAATAGCCCTGTAACTAGTAAGAAAATTGAATTCATAATTTAATAATTCCTCCCCCAAAATCTCCAAGCCTATATGGTTTCACTATAAAATTCTACCAAATGTTTACAGGAAAATTAACACCAATTCTACATAATCCCTCTCAGAAAATAGAAGAGGGAACAATTCCCAATGCATTTTATGAAGACAGCATTATTCTGATACCAAAACCAGACAGAGACAAGACAGAAAAATAACTGACAGACTAGTATCTCTCATGACTATAGATGCAAAAATACTTAACAAAATATAAGAAAATAGAACTCAGCAGTATATAAAAAGAATTATAAACTATGACCAAGTTGGGGGGTTTATTCCAGCAATTCAAAATTGGTTCAGGATTCAAACACCAATTGATGTAATTCACCGTATAAGAGGTTAAAGGAGAAAAATCACATGATCACATTAATAAATGAAGAAAAAGAATTTGACACAAGTCAATATCCATTTATGAGAAAACTCTCAGAAAAAGAGGAATAGAAGGTAACTTTCTCAACTTGATAAAGAGCATCTATCAAAAAAACTACATCTGGGACCTCCCTGGTGGTCCAGTGGTTAAGACTCCGCACTTCCACTGCAGGGGACACTGTGTTCCATCCCTGTTCGGGGAACTAAGATCCTGCATGCAGCGTGGTGCGGCCAAAAAAACTAAACAAACAAACAAAAAACTACACTTAACATCATATTTAACAGTGAAATAGTGAACACTTCCCCATGAGATTGGGAACAAGGTAAAAATATCTACTCTCATCACTCTTATTCAACACAGTACTGGAAATTCTAGCCAGTGAAATAAGGAAATAAAAGGTAAATAGATTAGAAATGAAGAAATAAAACTGTCCCTATTTGCAAATAACATGATTATCTACATAGGAAATCCCAAGAAATCTACCAAAAAAAATCCTAGAATTAATAAGGGCATTCAGGAAGGTTCACATGATACAAGATTAACATACAAAAATTTATTATATTTCTACAAACTAGCAATGAAAATGTAGACAACAAAATTAAAATTATAATACCATTTACAATGCCATTTTACAAAGTCAAATTAAGAGAGAAGCACTTAGGTATATAAGAAAACACATTAAGAGCTTATATGCTGAAAACTACACAATGCTGATGAAAGAAATTAAAGTTCTAAATAAATGGAGAGATATAACATGTCCATGTATTGGAAGACTCAAAATAATGTGTTAATTCTACCCAAATTGACCTATAGGTTTAACATAATCTCAGCAAGATTTTTCTCAATTTTCTAAATTACCCTAAAATTTACATAGAAATATTGGGTTGGCCAAAAAGTTTTCTGTAAGATGTTATGGAAAAACCCGAGTGAACTTTTTGGCCAACCCAATACAAAGGAATTAGAATAGCTAGAACAATTTTTTTTCATTAATTAATTAATTAATTTATTTTTGGCTGTGTTGGGTCTTCATTGCTACACGCGGGCTTTCTCCAGTTGCGGCAAGCGGGAGCTACTCTTCGTTGCGGTGCGTGGGGCTTCTCATTGCGGTGGCTTCTCCTGTTGTGAAGCAGCACAGGCTTCAGTAGTTGTGGCACACGAGTTCAGTAGTTGTGGTTCTCAGGCTCTAGAGCAGAGGCTGAGCAGTTGTGGTGCATGGGCTTAGTTGCTCTGAGGCATGTGAGATCTTCCCGGACCAGGGCTCGAACCCGTGTCCCCTGTTTTGGCAGGCGGATTCTTAACCACTGCACCACCAGGGAAGTCCCCATTTTTTTTTTAAAGAATAAAGTGGGAGGCATCAGTCTAGTCAATTTCAAGACTTAGTATATGGCTATACTAATCAAGACTGTGTAGTATTCGTGAAGGGACAGAAGCATAAATCAATGGAAGAAACTAGAGTACCCAGAAGTAGACCCACACAAATATGCCCAACTGATTTTTAACAAAGATGCAAACACAATTCAGTGGAAGAAAGATAAGTCTCTTAAGCAAATGGTATGGTGCAATTGGACAGCCCTAGGGAAAAGAAAAAAAAAAGAACTCTGACCTAATTTTCATACATAATACAAATATTAACTCAAAATGGAGTCACAGACTTAAATGTAAAAGGTAAACTATAGATAAAACTTTTGGAAAAAACATATTAGAAAATCTTTGGGATTGCAGGCTAGGTAAAGAGTTCTTAAGACCTGATGCCCCAAACACCCAAAACCCAATCCATAAAAGAAAAATTAACAAACTGGACTTCATCAAAATTTAAAATGTTTGCTCAAAAGACTCTGTTGAGAGGATGAAAAGACAAACTATAGACTAGGAGAAAATATTTGCAAACCACATATCTGACAAAGCACTAGTATCTAGAATAAAGGACTCTCAAAACTCAATAATAAAAAACCAAATGGGCTTCCCTGGTGGCGCAGTGGTTGAGAGTCCGCCTGCCGATGCAGGGGACACGGGTTCGTGCCCCGGTCCGGGAAGATCCCACATGCTGCGGAGCAGCTGGGCCTGTGAGCCATGGCCGTTGAGCCTGCACGTCTGGAGTCTGTGCTCCACAAAAGGGAGAGGCCACAACAGTGAGAGGCCCACATACCACAAAACAAACAAACAAACAAACAAATAATCCAATTAGAAATGGGCAAAACACGTGAACAAACATTTCACCAAACAGGATATACATATAGCAAATAAGCACAGGAAAGGATGTTCAACATCCTCAGCTATTAGGCAAATACAAATTAAATGAGATATCACTACACACCTATCAGAATGGCTAAAATTAAGAACAGTGACAACACCAAATGTTGGTGAGGATGCAGAGAAACTGGATCACTCATATATTGCTGGTGGAAATGTAAAATGATATAGCTACTCTGAAAAAACTGTTTGGTAGTTTCTTTAAAAACTAACACACATGGGACTTCCCTGGAGATCCAGTGGTTAAGACTCCACGCTTCCACTTCAGGGTACACAGGTTTGATCCCTGATGGGGGAACTAAGATTCCACATGCTGGTGCGGTGTGGCCAAAAAAACCCAAAGAAACCCCCACTAAACATGCAACTACCACATGACTCAGCAATTATACTCCTGGGCATTTATCCCAGAGAAATGAAGACTGATTTTCTCAGAAAAACCTCTGTACATGAATGTTTATAGCTTCTTTATTTATAATAGCCAAAAACTGAAAAAAAGATGTCCTTCAATGGATGAAAAGTTAAACATATTTCTAGTACATCCACACCATGGACTACTAAAAAGGAATGAACTATTCATATAAGCAACAATCTGTATGAATCTCCAGAAAATTAGGTTGAGTTGAAAAAGCCAATCTGAAAAGTTTACATACTGTATAGTTCCATTTATATAAGTCTTGAAATTACAGGCTTATAGAATTCAGATTAGTGGTTGCTGGGGTGGTTAAGGACTGGAGTGGGGTACGAGAAGTGAATGTGGCTATTAAAGGGCTACATGAAGGATCCTTGGCATGTTGGAATTGTTCTGTATCTTGACTGTAACAATGTCAATATTCTGGTTGCGATATTGTACTATAATTTTACAATATATTACCTCTGTGGAAGAACTGAGTAAAGGGTACATGGGATCCTTTTGTTTTATTTATTTCTTTATTTCCCTTTGTATTACTTCTTACAACTGTATGTGAATCTATAAGTATCTCAAAATAAAATATTTAATTTAAAAAATGCACAAAATTAAATGACAAATGCAAAGCATGATAAAGACTTGCCAAATATGATAAGAAATTAATAACCTTAATATGTCCAAAGGTTTTAGGGGTAGGGGAGTGACAGGCACAAACTATTGGGTGTAAGACAGGCTACAAGGATGTATTGTACAACTTGGGGAATACAGCCAATATTTTGTAATAACTGTAAATGGAGTATAACCTTTAAAAATTGTATAAAAATTTTAAAAAATAATAAATTGGGGACTTCCCTGGTGGCACAGGGGTTAAGAATCCGCCTGCCAATGCAGGGGACACGGGTTCGATCCCTGAACCGGTAAGATCCCACATGCTGCAGAGCAACTAAGCCCATGCGCCACAATTACTGAGCCTGCGCTCTAGAGCTCGCATGCCATAATTACTGAGCCCGTGTTCTGCAACTACTGAAGCCCACGCGCCTAGAGCCTGTGCTCTGCAACAAGAGAAGCCACCACAATGAGAAGCCCGTGCACCGCAACAGAGTAGCCCCTGCTCGCGGCAACTAGAGAGAGCCTGCGCTGCAATGAAGACCCAACACAGCCAAAAATAAATAAATAAAACAAAATAATAAATTCAAACATGTCCAAAGCTTTTATAAGTCAATAGAAAAACAAACAAATGAGCAAAGAACACAAATAGGTATTTCACAAAGGAAAAATACAAACAGCTAATATGCATCAAAAAAATTAACCCCACCGACAATTAAAAGCAAGAAAAATCAAAACAATGCAAATTTTTCACTCATCAGACTAGCAGAGATTGTAAATTAGATGCCACAGAATCTGCTGGGAAGTAAGAGCTCTTATACTTTTGACAGGAATAGAAAATGACAGACTTATAGGAGGGCCATTTAGTAAAATGCATTAAAAACCTTTTTAACCTTAAAAAAAAAAGTACCTACCTTTAATCATACTAATTTCAAGTCTAGACATTTATCCTAAGAAAATAATCAGGAACACATGCAGAGACTTATTTACAGAGATCTTCACTATGGCATATAATTTGTCATGTCCCCAGATAAGGTATTATTGGGTAAATGACAGCCATGTATTGAAATAAAATACAGAAAATGACGCTTGAGGAAAAAAATCACAAAAATATTACGACATATCAAATGAAAAAAACTGGTTACAAAACTATTGTAATATGTGACCCCAATTTTATTTCAAAAGATAACTTTTTTTAATACAAGTTTACCAAAAAGACTAGAAGAATTCACACAGAAAGCATAACAGTGGGGTGGTATCATGGGTGATAAATACATTGTTTTCTGTGTGCTTCTCTGCATTACCAAAATTTTTCTAGTAAAGACTGTGTGTTAAATTGCTTCAGCCATTAGAAGAAAAAAGCAGTAACACGTTTTTAAAAAGGAGCCCTGTGTGGTAAGGCAGGCAGTCAGTTCACACCCTTGGCCTGGGAACAAGCCAGACACTTTAAGGGCACTGAGCCTTTGGGCAAATGGCAGAGACCTAACATGTTAGGCAGGAGCAGCCTCCCTTCCACCTCTGATGAGACACGACTCACCTTTCAGAGTTCCTGAAGTAGCTGCTAATTAGGGTGGATAAGTCTGAGCTCACCCGTCACAGGTGTGACATTTGATTTGTTGCACTGTCCTGGTTCTTGATTCTACTACGATTCCTTCCATGTTCCTGAAAACCTTGAAACTGTTTTGCACACCTGACCTGAAGTCTTTATAAAGGGTGAAAGGACATAAACATCCACACAAAATTGTATACCCAATGGAAAAAGCTAGCCACCTCCCACCTCCCCGCAAATCATATCCCCCCCACCCCAGATCACACCCTCACCTGTAACAAGCACTTGATCCGTTCTCCAGGAGTCATAATTCCCGTGGTGAATACACCAGATAACATCCCAGCTGCAAATAGTTGGGGGTAGCTATATTGAAAAAAAAACAAGAGGCAAGAACCTGTGACTAACCACCCAGAACAGAGGCAATCCCAGCAAAGAGGACTTTGAAAGAAAAAATAAGTACTTGGACTGGGCAGAAGTCCAGAACAAATAAAGCATATTTCACACAAAACCCAAGGTCTAGGTATATTCTGACATCAAATTTCCCAAGGCAGGGGTCTCAGTGCCAAGAGCAATATTGAGCTTGGTCACGAGGCCCACATGCACACTCAGATGGCCTCACCCATGGGAGAAGTTTCCTCCCCGGCCTGCCATGCACAGTGACTATGGACGAGTTTCCTGGCCTCTCTGAGCCTTGATCTGTAAAGTTCAGGGTTGTTGTGGAAAAAAGCCTCTAACCCAGAATGCAGACCTCAATCAACCCCAGTTCCCCTCCAATCTCGCCTCCTCTGGATCACCAAGGGCCTGAGAACATTTTAAGCCAAGATTCACAAAGGACGGTGTCAAGGCCGGAGGAATGGCTGTGGCCACTTGCACAGGCTAAGGGGGCCAGCCAGGCCAGTTGTGAGGAATGTGCTGTAAGATGCTGGGAAGGGCCCAGTCAGGGATGGTACCCACAGACATGATGGGTCCTGTGGCCTTCCATGCAGGGAATAGTCCCCCAGTGGCCAGAGATATGGATCCTCACCATGGCCCTCACAGAATGAACCACATTGAATATTTGGTGGAATTGGAGGCTCCTGGTGTCACGGCCTGTCCCACCTCTGGCATCTCCTTTTCTTTCTAAGATTAGCTATACCAGACTGGTCTGGAGGCAGTGGAGTACAGAGCTACAATTAGCATTTCAATAGTGTCCCCACAATTTAGCAAATGTTGTTGAAAAACTTCACTTTCTTGCCTGGGCCGCAGGCCCCTCCTAACCCCAAGCCTCTGATAGCTGAGCCTTCAGGCCTGTCCCACACTACAAGGAGCCCAAAACCCAGAGAACAGATGTCAGATGGGGAAAGGGAGACATCCACTTCGGGTCTTTCCTTCCAGGGCACCAGTCTCAATGGTCCTGTTTTTTCCAGGCACTCACACAACTACCTCAGGCATGCAAGCCCAGCACACAAGCTGACTGTTCAACAGTCAGGAGACTTGCTTTCATGCATGGCCTCCTTTACAGTCTCAGTTCACACTGCTGTCCCCAAGAGGAGTCCTCTCAGCAACAAAACTTCCCCTCATGAGACCAACATCTGTTCTTCCATGTATGCCCAGACCTTAGGCTGGACATACCTCCATCTCCCGGGACTGAGGACTTTCCTCTGAACAGGGTCTATGTGTGCACAGGGTACCATGCAGACACCCTACATGGGTGGCCCATTCTGCCACCCTTCACCCCCACATGAGGGAAGCATCTGTGAGTGCTGGACCCAAGGTCCTGGTAATGTTCCTTTCCATACTGTCCCCAAACACTACTGCAGGGAGGGGAAGGTGGCAGGGTTGACATTCAGGATTCAGAGCACGGCAGGATTATGGGGGCAGGAACCTGAGTGTCTCAACCTTTGCTTAAGCAGGAAGGGTGCTTCTCTGAGGACTGACACCATAATATAGGGAATACAACCTACAGGCTGAAGTACTAGCAGTGACCCCACGGGGGTTCTTGTAAATGGCCCTTGTGAGCTGGCACATGAGCTAAAAGACCAGGTGCTCAAAGAGGACATGTGTCCATAGGACATTTGGACTACCAACAGTCAAACACAGTTTCAAAAGGAAGCCCCACACACCCACATTTGGGGCCACCTGTGGCTTTTTATAGAAGCTGGTCACATTCAGAGGGTCACAAGGACTCCAAAAATAGAGTTTCACATTATGAGCATTTCTATCTATGTCCAGACCCTTACTCAGCCTGCTGTGGCCTGAAGTAGTGACAGAAGACAACCACATGGCACCCTGGGCTGCCTCCCTTGAGCTCCCAATCCCAAGTCTAGCCAGGGTCCTGTGCTGCCTGCAGCCCCTCCCAGGAGTTGTCAGCCTGCACGGCTCAGACTGAGTGTGCCTTGTCATCCCATGTTTCAACTCAGAATTCCCCTGCATCCCAAGAAGCCTGTTTTCATTAACTACTTTGTAAATTCTGAACTATAATTCTGCCTCATCTGCCTCTTCACACCCAAATCTAACTTAAAGTTTACTGAAAGGAAATATACTAATTTATTTCACTTTAACAGAGAAACCAGGGACTTCCCTGGTGCCGCAGTGGTTAAGAATCCGTCTGCCAATGCAGGGGGCACGGGTTCAAGCCCTGGTCCGGGAAGATCCCACATGCTGCGGAACAACTAAGCCCGTGCACCACAACTACTGAGCCTGCACTCTAGAGCCCGTAAGCCACAACTACTGAACCTGCATGCCACAACTACTGAAGCCTGCACACCACAACTACTGAGCCCACGCACCTAGAGCCCGTGCTCCACAACAAGAGAAGTCCCTGCAATGAGAAGCCCGTGCACTGCAAAGAAGAGTAGCCCCCGCTTGCCACAACTAGAGAAAGCCCGTGCACAGCAACAAAGACCCAATGCAGCCAAATTAATTAATTAAATTTTTTAAAAACCCAGAGAAACCAATATCTGAAATAATTATGTTATTAAAATGAAGGGCTTCCCTGGTGGTGCAGTGGTTAGGAATCCGCCTGACAATGCAGGGAACACAGGTTCGAGCCCTGGTCCGGGAGGATCCCACATGCCACGGAGCGGCTAGGCCCGTGTGCCACAACTACTGAGCCTGCACTCTAGAGCCCAAGAGCCACAACCACTGAGCCCGTGTGCCACAACTACTGAAGCCTGCATGCCTAGAGCCCGTGCTCCGCAAAAATAGAAGCCACTGCAATGAGAAGCCCACACACCACAATGAAGAGTGGCCCCCTCTCACCGCAACTAGAGGAAGCCTGCGTGAAGCAGCGAAGACCCAATGTAGCCAAAAATAAGTAAGTAAATAATTAAAAAAAAAAAAAAGAAGTAAAACAAAAGTTGGAACCTTCCCTTCTCCCAACCAGGTGATGGGAAACAAGGCTGCTGCTGTCATTACTGCAGCACCAGGTACCTTCATGGCACTTTACACACATTTTAGCATTCAGACCTCCCAATGCTGTGGAGTTAAGCGATACTACCTCACAGAAGAAATTATGACAACCTAATAAGGGGGTGGGGGAGGGATCTGAGTTTTTCTTTTTCCCTTTCGGTTCACAGGGCAAAGGAAAACTCAAGTACCTCCCTCACGTGAAGCAACCAGGAGCTAGCCCTGGGGACCCAGAAGGACAGTCACTGCCTGTCAGCCAAGGTTCTTTCCCTTAACCTGTATCACACCACCAGGCAGAACAGCATTGAGTCCTCCAGGCTTGTAAGTACTCACCTGAGCACATCCTCTGGGTGTTTTTGTTGCAGTTTCTTCCCCAAACCAAACCCAAAGAAGCACACGGCAAACATGGGGGTGACCCCAATGATGGGGGCGGCCATGCCCCGATATAGACCCATGATGCCCTGCAAGGAATCACAGAAGTGGAAGCTGTTTACAGACACAGCTAACTTTTACATCACTGAAACAGGGAAGCAGTGTGTCCTCTGACCTGTGGCCTCCTTCCCTCACCTCCCCTCCAAGCAAGGAGAGCTTTTAAAAGGAAGAATACTCCCACATTTATCACAAATAGTTGTCTTCTTATACACTGCTGGAGAAACTGAACACAGCTCCTATTCTGGAAGGCAATCTGGAAATATGTAGCTTACACTTTCATCAGAAAATTCTCTGTCTAGAAATGTATTCTAAGGAAATACTCAGATATAGAAAAGAATGACATCAGGAATTTATTAAGTAGCAAAATTCTGGAATGAACCTAAAAATTCTCAAATAGGAGATTGAGACACATTATGGGAATTCCATAAACTGACTATCACATAGCCATAAAAATCACATTGTAACATGAGAAGAGACTACTAAGTGAAAAAAAAGCAGGCTACAGGGACTTCCCTGGTGGTGCAGTGGTTAAGAATCTGCCTAACAATGCAGGGGACACGAGTTCGAGCCCTGGTTCGATCCCTGGTCCAGGAAGATCCCACATGCTGTGGAGCAACTAAGCCCGTGTGTCACAACTACTGAGCCTGCGCTCTAGAGCCCACGAGCCACAACTACTGAGCCTGCGTGCCTAGAGCCCATGCTCCGCAACAAGGGAAGCCACCACAATAAGCAGCCCACACACCACAATGAAGAGTAACCCCCACTCGCCACAACCAGAGAAAGCCCACATGCAGCAAAGAAGACCCAATGCAGCCATAAATAAATAAATAAATAAAAAGCAGGCTACAAAACAGAATGTACAATGTGACTTCTTTGGGGTGACATTAGAGGTGTACGAAATTTTTGTATTTCCCAAGTATTAAGACATGAGGGGAGTTCCCTGGTGGCCTAGTGGTTAGGATTCCAGGCTTTCACTGCTGTGGCCCAGGTTCAATCCCTGGTCGGGAAACTGAGATCACTCAAGCCGCCCAGTGTGCCCCCCCCAAAAAAAAGACATGGGGTTTTTTTTTTTTTTTTTTTTTTAAATGATTGCAACAAGTTTATTAATTAATTTATTTATTTTTAGCTATGTTGGGTCTTCGTTTCTGTGCGAGGGCTTTCTCTGTGGCAAGTGGGGACCACTCTTCATCGCGGTGCGCGGGTCTCTCAGTATCGCGGCCTCTCTTGTTGCGGAGCACAGGCTGCAGACGCGCAGGCTCAGTAGTTGTGGCTCACGGGCTTAGTTGCTCCGCGGCATGTGGGATCTTCCCAGACCAGGGCTCGAACCCGTGTCCCCTGCATTGGCAGGTGGATTCTTAACCACAGCGCCACCAGGGAAGCCCAAGACATGGGGTTTTTATCGTTAAAGACAATAGTAAGACTGCACATCAATTTTCACTAGTACAGTTTGATAATGAAAGCAACTATGTAGTAGCCAATAAATAGACAAATAGATATCCCAACCAAACAAGTTAGTAAATCAAGGAAGAGGAAGATATGGGACCCAGGACACCACGAGTTTGGCCCAAGAGAGATGAAGGGGATTTCCAGGATGGTGTCTGGTACAGTGGGCCTGGGAAGAAACCAGTCTACGTGGGAGTATGAGGATAGAGGACTCCAGGAAGAGTTTGTTTTTTCCAAGAAGAACAAAGCAAAACAATAAACATTGGAACAACAGATTATAACTACTTAGGCAGTGTGGAAGACCAAACAAAAAGGCATTCTACAGGGCATTTAGGGTACAGGATGACAGAGGCAGAGATTCAAAGAAACACAAGCAAACGAAACTGATGCAATTTTTAACCCAACCTCAAGAAAAACAAAAAGTTGTACAAGAAATGAAATGCACATCATAGAACATTACTTAGTTAACAGAGAAAAACACATATAAAGTTGTAATCATGAAAACACCGAATTGTACTAAACCACAAAGTATGATAAAATTATATGGGCAGGGCAGAAAGGTGATAAGGAATGCAAGAGTTAAAATCATCTACCACAAATAGGTAGCAAAAACACATTTTTTTCTCTCTTTTTTTTAATTGGAGTATAATTGCTTTACAATGTTGTGTTAGTTATATTTTTTAAAAAATAAATTTATTTATTTATTTTTGGCTGCATTGGGTCTTTGTTGCTGCACCTGGGCTTTCTCTAGCTGTGGCGAGCGGGGGCTACTCTTTGTTGCCATGTGCGGGCTCCTCATTGCGGTGGCTTCTCTTGTTGTGGAGCGTGGGCTCTAGGTGCACGGGCTTCAGTAGTTGTGGCTCATAGGCTCTAGAGAGCAGGCTCAGTAGTTGTGGCGCACGGGCTTAGTTGCTCCACGGCATGTGGGATCTTCCCAGACCAGGGCTCGAACCCATGTCCCCTGCATTGGCAGGTGGATTCTTAACCACTGCACCACCAGGGAAGTCCCCGTGTTAGTTTTAAAACACATTTTTAAATGTATAAAATACACGTATGCATCTAGGTAGAAAACAGCATTAATAACTGAGAGAGCTGAAAGTAACCTCTAGAGAATTGGGGTGGGAGGGCTACTTTGTTACAAGTCCTTCAGTAGCAAACTAAGTGCTTGCATCATTTTAATACAAATAAGGGACAATTTTTAAAACAAAACACAAAAAAATGTTAAAGTTGCTCCCTACAGAAAGTAGCAGGAGAAATAGGGTGGAGTTGCACACTGAGAGGGTCCACAGACCTAGGCTGGAGAACCTGCCTTGCTACAGACCCTGGCCATTCACAACCCATCTTCTTTCCAGAACTCAAGGGGCACAACTGTACCCGTCAGTACTCCTCCCAGATCCTGCAAAGGTCTAGCACTGCTACAGGCTGTAAGCAGACTCACCAAGGACAAAGTGCAGAGGAGGTAAATAGGAAAGGTGAATAGGAAGAGAAAGTTCTGAGAAGGATCTGCAAAAGCAGCAGGTGACAAAGCCCTCCAAAAGCCCCTCCCACAGCTTCCCACCTGGGCTGAGAGGATGCCCAAGGCCTGAGGGCCAAACCCACGCCTCCCAACAACTCCTCTAGCCTTCCTTCCACTGTCTGGCCTACCCAGTTCCATGCAGCACAACCAAGACCCGTCTGGCAGCACCAGAAAGCAGAGAGCTCAATCTGGCACAGCAAAACCCAGAGACAAGCACAAACATAAACTAAGGAAGCCTATTCAACTCTGCAGAGAGTTGGGTTTATATGAGCCATTCTCACCAGGCCTCCAGCACCCAGCACACTGCCCAGGAGCTGAATAGGTCCTCAATAACATTTGCTGACCAAGAGGCATGTAATCCTGCCTCTCTGTAAAGGCAGAGAACTCTTAGCTGACTTGAAGCCCAAAGACTCCACTGGACACCGATCAGACTCCATGCTGGGCTGATGGAAGGAAGAGAGCCTTACAGAAGAAAAGGCAGCACCGTCTCACGCATGGGTGGTTGGGTAGACTCCACCTCAAAATCTTCCTCCCATGCCTGGGTCCTGCATGAACCCTGGGAACAACTTTTCCTCCCAGACCGAGTCCATCAATCACCAGCATCCCCTCTTTATCTGGGTGACACCCGCTTCTCAGTTTCTGTATATTTAATAAACACTACATATATATTTATTCATATTAGAGTTATATTTTAGGAAACAAAGGAAAAATTCTCAACAAGGTCTTGTCACATATGTGCTAATGAAGTCAGAAATAAACATCACTAGTAATTAAACCTTTTTTAAAATCCCATGTTTTCACTTTAAGAAATATCTGTAAAATCACTATGTAATTCAATAACCTCAAACCAATTTAGTTTCCTTTAGTTAGTTTAGTCTAGGGGTTTGAAGACTCTGCTAGCTTCTTTCACTGTTCCTCAGACTGGCTGACTCTTCCTCCAGATTTTATGTGAACTTCTGACACTGATCCCTGTCAAACTGACTGATCCAGATTTGCATTTTCTTCTATTTCACGTCTCCAACTATTCCTCATGAATTCCCTGTGGTCTAAATTATGCCTTCCAAAAGAGAGAACCATTTTAGAACCATTTTATTAGCTTCAGTCATTCACATAAAACAGTAGCTGGAACTATTAAAGACTCCAGAGCGATGACAATAGGAGGGCATAGGAGGGCACGGTGAGAGCGCCACAGCTGTGGGCTAGACCTCCAACAGAACTACGCAAAGTCACCCTATCCCCCAGAGAAGTAATAAATCAACCCTGTGAAACTGTTCCTCTGAATAAGAGAAATGCCCAGCACCAAGATTCCGTACCTCTCTCATAAGAGTCTTCTGGAAACAGTCAAAGGTCCCAGAATACATGGGAGGCTGTCCAGGCAAATTTGGGGGCTGCGTCTGCAGTCGGACCTGAAACCAGAAGTTAAAATACAGTCATTTCCCAGAATCAGAACTGCCTGTCGGTAGCAATGGCCCAACTGTCTGCTAAACTCTTAACAGAGAAAGCTGCACCTCTGTGCATGTCTTCAGCATTCACTTTATCTGCTGGATTCAGACTTCTCTTTCCTCCAGTTTATTCAAACCCTGTACTCACAAGTCATTAGTAGCACGCTTTTGGAGAGAGTCACAGTTCCTCTGATTTCCTCAGCCACTTACTTTTGCTATTTATTTCTTATCTAATGGATCCCACAATGATCCAGTGGAATAGGTACTACCAGTTTACAAATGAGGAGGCTGGGTTTATTGAGTTCAAATCATGTGCCAGTGAATGCAAAGCTCAGTTCAGCTCTAGGCACTCTCCACACCCATTTGAAGTGCCTTGTCGGTGGTTAGGTAAGGTGCTCAACAAAGGTATTTTGGAGTGAGGTGGATTTGATCCTACTTTTCTTGGTCCTCATCCTTCTCCACCTTTTGGTGTATCCAATGCTTCAAACTGTCTCTCTTTAAACCTCCCTTCTTGGTACTCCTTCGTCTCCTTTTCTACTCCAGGCGTCCTCCAAGGCTAAGTACCCTACTCATCTGTTCCACTATCCCTTTTAGAAAACTCAGATTCCAGGGCTTCAGCTTCTGCTCAGTGATGACTTTTACTCAGCCATCTTCAGACCTTCTCTCCCCACCTTTTGGGCTACATTTCAAACTGCCTGGAGAAGCTGTCCCTACTCATATCACCTCCGGAATCTCATCCTTTTGATGAATCACCCATTTGTGCCAGAGCCACCAGGCTACCCTCTTTCTCAGGATTTGAAACTCTAGCATCCGACCACTTCCTGTTACTTCTCCTCCTCTTATTCACATAGGCACCAAGGCTTTTGGAGAGTTCCTTCAAGAGTCTTCCAGAATCCTAATTTCTTCCTCTCTCCATCTGAAGTCTTCTCCTAGGCCAAGTCCTCACCTATTCTTACCCAGTGTGATGGTTTTCAAATATGCCCACTAACTCTTTGATACTCTTCCCCTTCAGTTAATCCTGGGCTTCCCTGGTGGCACAGGGGTTCAGAGTCCACCTGCCGATGCAGGGGACACGGGTTCGTGCCCCGGTCTGGGAAGATCCCACATGCCGCCGAGCGGCTAGGCCTGTCAGCCATGGCCGCTGAGCCTGCGCGTCTGGAGCCTGTGCACCGCAACGGGAGAGGCCACAACAGTGAGAGGCCCGAGTACAGGGAAAAAAAAAAAAAAAAGGTTAATCCTAATTCCCCTCCCCTTGGATGTGGGCCAGACTCAGTGACTCACTTCTATCGAACAGAATGTAGTGGTTTTGATGCTATGTGACTTCTCCAAGGCTAGGTGACAGAAAGGTCAGCTTCTGCCTGTCTTCATCTCAGGTTATTTGCTTTGGGGAAAGTCAGCCACCATGTTATGAGGATACTCAAGCAGTCTGAAGAGGTCATGTGTGGAGGAAAGAAGGCCCCCTGACAACAGCCAGCACTAACTGCCAGCCGGTGAATGAACCACACAGAAGCCAATCCTTCAGATTAGTACAGTCCTGGCCAGCATCTTTTTGTTGCTTTTGGTTGAAGGAGAGGGTCTTTGGTTCAGTATTGGGTTTTTTTAAACAGCTTTATTAAGATATAATTCGTATACCATAAAATTCACCCATTTAAAGTATACAGTTAAGTGCTTCTTAGTGTATTTGCAGAGTTGTGCAACCTTCATTATAATCAGTTTTAGAATATTTTCATCACCCCAAAAAGAAACACCACACCCGTTAGTAGTCACTCCCCATTCCCCTCTTCTCTCAGCCCCTGGCAATTACTAATATAGCTTCCATCTCTATGGATTTGCCTATTCTGTATATTTCATATAAGTAAATCATACAATATGTGGTCTTTCACACTTGGCTTCTTTTACTTAGCATAATGTGTTCAAAGTTCATCTATGTTGTAGAATATATCAGTCCTTCATTCCTTTTTATGGGTAAATAGTATTCCACTGTACAAATATACCATGTTTTGTTTATCTGCTCATCAGATAATGACAAATTACATTTTTTCCACTTTTATTATTATGAATCATGGTGCTATAAACTTTTGTGTGCAGGTTTTTGTGTGGATATTATGTTTTCAATTCTCTTGGATATTATATTACCCAAGCATAATTGTATTGGTCAAGATTATCCAGAGAAATAGAACCAATAGGACATGTAGATTTAGTTATTTGTTTGTTTGTTATGAGGAATTGGCTCACACAATTATGGAGGCAGACAAATCCTAAGACCTGCAATCAGTGAGCTGGAGACCCAAGAAAGTCAATAGGATAGTTCAAGTCTGAAGACCTGAGAACCAGGAGAGCTGATGGTTCAAATCCCAGTTCAAAAGCTGGCAGAGAAACTAACACAACACTGTAAAGCAATTATACTCCAATACAGGTGTTAAAAAAAAAAAAAGCTGGTAGCCTCAAGACCTAAGAAGAGCCAATGCTTCAGTTTGAGTCCAAAGGCAGGAAAAGACCAATGTCCCAGCTCAATCAGTCAGGAGGGAGGAGTTTCAGCTTTTTGTTCTATTGAGGCCTTCAACTGACTGGAATAGGGCCACCCACATTAGGGAGGGCAATCTACTTTAGTCTACCTTAAATGCTAATCTCATCCAAAAACACCCTCACAGATACACCCAGAACAATGTTTGACCAACATCTGAACACCCCACAGCCCAGTTGACACATAAAATTAACCATCACAGGAGAATTGCTGGGTCATATGCTAACTCTATGTTTAACCTTTTCAGGAACTGCCAGACTGTTTTCCAAAG
This sequence comes from Pseudorca crassidens, assembly GCF_039906515.1. NCBI lineage: Eukaryota > Metazoa > Chordata > Mammalia > Artiodactyla > Delphinidae > Pseudorca > Pseudorca crassidens. The sequence continues at coordinate 68,319,919 of NC_090305.1, forward strand.
AGCATTGTATGAATGTTCCAGTTTCTCCACATCCCATCACCTGTTATTTATTTATTTTCAATTATAGCCATCATAGTGGGTGTTAGGTGGTATCTCACTGTGATTTTTATTTACATTTTCATGATGGATAATGATGTGGAATATTTTTCATGTGTTTATTGCCATTTGTATATCTTCTTTGGAGAAATGTCTATTCAGATCCTTTGCCCATTTTTTTCCTTAACTATTTTATTTTATTTTTTATTTCTTTATTTTTTTGGCCACACTGCATGGCATGCGGAAGTTCCCTGACCAGGGATCGAACCCGCGCCCCCTGCAGTGGAGGCACAGAGTCTTAACCACTGGATCACCAGGGAAATCCCCCCAGTTTGGGTTGTTTTTTTTTTTTTTACTGTCATAAAATACACATAAAATTTACCATCTCAACCATTTTTAAGTGTACAGTTCAGTGATATTAAATACATTCATAACGTTGTGCAACCATCACCACCATCCAGAATTCTTTCTGCCTTATAAAACTGAATTAGTTTATTAATTAGTAAATTAGTTCACTTAGCCTAATGTTTACAGTATTCATCCATGTGGTTGCAAGGTCAGAATTTCCTTCTTTTTTTTTTTTTTTTTTTTTGCTTTACACGGACCTCTCACTGTTGTGGCCTCTCCCATTGCGGAGCGCAGGCTCAGCGGCCATGGCTCACGGGCCCAGCCGCTCCACAGCATGTGGGATCTTCCCGGACCAGGGCTCGAACCCGTGTCCCCTGCATCGGCAGGCGGACTCTCAACCACTGTGCCACCAGGGAAGCCCCAGAATTTCCTTCTTTTTAAGGCTGAATAACACCCCATGGTATGTATATGCCACATTTTCCTTATTCATTCTTCCATTTGTGGACACTTGGGTTGCTCCCATGTTTCAGCTATTGTGAATAATGCTGCTATGAACAGGGGTGTACAAATATCTCTTCAAGACCCTGCTTTCAATTCTTTTGGGTATATATCCAGAAATGGAATTGCTGGATCATATAGTAATCCTATTTTTAATTTTTTGAGGAACTGGCATACTGTTTTCCACAGTCACTATACAATTTTACATTCCCAACAACAGTGCACAAGAGTTCTGAGGTCTCCACATCCTCGCCTAATAATAACACTTATTATTATTATTTTTTGGCCATGCTGTGCGGCATGCAGGATCCTAGCTCCCTGACGAGGGATGGAACCGTGGCCCCCGCAGTGGAAGTACAGAGTCCCAACCACTGGACCACCAGGGAAGTCCCTATTGTTGTTGTTTTAAGCCACTAAGTTTTAGGATAAGTTGTTACACCGCCAGAGACAACTGATACACCCAGTTATATACTTCTGCAGTCTTTTTCCTTGCTATTTTTCCTGCTCTGAGTTCTGCTTCCTAATTCTTCTCAGGTTGCTATCATACTAACTTTTCCAAGAACACCATTTCATCATGCTGTTCCTCTATTACTTTAAATTTTTCATTCTTGATTTTGTTAAGGCCTTATGTCCCAAACTAAGGAACTCACTCTCTAGGCAATGGAGGTGACATGCATATCTGAGGAGTTTATGGGACACAACAGTAGAAATGTCTAGAGGCTCCCGCTGCTTTGCATCCAAAATCCCTTATTTGGTCTTCAGATCCTCCATGGTCAGGCACAACCTGTCCAAGTTAGTAGAGAGAGAGAAATAGACCAAAACTTCTGCCTGATACCTTTTTGTGATTTTGTATAAATCTCACATGTCTCATCATGACATCCGCCACCCAGGCCCAGCAAGAACATTAAAGTCCTCCACGGCTGGTCTTATTTTACAGCCTGCTCCCACTATCAAGCCTATATCCACCTTCACTCCTGCCTTCCCCCTACCCAGAATGTCTGGATCTCCCTACTTCTCCCGTCAGAACTCAGCCAGCCCTTCATCACGTGCCATAAAGCCTTTCCAAACTGAAGTGCTGCACCTCTTGCCTTCCCAGACCACAGTTAGTCGCCTCGGACCTCTGAAAGTGCCTCTAGGCCAAGCTTTGATTGGAGGCCACCTGGCTCTTAGAGGTCAAAAGGACAGTAGTGGGCAATTTGTGGTTTTGGCTTAAGCTAAAAGGGGACTTCCTGGCTATTAAAAATGCAGTGGCTTGAGAGTCCGCCTGCCGATGCAGGGGACGCGGGTTTATGCCCCGGTCTGGGAAGATCACATATGCCTCGGAGCGGCTGGGCCTGTGAGCCATGGCCACTGGGCCTGCGCGTCTGGAGCCTGTGCTCCGCAACAGGAGAGGCCACAACAGTGAGAGGCCCGTGTAACGTAAAAAAAAAAAAAAAAAAAATGCAGTGAGCATTTTCAGTCATTTCCATTTCAGTAAAGAGGTCCTCGGGCCCTTCCTGGGAATGACATCTGATTGGGGAGGAAGGACAAGAGGATATGGAGGTAGGAGCAACATTTGTATTAGGGAGCAACAGGGTTTCGTTTTTCTTTAAAGAGAGGCCCCAGCTGCCTAGAACTAACAAGATCAAGAGTAGAGAGGCCAGACAATTCTTCTCCCTTACATCAGTGCTGCTTAGAACGACCACTGTCTGGGAAGCCCTAACACACATGGCATTTACCAATTACTGAATAAACATCTGATTTTGTGTTTCACAGTGCCCAAACCAGCCCAGTTGCTTAATTCTGGTCCTGTGATAGAATGACCCCAGATCCTCTCCTAGATGAAAGGCAGCAAAGAGCTTGCTGCCCAAACTTGCCTGGAGAATGTCCCCAAAGCAATTTCCCTGTGGAGGAAACCCAATCCAACATTCCAATAAGTCTCCTACACAGGCTTCATGCCTGCTCCCTACAGGCTCACCCTGGCCATGATCTGTCAATTTCCTCCAAGTGTGTGCAGAAATAACGTTAGAAAACTAGGATGAAGCTTTGAATGCTAAGTCACAGGGTATGGACTCTGGTCTCCAGCAAGGCCTTGCTGAAAGTGTTGCAGGGGAAAGAGTTGATGCATAATGTGAGGATAAGCAGGGAACAAGCTCTGATGAGTTTCCCCCTTCCTGGAGCCTCAATCTGACCACGGCTTCCTCACCAGGTTGTTGTGGGGATCAGCCTTGCCCTGGGAAAGCTGATCACTTGCTTTCCCTGGAAGGAGCTCAGTCAGTGAGGACATCATCGCTTCCCACAGGAGGCCACTCAGGCTAACATGGGGTGACAGGCTGAAGATGGTCAAGAAAGGTTCAAAGGAGAGAGTGATGGAGCACTCTGGGCCCAGAGGAATGTGTCAAAAGACATGTCTGGAATAACCTTGCCTCAGTCTTTAGCTCTCTTCCTGAAGCGGGATTTACAGATGCCTTTTTCAACCTTGCTGATAATGTTAGGGTTTTCAGAAGTCAGAGCTTCGGGGCGGTGCTCTTTCTTTACCATCCTCAAAGAAGTGGCGCCAGATCAGAAGAGGCTTCCGAACAGAGAACTTTTTTTTAAAATCAAGAGCCCTTGGTGGGCGGTTAGAGGCTGCTCACTCTGCAACGTCCAGCTCTCTGGGGTGCAGGAACAGTTTCCCCGACCCCCGAAAGGGAGATTCCCTAGACTTCTCACGGAAGCTCCCACGGACCCCGCTTCTATCCCAGACCGAGCCTCGCGGGAGACCCTACATTCCAAGCCCTGCCCGGGCCTCCTCCCTCCAGCCCGCGCCCCAGCATCCTCGCACCTTGACCGTGTCCAGTGGGTGCCCCACGAACACCAGGCACATGCCTCCAAAGCCGCCGGCCAGCAGGTTCTTGAGCGGGCTAATGGGCTTCGCCTGGTCTGCCATGGTACGTCCGTCAGTCGCCGTGCCTGTCGGTTCCCAGGGGGTCCGCTCCACTGCCCCAGCCGCGGCGGCACGGCCGCCGACCTTTCACCCACTTTCAGGTGGGAGGGGCATGAGCCCGGGGCAGGTCGGGAGGAGGGCCTAGACCGCCTGCCAGGCCCGGCTTCCGCCGAGGGGAGGTGCTTCCGGCCGCAGCCCGCCTCCGTGGGCGTGGCTTAAGGGAGCGGGGCGGGCCCGGACGCCTCGTGGGCGGTGTTTGGGAGTGGCGACGGGTGGTGGACTTACTCCTCCAGAAGTCTTCCCGGACTTGAGTGTTTCCTCCCTGAAGCTCCCGTTCCTCCACTCACTCCGCAGAAGTCGATTGGGCTCTGCTATGTGACAGGCGCCCTTCCAGGTGCTGGAGGCACAGCTGTTAACACAGCACATAGGTCCCTGTTCTTGTGGAGCTTACAGGACATAACAAAGATAAATAAGTGAAAAATGCATAGTGTATCAAGTTGTGATAACTGCTATGAAGAAAAATAAATCTGGAAAAAGGATTAGAGAGTATTGGGGGGCAAGGAATTTGCAATTTTCATTAGGTGAGTAAAGGACAGTTTCACTGAGAAGGTGACTGGATTCAAGAACTGAGAAGTGGAGGAAGTGATATATCCATAGATATGGGGGGAGGGGGAAAGATCTTCCAGGCAAAAGAAAAGAATGCAAAAGCCATGAGATGGCCTGTGCCTGGCCTGTTTGAGGAACCACCTGGAGGCCTTTGTGGCTAGAGCAGAGTTAGGAAGGTATGGAGGTAACGTTGGCATATCAAGCGGGACTTTGTGTGCCACTGTAAGGACATCAGTCTCTCCTCTGAAGTAGATGGGAGCTATTCTGGGGTTCTGAGCAGGGGATTGACATAGTCTGACTTATGAGTTAATAGAATCCCTCTTTCTGCGGGTTGAGAATAGACTACGAAGCAGGGAGCCTTGAGGAGGCTAAAGGTCATGGTCAGAGATGCTGGACTCCATCAGAGCACAGCACAGCAGATGGTGAGATGTGTTTGGATTCTGGATATATTCTGAAGGAAAAAGTTAAAGGGATTGTTTTTTGTGTTTTTTTAAAATTTACTTTTACTTATTTATTTTTGGATGTGTTGGGTCTTCGTTGTGGTGCACGGGCTTCTCATAGTGGTGGCTTCTCTTGTTGTGGAGCATGGGCTCTAGGTGCGCGGGCTTCAGTAGTTGTGGCTCACGGGCTGTAGAGCACAGGCTCAGTAGATGTGGCGCATGGGCTTAGTTGCTCTGCAGCATATGGGATCTTCCTGAACCAGGGCTCGAACCCATGTCTCCTGCGTTGGCAGGCAGATTCTTAACCACTGCATCACCAGGGAAGCCGAGGAATTGTTAATGAACAGAATATAAGGTACATAAGAGAGGAGTTAAGGATGATGCTAATGTTTTTGACTTATTGAATCTAGGTGGACGGTATTCAGGAGGAGTTAAGGATGATGCTAATGTTTTTGACTTATTGACTCTAGGTGGACAGTATTCAGGTATTCACTATATTACTCTTTCATCATTTCTGTATGTTTGTAATTTATCAAATTAAAAAGCTGTGAACAGGGCTTCCCTGGTGGTGCAGTGGTTGGGAATCTGCCTGCCAATGCAGGGGACACGGGTTTGAGCCCTGGTCCAGGAAGATCCCACATACCGTGGAGCAACTAAACCTGTGCACAGCAACTACTGAGCCTGCGCTCTAAAGCCCGCGAGCCACAACTACTGAGCCCACGTGCCACAACTGCTGAAGCCTGCGCGCCTAGAGCCCATGCTCCCCAACAAGAGAAGCCACCGCAATGAGAAGCCCGCACACCACAATGAGGAGTAGGCTCCACTCACTGCAACTAGAGAAAGCCCGCGGCTAGCAACGAAGACCCAAAACAGCCAAAAGTAAATAAATAAATAAATTTATTTTTTAAAAAGCTGTGAACAATAAACATACCCCTATCTACAGCAGGAACCTCACTGCCAAGCTAACCTAACAACAGTCCTCCTCTGTAGGCACTCCCAGGCTAGCAGGAAGCCTAGAATAAGGAGAATGGACCATGTATGCTAGGGGTGGATAGATTAGTGACAGGATTGGGAGTGGGATCAGGAAGTGAGTGGGCCTGACTGGTGCAGAAGGCACCAGGGGAGTGGAAGGGGAGTGGAAGGCAAGGAGGCTGGGGCAAGGCCCAAAAGCCTGTTTACTCTGTGTTACAGGCTTTTTCTAGATGGGGATGGGGAACCATGGAAGAATTTTAAGCACAGTGTTGACATGATCAGGTTTGTTTTAAAAAATCTATTTTGGATGGATGAATTTGTCTTGGGAGAGAATGGAAGCAGGGAGACCAGTTAAGGGAAAATTACAGTGGTGCAACGAGAGGCAGTAAAGGCATTAACTGAGCCTGGTGCTCATCGCTGGATTGGCGATGGTAATGGGACCATGTTTACTTCACTTGTGACTTGTAGCACTCCGGCTGCAGAAGAGGATCTAATTTAGAGTCAATCTGCAGCTTCAGGAAGAGATGGTGTTTGTTATAGAACCGCCCTCCTGATAAACCCTCCTGGTAAACCTGGTAAATCCTCCTGGTAAACCTCGACACACCTGAAGGTGGACTCCACTGAAGCTCACCAGCTTCTATTAAATCCTCGTAGGGTAACTGATAATCCACTAAACAAATGGTCTTCCTGCTTCTTCATCTGATAAGCCTTACACACAGCTATAAAACTCAACTGAATGGAATTCCCTGGTGGCGTAGTGGTTGAGAGTCCACCTGCCGATACAGGGGACGCGGGTTCGTGCCCCGGTCCGGGAAGATCCCTACATGCCGCGGAGCGGCTGGGCCCGTGAGCCTGTGCTCCGCAATGGGAGAGGCCATAACAGTGAGAGGCCCGTGTACCGCAAAAAGAAAAGAAAAGAAAAAATTTAATCTGAATGTGTCATTCCCTGGCCAAAAAACCTCTTCAGCTCCTCATTGCATCAGAATAAAATATAAGTGGCTCAGGGGCAGTCAAGGTTTTTCACAATTTCATGCTACCTTACTTCTTCAACCTTATTTTTCCCTAGACTGTATCTTCCTCTCTGAGCAAACTGAGCTTCTACTGGTTTACCACACAGACCTGTTACTTAACTCACCTTCCACCGCCGACAGCCAGGCTTTTACATATCCTGTCTCCTTCAGCACAGAGTATCCTTCCTCTCCCCACTCCATAACACACTGATGCAGGAGATGGATACCAAGTTGCCCATATGCTAGACATTGTCCAACCTGTGGTTCTTAGCAATTTGGGGGGTGGAGAAATCCTGGCACCCTCTCCCCAGAAAAACACACACATGCATATGCACCTCCAGGTTTGCTATAAATTTCATGAGAAGCTGAAGCTATCCTTGGACCTCATATGAGAAGCCTTGTTCCTAGACCCTGGGAGTCAAACATGAATGAGAGGGGCCTCCCCTTAGGTCACACCCTTCCCAAGACAGCCCACACCCAGTGACTGAGCAAGGTAGGGGTTTAATGCCTGACCAGTCTGGTCTGGTATCAGACACTCTGACAGGCAATATTCACTCCAGTGTTCTCTGCTAGGTTGGCGGCAGCTTCATTGGGCTGCAACACAGTTTAACTTCTGCCTTTGCCTAATTCTGCTTCCCGGGCTTCCCTGGTGGTGCAGTGGTTAAGAATCTGCCTGCTTGGGCTTCCCTGGTGGCACAGTGGTTAAGAATCCGCCTGCCAGTGCAGGGGACACGGGTTCAAGCCCTGGTCTGGGAAGATCCCACACGCTGCAGAGCAACTAAGCCCGTGCGCCACAACTACTGAGCCTGCACTCTAGAGCCTATGAGCTACAACTACTGAAGCCCTGTGCCACAACTACTGAAGCCCGTGCGCCTAGATCCTGTGCTCCGCAACAAGAGAAGCCACCGCAATGAGAAGCCCGTGCACCGCAACAAAGAGTAGCCCCCACTCATCACAACTAAAGAAAGCCCGCACTCAGCAGCGAAGATCCAACACAGCCAAAAAATAAATAAACAAAATAAATATATAAATCTGCTTCGCTTTACTTATGTTGGTCCCTAATAAATATCTTGCTCCCCAAACTCCATCTCAATATTTGCTTCCAGAAAATCCAACCTGCAACAGTAGTATTCAACATCATTCCTTACCAAAAACAAAATAAAACCAAAAGCAAAAGAACATAAAACTGTAAACTTAAGATTTGAAGTAGTCTGCTCGGCTGCCTACAGCAGAGAATTGAAGAGAAAACTCCTGAGGGTGCTCCGTTGTCTTCTCCAGGAGTGACAACGCTGCTTTCCCAGTTGAACCCCGTCCTCCTTTGCAATCCACTGAGGGCTGCAATGAGCATCGCTTATCCGTTGGAGCCCTCTGCCAGGAAGAGCCAGTTGTGTGTGGCCCCTGGTGCCTGGCCATTCCCATCCAGGCTGGATTCTCCAGAGTTCCCCAACCAGGGATCAAACCTGGGCCCTCAACAGTGAAAGTGCGGAGTCCTAACCATTGGACTGTCAGGGAATTTCCCACACATGCACAGATTCTTGTAAGCTCCACACAAACAGGATATATAACAATCCCCAAACTCCTGCCAAATTCCTTCTTACTGCGCAGGAGGTAGTCACTCTCCTCTCACAATTAAGCCTGAGTAAGTACCTAGGAACCAGATGTGATAGGTGTATGTTTAACTGCCAAATGTTTCCAGAAGAGCTCTTCTAGTCTGCATTACCACTAGATATAATGTTAGAGCCGTGTAGCTGACAGGGTCTTGGTGCTCCAGCCAGGTGTCAGGCCTGAGCCTCGGAGGTGAGAGAGCTGAGCTCAGGACACCTGACCACCAGGCACCTCCAGGCCCCACGTAAAATCAACTGGCGAGAACTCTCCCAGAGATCTCTGTCTCAATGCTAAGACCCAGCTTCACTCAACGACCAGCAAGTTCCAGTGCTGGACACCCCATGCCAAATAACTAGCAAGACAGGAACACAGCCCCACCCATTAGCAGAGAGGCGCCTAAAATCATAATAAGCTTACAGACACCCCAAAACTCACCACCACACTCAATCTTGGCCACCAGAAAGACAAGATCCAGCCTCATCCACCAGAACATAGGCACCACTCTGCTCCACCAAGAAGCCTACACAAGCCACTGAACCAAACTGACCCACTGGTGGCAGATACCAAAAACAATGGGAACTACGAACCAGCAGCCTGTGAAAAGGAGACCCCAAACACCGTAAGTTACGCAGCAGATGAAGGAGCAAGGTAAAAACCCACCAGACCTAACAAATGAAGAGGAAATAGGCAGTCTACCTGAAAAAGAATTCAGAGTAATCATAGTAAAGATGATCCAAAATCTTGGAAATAGAATGGAGAAAATACAAAAAATGTTTAACAAAGACCTAGAAGAACTAAAGAGGAAACAAACAACGATGAACAACACAATAAATGAAATTAAAAATTCTCTGGAAGGAATCAATAGCAGAATAACTGAGGCAGAAAAACGGGTAAGTGACCTGGAAGATAAAATAGTGGAAATAACAACTGCAGAGCAAATTAAAGAAAAAAGAATGAAAATAATTGAGAACAGTCTCAGAGACCTCTGGGACAACATTAAGCCCACCAGTATTCAAATTATAGGGGTCCCAGAAGAAGAAGAGAAAAAGAAAGGGATTGAGAAAATATTTGAAGAGACTATAGTTGAAAACTTCCCTAATATGGGAAAGGAAATAGTCAATCAAGTCCAGGAAGCACAAGTCCAGGAAGAGTCCCATACAGGATAAATCCAAGGAGAAAAACGCCAAGACACATATTAATCAAACTATCAAAAATTAAATACAAAGAAAAAATATTAAAAGCAGCAAGGGAAAAATAACAAACAAGGGAATCCCCATAAGGTTAACAGCTGATCTTTCAGCAGAAACTGTGCAAGCCAGAAGGGAGTGGCAGGACATATTTATTTATTTATTATTATTAGCAATTTCTTTTTTTTTTTCGAATTTTTGAATTTTATTTATTTTTTTATACAGCAGGTTCTTATTAGTTACCCATTTTATACATATTAGTGTATACATGTCAATCCCAATCTCCCAATTCATCACACCACCACCACCACCACCCCCGCCACTTTCCCCCCTTGGTGTCCATATGTTTGTTCTCTACATCTGTGTCTCTATTTCTGCCCTGCAAACCAGTTCATCTGTACCATTTTTCTAGGTTCCACATACATGCGTTAATATACGATATTTGTTTTTCTCTTTCTGACTTACTTCACTCTGTATGACAGTCTCTAGATCCATCCACGTCTCTACAAATGACCCAATTTTGTTCCTTTTTTTTTTTTTTTTTTTTTTTTGCGGTATGCGGGCCTCTCACTGTTGTGGCCTCTCCCGCTGTGGAGCACAGGCTCCAGACGTGCAGGCTCAGCGGCCATGGCTCACAGGCCCAGCCGCTCCGCGGCACGTGAGATCCTCCCAGACTGGGGCACGAACCCGTGTCCACTGCATCAGCAGGCGAACTCTCAACCACTGTGCCACCAGGGAAGCCCCAATTTTGTTTCTTTTTATGGCTAATATTCCATTGTATGTATGTACCACATCTTCTTTATCAATTTATCTGTCAATGGGCATTTAGGTTGCTTCCATGACCTGGCTATTTTAAATAGTGCTGCAATGAACATTGGGGTGCATATATCTTTTTGAATTATGGTTTTCTCTGGGTAGATACCCAGTAGTGGGATGTTAGGTCATATGGTAATTCTATTTTTAGTTTTTTAAGGAACCTCCATACTGCTCTCCATAGTGGCTGTATCAGTTTACATTCCCATCAACAGTGCAAGAGGGTTCCCTTTTCTCCAAACCCTCTCCAGCATGTTTGTAGATTTTCTGATGATGCCCATTCTAACTGGTGTGAGATGATACCTCACTGTAGTTTTGATTTGCATTTCTCTAATAATTAGTGACATTGAGCAGCTTTTCATGTGCTTCTTGGCCATCTGTATGTCTTTTTTTTTTTTTTTTTTTCAGGGAAAAGAAAGTAGAGTTTATTGGTGGGCATGGGTAGGGAGGGGGCGTGCTAAGCCTATCACAAGTGCAGGGCCCGCCATTTGTCCAGGGGGCCATGATTAGGGATGTACTTGACCCCACAGCCATCTGGAATGAGCTGCTTTTCTGCCACCATGTTTTCAAATTCATCTGCATTAAACTTAGTAAATCCCCGCTTCTTGGAGATGTGGATCTTCTGGTGGCCAGGGAACTTGGACTTGGCCCTGCGGAGGGCCTCAATCACATGCTCCCTGTTCTGCAGCTTGGTGCGGATGGACATTATGACCTGGCCAATGTGGACCCTGGCCACTGTGCCCTGGGGCTTTCCAAAGGCACCACGCATACCTGTCTGGAGCCTACATTGGGGAACAGCATGCCAGTCATTAATGTCCACTGGAAAGGGCTGTCTCCAAGGTCCCTTAGGGCAACCCACACAGGCAACAGGCTGCATACACTACCGAGGAGGCTGCTGTTTGCAGCCATTGTGCACCAGGCCCCTGTATGTCTTCTTTGGAGAAATGTCTATTTAGGTCTTCTGCCCATTTTTGGATGGGGTTGTTTGTTTTTTTAATATTGAGCTGCATGAGCTGTTTATGTATTTTGGAGATTAATCCTGTTTGCCAATAAATTATATGCCAATAAAATGGACAACCTAGAAGAAATGGACAAATTCTTAGGCTTATAGCAACCAGAAGCTGAGTATATGAGGGAATAAAGTTCTGTTGTTTCAAGCTACTAGGTTTATAGTAATTTGTTATGGCCATCCTAGGAAACTAACGCAGATATTTATCATTCCAATTTCTCTTCCTTAATTTGTAAAGTTCCAGATTTCACTCTGTTATCATTTTCCTTTTACTTGAAAAAAAATTATCATTTATTTTAAAGGCAGTAAATTCTCTTCATTTTCCTTCACCTAAAAAAAAAAAAGATTTGAAGTAAACACCCTTGTAATAGACAAAAAGTAACTACCTTTTTTTTTTAAAGCAAACTAGTAACTACTATATATATATATATAAATATATATATATTTTTTGGTACGCGGGCCTCTCACTGTTGTGGCCTCTCCCATTTGCGGAGCACAGGCTCCAGACGCGCAGGCTCAGCGGCCATGGCTCATGGGCCCAGCCGCTCCGCGGCACGTGGGATACTCCCGGACCGGGGCACGAACCCGCGTCCCCTGCATCGGCAGGCGGACTCCCAACCACTGCGCCACCAGGGAAGCCCATAACTACCATATTTTTCTTAGCAAAATTATTTATTGGTGAATTATCAGAAACTTTCCTATTCATGACAGGAACAAAGGTAAAGATGTTTTTTAATCATGATTACTGCTTAACGTTTTACTGGACATGGTAGCTGATGCAAAAATACCAATAGGAAGGGAGGGAGAGAAGGAAGTAGGAAAGCAAGGAAGAAAGAAAGGAGAAGAGGGAGGGGATTAAAGAGGGAGGTGAAAAAAGAGGGAGAAAAGAAAAGGAAGAAAATAAATTTAAGAATTAAAAATTAAGGGCTTCCCTGGTGGCGCAGTGGTTGAGAGTCTGCCTGCCGATGCAGGGGACACGGGTTCGTGCCCCGGTCCGGGAAGATCCCACATGCCGCGGAGCGGCTAGGCCCGTGAGCCACGGCCGCTGAGCCTGCGCATCCGGAGCCTGTGCTCCGCAATGGGAGAGGCCGCAACAGTGAGAGGCCCGCGTACCGCAAAAAAAAAAAAAAATTAAGAGTCCAAAATATCCCTATTTTCAAATGATCCAAATGCTCACTTTGAAAATTGAAGAGAATCAGTTGAAAATCCACTAAAACTAATAAGCAAGCTAAGTAAGGAGAGAGACACAAGAACAACGTTGGAAAGCAATAACATTTTGATACGTTAACAATAACCAATTAGAAAACATGAAGAAAGAATCTTATTCAGAATAATAGCAAAACCCACAATGTATGCAAGACTAAACCAAAGATCCATGTGATTAAAACTATAACAATTCAAATACATAAAAGAAAAACAAAATAACTGTAAAGAAATACTATATTCCTTAGATGCAAAGACTCAATATTGAGGATATCAGTACTACCCTTAAGTTATTCTTAGAAATTCAATGCTCTCCAGTGAATTTTCAAAAGTGAAAACCCATCATTCTGAATCTAAGGTTTATACAAAAGAAAAATTGTATGATATTGGCTAAGAAATTTTAGTCTTCTAGCTGAGGCCCCAGACATCAAGGGGCTAAAACAAATCATTCCCACTGTAGCCTGTCCAGATTCCTGTGCCACAGAAACCAAGAGAAACATTATATTTTATATTTATATATCTTATGTGCAAATTTATTTTGAAAAAAGAATACTACACACATCATTTCATATCCTATTCATATCACAGATACCTTTCCCTGTTAATAGATGCCTCAGTACAGCCTAATTGTTAATGGTTTTCTTTATTGTATATTTTACCATAATATAACAAACCTTTACTTTTGAACATATGGGATGCTGCAAACTTTTTCCTATAGAATCATCATTCTAAAGCACATATATGTGCACAAAATTTTATCTGTATCTTTAAATGTTTTGGCCTAATTTTTGTTTTTCTTCAGTATGCGGGCCTCTCACTGTTGTGGTCTCTCCCGTTGCGGAGCACAGGCTGCGGACGCACAGGCTCAGTGGCCGTGGCTCACGGGCCCAGCCGCTTCGCGGCATGTGGGTTCTTCCCGGACCGGGGCACGAACCCGCATCCCCTGCATCGGCAGGCGGACTCAACCACTGCGCCACCAGCGAAGCCCTTGGCCTAATTTTTAAATCTTTATTTCCTGGGGAGAAATTGTCACTAGTTAAAAATAATGGTATTAGCATCAGCCCAATAAACGTCTATTTAATAGAGTAATATTGAAAACAAGGTTGGATCTGTGCCCTTAAGAAACTCAGCTTTAAGAGAGGCAAGACAGGAGAATAAATAAGGATTGTACACTGGATTCCAATATATTGTACATATACTGTGTACTTGATATGTGAATGACCTCATTCTCTATTTTGCAAATGCAATAATTATACAGAAAAACTGATTGTTCCCTTTTATTCACTGGAGAGGATTTATTACCAGTGACCCAAAGTGAAGGCTTCTAATTAAAGAGATTTCATTAGCAGAAAATATATTTTGGGTCCTTCGCTAGTGTCATGATGTAAAGGGATTATATGTTTTGTCATAACAAATAAGTACACTGGATTATAGATAGACTTTTACATTGTTAATGCATAAAATTCACAACCCTACAATATGTTACTCATTACTATTAATTTTCACTCCAAATTAATGTGGGGCTTTCTAGTATTTGAATGCACCTGACTTGGGTACAGGCTCTGAATTAAACAGGAAGCTGAAAATCATGTATAAGAAATACACGAGGGCTTCCCTGGTGGCGCAGTGGTTGGGAGTCCGCCTGCTGATGCAGGGGACATGGGTTCGCGTCCCGGCCCGGGAGGATCCCGCATGCCGCGGAGCGGCTGGGCCCGTGGGCCGTGGCCGCTGGGCCTGCGCGTCCGGAGCCTGTGCTCCGCGGCGGGAGAGACCACAGCAGTGAGAGGCCTAAGTACCGCTAAAAAAAAAAAAAAAAAAAAAAAAAAAAAAAAGAAATACACGAATACGTGCAAGAAGCAAGAACTAAAAAAAGGAGAGTCCATTACACATCGATATCTTGAATATCTTGAATATCAGTGTATACATGACTCATGTATGGGTGGAAATGGTGTGGGTTATCTACGGACTTGCACAGCGAGGAGGCTCCCTAACATCACTGGCTTCACACAGGCGTTTCCACGTTATGCAGCAACAACTTGAGTGGGACTTCACGGCTCTGTCTATCCATAATACTTGACAAAAGCCCTAAAAGGTACTTAAAGTCATAATGGCACTTCCTATACTGTTTGAAGAAACTGTGCAACAAGGCAGTTAAGATTTAATCTTGGGTGAATGGGACGCCAAAGAATTAGGCAGCGAACTAGGCCGCGGAGAGGGAAGCGGAAGCCTAGCGTGGTCCTGTGAATCGGCGGCCAACAGGCGACGGCCTCAGAACGTACGCAGAAATTCCCGGCCCTGCGCGCTGACCCAAAGACCTAGCTTTTCTTCGACTAGATAGCGGCCGGGAAACAACAGTCTTTCATCCACTCCACGAACGTCTGGATGTCTTTTCGGTGCCGGACACCGATTACAAACAGAGAAGTGGGGAGTCCGACAGAAGAACCCTGGTTTAAAGTATCCCGGCGGGCGGCGCTGGTAAGCAAAAGCCGGAAGAGATGCCGTGACCACTCTCCAATAAGCCGAATCCTCTCTTCTGCTGCCTCTCGCAGCCGTCGGCACCGGCTATGCTCTGGGCCCACTCTGGGTCGCAGCGCTGGGCTGTAGCGAAGTGTCCGCAGAGAGGCGTTACTGCCCAGCGCCTGCCGCGACCCCGGCGACCGCGGGTCGACCCCGGGCCGGAAGTGACGGAACTGCTCTGAGCACTTCCGGAGCTGCTGAGACGGCTTCGCCGGAGGAAGCAGCGCGGGCCTTCACCGGGGTTGGCCCGCCGCCTCCGCCGCCGCCGCGCCTGGACCCGGTTCTTCTGGCCCGGCCCGACCCGGTCTGGCCCGCCCGGGCTCAGCGGCCGCGGGGCCACGGCTCCCGGTAAGTGCGCGGTGCGAGTCTAGGCCTTGTTTACCCCGGCGGGCCGGGGGAGGGGGTGGGCTCTCCGCGCGCCTCCCTAGCTCGGCCAGGGCTCCGCCTTCGTCGCTGCCCGCGAGGTCCCGGCGCCCTTGGCAGCTCTTACACTGTTTCAGCGCACTCCGCCACCCGCCGAGGGGCGGCTGAAGGCTGAGGCCAGGGCGAACCGGCGCCTGGCGTCTCTCCGTTATTCCTACTCTCGCCGCCTGCTCAGCTCGCAGTGAGGTCGGAGGCCAGCGCCTCTGACCGACTGGCGCCGGCGCATCTGGGCCCTCCCGGCCGGGCGCGCCGGCAGACGCGTTGCCTTCGGGGCTCCCCACTCGAGTCATCGTTGGGAGCTCTAGCAGTGCCGCCCGCGCGGTTAGTTAATGCCCGTTGGTGAAGGGTCCCGCAGCGCGTGGGCTCCGTGTCCTCGCGGATATGCCGGCGCCTCGGACGGGACAGGCGGCCCAGGAGCTGCGTTGACGCCTCGCCCGACGCTGCTGTGCTAGCGGCGGCAGAGGCGACCGTGTTCTGGGATGACTTCACCTCAGTACTGATTGTTACCCTGTCCCATAGAACTTTCTGCCACAATGGTCATATTCTGTATCTTTGCTGTTAAGTAGGGTAGCCACTGTCCACACGTGGACATTGAGCGTTTGACTTACGGCTCTTTCAACTGAAAAAGCAAATGTTAAATTTAATTTTTAAGTTAAGTTAAATTTAAATAACCACATGTGGTTAGTGGCTACCGTATTAGACAGGGTTCATATTTTTGTATCAAGTAATTTTCTTCGGACTTGTAGACTTAGTAACTGACCCTACAGTGCTAAATATTTCGTCTGGAGTAAACGTTGTCAGACCCACCAAAAAGTCTGTGTTTTGTTCTTGTCATCTTTAAATTGAGAAGTCTTCCGTTTGAATTCTTTAGCCCAGGGTGGGTGGCAGGTCTTCTGAACACGTGACTTTGACTGGGGGAAGGGGGAGGAGTAATTGCGGTTACTCCTTTTCTGTTTGGGATGTGAGGATAATATTTAATATCCAAAGGAAATCAAAGCGTTATCATCAGTTCTGTTAATAAAGTAATAACATACTGGCCACTTTAAACAATGTCAGCACTCTTTCAAATAGAATAGGGGTATTTAACTTGGAAAAGATTAAAAATTAAGGTTTTATTTAAATTTGGACCTAGAACACCCAGTAAGTATGAAATGACATTCTCCTTTTTGGAAGGCAGCCTGAAGTTTTCCCCTGTTTCTTGAATATTTAGTTGGTGAGAAGGCCATGGGCAACCTGTAAGCCCAAATCCTGGAGAAAAAATCTAGAGAAAGTGAAAACGGTGCCTTTTTTTTTTTTTTGCGGTACGCGGGCACAGCTCCGGACGCGCAGGCTCAGCGGCCATGGCTCACGGGCCCAGCCGCTCTGTGGCATGTGGGATCTTCCCGGACTGGGGCACGAACCCGTGTCCCCTGCATCGGCAGGCGGACTCTCAACCACTGCGCCACCAGGGAAGCCCCAAACGGTGCTTTTTTTGTTGTGATTCTGGAGGTAGCTTTGTGGATAGTATTAGGCTCTCTGGGAGGGTGATGGGGCGTTATGAGTCCTCATAGGCCCTGGATCTGGTGAAAGTATTATGCTGGACTCTACTGGTTGGCAGCAGTGTGGTCCTGGGCAAGTTGCTTAATCTTTTTGAACTCTAGTTTCCTCATTTGTAAGAAGGGGATGATAGCCACTTTGTAGGATTATAAACATTTAATGAGAATGAGTCTGACCTGAAATTGGCTCTCATTAAATGAAAGCTATTATTGGTAGTGATATTTTGTAGATGGGAGCAATTTTTATAATGCTCTTTATGCAGATTTGCCTAATAAGCAGTATCGTACATAAAAATGCAGATAAAAGAAAACAATAAAAAAATCAATTATTCGTCACCTATTTTGGAAATCATCCTCCATAATCATTGTTTGGACTTTGATTTTCATTTAGTTTAAATTTGCCTGTTTGTGTTTGAAGTATTTCTTTGAAAGTTATAAGCTCTGGTTTTCCAAGAAACTCAAAAGGATAAAGAAATGGACATAAAATTTCTAATTAAGTAAGTAAATAGTACTTATTTAGTCTTGGATAGTGGGATCTGCAGTTCTGAGAAAGTCAGGTAGCCCTTGAGCATGTCAGAAGAGAGGTGGAAAATGGGTGTTAATATTGCCTAGTGGGCATTCTACTGGAGACATTTTTTTTGTCTTTTTTTGAGCCCAAACCACTGGACCACCAGGGAATTCCCTCTGTTTTCTCTCTATCTCTCTCCTTTTTTGTTTTGTTTTGTTTTTTGTTTTCTTTTCTTTTGGGGACTTTTTTATTTGAAAATATTTTTTTCATGAATAAAGTGAGATCTGAAATATTGGCAGTATTCTGTAAGTGTTAGTGGAGATGACTTCATGGCAAAAGTCCAGTTTAAGTCAATTATGATTTGGTTTGTCAACCTCTACGTAACATTTAAAATTGAAATTGTGGTAGTTAATTTAGGAAATCTTAACAATAAGAGTGAGGTGGTGCCCAACATTGTAAATCAACTGTACTCCAATAAAAATTAAAAAAAAAAAGTGAGGTGTGGTGGGCTTTCAAACTGAGGGAGGGAACTGGGTATCCATTTCTCTCACCAGTACCCCAGGTTAAATTATTGTTAGCTGTTTATTTATTTAAGTCTGTTTATTTATTTATTTATTTATTTATGGCTGTGTTGGGTCTTCATTGCTGTACGCAAGCTTTTCTCTAGTTGCCGTGAGCAGGGGCTACTCTTCGTTGCGGTACACGGGCTTCTCATTGCAGTGGCTTCTCTTGTTGCGGAGCACGGGCTCTAGGCACGTGAGCCTCAGCAGTTGTGGCACGCAGGCTCAGTAGCTGTGGCATGTGGGCTCTAGGGTGCAGACTCAGTAGTTATGGTGCTCGGGCTTAGTTGTTCCATGGCGTGTGGGATCTTCCTGGACCAGGGATTGAACCTGTGTCCCCTTCATTGGCAGGTGGATTCTTAACCACTGTGCCACCAGGGAAGTCCCACTGTTTACTTTCAATACTTTCTTTTTTTAGAAGGCCATGTAACTCTTGTCAGTATATAATTATGACATATAGATTTCTGTGGGACTTATAAGAAAACAATTTCTGGTCCCTTGCTGCTTGTCCTTTTAAATGTTTTTACTTTTTAAAAAATAAATTTGCAAACTCAGGGTACCAATTTTAAAATATATAAATAGAACTATCTCTTTTCATTTTAGATGGAAATTATATAGACTATTTGGATGACATCTTCCTGAAAGATCTTCAGGAATTACAGGTATTTTTAATTTAATTTAAAGATTAATTTTTTCTCCTAAAGGAAAAATACCATAGTTAAGTTCAGTTGTGATGAGGTGGTTCTAGCATACAAAACAATTTTGTTAAAAGTCAAACTGCAAGTATTACATTACTGCCCTCTCATTAATGTGACTTATTTTTTAATTTGAGCATTTATAGGTAACACATCAGAGGTAGATTCACTGATATTTTTATAATATCATTAAAATGTGACTCTATAATCCCTTAGACTGGTTACATATTCAGCACACATTGATTTTTAATCTTTGTTTTAATTTTTTTTTTTTTTGGAGAGATTATGTACTTCAAATAGGTTTTAAATTTACTTTAGTATTTGATCCAGATTTGGTTATGTAAATTATTTACATACTATTCAATCCAAATGCTCTTGCATTTTAAGGTCCTATTATTTTTAGATTTAAATCACTATTTGATACTGTTCCTTGGAAATGATCACTTGAAATAGTTCTTGTGCCAAGAAGTTAATGGGTATTTGCCAAAGTCCTCTCTGAGAAGAAGTTAAGACTTGTGACTGTTTTGCTTTCTCAACTAGTATTCTCTTTTCATTTATATGTAATTGAGTAACATTTTGATCTGTGAGGATTTTTCAGTAGCTGGTTACATTTGATCTCTTGTTTCTTTACCCTAAGTAGATTCTAGCCTTGATCCTGCTAAGGCAGAATATCTATAGTTTTCCTTCACTATTGGGTCAGTTTCTTTGCTTCTTAAGTACCTCTTTTAAAAGATAAGTAGAACCCTTTAAAATGGAAAAATCAGTTAACTTTGCAGACTAGAGGAGGATGTTGAAGAGCTATGTGGTTTTTATTTTTTCTTTACTATGCACCTTTTTTTCCATTTATCTGAGAGTGATGTCTGTAAAACAATGGTATTCTTTCCCTAGATATTAGGGAAAGAACTGTGTCCCTATTTATGTACTGTGTCACCACTCAGTGGAGCATAATTAGCTAAGAGATTTTAAACTTTGGTTGTTTGGCTTTTAGGATGCTTCTTCTGTGGGCAGCCAGCTGTGGGAATGTACTCCTCTCTTAAGGACCGTGGCAGGAAGGACAAATCTATGGGACTTTAACTCCTTGACATAGAGCAGATAGCCTTACTCTTTCATGCCAGACCCTTCATGTGAAGTTACCATTGTTAACTGCTTCTGCCCCTCCAGGAAAGGGTTTCCCTTTGAAAGGCCTGGGCATAGAGATGGTGGTGAGGTTTCTTGTATGAGGGGAGAGTTGGAATAGGCCACAGAGGGGATAGGACCAGGGCTATGCCATTTTGATTCTTGAATGGTTTCTGTTACAGCTTCTCATAGTGAAAGTAAGTAACACTTATTTTTTTCTTTTCTTCCTTTAGAAGACAAAAACACTAATGCATTTGAGAAAGTGGTAAAGTTTGTGGGGAGGGGAAAAAACTGCTTTCCTGATCGGCAACTCATCTGGATGTTAAGATGTCTGTGGACATGAATAGCCAGGGGTCTGACAGCAATGAAGAGGACTATGACCCGAATTGTGAGGAAGAGGAAGAGGATGAGGACCCTGGGGACATAGAGGACTATTATGTGGGCGTAGCCAGCGATGTGGAGCAGCAGGGGGCCGATGCCTTTGATCCTGAGGAGTACCAGTTCACCTGCTTGACCTACAAGGAGTCCGAGGGTGCTCTCAATGAGCACATGACCAGCTTAGCCTCTGTCTTAAAGGTGAGCAGCGTTGTCAATTCCCAAGTATAATTCCTGCAATTAAATCTAAATATGAGCTGTTGCTAATGTCTCCTTCAGACTGATCAAATGGCCTGTAGCTTGAAACCAAATACAACTGTATGTTGCATCATCTGGACACATTTGATGCATTTACTTTGTTTGCTAATATGTGCATATCGAAGGTCCTCAGCTTCCCAGACTACTAGGAATTAGAAAGGAAGGGTGGGGTGGATTCAGGAAAAATAGACCAGAAGTACATAGAAAGCAGAACTGCATAGATTAACACTTGTTTCAGAAAGTCTTATGAAACTTTATGAGGTAAGATAGGATAAGCATCAGAATCACCATCTTCAACACACCAGTGTGTGGGTGACTGATAAATGTCTTAAGAGAGGTACCTAGATATCCTGGTTTGCTGTGAATAATCAGTGCTTCTGGGCTAATGAGCTCATTTGTTTCGTATATTGATGACTAATGTCTGATGTTGAAAGAGATTTTAGCAATAATTAAGAATAAAGCAAGTTCTCATAGCTTGTATTTCATTGATTTTGGGGGGTGTTAAATTGAAATTTTAAGTAATTAACAAAATTGGTTATTCTAGCAAGCACCTTATTTTTAACACTTAAACTAGCATACTTTTCAATATCTTACACCTCAAGCCAGTTACTGTCCTCACTATGTACCTTTTGTACTATGTAATATTACACTGGTACATAGCATAGCCACATAGAACACCATGTACTGTGAATGTGAATATTATTATAGTCATTTAGACAATTTCCCAGCATGTTTCTTTCTCCTCTAACATTGGCCATTATGTGAAAGTGGGGAAATTTCTCCTACTTTACTGTTTTCCCTGACCTTCCTTTCAGGAACTGTTACATGGATTTTGTTGTTTGCTAAAATTGAAGATCAAGAGCACATTGGAATGAATTCAACCAAATAATTTTCATGTTGGTATTTAAATGGAAATAACTAAGGTGTGCCATGGGTCATTACTATAAAAGTTGCTTTATCTACTAGTTCAGGCAATTTTTTTTTCCAGGTGATCGGCAAAGGCTAACTAATACCTTGGATTTGGACACTCAGGGCTTTATTAGCAACTAGCTGAAAGCTAAAGCTTTTTGTGTGACTCACTCCTAGAAGTGTGCACATTTCCTCTCTTGTGCTCAGCATAAAACTCTGAAGAATGAGACCCGTTGGAACCTCTGGGTTTGGGATTTCTCCACCATAACGATAACAAAGCTGCTGGGACCTCTGCTTTCCAAGGGCATTTCCCTGGTAGAAAAGAGGCATCAGATCCTTTCCTTCCTCGTTATTCACACCTCTCCCTATCTGGTCAACTAGTTTCTTTTACTTTAACCATATTGTACATAGTCTTGGTATTCAAAATTACAAAAAAAATTGTCAGGTGTGTGGTTCTGGACGGTATCAATTGACTAAGTTCATCAGGATGTTCCCATCTATGCATAGGAATTCTCAGTTTGTCCAGCCCCTTGCGCTGACTTCCTGACCTGCTAGAGTGGGGCACAGCTGAGGGGCACAGGCCCTTTCCTCCTTTTTTTTTTTTTTTTAAATTGTAGTAAAATCCATAAAATTTACCATTTTACGTCCTTCCTTTTTATTAGGCTGTCATATTGTCGGCCCCCTGGAAAGCCTTTCCTTCATCTCCTCACCTTTTAGTACCCTCAGGGCTCCTTCAGAGTCTACCTTGTGATTTCCCTGAGTGAGCCTCCTCAAGACCCTTTAGAACACAGTGGTTGTTTCTTTTGGTCCCAGTGTCCAAATGTTACAGCCCATGTTTATTACATCGTATAGTGTAGTCTTCTGACTGCTTCATGTTGTTTTACCTTTTCACATGTTTTTGCATGTTCTCTCCAACTAGATTGTTACTTCCTGGAGGGCAGAAACTACATTTTACCTTCTCTCTCCCATCATCGCTATCATAGTGTTTCATCCATAATAGGTATTGAATAATTTTGAGATACTTGTGGATTTTGTCAATTTTTGATGATGTAGCTGATGCTATTGGTGTGAGCTAGATTTCCTAGTCCCTGCTATATATTCTCTACTGTCGTAAAAGGGCATTATTCTGTCCCTCAAGATCATGAAGAGTAGAACAAAAAGAACTTGGAACAGAGATGAATGAACAAAGAGAGATGGAAGAAAGTTGAAACCCCAGGAAAGGGTTAAAGAGAAAATGAAGCAAAGAGGAAAATAATCCATGAAATTTTAGATGATGGTAGAAGTAGAAGATGGATTTTTTTTCCCTCCCTCACTGAGGAGCATGTTAACACCATTTCCTTTCTGGGGCTGGGTGGCAAACGTCCTGGCTCGTTTGGTGGCTTGGCTGCACATAAAGGGGCTCAGTGGTGTTTTAAGTGGTTCAGGAATTTGACCAAAGACAACAGGCAGAAATGGCTTGGTTAAGAGTAAGGGAGAAGGAATCACACATAATCTTCCTCTTTCAGGCTGGCTAAAAACTAGCATTGGTTTTATTTTTGTGTTTAAAATTTTTTTGAGACGAGGAAATAATTTAAGTGCTGAGTTTACAGAATGGTGTTCACAGGTGCTTTGGCTACTCTCACTCCCCTGTTGCATGTGTCTCTGAGAATGGAGCTCAGTAGTCATCACCCAGGTCAGTACTGATTTCCCTCATTGGTCATGGTGCTGTTTGCACAACTCTGTGACTTATTGAGATATTTAATTCTTTCATATGATTTAGGTGTTATTCAGCTAGTAGGAAATGTGATATGTACGTGGTTTAAAATTAGAGCCTTATGAGCAGCTGTCCATGAACAAAAGCTAAGTTTGAGGAGTGGCATCAATTTTCCACTGATCTGTGTTACTCATTTTTTTGTGTTCTGGCAGTTGCCTGTCGGTTAGCTGTAGCCTAACAAAATTAAGCCTTCTGTTACCTTTTGGGATTTGAAGTCTCTTAAGTAGAAAATTGCCAGTTGCCTGGGACACTGGGCTTTTGGTTTAGTGAGGGCCCTTGGTGTCAGAGAGTCTTCCTGTATGTATTCTGGGACCAGTCCTTGAGTAAGATCGTTAATTGAGAAAGGAAAGTGCCCAGAAAATCAGATCCCGGACTGAGGATAGACAACAGAGAAAATGCTTATCTGTTATGGGGTGGTGGCGGTGGGGACTGCTGATGTTCAAATAATGGCAAAACGGAAGCGTTTTGGGAATGAGCTAACATCCTATACAAATGGAATAGTCGTGAAAGATGAAATGATTGCCAAGTGAGGTGGATTGTGTTGTAAGAGGGGGAAGAGCTCTGACGAATATTTTAGTGATATTTCAGTCTTTAAAGAAAACAAAGTTACCTTTTAAAAAAAGTTTTTTAAAAATTTTATTTATTTTTGGCTGTGTTGAGTCTTTGTTGCTGCGCACAGGCTTTCTGTAGTTGCGGTGAGTGGGGGCTACTCTTCGGTGCGGTGCGCGGGATTCTCATTGTGGTGGCTTCTATTGTTGCAGAGCACGGGCTCTAGGTGTGTGGGCTTCAGTAGTTGTGGCGTGTGGGCTCAGTAGTTGTGGCTTGCAGGCTCAGTAGTTGTGGCGCATGGGCTTAGTTGCTCCACGGCATGTGGGATCTTCCTGGACCAGAGCTCAAACCCATATCCCCTGCATTGGCAGGTGGTTTCTTAACCACTGTGCCACCAGGGAAACCCTACATACTGTATTTTTATATGAAACTTACACAAAGATTATTATTGCTGCTATAGATGAGGGGAGGCCTTTTCTAGTAATAACAGGCATTTTTATTGCAAAATGTGCTATAGTTAACTTAGAATAATTTTGTCATTCAGTGAATCCTGTTGGTACTGTTCCCTGAATTTCATGAGGCATTTGCTGTCAGGCTGCCTAAGAAGGAGATTAGGCATGGTTGAGCCCCAGAGAGAGCCCAGGCTGGCTTTCATTGGTGATGGGCTGGAAGCGTCTCCCACGTTGTGTGCGCCTTCTCTCAGCAGCATGTCAGGGCTGTGGGCGGGAGAGGCAGAGTGTTGCTGCTCAGAGCCCTGCTCATGCTTCAGAAAGGAGAAGAAATAGTACATTTTGGGCTAGATCTAGTCCATGGAGCTACCGTGAGCTATCTGAGCTTTCTGCTGATAGGATAAACTTCAAGATAGGGTGCAGCAGCAGTGCAAGTAACCAAAGTCCACGGGTCGATTAAGCATGGGGATGGGGAAGTTACCTTCTGGGCTGGAGTGGGAGACTAAGATGTATAGGTAAAAAAGAATAAAATGTAGAGGATCATGAATGCAGCCTAAGGTGTCTTTACTGTTGGAGGGAAGAATTTGATTTTTTAAACTTCAGTGCTGAACTGTGCTGCTCATTTTCTCAAGCCTGGTTTTCCTCAAATAGGGTTAGAGAAATAAACTGGTTATTAATGAGTGTTTTTACTACAGTTCTTGCTTTACGAATTGCTGTATTAACTGTAGTAGAGCTGGGAAAATGTTCCCTAGAACACTCTATTCTGCCACCCTCTTGCTTGAATTTGTTTTAAGATCTGGTGCTTGCTATTCAGCAAAATATGGCTGGAAAATCTCTCAAGAGTTCTTTTTCTGTGGATCATTTTTCCCTTTCATGGATGAATCATGAGTTTTCAGGACTTCTGACTTTAAGTGCAGAAGTCTTTATAGTCCCTTGTTCAAAACAACCCGGTTTCTATGCATTTGTCATTTGTAACATAAGCAGTTAATATTCTTAACAACAAATACCTTATATTTATCCTTTCTCTCAAGTGGCACTGAGTTTTTGTATAATATCTGGAAAAGACTAACTTTATTAAATCAACTTTCTTGTATTCTGGTATAGCTGAATTTTAAAAACATTTTACTTTTATTTATACATTCATTAATTAACCAAGTAATGGTTGTTTTCTTGTTACTACTCATGGAAAAGTATCTTTAAACTGGGCCTAGTAACACTGAATGTTTGTGTGCTGAACAGCCATCTGATTTCTATTTTTATGATCTGATGTCAGGTTTCTTTGCATGCCTGTATCTCAGAATCTAGATTAAATTCCTGTGTTTCAAATAGTTGGTTGTTAGTGGATGTGTTGACCATACTTCACCATGCTTTAGTCTGGAAGTCTGATTTGTGTTTTACTGGTATATAAATTTATTTTTTAAAGGGAGATGAGAAATGTCCAGAGTGACATTGAGAATTGCCTAAGTGCAGCTAGTGCTAGAGTTGTCCCTGTCTTGCCAGCTTAGAAAGGTTATTGTTATCATTGACTTTGTGTCCTCACTGTGTACCTGGCATCACACACAACATGCTCACTGCCTTCCAGAAAAGAAGCTCTTCATCAGATTCAAGGCCAGCTTTCATTCTGGTCTTTTCTTGTACTTTCACACTACCTTAGGAACCGTGTAAACCATTTGTAATCAAGGGGTGATTCTAATTCCACAGTTGTCCTAAACCTGAACTTACTTATATTTAAATGATTATTGTTGAGATGTTAATACAGTTGAAGAATATCATTCATAATTCCATTAATGTAAAATAAAAGTTTTCTTCCTTGCTTATTATCCTTAGGTCTTGTCCCTATTCATAGATAATGTTACTCTGCTGCAATTCATTGATTCATTCAACCAATATTTATTGAGCACCTACTATGTTACAGGCACTGGGAAAATAGCTGTGAACAAAATAGACAAGAATCCTTGATCTGGGCAACAGTACATTCTAGTAATCATTATGTACATGTATTTATATATTCTATTTTTTTGTGTAAATTTCAAACATTTCCTCTTGTTTATACTTCATCCTCATTAGTTATTTTAGGGATAACATACCATCTTGTTCTTGAACCATAATTTTCTCAAGCTTTCCCCATTGGGCATTTAGGTGAGTACTTATGTGTTACAGTTATGGGGACTGGTTATATTGCTGTGAGTATTTTCATGGATGTGGCCTTTGTGTTGTTGAGCCTGGGCTAGTGGTCAGATAACTAGGTTCCAGTTCCTTTTCTGCCATTTAATATAACATGACCATGGGCAAGTTTCTCAACATCTCTAAGCTTCAATTTCCTCATCTATAAAATAATGATAATTAATACCTTCTTCACAGCATTAAGTGAGATGATGCATATAAAGTGCCTGGCACATGAGTGTTCAAACATGGTCATGGTAGAAGCAGGGCAAGAGTTGAATAAGGAGAATATTGCTTTCACATGTTTGCTGTGGGTCCTTAAAACATTCTCAGGATTATGCATTTTGAGTCATAGGGTAGGAGCCACATTGTGGAAGGTTCTGGGTGACATATTACTGACCGATGCTTCTGAGTGTGTGTGTGGTAGTTGGATCATGTACCTTGGACTCTTTTGCCTTCATCCAAAGCCTCTAGTGTCCTTCTCCTGGGGCCTACTGATAATAAAAGTAAAAATAACACAAATTGAATTTTGAATTGGGACTAGGAAAAGATTATAGGGGAATGTAGCCTGTCTTTTGTTGCTACATTTCTGATGAACTGCAGCGGTTGGTCTTGTGCCTGCATTGACAGCACTCCTTAATGAAGTGCTGAGCTTAGTTGATTTTGGGATCCTTGTTACTAAGGCACCTCCTTACCATTTTTTTTTTTTTCCCATGCCACATGGCATGCGGGAATCTTAGTTCCCCAACCAGGGATCGAACCCGTGCCCCCTGCAGTGGAAGTGTGGATCCTTAACCACTGGACCGCCAGGGAATTCCAAGCACCTCCTTACTTTAACTTTTGCTCTGTCCCAATATCACTCCCCTACTGCTCTAGGAAAAATTTAAAGGATTAGAGTTCTCTGCTCGAAAGAGTGAAGAGTTGTAGGAAAGATTTGAGAAAGGTACAGACTGAGATAGCAGGAAGCTTCTCATCTTGCTCGTCCTG
The DNA here is from genome assembly GCF_039906515.1 of Pseudorca crassidens. Classification (NCBI taxonomy): domain Eukaryota; kingdom Metazoa; phylum Chordata; class Mammalia; order Artiodactyla; family Delphinidae; genus Pseudorca; species Pseudorca crassidens. The sequence goes on from NC_090305.1 coordinate 68,347,348, forward strand.
AAATGTGTCTGCCTGTGGCTTGATTAATTAAACTGTCATGAATTGTCGGAATTTGAAGCTTACATTGTGTTCTCTTTTCTTTAAACTATCACGAGCCTTTATAAACATGAAATGGTTTTACTGTGATAACCACAAGTTACCAATCATAAATAGAGGAAAGTACAGGCAGGAAGAGTGAGAGGTTTGTTTGGAGATTTTAACAGGAGAACAGAGCTGTTCTTATAATCATGAACAAAGAGTGGTCTCTATCTGAAAATGTTGCTCTCTGTGACTAGCAGTTTCTTTCCTGGCCAGTACATGCTCTACCCACTTATTTCCTTTTTCCGTTGTTTTAGACTTTTACTGGTTTCTTCAATGCTCTCACCATCATTTTCCAGTCTGTATATAGCCTTGCCATGTTTTACAAGAAATATTCCAGTGCCATCAAACGTGGCTTTCTGGATTCTCTATCTTAATTGGTGATACCACCATCTACCAAGCTGGAAACTGAGGATCTACCCTTGACTCCCTTCTCCCATGAAGCCCTCTCTGATCTCCACAGTCATACACTCTTGCCTCTATAGCACTTTGTGGTACATCGTTCTTTCTTTTTTCTTTTTCAAGTTGTTTATTTTTTATTTTTGGCTGCATTGGGTCTTCGTCATTGAGTCTTTGTTGTTGAACGTGGGCTTTCTCTATTGCGGCGAGCAGGGGCTACTCTTCATTGTGGTGTGCAGGCTTCTCATTGCAATGGCTTCTCGTTGCAGAGCACAGGCTCTAGGTGCGCAGGTTTCAGTAGTTGTGGCACATGGGCTCAGTAGTTGTGGCATGCAGGCTCTAGAGCACAGGCTCAGTAGTTGTGTCTCACGGGCTTAGTTGCTCCATGGCATGTGGGATTTTCCTGGACCAGGGCTCAAACCCGTGTCCCCTGCATTGGCAGGCGGATTCTTAACCACTGCGCCACCAGGGAAGTCCCTGTGCACGTTTCTTGGTATGTGCTTATGCTATTTGGAAAATTAGTTGTTTGTAAGCCAGGGATTGAACTCTTTGAGATGGAGGTACATGTTTTTTCTTTGTATAACAACATCTAGCAAAAAATGCCAGGTTATGTTTTGTTCTCAGTAAGTGTTGCTTATTGTTGATCTGACTGCCTAAGCCCAGGCCAATAATTGCAAAAGTTGAGAATCTAACCCCGAGGCTCTACTCTGCGTGCTCATGTTTGTAAACAGAAGACATGCTTGTTGAAGGGCTTCCATGAAGCCAGCTGACTTTTAAGTACAGATAATATATACCTAGTGGATATGTGGTTCCCAGCTTGGTGTGCATGTCAGAATTAGTTTTGGCAGTTCTCATACAGAAGACTGAACTTCGTGCAGATATAATAAAACAATCTTCAGAGGTGAGGTGAGGTATTTTACATTATATTCATGTGGAAGTACAAAAAAATTATGAAATGATTCAGGTTATCAAAATGAGGAGAGAGGAGTGCATCCTTTCTTTGGCTGCTGAAAAGATATGTCCAACATTCAGAGTGTACTGGTTTTTTAACCAGAATGAGAGTAGGATGTAAACTGCCCACCTATACTCACAAATTGGGTAGGTTTCCTGTAATATTTTTGATGTCTAAACATTACTTCGTATTTCCTTACCAAAATAAAAGTGGGTCCTTATGTCCATGTTGATAATGAGTAGCTGTAAAACTGACTAATAGTATCTGCAATCATAAATACAATGTGAATGTTTTAAAGGGTTTTTATTTTATGACATAAGTAGAACACCTGAAGTCTTTGCTTCAAGATGGTTGGCTGCCCTCACATACGTTTGTCCCTTCTCCATTTTTTTTGTTTGTTTGGTATTCAAATGTCTGTAACAGCTTTATTTACAATAGCCAAAAACTGGAAACAACCCAAATATCCACAAACAGATGAATGAACAAATAGTGGCATACCCATAGAACAGCGTACTGTCATCAATATAAAAAGAGTGGGCTGCTCATACAAACATCATTGATAAATCTCAAAATATGCTGCATGAAGAAACTCAGGGGAAAAAATAAACAATTTATTATTTAATCATATACAATGCTAGAAAATGCAAACTTATCTATTGTAAAGGAAAGTGAATTAATGGTTGCCTGGAGAGCTGGGGGGAGGGCAGGAAAAGAGATTATTAAAGAGCATGAGGTAAATATGGAGGTGCTCCTCCATTTTTAAATAACCATGAAAATGAAAGTAAAGGCATATATATGTTATAAACACATATTAACAAAGAGAACATGTCGGGGGAGCATGTGGGACATCATTGTACGTGGGAGCCAGTTTGTCCAACATGTCTTTTTTTTTTTTTTTTTTTTTTTTTGCGGTACGCGGGCCTCTCACTGTTGTGGCCTCTCCCGTTGCGGAGCACAGGCTCCGGACGCGCAGGCTCAGCGGCCATGGCTCACGGGCCCAGCCGCTCCGCGGCATGTGGGATCCTCCCGGACCAGGGCACGAACCTGTGTCCCCTGCATCAGCAGGCGGACCCTCAGTCACTGCGCCACCAGGGAAGCCCTCCAACATGTCTTTGAAGAGGTTGTGGGCTCTGATTTGACTGACAAAGACTGGGAAAGATAAGTGTGCTGCAGATGGGGGGATTAATTAAAGGTCTGTATGTAGAACAGTCAGCCCTGCTCTCACTTGGTCTCTCGGCAAAATAATCTGGATAATCTGGGGAGAAATAGGGCACTTAGAGAATGTAAGATTTGGTTCTCTTCATTTGTCATTTTGGGAGCCTTTGAGTCTTGAATAATTGCTGCCCCTGATCAGTTACCCTAAAGAAAAGCCTGTCATTTGGCAGGTCTGTTCACGTACACAGAGCTAGGATTCATTTCCTGAGGCCCCCTGTTTGAAAATTGTAACATTCACATAAAATTCACCATTTTAAAGTATACAATTCAGTGGCATTTAGTACACTCATAGTGTTGTGCAACCATCTTCTGCATCTAGTTCCAAAACATTTTCATCACCCCAAAAGGAAACTTGGTACCCATTAAGCAGTTACTTTCCACTCCCCCCATCTCTGGCAGCCACTAACCTGCTTTCTTTGTCTCTGGATTTACCTATATATGTTATATAAATGGAATCATGGAATATGTGACCTTTTGTTTTGCTTTCTCTTATCATAATGTTTTGGAGGTTCATCCAAGCTGTAGCATGTATCAGTACTTCATCCCCCTTTTTGGGTGACTCTTCATTTTTTAATGTGAATGGCTAACCAAGAATTACCAGACATTTCAGGAAAACATGCAAAATGAAAGAGAAACAGAAAAATTGACCTTAGCTGAAACAGACCAGTAGGTAATTTTGCTTGTTTTTAAAAGTGCACTATTTAGTATTTGCCAAGATACTCAAGAAGATGTGACATCTATAAAACAATCAGAGATGCCATCAGGAAGAAAATCAAAACAAAAAGAACTTGTGGAGATGAATTATGGGTTTGTCAAGTTAAAAAATATTCCATAGATAGGTCAGAAGATAAAATCAAGAAAATCTCTCAATGTAAAGCCAACATGCAGGCAAAAAATGTATGTGAAAAAACAGAGACATGGAAGTTCAAGCCAGAGATCCATCATTTACTAGGATTTGTGGGAAGTGAGAACAAAAAATTGAAGGAAAGAAAATATTAAAAAGTATAAGAAGGAAATTTCCAGGAGCCGAAGAGAGGAGAGTCTTCATATTGAAAGGGTCTATTCATTGCCCAGAAGAATAAAGAAAGACCCATTGCCAGAACTGTCCCTGTGAAATTTCAGAAAAACAAGGATAGAGAGAAAACTCTAAAAGTTTCCATAAAGATATATCAGGTCTTCTAAAAGAAATGGGAATCAGATGTCTCAGCAGCAGCAGTTACAACCAGAAGACAGTGGAGCAATGGCCTTCAAAGTCCTGAGGGAAAATAGTTCTGAATCTAGAATTCTGTCCTTGAAAAATAAACTCGTTTTCAGATGTGCAACAACTCCCAAAATTTATGTCCCTTGTACCTTTTCTGAAGTAGTTACTTCAAGATGAAAATCAAAAAAGAGAAAAATAAAATTCAAGAAATGATTGAGGACTTACCTGGTGGTGCAGTAGTTAAGAATCCACCTGCCAGTGCAGGGGACACAGGTTTGAGCCCTGGTCTGGGAAGATCCCACATGCCGCAGAGCTAGTAAGCCCGTGTGCCACAACTACTGAGCCTGCGCTCTAGAGCCCACGAGCCACAACTACTGAGTCCACGTGCCACGTGCTCCTAGAGCCTGTGCTCCATAACAAAGAGAAGCCACCGCAATGAGAAGCCTGTGGGCCGCAAAGAAGAGTAGCCCCCACTTGCTTCAATTAGAGAAAGCCTGCTTGCAGCAATGAAAACCCAAAGCAGCCAAAAAATAATTAATTAATTAATTTAAAAAAAGAAATGATTGAACTAACCTAGTAGTCCAGTGAAAAGTCTCTTGTTCAGCTGTGTAACAGGCCTGGAAAATGGTCAGCCCAGATTGGAACAGAAACTTGGTGCGATCCAAGAAAAATTTCTTCAGGAATAGGAGTGAGGTGGATTCCAGCAATAGATAGAATGAAGAAGCTGGAAGATGGGTGGGATGTGGTGAAGAAACCATAAGTCTCTTCACAAGGGGCAAGGGAAATAGAATTCCCATGCAAAGCAGAAAAACTACACACAAAAAAATCACAAGCCAAATAAATATAAAGCAGACCCTCCTTATGGCACAAGTATGAGTGATTGGCAGCGACTAATAATGATAATGTATTTGTGCCTGATGTACAAACATTCTTCTTTGAGTGGGCCAAGGATCGTGACATTGGAAGCTCAGGGTAGAAAATGCAATTCTGGCCCTGTAAACAATGACTTAAAATTACAAAGGCTACAGATAGAGGAACTGAAAATAGTGATTTTAATATCAAAAAGTTGGGGCTTGGATGGGAGTGGGTAGCGAGTGGTATAAGTAAGCTAAGTCTGGTAGAGAATTATGGGCCTACTCAGCGATGTTGGTAACAACCAGAAGAACCCAGACGAATGAATGACTGGGAGAGATTTCTCCTGGATGGGAAGACTGGGAGGATGGGGGTGGGGCGGGACAGAGGGGCAGGTGTTGTTCCTTTTCATCAAAGTGCTTTTTATGAACCATTTGATTTATTTTTTGTTCAGTGGTAATTGGGATAGGTAAAGAATTTGTTGATTCCCAATAAAAGAAGTGTTTCTGAGTGTCTTCTGTTGTCTTAACTTTTAGATAGATGCTAGGAAAGATGGGGAAAAAATAGTTTAACCTCTACCATAAAATAACTTAAAGATCTCTTTGCCTTTAGTTTCTGCCCCCTCCTTTTTTAGAATGGTGAGAAAGAAAGGAGGTATAAATAAATAAAACCTTTTCTACTTCTATTTCATATTTTCTGATATACCCCACTAAAAGCACCATTTTATTTTGCTCTCTTGAAAAACTTGAAGTGGTTTCTCCAGATTCCAGCCTGAACTCTTCTTTCCTGTTGCTCCTCTCCCTAATGTTTGATTTTTGCCTCCTCAAACCTCCCGTCAGCATCTCTGCCATTCCTTTCACCCTCAGAAGGCTTCTCAGCCCGCCATTCTTTTTCTTTTTTTTTTTTTTTTTTTTTGCGGTACGAGGGCCTCTCACTGTTGTGGCCTCTCCCGTTGCGGAGCACAGGCTCCGGACGCGCAGGCTCAGCGGCCATGGCTCACGGGCCTAGCCGCTTCACGGCATGTGGGTTCTTCCCAGACCCGGGGCACGAACCCGTGTCCCCTGCATCGGCAGGCGGACTCCCAACCACTGCGCTACCAGGGAAGCCTTCTTTTTTTTTTTAAACCCTCCCTTCTGGAGCTGTATCTGGCCTCTCCTGCTAGATTGTGCACCCCCTGAGGGCTTGGAAGGCTTTGGTGCCTGCCTGGGCTCTGGAGGAGGCTGTGGATTTGCAGTGGCTTGAGATCAGACCATAGGAGACGGGCAGAGGGTAGCATTAGCATATAGGACCTAGTACTGGCACAGGTATTGTTCTAGGTGCTTAGGTATGACAGAGGAGGAAAGTGTTCTTAAAAACCTCTTCCCTCAGAGAGGAGCTTCTATTCTGTTGGAGGTTTACATAAACATAAAAGTTATAAAAATGTGATGTATGTTTTGAGCATAGCCAACAACAGCAGTCAGTGGCTCTGCCTTTGAAATATGCTGTTGGTGTTTGTGGCTTTGTCACTAAGATATGCTAGCCTATTGAGGTGTCCTCTGCAGAAGAGAGGTGACCTAGCTGGAACTGCCTAAAGGTATTTGGTATTCCCTGTCCTTTGTCTCCTCACAGTAGCAGTAGTTGGAGAAGACAGCATTGTTTGAAATCACTTATGGACAAGATGGGTTTATAGCTGCAGGAATATGGTAGGATACTTGGCTTTTAGTCCTACTATGTGTAGTTCATTGGCTATCAGCTCCTATCTGCATTTCTTTTGGTTGTGGTTACTGGATATGACCTTGGTTCACTGAAGTTACAATCATCCTGCCTATATATGGCATCCCCCTAGAAAACTGTTAGAATTCTAGAAGGGGCTGTAATCAGCCTTTTGTACTAAGTATTTCCCAGAAGATTTTCATTGAAATGCAAACCTAAAAGATATGCTGGCTGGGATTTACTTCAGTATAATCTAGAGGGTAGGGGATAGGTAGGGTGCAGATACAGTGGACCTGGCCATGAGTTGATGTTGGAGCTGGGTGATGGGTACGTGGGTTTCATTATAGTCTTCACTTATATAGATGCTTGGAATTTTTCATAATAAAAAAATTACCCTCATGGTCAAGAAATGGATGACTTTCGTATTTTTGCTTTATTGTATTTTTCATAAATAACTTTAGTAAGGTCTTTAGGTGTTTTTGGTATTGATTTTAATGATCAGAGACCATAACAGGACTAAATTAAGGATAGACTGGAGAGAAATCTTCAAATTTGTGTTTAGTAATCAGAGTTTTTAAAGCACTTGTAATACATGGGTGCCTCAATTACAAGTCAGCCCTCCCTCCACGGAGAGAAAGTAAAGGAAGCAAAGTTACAATCAGGTGCCTGAGAGCTGACCTTTTAGAGGCTGAGAGTATGAAGGTGTGAAGTATGGGAGAAGTGAAGGCCCACCACTTAAATTAGACTTTAGACCTTGCCTAAGGTCATAGGCACTCTGGGACCCTACTACCACCACCACCACTGCTGATTTTGCCCCATTCTAGGCTGGTGTTCACCTACTCCTTTGTCTCTGTGCTTTAACCTTCTTTCTCTTATTCCTTCAGTACTTTCTTGCTTCACCCTCTACCCTCCAAGACCAAAACCCATCCATCTTGATCTCCTTAGGCTAGTTTTCCTGTATCATGTCCCTTTCTACCCCAGGCCCAGAAGCTGGCCAACAATTCACTCTTTTCCTTCATCTCTGCTTTTTAGTGAATGACCACTAGTGTTTGTTAACAAATGTGATTGGACCATGAAGTGGCTTAACAACAGGCTGAGGCATGGAGACCCATTCATGTAGCCTTAAAAGATTTCAGGCAGTTGGCAAGTAAGAATTCTAAATAAAAATTGAAACTACCACCTGTATTTTTTCAGGCCGTTGATGCTCACTGCCATCAGCTGCATCCTCCCTATGGCACTGGTAAGTGTGGGAAGGGCTGGTGACAGTTTTGGTGGGCTGCTGAATTTCTTTTTTCTGGGGGAAAAAAATCTATCTGCAAGCTGTGTTATTAACTTGTCCCCAAGGGCTGGACAGCTTGAACCAACTATAGGAGACTAAAAAGATGAAGAAGCAACTGACCATGTTCAGGGGTTTCCTTGGGGAACTGTTGTCAGGAATGGAGGCTATTCAGTATGTGCTTTGATCCTTACATAAAATTAGCATGTCCTGTGCATTATTTTGAATAATAAATATACTATACAGGTTCTCTGGGATGTCAAGTAATGACTTAAATTTTCTGAAATTCTGAAGACATTTTTCCCAAAGATAGATGTTGGCGATGTATTGAAAGAGTCCAGAATATTGTATGTACTTATCGTTTCCTTCAGTAGCAGGATTTATCTCCCTCTGGTATTTTAAGTTCTTTGTGGTCAGGGGATCAAAAATGTTTGTTCCAATGATTAAGTTATAAAATTCTGATAGAGACTTACTTGAATTTTTATCGGGGAAGGGTTTGGTGGAAACCAGAAAAGAAATGTGTGGCTCTCATTTACTAACAGACTTCAGGTGGACTTAGGGTCCTGTGATTTGAAAAATAATTTCACCACAGTCAGCTTTCTGCTCAGGGACCTAATAGGGAAAATACATACAATGAAATTGAGACATAGAGTGGGGCAGCAAGTCATAGGAATGCTAAAAGAGTGCTAAAATATAACCCAATAACCAGATTGCTGCTGGAGTTGCCTTATCTAAGTTCCTGTAATCCTGCATCTGTCTCCTTGTAATGAGTGGGTCAGAGGCCACATAGATCCAGAAGTTTTATCTTATCAAGGTGGTCTCCATTCCAAGTTGACAGGCTGATGTTTACACTATTTCATTTCTCTAGTCTCTGAAGCCCTTAGATCATGGAATAAAAATGCCTCCAGACAGAATATCTAACGAAGTGCTGAGGTTGTAGACTTGTGTGCTGTTAACCATGTCAGGAACTGCTTGCTGATAACAGCAGTTAAAATATTCATGTACACTTCATTACATCTCTATGAGAAAATCTTAGCATCATTGGCTCATATCCTGGATTTTCCCCCTCAGGTCCAACTCCTACCCACCCACCCCCCAAAGTCCTGCTTATGAAGCCAGGATAGAATTGTGTGCACGCTTTATATATTCTTTGTTAAAAAACAGAACGGAGAACTTAACTCCCCAGCAGCTGTCTAGTCCTTTAGGTATCTGTGAACAGGTGGTAACTGCTGAACATGTTTTGAGGGCCTCTATCTGGGAAATACCTTCTTAAGTGTCTCTCCCAAACATTATGGAGGATGACAGAAGAAGTTTGCCTGCAACCTTTGGGAGATAGTGATGTCCGGCAGCAAAGTCCTTTTTGACATGCATGTAGCCAAGTGCTTCCTGAAATAAAGATCAGAAAACCATCTAAGGGTGTTGAGATTGTAAATGTAATGGCAAAACAAAGCCAAATTGAATTGGCAATACAGAGCAATGTCCAGGGTGGATGACAACAGAGGTGACCCCACAGTCCTTTCAAGCTGGAGAGAAAGCTCTACAGAGTCTTCTGACCCATTGTGGGTCAGGTTTGAGGGCACAGGGAATGAGGGAAAAAAGGCAAGGAAGATGGGCTACACTTGGCCTCTGTTCTGACCCCATCTTTGACTCTGTGAAAACCTTCTCTAGACCACCCAGGGACGTGAGGGCACCCTTCAGTCTTTGATGAACTTTATACCACTTATTGCCCTCCCTTCCCCACTTTGATCAGTCACACTCCCTTCCCCAACTCCCTGGGGAAAATGAGAGAGAAGTTCTTATCTTTGGGGCTTATATTCACACTGACCAAGGCTTAGGCACAAATCCAGTTGCTCAGAGACAGGCCAAGGAGTGAGAGGAAGGCAGGCCTGAGAGTTGTGCCCTGTGGAACAGCAACAGTTTGAGCTGACCGGGAGAAGAGCATCCAATGGAACACTAAGAAGGCTGGGTGTGGGAGGTTTAGAGGGAGCCATAGTGTTATGAAGTTATTGGCATTACAGACCTATTTATGCTAAAATTCACATTGCCTAATCGGTTAACCTTTGGTCAGAACTATGTTAAAAACTCTGAAGGGAAATTTTTCTGAAGGGAAAATTTTCATTTCGAAGAGTAAGTAAAAGATCAAAATGAACTATTTGATGCAGTAGTGTAAGGGTCAACCCTCCGTTTATTGTGACATTTGTTTATGCAGATGATTGCCATTGAATTAAATTTGGCAAACTTTCCCTCCAACTTCATGAAAAATTTAAAATATACAAGGAAGTTTAAAGAATTGTACAGTGGACATCCATTTACATACCATCTCGATTATATAGTTGCTAACTTTTTGCTGCATTTACTTTATTATATATCTGTCTATCAGTTTTATTTTTAAACAGCTTTATTGAAGTATTACTGACATTCCATTAAATTCATCCATTTTAAAGTGTACCATTAGAAGAGTTTTAGTAAATGTAAACAAATATACAACCATCACCACAATCCAAGTTATAGAACATTTTCATCACCCAGAAAGTTCCCTTGTATCCATTTGTAGTTGGTCCCCACTCCCAGTCCCACCAAACTACTGATCATCTTACTGTCTGCATAGTTTTGCCTTTTCTAGAAATTTAATATAAACTGAATCATACAATATGTAGTCTTTTGTGTCTGGCTTCTTTCACTTAGCGTAATGTTTTCAAAGTTCATCCATGTTGTATCACAGTAATGCTTTCCTTTTATTGTCCAATGATGATTTTCCATTGCATAGATATATACCACATTTTGTTTATCCATTCATTCATCAGTTGATGAACATTTGGGTTGATTCCAGTTTTTGGCTATTATGAAATATGATGCTGTGATTGTTTATATCCAGGGTTTTATGTGGACATGTTCTCATTTCTCTTGGATAGATATCTAGCAGTGGGATTGCTAGGTCATATGGTAAATGTATGTTTAACATTTTAAGAAAATGCCAAAATGTTTTCTGAGGTGACTCTACTATTTTACATTCCCACCAGCATTATATAAGTGTTGCAGGTTCTCCACATGCTTGCTAGCACTTAGTATCGTCAGTCTTCTGGATTATAATCATTCTAGTGAGTGTGAAGCAGTATCTTGTAGTTTTAATTTGCATTTCATTTCCCTAATGACTAGTAATATTGAGGATCTCTTCTTGTGTGTATCTGCTATTCATTTTTTTTTTGTGAAGTGTCTGTTCAAATCTTTTGCCCATTTTTGAAAAATTGGGGTGTTTGTCTTATTATTGAGTTGTATGAGTTCTTTATATGTTCTGAAATAAGTTCTTTATCAGGTACATGATTTGCAATTATTTTTTCTCCCATTTTGTGGCCTGTCTCTTCCATTTTCTTAATAACATCCTTTGAAGAGTAAACGTTTAATTTTGTTGAAGTCCAGTTTATCAGATTTTTTCTTTTAAGGATTGTGCTTTCAGTATCATATCTAAGAAATCTTTGCCTAAAACTAAGGTTGCAAAGATTTTCTTCTGTGTTTTCTTCTAGAAGTTTTATAGTTTTCAGTTTCATTTAAATCTGTGAACTATTTTGAGTTAATTTTTGTGTGACATGAGCTAAACAGCTAAGTTCTATGTTTGTTTGTTTTCTATAATGATGTTCAGTTATTCCGGAATCGTTTGTTGAAGACTATCCTATCCTCCAATGAATTACATTGTGGAAATTAACCATAAATGTATGAGTTTACTTCTGGACTTTATCCTGTTCCATTGATCTATATGTCTGTCCTTAAGCCAGTACCCCACTGTCTCGATTACTGTAGCTTTATAGTAAGTCTTGAAGTCAGATGGTGTAAGTCCTCCAACTTCGCTCTTTCAAGATTGCTTTGGGGACTTCCCTGGCTGTCCAGTGGTTAAAACCCCTGCTTTGATTTTGATTAATTTTTTAAAATAAATTTATTTATTTTTGGCTGTGTTGGGTCTTCTTTGCTGCATGTGGGCCTTCTCTAGTTGTGGTGAGGGGGGGCTACTCTTCGTTGCGGTGCACGTGGTTCTTATTGCGGTGGCTTCTCTTGTTGCGAAGCACAGGCCCTAGAGTGTATGGACTTCAGTAGTTGTGGCGTGCGGGCTCAGTAGTTGTGGCACACAGGCTTAGTTGCTCTGCGGCATGTGGGATCTTCCTGGACCAGGGCTCAAACCCGTGTTCCTGCATTGGCAGGCAGATTCTTAACCACTGTGCCACCAGGGAAGTCCCTGATTTTGATTAATTTTGATTGCTGTGTTCAGTCTATAGCTATGTTGTCCAGTATGGTAGCTGTGACCACATGTAGCCGTTGGGCACTGGAAATATGGCTAATTTGGATTGGTATGTACTATAATTCTGAATACAATGGACTTTGAAAATTTAGATGGAAAAAAGATGTAAAATATAGTTCATTAGTTTCTATGGATTAAAATGTTGAAATAATATTTTAGATATTTTGGGTTAAATAAAATATATTTATAAATAAATTTTAGTTTTCATTTGTTTGCTGCTATATAGAAATACTTTTGGTTTTTATATATTGGCATTCTATTTTCTTATCTTGCAAAATTTGTGAGTTCTACTAGTTTTGTAGATTCTTTTAGGATTTTCTGTGTAGTCATTTTATTTAGGAATAGAGACAGATTTGCTTCTTTTTTTAATCTTTTATGTCTTTTGTGTGTGTGTCCTTTTTTTTTTTTCCTTTCCTTATTGCCGTGGGTAGGGCTTTCATAATGTTAAGTGAAATGATGAGCGTGGTCATCCCTGCGATGTTCCTGATCTTAGCATTCACTATTTCATTATTGAGTATAATGTTTTCCATAGATGCCCTATATTAGATTCAGGCAGTTCCATTTTTCTTCCTAATTTGCTAAGAATTTTTGTCTTGAATGATTATTGAATTTTGTCAAATGAGTTTTCTTGCATCTACTGAAATGGTCATTTGGGTTTTTTCTGCCTTTATTTTGTTAATTCAGTGAATTGTCTTAGGAGTTTTCACATGTTAAATCAGCCTTTTCTATATTGCTGGATTTAATTTGCTAAAATATTTGGATTGATTTTTGTGTTTTTGTTCATAAGGCTTATTTGTAATTTTCTTTTTATATTTTTGTTAGGTTTTTATATCAGGGTTATGTTAGTCTCATAAAGTGAATTTGGAAGAAGTATTCCTTCCTGCTCTAGTTTCTGAAGTGTTTACTTAATATTAGTTTTGATAGAATTCACCAGTAAAAACTTCTGGGTCTGGCATTTTGTGAGAAAATTTTTTATCATGAATTCAATGTCTTTAATAGATACAGAGCTATTCAGTTTTTATTTTGTGTCAGTTTTGGTAAGTGTTTTTCAAGGAACTTGTCAATCTCATCTAAGATATCAAATTTATTAGCATTTGATTATTCATATTTTCTTATTTTCCTTTTAATACCTGTAAGATTTGTAGGGATAGTCCCTCTTATCACCCTTGTTATTGGCAATTTGTATTCTCTTTTTTTCTTAATTGTTCTAGCTAAAGTTTTTATCAACTTTATTGATTTTTTTAAAGAATCAACTTTTGGGGGCTTCCCTGGTGGCGCAGTGGTTGAGAGTCCGCCTGCCGATGCAGGGGACACGGGTTCGTACCCCGGTCCAGGAGGATCCCACATGCTGTGGAGCGCCTGGGCCTGGAGCCATGGCTGCTGAGCCTGCGCGTCCGGAGCCTGTGCTCCGCAATGGGAGAGGCCACAGCAGTGAGAGGCCCGCGTACCGCAAAAAAAAAAAAAAAAAAAAAAGAATCAACTTCTGGACTTTATTGATTTTCACTATTTGTTTTGGATTTTATTTCTGTTTTTATCTTTTTTCTTCTTTTAACTTTGTCATCTTTTTCTAGCTTCTTAAGGTAGTCCCTTATGTCATTGATTTTTGGACCTTTATAGTATAAATACTTAATTTGTAAATTTCCCTCTTGGCATTATATTAGCTGCATCTCACAACTTTTATTATGTGGTATTTTCATTATCATTCGTTCAAAACATTTTCTAATTTTTCTTGTGATTTCTTCCTTGACGCACAGGTTTTATAGAGGTATGTTCTTTAATTTCCAAATATTTGCTGTATAAGAAGAAGAAGGGCATGCTTGGCAGAGAACAGTCAGGGAGCCTCTTGGGGTTGCTGGAATCATTTGGTCTATTGCTGGACTCCTCAGGGCAGTGGTTCTGCAGTGGGTCCTAATGACTCTTGACTAACGCTTAAGGTTCATCTTGTCAGTACTGGAGAGCTGTGACGGGTTTTAAACAGGTTGGGACTGATCCTGGTAAGACGTGAAAGCTCTAAGAATAGTCTGTTATTGTAATTGTTACATGGAGGCTTTAGGAAACTCATCCTGGGGGCTATGGGTGGCGGGGGGTGGGGGTGGCGGGCAGATAATAGACACTGGCATGTCAGTATATAAGATACCTTTCCTTTGTCCAGGTGATAGTGAAGCCCTTCTGATGGAAGTGTTTAGGAGAGGCAGGACTAGAGATTGTGCAGTGGAATGGTGGTGATGGAAGAGGGTGGAGTGGTAAGGAAGAGCGAGACATAGAGGAAAATGCTGATGCGGGTGTAGGAGTGTGATGTCTCCAGTGACAAGATGGGCATTCAGGAGGAAGAGCACATTTAGTGTACCTGAACAGGTTCTGCGAGACTCATCACAGAGACCATTATGTTTGTTGAATTTGGCGACAAGGGAGTTTATATTGCCTGGTACATGTGTATAAAGAATAGTATATCCACTGTCGGCAATTCCAAATAGATTGAAATTCAGCAATTAAAATAAACATTTTGACAAACTGTGAACCAAAATTGAATTCATATTGGCAGTTATACCCACTGAACTTTTGAAGTATTATATATATTTTCAAGCATGATTCTTGAGAATAGCTCTAACATTTTGGGGAGGAGGTGGGGGGATACGAAAACATCTTATTTCTGCTCTTGAGAGTCTTTGTTTAAATTCATCCTAACTATTCTTGCCTCATGGTCTTGTGAGTATCCAAAGTGGACACATTCCACCAGCTAAGGGTTTGCAGTTTAGACAGGGGTAATAGTCCCAGGCATGCTGGAAATAGTGACCTATTATTATTGAGAAGGGCCCTCTTTGACCCCTGTGATGGAGAGAATGGTGGACTCTATCTCTGTGGGGAGAAGCTCAGATTAATCTGTAATTACCTTGGGGTTCCAAATTTTGGGGCAAGAACTTCCTAGTTCTTAGTTTCTAGTCTTTTCCTCGATTAGACTCATAAATAAATAAGACTTTTAATCTTCTTATTACATATTGATCTGATAGAACCGCAAATTTGTTTTGAACGTGACATGGTCATATGTGTTCCTTCCTAAGTCATTAGTTTTTTTGGCTGTCAGTGGTTATCACCTTGGACCCATTTTCCTTTTGGAAAAGGTTTGACCTTCTCATTGTGAGTCCTTTTTGGGGGAGTTCCCTGGTTGCCTAGTGGTTAGGATTTGGGGCTTTCACCGCCATGGCCTGGGTTCAGTCCCTGGTCGGGGAACCGAGATCTCGCAAGCTGCATGGTGCAGCCAAAAATAAGTAAATAAATCCATAAAAGAAAGCTTTAAGTCGTTCTTGATAATATGTAATCCTAACTACTAACCGGTTGTTAGTTGCTTGTCAAAACAGTCCAGCAAGAGTTCGTCTTGGTTCTGCTGGAAGATTTTTGTTCTCCACAATTGGACATATAAGAAGAGTGGAAGACTTCCCCCAGTTGTTAAGTGTTTCTATATATATATTTAGTTAGTTAGTTTATTTTTATTTATGGCTGTGTTGTGTCTTTGTTTCTGCGTGCAGGCTTTCTCTAGTTGCGGCTAGCGGGGGCTACTCTTCATAGTGGTGCGCAGGCTTCTCGTTGCAGTGGCTTCTCTTGTTGCGGACACGGGCTCTAGGTGCTCCTGTATGAAAACTCAGTCCAGTGAGCAGAGTACCAAGGTTCTGTGTGTTCTCTTGGCTCCCTAGGTTGAAGTGTGCTCCTTGTTTTTCCTTGATTCAGTAGCACCCTCGTGTTTTGCAATGCTCTCTCTGGGTAGCCTTATCTAGGCCTCCAAACACATCCTAATCTTCTGACGCCCCGAGCCGGACTAGAAGATAAGGCCCCCTGGTGGTCCAGTGGTTAAGATTCTGTGTTTCACTGCTGGAGGCCTGGGTTCAATTCCTGGTCAGGGAACTAAGATCTCACAAGCCTCACGGCCAAAAAGAAAAAGATTAGGCCCCCACCCAAGTCTTGATGTTCAGGGTTCTGTTTTGTAACTAGCTTACTTTCCTGTTAACATTAAAATTAATATATGAACTACTTTCTGTGTCAGTAAACTTAGCTATGCAACATCCTTTTCAGGGACTACATATCCTGTATCATTTCCTCAGAAAAAATTTACAGAGGTAGAATTGCTAGTTCAGTGCACCTTCTGAGGCTCTTTGATAGCCATAACCATTGTGCTTTAAAGGAGAATGTAGGGGCCAGAAAGGCTGCCCACGGACTTCTAAATTCTCCTTGCAATTAGGGCTCATTAGTTGCCGGGAATTCAGAGATTTTAAACAGGGGTGTTTTTTGTTTGTTTTGTTTTTCTGGGTTTATACAAGAAGTCCAAGCCTGAGATTTTCTGCAAGTAACAGGCCTAACTAGAGGTGCACTTACCATGTATAGCCTCCTACAGCAGCTTGAGGAAACAAATCACATTAGGGAACCTAACAGCTCTTTTTCTTAAATTGGATGCTGGGTCGTTATTTACTGTAAATAGGATGGTTTCGCATAAGTTTCAAATCAAACTAATTTCTTTGAAGGGTCGTTAATGAAAACAAAGATCGAAAAATCAAGAGATCCAAGAAATCACTAAGACTATAAGAGTCTGAACTTAAAAGATGAAACAGAGAACCAAGAGGAAGAATTTGAAAGTCAAGCCTGGGCCTGCAATAGAGATGAATGTATGCATTTCTCAAAATGCAGAGCACTCTGAAAGAAACTACATTATAATTTGATTTCTTTTTTTTTTTCTTTCTAGGTATCTCATTCAGTTGCTAAACTTATATTAGTTAATTTCCACTGGCAAGTCGCAGAGATAATGGACAGGTAAGGTGTTTGGGGGAGGAAGAAGAGATGGCATTGCCCATAGCTCCTCTCTCTGCCTACCCGCCCAGTGATGATTATTGTTTATGTTTTGGAGAATGTCCTTAACAGTGTGC
This sequence comes from Pseudorca crassidens, assembly GCF_039906515.1. Lineage (NCBI taxonomy): Eukaryota > Metazoa > Chordata > Mammalia > Artiodactyla > Delphinidae > Pseudorca > Pseudorca crassidens. The sequence continues at coordinate 68,364,211 of NC_090305.1, forward strand.
AGATTATATTTTTAAAACACTGGATCATAGTGTATAGCCTTTTTTTCCTCAGTATATGGTGAACATTTTCCCATGTTTTCAGCATATTCTTTCTACCCCAGTTTTAACTAGCACAGTATTTTATTATATAGATGTTCCATACTTTTCCAAACCCCTGTTGTTGTACAGTGAAGTTAGGTCAAATTTTTTATGCCATTGTTAATTTTTAATCAGTGTCCTTCTAGATAACACTTGACAGTATCTCCAGTTATTTCTTTCAGACACATCAAGTGAGGAATACATCATGACATAGTGCATATTACCTTCAGAAAAAAGGTCAGCTAGTTTACCCCGCACTTCCAGAACCAGAGCCCTTGAGGCACACAACTTGGAGTCTCAGGTGTCCTGGAAGTTGTCAGGAGGAGGGGTTCTTCCTCCTTACGCATCCTCTAAGGGGGTTCCTCTAAGAGGCATGTGCTTCTGTCTAGCTCAGGGTTTCTCATCCTAAGCACTGTTGATGTGTTGGGCTAGATAACTCTTTGTTGTGAAGGGACTGTTCTGTGAATTGTAGGAGGTTTGGAAGAATCTCCGGGGTCTACCTACTAGAAGTCCGTAAATCAAAAATGCCTCTGGACTGCCAGCTAACTCCTGGAGAACAAAACTGCTCCTGCTGAGCAGTACACTGGTCACTACCCCTGCTCTTTCACACCACAGTGAGTCTTCCTTCTCTGTATGGTGTGATTCTGTTGATTGGCAGAGGAAGATCATTATGCCTTTCCTTCTCTAGGCTAAGAAGGCCAAACTAGCCAGAGCAGCCCAGCCTGATCAGGAAAGAGCAAATGCATTCCTGGTTCACTAACTGCACTCTCACTGTCTATACTGAAGAGCTGAATACAGTTAGGTAGACTTCCAGATGAACTTCCCTGTCTGCACTGCTATCCAAAACTCTGGAACCACATAGGTTCCGGTAATGGGTATCTAGCACTGTCCAAACTCTCTAGCCTAACTTGGGGATGGAGACAATTTGGATAGCTATAAAGATACTAAGAATAGTAGTGTGAGAACTAGGAATAAAAATTAAAGTAGGCATTCTGACTAGGCAGAGTAAGGAAATCATGTATATGAGATGTAGTTCTTCCCTGCTCAGATTCCTGGTGTCTTGGTAATGTGATTACCTGGACTTTGTGTGGCACTTTTATTGCCACATGATAACTGTTTTTATTTTTAAATGTATTTATGCCATACCTCATTCCAGAAAGGAATTAAATTTTTATTATGAAATTTTTTTCCCCAAAAATGTGTGAGTGTGCACTCACATGCCATATTTGTGATGTATATAGGTTTTAAAGACAAATAAAGCAAACAAAGAAACCCTCTGACCTTTACTCAGAGACCTCTCTGATGGCAGTCCCTGCCTGGCTACAATCCCTTCCTTTTCCAGGGCGACCAGTACCTTGAATTCGGTATTGATCATTTTCTTATTTATTCTTAAATTATATATCTTTTAGTTTTGTATGTTTTTAGAACTTTACAGGCATGGAATCATATCATATGTATTCTTCAACTTTTTAAATTAACAAGGTTGAACATTATGACATCTTATCCATCCTCCTGTCAAAAACTATTTGTGAGTTTTTAGTTTTTTGCTGTTAAAAATAATGCAACTCTGAAAACTGTTGTACATGACTTATAGTGTCACATAATTTTTCTAGGATTAAGTACAGAAAGTGAATAGCTGGTCTGTAGAGTATGTGTTACTTCAGCTTTACTAGATAATGCCAAAATGTTGTCCAAAGTGATTGTACCATGTTATATACCCACTAGTGGTGTAGGAGTGTCAGAATTAAAGTTTTACAGTCTGGTGGGTGTAAATGGCATCTGGTTGTCTTTAATTTCAATGTCCAGGTTATTAAGGAGGTTGATCATTTTTTCCTATGTGATTTGTGCTTCCTCTTCTGTGAAATGCCTGTTATGTCTTTTGCCCATTTTTCTAATTGTTGTTTTTCATTTCAAATGGACGTTTAGGAGTTTTTGTTTTGTTTATTCTGAATATCAGTTGTTTACCAGTTGTATATGTATTGAATTATCTTTCAGTTTATAGCTTGGCTTTTCACTTTATCTTGTCTTCTGATGAACTGAAGTTCTTTTGGCTTGCGGGATCTCAGTTTCCTGACCAGGGATTGAACCTGGGCTACAGCAGTGAAAGCCCAGAATCCTGACCACTAGACTACCAGGGAGTTCCCTGAATTGAAGTTCTTAAATGTAGCATACAGAGTTTTCCTTTATGCTTTGCTTTTTCTGTGCCTTGAAGATATCCTTTCCTATTCTGAAGACATAGAGATATTTGCTTGTAATTCTAGAAAGGGACTTAAAGCAGATATGGTCCTTCATAAGTATTTTTCTTATAGTTGAGTGCCTTTAGGACAGAGTTGTTATTCTTATACCAATTGAGAGCTAAAAAAATTGAAAAAGCAGAAAGTATTTGTAGTAAGGTAAAAAGCCACCTTGGTTTTGCGAGAAGGTAGTTAAAAGACAAAGACGCTTCAGTGTGACTGCAACACATGTTGGTCTATCCTGTTTTTGTTCAGAAGTAAAACTATTTGTCTTCAGGTTCTGATTCCCTTTACTTCTGCGTTTTGTTTTGTAGATACAAGTCTAATTGTGCTCAACTGCTCGTTGAGGCTCGAGTTCAGCCCAATCCGTCGAAACATGTGAGTGTCTCCTCCTTGAATAAGGCTTCTCCTGTTGCCCGTGGCTCTTTCTGTGGCTCACATTGTTATTGAGAACCATCTTGCCTTGTTTGTAGTGCAATATGCCCATGATATTTGTTCCAGCATAAGCCTAAATCTTCCATTTCCATTATAGTTTGGAAATTTTCCTCATAGATGAGGAGTGAATCATTGCCTGCCCTCTCCAGCCTCACCTTTTTCCTTGCACTTACATACAGCCTGTACTCTATTCCTGCTGTGTTCTTGGTGTTCCCACTCACCACATGCCTCTTTGACTCTGCTTGTGCCTTCCCTGGTCTGGAATGTCCAGATTCTGTCCCCATCTCTGCTTGTGGAAATGGAACTCATCTTTAGAGACCCACATCCAAGCCATCTCTCACAAAACATATCTCCTGGGACCACTCCCCTCCAAACTCCTCTATTTATATCTTTAAACCTTTATGTGTATGTTGTAGTAATTCACTCATATCTTTTCAGCTCCCCTACTAGACTATAAGTGCTTTTTAAGTTTAGGAATCAATGTATAGCAATTTCCTCTGTATCTGAGAGTTCAGTCAGCATTTGTCAAATGAATGAGGGCCATGTTAAAAGCACTCTCAGGAGGGAGAATTGGGGCTCAGATCACCACATAACTTCTGCAGTCTCTTAGGAGAAAATTTCTAGGAGAATACTGGACAAACATGAGAATACGGTCCTTTTCCTCAAGTTATTTTTTGTATTCCCAGTAAACTAACAAGAACCTAATGTTAAACATGTAGTGGACTTTTTCATTGGTTAGTGTTTTTGGCTGGGGTCCCCAGATTGTCTTTGCCAATTTGTGTAGCATGGTATGGATTCTGGAGTTTAAGCTTTACAGTTATTTGCCCACAAACTAGAAGAGTTTCTTCCCTTGTAGAAGCCTTCCTCATCTCTCTAAATTAATTGTATGTGACATCTCTTTGGTATGTTAAGGATGAGTTGTAACTTGGTAAAAACTGTAATACTCTATGTTTTGGACATATTGATATGGGAAAACCACTGTCTTTGACACGTAAAACTGCATTGTGGGCTGTTAGAGGCTCACACTCAGCCTCTAAGCACCTATATGGCTGGGTTTGTAGTACTTGTTGAGGAGCAACTCTGTGCTGTGCTGAATGAGGGCAGTTTTCAAAAGAAACCCAATAGTCTCTGAAAGAAGGTGGATTGAATGACCTCTGAGGACCTTGACAGTTCTGAAATCCTGGTCTTTTCAGCCTGACGTTATAAACTACTGTTAGTTCTCATTTCCATCTTCTCTCTGCCTCTCTAAATCCTAGTGATTCATCAAGCCTAGTTCAGTTACCACCTCCTTCAGAAAGCCTTCCTGATAATATGCTTTCTGCTCAGAACTGGAACTCGCAGAGTGCACACATTGCAGTTGAGTTCTGACACTTGTTGCGGGGTCAGAATTGCCTCCCATGGCTCATATCACTCTGCCTCTCCCCAGGTCCCCACAACCCATCCCCCTCACCACTGCGCAGTGTGTATGCAGTTTGTGCGGAAGGAAAACCTACTGTCTCTGGCCTGTCAGCACCAGTTTTGCCGCAGCTGCTGGGAGCAACACTGCTCAGTACTTGTCAAGGATGGCGTGGGTGTGGGTGAGTCTGCCATAGGATTTATAAAAGGCTGGCATGAAGTATTTAGCTTTAGCTCTGCCCTTTCAGGTTCTCAGGTCAACTGAGTGTTTTCTTGTGAGCCTAATTGAAGTTTTTATTGTCAGAACCATTGGTTTCCAAACACATCTGTGTGAACAATGGCAACGTTTAGACCTGAGCAAAATGAGAGAGTTAAGGCTAATGTTTGGGCATATATGTAAACGTTGGTGTGAATGCAAGGCTACCTTCTCTTGCCTTTTGGGAGAACTGTCCTTTAAGCTGCCTACCGTATCTATCTTGATTCTCAGAGTGGCAGCCATAACTCAGAAACACCTAGAGAGTTAGCTGTTATTTAGGAAATATAAGCACAAATCAAACTTGATGATCAGTTAAAGGAATATTTAACTATGACTTGATATTTGAAACTAAATCAGCATTACTTTAATTGTGTCTGCAAAATCTCATTGTATTGACGGTAATCACATGCATGTAATATTAAACATCACAGAACTAAATTGTTAGTTAATAACCCTATAGGATTTTTTTTTTTTTTTTTTTTTTTTTTTGCGGTACGTGGGCCTCTCACTGTTGTGGCCTCTCCCGTTGCGGAGCACAGGCTCCGGATGCACAGGCTCAGCGGCCATGGCTCACGGGCCCAGCCACTCTGCGGCATGTGGGATCTTCCTGGACCGGGGCACGAACCCGTGTCCCCTGCATTGGCAGGCAGACTCTCAACCACTGTGCCACCAGGGAAGCCCACCCTATAGGATTTTTTAAACAGTTTTGTTTTTTATTGGTGCTGTTTGTGATATATATGATTTAATTTGTTTTGTTTTTGTTGGGGTTTTTTTGGTGGCTCTGTGCGGCTTACAGGATCTTAGTTCCCCGACCAGGGATTGAACCCAGGGCTCTGGCAATGAGAATGCCGAGTCCTGACCACTGGACCATCAGGGAATTCCCTATCCTATTTAATTTGGAATAATATTTTAGTTGCATCACTGTGCAAATATATTAATTTCTCTCTTCTTTGAATAAATTCTGGTGCTTTAGGGGTTCCTTACATAGAATCTGAATTTGTTGGTTGAACTCAGCAAATATATTATCGCTGTGTCTTCTGCGATACAGTTGTCCATCAGGTTATCTTTGTTCAACAGGTGTCTCTTGCATGGCTCAGGACTGCCCGCTTCGAACACCAGAGGACTTTGTGTTTCCATTGCTGCCCAATGAAGAATTGAGAGACAAATACAGACGCTACCTCTTCAGGGACTATGTGGAGGTATGCCCAGCCCCTGTTGTGCCCTCTGTCTTCCCAGGCCTGCTTTTCATCAGATGCTCACCAGTTACTTTATAGACTAGACTGCCAGTAGATGCTTTCGTTTGAAGAAAGAGCTCCACGGCTTTAAAACAGTTTGAAAACTACTAGAGTGCTAGTGAATCCCAGGTCTTTTGCTTCCTTGTTATGTATCCCTTGACCCATTATTTTACCTCTCTGAGCCTTGGTTTTCTCTTGTAGAATGGTCAGGCATCCCCACCTTATACAGAGTTGCTTAAACAAGCTGTTGTATGTCGGGATAAACACAAGTCAGGCATGTCTCAGGAGTTGCTGTTCTGTTCAGTTCACTGTGTGGTTCAGCACAAAGAAGAGGTGTTGCTTTTTGGGCAATTGGAAAACTTGTTCAGGTTTTCAGCATGGTCAGTTTTGGAGTCCTTCCCCTCTATTGCGCTACCTGTTCAGGCTTGTTTGTTCTATGCAGCATAATTTTCATCTTTGTCTTTCATGCCCAAGCTTATTGGATTGATTGACGGTCTGGGTTGTCTCATGCACATGCCACAGGAAAAGCAATGCCTTGTTCCTTGTGCTGTTTTCTGCCTTTGGTAGATGCCTGAGGGTCATTGAGCCCCTCAGAGTCTTATGCGCAGCTGAGTGGTCTGTGTTCCTTTCCAGCCCTGGTCCGTATGCCCTTTCATTTCAGAGACACACTTCTGTATTCCATTTTGTCATGTAATCTTAGAGCATTCTAGTGAGTTGCTACCTAGTTTAAGCTAAGCATTCAAAGGTCATTTTCAGGGATCTTCCTGGTGGTCCAGTGGTCAAGAATCTGCCTTCCAACGCAGGGGATTCGGGTTTGATCCCTGGTTGGGGAACTAAGATCCCACATGCCGCGGGGCAACTAAGCCTGTGTGCTCTGGAGCCTGTGCGCCACAACTAGAGAGAAGCCCACATGCTGCAACGAAGAGCCCACACACCTCAACGAAAGATCCCGCATGCCACAGCGAAGATCCCATGTGCCGCAACTAAGACCTGACGCAGCCAAATAAATAAATATTAAAAACAAGCAAACAAACAAAGGTCATTTGCACTACCTGCCTAATGTCTGGTCTTCACAACATCCATCTTGAATTCCTGTAGCCCCTTGATATAAGTCATCAGCTGGAAGAACAGAAGGTGTTTGAGTACTCAGGGAGGTCTAATTTGGAGGCACCAACTAGGGGATGTCCTCATTATTCCTCCCCTTGGTGTGTTCACAGAGTCACTACCAGCTCCAGCTGTGCCCTGGTGCAGACTGCCCCATGGTTATCCGGGTACAGGAGCCCAGAGCTCGCCGAGTACAGTGCAATCGGTGCAACGAGGTCTTCTGGTAAGAGTGAGTGTGGGTGCTGAGCAGCCCTGGGCTTGTGCCTTCCCCTGCTCTAAAGCATCACTGCCGTTGCTCTTATGAGGGTGGGGCTGGGAGAGGCAGGGTCGTTGAGCCAGAAGAGCAGCTCTGTTCCACGTGGGCAGGGTTTGTACCTAGCATCTCATGTTCCATGAGATGTTTGATAATAGTCAGTCTGGAGACAAGAACGGGGCACAGATTCTTGGGGAATGTGCTGTGGTTATGCTGCTGAGACTCATGGCCCAGAGACTGCATGTCTGTATGGGTGTGTATCTACCTGCACAGATAATTCACATACTACTGTATCTGAAAGCAACAACCATCAACGTTTTAATCTTTCTCTTGGCCTTTCTGCTAATTTTATAACACTATAATCCATAAATGTGTTTATATTTACCTGGGGTTTACTCTATTCAGTAGACATGATGGGAATAGCTAAAGTATACTGAAGGCTTACCAGAGGAAATGCTCTGTCCTGATCATTTTACCTTCATTGTCACAACAACTGTGTATGATTGTACTGTTGTTACTCTTATGTTATAGGTGAGGAAATTGAGGTGCAAGGTAATGGCAGAGCCATAATTTAGGTCCAGACCTGTCCCCAATTCATGCCTCCCTGGAAAATTCATGGTGGGGCTTCAGAGAAAGTACGTAGAAAATGTGGTATATGTGCATATGTGCCTGCCTCTCAAGATGTTGTTGAGGGAGTCTGTGATTCACCAAAGGTTAAGAACCACTAATGTGGTTGCTTTCCATCCTTTGTGTCCTGCATTATGAACTTCTTTTCCCTGGGACATGTGTTAGGCTACCTGCCTGAGAGCCTTTATCCATAACGTTGTGTTGGCTTGGACAAAAGGGAAATTAAAAACATGGGAGCCTGGCCTGATGAATGTTGGAGTGTTTTTCTTTTCTGATTTTAAGTTTCAAGCATTGTCAGATGTATCATGCCCCCTACAGATTGCACAAGTGCTGGCATTGTGCATCCTGTGTGCACATCTGACTTGGAGATAAGCCAAGGCTCCCAGAACTGGATCTCATTCCTGCCTTGGGCCTGAGTTGAGATATCTTAGAATGCATCCCCATGCCCTTTGGGAAGCTGAATTCTGAATTTGATATCCTGTCAGGAAGGATTGACACCACATAAGATATTTGAAACAAACATTTCATTTGGGTTTATTGAGAGAAATTCACACAGTACTTCAGTATAATCCTGGGTGAGAAAAGGTCTCAGATGCCTTGATAGGTGACGTTACCTCTTTGAAAAGCTCTAATTCAGGATCTGTTGGCTTGGACAGAAGGAAAATGAAGAACACAGGATCTGACCTAACAATTATCTTTTCTGGTTTTAAGTTTCAAGTGTCGTCAGATGTATCACGCCCCCACAGACTGCGCCACAATTCGGAAATGGCTCACGAAGTGTGCAGACGACTCTGAAACAGCCAACTACATTAGTGCTCACACTAAAGACGTAAGGACTGTATCTTACCTGTCATGGATCTGCCCTCCTTAGTGCTACCCAGGGCCTTGCCCAGGAGATGTACCGTCTGAGAGCAGAACAGGGCTCTTGATGGAGGCTCTTGATCAGGGCCTCAGGGCTCTTGATGGAGGCTGCCCAGACCTGGCAGAGTTTGTAGCAATTTATCATGGTATGCACCGAGTGCATTTATTTTAATAAATTGCTGAAATGCTTGGAGAAGTTTGACCCTTAGGAAAACTAATTAGAAGAAGACTAGGTTTTATTGAATGTTTCCCAAGCTTTAACAGCTCTGGGAGGGAGGTAGTTGATAGCCACACATAATAAATAGCAGAACTCTAATGCAAGCCCAAGCCTGCCCAATTCTCATTCTGGAAACTTCCCATGGGAAAGCATGGCCTGTAGCCCCTTGAGTTCTGCACGACTCAGCACTCAAGGATGTACCCTGTGCCAGTCACACGCTGAGTTGATGCACCCACAAGCACAGCTGTGACCATGACATCATTAAGCATAGTCCTTTTCGTGGCGATGGAAGAGCACAGCATCAGACTGATCTCTGCATTGCTGCCTGGGGTTGCTGGCATCTCTCAAATGAGAGCGAGCTTTAGAGGTTATTTCCTTGGCCTCTCCTGGAAGCAGAAGTTCAGGCAAGCTGATGAGGACTTAGTCCAGTGTGGCAGCTTTTACGCTGCTTTGGCGTTCCTCCCAAGCAGGCAAGCTCTCTACTGACTCAGCTTGTGCTTAATCTGAGCGGCCTCGTGGCAGGGACAGATGGTGCTTGAAGTGTTTCAGAGCCAAACATGCTGACCTCATTTCCTTGAATTGCTGTTCCAGCCTCAGCGACCCGCCACATTTAAGTGAGATGCTCCTCCCCAGAAGTGCTCGCACGATGAGCTACTGGGCACGGGTGCCGGGAGCTTTGTGTAATTTGTCTTAGAACCGGCCTGATGGTGCGTGAGCCTAATGGCACCCTTCTGTCTCCTCAGTGTCCCAAGTGCAACATCTGCATTGAGAAGAATGGAGGCTGCAATCACATGGTGAGCAGATGCCTGTACGTTTTGCTTATGTGACATGGAACCTTTGGTCAGCGTGTTCTTAACATGTTCTCTTCTGTTTCCCTCTGACAGCAATGCTCCAAGTGTAAACACGGTGAGTCCCAGGCTTGATGTACAAGGCCCAGTGGCACAGTCTCTGTTTCTTGTGCACGGGTCTCCACTGCTTATTTAGTGAGTGCTTTTGTGGTGAAGTGATAAAACAGAGGGCAGCCTCAGTCACTTATAGTCATGATAACCAGATTAAAGCATTTATTGATTTATTATTTTTCGGTCCCTTTTATAATCCCACTGCCGTCTCGCTGACGCATGTAGTCAGAAGTCAAGTTTGGGGTGACTATTAGACCCTCGTGAATCCTCAGTCATCCAAGAAGAAGGTTTTAGTGTGTTCTTTTTATTTTTGCCAAGGCAGGTAAGTAGCATGGGGCTTATCTGGGCTGCCTTACAGATACCTTTTAAGCAGGCTGTACATGGTTTTACTGGAGGCAGTAAAATAATAGTTTTCCATTGAGGTTTTTTTTTTATATATATATATAAATTTATTTACTTATTTATTTTTGGCTGCGTTGGGTCTTTGTTGCTGTGCGTGTGCTTTCTCTAGTTGTGGCAAGTGGGGGCTACTCTTTGTTGCGGTGCATGGGCTTCTCATTACAGTGGCTTCTCCTGTTGTGGAGCACGGCCTCTAGGCGTACAGGCCTCAGTAGTTGTGGCTCGCGGGCTCTAGAGCTCAGGCTCAGTAGTTGTGGTGCACGGACTTAGTGGCTCCGTGGCATGTGGGAACTTCCTGGACCAGGGCTCGAACCCGTGTCCCCCTGCGTTGGCAGGCGGATTCTTAACCACTGTGCCACCAGGGAAGTCTCCTCTGAGGTTTTATAAAGTTTTCAGAGGGGGTTTTGGCCTTTCAGGCCTCCGTCATCTATCAGTTGTAGGTTACATAGAACCTGTTGGTTTTGCTTTCCTTTCCTGCCAGATCAAGTAAAGAAATAAAATTCCTTTGGGTAGAAAATATGTCTAGATAGGTTTCTTACACAGCTGCTTAGATGCCAACCAGGAGGCCATGAGAGTTTCTCTTTGTAAGAGCCTGACTTATGCTATTCCTGTGTTCTCCCAGGAGCACACTGTAATCAGAGTAGACGAGGCAAGGTTTTAGACTGGAGTGGTGACCCTGAAGTGTAGAGTGAAGATAGGCCGAGGGTAGTGGCATATTTCCTCAGTGATATCGCACCCTAGCTTTTCTGCATGTTTGAATGAGAGGGACATACATGATCCACTTAGAACAGTGCACAAGACATACATACAGTTTAAAGAGAAATGACAAAGTGAACACGCGAGTACCCACCACATTCTTAGTACTGAGGAAGTCCTCTGTGTGTCCCTCCTCAGTCATAGTCTCCCCATCCCTTACTGCCCAGAGTTAACTTCCATCCCTCACATTGCTGTATAGTTTTACTACCTGTACAGGCAACCCTAAGCAATGTAGTAGTATTTAAAACAGTAGCAAACACAACCTAGCTGACTGAGGAGAAAGCAATATTGCCACTGTTCAGTGAAGCCTCCTAGGAGAAGAGAAGTGAACGACCTCTGGGTCTCTTGATTTGGCTTTAGCTTTAGCTTCTCCAGATTTTACAGAAGTCCCTTTTGGGAAGTCAGTGAGCCAACTTATGGAGTGATTCCTGGGAAACAGGGTTTACCACTGTCGGGGTCTCTGGCAGAGACAGAACATAGAACTGTGGTTGGCCCCTCTCCATTAAGCCACAATAATTGTTCAGATGTATAGCATCCATAGAGGATCTTTATTTTTCCCTCTTTGCTTCCTCAGTATGGAAACAGAGTCATAATTCTGGGTATGCACTATTGGGTGGGTTTTATGAAAATGTGCTTTTTCTTTTTTTTGGCCTCACTGTGTGGCTTGTGGGATCTTAGATCCCCCACCTGGGATTGAACCTGGGCCACGGCAGTGAAAGCACCGAGTCCTAACCAGTGGACCGCCAGGGAATTCCCATAAAAATGTGCTGTTTAAGACAGAAGAAAAGGGGGAAAAGTCTTTCTTTCCAGTTTCATGTACAACACCTAGGACAGGTGTTGAGAGTGGGACATAGTCAGGAGGGCACATGTGTTTTCTGAATGACCAGGTGGGCTTCAGTTGGACAAGTTTCTGCTTGTCACAGAGGCATTGGCACAGCAGACCAGTGGCCTTGTACAGTCAGCATCTGCTTGTGTTGGATTAAACGGCACAAAGCATATGTGTTCATGAAACTGAGACTATCCGTAGGCTGTTGTTCACATCAGCAAGGACAGGCTTACAGGGACAGTGGAATGTGACAGGGATGAGTGGTATACATTCCCTCTGTAAAGAGGCACCCTTGGAGAGTTCTGGATAGGTGACGCCCCCACCCCCCACCCAGAGCAGGATCTGTCTGTTTTCCTGCTTTGCCTATGACTTTGGAGGAATGTGGGCTTGTCTCGTGTGTGTAAATACTTCTTTCTCTATTCTGTGTAGACTTCTGCTGGATGTGTCTAGGAGATTGGAAGACCCACGGCAGCGAGTACTATGAGTGCAGTCGGTACAAGGAGAACCCTGACATTGTCAATCAGAGCCAGCAAGCCCAGGCCAGGGAGGCCCTCAAGAAGTACTTGTTCTACTTTGAGAGGGTAGGCATCCAGAAGCCTGGAGGGTGGGCTTCTTCCATTTGTCCTGCTGGGTGAAATTCCCAGTGACTGGTAGCCACAGCCAGCATGCTCACACAGAAGTCAGGAAGTGGAACTCCTGCAGTGGCCTGTGTGGTGCCTCCATAGATATGGCTTTCAGGCTCCACAGGGCGGCCACAGCTAACAAGGAAGGACCTGCTGACCTTGTTTGAATGATGAGTTGAAGGATAATGAAGGATCATCAGACAGTCTTTTCCATCCAGTGCCATGTTTGTTGTTTGTTTTTAATTGGGGTATAACTGACTGACGGTATTATATAATTTTCAGGTGTACAACATAGTGATTCATAATTTTTAAGGGTTATACTCCATTTATAGTTATTATAAAATGTTGGTTATATTCCCTGTGCTGTACAGTATATCCTTGTAGCTTATTTTACACATAGTAGTTTGTATCTCTTAATCTCCTACCCCTATCTTGCCCCTCCCCCTAATCCAGTGCCATCTTAATAGTCAGATTCAGAGGGCAGTTCATCCCAGGAAGACCCTTCAGAAGCCCACAGAGCATGGGACATTTGGTTTCTAAGCACAAGAGACCTGTAGTTACCTAGCTTTGCTTCATCCTCAGGGCTCGAGTCCTATTGCCGCAGGGGGGTAGAGTGATCTGGCAGGCAGGCAGCTGCTCTGGACAGGGTTGGTAGTGTGGACTGAGGAAGCCCCCCTCTTGCAATCCCAAGGACACACAGTCCCCATCAGCTAGATGAGGCTGTGGCCATTCTGAACTCCTTTTGGATCTCCACCTTCCTGGGACTCCTGCAGCTTTCTCCCTCCTCTGAACCCTGTAGTGGGAGAACCACAACAAGAGCTTGCAGCTGGAGGCACAGACATACCAGCGGATTCACGAGAAGATTCAGGAGAGGGTCATGAATAATCTGGGGACGTGGATCGACTGGCAGTACCTACAGAATGCTGCCAAGCTTTTGGCCAAGGTTTGTACCCCCTCACTCTTCCAGCCCTGTCAGGCCCAGACCTCTGAGGGTGGGAGGCACTGTAGGGGGCAGGGGGCTCAGCACCCTGTGCAGTCCTGCATGCTCCTGCTTATGGGTCCACATTTTGCTGGGCTGTGCCCACTGAGGACCCAGCCCTCTGTGGATGTCCAGGGGATTTTAAGAAGAGTATTCCAGTGCCTTGGCCTGCAGGGAAAGAACTGCAGGGAAAACTAGAGCCCTTTTCTTCTTTTGTCCCATCCATGCATCACTCAAAGGAAAATAAGAGATTGTCTTTGGACAAGTATTGAGATAGATGTGTGGACTCTGATGTCCGACTCAAGAGGGAAGAGCCGTTGAGGCAGCTGCTGGTAATAAATCACAGTGTGGAAAAGGAACTGTGGGTGTTCTGTGACCATTTTTGTTTCAGTTTTTGCCATGTTGTCCCCCAATTCATCTTTTATTTGCCTTGGCCTCATTTCTTTCAGGCCCATACCCGTTGAGCCAGGCTAATTTGCATGGTGGGGTAGAATTGTAAAAGCCACCTGAGATCCATGTAGTTAGGGTCATAGATACAGGTCCCTTCTCTTCTCTGTTGCAGTGTCGATACACCCTGCAGTACACGTACCCATATGCATACTACATGGAGTCTGGACCCAGGAAGAAGCTGGTAAGGCAAAGCGATTCTTCTTCTCTGCTCTCTTAGCTTCAGAGCTGCCCTTCTCTACCTGCACTTTGCAGGAGAGCAAGGACCAGATGCCTGGTTATTGGGAGGGCAAAATCAAAACTGGCAATTGTAAAATTTTATTTCTCCCCTAGGCATTTCCAAAGTAGATCTCAGGTGCTGGTATTTTGTGTAATAGGAAGGCAGATATACTGAAGCCAGTGAACAACTATATTTTTGGGGTGACTGGCTGAAAATGTCTGTTGCCACTTGGGAGCCAGTGCCCATGCTTTGGGAGGATATGCAGCTTGCATGTTCCTAAATATAGTGGACTTTGTTTGCATCTTGGTTTAATTTTCATCTTAGATGTTGGGTTGTTTCCCCCCAATTATAAAGTAATTCACACTTATTGTTTAAATGTTGAAAAACTTAGAAAAACATTTACATCATTTATCATCCCACCAGAAAGAAATGACTGCTGTTAGTGTTTTCCAGCCTTTTAAAATTAATATTATTTCTATAATCAAGGTTATATATATAACATTTTTTTGTTACAACTAATTGTTTTTGCAGCTGTTGTTATTTACCTGGCTGGAAAATGCCATTTTGTAATAGTTGCATAAATGTTCCAGTATATGGTTGTACCAACATTTGGGGCATTTATTGTTTCTGTTTTTCACTATCATAAATAAGACATTGGGAAACCTCTTTGTGCAACTGATTTGTGCAGTGGGTATATAATTACTAAGTCAAATGGTTTGAAAATTTTTAAGACTCTTGATTTTCAGAAGGGCTGAAAAAATGCAGTGTTCAGTGAATACAGTGTCTGTGAATATCCACTTTGACTTGTTCTTGTAGCATCCATTTCGCTGTATGTTGGGAGCATTCTCTTCAGTGGCTTAAGTTCTTCCCTTTTCTTTGGGGGTGGAGGGTGAGTGTGGCCTTGCCACATGGCTTTACTCCATAGGTAGCCTTTTTTTTTTTTTTTTGCGGTCCGCGGGCCTCTCACTGTTGTGGTCTCTCCCGCTGCGGAGCACAGGCTCCGGACACGCAGGCTCAGCGGCCACGGCTCACGGGCCCAGCCGCTCCGCAGCATGTGGAATCTTCCCAGACCGGGTCACGAACCTGTGTCCTCTGCATCGGCAGGCGGACTCTCAACCACTGTGCCACCAGGGAAGCCCCATAGGTAGCCTTTTGATTGGATTCTGGCTCTGGGTACAGGAAGTAGCACTGCTCTCTGAGGACAGTATCAGAGACACGGTTGTCTATAGCTCATGCGAGCCTGAGGTGCTGCATCTGCCCCTCCCATCTGCAGGCCCTGCCCCGGCTACAGCCCCTTCTCCTTTTGACCCTCCTGCTCTACCCATACAGTTTGAATACCAGCAGGCTCAGCTGGAGGCTGAGATCGAAAACCTGTCATGGAAGGTGGAGCGTGCAGACAGCTATGACAGAGGGGTAAGTGCTGTCCTCTTGGATCCTCTGGCAGGCAAGGGAGGGCTGGTGTGGTAATAGGTAACATGGTAGCTGGCATGTAGACTGGAGGCTGCTGCTGAGAAGGGTGGGAAGGTCAGTGCTTTTGACTTCTTGGAGTCCGTGGCAGGGGGGGCAGGGGTGGGGTGGCTTTAGCTGCTCCCTGCTCATGGGACTGGGCCATGCAAGCACCTATCTTGCTTCCTTGGTGCAGGACTTAGAGAACCAGATGCACATAGCAGAGCAGCGGAGGAGAACCCTGCTGAAGGATTTCCATGACACCTAGGTTGGGACATGGACGTGCCAGAGTGAGGAAGATGTGGCTGCGAGGTCTCCCGGCTGCTGTACTGCATGCTGCAGGCTCTGCCTTTCACAACCCCAGGCAACAGCCAGGGCCCCACTCCTGAGAGACACTGGCCACACACCTCTTAGTCGATTTCTGTTTTTTTTTTTTTCCCTCATCTTTTGCTTTTTGTTTTTCCCAGGGTAGAGGCCATGTTGAATTGGCCTCTTCTCAGGACCTTTAATTCCCCCTGGATGGTTGTTGGGAGGGAGGGAAAGTTTTTTTTTGAATGACTATTAATAGGATTAGATCATTACAACTTATAATTTTCAAAGGTTGTACAATTATACAAAAAAGAGGGGGCAAACAAACCATAGAATTACACAGAACCCTTTTTAAAAATAAATTGGCATTGGAGTGTTTTAACCTCTAGCTATTTTACTTAGAATGTAACATATGCTGCCCGCTCACCTTGCCTCAGAATCTCTACTGCAAGAGGGCCCCGGTGGTCTTTGCTTGCCAGATTCATATGTGTTTGGCCACAGCTAGAGTCCCAAGGGAAGAGCATGGGTGGCAGATGGTGGGAAATTAAGTTGGCCTGAGTTATAGGCATGGAGCGCAGGGAATCACATCGTGCCTCCTGTCTGGTCCTTGTAGACCCTTTTGTGGTCAGGTGCACTGCCTTACGTTGGCAGTGAGGAGACAATACAGAACGGAGTCTTGCCATGGGGTGTCATCCTGTCTGATGGCACTGTGTGTCTGTGGACTCATCTTAATTCTTGAAAGTGAGCTTTACCTGGGTCTGGCTACTCAGGCCAGAGCCCACAGCAGAACACGTAGGTGGGCTTGTGGCCCTCCAGACCAGGGGATGTGAGTTCAGCACAGTTTTCTTTTGTTTTCTAAAGATAGAGATCCACTTTTAAAGGGGATTGTTCCCCCAAATAAATTTGTTTTACCTTGGTTCCTTCTTTTGTGCCAGTGTTCCCATGGTGTGACTCTGACCAGGTTCACACACAGCCATACCTGACACTGTCCTGCTACACTTTCCTCTGGTGAACGTTAGGGTCAGAGTTCAGCATGGTCCTCCCAAGGACGGACTCTGGTCTGCCTGGCTCAGGGACCTTGTTTGCACAAATTGTTTTCATGTTAACCTGGAGTGTATGTCTCCATTACCCACTCTAGGGGTTGGTTGCGCTCCCCCTTGCCTGGTTTCAGCTATTGGAGGACAGCACCTCTAGGGTCTGGGAGTCTGAGGCCAGCACGGTTCTTGATTTGTGGTCCCAGCTCCTGTACCACAAGGGGCGGGCCAGGGAAAAAAGCCAGCTTTTTCACAGTGCAGAGGAACAAGTGGTTTGCATGGTGTCCTACCTGTCCTGAACCTGGTCCTGTGGGCCTTTCAGAAGTTACATCTGTGATTCCTGGGGTTTCTATGGCTTTTTTCAGTGCCTCCACTCTGAGGCCGGCAGAGTTGTCCATACTCGATAGGGCCTCCTTGACCTCCTGGAAGAGTTGCTTAGGAGATCTGTGAATAAATATTGTGTTGGAAATTCTTTGATATTCAAACATTTTCACCTCAGTCGGTAATTTCCCAGGTACCATGTAAGCTGTAAACTGAATCACTCTTGAAGGCAGAGGACAGCTGTAACTCTTGGAGTCATGGGGTACATAGTCGGCTGCAGGCTCCCTTTCTCCCCAATCAGATTTTGCCTCTTCCTGTCATCTCCTGCAAGGAGAGGACCACGGGGTGGAGCGGTAGGACAAGTTAGGAGTATAGCAGATGAACCCAGAGTTGGACAGTGCTGAGCTAACTGAAGGAGAAGAGTGCCTGCTGCGGGACCTAGGGGTGGGGTGTGACTGTTGCATTGGCCCATGGAAGATCCTGGTGTCTGGAGCTTTTACCTCTGCATTGAGTCCTTTCTGTGTCACCGCCATGGCAGCGGCAGGAGCTGAGTTGCAGCTCTGCACCTTAAGTCACACCCTCGGCACCCTGGGCATTTTTTGGACTGCACAGCTACCACATAGTGCATTTGCATCCAGCTGTGGCCCCAACCACTGGAGCTGCAGGAGGTTCTGTGCCCAGACTGCAGCCTGCAGCCCTTGATCTGCAGAGAGCTTTCTTTCGTGCCTCAAGTGGCTGTCTCTTGTTAACATCAGGAAGATAGAAAAGGTCAGGCAGAATTTTTCTGCCCTGCAAAGGAAGGCACAGTGTTTTCATGAATTTACCATGTATCTTTGTTTTCTTCAAAGAAAAAGTTGAGGTGATGTCATCTGCTCAACCTTGAGTGGTTTATTCAAAATAAACTGCAAGTTTCTGATTATAAAAGTGTGTGCAGAGTCATTCTTCAAAGGATCCAAGTAGCCTTCTGAGTCAATGCCCCCGGGGGTTCGGGCCACTGAGCACCAAATAGGGGCCTTCCTGTTGGCCAGTCCCCTCTTGCAGAGGGCTGTGAAGGCCCCACTGGCCTGACTGCTCTGCCTTTCTTCCCTTTCTGGGGAGAGGTCACCTGTGGAGGGAAGTGGAATATCCTGGTACTTTTGGCTTTCCTTTCCCTCCTTGGGTGCAGGCCAAACCATTCCCCACCAAACACAGATCCCAGGATGTGGTAATGTACTGATTCTAATGCCCTACAGCCCTGCTGAGTCCCTGAGCTGCTTATTCAGAAGATCCTTGGGTCCCTCCAAAACAGATGTGGGAGCAAAGGGCCATGGAGTATGGAAGCGGGACTTGTGGCTTCACAGGGGCTCTGGGCTTAGGAAGAGGGTACTCTCGACAGGAACTGGAAATGTTTGGAGTTTAATCCCAAAGGCTGAGGACAGGAAACAGAGCTTGGATTCTGAACAAGGGGGTCTGCATTTGTGGTGTCAGGAGTGGTGGCAACTTCACTGATAGGGGTGAAGGCTCCAGCGCTGTGGGCAGCACAGCATGCACAGGGCAGCCAAAGCCGGGGAGGTCCCAGACACTGCTAGTCAAGTCCACAGCTGCTCCTCTTTGGACTTCAGATGTGCCAAGCCCCATGCTCAGCACCTGGGCATACAATAGTGTGCAAAAGATACATGGTCTCTACCCTCTAGGAGCCTCCAGAACATGGAAGACACAGACAGAACTGGTCACTAGTGAATGTTTTCACTGAGGCAGCAAGGCCAGGGGCTGAAGAGCTGCTCCTGCAGATCAGTGGGCAGGATACCAATGGCCTTGGCACCATACCCTTGGTGATCTTAGAACAAGAGAAGATAGCACATTCTAGCAAAATCTGGAGGAGGGATTTTCCACATACTCTTCAGGGCTTCCTGCAACAATCTGAGCATTGCCTATATAGTGAGCTCTATTTTGGGCACGGAGGACATAGCCATTGAATTTGTTAGACCAGTTCCTGTCCCCACAAGATAATCACACTAATGGTCACTGAGCACATATCCACTTAGTCGTCACAGCAGCCCTGTGAGGTAGGTGCTGTCACCGTCCAAAATGAGTAATTTGCCCAAGGTCATCATTCTAGTAAATGGCAAAACAAAAAACATTCACTGATAGAAATTGGAAAGTAAATCCAACTTTTGTAATAGAGATTAAAACACAGCTCAGCACAAGACCCAGATTCGACTATGTATCATGACTGAGATGGGACTGCCACCCCCGTGAGGTGAGCCAGCCTGGGTGGTAAGAGGTTTAGATATCAAAAAGGCCATAGCTTTTAAAAGGTCAAGAAATTATAGTTTATGCTGTGGTTGTGAAATTCCCATAGCCAATAGCAGGCAGAGCAGAAAGGGGGTGAGGCGCCCCCCACTTCCCACCCAACCTGCTTGCCCCTCTGGTGATGTTAGCTGTGCATAGCAGTAAGCGTAACTCAATTGGATAGTGGTAATAGGAACTTAGGAGAATGGAGTTCAGGAAAATAGTTTAAGGAACATGAGCATTTTGTGGTGATTTAATTATAGGTTCTAAAAAGCTAAAAAGGAAATGGTCTCAACATTCATTCATGGATACCAGAAAACCATGACATCTGGAATTCATTTCAGGAAGAAGGGCCAGGTCCTCGCTGCCTGTGTCTTTGCCTCCATGTTGGGAGAGTCCAGACTTGCCAGTTGCCTACAGAGCTCAGTTCCTACTCCAACTGAAGCAGGATGCTGGACCACTGGAGGTGTTTGGTCAGCATCCCAGCTTTGGCTGAGCCCCAAAGGTTCCCATTGCCACCTGCCCTGCCCCCCCCCCCTTGAAAACATCCAGAACTTCTCCTTTTATTGGACAGTGCTTCTCTAGTTTCCTAAGGAGATTGACAAGATAGTCCCTAAAGGTGACTGGATGAACCCATGTATTGGGTTGGCCAAAAAGTTCAGCAACATGTTATGGAAAAACCTGAACAAACTTTTTGGCCAACCCAATACTTGGGCACTGATGAAATCTGCCATTGTGTGTAGAATCTCCAAGAGAAGAAGATGGGGCTGCCCTACTGAGGAGACCAGAAAATGCACTCTCTACTTGTCTGGGAGGAAGTTGGAGGGGGAGGGCGTCTTAACAGTGTAAAGACAAACCACCGGTGGGCCCTGCCTCAATGACGTTACTCTTGTCTGCATGTCCACCTCGGGGGTGGGGGTGGGGGTGAGCAGAGAACGAAAAAGACCAGGTTTGGGCACTTGGCCACTGGTATGTCCTCCTACATCCATATTTGGGGATAATCTGGGTTTAACTTTCCTCCGAGGCATTGGTGTCTCAATTATGGAAAAGTCCCTTTCTCCCTCTTCATATGTGCCAGCGCTGAGGCAAGGAGAGTTCCTGTGAACCTGAGCACCTGCAGCATTCCTGCAGGTTACTGTTAGGGTGCCAGGGCTCCTCCAGGAAGCCCTGTCTGACCACTCCAGACTGGGTCCCCCGTCTATGCGACCCCGCACATCAGGCAGTTGCTTCCTAAGACCTGACTCCTGCAGCCCTTCCCGGGAGGTTCAGACCGACCGCAGAGCAGACCTCCAAGGCGTTTCTTGGCCGCCTACACTGGCGAGTGTCAGTGCCGAATGCCTTGGGTCCGACGCCACCACAATGTGCGCAGTCATCGGATTCCGCGGCGCCCCAACCCGCCGCAATATTGAATCATCTTTTGGCACTGCCTCCTCCTTGTTGCCACCCCACTCCTGGGAGCGAGAAAATGCAGACCATACTGTTCCGCGAAGAGGGAAATGCGTCTCAACCGGGGAACGGAGGAACTACCAGTGGGGTTTCCTGTAACTGTGCTGCTCTTGTCTGCATCTACATTTGGGGGGCGGCTTCTGCCCTGGGGAGTGTGCATCTCCTACTAACGATAAAGCAGCTCGGGAAGAGGAACTTCAGTGTGGGCCGGGGTTCAAGAAGCGGAGATCTTGAGTGCAGCGCGGGCGCGGGATCCCCAGGAACCCCCTGCTGGTGACCGCCGCGCGCGCTGGCTCGGCGGCGGTGGTTCTGGCTACGGCGCGGCGCGACGCTGACAACCCCGCGGCCCCTCCCCTGGGTGCGCGCGCAACCTGGGCACCATGGCGGCGGCGGCGGCGGCGGCGGCGGCGGCAGGCCGGCGGCCTGAGGCTGTGAGTCCTCAGTGGGCGCCGCCCCAGCACGACCCGGCCGGGGCAGCGGCGGGACTGGGTGACTGTGAGGACACACCGGTCCGGCCGCTGTGCAAGCCTCGCGGCATCTGCTCGCGCGCTTACTTCCTGGTGCTGATGGTGTTCGTGCACCTGTACCTGGGCAACGTGCTGGCGCTGCTGCTCTTCGTACACTACAGCAACGGCGACGACAGCAGCGACCCCGGGCCCCAGCGCCGGGCCCAGGGCCCCGGGCCCGCGCCAACCTTACCTCCCCTCACGCGGCTGGAGGGCATCAAGGTGAGGCCTCCGCCGCGGCGCGCTCCAGGCCCTGCACCGCCGAGCCCGAGAAGGCCGGCAGTCAGCCCGGGGCTCCACGCTGCTCCCTGCGCCGTCCCGGCCTGCCGCGCGCACCCCCTCACTCGCCCGCCGCCGCCCACCGGGCCGGGGCGTCTTTTCCTTTCTCGCACGTAGGGGCCTGGCGCCCGAGCTGCCCGCTGTGCCGCTTTCCCTTAGGTGGGGTATGAGCGCAAGGTCCAGCTGGTCGCCGACAGGGATCACTTCATCCGAACCCTCAGCCTCAAGCCGCTGCTCTTCGGTAAGTTCGCTGGGCACCCCCAGGAAGGGTCAGGGGCTACGATTTGGTGGCTGCCTTGAGGCTCATTTGACCACGTGACTACTGTTTTGAAAATGGCTGTTTCAAAGTAGCCCTTTCTTTTCCACCCAGAGGTTGCCCCAAGTGAGGTACCCGCCCCCATCTCCAATATAGGGTGACAGGCTGACCTTTCCACACTCCCCTCTGTGACCCCTACTCTCTGCAGCTGATCCTTCCATCACAGGGCTGAGCAATGTGATCTAGAAGCTAGTGTCTAAACATTTCATTGAAACTGTCTTTGGAGGCTCCCTGCCATGGTTAATTCTGTCACATTCTAGAATGGGGGGAGGGTCGGACAGACTGATAACCAGGTCCTAGCTGATCTCAGGACCTGTAAGGGGAAATTCCACTCCCAAAGTGGGTCTGATAAGCAGGCTGTCCAAATGTGGGTAAGCTGGTGCCCCCCAAACCTGCCCCACAAGGGCACCAGCCTTTGCTACCAGCACTCTGGGATTCTTCTTAGGATGGAGTTTTGTGTTCAGCCATTACAGTAGGCAGAGCCTTCCAGGGTGACCTCATTTGGAACCAGCATCATAGCTCACATTTTCTGAGCTCTTGTTATGTGCTAGACTTATGTGATCATTCCATTTAATTCTCACAACCCCTCTATGAGGTGTGTGTAGGTCCCACTGTCAGGCTAGTGGGTGAGAAAGTGAGGCACAGAGAGCCCCTGTTGCTTGGCCAGGCTCACACAGCTAGTTCAGGGTGAAGCTAGGATTAGAACAAGGCAGACTTTCTCTACAGCCTGCACTCTAAAGCCAACGTGCTAGTTGTGAAGACCCTGAAGTCCTTCAAAGACTACCAGTACCAACAAGATGGGGGTCCCCAGACCCATGACCTTGCCCAAGATAGGTTTTCACACCCCAGTCCTGGGTACCCAGCCTCAGTGACACACTTACCTGCAGACCTGAGGTGTTCCTGGCTGCTGGGGGATGGAAGGGGTAAGGGGCTTTCAGGAGGGGACTGGGAACCAAAGCAGAGCATCTGAGCGCATGCTGTCAACCCTAAGGCAGAGGGCCCTGGTTGGGGATTATGCCTAGACCTGTGAGAATGATTTCACATAGATTAGGATGTCAGTCCTATTGTAGGGAAGGCACTAAAAGATTATTATTATTATTGCATAATGTTGAAGTCTGAGCAAAGCACTAGTTCAGGTGCCGGGAATACAGAATTGGACAAAATAGGAAAACAAAAAACACCTGAAGCTGACAGTCGAATGAGGTTACAGACAAATAAACACGCATGGTGTGTCAGATGGTGATAAGTGATCACAGACAAGTAAGGCAGAATTTCAACTGGGGTTGAAACTGAGTAAGCTGGTCAGGGTGGGCCTCCCTGAGAAGGATATTTGAGCACAGACCCGCAGAAGCTGTGGGATGAAGCCAGGTGGCTGTCAAGGAACAGGTGATCCAGGCAAGGGAACAACTCTCCCCATTACTACTCCACTGTTGTGAGACGGCCACATTGAGGTGGGTGTACTTTCTCTCATCAGCCTTTTTGGACCCGTATATACTTAATTCAGACATATGTTAGGTTAAGTGAGCCATGAGGCATAACCCCTAACCCTAACCCCCTAACATGCAGCTTGTTGCATCAAAGTCCTACAAAGCAGAGAATGAGAAACCCAGACCCGAAGTCACCAAGAGTACATTACGGGAAGCAGAAGAGATTTGACAAAAGGTAAACTGATTCTGGTTAAGCCATCAGATGGGTTTCTGTTTGTGCAGATAAATTACAAAGGGCATGATTAGGAGAACTGGGCAGTTGCAGCAAGACCTTCCTAATCGTTGTTCTCATTTCCTCCAAAACTCTTACACTACCTTTGAGTCTGTTGGTGAAAGATGTCCCAGGTTTTACTCAGAAAGTCCTGGGGCTTGCTGCTTGGTGAAATGAGGTGAGACAAATGAGGAAGAGGTCAGTGATTATAAGAAGTCCAGTTGTGAGACAGGCTAACCACAGGGGAGAGGGTGTCCAAGGAGGGGCAGTTCCTGAACGTGGTGTTGGATGAATCCAAAGAAGGAAGCCTCACCCCAAGAAGGAGCAGTGTCTCTGTTTTCTGTGCCTGCCTGTCCATCCACCTACTGTCGCCCTGAAGAGGCAGGCAGGGCCCAAGGAGAATGGGCCCGCTATGCCACCTTGCCCTACTGTGACCCACCATCAGGGACCCAAAATGCCAGGGCTCAAGGGGTAGGTGTTCAGGGTGTCAGCTGGGGCAAGGGGACTGGGTTTTACCCTAGGGTGCCTCCATCTCTTTGGAAGGGAACCCCACCACTTCACAGGGAAATCCTCACGTAACCTTCAGCCTCTCCCTTTGGGGGAAATTTCCTGTTTCCCACCTTTGTTCCTAGAGACATTTGGTAAGTGGGACCTGGGCCACAAAAGGCCCCCCCGTGAGTTCCTGGAGGATACCTGCTTGACTGTGGTAGGCATTTCCCAAGGATTTGGACCGTTGTCCAGTTCAGAAGGGAGGTGTTCCAGTTCTGACTCACTGTCGCCTCTCTGGGGACATTGCTTTCTCTCATGTGGCTCACTTCTCCCTCCACCTCACACTCATTCTGTATTTAAACAGCAGATCAGATCTCATCACTCCCTTCCTTAAAAGCCTCCATGATTTCCCATTCCACTTCTACGTCTCATTTGGTGCTCCAAGACCCTCTCATCTCTCAGACCTCATCTCCCACCACCCTTCCCTCACTCACCCCCCGTTGATTCTCAGACACCAAGCTCATTGCTGCCTTGGCACCTTTTTTTTTAATTAATTAATTTATTTTTGGCTGTGTTGGGTCTTCGTTGCTGCGTGTGGGCTTTCTCTAGTTGCGGTGAGCAGGAGCTACCCCTCAGGGTGCACGGGCTTCTCATTGCGGTGGCTTCTCTTGTTGCAGAGCACAGACTCTAGGCTCGTGGGCTTCAGTAGCTGTGGCACGCGGGCTCAGTAGTTGTGACTCGCAGGCTCTAGAGCGCAGGCTCAGTAGTTGTGGCACACGGGCCCAGTTGCTCCGCGGCATGTGGAGTCCTCCTGGACCAGGGCTCGAACCCGTGTCCCCTGCATTGGCAGGCGGACTCTTAACCACTATGTCACCGGGGAAGTCCTGCCTTGGCGCCTTTATATGCACAGTTCCCTCCACCAGAAGCCTCAGACTTGGCTCTCACTGAGGGTGCCTTCCCCCGCATCAGGCCTCTGCTCAAACCTCGCCTCCTCAGAGACCTCTCTCCACCTCAGACTGGTCTCAAGAGGTTTCCAGGCTCTCTGTTGCGTCAGCCTGCTCCGTTTTCTTCTCAGCGCTTAGCATCATTGGAAACTACCTTCTGTATTTATTTGTTAATTGTGTCTTTGCCCCTAAAGGTTAGCTGCATGTGTGGAAGGCCTGATTTGACATGGCTGTGTGTCCAGCGGCCAGAGTCTACTGCTGACAATTATTGGCCAGCTGGAGGGGTTTACTAGATACTCTCAGCCAGTCCAGCACCTGTCTTTGTGTGCAGAGTGGCCTCCACCATCACCCTGGGCAGGTGCCTCCTTATTTGGCACCCTCTTCAAGAGCAGCAGGGGGCACTTCCAGTGGGCCAGCAAGAGTTTTAGTCCACTTTCTTAACTATTTAAGGTAAATGAGTAATCGATACCAGTACACAAAACAATGTATGTTAAAACCATAACTGCTTTATTATAGGATTTCCAGACCTATTCTTTTTCAGCTTAAAAAAAACAATAAAGCAGTTACATAAGACCACTGTGCTCTCTTGACAGAAGCGCAGAAGTAGGGAAAGAATTGTAGTATGCATATTAGTTCAGGTTTGTAAGCAGCTTAATGCAGTTTTCTGTATGAACCCCCCTGCTGTTCCACAGGCCCGCTGCTTGGCAGGATTGTGGACTCAGTAAAGGTCAGGAAGATATAATTGAGTCTGTCTGGGGCTTGACAAGCAGCATAGTGCCTGGGTGAGCATAGCCTGAGGCTTTGTGCCTGCCCTGAGGCTCAGCTTGGGATGCTGGGGCTTGTGGGCAGGAGCAGGGCATCAGCCAGGCCGGCATCCCAGGTCTGGGAAGTTCAGAAAGGTAGTCTTGCCTGCCCAGCACACAAGGCTAGCTGACTTTTTCCAGGAGGAAGGACCACAGAAGTGGACTTCTGCCCTGCCTTGTGCTGGTCCTGGGTGAGCCTTGGAGTTACTCTGGACTCTGGTCTGCAAATATCCATGGAGGGCAGCAGAAAGAGGGTTTTATGTGTGTCCAGGGGAGCACATGGTCTGCGTGGCCACTGCAGAGGCTGTGGCTATAAAGTCCCAGGCTCTCCCCACCTGGGTTGACTCTATTCTGGGCACTGGTGATGATGCCACCTGCACATGGCCAGCTGCAGATTTCTGTGGCCCTGGCTCCAACCATAGGCCGTGGTTACCAGCAGACCGTGACCCTGCACCTCCCCACTCAGCACGTAGGTCCCAGCATACTTTCCGCGCAGGAGGTTGTACACACACGTGGCATCCAGCTGTAGCCAGCATCGCAGAGTAGGCGCCAGCTCCCCAGGGGGCAGTGAGCCCGCCTTCAGCACCTCTAGCTGTGAGTCCAGGTCGCAGTCTGAGGGTCCGGAGGATGACCCACTGCGCCAGGAGAGCCTAACCTTCACTGCTGAATGGGATCAGAGGGCCGAGGTGATGAGCCTGGCCCCTCTGAGTATCCCCATCTTCCCCTCCACCTGGTAAGCCAAACCCTCTTGTCTGATGTTCTGCTCTTGGAATCAGGGTCCTAGAGAAGGCCTGTCCTCCTGGAATGTTGTTTTTTTAGCAATTATTAAAGGAACTTATTTTTTAGTTCTAATTAGGCATAATGTTTGGGTATCCCCTCTTTCTTTTGTCTTAGCACCAAGCCAGGAGTTGTAATGAACCCACTTGTAAGGGGGTGTAAGGGGTGCTGGGCACCAGAGGCTCACCAAAATCGCTAGCGCAGAGCGTGTCCAGGACCTCCTTGGACGAGCTGGTGTCCTGCAACTCACAGTCCCTGCAGCTGGCACGTGGCACTGGGGGGAGGAGCTGAGTGAGGCTCCCCCTGGACCCCGGGTGGAGGAGGGGAGCCATCAGCAGGGGTTTCTCCCACTTTCCCCTTGTTCTTTACCCTTTCTGAGATGGATGGCCGCTGTGGGTTGTCCCTCTTCTTTCCCACCAGAGAGACCCAGTTACCTGATCCCCGAGAGTTGTGATTTGAAAGGGTGGGGTGCAGCCTGTGGGGCTGAGAAAGGGTTAGACCAGCCTAGAAGCTGTGTAGAGACTCACGTGGGCAGCTCGGGCGGGAGCCGTTGGAGATGGCAGCCACGCAGAGGCCGTGGCCGGCGGGGAAGCGTCCGCAGTGCAGGATGGCTGGCCAGGGGTAGCCATAGCAGGCCATGATGGGGGTGCAGCTGGTCTGCACGGCCTCGCACAGGCTTCGGCACGGGTAGATGACCCTGCAGGGCAGGGAAAGTGTCAGGGGCAGCGGGTGCTCAGGACCAGGGTTCCTGGATTCCAAGCTGGGGCCTCTGTGTGCTCCTAGCTCTAGGCCTGGCCAGAAACTCCACAGCTGTTGGGCAACGACACCCTGGTCACCTAGCAACAGCCCTGCAGCTGGGCTTCTTGCTCCTTTGCTTGCTGAAATCTTAGCCTTCAGCCCTGGGTCTCCCAGCCCTTCTGTCTTGTAATCCCAGCCCCACCCCTGCCCTGGCCCAGGCTGCTTTCCACCTTTGCAGTGCATCTCCACCTACAGCTCCGGTGGATGCCTAGTGCCTGGGAGAGGGCTGTAGGAGGGGCCCTGCACTCTGGGCCTTCACTCCCCATCTTGGAGGGAGAAAGCAGGGCCCTCCCTCTTGTCCTGAAAGGCCTGCAGGACACTGCAGTTTCTAGCCAGGCCTGGGGTTGGCCAAGAGCAAAGGGGCCCAATCCTCAGTTTCTGAAAGAGCCCATTCTTGCTGCTACAGGCATGGTCACCCTGAGGCTCTAGGAAGGGCCCTGGCTCTGCAAAGAAGAAACTGAGGGAGCTGTTGTTCACGGGGTAGGTTAGGCTGGGGAAGAGGAATCAGCCTTGCAATCTCTGGACTCTGAGAGAAAAAGCCACCAGATGAGCCGTGGCTCCATCTCTGGCCAGGATCCTTTGGGCAGACAGAGTTGCCACACCTCACTGGAGAGGGGTTCTCAGCCCCTAGCCTAGAGCGGGCTGCTCACTTGCCCTACCTTGACATTTAAGAGCCCTTGTTGATTTGTGGATCCAGACCAAGGGTGCACACCATTGATAGTCCCCTGCCTATGTCTCCTGTGTCCCATGGGCATCTGCGCTCTCTGCCAGCAACACCCTGACAAAACAATCCTTCATCCTCCTGTCACCGATAGGTACACAGCAATGATTAGTGAAGAGCTTCCAGAGCAGGCCCTGGCTGAGGAGAGGCCCCCACCCTTACCTGGGAGCCCCTGCCCTACCTGTCGAGGCACACCGGGGCAAAGAGGGAGCAGAGGAAGAGGCGCACATCAGGGTCGCACTCCCTGGCCAGCAGGGGCAACCAGCTGACTGACTGCTGGATGGCCTCGGCTGCTGTGTCATGGTCCAGCAAGTGGGGTAGCCGCATCTCTGTGTAGCCAATGTTGTGGCACAGCGCCATGGCTTGGGGAATGGCCATGCACCGTGTGGGGCCCCAGGGAGCCCCTGCCCCACCGTCACCCGACAGCACCACCAGTGCCACCAGCTGCCACAGCCCTTGATCCATCACCTGCTTTCTCTGCCTTGGTCTCAGTGCACTGAGGTTGGGGGCTTTATAAGGGCTATACCCACACCTCAGGAGCCAATGTTTGCCCAGCTTCCATGTGCTCAGACCCACCTGGTTAGGCCCCAGTGTGCTGACCTGGGCTGTTTGCATTTGAATAGCACATGGCAGGGGGCTGTATAGAGGGTGGCATCTCCTTTGGGCCTGTGAATGACTGGCACCTAATAAACTGAAGAAACCTGGGCCTGTGTTTTCTTTTTCTGGTTTACTTTTCTTGTTTATCTTTTTAAATGATCAGGAGGTGACTGGTGATTAGCAATTTGGTCCCCCAGTGGATGGCTCACACCCTTTCTGGGTTTGACAGGTTGAGGGGATCAGGCAGGCTGGAGGTGGGGGTGGGGTGGGGTGGCTTTTGTCCTGTCCTCAGTGTCATCGCATCTGGGTCACCTACCTATGGAAGCTGAATCTGGCTGTGAGCCTGGGTTCTGGAGTGCGACAGCCTGTGGGGCCCTGGCCAAGTTGCTGATGTCTCTGTGCTTGGGGGATCCTCAGGGAGAGGAAGAGTGAATTAATGGGGCCTGGTTTTCTAGGATGAGTATACGGATTACGGGGTTAATGACATGCTTAGGACAGGACACAGAGTCTGTGCTCCCTAAGTGTGATCTGCTGTGATTACTATTAAAAACTGCTCCAATCCTGGCTCCGAGTGGCCATTTCCCTTACTCTTGGCAATGACTGGAACTTCATGCTGAGAGAATAACCCAGAAAAGTGGCAGACCACTCTGCAGGAGTTCTGAGGGGTCACAGTGGCGGCATGGCCCTTCCTCCAGTCAGTTCTTGTGTGGGCCTCTTGTGCCCCGTCAAAGGAAGTCCTCTCTCCCAGGAACAAGAGAATGAAGCAAGGCCCAGGCTCCAGCCCTGGAAGTGCCTGGAGTCACTGGGATGTGGGCTCGCCAGGTGTGAGCTTCGCGTTCCAGCTCCACTGAGCTGCTTGTGGAGCTGGTGTGGGGTCATCCAGCCACTGGAACTAAGCCCCAGGCCTGACTGGCCTTTACTTGGGCTTAGAGGCATGGAGTAGGCGTTCAGTGTACATTTGTTCCCAAAGCAAAGGACACTGGGGCATCTTCTCAGAGCAGCTGCTAAAAACCTGAGTGACCCCCACTGACCTCCCAGCGCTGGGCAACTCAGTAGTGGACGGATGACCAGCACCCACTTGTGCAAGAGAATGGAGGGCAAGGCCTAGAATACTGGATGTATTCACTTTGTTTTTATTTGAACAATGCCGAAAAGCAATAATGAAGGCAAAAACCTGCCAACATTCCCCCTGCCCTTTTAAAATATATACCCAGTAAGGAGTGGAGGTCACCCCTCTACCCCTTAGGTCCACCCTCTGGCCTTTGGTCCCACTCCAAGGTGGGTTAGCCCATCCCCAGCTTTGCTCTGGCTCACTTCCCAGGACTCCCCTGGAAATTGTGTGCTCTCAGCATCAAAAAGAGAGGCCCCATGTTCCAAACGCTGGCTAACCTTTGCAGGACAACTTGACCTTGGGGTCACGGTCTAGAGCAGATGTGAAGTCCTCCTGACTTGGTGACCAGCAGGGGACAGGGACTACCCCAAGAACCCTGCAGAGAGGAAGGTATTTATTGGTGCATCAGCGTCCTGGCCCGGTTCTTGGCCTCACCCCCCACCCCACCTCTTCTGGCAGAAATCCCTGGCTTCTTGAGTGATGAGGAGTGTCGGCTCATCATCCACCTGGCACAGATGAAGGGGTTACAACGCAGCCAGATCCTGCCCACCGAAGAGTATGAGGAAGCAATGGGCACAATGCAAATCAGCCAGCTGGACCTCTTCCAGCTGCTGGACCAAAACCATGATGGTCGCCTGCAGCTCCATGAGGTTGGGATCCTGGGGCCTGGAGTAGGCACCAGGGTGGGAATGCCCAAAATTGTTTCTGGTGGCCAGGTCACTTGTACTGCTCGGCCCTGGCCCCAAGAGTCAGATGCCACCTCAGATCAACTTGGGCATGCCCAGGGTCCACTTTCCCTCCTAGAGAGCCCCTTGCTGCCCTGGGAACCCCAGAGGATGGCAGGAGAATCTACCTGGAGGTGATGGCATTTATTGCCACAGTTCCCAGGTGGTGTGCTGTCTGTGGTCTGGATTCCTTGCTGCTGTTGCTGGGAGCCCCACAGAATTCATGGTGGATGGGGTGGCAGCTCAGAGGAAGCCAGAAGTCTGCATCTCTCTCTGCATGCCCCTCACACCCAGGCTTCTGAGAGAGGTCTTGGTGGGGTGCAGGGTCCCTTGCCTATATAGAGTGCCTCACCGAGCCCGATCTTCCTAAGGGGCCTGGTGGTTGTTCACTGGCCAGGCCTCCCCATGGTGCCTCTTCCCTTTTCGCACCCAGGCCCTGGCCTCCCCCACCTCACCTGGGGTATCTGGGTGGGACACAGGCCTGTCCTTTGCTCTGCCTCCAATAGGCTGACAGTGTTCCCCATGGAAGCCACAGTCCCACCAGGGCTGAGAATGGTCATGGCCCACAGGTCTTTTGACTGTCTTCTGGCTTCCTCCCCAGATGCCTCTAGACCTCTCTGCCTACCCTCACTTCAGCTCAGGGACCTTGGGCTTTGTCCTTCGTCCTCACCCATGCCCTATCACCTGAACCCTCAGCCCTACAGAAGGAACTAGGCAGCTGTCTGTGCTCTGGTGACTCTCCATCACTGGGGCCACCCCACTGAGGCACCATTTTGTGCTTTAGGTCCTGGCCCAGACTCGCCTGGGAAATGGACGGTGGATGACTCCAGAGAACATTCAGGAGATGTACTCTGCGATCAAGGCTGACCCTGATGGTGATGGTGAGCTCATACCTTGCCACAGTTCTGTCGCTGTGAGCCTCCTGCCCCCCAAGCCAGGTAGCCTCTATGCCCAGCTTCTAGAGTAGCCAGAGATGAGGAGGTGAGGATCCAGCCTTGCCCTTACCCCTGGGAAGTAGGCAGTAGCTAGACTCTCCCATTCCCTTTGGTGACAGTCTAGAGGGCAGTTCTTGGAGGCTCTTTTGACCTCACCAGGCAGCATCTGGGGTACAGGAGGTATGGTTGCTGGCTGGCAGAGGGCAGAGTGGTATAGCGGGAGCAAAGGAACAGTGAGGTCAGCTTGGCATCTGCCTCTCTCCAGCCAGGCACACGGTCTTGCCCTAGCAGTCGGCCTCTCTGGTCTAACCAAGGTCCCCCTTGCCTTCTTCTTGCCCACCTGGAGTCATGCTAACTGCTTGGGGTCATGTGGGCAGGAGTGCTGTCCTGTAAGCACCCTCGCCTTTGGTAATAACCCCCAGGAAGTTTCTGAGGTGTAGTCATTACCCTCATGTCCAAGTTCTGGACCAGTTGAGGAAATAGGACTTGGAAGAATGGCTTTGTGGCTGGTGAACCCACAGTGAAGAATCTGACTGGGACCTGTGGCTGGAGGGGCATCATGCTGCTACTGCCCCTATGTGCAGAGCTCGTGACAGACTCACAGCCCTCGAGTGCCCCCACCCTCAGAGAAATCTGGGCCGAAGCATGGAAGTGTGTCAGTTGGGTCAGCCGGGATAACATGTAGCAAAGACACCAGCTATTCTTCCAGAACCCTAAGAGGATACAGCCCAGCTTTGTGGGTTGAGCAGGAACAGGGGAGAGTGTTCTCATTTGGGAGAGTGGCCTGGCTTTCTCTGCTGAGGTAGGCTGGTTTACCCAGCGGGCAGGACTGGCCAGGTGTATTCCACTCAGGATGAGACCCGAGGTCACGAAGGAACTCCTGGGGACCGATCCCAGCTTACACCCTACAGTGTGGAAGGCCCTGGACAAAACCCAACACTGAATGCTCTCTTTCTTCGCCCTC
This sequence comes from Pseudorca crassidens, assembly GCF_039906515.1. Lineage (NCBI taxonomy): Eukaryota > Metazoa > Chordata > Mammalia > Artiodactyla > Delphinidae > Pseudorca > Pseudorca crassidens. The sequence continues at coordinate 68,396,545 of NC_090305.1, forward strand.
TACAGGACCAGAGAGTGGCCATCATGCTCTACAGAGCCAGGCTGGAGGGCCAAGGGCAGTCCTTGGCCTAGTGTCCTGGCCATATGGCTTAAGCTTCCTTTGGAGACCCTGCTCTCTGGCCAGTCTAATAGGGGTTGGGCTTCATCCTTTTGGGGGCAAAATCAGGGCTTAAACTGAGGAAATGAGCTTCTCTGGGTCTTCCCGTAGCGCCTAATGTGACAGAAGCCAATTTCATCTGACCCGAGTCCAGGTTGAGGGACAGGTGCACATGGCCCCCCAGTGCCTGAGGCCAGGGGTAGGTAGGAAGGTGCAGCCTCCCCACTATGCCCTCCCCACATGGGCTTGGTGGGCATTAATGATGGGTGCCCTGTGCAGGAGTGCTGAGCCGGCAGGAGTTCTCCAACATGGACCTTCGCGACTTTCACAAGTATATGAGGAGCCACAAGGCAGAGTCCAGCCAGCTGGTGCGGAACAGCCACCACACGTGGCTCTACCAGGGCGAAGGTGCCCACCACGTTATGCGCGCCATCCGCCAGAGGTGAGCACCTGAGGCTGTCCTCCCTGGTGCAGGGCCCCCATAGAAGTCCTTAGCTGAGACTGAGAAAACGGAATTGATTAGCCAACTCAGGATTAAGTTCCCCTTGTTAGACCAGGATTGGGACTCATTAGGGGACAATTAACAAAAGCAAATTAGCCCTGATTGTGGGAAACAGTAGATATTTGGGATTAGAAACAGAGTGAATGTTTGTTTTCTGCTAATTAGAGAAGTGATCTCTTATCTCTGTCCACAGGACCCCCTGCCCCTGAGCAGCCAGGGGTTTTAGATAAACAGCCTCCTTCCTGGAGGGAGTGTCTCCCCCTCCCCCAACTTAATGAAGATTTCATCTTTGCCACCCAGGGATGTCTCTGGCATCCAGGGAGAAGGGCTCATCATGAGTAACCCCTTCCTGCTCTTACAGGGCCAGTCTGGGGTGGCTTAAGGAGCTTCCAGGGGAAATAGGGACAGAGCTGTGGCAGGCCCAGGGTCCACCTTGCCAGCTCCCTCAGGGTGCCACCTGGCATGGGGCTGCCCAGCTGAATGCCTGCTGCCCACCAGGGTACTGCGCCTCACCCGCCTGTCACCTGAGATCGTGGAACTCAGCGAGCCGCTGCAGGTCGTGCGGTATGGCGAGGGAGGCCACTACCATGCCCATGTGGACAGCGGGCCTGTGTACCCAGAGACCATCTGCTCCCATACCAAGCTGGTAGCCAATGAGTCTGTACCCTTCGAGACCTCCTGCCGGCAAGTACCTCCCACCTGAGGGCTGTCTTCAACTCCCAGACCAGGCACCCCGATGACACAAGCACAGCCCTGCCCTGTGGGCTTGCCCCTTGGTATGGGGCCAGGAGAGTGCTGGGCCATCCTGGTCGAGGATACCCCCATCTCTCCCCTCAGGTTGTTTACCAAGTGGCCCAAAAGGGGTGGTCATCTTGTCTCAGTGGCCAGACTGAGGTACCCACAGACACTGAAAGCCGCCCCCAGAGCTCTCAGGCAAGGGGCAAGTTTGGACCCCTGATTCTTTCCGCTCCCTCCCTGGTTATTGATCCTGCTGGCACTGCTGGAGACCTCAGCTTCTCCCTTTGAAGCTATGCCCCCCTCCCCTGCCAAGGTATGGTGGCAGGTCTCTCCTCTTCACGTGGCTGCTCTGGCTCAGCCCCTTCTAGTCACAACCAGCCCTCTGCATGATCTTGCTGCTTCTGCTAGCCTACCTTTCCCAGCTGGCCCTTGGTCAGGGCCATGTAATTTAGCTAATTGCACCTGTGATCTTGGCCATAAAAAAACATTGTGACTGACAGAAAGAGACTGGGTTTGTGGGAAGAAGAATGGGCTAGGGACATCTTGGTACTGACCTGCCGTGTTGTCACTGATCCCAGCCTGCCCCTCTGGCCCTTGGGGACCTGGGCAGCTTATCCTGCCCACAGGTAAGCCCCTGGGAAGCATCCACAGCTGGGAACCTGCTCAACAGTCCCCCTGCCTTACAGCTACATGACAGTGCTGTTTTATTTGAACAACGTCACCGGTGGGGGCGAGACTGTCTTTCCTGTAGCAGACAACAGAACCTATGACGAAATGGTAAGGGCCAACCGGGCTGTTACTCTGGTGGGATGGCAGGGCCTTGGGCAAACAGTACATACCCCTCCAGACCTGGGATGAGGCCTAAACAGTCCCCTGGGGACATCTGACTGGTTTCCCTCTGGCCACCTTTGACTGCCTGTCCTTAGGCTCCTGGCCATACAGTCAGGGCAGCTTGAAAACCCCACCACTCTGCTGCCCACAGAGTCTGATTCAGGATGATGTTGACCTCCGTGACACTCGGAGGCACTGTGACAAGGGGAACCTGCGTGTCAAGCCCCGCCAGGGCACAGCAGTCTTCTGGTACAACTACCTGCCTGATGGGCAAGGTGAGGACCTGTGGCCAGGCCAGGGCTGCCTTGAGGGAAGCTTCCCTTTACCCAGCCCTGGTTGCCACCCTGGTGAGCTGTTTCTGGCTGCCCTTCAAATGTTTTTTTGCCCCTAGTCCCTCCCAAAGACCATCCTCAGTGACTTCAGCAGCCTGCACCTGTGCAGCCTCCTGGGCTCTCTGGAACCCTGTCATTCCTTGATGCCCTAGCCTTCCAGCTGACTGGGGTGGGGGACACGTGCACCTTAGTAGCCCAGACTGGGAAGGGCTGTGGACAGGCCGGGCAGCAAGAAAGCTGATTTCAGAGAGCCAGTGGTGTTGATAAGGCATTCGCTAGAGAAAGATGCTGAACCCCCAAGGAGGCCTTGTGGCCAGATGTTTGCCACTGAAGGTGTGCACAGCTGGGCCTACCCTTGCCATGCACTTGGGCAATATGAGGCCAAGCTCAGGTCAGCCCACAAGCTCAGCTCAGTCCAGCCTAGATTCCCTCTGGTCCCCTCCCTTGCTCACACCATCCTCCTCTCCTAGGTTGGGTGGGCGACGTGGACGACTACTCGCTGCACGGGGGCTGCCTGGTCACGCGTGGCACTAAGTGGATCGCCAACAACTGGATCAACGTGGACCCCAGCCGGGCGCGGCAGGCACTGTTCCAGCAGGAGATGGCGCGCCTGGCCCGCGAAAGTGGCGCCGACTCGCAGCCGGAGTGGACCCTGGACCGGGCCTACCGCGACACTCGCGTGGAACTCTGAGGGGAGTGTCCGTCGCGGTCCCCAGCCGCAGGTCACCTGCTGCCCGAGGTTGGGGGCCCTACCCCTGTCCAGCTGCAGGCCAAAGGCCTGGCCGATGTTTTGCCCCATCCCCACCTCCAGCCGCGATTAGGGCACAGTTCCCATATCCATGTTATTTATTGTGTACAGCCCCGTGCTTCCCCAACAAATAAAACTACGCGGCTTGGAGCTGCAGGGCCGAGAACCTCGGAACAGGCTGTAGGCATAATGGGCGGGGCGGGGCGCCGCGGCCGGGTGCATGCTGTGACGTCACGTGAGGGGAGGGCGATTCGGCCCCGCCAATCCCAGCCGGACGGCGTGGGGCGGAGAGTCGTCGTCATTGGGCCCCGGCGGCAGGCGCCCCTGCCTCTGCTACCTGTTGCTACGGGCGCTGTAGAGCTGCAGCGAGGCGCGCGGGAAGGCTCGTCTCGCGAGAGCTCGGCTCTCTTCTTGACTGTGGCAGCTGCAGCGGTTCTGGGACTGACATGGACGCTCACGAGGACTACGTTTGGCCGAGGGCAACCTCGGAGCTCATTCTCCTCCCGGTCACGGGTCTGGAGTGCGTGGGGGAGCGGCTTTTGGCCGGTGAGTTTTGGTTGAGGCGCGCGCTAGCGGAGAAGAAACTGAACGCTCGCCTGGGGAGCGGCCTTAAGAACAAAGGGATGCCCCGAGGAGGAGGACGGGCGGCGGGCGGGAGCCCGGAGATGGCGGGGCTGAAGCGCGGCCCGAGGAGTCCAGGAAACAAAAAACTGAGGTGGCTCCCGAGGCCTTTCATAAACTGCAGGTGACGCGGAGAGGGCGGGTGGGACGGCAAAAAGGAGCGGGGAAACGCGGTCGGCGGGGGCGGGGGAAGGGAATGAGGGAAGCCTGTGGCCGCTTCGATGGGTTGGGCCTCTCCTGAGGGGGCTCGGCGAGTAGGTCGGCGATGAGGCCCCCCCCCGTGGGCGGGTCCAGAGCCCGGGGCGTGGCCTTTCGGGGGTGGGCAAGGCCCAGAAGGGGGTGTGGCCTCTCCGGTGTGAGAGTGCGGCGGGTGAGGCTCTTACCTAGAAGGTGGAGATGAAGAGCCTCTGACCAGGATGGGGTCGCGGGAAGCTGAGGACGAGACCTTTCTGAGTAGGCCAGTGCGGAGGCTCAGGTCTCTCCCGAGATGGTTGGGTTCCAGGAAGTCTGATGTCGATGCCCCTCCGAGGAAGGTCGGCTCGGGTAGCAGAGGCCAGGGATCTGAGGCGGCAGAGACCTGAGGAGCGGTGAGGCTCGACTGGAAGCCACTAGTGACCGATGATGGTGCTGCTGAGTTTGATAAGGATCCCAAGGCAGAGCACTGGCTGTCAAGCCTTGAGTGAGCTGCTACCAATCCTAACGGGGATGGATGTATGGGGGTGGGGGATGGGGCGAGGGATGGCCCAATTTTGATGTGGTGTGGGGGCTCTGGGAGCCCAAGGTTCCTACACTGAGCTAAACTCCTAAGGCTCCTGGAGGAGAGGATAGCTAAGCAGAAAGCTGAAGAACCGCAGAAGTAAACTAGAAGAGAAGGTTCCTGGCAGAGGGTGAGCAAGCCAAAGGCCTTAAGACTGAGTTTGTCACTTTGTGTGAAAGAGGGAATTCTTATGAGGCTTCAGTAGGAGGGGAGGGTGGTCTAGGAGAAGAGGCTGGAGAAATGAACAGAGGCCAGTCTATTTTAGGCCTAGATTTGACTCTATCCCTAAGGGCATAACATCCCAGTGGCGAAGCCCCATTGAAAGGTATTAAGCGTGGGAATGGCTTGGGAAGTTCAGATCAGAAAGTTTTTAAAGTGAATTCACCTATTCCTGTGACTTCCAAAGTGACTTTTATGTTGACAGTTCTCAAATCCCACCCATGTGTGCTGATAGTCTAAATGTGTATCTACAATCTGAATTCCCAGCCCTTGTTGTCAAGTGCACAGGTGCCTACAAATTGAAATACTGTTCAGCAGAGGGAACACCAGCCACTCAGGTGCCCAAGCCCAAGAATCTACCTTGTTCCCTAGGCCAGTCTGGTTGATTTGCACTTCATACATGTGGCATCTATTTTTTCTACCTTTATTGCCATCAAATTTGAGGCCATGCACCTATGCCTCCCTGACCCCCTCAGTAGTGTTCTCTCTAGCCCATCCTTGAGCCCTTTGTTTCCTGTTCTAGCCACACTACCCAAAGCTCTTGCTCACCTCAGGGCCATCAGAATTGCTGTTTCCTCTGCTACGGAAGGTTCACCCCCTCTCACTCCTGCCTGCTCTTCCTTTGACTAACTGCTGCTGATCCCTGATTCCTCAGCCTAAATGTTTTGTCCTCCAGTTGGCCTCCCCAGACACTCACCCAGTCTGGTCAGATCAGACCAGGGTTTCTTAGTCTCAGCACTATTGATATATTGGAACAGATCATTCTTTGTGTGAGGGGCTGTCTAAATTGTACGATGTATAGCAGCATCATTTAGCCTCCACTCCTAGATGCAAGTAGCACACACAACTCCCGGTTGTAACAACCAAAAATGTCTTCAGACATTACCAGATGTCTTCTGGGGGGGGAAATTGCCCCTCTGTTGAGAACCACTGGAGTAGACTTTCCCATTTTATATCCTTTTTTTTACCCCCCCCCCCATTTTATATTTTTAAAGCAACCTATATAGTTCTTTCTTGGAACTTAACCAAAATTATAACTATGTAGTTTACTTGTGTGATATTGTTTGTTTGTTTTTAATATTTATTTATTTGGCTGTTCTGGGTCTTCGTTGCTGCATGTGGGATCTTCAGTTGCGGCATGCAGGATCTTTTAGTTGCGGCATGAGAACTCTTAGTTGCAGCATGCAAACTCTTAGTTGCTTCATGTGGGATCTAGTTCCCTGACCAAGGATGGAACCCGGGACCCCGGATTGGGAGCGTAGAGTCTTAGCCACTGGACCACCAGGGAAGTCCCTATTTATTTTTTAATTTTTATTTTATATTGGAGTATAGTTGATTAACAATGTTGTGTTAGTTTCAGGTGTACAGCAGAGTGATTCAGTTATACATATATATGTATGTATTCTTTTTCAAGTTCTTTTCCCATTTAGGTTATTACAGAGTACTGAGCAGAGTTCCCTGTGCTATACAGTAGGTCCTTGTTGGTTATTTTATTACTTTTTAAAATATTTATTTATATATTTTTTGGTTATCTGTTTTATTTTTATTTGTTTGGTTTTTTAAAAATATTTATTTATTTGGTTGCGTTGGGTCTTAGTTGCAGCTCCAGGGCTCCTTAGTTGTGGCTCACCAGCTCCTTAGTTGTGGCACATGAACTCTTAGCTGCAGCATGCATGTGGGATCCAGTTCCCTGACCAGGGATCAAACCCGGGTCCCCTGCATTGGGAGTGTGCAATCTTATCCACTGTGCCACCAGGGAAGTCCCCTGGTTATCTATTTTATTTATTTATTTAAAGTATTTAATTAATTTATTTATTGGCTGTGTTGGGTCTTTGTTGCTGCGCGCGGGCTTTCTCTAGTTGCGGTGAGTGGGGGCTACTCTTTGTTGCGGTGCGAGGGCTTCTCATTGCGGTGGCTTCTCTTGTTGCGGAGCACGGGCTCTAGGTGTGCGGGCTTCAGTAGTTGTAGCACATGGGCTCAGTAGTTGTGGCTCATGGGCTCTAGAGCGCAGGCTCAGTAGTTGTGGTGCACAGGCTTAGTTGCTCCGTGGCACGTGGGATCTTCCTGGACCAGGGCTCAAACCCGTGTCCCCTGAATTGGCAGGCAGACTCTTAACCACTGTGCCACCAGGGAAGCCCCTGGTTATCTATTTTAAATATGTGTGTGTACATGTCAATCCCAGATTCCCAATCTATCCCTCCCCCCACTCTTTCCCCCACCCTGTAAGCATAGTTTTGTTTTTTTTAAATTTTACTGGAGTATAGTTGATTTACAATGTTGTGTTAGTTTCAGGTGTACAGCAAAGTGATTAGGTTATACGTATACATATATTCATTCTTTCTCAGATTCTTTACCGATATAGGTGATTACAGAATATTGAGTAGAGCTCCCTGTGCTATACAGTAGGTCCTTGTTCGTTATCCGTTTTTTATATAGTAATGTGTGTATGTTAATCCCAAACTCCTAATTTATGCCTCCCTGCCACGTTTCCCCTTTGGTAACCATAAGTTTGTTTTTGAAATCTGTGAGTCTGTTTCTGTTTTGTAAATATGTTCATTTGTATATATTTTTTATTCTGGCCGTGCCTCGCAGCTTGTGGGATCTTAGTTCCCCCACCAGGGATCAAACCCGGGGCCTCGGCAGTGAGAGCGTGTAGTCATAACCTCTGGACCGACAGGGAATTCCCTGTTTGTAGACTTTTTGTTGATGGCCATTCTGACCGGTGTGAGGTGATACCTCATTGTAGTTTTGATTTGCATTTCTCTGATAATTAGTGATGTTGAGCATCTTTTCATGTATTTTTTAGCCATCTGTTGTGTGATATTGTTTAATGTCTTCCTAATCCACAGGAGCAGGGTCTTTATTCATTACTGCAGCATATAGTTCATTGTCTGGTTCATAATCGATGTTCTGCAATTTTTTTTTTTTTTTTGGACTGCATTACGGCTCCTGGAAATCAGGAGGGGTTCTGCTGTGGACCCAAGGTGGAGAGATTGACTTACTGGGTCTGCCTCTCCCCTGGGGGAGGTGGAAGTGGGAAGAATGCATGTAGAGGTAAATGAGGCCAAGGATTTGGGGACTAAAGCTGAGAGGATTCCTGTCTGAAGCATGAGAAGTTAGGTGGGGTGAGGAGGAGACTGAGTTTGAGGAATTCATGGTTGAATTGAATGTGATGGGTGACTGATGAGGGGATCAGAAAGTCAGCACTGAAGGTACAGCTGAAGGTGAGACCAAGGATTTTCCAAGGTTCAAGACTGCAGGACTGAGTGACCTAATATATTCATAAGCTACATACTGAGAATTTTCCCTGCTCCCTGTCTCTTCTTCATGGCTCGTCAGAGTTAGGTGAGGGGTTCTGATGCGGCTCTTTGCCTCTGTCCAGGTGAGGGGCCAGATGTCCTGGTGTACACCTTGGATTTTGGTGGACATCTGCGGATGATGAAACGAGTGCAGAACCTGCTTGGCCACTATCTTATTCATGGGTTCCGAGTGCGACCAGAGCCCAACGGAGACCTTGACTCGGAGGCCATGGTGGCGGTGTTTGGGAGCAAGGGACTCCGAATTGTGAAAATTGGCTGGGGACAGGGCCGCTTCCGGGAGCTCTGGCGTTCTGGCCTGTGGAACATGTCTGACTGGATCTGGGATGCCCGTTGGCTTGAGGGGAACATGGCCTTGGCCCTGGGCCACAACTCAGTGGTGCTGTATGACCCTGTGGTAGGGTGCATGCTGCAGGACGTACCCTGCACGGACAGGTGCACCCTCTCCTCAGCCTGTCTGATTGGAGATACCTGGAAGGAGCTGACCATAGTGGCGGGTGCCGTTTCCAACCAGCTCCTGGTCTGGTACCCAGCAGCTGCTTTAATAGACAATAAGCCAGTAGCCCCCGACCGACGGGTTAGTGGGCACGTGGGTGTCATCTTCAGCATGTCATACCTGGAAAGCAAAGGGCTGTTGGCCACAGCTTCAGAAGACCGAAGTGTTCGCATCTGGAAGGTGGGTGACCTGCGGGTGCCTGGGGGTCGGGTGCAGAATATTGGGCACTGCTTTGGGCACAGTGCCCGTGTATGGCAGGTCAAGCTCCTAGAAAATTACCTTATCAGTGCAGGAGAAGACTGCGTCTGCTTGGTATGGAGCCACGAAGGCGAAATCCTCCAGGCCTTTCGGGGCCACCAGGGCCGTGGGATCCGGGCCATAGCTGCTCATGAGAGACAGGCCTGGGTGATCACTGGGGGCGATGACTCAGGCATTCGGCTATGGCACCTGATGGGGCGTGGGTACCCGGGTTCGGGGGTCTCCACCCTCTGCTTCAAATCCCATAGCAGGCCAGGTGCCCTCAAGGCTGTGACGCTGGCTGGCTCATGGCGAGTACTGGCAGTGACTGATACAGGGGCCCTGTACCTTTATGACCTCGAGGTCAAGTGCTGGGAGCAGCTGCTGGAGGACAAGTGCTTCCAGTCCTACTGCCTCCTGGAGGCAGCCCCTGGTCCTGAGGGCTTCGGACTGTGTGCCATGGCCAATGGGGAAGGTCATGTCAAGGTTGTCCCCATCAACACTCCAACTGCAGCTGTGGACCTGACCCTGTTCCATGGGAAGGTGCACAGCCTGAGCTGGGCCTTGCGTGGCTACGAGGAGCTTCTGTTGCTAGCATCGGGCCCTGGTGGTGTGGTGGCTTGCCTAGAGATCTCTGCTGCGCCCTCTGGCAAGGCCATCTTTGTCAAGGAACGTTGCCGGTACCTCCTACCTCCAAGCAAGCAGAGATGGCACACATGCAGTGCCTTCCTACCCCCGGGCGACTTCCTGGTGTGCGGGGACCGCCGGGGCTCCGTGTTGCTGTTCCCCTCCCGACCAGATTTGCTCAAGGATCTTGGGGTCGGAGGCAAAGTTGGGGCTGCTACTGGAGCACTTGGAACGGGTAGTGGCAGTGGTGGGAGTGAGAACACCTTGGCTGAGTGGGGCCCTGTGTCCACCCTCCCTTTTCTGCATGGGAAACAGGGTGTGACCTCAGTCACCTGCCATGGTGGCTACGTGTACACTACAGGGCGTGATGGTGCCTACTACCAGCTGTTGGTGCGAGGTGGCCAACTCCAGCCAGTCCTAAGGCAAAAATCCTGTCGAGGTATGAACTGGGTGGCTGGGCTCCGAATGGTGGCTGATGGGAGCATGGTCATCCTGGGTTTCCACGCCAAGGAGTTTGTGGTGTGGAGCCCCCGGTCGCATGAGAAGCTGCACATTATCAACTGTGGTGGAGGGCATCGCTCCTGGGCCTTCTCTGATACCGAGGCAGCTATGGCTTTTGCCTACCTCAAGGATGGGGATGTCATGCTGTACCGGGCTCTTGGTGGCTGCACGCGGCCACATGTGATTCTCCGGGAGAGCCTACATGGCCGTGAGATCACTTGTGTAAAGCGTGTGGGCACCGTCACCCTGGGGCCTGAATTTGGGGTGCCCAGCTTCATGCAGCCTGACCACCTGGAGCCCGGTAGTGAGGGCCCTGGCCTGATCGACATTGTGATAACGTGCAGCGAGGACACCACCGTCTGTATCCTGGCACTCCCCACAGCCACAGGCTCAGCCCATGCGCTTACAGCTGTCTGTAACCACATCTCCTCGGTGCGTGCAGTGGCTGTGTGGGGCACTGGCACCCCAGGTGGCCCTCAGGATCCTCGGCCTGGCCTGACTGCCCATGTGGTATCTGCGGGGGGCAGGGCTGAGATGCACTGCTTCACAATCATGGTCAGCCCAGACCCCAGCACCCCAAGCCGCCTTGCCTGCCATGTCATGCACCTTTCGTCTCACCGGCTGGATGAGTACTGGGACCGGCAGCGCAATCGGCACCGGATGATCAAGGTGGACCCAGAGACCAGGTGAGGTGCACTGTCAGACAGGAGCATGGGGTGGGGGGGCATGCAGGGCAAGCCCTGTGCCGCTGCTCCAAGGCTCTGCCTGATGGCTGTGTACTGTCCTTGCAGGTACATGTCCCTAGCTGTGTGTGAGCTCGACCGGCCTGGCCTTGGCCCCCTTGTGGCTGCAGCCTGTAGCGATGGGGCAGTGAGGTGAGCATATAGGACCCAGGGGGCCTGGAGACAAAAGAAAAGGATGTAAGGATGTTTAGAATGGGTTCTGAGCTGGCCCATCCTCTGCACCCCCCAGGCTCTTTCTCTTGCAGGACTCTGGGCAGCGGCTACAGCTCCTGGCTGAAACCTTCCACCACAAGCGCTGTGTGCTCAAGGTCCACTCCTTCACACACGAGGCAACCAATCAGCGGCGGTGAGAGGGGCTGCATGGTGGTCCTGCATGGGTTTGGTGGGGGCTCCTATTGCTTTCCATCCCCTCACTGACCCAGCTGCCTTTTCCTGGCTACCAGGAGGCTGTTCCTGTGCAGTGCAGCCACGGATGGCAGCCTGGCCTTCTGGGATCTCACCACTGTGCTGGACCATGGCTCTCCTGCCCTGGAGCCTCCAGCAGACCCTGGGCTTCCCTACCGTGAGTAGCTAGAGTGCCACTGTGGCTGTCCCCCCACCTCCCAGTGCACTCAGCCAAGTGTTGAGCTGGGTAGTGACAACCATCTTCTTCCAGGGCTGGGCAGCCCCTGCCTGACTCTCCAGGCTCACAGCTGTGGTGTCAACAGCCTGCACACTTTGCCCACACGTGAGGGCCATCTTGTGGCCAGTGGCAGTGAGGATGGCTCCCTCCACATCTTTGTGCTTACTGTGGAGGTGCCAGAGCTGGAAGAGGCTGTGGGGGGTGCTGAGCTGGTGCCCCAGCTGCAAGTGCTGGAAGAATACTCTCTCCCCTGTGCACATGCTGCCCATGTGACAGGCCTCAAGATCTTAAGCCCAAGCCTCATGGTCTCAGCCTCCATCGACCAACGGCTTACCTTCTGGCGTCTGGGGCATGGTGAGCCCACCTTTATGAACAGTACAGTGTACCACGTAGCAGATGTGGCCGACATGGACTGCTGGCCCGTGAGCCCCGAGTTTGGCCACCGCTGTGCTCTTGGGGGCCAGGGCCTTGAGGTTTACAACTGGTATGACTGAGATGTCCCGCGGTGGCCGGCATGCTGGGCATGGGGCCTGCTCACAGACAGAGTGACTATCTGTGCCCATGCCCAGTGTGCCTTGAGGGGAGGAAGAGGCAGCCGCGGGCTCCTGACTCAAGAGCAGGAGCTGGAGGTGAGTTGAAAGCCACCTGGGCAGACCAAGAATATGCCCCACTCCCCACAATGGGACAAAACTTTGTCACAGAAGCAATTTATTTTGGCTCCGGGTCTCTTAACAAAATCTGTGGGTTTTTTCCCTTTCAGTTGATGACTTTGTGGACATTCCCAGATATTGGGGCCTCTGTGGCCTTAGATGTGACTCAGTGGAGGGAGACCCAGCATGGCCAGCCCGGTGTGGAGCACTTCACGCACAGCCCGCAGAAGCTGCAGACGGGCAAACATTTGACCAAACAAGTGTGGTCGAGGCTCCTGGAGGAGAGAAAGGGGCCTGCTGGTCTCATCCTTTGCTTCCCCTGCACCCCCCACATATGCCCTTTTGCTGTGCACTTACCCCTAGGATGTGTACCCGGTTATAGTATGAGCTGAAATCCATGCTGAGCTGTACCAGGAACTTGCACACCTAGAGACAAGAGACTGAGTCACTGGCCTGTCTCTGTGCCCCAGAATAAAGACTAGTGTGTGCAGTCCATCCCAGTGTCCTCTGCCTTACCATCTCTGTGCGTGCAGTGATGTGGAGCCCTGGGGCTGTGCAGGGTAGGGCTGCTGTCTGGCTCAGCAGGTCTGGGAAGGGGAGGATGCTGTTGAAGAGCAGCAACCACTCACCCTGTGGGGGAGAAGGGTGCTGGGAGGGAAAGGCCTGAACTTCCCACATGTGACAGCTACCCAAGAGGGGCACTCACCTCATCATGTAGCAAAGAGAAATCCAGACTGCTCACAGGTGGGAAAGTGGGGTACAGACCTTGTTCCATGCTGCACTTGTAACTCTCAAAGAGTGTGGCAAGACGTGCACAATTATACATGACAAAGGTGCCACTTTTGGTGCCCTTTGTGGAAATGCTGCTGTCGGCCAGGGCCAAGAGAAGCTGAGGAATAAGGGCACAGCTGCAGAGGGAGGGACAGCCACTGCACACCCTGTCCCCCCAGCCCTGGCCCAGCATGGCGCCCAGGCTCACCTGACTTTGTGGGGCTGTGCTGAGCATCTCAAACTTAATGGTTGCCACAGAGAGAACCCTGAAGATTTCCATCCAGGCTGAGTCTGAAGGAGTACGGATCAGTTAATCAGTCTCTACAGGCAGGGAACGAGGGGGGGGCAGGGGGGCAAATGACCTTCCCCTACCCAAAGCACAGCCAGGGTCTCCCAGGCGCACCTTGTGCCAGGTCCCTACCGCGCTTCAGTGCTGAGGCCTTGCACACCTGGGCATGCCGGAGCCTGCATTTTGAAAAGAGTGAGAGGAGGACCAGGGGGCAGAGTCCCCCACCGCAACTACCCTGGCTTGGTGGCCTTCCTTCCAGCCTCACTCACTCGTAGTACTCGGGGGCAGTCAGGGTGCCAGGTGCACCAGCTACTTTCACTGGGCCACAGACCAGGTGCTTCTGTCAGGAAGATAGCAGGGGCTCAGCCAGCTGGCGATACCCTCCAGGAACCTAAATTTGGTTCCTGGACTCCCCCAGCTTTTTACCTTAGAAACTCCATCCCCACAGGGTAGCCTCCTCAACCTATTCTTCAGTATTCTCTGGGCTATGATGCCTCCAGAGACCTCTCCCAGCACCTGCTACACATGCCCATTTACCAAGCCTAACATGTCCCCAAGGTCAAGTATCACCTTCTGGACCCATCAACTAACAAGTGGGTTTCAAGGGCCCTCTGAGATTGGTGTGGGGAGCCACCATCACTAACCTACCTGTCTGAGAGGAGCCTGGTCATCCAACTTCCACCAAAGCAGGTCCAACTTCTGTTGCTGGAACTCCTCCTCACAGCTCACCACGTGTACAACCATGCAGCTATCTGCACCAGCATCTGGGGCCGCAGCCTATAGGGTAGGACAGTCACTGCCGGGGACACAAGACATCTGGTTTGCTAGAGGCCTGCAGGGTGGGGTGTCAAGTCACTAACCAGGCCTAGGGAGCTGTCCTCAGCCCAATCCTGCACAGCCTGCTGCAGCTCCGCCAGCACAGCGAGCAGATCCTCTGTCACTGCGAAGAGAACACACAGGGCTGAGGCCGGCGGGGAGTGCGGGGCCCGACTACTTTCTGGCCCTGCGAGGCTCCGGGTCCTACCCAGACAGCTGTCCAGCTTGGGGTCATAGCCAGTTGTGCGTCCCCGTTCGTCCACCAGCTCCTTCAAGTACACTCGGCCCAGGGCGCCAGGGGGCAGGGCTTCCGCGTTACGGGCAGGGGTGAGCTCTGCAAGCGCGCGGCTCCTTAGGGCTTCGGTCGCGGCTCTCTCTGAGGCCGCGGGCCAGTCCACCCGCAGCTGCTGCAGGAAGGTCGGCATGTGCGGGTCCCGCACAGCGGGCACTAGGCGCACACTCACCCTGCGAAGCGAGGCGGCCGCCTCAGCCCGAGCACCGGGCTCAGCTATCCCCCACTTTCCACCCGCAGCGGCTCTCGGGCCCCCATCGCGCGCTTTCTCCTTTGTGGGCCCGCGCCCCAGCTCACCTGTGAGCGTGCAAAGCTCGCGCCAGGTGGTCGGCCACGAGCACGGCACGCAGCTGGCTCAGGCGGAGGGCGCAGGGGCTGCCGCGCAGCGCCGGGCAGTGCAGGACGACGCGCGGGCCCGGGGCGGCGGGGACGGTGGGCGCGGCATAGGCGGCCACGGCGCCGAGGACGCGCTCGAAGACGGCGGACCGCCGCAGCTGGAGCGCCAGCCCCGCGGGGGTTGGCGCGCAGCTCAGTACCGGGGCCACGCCAGGACCCTGCAGGCCGACGATGGCGTGAACCACGCGCTCGGGCACCTGCAGGAAGACAAGCTAGTGAGCGGGTCGCAGCGCTCCCAGCTACCTCGGGCCGCACGTCCCCGCCCTGCTCGCGCCCACCTGGTCGTCCCCGAAGCGCGCTTCTAGCGCGCGCCGCGGTGCCAAGAAGTCTCGGACACGCAGGTGGCGGGCGCGTGTCTCCTTGAACCATACTGGGCCGCCCGGCCCCAGGGCCGCGTTGAGGGCTCCCAGCGTCTCCTCTACCCCAAGGCGCATGGCGACCGGAAGGAGTAGGCAGAACCGGAAGCAAGGAACCGGAAGCAAAATTTCGAGGTCGAACTTCAAGGAGGGCCAATTGGTTGGGGCGGGGATCTGGCTGCGGCCCGTGAGTGCACAGGTGCGCTCGACCTACGACTCCAGTGCTGCCTCCGCGTGGCCCACCAGCCTGGCTCGGCTCCGGGTCCGAAATCTCTGGGTACGCTACGGGCCTAGGATTCTCTCGCCGTCGCCCGCAGTAGCAACCAGGGAAAGAACCTAAGTCTTACATTTATGTATTTGTGATAACGTTTCATTTCCTCCATTTACACATGATCAAAACGGCAAAAGTCCCAAATGGATTCTCACTGAAATAGGGCGGCTAACATTAAAGCCACTTTCATGACCTACTGAAAAACTCACATTTTTAAGACAATTTGTGTTCTCCAGTTTCGGGTTATTTGCAAGCATTCCCTCCTTTGACATATGGGTTGTCTTTATTCATAAAAAATGCCCACTGATGGATCCTCCCACTTCCTGGTTTAGGCAACCAGCCATTGTGGATCAAATAAACAACGTGACCATGAGAAGACCCAGCTTAAGAACAGTTCTCTGAGCACCCCACTCCTCTACCAGTGAGAATGCTCTTTCCTCTGTCCCACCAGGGCTCCTGAATGTCTTCACTTCACTGTAACTTAGATAACCCTTTTCTCTTTTCTTTAATGGGGATTGAACCTAACGCCGTAGAGCGCTGTGCAGCAGATCACTGGCAAACCCCTGATCTCCGCCCTGGAGCAGTGAGAATAACCAGAGCTCAGAAAGGAGAAAAGCCTAGGCGCAGGAAAAGCTTCGCAAGGCCCCTTTCTGGGCTAGGGCTGCAAGGCCCTGCTGGGAAGTGCCGAAAGAGCACTGGGCGGACACGACATTCCCGATGGCTTCTTGGGTGCCCACTCAACGGGAGTGATCGTGTCATTCCAAAGCGCTTTCCATGCGTCACGCGCACGACCCGGGGACAGCTGCTAACAGGGTTGGGGGCCCCGAGGCGGAGCTGGGGACTTCAGCTACTCTGGGTGCATGAAGACGGTTGGGGGTGGTTTTACCCCAGGAAGTGAAAGGCTATCTTTAGCGAGCTGCGGGCTGGGGCTGCCCTGGGGGACTCACCGCCATTTGCAGCCCTATACGGAGGCCCTGGGTCCTCCCTCCCTTGCCAATGGTACCTCGGGCTCCAGAGGTGGCCACCGCCTCGGCTCTCCGACGTCTACGCCTGTCACTTCTAGCCTGAGGGCGCACCTGAGAGAGGGACGGAAACCAGAGCGACCCAATAAAGTATGTCTGGGGATCAGGGGCTAGCCCATTCCATCTGGGTCAGGACGCTGCTCAGGCAGGAGAGCAGGGAACGAAATCCAAGTGCAGCTGGAATGCTCTGGAGACAACAGCTGCTTTTGGGATTCCGTTGCCCGCTGTCCAGCCGGGGGGTGGGGTTGAGGGGGTTATCCCTCGCCCTAGGGCCAGATCAAAACCCCCCACTCCCAGTCGGCGGACTCAGGAGGTGAAACCAAGTCTAGTGGGAATGAGCCGCTCACCTAGGCCCCCAAACAATATGGGTGGTGGGGGCCTTCCCCGGGACCAGGTCCCGATCCGGATTAGATCCGCGGGGTAGGATTAGTCCTGTTGGTCTCATGCAGTCAGGGCCACTGCAGTGACGGTGGCGGGGCGGGCTTCGGGATCAACCAAGAGGGAAGCGCGCCCGTGGGATCGGAGGGGAAGTAAACCCTACTCGGGGACACCCCGGCACCCGGGACCCTTTGTCCGGTGACGCTGCCAGTGCCCGGAGCGCTAGGGGCCCAATGGGCCCGCACGGCAGCGACGGGACTCCCGGAAATCCATTGCGACCGTCCTCGGTTGTGTCGAGCCTCCCGCCAGCCCCGTCCCGAGGGTGGCAGACGCGGCAATGTGCCCCTGAGGCCAACACACGGTGGGCGCGCGGAGATGCCAGAACCTGCGCGGGCGCCAGCGATTCTCACGCCAGTAGGCCTTCTGATTCGGCTCAAGACGGGGCGCAAGGAATTCTCGGGACGCAAGCGAAGTGAGCGAGGACAAGGCGATGCTCCAGCCGCTGTCTAGTTCAACGTCTGGTCCGGTTTAGGCCCGGTCGGCCGCCGAGCACCTAGAAGTACCCTACCAAAGCGTCCCCTTCCGCTTGCTTTGGCCGCAGATTTGGAGCCATTTTAAGACGAAACCAACCAGCCACGCCCCCTCGCGCTCTGGAGAGGCCAATCCATGCTCAACCACGCCCCGTGCGACTCGCGGCCGCGGCGCCAACGGTCGCGCTTGTGACGGTTAGGGAGGGGCGGGACTCGGGGGGGATAACCGAGGGAAACTTGAGCTGCCTACCCCGCCCTCGGAACCCGACTCTCTAAAGCCGGGATTAGCGATTTGGGGGCTGACGCCACGCCCTGGCCAGATGTGCGGGAGTCGAACGGGTGCTCGGCCGCCCCGCCCCGGGCCCCGGGAGGCCGGCGTAATGGCTGAGAGCCGGGGGCCAGGCCGCGGCTGGGGCCCAGGCAGTGCCCTGAGGCCAGCCACGCCACCAGGTGTCCGGCTCCTCCAGGACGGCCTGCGGGGGTCTGGGGAGGGGCGGACGGCAGGTGCTGACACCGGAGCCGCGTTGGGGGACGCGCCCTTATGGGACCGAGGCCCCTGGCCCGCTCCCTCCTCTCTCCCGCGCCGGGCCGGCCGAGCTGCGCGGTGACCTCCGCGACGCTGGGGGCGCTATAATCGCGCTAGGCTTGGTGACGCCATGACCCCGCTGTGCCTGCGCCAGCCTCCCTGCACGCCGGTCCGCCATGGCCGCCGCGTTCGTACTTCGTAGCCTGTACCGAGCGCGGCTCGCCCTTCGCTGTCCGCCCGCGCAGCTGCCATGGTGAGCCCGGACCCAGCATCCCTGACCACCCGCTCCTACGGCCGGCGATTCCCGGCGCCCTAGACCCTGACCGTACCTCTCCGCAGGGCCCCGCGGCGTGGGCATCGGCTCACGCCGGCGGATGACGAACTGTACCAGCGGACGCGCATCTCTCTGCTGCAGCGCGAGTCCCCGCACGATATGTACATCGACAGCTACAACAGCCGCGGCTTCACGGTCAACGGAAATCGCGTACTTGGGCCCTGTGCGCTGCTCCCACACTCGGTGGTGCAGTGGAACGTGAGCCCTTCCCTGCAGTGAGGAAACCGAGGGCCAGAGTCACAGGCCTGCCCCCTGATTCTGTCCCTGGCACACCTGGCTTTTCTTTTGCCCCGCACTGGAGCAAGTAGAGGGTCTCTGGGGAAACTTAGGTGGACTTGTATTTAACTTGTCTCCTCCCCACACAGGTAGGTTCCCACCAGGACATCACCGAGGAAAGCTTCTCTCTCTTTTGGATGCTGGAGCCCCGAATAGGTATTGGAGGAGGGGAGGGCTGAAGTGCTTAGCCCCAGAAAGCCACCCTCTAGACAGACCTGGTTGTAGACTAGCCATGTCCGTCCTTCCCTAGAGATTGTTGTGGTGGGCACTGGAGACCGGACTGAGCGGCTGCAGTCCCACTTGCTGCGAGCCATGAGGCAGCGGGGCATCGCTGTGGAAGTGCAGGATACAGTATGTCTGGGACTTGGGATGCGGAGGGGAGCCCAAGCCTAGCACTAGCCCAGCTGATGCTGGCTTTCTCTTTGCAGCCCAATGCCTGTGCCACTTTCAACTTCCTGTGTCATGAAGGCCGAGTGACAGGAGCTGCTCTCATTCCCCCACCTGGTGGGGCTGCACTCACATCTCTGGCCCAAGCTGCAGAATGAACCACCAGGAACTTACCTGACCCATCCAGGAGGGCCCTAGCACCTTTTGCAGAATGCAGGGGTTCCCAAAGCTTTCACTAGCCCCTCCCCCTTTGTCACTGTAACACTTGTCTTGTTTGCCAGCAAATTAATAATTTAACCCACTTCTCTGATTTTGTACTAGGTGTGTTGCTGGCCAGGAGTTGCTGGCTTAGTGAGTTCTTGGAGGGGGTTGTGAAGGAACCAAGGGGTCATCTATTTGTCTACACTGCTTGGCCTCTCAGAGGCCAGGAGACAGTATAGGCACCTGTTCTAAGCTGTATATCTATCTACTTGCTGACATGCAGATTTGAGGGGACCTCTGTGTTTTCTCCACGAGGTCCTTTTAGAGATTCAAGTTAGAGAATGTGTACGTGGGTCTCAACCTGATCGCATGGTGGCCAAACTTTGGGCTAGCAGGAGGCCCCGTGGATGCCAGTCCAAAGCCCCATGGACTGTTCTGTGACCCTTCCTAAGCAGCCACAGGCAATTTCTGAGACCAAACCCTTGGGTCTGAGCTGCCTTTTGAGATGCCTCAGGAGGGGCTTTTTTAATCTAGTACTACCCGCCACTTCCAGTTCCTTGAAGCATCCTTCTCTCGGGGCATGAGGCTTTCTCTGGAAATGAAGGTGCTTTGTTTTTGTGTATCTGTGATGGTGGCAGCTGCAGAGCCCCACCTACTTGTTGACCTCAAAGATCAGGCATCACTTTTTTTCAAACTTTTATTGAAAAACCGAGGGTGTGCTGTATCCCTTTTCAGAAAAGACGCTTCTCATACCTGTTGGCAGAAGGACCAGCTGTGAGGTGAGGGCAGGAGCATGGAGGCATGGAAGAGACCTCCACCCCAAGGACAGAGGAGTGGAGAGGGTTGGTCACTTACGAATGGAGGCTGTGGACACCACCTTCCACCTGAGCTGAGGATGTTCTCTTCTCAAACTTGAGCTCTCCAGAATACATCATGGCTCTGAAGAGAGGCAGAAGTCAGATGTGGGTAGCTGGCCCTGGACCAGGCCCTCTACCCAATGTCCCAGCTCCCTAAGCTTACCGGACTTGGGTCAAACTCTTGGCGCCAATGTCCTGGCAGGAGTGCTGGATGCCAGCAATCAGGTAGGGAACAAATTTGTGGATGGATCCTTTATCCTGCACAGCCCCAGACACCCCCTGGGCCACCTTGATTTTGTCAGCTTCACTGCAGGGAGAGGCAGGAAACACAGGCAAAGTCGAAACATGGATGATGCTGCCAGTGCAGGGTTAGCATAGGGCAACTGACCTGCCTGTCCCACCTGAAATATCGGTTCTGGCTGCTGAGATGCTTGTCCATGGCATCGAGAGAACCCATACCCCGATATTTCTTTAGCCGGATCCCATCAGAGAAGAAATACTCGCCAGGGGCTTCAGTGGTAGCAGCCAGGAGGGAGCCCATCATAACTATGGACAGAAGGAATGCTGGGGGAAGATCCTGAATGGCATTAGGGAAGGAGACCCACTAGGCTCCCTGAATGTTGGGCCTCACCTGTTGAGGCCCCAAGGGCCAAAGCTTTGGCAATATGGCCCACATTTTGGATTCCTCCATCAGCGATGACAGGAACACCAAAGCGCCGTGCATATTCTGACACCTTGTACACTGCTGTTGCTTGGGGCCGCCCACAGGCCAGCACTGTTGAGACATGGAGGAACAAATGGGGGTGGCGTTAGTGGGGACAGGCAAGAGGCTCTGTGGCCACAAATCAGCACCCAGGAGCTCTCAGTTACACCTGCACCAGGACTGCAGCGTGGTAGAGGAAGAGTCTTGTCTGGGATGGCTGCTGCCCCATCAGCCTTAAACAGTACAAATAGCTGTGATGGCCCCCACTCACCCTTGGCATGTGCGCATGCATATGTGCATGGCCCAGGCCAGCCTCAGGCACATGCAGTCAGCAGCCGGGAAAGCCCCCTCCAATTGATATCAGGTGGGGTAGGGGTCACCGTGCAGTTAGTACCCAGAGACCCACCCCTTGCTCCCTGCATGGTGGGCAGCTCAGGCAAGATCAGGGCAGTGGTCATGTGGAAGGAAGAGTGGGCCCCCGAGTTGGTCCTTAAGCTGTGCCTACTGCAGGAGATGTGGGCAGAGCAGGGCCTACCTGGTGGAGGTCCTGCCCTACAAACACCCCAGGAAGAGGAGGGAGCTGTGTTCTTGAGCAGCTCCCAAAACCATGGTCTGTCATTCAGTTTGCCCTGCCCACCCGTCAGCACCACAAACCCCGGGAGCTACAGCTACAGTCAACCAAGCAGCCGGGCAGTGGGCAGCTGGGCCGGGCCAGTGGACCGGGCCGGACTTACTATAGCAGCCCGTGACAGTAGAAGGGCATTTGGGGCTGTGGGACTTTATGTCTGGAGGGATCTTGGGAGCCGCTAAATAAAACAAACAGACCAGAGTTTAGAGAGGGCACGGAGCAGGAGCGGGGAGGCCAGGCTAGGCGGGGGTGGGGGAAGTGGCAGGTGAAGACTGACGAGAGCTCGTCTTACTTCCAGCATGTTACCCATCCAAGGGGCCTGTTTGGCCCTGGGGCTGCCCCTACTGGAGGACTCAATGTAGTTCCCGTAAGAACACTTGGCTCCAGGGCATGTGGGGCTAAGGGCCCTGCTAAAGCCAGGTCTCTGAGGGCCTTGCCAAAGTCTTCTTACCTTCTTGAGTGATGCAGATGGAGCCACTGCCCATTCCCACCCGCAGGGCATCTACACCAGCATCAATGAGGTTCTTGGCCTGAGCAGCTGTGACCACTGCAGGGAGGAACAGGGGAAGGCTCACGTGAAGGTCTACGTGGGAGCCTAGCTCCCCCACTCTCGCCCCACATCCTTCAGTGCCCAGTCTTGTCTCACCATTGCCTCCAATGACTTGGAGACTGGGGTATTTCTCTTTGATGTACTTGATCATGTTGATCTGGAAGATGGAGTTTCCCTGGGAAGAGTCCTGAGACAGGAAGGTAGTCCCAATGAGACTGTGGTATGACAGCTGCTCCTACCACCCCACCCTGCCTGTGCAGCAGCTCACCAAAACCACCACGTCCACACCAGCCTGGGCTAGCAAGTCCAGCCGATACTTGTCATCCTCATGAGTGCCAATGGCTGCTCCACACAGCAGCTGCTTCTTGGCATCTTTGGAGGCCAGTGGGTAATCTCGGTTTTTCTTCAGGTCTGTCCGGGCAATGATGGCCACCAGCTCATCATCTTCATTTACAATGGGTAACTTTCCTAGGGGCAGGGCAGGACATAAATCAGGACCTTGGTCTTTGGTTCCAGAACACTTCCTACCTCTAGGACTCACCCTTCTTGCTGCGCTGCAGAATTTCATTTGCTTCCTTCAGTGTGATGCCTGCAGGGGCTACCACCAAGTCTTCCCTCTTTGTCATGATCTATAAGAGAGGGGAGTTGTAAGGAACAGTAATAGGAGATCAGGCCTCCCAACAGACCCTGCCCTAACTCAGGGGTGAGGTTCCAAAGACCACCATGTTTACACACCTGCACCCAGACTACCCTCAAGTAAACCCAACAGTCTGCAGCAATCTAATGGCAAGAGTGAGAATTTAGTAGAAAGGACATCAGGTACATGGAGCACGTTGTGGAGAAAGAGCCACACCGGAGAAATGACAAGAGGAGGCTGAAGTTGGTCCTTGAGCACAGCCCCCACTCTGGGTGTGGCAAAAAATTTGGGTATGCTGGCAAACATTTCGGCAGATTGAAAGCCTTTGGTGGGGAAGGGATGCAGGAACCCCATGAAAGGGTCAGAAACTTAGCCAGGTGTTCATCTTTCCTGGACAGCAGAGGCCCTCAGAGTTGCCATTCAGACAACAGAACAGAAGACTTTATCTTTAACCTGGGCTGTCAGAGTTTGCCTGTGCTCTGTCAGTGGCACCCACCTCTCCCAAAAACCGGTCATGCTCCTCCTCCTTGAGAAAATCAATGTCCCTCGAGGAGATGATGCCCACCAGGCGGCTCCCCATCCGGCCTGTGTCAGTGATGGGGATACCACAGAAGCCATGCCGGGCCTTGGCTTCAAAGACATCCCGCACTCGATCTTTGGGACTGAGGACCACAGGGTCCGTGATGAATCCCTGCTCATATTTCTGGACGGGATGGTGAAAAAGGGCACTTCTGAACCACTTTCATCAGACTTTTGGTCTGAAGCCTGGGATCTGTGCCAACTCCCCCTTTGGCAGTGCCACAGGATCAAATCACACAAACACTTCAAACCCAGAGCTAGGAGACATGAGTGCACTGCAGGGCACTGTACACCTGGCCCTCTTCTGTTGCTTTAAGACACAGGGTCTCAGGCTCTCCTCAGGAATTGAACCCCCACAGTGGGAAAGAAAGGATCCTAAATCAGAATAATTCCCCCACTCCCACCCTACTCCACCTCAGTGCAATTCCCAGGAGCTCTTGACAGTGATCATTTCCCTTCTGACCTTCACTTTACGAACTTCATTGGCCTGGAATTCTGGTGTACAGTTGTGGTGAATGAAGCCAATACCACCTGTAAGCTGCAGGATACACAGAAAGAAAACACGGGAAAAGTGACAAAGAAGAAGAGTGGCATGATTGTATGCCCGTGGGAAAGAGAGATGGGACCCCTGCTTCTGCCCTCACATGCCACAGTGCTCACCGCCATTGCTATGGCCATCCCAGCCTCTGTGACTGTGTCCATGGGTGAGGAAACAAGTGGGGTCTTCAGAGTGATCTTTTTAGTCAGAGCAGAGGTCAGGTCCTAAAGAAATAAGGCCAACTAATGTGCAAAAGCACCTCATATACCTCAGGGCGGTGCCATGTTCCCCGCAAAATAGGTGCTCTGTATGACCTGCATGCCAGTAAGACCATTCCATAGCATCCACCCCCAAAACCAATCTACTGAGATAGCCGAGAGGGGACAGCAGCACTTTTATCCAACCTTGATACTTAGGATCCAATTCCTGTCCATACTCACCACTTGGTCTGCAGTGAAATCGATGTACCCGGGGAGAATGAGAAAGTCACTAGAGGGGAGGGGAATTGGGAGTAAGGGTCAGGCTTATGGCAGCCTGAGACACCATCCTCATAAATCATCTCTTAAGGCATTCTGGCAGAGAGGGAAATAACCTAGCCCGAGTAACACAGGCAAGGCAGAGAACAAGGTAGAGATGGAGACAGCGGACCTTTTCTGCCACCTAGCTGTCATCAGCGCCTCTGGCATCCTGACAACTCCATGTGCCCAGAGAACGGAGTTTCTAACCTGGAAATCTCAGGCACTACCAAGATGCCTCCTCCATCCCGCCCGCTTCAGACCTGTCAAACTGAACCTGAGATGGGTGGGGAATTTCCGGAACCTGTCCCCCACGCCCGAGCCAAGCGGGCTCAATAGAAGCCCCACCCGGCCTCCCAACCCTGCGCGCCGCTCCTCTCCTGGCCCAGGTGAGCCCGCCAGGCCCGCACTTGTAGGTGAGGCCGTCCCCACAGTTAAACAGCTGCTGTGCCGTGAGCCCGTCGTCCGGCACGTAAGACGTGCCCCCGCTAATCAGGTAGTCGGCCATGGCTAGCGCGGGGCAAGGCCGCGCGTCTCCGAAGACGTCGCCGCAGAGGCCTCCGCCTTCTGGGCCGCGCCAATATAAACCCGCCGATATCGTCACCGCGCCCAGCGCGTCGCCGACGTCAGGACGCAGCACGCTCGTACAGAGCTCGTACGCCTCTAGGGCGGGGCTGGCTGGAGGGAACGCAGGCGCATAGCACGCCCTAGGGCTGTTTCCTGTTGCTACCCCCTCCCGCAGGACCTCGCCCTGTCCAACAGGCAAGGCTTTGCTGCCACTGCCCCGCCTGGCTCCTCCCAAATGAAGAGGCGTTGTTCACTAGCATGTTGAAAAGACGTGCTTGTCATTCTTAATAAACAACTAGATTAAGAATACATAAGAGAAACAGAGTGGTATCTTTATATGATACACAAGTGTATGTTACAAGAATTCCATCAGGCACAGAAGCCTCAGGTTTAAGGCCTCAATGTTAGGCCAAAAAAAAAAAAAAAAAAAAAAAAGACATGGTAAAGTTTTTACTTTAACATCTAAAATGTCACTTGTCATAAAGGAGGGTGTAATAGAAATTGTCTTTAATAAATCATAATTGAAGTTCCCCTCATTTTCCTTCCATTAAGATGCTAGGTTTATGTCTGAGCATGAAGAAAGAAAAGACCATGGCTCCCCTGTGGTCAGCGAAGTCTGCCAGTCAGAGTGGAAGCCAGCTGGGGAGATTCCCTGGAGGGTCCATCCATCATTAATTCCATCTTTCTGGAGGAAGGGAAGGGGCGACATTTCTCCTAACAGTCCAAGCCCTTTCCTCAGGCCCCACACACAAAAAGTCAGCCAGCAACTGTCTAGGACATCTGGCTCTCAGGAAACCCATAGCCCCCATGGGCTGAGAAGTCTGCCACAGCAGGTTTATGAAGATGCACAGGGGGCAAAGTTTCCTTTTACATTTGAAATAGAAGCAGTCTGAAAGGGTTCATAACTACACCAATAAAAAAAGAAAAGAAAAAAATGGAGGCCTCTTCTTTAGTGTGAAAGTGTCCATTTTTTCCTGGATGGTCTCCCTTGCACCATGGCTGAGGGATCTCAGTGCATGGTGCTTGCGTTGGCCACCGCAATGGCCTCCTGAATTTCTCGTATCACCAGGATCCGAGTCAGCATCTGTCCCATCTGCTCTCTGCTGATAGGCTGGACTGAGTACCAGATTGGGCTGTTGGGGGCCACCACCGGCTCAGGCGTCAGGTAAAAGGTGTCATTCCGGCCTTTCACACTCTGGGGGCTGAAGAATACATGGGTAAAAGCTGGGTAAAACCACCATGATCTCAACCCTCCCACCATGAATCTCCTGAAGAGATGCTATCTGCAAAAGATGGGAAGCTCTGGAGAGCATGGTGGCACAGCTCCTAAATTCCATGCAGCCAACACACACTAACTCTAGTCCCTTTGGAGTTACTGCAAATGCCATTGTTAGGCTGCCCATCTTCTGCTCCTCCCTCACACACTGCCAGGTGTGATTCCTCTGACTAGGGCTCCCAGGGCTCATCTACTTGAGTCCAACCATATCCCACTCTGAACGAATTTCAGCACCCAGAAAGTCTATTTCCGAGTCTTTGCTTATGTTGTTTCCTCTACTCCATCCATTGATAATTCCTCAACTTGATCTGAGGGACTCTGACTTCTCGGCTTGGCTATGATGCTGGGGCCTTTACCTGGACTCACACCCCCTCAACGTTGTGCTGTACTTCTCTTAAGTACTGAGCACATGCCATCCTCTAACAGTTATTCATCCACTGATTCAAGATTTATCAAAGGGCTACTGTGTGCCAGGCCTGCACTAGGTGCTGATATTAAAAGAAATGAATAAGACCCAAGAGTCCCTATATTATGGAGTTTACAGGTAAGAGGGGAGACAGACAGCAATTAAACAGTTACATAAAGACAAAGAAAATAACAAAGAGTGATAAGGGTTACAGAAGAAACAGCCGGAGGGAACAGGCAGGGAATTTGGAAATGCTTCCCTAATAAAGCTCTTTTAAGGATGGATAGGAGCTAACTAGCTAAACAGGCAGGGGGTGGCAGGGTTTGCCCAACAGCAAAAAGTTCTGTGCAGAGGTCTTGAGGAAGGGAGAGCATGATGCCCTTCAGTGGAGAAGAGCCAGTGTGGCTAGAGAGCCAAGAGCTACACGGACACGAGGTTAACAAGGGAGAGTACATGAAAGGCCCTGCTGGCCACATTAGGATTACGGTCTTTCTCTGTAGAGTAAAAGGAAACCACTAAAGGTCTTAATCTAAGTAACACGGCAAGACCTACAATGTAGAAAGATCTTCTGGCACTGCTGTTAAGACGATATACCAAACTGCAGGGGCAAGAGAGAATGAAAGCCAAGGAAAGGAGTTCCCCTTAGATTGACAAGTGTTGGTGAGAAAGGTCAAGGCCAGGAAGATGCAGGGCTATGCTCAATATGTGACAGAGACAGCCTCTCTGTACTGTCCTCCCTCTACTTTCATCCTCTCTCCATGAAAGTGGACCATAAGGGAGCAGTGCTGGGCACATGCTTTGGGAAAACCAATAAGGTTGCTTCTATATTTAGCTTTTCAGAAGTGTGTTTTTACTCTGCCTGTGACTAGAGAATGCTTTGGCACGTGCGCATACACACACACACACACACACACACACACACACACACACACGCGTCACCCAGTCACAACAGAGCCTCCTCACCATTTAAAGAGGTAGAAATCGTAGAGCTTGATAGGACATCTCAGTGGATTCTCTGGATTTTCCGTCTGTTCTGCATACATGTCATCTGTAACTATAAAACATACCCCACCACCACCACAGACATGGCATCAGACTGCCTTTACTCAGGCTCAGATTAGAAACCTTAGGCTTCCAGCCATCCCAACCAGGAAATACTGGGAAGGAAAAGGGTGTGAGGCATGGGCAGTGAGTATAAAAGGAAAAGGCAGCTATCATTTCTGGGGCGTCTCTGCTTCTAGAAGAGTTTGAAGTTTATGGCTGGGGAGAAGGGAATGGAAAATTCCTATCCAGCAAATCCCAATCTTCACGTTCATTACTAGTCCCCCAGGCACAAGGGCAGGGCAGGACTAGTAGCACCTGTTTCTGCAACCCCTACCTCTTTCCCCTACCTTTCTGGCCAGTCTGGTGTATCCCAAGTGCCTTCAGGTACCGAATACTCGTGCTTTTATCCTTAGGATTAGAGGGGTTCTTCTTTGTCTGTCGTAAGACCTTGGAGAAGGCCAGCTTCA
The DNA here is from genome assembly GCF_039906515.1 of Pseudorca crassidens. Taxonomy (NCBI): domain Eukaryota; kingdom Metazoa; phylum Chordata; class Mammalia; order Artiodactyla; family Delphinidae; genus Pseudorca; species Pseudorca crassidens. The sequence goes on from NC_090305.1 coordinate 68,424,194, forward strand.
TGTGCTGGTCCACTGTCTTCAACAGGAAGTATCTGCACCACAAGTGAAAGCAAGGCAAAGGGAGGGGTGCCAGGAGGAGACCGTGACTTACCCTCCGCCATCAGGGCTTCAGAGGAGCCACTGCCCACACTCCCAGAATCTGGGCAAGCCCACACCCAAACACACTGTCTAGTGGAGGAATCTTATCAAGACTGATGGTAGGGATCTGGCAAGGCTGTCTGCCTCACTGGTCAGCACACAAAATGTAGCCAAGTGGGGCTGAGGGCTTTCAGTAGCTCAAAGGCTCTCAAGTATATGTCAAAGGTATTAGAAGTCCATCTGGATAGTTTCTACCCTCTTCACTGGGTAGATGCCAGCAGTGGCTAAGCATGGAGCCTCTAGAACACTTACTTGGTGTTAAAGAACATGAGGGTGGTCAGCAGGGTGGAAGGGGAGTGAGCGCCGAGCTGCTTGCACTCCCACAGCATCTCCTCAGTCACGTGGCTGGGCAGGACATAGCCTAGGAGGAACAGAGTACTGCTACAACAAGAGGATGGCGGGCAGTCCCTCAAAGGTGCAGGATGGGAGGTGTGAAGCACAACAGTACCTCACAGGAGTACAAGCTTAACTGGAGAAGTCTTCCTGGGATACGGCAGAATCATCTGGAAAACTTGTTAAAACACAAACAGCTGAGTCCCAACCCAAGTTTCTGGGCAGGACCCGAAAATGTGTGTTTTCAACAAGTTCCTAACACCATACTTTGAGAACCACTGCCCTACATGATCACTCTCACCTGATGTTAATTCTTCCTTTAACTGCAGATTAATATGGGGTAGAAGGACATCCCTCAGAAACACCCAAAAGTATAAGCCAACCTCTCTGCATATATGCAAACTTCTCTGAAAAGAGGGTACAGAGCTTTCATTATACTTTCAAAGGTATCCAGGCCAGGGCCCAAAGAACTGGTATACATGCCCGTTTGCCCTTGTTAAACTTCTCATGTCTTCCATCTCTAGAAAGCAAACCCATTCTCATCCCCTTTGGAAAAAGGGGAGAATGATATTCAGATCTATTATAGGTTTCCTCCATAGGGCAAGTTTTACAGTAAGACCCTGGTTCATAAGCTAACTGAAAGCTGGACAGGGGCTAAGGCAGTGGTTTGATCAAGAGCCCTGGGCAGGCAGGTCTACACCAAAGGAAGATGAGACCTGGGCTGATCATCAAGCCCCCTTCATATGTTCATTCAACAGTCAATGTCCAAGTGTATGTGTGCCAGGGACTGAGGGCATGGTGAAACAGCAGCAGACACCAGCATTCTGCAGGAGTTTCAGGATTCTCCAGGCAGGGAGTGAGGGTGGCACTTCTTAGAAGCAGGGGAATGATCTGCCCAATACATTCCTTTTCTCTGTTCTTGCCAAAGCTGGCCCTCTGACTCCATTAGTGCACTTCCATCTCTTTAGGGAATGTTGGCCTCTACTATTCTATTTTGTGGCCCAATGGCAATGAGATAAACTTCCTTGCTCTCAGACAAATCTTAAGCGGGATGAGTGACAGAAGACAGCCCTTCTCAGGGAGGAGGGAAGGCCAGCCCTAAGAGTGGCCCCAGGCATACCGTGGCATGCCCTATTTCCCCTGGGTTCACTCTGCCACCCGGTGTCACTTCCCTATAATCACTTCTTAACAACACAACTTAAAGTGAACTTTAATGCCTGAAAACCAGAACTCCTGGCACGGGCAAAAGGAGATACAGATGGAAACAACATATAAAAGTCTCATAGTTCTGAATCTGAACTGCAAAGCATCAAAATGATCTATTTTATATTAATTTTTTTTAGTTAGGCCTAGAAACCCAAGGAGCAATGAGCACTCCTACCATCCAGACTGTGATAACGAAATACCATTTAACACTGAAAAGTACCAGGCTCCATGGAGAACTGATCAATTCCACACTGGGTGACAGAAAATGTCCAGGATAAGCCTGGAACATTCTGGCAAACCAGAAATCAAGGAAGTAGGGTCATGTCAAATGAACTTAAGAGCCAATTTAAAGAGGCTCCAAATGGCCAAAGATGGGACAATTTGTGCATCATTAAAGATAACAAGTGCAATGAATTGAATCATATTAATTATGTTTAAATTAATTAGCTCACAATGATTCTTTAAACAAACAAAAAAAACCCAGCTGGAGGAAGCTGGTGAACCAACTCATTACTGTGAAAACTACTAAACAAAGAAGAAGAAACAAGCCCTTATCTTGTCTCTTCTATACAATCTATACTGCTAGGAATTCAAAGAGTTCATGAGGAAAAGTTTCTCTTTGTATTTCAGCTAATAATGAAGTGATAACATTAGAATACCACTGCTTGCAACTCCTCATGAATTAATGGATCCAGACATTATGGGCACCTGATGGAAGTAAGTAACCCATCTATGATGTAACCTTGCCAAAAAGAAAATACACAAAAAAAACAAAACTTGATTAATCAAGTCTTTATATGCAACTACCAATTAACTGTAAATACAGGGGACAGAAGAATATGTTAAATTACAGCATGGAGATATAATAGCAAAAATTAGACTTTTTAAAAGGCTATTTTCTTCCATAAATAAATTGCAAGAAAAATAATCAAGGGGGAAATTAAAGATTAAAGCTAAACATTAAAAGGTATTACAGCAATTTCAACGTGCGGACCTCATCTGCAACTTGACTCAAACAAATAAAATTCTGATATTTATGGGACAATTAGAAATTCGAACAAAGGGTAGAATTTGATGACATTATGGACTTATCTTTTTTTAAAAAAGTATAATAATGGCATTGTGGAATGTCAATAACATATTAAAATATTTAAGGATAAAGTGTCTGGGATTTACTTCAAAATAACACGGTGCGGGGAACAGGCAGTGTATATATGGAACAAGATTTGCCACGGGTACATGGGAGTGTCACTAATTTATTCTGTTTATTTTGTATGTGCTTGAAATTTCCATAATAAAATGTTTTAAAAAGCAAACTTTATATAGCCAGACTTGGTTTGAAATTTTGCAGATCACATACAGTGATTCACTTACTCAGGTGTCTGTTCTAATGACATCCCCTCAGAGAGGCCTCCCTCCTAATGTACCCGTAATACTTTCCATTCTCTGTGCTTTGTTCTTCAAAGCACTTAATTATCATAAATTAATGTGATTATTTATACAGTCTCGCCCGTTAGACTGTAAGCTTCATTTTGTTCACTACTGAATTATATTATGTACACCTGGAACTGCCTGGCACATAGTAGGCACTCAAAAAATGTTTAAACAATATTTTTTTTAAAAGGTTAAGCATGTAACTATGACGACAAATGTTAACTAGACTAAATCACTTTGCAATATATACATACTGTATCAAATCATTGTTGTACACCTGAAACTAATATAATGTTATATGTCAACTATATCTCAATTTTAAAAAAAGATTAAGAGAAAGTTAAACACACATTTTATTAAATCCAGAGCCAGGATTAAAACTCAGATATTCGTGTGGACATAAGGTTTTCAACTCATTTGGGTAAATACAAAGAAGCATGACTGCTGGATCCTAAGGTAAGAGAATGCTTGCGAATTCAGCCATTCTAATAGGTATATAGTGGTACATTACTGTATGTATGTATGTATGTATGTATTTATGCATGCTGTGCCACGTGGCTTGCGTAATCTCAGTTCCACGACCAGGCAACTGAACCCGAGGCACGACAGTGAAAGCTCCAAATCCTAATCAGTAGGCCACCAGGGAACTCCCATCACTGTTCTAATTTGCCATTTCCTGATGATATATGCTAAATATCTTTTCATATACTTACCTGCCAGCTTCTTTGGTGAGGCAACTGTTCAGATCCTTGACCCATTTTTTAATTGGGTTCTTTGTTTTGTTATTGTTGACTGTTAAGGGTTTTTTATATATTTTGGATCCCAGTCCTTTATCAGATATGTGTTTTGCAAAGATTTCCTCCCAGTCTGTGGCTTGTCTTTTCATTCTCTTAACAATGTCTTTCACAGAGAGTAAGTTTTTGTTTGTTTGTTTTTTAAATTTTAATAAAGTCCAACTTACCAATTTTTTCGTTTCACAGATTGTGCTTTTTGTGTTGTATCTAAAAAGTTACCAACAAACCTGAGGTCACCTAGATTTTCTCCTATTTTATCTTCTAGGAGTTTTTATACCTTTACATTTAGGTCTATGATTCATTTTTTTAAAAAATATGTGCATGTCCAGTTGTTCCAGCAGCGTTAGTTGAAAAGACTATCTTGGGAATCCCTGGCGGTCCAGTGGTTAGGACTTGGTGCTTTTCACTGCATGGCCCAGGTTCAATCCGCGGTCAGGGAACTAAGATCCCGCAAGCCACATGGCGAGGCCAAAAAAAATAAAAGAAAACAAAACAAAAGACTATCCTTTCTCCATTTAACTGCCTTTGCCCCCTGGTCAAAGATAAATTGGTTATATTCGTGTGGTTCTACTTCTGGACTCTCTATTCTGTTCCACGGATCTGTCTATTCTTTCACCAAAGACCTGCACACAATGTTTACAGCAGCTTTATTCATAATTACCGAAACGTGGAAACAACCAAAATGTCCTTTAATAGGTGAATGGATAAACAAACTGTGGCACATTCATAAAATGGAATGTTATTCAGCAAAAAAAAGAAATGAGCTATCAAGCCATGAAAAGACATGCAGGAGCATTAAATGAAGTTATTGAAAGAAATTAACACTAAATTATTCTAACTATATGACATTCTGGAAAAGGCAAGATTATGGAGACAGTAAAAAAGATCAGAGATTGCTAGAGAGTCAGGGGAATGGAGGGAGGGATGAATAAGTGGAGCATGGGGGATTTTAAAGCAGTGAAACTTCTGTATGATACTGAATTGTAGATACATGTCATTATACATTTGTCAAAACCCACAGAAGATACAACCCAAGGAGTGAACTCTAATGTAAACTTCAGACTTTAGTTAATAATAATGTACCAAACATTGGCTCATCAATTTTAACAAATACACTACACTAATACAAGGTACTACTAATAGGGGAAACGCTGTGTGAGGGAGTATATGGGATTCTCTGTATCTCCTGCTCAGTTTTCCTGTAAACCTAAAACTGCTCTCAAAAATAGTTTATTTAAAAAAAAAAAAAAAAAAAAAACACCTCAAACATTCTACTGCGAAACTCATGTTCTTTCCAACACAACATGCTGCCCAGGTTATCCATGGGTAAAGCAAAAATTATGTTCTATATATGTAGAATGTATATTTAAACATAAGGGGGAAAAAACTCAATATGTAATATAATTAACCTACAGATGAAGTAGTTTATAATTCTTAATTTTTACAAGGATTCTAATTTGAATCAATAAATTTTAATAGGGAAAAAAAATGGAGTAACTACCCCACACTCTGCATGCCCCTGTGTCCTTGCCACACTGGAACCAGCCAGATTCTCTGTCTGGTGAGCCACATCAGGCCAAGCAACACAGAGACTGATGTTAGGTGCCTGGGATTTATAGCCTCCTCACCCACAGGCTATATCACAGCTAGCCACACAAGTAGCTGATCTTTTTTTTCCCCCCCAGGTGATCTTTTTAAAACCCAGGTGCTAAAGACATCCAAGGACTAGGAAGATTCTTACCAAGTGGAGTGACTCGGGGCTGAACGTCCTTCAGAACTTCATGCAGCCACTCCGTGAATCGAACGTAATAAAGATCAGAGAAAATGTCATCAACCCGTCCATTTTCAAAAAGATACTAAAAGAAAAATAATCAATAAAAGTTGTCAGTAGTCTCTTGGGCAAGTTGTTGTGGGGAAGCAAACATTTTTCTACCAGTACCCTCACCTCTCCCTACCCATTCCTCCCCCATTAACAAACCAACACACCAAGTCAAAACTGTCCAGCAGGGACTTCCCTGGTGGTCCAGTGGTTAAGAATCTGTCTTCCAATGCAGGGGACTTGGGTTCGATCCCTCATTGGGGAACTAAGATCCCACATGCTGCGGGGCTACTGAGCCCATGCACCACAACTAGAGAGAAGTCCACACGCCGCAACAAAAATCCTACGTGCCATGACAAAGAGCCAACGCAGCCAAATAAATAAATTTAAAAAAAAAACTGTCCAGTGTGCGGCACTTTCACAGTATACTTCAGGATGTGAACTGACTCTCACAACACTCTTGAGATTGGGTCAATGGGGCAGATTTTGTGAATGCTATTTCACCCAAGCAAGGCATTGTCTTGTGGTAGCAAAAATCATGATGTGGGCTCCAGGGCCAGCCTCTTATTAGCTGTGGTATAAGTTTAGTAACTCATGGGAGTCTTTTAACTTTGGGGGCTCAGTTTCCTTGTTTGTAAAAGGAGATGACTGTGCCTGCCTTCCAGGAGTGAGAGAGCATGGAATGAGACAAAGCATGTAGAGCATTTCACCCAGTGCTCTGGGTGACTGGTTAAGAAAGAGGAACAAAGTGGGAGATGGGCTTTTCTCAGGCCTAAGCAACAGGGTGAGTCCTAGTTAGCAAGTGTTCTTCCATCATACTGTGGGCTTCTCCACAATAGCATTCAAACACTAAGAAATCCACCTCTGCTCTCCTAAACTGCCAGTCCTAAAATGAATTTGTTAATCTTCATCCTAGATGTCCTGACAACCTAACTACAGTTGTATATTCTAGCTAGACACTTCCAAATAATTATTTTGCATTAATGCAAGAAACAATGAGAAGACAAGCTACATGTCAGCACGAGACTTTGTTATGGATAAACTGCTTTCCTGCAAACTACATGTTTACTTTAATGAAAAGGGTTCTATAAATGTTCCATGATAAAAAAAGGCTCTAAGGTAATATATCAAATATTTTAATAGATGTTTCTCTAGATAGTGGGATTATGATGATGTTTTATTTTTTAAAGTGAACATGTAGATCTTTTCCAATTTTAAAAAACATACATTTAAAAATTCACTATATAGTTGAAAGAGAATGTCTTTATTGTAAACACTTGCCTGTCATTTTACTAATTTGACTACCCAGCAAATACCCAATGGGAACACAGCTGAAACATGTTCCTGTGAAGTTCTGTTTCCTACCTTTTGAATACACAGGAAAATATAGTACAGCACATCTGGGTCATAGGGTTCACCTTCTCCATTTCGAGCTTCCCGTGTCATTAGACAGAGCCCATAATTCAACTCGGCCACAGCAGAAGAGATGAGATCTTCCTGGAATCGCAGCAACTGACGCCCTGCAACACAAGCCCCAGAGGTGAGTGAGGGTCCTGGCAACAGCCGTCCCTTTACTGGTTGCTCATATCCCTGGAAGGAGGTTTCAGAGCAGACACCACCCATGAAGGCGCTGGGATGAAAATGGTCACTTGTATCTACGATCAGAACTAGCCTACAAAGACAATAATCCTGTTTGCCCTATTACACAAAGGGTTTCCTTACCAAAATCCTTCCTACCTCACGTATCCCCCCAATTATTATTAGGACCAAGACATGAAAGCAAAAACACAAAATCCACCCTCTGTAATATGAGGAAGTACGTGAGGATAATGCTAAGGAAGAGGGCCCCTGAGTGCACTCACTAATTCATATCTCCTCCCAGAAGTCTCTCTGTCCCAGAAATCCATGTGTACAAAAATGCCTGATCTTGGGCAAACCCCACAAATTCTGCTCATTTATAGTAGGTCCGGCCTGCTTGTTGCTTGTCTTGAATTCAGCATACTATTTCAGATGGTGCGCCCTAGTGCCCAGAGAGCCAAGGGACACCACTTTCCTGCCATTCTGTCCTCCTGCTGCTTAAGTACCATTGCATTTTTGCCAGAGTCCAACCCTCTTTCCCTCCCAAACACTTACTCCCAATGGGCGCCAGTCTGTTCTGAGCATCCTTCTCTAGCTCAGCGTTCTTGGTCTGTGCCCAGTTTTTCCATACTTCAAGCCCTTCTTCTGGCTTCAGAGAATTTGGAAGCAGAAGTTCTGGGGAAGGCTGTGGCTGTGACTGTGGTTCAACTTCAGCAACTTGGACAGTTTGAGCCTATGAGAGAGAAACCATCAAAATGTGTCAAAAGGCCTTTTGGCAAAACTGCTGGAAAAATGTTACTTATAGTAAAAAACAAAAAAAAAAACACAAATGTACCATACTAATGTTAGATGTTAATAACTGCAGAAATTGGGTGTGGGGTTTATGGAAATTCTGTAATTTTTCTGTAAGTCTAAAACTGTTCTAAAAAAAAAAAATCTCAAAAAAAAAAGTTATAGTTCTTTTAATTAAAAAACCTCTCTTCTCCTTGCTGTCGTACTTCCAAGAACCTATGGAGTTCTATTCTTTACTCCAGAGACAGCAAAGACTAGTGCAAAGCTCCTTAGTCTTGGCTGTACTTTTGAATCTCTGATTTTTTTTTTTTTTCTGTGGTATGCAGTCCTCTCACTGTTGTGGCCTCTCCCGTTGTGGAGCACAGGCTCCGGATGCACAGGCTCAGCGGCCATGGCTCACGGGCCCAGCCGCTCCGCGGCATGTGGGATCTTCCCGGACTGGGACACGAACCCGTGTCCCCTGCATTGGCAGGCGGACTCTCAACCACTGTGCCACCAGGGAAGCCCTGAATCTCTGATTTAAAAACACCAATACCTGAGCTCCACCCCAGAATCTCTTTTTAAAGAGGTATCAGTCTTTTTAAAACCTTCCCACGTAAAAAGGCAATTCTAACGTTTAGTCACTGCTCAGAACTTACTGGCACAAAGCACTGCTCATCAAACTACAATGCGCAAATAAACCCCTTGGGGATTTTATTAAAATGCAGATTCTAATTAGAAAGATCGCAGGTGGGACCTGAGATTCTGCATTTCTAACAAGCTCCCAAATAAGGGAGCTGGTCTGCAGACTATACTTTGAGTACCAAGTGTCCAGACTGTTAAACTTGGTTGCACCTTAAAATCATCTGGCTGATTTTAAAAAACACCCATGCCTGGGCCTTATCCACAGAGATTCTGATTTAACTGGTCGAAGGTGGAAGCCTGCCAGCAGTATTTTTAAAAGCTCTCCAGGTGATTCTAATGTCCAGTCATGGTTGAAAATCATCCTTCATGTTCCTCTCAATAATACTGCTTTGGCTTATAAGGACATTTTCTAGAGACAGGAGGCACTGTTTTACCTTCCTGCCTCCAAAGGAAGAGTAGTCCCATCCTCAACGGTCTGACAGCCAAACCATGCAGCCAAAGGGGCAGAGAATGTCCATGACCTTCAATCACAATCCCCATCAGGCAGGACAGACACCAATACAGATACAAAGCACAGGTTCTTGGGTCTCACACATCTATCTACATTGGGAACAAATTCCCTTGAGCAATTTTCCAAGCCAGGGCCTACTAAAGGGCTGAAGAAAGCCAAATCATTCAAATTGAAGGCAAAATAATTTATTCATGACACAAATTTGCTTATCAATAAATAAAAATAAAAACTACCCTACTAGCTTTGATATAAGATACATGATCAAACAAGGAAATAAAGAAATACCAGTGCTAGGCCCTTAAATGTCTGTCAACCCTGGAGCTCCCCTCTAGACACACTTCTCAGTTCAACTACCATTCTCCTTGGTGAGTCTCAACCACCTTCCCAGTTTAGATCTCCATGTTTGTGGAAATGATTGCTAACTCTGTGACTCTAAGCTAGACGGTCCCTTAATATACCCAGTGGGTACTGTACATCTCCAGCTGAACATCTGAAAGCCACCTCACATTAACATCTACGGAGAGAATTCATCACTTTGCCCATCCAGAAGTATTCTCCTCAGAGCTCCCTCTCTTACCTTGTTCAATGGCAACACCATCTACCCAAGCTAGAAATCTAGTAGGAGTCTGACTGGGTAAGTAGGTGGGGGCCAGAGGATTTAGGGCAGTGCTTCTCTGTCTTATTAGCCAGGGTCCCTTCACTGTGTGCCTCCACCCACTACATGTAACACTCCGAATCATCCCGACAACGAAAATTCTTCTACACATGTTCAAATGTCTATCAGTAGGTAGGGGAAGTAGAAGTCTCATCCAGGTTGAAAACTACTGATTCAAGTAAGGCCTTCTACACTTGGTGTAGAGTTTTTCCTATTTGTAATGGAGACCTTAAAAGAGTTTTAAGTTGGGAAGTGACATAATCTTACATTTTAAGGAAATTATTCTTGAGCTGTAGAAAATGGATTAAAGAGCAAAAGTGGAAGTAGGTGCTGGTGGCCAAGACCAGGATGGTGGCAGTGAAATGATTTAGAATCAATGTGGCTTGCTGATGAATTGGCTGTGAGGAGTACAGTAAAGCAGACTCAAGGATCTCAAGGATGACTCCTGAGTTTCTGGCTTAAACAAATGGGTGGATGATGGTATCACTTTTTGAGATGGGATAGTTTTTGATAGTAGTAGAGGGGATGCTAATGAAGTGCTGAGATATGTTTAACAAATGCAAGTAAATAAATAAGTAGGCTGCTGAATGTATGGGAAAGGTCCTAAGGGGAAAGGTACAGTCTAGGGATAAAGATCTGTGTGTTAATGCAGTACATGGTATAAGACATGGGCTCTAGAGCCAGCCTGTCCAAGGCTGAATGCCAACTCTCCCACTTACTAAAAGGTGGCTTTGGCCTTGTTGTTTAATCTCTCTGTGCCTCAGTTTCTTCATTTGTAAAATGGAGATAGTAGTACACACTTCTTAAGGTTGGTGTGAGAATTAAATGAGTTAATATATGCAACACTAAGGACAGTGCCTGGCAGATAGTGTCAGTGATTATCACCTTCTGCAGCAGACATCTAGAGGATTCTGAAAATCATGACAATGGAGAGAAATCCCTTAGGGAGAAAAGAGGGTTAGTACAGAGCTTTGAGAAACAACATGTATGGCTCAGACAGAAGAGAAGGAGGCTTCAGCAAAGTCTCCTGAGAAGGAAAAATAACCAGTGGGGTAGGAGGAAGACCAGGAGTGCATAATAACATGGAAGTCCAAAGGAGAGTTTCAAGAAGGCAGGCATGGTCTGTTGTGCTGTGTGTTGCTATAAGTGAGATAAAAACAGACACGTCTGTTGTATCTGGCCACGGGGAGGTAGGTCACTGATGACCTTAACAAGAGCAGACCCAGTCATGAGTTGAAGGGAAAACTGGTTAGCAAGTAGAGTCAGCCTGTGCAGATAATCCTTTTGAGAACTCTGGGAATAAAGTAAAGTGGAGAAATAGGGGAACAGATGGAGGTGGGTGTGAGGTCAAGGGAGGGAGGTTTAGCCACAAATCTGGTTTTAAAGATAGGATATAAAAGAGCTTTCAAAAAGGGTATGCCAGGTGAAGGAACACATCAGCGCTCCTTAGGGTTCAACTCACATCACAGCACAATTATCTTCCCATGGGCTACGAGGGCTCCAAGGGCAGACTCTCTTATTCACCTCTGTTTCCCAGCACCTAGAACAGAGCCTGATAAGGAGAGCAGAGGGATATTTGTGGTGTAAATGGACAAACTCATCTTTCCTGCATGATGGGTATTCTTCCCAATTTTTCTTTTTCTGGTAATAACCCTTGACATACGTCGCTATAAGACTTTGCCAAAGGAGACACAGCCTCTGAAGAACATGAAGAATGCTAAAATGAACTTACTAAAATGAACTCTAGAAAAGATTTTCCTGCTGAAGGGCCCAGATGTGCAAATTACAAGCAGAGCCCAATGAGCAACAAGAGTCCTGAATTGCAAATTGGAACATCAGGCCCAGGAGAGCAGAGGAGAGGCCTGATATGCTCCATCCCTGTCAGCAAAAGGTCAGCACAGAGCACCATTACAAGTCACCTGTCCGGTCTCTCCTATATGCAATCAATTCTACACACCAGTAATTGATTCTTCTTATTACCACGACTCTTAGGATTCTGGAAAATTTTCCTACCACAGATCGTATCAGCTCTTCACTTCGGGAAGATAGCCCCTTTGCCCCCTGTACTAAACCCTCTCCCATGGTTCTCCTCCTCTCATGTTAACCTAGGCCATATCACTTGTGTCCACCCCTGGCTCTTATTCATCCTGCTCCATCCTTCTGTCAATCTAAGCTATAAACTAGAGATCAAATGCCATTTTTTCCACAAAGATACCTCTGCTGACATTTAACCTAGATTGATTTCTGAATTCCCAGCTTGACTTTGTGTGTGTAGCACACGTTGTCACACTTGATTATGCTGCTTTATACTTTACAGAAACAAATCATATGTTCTCACTTCCACTACACTATAAGCTACCCGAAGCAATGACACTGTCTTGTTCTACTTCTAGGCCTGACAGCTGGATATTTAATAGGTCCTTAACAAAGTCACTTAAGATTAACATACTGTTGCCTCTATGAAACCACTCGGTCAGCTTTTGCTTACCCAATCATTTACGTCTTGAGTTTCTGAGTGTGGTCCCTGGTCTAACAGTGCTTTGTTTGTGCCAGCTCCCTCACATGCATTCCCAGAGCTCCTGTGCTGAGGCACACTACCTTCACCAGTCCCATGAGACCAGAGGCCCTCCATCCACTCTAAATGTCTGCTAGACAAGGGACCAGAAACTTTACTAACAGTCTTAAAAGGTGGATCTGTGATAGCCTTAAGAAGATTAACAATTAGAAAAGATAAAAGAGCCAAGCAATTTTAAAGTTAAAATTTCAACAGTTCTGGGCTTTCCTGGTGGCACAGTGGTTGAGAATCCACCTGCCAATGCAGGGGACACGGGTTCGATCCCTGGTCCGGGAAGATTCCTACATGCCGCAGAGGAAATAAGCCTGTGCGCCACAACTACTGGGCCTGTGCTCTGGAGCCCACGAGCCACAACTACTGAGCCTACGTGACACAACTACTGAAGCCCGTGCGCCTAGAGCCAGTGCTTCACAACAAGAGAAGCCACCACAATGAGTAGCCCCCGCTCACTGCAACTAGAGAAAGCCCATGCGCAGCAATGAAGACCTAACGTAGCCAAAAATAAATTTTAAAAAAGTGCCTCTTTTAAAAAAAATTTTTCAACAGTTTTATTTTTGCAACTTTTCTATAAATCTAAAATCATTTCAAAATAAAAAGTTAAAAAATTTAGCTCAGGGCTTCCCTGGTGGTGCAGTGGCTGGGAGTCCACCTGCCAAAGTAGGGGACACGGGTTCGAGGCCTCGTCTGGGAGGATGCCACATGCCATGGAGCAGCTGAGCCGTGTACCACAACTACTGAGTCTGCGCTCTAGAGCCCACGAGCCACAACTGCTGAGGCCTGCGCACCTAGAGTCCGTGCTCTGCAACAGGAGAAGCCTCCACAATGAGAGGCATACACACCGCAATGAAGAGTAGCCCCTGCTCGCCACAACTAGAGAAAGCCCGTGTGCAGCAATGAAGACCCAACACAGCCAAAAATAAAATAAATTTATTAAAAAAAACAAAACAACTTAGCTCAACATAGCTGCCATGACAGAAAACTCAATTAACCATGGCTTGTCTTAACTATTTTTTAAGGAACGTAAAAACACGGTTGGAAAGTCCCACTGCATAAGGGGGCTTATTCAAGACTCCCAAGATGATCACTTTTTTTTTTTTTGGGGGGGCCATGTTACATGCCTTGAGGGAATCTTAATTCCCCAACCAGGGATCAAATCCATGCCCCCTGCAGTGGCAGTGTGGAGTCCTAACCGCTGGATCACCAGGGAATTCCCCAAAGATGATCACTTTTAACAGGCCCACCAGAAAGTATTTTAGATCTCATAATTCACTTATACTGTGTCCAGTGTAGTCCATCTTTAGATGACAACTAAAGGAGGAACAATTTAACACCCTCTCAACTGTGAAGAGTTTAGAGCCTGTGTGCTAAACTACAGGGGTTCCACTAGATCTGTTCATTTGTGATGCAGAAAGCAGCTTCTGGGACAGAGATAACACTTGGGGTGACCCATTAGTCTCTACCTAGAAGTTTACCCTTCCTAAAGAGATCACAAAAAAAGCACTCCAGGCATCTATCCCCAAAGCAGTTACTGGTCATTTCATTTACCTTCAGGTACCAGGCTAGAATTCCTGCCGTTCCACAGCTTCACTTGCCATTCCTGTCCCCTCTCCCCAACTCTAATTAAAATACTAAATACTGTATTACTGCAAGACCAACGTCATTCCTGTAAACAAGCCAGAGGCGAAAGAGATTACCAGGCAAGTTCTGTGTTGCACTGGGCCCTGAGGGAGCAGGCTGCCCTACAGATAAGTCTCACTTACTGAACAAGTAACCTGGAGCTGCTGCTGCTGCTGCTGCTGCTGTGGTGGCGGTGGCGTCTGTTCCTGGGGGGTTTGTTGTTGTGGCTGCTGCTGAGGGTCCCATATATGGACAGTCTGAGCTGTATTCTGGTATGTGCCTGCCACGGCCTGCACAGCCACTGGAATGTGGATGTTGCCATTCATGAACTGTGCTGGAAAGAGAGAGTTTGCAAGGGTCTGCACTACCTCTTCATGGGAGTTTTTCACTACAGACGTGGTGCCCACCATCTTCTCCTTGTCATCCTCCAGCTTTACAGCTGCCAGGGCTGTGGGTGAGCCACTGACGTGAACTGCGTTGTAGGCTTCCTGGGGAATGGCAATGTGAGTAATGCTCTGCTGCTGAGGGTCCCCCCGGGGCTGGGCAGAGTAAACAGGTATGGTCCAAGTTTCTCCTGTAGGGCTGGTAATGGTCCCAGTGGCACTGTACAGGTGGGCACTGTCTACTGTTAGTAAGTCGGGCCTCAAAGACACATAACTCTGCTGCTGGCCCTGTGGAATGGCCAGCACGGTGGCCACCGGCTGCCCTGAGATGGCGTAGGACACAGTGATGGGCATGTCCACTTTGCGCTTCTTCACTGGCTGGAGGACACTGGCCGTGCCAACCCGCCGCTCCCCTTCCCGAGGTGAGCCCTGCTGGGACGGTGGTGGGGAAAGGGCACCCACAGTCTGGATTTGGATCTGCTGACCCCCAGCAAGAGACTGGCCAGCCACCAGCTGAGCCTGGATCTGTTGATGTGGGATGTGCTCCTCTGGGATCTCTGCAGCCTGGATCTGCTGGGCCGCCTGCATGTGCTGCACCTGGATCTGGGCCGCCTGCAGCTGCGAAGGGCTGGGGCTCTGCAGAGATGGGGTCTGGATGGAGGGGGCTGTCGGCTGTGCTGCTTGGCCTTGGATCTGCACCTGGACATGGATGGGCTGCTCAGCAGGTTGGTGAACGGTGAGCTGCGGGGAGAGCTGCTGAGCCGAGACCTGCTGCGGAGACTGCTGTACCTGCACCTGTACCTGCAGCGACAAGATTCACCAGTGAGTGAATAGGGCAACATCGAGAATCCAGCCCCGAAGGGAAGAAGAGATCTCAGACGGGAACCCTGGGTAATGTGAAGAGGAGGGGCCGCCATACCCAAGGCTTCTGAGGAGGCCATAATCTCCAAAACCATAGGCAAAATTCTCCAGCATCACACTCTGAATGTGTTGCATTCAGAGCAACACATATCCACCTGAGAGCAAGCAAGACTATCAAGTGGGAAATATCAAAACTTTTGCTCATTTCTTGACTTCCTTTTTAAAAGTAACCCCTTTTGTTTTTGCATACTGACATAGTAGTACAAGTATACAATTTATAAATATATACTTAGGCGTATGATCAAAAAATAGTTTATCCATGTGGTTAGTAACAAAAAGTGTGGGAATCTTGTTCTAAAAGGTCAGAAGGCATTCAATTCCCAACTCAGGATCAAAACTACCCCCACCACAGACAAATAGTAAAAAAACACAGTAGAGAAAAACAACAACAACAACAACAACAAAAACACAGTAGAGACAAAATGTTTGAAATCTCTTTTGGAGATACCTCCAACTTTGCTGCTAAAATATGGGCACTGTTGAATGATTCTTTAGAGTGCTTATTTAAGACAGCATTGTTTTAATAGAGAAGCCACAGATTCCTGATAATTTAATCTAAGGTTATTATATCCTGACCCATGCATTTCTGATAATAATGCGGCTCATGTCCTATTTGCAGTTACTTCAGCATACAAAACAGCACGAAAAGATGCTACGTATAGTATGTAATTTTAAAAAAGAAAAGGTTTTTCCATCAGACACACATACCTAAATTACTCTGAACTCGGACTTCCCTGGTGGTCCAGTGGGTAAGAATCCACGCTCCCAATACAGGAGGCCTGGGTTCAATCCCTGTTTGGGGAACTAGATCTCATATGCATGTCGCAACTGAGTTTGCATGCCACAACTAAGAAGCCCACATATCGCAACTAAAAGTCCACATGCCACAACGAAGATGCCACGTGCAGCAACTAAGACCCAGTGCGGCCTACATAAATAAATTAAAAAAAAAATTACTCTGAGCTCATGTAGGAAGGAGGAAGGTATAAAATAAGAAGGTAGATCAGTGATTATATACATCACAGAAGATAACCAAAGATGGTGCTGGGACAACTGGCTATCTATGTAAGAAGAATGAAGTTGGACCTCATCCTCACAACATACACAAAAAATGGGAGAGGATCTGAACAGACACTTCTCCCAAGAAGATAAGCAAATGGCCGGTAAGCACATGAAAAGTTACTTAACATTGTTAGCCGTCAGGGAAATGCAAATCAAAAGCAAAATGAGATACCATTTAAACCCAGGAGGTTGACTATAATAAAAAAAAAAAGATAATAGGGACTTCCCTGGAAGTCCAGTGGTTAAGACTCCACGCTTCCAATGCAGGGGCATGGGTTCCATCCCTGGTCGGAGAACCCAGACCCCACATGACGTGTGGCACGGCCAAAAAATACAATTAAAAAAAAAGTTTTTTTTAAAATAATAAAAGATAACAGGGACTTCCCTGGTGGCACAGTGGTTAACAATCCGCCTGCCAATGCAGAGGACGAGGATTCAAGCCCTGATCCGGGAAGATCCCACATGCCGCGGAGCAACTCAGCCCATGTGCCACAACTGCTGAGCCTGCGCTCTACAGCCTGTGAGCCACAACGACAAAAGCCCACACAACTACAGCCTGAGCTATGCTTTGCAACGAGAAGCCACCCCAATGAGAAACCTGCGCACTGCAACAGAGTTAGCCCCCACTCGCTGCAACTAGAGAAAGCCCACGCACAGCAAGGAAGACCCAACACAACCAAAAATAAATAAATAAATAAATAAATAAGATAACAAATGTTGGCAAGGATGTGAAAAAACTGGAATTCTCATACACTGCTGGTGGGAATGTAAAATGGTGTAGCTGCTTTGGAAAAAAGTCTGGCAGGGACTACCCTGGTGGCGCAGTGGTTAAGAATCTGCCTGCCAATGCAGGGGACACAAGTTTGAGCCCTGGTCCAGGAAGATCCAACATGCCGTGGAGCAACTAAGCCCATACGCCACAACTACTGAGCCCGCAAGCCACAACTAGAGAACGCCCACACGCAGCAACAAAGACCCAATTCAGCCAAAAATAAAAATAAATAAATTTATAACATACTTTAAAAAACAAACAAACAAAAGTCTGGCAGATCATCAAAAGGTTAAACATAGCATATGACGAAGATATGAAAACCACACCATATGACCTAGCAGTTTCACTCCTAGTTATATACTCAAGAGAAACAGAAACTATACTCATGTAAAAACTTGGACATGAGGGACTTCCCTGATAGTCCAGTGGTTAAGAATCTGCCTTCCAATGCAGGGGACGTGGGTTCGATCCCTGGTCAGGGAACTAAGACCCCACATGTGGCAAGGCAACCGAGCCCATGAGCTCAAGATCCCACGTGCCGCAACTACTGAGCCCAGGTGCCACAATGGATAGCCTGCACGCCACAACGAAAGATACCATATGCACAACTAAGACCCAACGTGGCCAAATAAAGAAATTAATAGATAAATATTTTAAAAAAGAACTTGGACATGAATGTTAATAACAGCATTATTTAAAATAACCAAAAAGTGGAAACAACCAAATATCTATCAATGATGGATAAATAAAATGTAGTACTTCCATACAACAGCATGTTGTTTAGTAAGAAAAACATAAAGTTTTGATAAAATGCTACAACACAGATGAACCCTGAAAACATTATGCTAAATGAAGTCAGTCACAAAAGACTACATATTGTATGATTCCATTAATATGAATGCCCAAAACAGGCAAATCTATAGAAATAGAAAGTAGATTAGTGGTTATCCAGGACACAGGGACTGGGGAAAATATGAAGTAACTGCTAATGGCTACAGGGTTTCTTTCTGGAGGTGATGAGAAATGTTCTAAAATTGATGTGGTAATGGCAGCACAACTCTGTGAATAGACTAAAAACTACTAAGTTGCACGCTTTACATGGAAATGACTGAATTATTTGATATGAGAATTACATCTCATTAAAGCCACTACTGATTTAAAAAAAAAAAAAAAAAAAGCAAGGAAGAGGCTGTGTAAAGAGCATAGGCCTTGGGACTTCCCTGGTGGTCCAGTGGCTAAGACTCCACGCTCCCAATGCAGGGGGTCTGGGCTCATTCCCTGGTCAGAGAACTAGATACCACATGCCACAACAAACAGTTAGCATGCCACAACTAAAGAGCCCGCATCTCACAACTAAAAGATTCCGTGTGCTGCAATGAAGATCCCACATGGTGCAATGAAGATCCCATGTGCCACAACTAAGACCTGGCGCAGCCAAATAAACAAATAAATAAATATTAAAAAAAAAAAAGAGCATAGGCCTTATGAACAGACTTTAAGTGAACAGACTTGAAGTGATGATGTACTTTCCTGGCTGTGAGTCCTCTAAGTTTCAGTTTCCTGAGGTACAATAAAAAGGGGGAGAATGCCTACCTCCTTACAGAGTTGTCATGAGCATAAAATAATGTTTACTGACACATAGTAGATGTTCAAAAAGTAGGTTTTCTTCCTCATAAGCAATATTTCTTTACACCAGTGAGTCTCAAAATGTAGTTTCCAGGCCAACATCATCATCACACTGGCAATTATCAGAAATACAAACTTTCAGGTCCCAGCTCAGAACTATTAAACCAGAAACTCTAGGAATGGGCCCAGCAATCTGTATCTTAACAAGTCTTCCAGGTGACTGATGCATGCTCAAGATGGAGAATCAGTGCTTTATACCAAGGACTAGAGGAAATGGTGAAGCCAATTACTACAAAAAAGCAGTTTTCAAGCTCTTTGGTCTCAGCACCCTTTCAAAAAATGATTGAGGACCAACCCCAAAAAGCTTTTCTTTACACGAGCATAGATAACAATTCTTACTGTATAAGTAAATTAAACTAGGAAACTTAGAAAAATATTAATTCATTAAAAATCACCACATAGAGCAGAAGCAAGAAGAACTACAATTCTGCAGCCTGTGGAAGGAAAACCACATTCACAGAAAGATAGACAAAATGAAAAGGCAGAGGACTTTGTACCAGATGAAGGAACAAGATAAAACCCCAGAAAAACAACTAAATGAAGTGGAGATAGGAAACCTTCCAGAGAAAGAATTCAGAATAATGATAGTGAACATGACCCAGGACCTTGGAAAAAGAATGGAGGCAAAGATCGAGAAGATGCAAGAAATGTTCAACAAAGACCTAGAAGAATTAAGAACAAACAGAGATGAACAATACAATAACTGAAATGAAAAATACACTAAAAGGAATCAATAGCAAAATAACTGAGGCAGAACAACAGATAAGTGATGTGGAAGACAGAATGGTGGAATTCACTGCGACAGAACAGAATAAAGAAAAAAGAATGAAAAGAAATGAAGACAACCTAAGAGACCTTTGGGACAACATTAAACACAATAACATTCACATTATAGGGGTCCCAGAAGGAGAAGAGAGAGAAAGGAGCTGAGAAAATATCTGAAGAGATTATAGTCGAAAACTTCCCTAACACAGGAAAGGAAATATCTACCCAAGTCTAGGAAGTGCAGAGAGTCTCAGGTAGGATACACCCAAAGAGAAACACGCCAAGGTTTTTACCATCAAATTGGTAAAAATTAAAGACAAAGAAAAATTATTGAAAGCAGCAAGGCAAAAACAACAAATAACATACAAGGGAACTTCCATAAGGTTAACAGCTGATTTCTCAGCAGAAACTCTACAAGCCAGAAGGGAGTGGCATGACATATTTAAAGTGATGAAAGAGAAGAACCTACAACCAAGATAACTCGACCTGGCAAGGATCTCATTCAGATTTGATGGAGAAATCAAAAGCTTTACAGACAAGCAAAAGCTAAGAGAATTCAGCACCATCAAACCAGCTCTACAGCAAATGCTAAAGGAACTTCTCTAAGCGGGAAACACAAGAAAATAAAAGCACCTACAAAAACAAACCCAAAACAATTACGAAAATGGTAATAGGAACATACATATTGATAATTTCCTTAAATGTGAATGGATTAAATGCTCCAACCAAAAGACACAGGGTCGCTGAATGGATGCAAAAACAAGACCCATATATATGCTGTCTACAAAAGACCCACTTCAGACCTAGGGACACATACAAACTGAAAGTGAGGGGATGGAAAAAGATATTCCATGAAAATGGAAATCAAAAGAAAGCTGGAGTAGCAATACTCATATCAGATGAAATACACTTTAAAATAAAGAATGTTACAAGAGACAAGGAAGGACACTACATAATGATCAAGGGATCATTCCAAGAAGAAGACATAACAATTATAAATATATATGCACCCAACACAGTAGCACCACAATACATAAAACAACTGCTAACAGCTATAAAAGAGGAAATCGACAGTAACACAATAATAGTGGGGGACTTTAACACCTCACTTACACCAATGGAGAGATCATCCAGACAGAAAATTAATAAGGAAATATAAGGTTTAAATAACACAATAGACCAGATAGATTTAATTGATATTTACAGGACATTCCATCCAAAAACCGCAAATTACACTTTCCTTCTCAAGGGCACATGGAACATTCTCCAGGATAGATCACATCTTGCATCAAAAATCAAGCCTTGGTAAATTTAAGAAAACTGAAATCATATCAAGCATCTTTTCTGACCACAATGCTATGAGATTAGAAATTCATTACAGGGGAAAAAATGTAAAAAACACAAACACATGGAGGCTAAAGAATACATTACTAAATAACCAAGAGATTACTGAAGAAATCAAAGAGGAAATCAAAAAATATCTAGAGACAAATGACAATGAAAACATGACGATCCAAAACCTATGGGATGCAGCAAAAGCAGTTCTAAGAGGGAAGTTTATAGCAATACAAGCCTGCCTCAACAAACAAGAAAAATCTCAAATAAACAATCTAAACTTTCACCTAAAGGAACGAGAGAAAGAAGAACAAACAAAACCCAAAGTTAGTTGAAGGAAAGAAATCATAAAGATCAGAGCAGAAATAAATGAAATAGAAACAAAGAAAACAATAGCAAAGATCAATAAAACCAAAAGCTGGTTCTTTGAGAAGATAAAGAAAATTGATAAACCTTTAGCCAGACTCATCAAGCAAAAGAGAGGACTCAAATCAAGAAAATTAGAAATGAAAAAGAAGTTACAACGGACAAGGCAGAAATACAAAGCATCATAAGAGACTACTATAAGCAACTCTATGTCAATAAAATGGACAACCTGGAAGAAACTGACAAATCCTTAGAAAGGTATAATCTTCCAAGAATGAATCAGGAAGAAATAGAAAATATGACCAGTCACAAGTAATGAAATTGAAACTGTGATTAAAAATCTTCCAACAAACAAAAGTCCAGGACCAGATGGCTTCACCAGTGAATTCTATCAAACATTTAGAGAAGAGCTAACACTCATCCTTCTCAAACTCTTCCAAAAAATTGCAGAGGAAGGAACACTCCCAAACTCATTCTATGAGGCCACCACCATCCCTGATACAAAAACCAGACAAAGATACTACATAAAAAGAAAATTAGAGACCAATATCACTGATGAATATAGATGCAAAAATCCTCAACAAAATACTAGCAAACAGAATCCAACAACACATTAAAAGGATCATACACCATGATCAAGTGAGATTTATGCCAGGGATGCAAGGATTCTTCAATATATGCAGATCAATCAATGTAATATACCATATTAACAAAGTAAAGAATAAAACCCATAAGATCATGTCAAGAGATGCAGAAAAAGCTTTTGACAAAATTCAACACCCATTTATGACAAAAACTCTCCAGAAAGTGGACACAGAGGGAACCTACCTCAACATAATAAAGGCCATATACGACAAAGCCACAGCAAACATCATTCTCAATGGTGAAAAGCTGAAAGCATTTCCTCTAAGATCAGGAACAAGACAAGGATGTCCACTCTCACCACTATTATTCAACACAGTTTTGCAAGTCCTAGCCACGGCACTCAGAGAAGAAAAAGAAATAAAAGGAAAACAAATTGGAAAAGAAGTAAAACTGTCACTGTTTGCAGATGACATGATACTATACATAGAGAATCCTAAAGATGCCACCAGAAAGCTACTATAGCTAATCAATGAATTTGGTAAAGCTGCAGGATACAAAATTAATACACAAAAATCTCTTGCATTCCTATACACTAACAATGAAAGATCAGAAAGAGAAATTAAGGAAACAATCCCATTCACCACTGCAACAAAAAGAATAAAATATCTAGGGAAAAAACCACCTAAGGAGGTGAAAGACCTATACTCAGAAAACTATAAGACACTGATGAAAGAAATCAACGATGAGGCTTCCCTGGTGGTGCAGTGGTTAAGAATCTGCCTGCCAATGCAGGGGATGTGGGCTCAAGCCCTGGTCCGGGAAGATACCACATGCCACAGACCAACTAAGCCCATGCACTACAACTACTGAGCCAGCGCTCTAGAGCCTGCGAGCCACAACTACCGAAGCCCGTGCGCCTAGAGGCCATGCTCTGCAACAAAGAAGAGCCACCGCAATAAGAAGCTAGCGCACCACAACAAAGAGTAGCCCCCACTTGCTGCAACTAGAGAGAAAGCCTGCAGTCAGCAACGAAGACCCAATGCAACCAAAAATTAATTAATTTTAAAAAAAAGAAATCAAAGATGACACAAACAGATGGCGAGATATACCATGTTCTTTGACTGGAAGAATCAATATTGTGAAAATGACTATACTATCCAAAGCAATCTGCAGATTCAATGCAATCCCTATCAAATTAACCAGTGGCATTTTTTACAAAACTAGAACAAAAAATCTTAAAATCTGTATGGAGACACAAAAGACCCCAAATAGCCAAAGCAGTCTTGAGGGGAAAAAAACAGTGCTGGAGGAATCAGACTCTCTGACTTCAGACTATACTGCAAGGCTACAGTAATCAAGACAATATGGTACTGGCACAAAAACAGAAATATAGATCAATGGAACAGGATAGAAAGCCCAGAGATAAACCCACACACCTATGGTCAACTAATCTATGACAAAGGAGGCAAGAATATACAATGGAGAAAAGACAGTCTCTTCAATAAGTGGTGCTGGGAAAACTGGACAGCTACATGTAAAAGAATGAAATTAGACACTCCCTAACACCATACACAAAAATAAACTCAAAATGGATTAGAGACCTAAATGTAAGACCGGACACTATAAAACTCTTAGAGGAAAACATAGGAAGAACACTCTTTGACATAAATCACAGCAAGATCTTTTTTGATCCACCTCCTAGAGTAAAGAAAATAAAAACAAAAATAAACAAATGGGACCTAATGAAACTTAAAAGCTTTTGCACAGCAAAGGAAACTACAAACGAGACGAAATGGGAGAAAATACTTGCAAATGAATCAACAGACAAAGGATTAATCTCCAAAAACTGCTCATGCAGCTCAATATTTTTTTAAAAAAAAAAAACCCAATCCAAAAATGGGCAGAAGACCTAAATAGACATTTCTCCAAAGAAATGGCCATAAAGATGGCCAAGAAGCACATGAAAAGCTGCTCACAGGGCTTCCCTGGTGGCGCAGTGGTTGAGGGTCCGCCTGCCAATGCAGGGGACGTGGGTTCGTGCCCTGGTCCGGGAGGATCCCACATGCCGCAGAGCGGCTGGGCCCGTGAGCCATGGCCGCTGAGCCTGCGCGTCTGGAGCCTGCGCTCCGCAACGGGAGAGGCCACAGCAGTGAGAGGCCCGCGTACAGCAAAAAAAAAAAAAAAAAAAAAAAAAAAAAGCTGCTCAACATCACTAATTATTAGAGAAATGCAAATCAAAACTACAATGAGGTATCATCTCACACCAGTTAGAATGGGCATCATCAGAAAATCTACAAACAACAAATGCTGGAGAGGGTATGGAGAAAAGGGAACCCTCTTGCACTGTTGGTGGTAATGTAAATTGATACAGCCACCATGGAGAACAGTATGGAGGTTCCTTAAAAAGCTAAAAATAGAATTACCGTATGAACTAGCAATCTCACTACTGGGCATCTACCCAGAGAAAAACATAATTCAAAAAGACACATGCACCCAATGTTCATTGCAGAACTATTTACAATAGCCAGGACATGGAAGCAACCTAAATGCCCATCGACAGACTAATGGATAAAGAAGAATTAGAAGATGTGGTATATATATACAATGGACTATTACTCAGCCATAAAATGGAACGAAATTGGGTCATTTGTAGAGACGTGGATGGATCTAGAGACTGTCATACAGAGTGAAGTAAGTCAGAAAGAGAAAAACAAATATCGTATATTAACGCATATATATGGAACCTAGAAAAATGGTACAGATGAACCGGTTTGCAGGGCAGAAATAGAGACACAGATGTAGAGAACAAACATATAGACACCAAGGGGGGAAAGTGGTGCGGGGGGTGGGGGGGTGGTGGTGGTGTGATGAACTGGGAGATTGGGATTGACATATATACAGTAACATGTATAAAATGGATAACTGATAAGAACCTGCTGTATAAAAAAATAAAATTCAAAAATTCCAAAAAAAATCACTGCATAAATCAATATAAATGTCAACATAAATAACATATTCTTATGAAAAATAACTTTATTTGCCAAAACAAAAAATTTATAATAATCACTGCATTATTTTACATCTCTGCAAATCTCTTTAATGGCTGACTTAACTGAAGACAACTGCATTCTCATACTTGCTTCTGCATTCAATCTATTGTGACACATCATACATGGCCCCTGCAAAACTCCACTGTACACTCATGAGAGAACGAGAGTGAAAAAGGCAAAAAAAATCTTCATATTATAATAAAAACAGCCTTGGACTTCCCTGGTGGCACAGTGGTTAAGGATCCGCCTGCCAACGGAAGGGACACGGGTTTGAGCCCTAGCCCAGGAATATCCCACATGCTGTGGAGCAACTAAGCCCGTGCGCCACAACTACTGAGCCTGCACTCTAGAGCCCACGAGCCACAACTACTGAGCCCAAGTGCCTTAGAGCCTGTGGTCCACAACAAAGAGAAGCCACTGCAATGAGAAGCCCACGCACCGCAAAAAAGAGTAGCCCCTGCTCGCCGCAACTAGAGAAAGCCCGCACAGCAACAAAGACCCAATGCAGTCAATCAATCAATCAATTTTTTAAAAAAAACAGCCTTAACTCTGAGGAACCCTGAAAGGGAGTTGGGGACTACCAGTCCCTGACCTACTCTTTAAGAACCACTGTTGTAGAGTTAAACACACAGTATGGGGTTTTTTTGTTTGTTTGTTTGGACTGAGTGGGGTCTTCATCGTTGTGCGCGGGCTTTTCTCTAGTTGCAGAGAGCGGGGGCTACTCTTCGTTGAGGTGTGCGGGCTTCTCATTGAGGTGGCTTCTCTTGTTGCAGAGCACAGGCTCTAGGCGCGCGGGCTTCATTCATTGTGGCACACGGGGTCAGCAGTTGTGGCTTGTGGACTCTAGAGCGCAGGCTCAGCAGTTGTGGTGCACGGGCTTAGTTGCTCTAAGGCATGTGGGATCTTCCCGGACCAGGGCTCGAACCCATGTCCCCTGCACTGGCAGGCAGATTCTTAACCACTGTGCCACCAGGGAAGTCCCAACAGAGTATGTTTTTAAACTATATTATTACTTGCTTAAAAACAAGATGTCAAAAATCTGGTTATTGTAGTTCATTCATTTACTGTATCTCTTTATTTTTATTTATTTATTTATTTATTTTTTTTGCAGTACGCGGGCCTCTCACTGTTGCGGCCTCTCCAGTTGTGGAGCACAGGCTCTGGACGTGCAGGCTCAGCGGCCATGGCTCACGGGCCCAGCCGCTCCACAGCATGTGGGATCCTCCCGGACCGGGGCACGAACCCATGTCCCCTGCATCAGCAGGCAGACTCCCAACCACTGCGCCACCAGGGAAGCCCTACTGTATCTCTTTAAATTGACTTTTCTTAGAAACAATTTATCAATATTCAATCTTCCAAAAGAAATAAGTTAGCAAAAATACTAAGGAATCAGAACTGAAGGCATTTACCCCTCACTACAGAACAAACAGGTACAAATAATCTGATGCCACTTTATATCCAAAGTAGTTAGAAGTTAAAATTAGGGGAGTAAAAGTTAAAGCACTTTCTGACATTTCCTTACCAATGTCAAGATATTGGATAAGGTATCAATTATGTGTTTATAACCTTTACCCATAAGGATAAGTCAATAAGAAATTAAACGTTATTTGTATTAACCTCCTTCATATTTTTTATTTATATAAAAACAACTTTATCCGGTTAGATAATTACTGCATAGTCATAGTGAAAATCTGTAACCTTAGTGGAGTCAAAAAAAAATTTTTTTTTTTAAATTTTACTTTAACTTAGGAGGAAAGAAAATTAAAAGTGAATTGAAGGGGGCTTCCCTGGTGGCGCAGTGATTACGAATCCGCCTGACAATGCAGGGGACACAGGTTTGAGCCCTGGTCCAGGAAGATCCCACGTGCTACAGAGCAACTAAGCCCGTGTGCCACAACTACCGAGCCTGTGCTCTAGAGCCCACGTGCCAAGAGCCTGTGCTCAGCAACAAGAGAAGCCACCGCAATGACAAGCCCACACACTGCAACGAAGAGCTGCCCCCGTTCACCGCACCTACAGAAAGCTCGCATGCAGCAACGAAGACCCAACACAGACAAAAATAAATTAATTAAATAAATTAATTTTTTTAAAAAAGTGAATTGAAGGAATAGCTGAACTTTGAGTATTGCTTCACACTAAGAAAGCTCCTAGGGACTTCCCTGGTGGTGCAGTGGTTAATAATCCACCTGCCAATGCAGGGGACACGGGTTCGAGCCCTGGTCTGGGAAGATCCCACGTGCTACAGAGCAACTAAGCCCGTGCACCACAACTGCTGAGCCTGTGTTGTAGAGCCCGCAAGCCACAACTACTGAAGCCTGTGTGCCAAAACTACAGAAGCTCACGCGCCTACAGCCCGTGCTCCACAACAAGAGAAGCCTGCACACTGCAACAAAGAGCAGCCCCCTGCTCGCCACAACTAGAGAAAGCCTGTGCACAGCAATGAAAACCCAATGCAGCCATAAATAAATAAATAAATTTATTTTAAAAAAAAACAAAGCTCCTACAAGATTCCTCTTTAAAAAAAAAGAAAGAAAAGACAAAAATCTAAGAAAGGCATTCAGAGGTTGGTATTGTGCTTTATTAACTATTTAATTTTCAAGGTTAAAATATCTAGGTAAATTGTCACAGAAAACAAACTGATAACTAAACAAAAAATTAAAGAAAAAAAGGCAATTTGAAACTTAAGCCTAGATCTAAAAGGATTCTAAAGAAATACAAAAAGGAAAAAGATCATCCCAAAGACATGTATATGCTAGAAAAGTGATACATCAATGGAGGAGGGAGACATTTCTAGGGGAATGAATTTGGTTTCACTGTTTCCAAAAGCACTGTTTCTTACCTTCTATCAATCCCTCATAAATCACATTATATTTCAAGTTCCTTTCACATTTGAATCGTTACTTCTCATTCAGCTCTCCCCACCACCTTTTCCAGAGTTTTTAATTGCTTTTTTTCCCCCTGTTGATCAGAAGAGATATACTTTAAATAACTATACTTCTGCGTTCTTGATCACATAGTAAGTACAGTGCTAATTACTTTCTTCTTGAGCATTCTGACTTCCTATTTCAACCTGGACAGACTGCATTCTGGGTCTTCTGTACAGACGGATTTCGATCTCAACTCTGAGCTGCTTCTGTTTCTTTTGTTCTCATGACTTCTTTCCTAGATTCTTTATTTGACTGAGTACCTAAGTTTTTCAGAAAGTATGTCTGAATGTGGTCCACAGCTCAGCAGCATTAGCATCAACCTGGAATTTGTTAAAAATGCACATTCTCTGGAAACGAAAAGACTGTTGAAGAGATATCTGCATCCCCATATTCAAAGCAGCATTATTTACAATGGCCAAGAGATGGGAACAATCTAAGCGTCCATCAATGGATGAATGGATAAAGAAGTTCTGGAATATATATACATACCATGGATATTATTCAGCCATAAAAAGGGAGGAAATTCTGCCCTTTGTGACAACGTGGATGGATGCTGAGGGCATTATGCTAAGTGAAATAAATCAGACAGAGAAAGACAAGTACCACATGATCTAGTTTACAATATATGTAAAATGTAAAAAACAAACAAAACCCCAACCAAACTCAGAAAAAGAGATCAGATTTGTGGCTACAAGAGGCAGGGGGCAGAGGGAGGAGGAATTGGATGAAGGTGGTCAAAAGGTACAAACTTCCAGTCATAAGATAACTAAGTACTAGGGATATAAAGCACAACATGATAACTATAGTTAAGATTGCTATATGGTGAACATGAAAGTTAAGAGAGTAAATCCCTGGGCTTCCTTGGTGGCGCAGTGGTTGAGAGTCTGCCTGCCAATGCAGGGGACACGGGTTCGAGCCCTGGTCTGAGAAGATCCCACATGCTGCGGAGCAACTGGGCCCGTGAGCTACAACTACTGAGCCTGCACGTCTGGAGCCTGTGCTCCGCAACAAGAGAGGCCGCGACAGTGAGAGGCCCACGCACCGCGATGAAGAGTGGCCCCCGCTTGCCGCAACTAGAGAAAGCCCTCGCACAGAAAGGAAGACCCAACACAGCCAAAAATAAATAAATGAAATTTAAAAAAAAAAAAAGAGAGAGTAAATCCTTGAGTTCTCATCACAAAGGAAAAAATATTCTTTTCTTTTTCTGTATATGAGATGACAGATATTAACTAAACTTGCTGTGGTTACCATTTCACAATCTATGTAAATCAAATCATTGAGCTCTACACCTTAAACTTACACAGTGCTGCATGTCAATTATATCTCAATAAAACTGGGGGGCAAGAGGCATGCAAATTCTCAAGAGTGACCCCAGACCAACTGAATTAGAATTGGGAGGGGGGGAGCCATTTTTGTTTTAAGAAACCTTCAAGGTGATTCTAATGTACCCTATAGTCTGATAACCATTAGTGTATAAGTTTTATTGGACCTCACTTGTCTAGGTTCCTAACCTGTTTGCAGATGAATAATCTATTTCCTTTTCCTCTGTCATTCAGAACCTAAGCAATACAGAGCTCAACACAACAGAAGGACTAAGTACTCCAACTAAGGAACAATGAGAAACCATGAAGTAATATATATATTACCCCTCTTAGGAATCTTTTCTTCCAAACAATCACTGACACTAAAAAAAATACATATCTAATACCATTTTTGGATTTTTTTTTGCTTTATTTTGTTTTTGGCTACTTTGAGTATAAAACCAGTATTTTATTTAAACAAGAATAAACTGGGTGAGTGTGCTGGGTCAATTTCTGAATTCCACCTCATAAACAATTTTGGTCCAATATCCATTAGTTACATGTACTTAGCAATCACTTAAAATGTGGTTAGTCCAAATTACAATGTGCTTACAACTTCAAAGCACAATCAGATTTCAAAGATTTGTGCCAAAAAAAATGGTAAAATCGTTCATCAATAATATAAGACTGAGTACATGTTGAAATAATGTTAGTTTAAATAAAATGTGATTTTAACAAGTCAATTTCACCTCATTTTTTTCCCCCTTTTATAAAAGAGGCTACTAGAAAATTTAGAATAACATATGTAGCTTACATTCTATTTCATATTCTGAGTCTCACTGAGGAGGAACTACTGAGAACAGTGCTCAATGTGCCAGAAGACCCCACTAAGCACTTGGGATCCAAACATATCTGTGCCTTTTAACAACTAGTCAGCAAAACCTTGGTACAATTTCACTGTTCAAAAAATGCTCTTCTGGGACTTCCCTGGTGGCACAGTGGTTGAGAGTCCGCCTGCTGATGCAGGGGACACGGGTTAGTGCCCCAATCCAGGAGGATCCCACATGCCGCGGAGCGGCTGCGACCATGAGCCACGGCCGCTGGGCCTGCGCGTCCGGAGCCTGTGCTCCGCAGCGGGAGGGGCCACAGCAGTGAGAGGCCCGCGTACCGCAAAAAAAAAAAAAAAATGCTCTTCTGAAAGTGGTAAAATCTTTATCCAACTATCAAACATTTACCAAACTCTTATTGTACAAATGAATGTAGATATGGTGAGGGAAGAGATTTAAATGTGGGTAGAAGACTGGACATGTCCACTGACAGATAAATGGATAAAAAAGATGTGGTGTACACACACACACACACACACACACACACACACACACACACAATGGAATACTACTCAGCCATTAAAAAGAATGAAATAATACCATTTGCAGCAACATGGATGGACCTAGAGATTATCATACTAAGGGAAGTAAATCAAGAAAGAGGAAGACAAATACAATATATAGCACTTATATGTGGAATCTAAAGTATGACACAAATGAACTTATCTACAAAACAGAAACAGACTCACAGACATAGAGAACAGACTGGCTGCCAAGGGGGAGGAGGGGGTGGGAGAGGGAAGTATTGGGAGTTTGGGATTAGCAGATATAAACTATTATATATAGGACAGGTAAACAACAAGGTCCTACTGTACAGCACAGGGAACTATATTCAATATTCTGTGACAAACCATAATGGAAAAAAACACGGGAACTTCCCTGGTGGTGCAGTGGTTAAGAATCCGCCTGCCGGGCTTCCCTGGTGGCGCAGTGGTTGAGAGTCCACCTGCCGATGCAGGGGACACGGGTTCGTGCCCCGGTCTGGGAAGATCCCACATGCCGCGGAGCGGCTGGGCCCGTGAGCCATGGCTGCTGAGCCTATGCGTCTGGAGCCTGTGCTCCGCGATGGGAGAGGCCGCAACAGTGAGAGGCCCGTGTACCGCAAAAAAAAAAAAAAAAAAAAAATCTGCCTGCCAATGCAGGGGACACGGGTTCGATCCCTGGTCCGGGAAGATCCCACATGCTGCAGGGCAACTAAGCCTGTGCGCCACAACTACTGAGCCTGCGTTCTAGAGCCCACAAGCCACAACTACTGAGCCCACGCGACTAGAGCCCATGCTCTGCAACAAGAGAAGCCACCAGAATGAGAAGCCTGTGCAACGAAGAGTAGCCCCTGCTCACCGTAACTAGAGAAAGCCAGCACACGGCAACGAAGACCCAACGCAGCCAAAGGAAAAAGAATATGAAAAAGAATATATATATGTATAACTGAGTCACTCTGCTGTATAGCAGAAATTAACACACTGTAAATTAACTATACTTCAATAAAATTATAAAAAGAAAAAAAAAAAAAAGACTGGACATGAAGGGCCAGAAAAGGCGGCAATGAACAGTCTACCAATCTGAAGTGATGATCAGGACCCCAATCAGCCCACAAAGTGCCAGTGAGAGAACAGCTGATTTCAGTCCTGTTTTTGGCTGCAAACCCTTGTTTGCAGAATACACCACATTATGACTTCTGCCTCCCCAAGGAAGAAGCTGGAATCACTGTCCCAACCTCTCCTGCAGCTAGAGTGCAGGCATGTGACCAAGGCTTCCCAAATTAGACACACTGCACGAAATCTGGACTCAAAATGGAGCAACATGAGGCAGCAGGAACCACAACCTCCATTTTCTGGTGAGAGTGGAAGATTGCGGCAGAAATGGAACAGGATGGCATAAATCCCATTGAGAGACTATGGTAGGACAAGGACCTGTGCCCAGGGGTGTGGGTGAAGGTCTTTGCCAAGGCAGGCTAGCAATGTGACCTGAGTCCTGTTCCTGGCTGTGCAGCCTCCAAGACACATTCTCTAAAACTCAAAACTCAGATGGATACAAAAGATATCAAAACAAGTTGAAAACTTTAAAATAGTATTTACCTTGGGAGAGAAAGATATACAGAGGGGTATTAGAGATCTGAACTGCATCTGTAACATTATGTTTTTTTTAAAAAAAAAAAGCAAAAATGGCAAACTGCCAACACAGTAGGAATACTTGTTCTAAATATTTGTCTGGATACTTACTTTTCAAATGTTTGAAAAGCAAATGGGGCCCTAGGTATGAATGGCACTAATGAGGAGAAGGAGAGGAAGAAGAAAACAACAGTGGCTATTATTTATTTATTGAGGGCTTACTACGTGCTGTTTACTTAGGACTTAGCATTTTATGGAATCCTCAAAGTAACTACAACATAAATTCTTTTATTTCCATGACGTAGATAAGGAAACGGACTCAAAGTGGTTAAGTCACTTGTCTATAACGATATATCTAAAGAATCAGAGGCAGATCAAACTCATGTTTGTCTAAGGGCAATCTGGCTCTTGATTACCTCCTTCCTCACTCTCAGCAATTCTACACTGAGGTGAGAGGTTAGGGACTGACTGCCCCAGCACAGAGGGAATGTGCAACAGCAAAAAGAGGAAGAGGGACATAAGTTGGGATGACAAATGAGGAAGAAATGTACTTTGATCCACTGAAGGCTTGAGACCTTTACCTCTAGCAACAAAAGAATCAAGTGCTGAGAAATCTCCTTCCCCAAAGCATCCTTCACTTAGCAGGACCAGGCTGACGAACCAGCCTTGTAAGAAGCCTCAGTTCCTGCCTTATAGAAGTACAGAGAAAAAACAAGAAATTCTATGGGTGCTAAGTGAAACCGGACTCCTAGAATTCACCATCAGAGGGTCTTCTCTCTGGCATACACATTTAACTCCATGTGGATGCTTTAGGAAGTACCCAACTCAAGAGGGCTCTTGAAAGTGAAGTTCCAAATGAACCACCTTCACCTAGCTCAGGCAGACCTATCAACAACAGGAAACTTAGGCCTTCCTGGTATTGTACAAACTGTGAAGGTATTTACATGACAGCTCTTCCTTTTGCCTTAAGAAAGTGCCTCCCTATCTTAAATAAACATATGTTACTGTGATACTGTAATATAATTTTTGGTCTTTTCTCTGATTCTTGATCTGAGCTCTTAAGACCTTTGTAATTTCCTAAGTGCTAATATAAATGCTAGGACCATATTATTTTCTAATGAGGCAACTTTGCTGGGCTCCTGGATGAGGGCTGGTCACCTCAAAGACCAAGCCATGATAAGAAACTTGGTACTTTCAGCCCCACCCTCCATTCTCTGGAGAGGGAAGAAGGGCTAGAAATTGAGTTACTAATCAATCATACCTATATGATGTAGCCTCCATAAAAATCCCGAAAGTTTGGGGTTTAGGGAGTTCCTGGGTTGGTGAACACATTCACGTGCTGGGAGGGTGGTACACCCCAACTCCATGAGGACAGAGGCTACTGTGTTCACGACCCTTCAGAACCTCGCCCCATGTATCTCTTTATTTGGTTGTTCAACCGTATCCTTTATCATTTCCTTAATTATATAATAAACTGGTAAATGTGTTTCCCTGAGTTCTGTGAGCTTTTCTGGCAAATCATCAAACCCAAGGAGGGGTAGTGAGAACCACAATTTATAGCCAGTTAGTCAGAAGTACAGGTGAGATAACCTGGGACTTCCAACTAGTGTCGGAAGTGGGGGGCAGTCTTGTGAAACTGATCCCTTAACTTGCGGGGATCTGACTCTAACTCCAAGCAGATAGCGTTAGAACTGAATTGAATTATAGGCCAGCCAGCTGGTGTGAAAAATTGGTCATTGTGGGGGGGAAAAAACACACATTTGGGGGCCAAAAGTGTGAGTGTGGTAGTAGCAGAGAGTAAACGGACACAGTGAGTTTTATTCAGACAGCTACTCTAATTAACTTCTGACACAGACCTTTGTCTCCCATCAATTCACTAACATTGTTCTAAGGATATTATTACTTTGTCAAATCTAATAAGCTATGTGGCTGCTTCTAGGCTGGAAAGATGAGAAATTCTTGGGGACAGAACAAACTCTCTGGGATGGCGACAGATGGTTTTAAAAAAGCAATCTAATTTTACCGCAATTTTTTAAAAAAGCAACTTAGAAAACTCTCTGCCTTCAAGGTAATAAATTGTTTTGAAATTTCAAATAACATTAATATAGGCATAATTTTACACTTATCAAAAGGGTTAGGTTGAAAAGCAATACTATGAGCCAAAGAGCCTTTTAACATTTGAATTGAGAAGGCAGGTCTGTTCAGCTCCATATTTCAGTGTACACGTCACCTCTCTAGTCTCATCCTTTCACTCAGTGCACTCTAGTTACACAGCCATTCTGCCGTTTTTCAAATAAGCAGGCTCCCACCTTAGGGCTTTCTGATTTGGAACGCTCTTTCCTCAGATAACCATATGGCTCATTCACCAGCTCTCTTTGGTCTTAACTCAAAAGTCACCAGCATATTAAGGCTTACCCTGGCCACCCCCATCTGCTTTGTTTTTCTCCTTTGCATTTATCACTATATAACAAGATTTTTAAAAATCTTATATATCATCTAACCCCTCCCAGCTATAATGTATGTTCCACAAGGTCAGGGAGCTTTCTGTCTTGTTCAATGCTGTACCTAAACATCTAGCAAAGGGCTTCATACATAAACACAAACATATGGAGATGTCTGGGACAGGGGAAAAAAGGTTAAGAATCATTGTCCTGTACAAGTTCAAAGCAAAATATTCCCAAGCAACATTTTTTTTTAATTACAAAAGTAGTTCATGTTTAATAAAAAAAAAAATTCAAGCACTTCTCCTTAGTACCCCACTACACCGCCCAATTACTGTTTTGGGCTTTATTACTACTATTTAAGGACCACTACATTCTACATATGTTAAAAGCCAGTGATACTAAACTGGTTTTGACACTCTATAATCTGTTAAACATCCTGCTCTGTCAATATACACAGATCTACCTCATTCTTCTGGCTGCACAGGACAACATACTACAGTTGTATCATTATTTGCCATTTCCCTTACTGAAAGATTGACTTGTTTCCAGTGTTACTACTATAAGCAACGTGGCAGTGAATATCCTTATATATCCTTATATACACATTTATCTGTGAACACAAATGCAAGGCCAAAGGTATGCAACAAGTGTTGCCAAATTCAATCTCAAGAAAATCACACTAATTTATCCTCTTATACGCTTGCTACCCTGGGTGAAATCTTTATAACTGTCTTCCTACCTAATAAATAAAACATATTTCATTTTAAAAACTTACACTTCCATAATCACCAGAAGCATGAAGCATCTTTTGACATACTTACTAGCACAGTCTGTATTTCCTCCCCCATGAACGATCTATTTATATCCTTTGTTCATTTTTCCACTAGATCATTTTTTTCCCCTATTTTTTAAGTTCCTTGTGTATTAGAAACACTAGTTAGGAGCACAGGCTTGAGTTAAGACAGCTTGGGTGCAAACGCTAGCTATCAGAAGATGAGTTAACCTCCCTATACCTCACGTGCTATTTTTAGTTTCAAAAATTATACCTTTAGGACTTCCCTGGTGGCACAGTGGTTAAGAATCCGTCTGCCAATGCAGGGGACAGGGGTTCGAGCCCTGGT
Source organism: Pseudorca crassidens (assembly GCF_039906515.1). NCBI lineage: Eukaryota > Metazoa > Chordata > Mammalia > Artiodactyla > Delphinidae > Pseudorca > Pseudorca crassidens. Next base: position 68,459,986 of record NC_090305.1, read on the forward strand.
CCGGGAAGATCCCACATGCCCGTGCGCCACAACTATTGAGCCTGTGCTCTAGAGCCCGCGCACCATAACTACTGAAGCCTGTATGCCCTACAGCCCGTGCTCCACAAGACAAGCCACTGCAATGAGAAGCCCGCGCACTGCAATGAACAGTAGGCCCCACTCACCGCAACTAGAGAAAGCCCGCGCACAGCAAGGAAGACCCAATGCAGCCAAAAATAAATAAATAAGATTTTTAAAAAAATTATACCTTTAAAGAAAGAATATACAGACCTATAAAACAGATCAAGAAACATGTGTATAAAATAATTGTAACTGCTAGGCCCATATTTTCTGTCACTCAGAAAACGTTTTTCCGAAGTCTTATATAAAGTTGTATCTTTAGCCATATATTTATTGATATTGTCTGGCTTATGATTTTTTTTTTAAAACAAGTTTTTATTGTATTTAAGACACTTAGGTTTTTGTTTTTGGCCACGCTGCGCAACTTGCAGGATCCCCACCAGGGACTGAACCTGGGTCCCCTGCACTGGAAGCGCCAAGTCCGAATCACTGGACTGCCAGGGAATTTCCTGGCTTATGATTTTGATAGCTTTAGACTTATTAACATTGTCAACTTTCATGTAATATTAATAACAACTTAAAATCTTTATTTAAATTAAATCTACAAAGCCAACTTTTAGAAAAATTAAATTCCATTTGGCTTAAGCCAGTTATTATGAAAATATATTTGTCTTAAAATTTTTTTAAATTTATGAAACGGAAAGAAAAATTAGTCTCAGGAAAGGTAAGCTAGGCTTAACTAACCTTTGGTCCACGAATGCTTGGCTAAAAGGTCTTTTTTTTTTTTTTTTTCCAGCCACGCTACGCGGCTTGTGGGAGCTTAATTTCCTGACTAGGGATCAAACCTGGGCCCTTGGCAGTGAAAGTGTGGAGTCCTAACCACTGGACCGCCAGGGAATTCCCTAAAAGGTCATTTTTAATTTTAAATAAAGGGGATAAAAACTACTCTTGCACATATCATATACCACAAACCATATCTCGGCGACTTGTACGGTAGAAATTTGTGGTAAGATTTTTTAGAACTACTTGAATAAAGCAAAAAAAAAAAAAACCCCTCAACTAGGAAATTTTTTTTTAAAGGAAAAAAATGAGGTTTCCTCTATCTACACAAATAACTTGAATTAAAATTGATAACCTGTGTGGGAAAGGGAACCACACATAAAAAGTAGCCTATTCCCTGGTGGCGCAGTGGTTGAGAGTCCACCTGCCGACGCAGGGGACGCGGGTTTGTGCCCCGGTCTGGGAAGATCCCACGTGCCGCGGAGCGGCTGGGCCCATGAGCCATGGCCGCTGAGGCTGCGCGTCCGGAGCCTGTGCTCCGCAATGGGAGAGGCCACAACAGTGAGAGGCCCGTGTACCGCAAAAGCAAAAAAGCAAAAAAAACCAACAAAAAAAGTAGCCTAACAGGTTGGCTAAAATGTAGACCCATAGAAAAAAAATATGATTCTTACCAAAAGAGCACTGATAATTATTATTGAATTATTATACCACTTGCTGATCAAGCTAACATTCCATGGGCTGTAAATATAGTAATTTTTATGCAGGGGTCCCCTGAGACCTGAAAATAGTTCAAAGATTCTTTCAGGGTAAAAAAAGATTGGGAAAAGCTATCTCAGAGTTTACTTCTTTCCTTAGGAAGGCTTTCCACAACGTAAAATTACAAAAATTTTCTATACTGCCTTTTCATAGTTCATTGTTTTCTTGTTATCTGACCTTTAACCCATCTGGACCTTATCTGTATTATAAGAGGTATCTATTTCCAAAAGAGGAGTAGACTGCCTTACTGCACTAATGGAATACATCCTTTCCTCACTGATCAGCAGAGTCATTTTCATCCTATACCTGGTATCTACTCATAATATATGCAGACACATGAGTGTGTATATGTTTTAAAGTCCTTGGTCAACTCCCAACACATGGGTCCCCAGAGGAGCCTTCTACTCTTTGTATTCTTTACTTCTCGGATTAGGGGACCCTGAGAACTGCTCCACCTTTCCTAAAAGTTTCTCTCTTAGAGGAATTCCTCTATCACCTGATTCTGTTTGCTTTCTCTCTTGCAGCAATTCCTCAGATTTACTGGGTTTAAAAAAAAAAATCATTCCCTATTTATTATCTTTAGTGAAGTTTAGCTGCTGTACAATTTTATAAGTTACAGGTGTAAAATATAGTGATTCACAATTTTTTTTTTTTTTTTTTTTTGCGGTACACGGGCCTCTCACTGTTGTGGCCTCTCCCGTTGTGGAGCTCTCCCGTTGTGGCCTCTCCCGTTGCGGGTTTCCCCACCAGGGAAGCCCCATGATTCACAATTTTTAAAGGTTAAGATTTAGTGGTTTTTTGATGGCATTTTTTTTTTCCCAGCACTGCTAGAAAAAAAAATTTTTTAAGTATCTTTTCAGTCACTGAGGATGGGAAAATATGTGTTCTTATGAGTCCACCATATTGAACCTATCTCATGGATTTATTATTTTATTTTTTCTTCCATTTACAAGGGGTTTGGGAAAAATGATGATACTAATAGGTGATCTCAATTAGCTATCTTGAACGTAAAGTCTCAAAAAAACACTTTAAACTCAAATCCCAAACTAGTTTAATCTTACGAAAAAGAAGATCCAAGCAGTAAAAAAAAGAAAAATTTCTTCAACTGAAGTCAGGCCTTATCTTTGTGCCTTTCCTGTACCCCTCCTTCCTTATAGAGACTGTAATAAACAACTGCATCCCTCCATATGCCAGATGCTTTCTTGTTATCTCAGTCTCACTAAATAGTATTATCCCTACTGACAGATGAAAAAACTAGCACTAAAAAGATTAAGAAAATATCAAGAAATAAAACGTCAAATCAAATTTAAATCCAGGGGGCTTCCCTGGTGGCGCAGTGGTTGAGAGTCCGCCTGCCGATGCTGGGGACACAGGTTCGTGCCCCGGTCCGGGAAGATCCCACATGCCATGGAGCTGCTAGGCCCGTGAGCCATGGCTGCTGAGCCTGCGTGTCCAGAGCCTGTGCTCCTCAACGGGAGAGGCCACAACAGTGAGAGACCCGCGTACCGCAAAAAAAAAAAAAAAATTTAAACCCAGGAATGCAACTCCAAAGCCCAGGTCCTTCCAATATACTCACCTACACTGCTAAGGGGCAAAACCTTCTACCTCACCAAACGTACCTCTTCACACTCTTGCCTCTCCATCATGTTCTACTCCCTTTCCAGTCTCTTGGTGGAAGTCATGGAGGGCAAAGTGAAATGCAACCACAATAGACAGTAGCAAGAAAGCAGCATTTGTGACTGTAGGATAGTTTTAGTTTCACATAAGGACCCCTAAAGAGGAAAACTTACCTTCTCGGCAAATGTATTAAGTTTCTCCTCTTTCAGTAAGCATATTATCAATTAGCATTATTTCTTGAGGCTTATAAATATCAAATGAAGGCCTAGAAATTTACAGGTGACGTTGAATCATGGAACCATACAACTACATGAATAAGAGCCTTTCCATTTAAAAAAAAAGTTCCAAATATCATGCTTTTAGTAATGAGGTAAGATTAGCCCTCCTATGTTCTTGATCTGCTCAGGGTGACACAGACAGAAGGGGAGCTTCAGTTACACACAGTGTGACACATCCAAATCCAGTCCCAAAAGACCTCTTAATTTCTATACTGTTCAGTTCTCCAAAGCAAATGGCAAGTATCTGTAGCCTCTTAAGTTTACAGTAGTTGCAAATATTTTTAGTCTATGTTAACTATGAAAGCCCTTGTGTAAGATAAAATGTTTCAAAAAAAACAGAACACTCCCCTTGGTGAAAATAATCTCTGACATCTGTATATAGACGTGATGCTCTACTAACCAAAACCCTGATGGCAAATAAAGTCTATTCAATAGGATGCACCAACACTTATCTCCCTTTTACCTGAACCTGCTGTGGCTGTTGAACCTGGATCTGCTGTTCTTGCTGGGTTTGTGGCTGAACACTGGTGGTGACTGGACAGGCAAGTTCAAGCAAAGACCCGGCCACTTCGGTGCTGTCTGTGTAAATGCAGTTCCCACCCTGTTGGTACACCATGGTAGTGGTGGCCGTCTGCTGGAACTCCTGAAGGGCTTCTGGCCCCTTAGAGGCTAGCGAGTCCAGAAATTCCTTCATCCTGTGTTGCGGGACAGACCGCGCCTTCACTCGGATGTACTCTTCAAAGGAGATGGTGTTCTCCAGAGAATTATTCATATTGCAGAGTCCTTAGGGTTCCTAGAAATAAAATAAATGGACAGAAGTCAAAACTATGCCACTGTTTTAACATACTGAAATGCACAGAGCAATCACTCTTGCATCAGTGTGGAATATTCAGGGCAGTTGTATACATCTGGAATCCAAAGTAAGATTTTATTAAATAACCTTATTTTTTTTCAGTTAATGGCATCTGAAAATTGTTTCCACAAACATTTCTTAAATCAAACTATCACACTGAAAACAAAAAACAAAAGCATGTGTCACAGTAATGGATGAAACGAGCTGCAAATACACTCTCCACCCAGCACTAGGCCAATCCCATCTTCTCTGCAGAGCCAAGCACTGGACAATAAAAGTCACATGCAACACTGCTCTGTGACCATCAGAGAGGACTACCAAGGAAGGTAGGAGCCAGGATTCCTACCAACATGTTCTATTTCCACTGCCAACTATGTTTTACAGTGAAGGGACACGTATGCCACCTAGCTGTGGCAAGATCCTGGAGACAAGGGATGTGTTCATTTCCAACCAGAAACACCAAAAATCCCATTTGCTATATATACTGCTCACATTCTTTTGCTGCATAGCTTACTGGTTAAAAGCATGGATTTTGGAGCCAGGCTTCCTGGGTTTAAAACCCAGCTCGAGGGCTTCCCTGGTGGCACAGAGGTTAAGAATCTGCCTGCCAATGCAGGAGACACAGGTTTGAGCCCTGGTCTGGGAAGATCCCACATGCCACGGAGCAACTAAACCCGTGCACCACAGCTGCTGAGCCTGCACTCTAGAGCCCGTGAGCCACAACTACTGAAGCCCACGTGCCACAACTACTGAGGCCCGCGCGCCTGGAGCATGTGCTCTGCAACAAGGGAAGCCACCGCAATGAGAAGCCCGCGCACCACAACAAAGAGTAGCCCTCACTTGCCGCAACTAGAGAAAGCCGGCACGCAGCAGCAAAGACCCAACGCAGCCAAAAATAAAAATAAATAAAATAAATTTATTTTTAAAAAAAACCCAGCTGGAACTCTCCTTTGCTGTGTTACCCTGGACAAGTCAGTTAACTTTAGTTTTGTCTATAAAATAGGAATTAAAATAGCATTTACGTCGAAAAGTTGACTTGAGAATTAAATATATGTAAAGCACTTAGAAAAGTACCTGACATATATACAGTGCCACATAATTATTAACTAATTCTATTAAAGGTAAGTGGGGGGAGAAAATTGAATAGTACCTTAAATAACTAGGTCACTTCAAAAATCAATTCTGCAAGTTTTTCGTCAGGGTATTTACCTTAAGAATTAATCTGGGGACTTCCCTGGTGGCGCAGTGGTTAAGGATCCTCCTGCTAATGCAGGGGACAGGGGTTCGAGCCCTGGTCCGGGAAGATCCCACATGCCTTGGAGCAAATAAGCCCATGCGCCACAACTACTGAGCCTGTGCTCTAGAGCCTGAGAGCTACAACTACTGAGCCCACGTGCTGCAACTACTGAAGCCCCTGTGCCTAGAGCCCATGCTCTGCAACAAGAGAAGCCATTGCAATGAGAAGCCCACGCACCGCAACAAAGAATAGCCCCTGTAACTAGAGAAAGCCCACGCGCAGCAATGAAGACGCAACGCGGCCGAAAAAAGATAAATAAAATAAAAACTTAAAAAAAAAAGAATTAATCTGCAAGGGTGGATAGTAGCTCTCAATCAGCTGGGAGACAACCATGCGATCTATCCATGAACTGCTGAGTGCCCTGTCACTGCTGCTTTCATACCATACTCTCTTGACCAGTACCACCTCCAGGACAAAAGCAATGGCAGGATATGAAAGTAACACAAACCAAGTGAAACTCTTTGCCAAAAAAAGACTCTCAGTCAATCTCAAATGTCTAGAAAAGTGATTTGTTTCCTTGAGCCATCTGACTAGAAATAGAAATATCAGTCTCTCTTTCACTGCCCAGATGTTGTCTTCTGTTAACAGATATAAGGTGTGTGTGTAATCATATATCTTCCACCTGGCTCTAAATTCTAGTAGACAGGACTGTGTCCTGGTCCTCTCTGAATGGCTGATACATGTAGATACTTTGTATATATCTGTTGCACTTGGAATTCAATGTGGAACAAAAAGGATTATGACTCTGTTCCTGTAACATCTATAACTTACAACCATAAAATGTTATGCTTTTCCCTCGTAAATAGTTAATCTATACCCTGAGGGGGGGGAAGCCCTATATATCCAGGGCAAGAGACTAAAGGAAAAATATGAACCTTACTGCTATTAATTTACTGACACCAGCAATATTTCTGTGGCAGGCTGTTTAAGTATAGTATACAAATTATATTCAGGTACTTTCAAAGAGAAGAGACCCAGCAATAAACCTTTTATTATGATGCCCATAATATACTGTAAATATATTTCTCCATAAATAAAGAATACTACATATACCTTATCCTGTCTAAAATGCCTAGACCACTACTCTCGGGAAAGCCTCCACCTCTTAGGAAATCCCCAAGCACCAAGAGAGTACAGAGAAAGGCAAGTACAGGTCAGGGGAGTGAGTGCAAGGTGAAGCTGCTGCTGATGGCCTCTTGTCTTTGGAAATTTAACACTTGTTTGTCCCTCTGTCACCTCTCTTCTAACCATCTCCCTTGCCCAGTTCTCCCTTCTCTCCGTTGCAGAGGCTCTCAGTTATCTTTCTCAGGACAGAAAATTAGAAGGCCTTCTATGAGACTTCAAGATTAAGCTATCAATGATATCCATGGCACATAGAGTAGGAGGAGCATCAAGGACAAGCACTTCATACTCAGAGCAGGCCACTCCAGCATAGGTGACCAACAAACAGTCACTAACCACACTGGCACAGAATGTGTCAAAGCTTCCCTCGATAACAGCATCACAATTGAAATTTCCCTCTTAAGGAAGCATCTCTCATAATATAGACCCACTAATAATACAAAGTTCACAATATGTGATTCTAATATCCAATTACATGCACCCTTTTGCTCATAAGGGACAAAGGAGAGATTGTGTGAACAACCATTAACCAGTTCTCTACCACGTTGGCACATATTTCAGTTTTTCACCTTCATTATAGAAGAAGAGCCGAGGGCACCTGAAATTTACACTTCCCCAAATTAATTTTCTTCAATAATTAGTTGCATTCATGTAAAATACTTAGAGATTGCTTGAATTTTGTCTGTGCTAGAATCGTAGCTACTGTATCAAAGCAATTTTTTAAAAAGTATAGAGAATCATGCAACTCATGCAAAAAAAAAACCAAAAAACTTTTTCTGCTTCAAATCTGGGAGAAGATAAATATGACCAAGCACAAATACAAAGAAACACTGCAAGTTAAGTTTACAGAACCAGAAAACCTTCACACAAATATTGCTCGGTAAAGGCAGTCCACAGAATCTTCCTAGTGACCTTATTTCCCTTCACTCTTTTAAGTTTCAGTAATCAAGGAGGCTTAAGCCTCATCTGAAGTCTGATATTAAGTACAAAGCAGAATTATACCAATTTTTCTTCCTAGAAACAAGCTTTCTTCAGTCTTCAGTGTAGAATTCCACCTAGTTTTTTTGGGGGGGGGAGCGGTCGTCTTTGTTTTTTTTGGTGGGGAGGGTAAAAGTAACACATCTACTTTCTTAGAAAAACTGTTCAAATAATAGAGCAAGGTATAAAATGAAAAGTAAAAACAGCTAAGTAGGGGCTTCCCTGGTGGCGCAGTGGTTAAGGATCTGCCTGCCAGTGCAAGGGACACAGTTTCGAGCCCTGGCCCGGGAAGATCCCACATGCCGTGGAGCAACTAAGCCCGTGCGCCACAACTACTGAGCCTGAGCTCTAGAGCCCGCAAGCCACAACTACTGAGCCCACGTGCCACAACTACTGAAACCTGCGCACCTAGAGCCCATGCTCCACAACAAGACAAGACACGACAATGAGAAGCCCACGCACCGCAACGAAGAGTAGCCCCCGCTCACTGCAACTAGAGAAAGCCCGCGCACAGCAACAAAGACCCAACACAGCCAAAAGTAAATAAATTAATTAATTAACAAAACAAAACACCTAAGTATGCTGTGACTTCTGGTTCTTTTTTTTTTTTTTAAGGAAGGAGGGGGTTTTATAAGTGGCCAAAAATTGTGAAAGACTGCAAGACAACTCTCACTTTTTTCTTATAGCACAGTTCAGAATGTTAATGTTTAAATTAAATGTTTAAAATTCCTCTCTAAAATTTTAAACCACTTTCTCCAAATTAAGAACGTAAGTGAACCATAAAGAGGGAAAATCCTCCTCTATTAAAAGAAGGTTTCATATGTTCTAACAGAAAAAACACAATTTAATTGACTTTTAAAAATCTACCTAAATATTTCAAAGTAACTGTTTATGCTTCCCTGAATTAACTAACTCCCAGTTTTAAGTACTACTTTTATTTTTTTTAAACATCTTTATTGGAGTATAATTGCTTTACAATGGTGTGTTAGTTTCTGCTTTATAACAAAGTGAATCAGCTATACATATACATATGCTCCCATATCTCTTCCCTCTTGCGTCTCCCTCCCTCCCACCCCTCTAGGTGGTCACAAAGCACCTAGCTAATCCTCCCTGTGCTAAGCGGCTGCTTCCCACTAGCTATCTATTTTACGTTTGGTAGTGTATATATGTTGTCCATGCCACTCTCTCACTTTGTCCCAGCTTACCCTTCCCCCTCCCCGTATCCTCAAGTCCATTCTCTAGTAGGTCTGTCTGCACCTTTATTCCCGTCTTACCCCTAGGTTCTTCTGACCATTTTTTTTTCTTTTTTTTTTTAGATTCCATATATATGTGTTAGCATACAGTATTTGTTTTTCTCTTTCTGATTTACCAATTTTAAATATTGGTCTGTCCTCTAGGAAAGGTGTTAGGGCATTTAAATCGCCTTCCTCTCATTAACCCCTGCCAATCGTATTTTAATTTTTGTCATGATCAGTTTCATAGCTTTAAACCTCTAGCTGTAGGCACACTAATTTTATAGTATCTCTGGACTTCCCACCATGTAAGATAAGGAAATTAAAGTTCCATGCCCTCTATTTTTGACAAGCATTTAGCTAAGTGAGTATAGCTTCTGTTTAATCAATCTTTTAGTTTTAACAACACAGCATTTCATACCAAATCAAACTCAGAACTTTTTTTTTTTTTTTTAAATCAAGGTTCCAGGACTTCCCTGGTAAGTCCAGTGGGTAAGACTCCACGCTCCCAATGCAGGGGGCCGGTGATCGACCAGGGGTCGTCGGGGAACTAGATCACACACGCATGCCGCAACTAAACAACTAAGAGTCCGCGTGCTGCAACTAAGACCTGGCGCAGCCAAAAAGAAAAATAATCTTTAAAAAATCAAGGTTCCAAAGATGATAAAAACAATTCTGCTCCAAATAAATCCTACCTGTCAGTACTTCTAGAATACTACATTCAAAACAGTCACTACAAGAATAGTCCAAATATAAATTTATTTCCTGAGCAGAATGGCAAATAGGATGGATATTCAGTTCTCAGAAAGAATGGAATAAAAGCTTGGAAAAGTATCTGCTATAAAGCCCCAAAGTTCATTCTTTTAAGTTTTCATCAAAAAAAGAAAAGACCACACACCTTTAAGTAGGGAAAATTCTATAAAACTTAGAAAACATTGATAAAGGTTCATACACAGGTTCACTATATTCTCCTCTGTTCTTATGAAAATATTTGAAATATCCTATGACAAAATCACCTTTTGGTTTATAGCTAGCCATGTATTTTAAGTAGTTGAGACTCCAAAGTTATAAAACCTTCTGCAGTGCTCCAACCTTACAGTCTACTGTTGGCTCTAAGCAGAAGCTACTACTACCCAATTCCCATTGCTTTTTCCTTTCACTAAGCCCCCAAGAGGTTCTTCACTGACTGTACAAGTCCACAGAATCATCTGAGAACCACTAAATCAGAGGAAGCTAAATATTAACAAATAATGAATTCAATGGAGAACTTAAAAAATATATAACGGAAAAGGCCAATTTGAAAGAATATTCCAATCTGCTCATTTATACACAAGGCTTCATTTCTTGTTCTTTTAACCTGCTCACTTGGCAGTATCTACCAGACTGACACATCCCAATAATGAAAGCACACTAAGTCAGCATTTGACCTGACACAAAAGTGCTGCCGGAGGGGGGCGGGAAGCTTCAGACATACATTTAAATATGTGAGACCAGTCAGTGAGTAAAAGACAACACTGAGAAAAATTAAACATATTCTCAATAGTGGTGATACGTTCTTCCTTTGCTTTTATGCTCAGAAAAAGTCTGCCTTTACCATAAACTCATTCACTTACAATTTTTAAATTTACAATGTAATTATTTATACTATGCTTTGATCCATTTAGAATTTATTTTGCATAGTGTGAGGTAAAAGCCTAATTTTATTTCCAAAGACCCAACAACCCTGTATCATTTACTGAATTACTGAAATTTCTTTGCCCGCTGATTTAAAATGCCACTGATTGTATATCAAATTCATATAAAGAAGGTCTGCTTCCCAGCTTTTTCTGTGATTCCACAGATCCTTCTGTAATACAGTAACTTAAAAAAAAAAAAGCATGTTAATACCTAGAAGATCCACCTTCCCCCAACAAAACGTTTGGTTTTAAAATAAAAAAAAATTAGTGACACAGAAGACACATTACGTGGGAAAGGGGAGGCCAATACAATTGTATTTCTATATCCCAGTATGGTTTAATTATGTACCCAAGAAAAAAAACTGGCATAACAGCAGTTATGCCTGGGTAGTATGGAATAACAGAGGACTTAAATTTCTTCCTGTTTAATACACTCCTGTATTTTCTGCAATTTGTATTAAACCAAAAAGAGAGTTAAAAAGTAATCCTTTTTGCATAGTGGTTATACCACAATAACAGTCAGTAACAGACACACAAACAATTCAGGTTGTTCATAGTTTGATTTTTCCCTCAAAATCTGAAATTCTGAAAGACAAAACCATCAAGCAACAGAAGCTTGCATAATAATAAAGGCTGTTAAATTCAAGATGTTGCTCACCAGATACATAAGGCTGAGCCTTGGTAACAGAGAAAGAAAAATGGATAAACTTAATGAAACTACACTCTATAACCCCCAAAGAAGATTCTTAATTAGCCCCAAGTCAAAGACTCAGTGAGGAGCATTAAGTAAACTGATGAACTAAAATACTTCTCAAAAACATGAAGCTGGAGGGATAGTTGAGTACTCCCAATTTCCGGGAATCAGAAATGGAGGGGAAAACACTCTGGGGCTCTTTGGGGTGGAGTCTGTAGCCAAGCATTTGCTTCTGAATACTTCAAGCATAGCTGCTTTGCAAAACAATAGACAAACCAACCCCCCCACCAACAGACCTAGGAAATTTTCACTACAACCGCACACATTTTTACTGGTTATTTCCCCTGTACTTCCTTCTATTGGAGCTTAGCACAGTGCCTGACAAAGAGCAGGCCCTCAGTATACCAAAGTTATCATTATTCTAATTATTTTATCTCTAGTACACAAGAGGAAAAGGTTACTCCAAAACAACAATCTATTACATTTCTGTTTGCTAATTTTTTCCTATTTCAGTACTAAGGGAAGGCCTAAGTACTCAGGGGAGTCATCCCTTCTTGGGTCCCCTCGAATCTGCTACCTCTTCCCAGCCCCCATGCAACTCTGCAGGGTGGGTCTTGAATATGTGATGAACTAAGAGAAGCCATTCGGAGCTGCCTCAGAGCCCTACCTCTTCCTGTTTACCCAATGGTCAAGCTCTTGGGACCCTCTTAAGGCTCACATCTACTAGCAATGGTTCCTCATAGCTTAGTTCTGGTTTGAAGAACACATTCACATGAAAAAAACATCAATTTCCATTTTAAGGAGTCACAGTCACATTTGTCCTAATTAACATAAGGAGTCATTTCAAAGAAGCAGATGGGGAGAAAACAGTTCTATTCTTAAAGATACTAACCCACCACACGGTTTGTGATAGAAATTATCCCATTAGGACATCCATCTGCCCCATGCCTTCACTAGACAGAGAAGTCCCTGATATAGGGGTATCTTCACCATGGTTCTATTTCTGGACAATACACTTTCAACCAGAAACTTAAACTCATATTCCTATCAATAACTGATGAGCTGTAACCTGGCACAACTGTTCGCATTATCTAGTGAAGTTTGAAAACGTCCATTCCATATGACCCAGCAAATTCTATCCCTATATGTACATGACACACACCTATACAAATGTACTTAACCAAGAATGTTCATAGTAGCATTGTTAATAGCCCCAAACTGGAAGGAATCTAGATGTCTATCAATAATAGTGAATAAATTATGGTTTGTTCAAACAGCAGACTACTATACAGAAATTGGAATGAATGAACTACAGCTGCACACAACGTGGATGAATGTCACAAGCACAATGTTAGAATAAGATACAAAACAGCATGACTCCATTTATATAAAATTCAAAATTAAATAAAACTAGGTTGTTGAGGGATACGAAGGTAGTAATAAGAAAAACAAAGAACATGATTATCACAGAATTCAGAATAGTCATTGTCTCTAGGGAATGAGAAGCTGTAACCAGGAAGGGACCCATGAAGTGTTCAGAAGTGCTGGCATTGTTCTATTTCTTGAAGAGGTGCTAGTTACACAGTGGTTCACTTTATAATTTTTCATTAAATTGTATACAGATCTACTGAATTAATATGTATAGATAGATATTTCAAACGCACATGCAAAAAAGAGCTTTCTGACACACTCCACCAGCTCTACCTACAGTTTTGCCCTAGCCTAAAGTGTGACAACAAAGGACCATTCTTTTCCCCTTTTCAGCAAAGCAAGGGGTTAATCTATCATTTCTTCATGCAGCTACAATTAGAAATCACAATCCAATGTGACAATTAGGAAAAAACTAGTGGAGCATTTAAGTGAAGCCTGGAAAGGACTTAAAACCTCTGGAACAAAATGCAGGGCAACCACCTACAAAGAAATTGAAAAGAACAGGTGTTCATATAACACTTCATTCTGAGGCTGAGGAATAAAAGACCATTACAGATAAACGGTGGTCATTTAAAAAGTACGCTAGCAGGCTTCCCTGGTGGCGCAGTGGTTAAGAATCCGCCTGCCAATGCAGGGGACACAGGTTTGAGCCCTGATCCAGGAAGATTCCCACATGTCACGGAGCAACTAAGCCTGTGCGCCACAACTACTGAGCCTGCGCTCTAGAGCCCACGAACCACAACTACTGAAGCCCACACGCCTAGAGCCCGTGCTCCGCAACAAGAGAAGACACTAAAATGAGAAGCCCGCGCACCGCAACAAAGAGTAGCCCCCACTCGTCGCAACTAGAGAAAGCCCGCGCACAGCAACAAAGACGCAACGCAGCCAAAAATAAATTAATTAATAAAAAATATAAATTAATTAATTAAATTAAATTAAAATAAAAAGTACACAAGCAAGAAGCATGGCATATCAAAGACAAACTTGTACTTGATTAAATTAAAAGAAGGCACGCAAGCTTGAAGAAAGAAATCCCTGATTCTGAAGCTGTCATGATGGAGGATAGCCACACCCAGAGCCCCTAACTTTGGTTACCTTTTGGAGCAATTCAGATTTACATAAAACTTCAACCACAATTTGATCTTTCCTTTAAAATGGCAACATAAGTGGAAAGGGGTTGTGGAAAGGCAGAGATTCATGGAGAGGTACACAAATTATTCATCACAGAGGACTGGAAGCAGGACATCTTTTAACAGGGAAATCTTAATGAGCTTATGAAAAAATATTATCTACAGACACCAATTTAAAAGGCAGACCTCAAACGTAACGATTAAAAATTCCAGAAAAAGCAGGCCTAAATGGTGTATTAATATTTTAAGTGTATCCTAGATAAACTTGACTGCTTGTCTTTGAACCATTTGGATCCTTAGAAAAGCTGATGCCTTGTCATGCTAAAACCTGAAAGTTGCACTGACTTACATTTTAAAAGAACTGTTCAAGCAGCAAACTGGCTGGCTTCAAAGATGCAGTTCTCCCACATATTCAATTTTCCAGCACCTACTAATTTCTGGCAGACAGCACCCAGAATGACTGGCAGGATTTCTAACGTTTCAGTATTACCAGGAAAAAAACTGCACACATATTTCCAGCATATGAATAATTCTAACTCACCAGTCACCATGTTGCACGCATTTCTGGTGCTTGTCCTGAGTTCTTAAGACCCGTAACATTCTAAAGAAGGCAGAACAAAGAAGTTCCTTCCATCCTCAGCCTCTTTTTAAATTTTAAGCTTGTTCTTAAAATAATAACAGTATATTAGGAGTTTTCTAATAATATAGTATTTTTAAGTAGTTTTCTACCCCCACCATTTTCAAATTTAATTGCTAATTTTAGTTCCACTTAGTTTCTTTTTCCTTAAATTTAATGAAGCAAGACTATAAAACATAAACTAGCACATATTTTGTCTTAGAAAAAAGAAGTACCTATTTCTCTGGACAAATCTAGAACTCCCCTGGCACCAGAACACAGTGCTGGGATTTAAAAAAATAAAAAAGCTGAAAAGGATTGAAATCCTGTATCAAAAGTGACTTTTGCAGGCAGATTTCAGATCTGCTGGGGATCTTCGGACTTACAAAAGAAGGCAAAGCACTGATTATCAGATTGTTCAATTTCGTTCTGAGCAACTTTTTGGCTGAGCAATAGCGGGCCCTTTAACCTAACAGAGTACAAGTAAGCCCCTCCCAACCAAACAGAGGAAAAGGCTGCATTTCAGGATTTAAAGTGGCAATTTACAGCTTGGGTAGTTTCACAGCGTCCACAGACGTGGATCCCCTTACGGAGCGCACAGAGGTGACGTCTAAGAACTGCGCTTTAATGAAGAATTACTTTCTAATGACAAGAAAACAAATACCACTGAAGGGCCTTTTAGGATTTGCCTTCTCTCTCCAGCACAAAGCATCAAAACAAGGTGAGGAAGTCGAAGGGGTTCGCTGCCCTCACAGACGAACAGAGCTCGGTTTCAGAATCAGGGTAGCACCCTCTCAAGTACCCACCCTGCACATGGGCCTCGGGACACCTCATTCTTAGAGAGCCAGCAATCTCGCCCACTTCGCAGAGGAGCGGGGCCGCAAGCCAGACCGCAAAGCAGGTTGGTTTCTCCTCAGGCCTAGGCCCCGTTGGTCCGGGGACGTCACCTGAGCAGGAAGGGTCCAACCCACAACCTTCTCCAAACTGCAAGCTGCCCGCCCGCCGTCCCTCCCCGCAGCAGGGGTGTCCTGAGCGCCCGCGCAGCGGTGCCGCCACCCAACAGCAGGCCGCGCGCCTGCCCGCGACCCCCGACTTCGGGGCGCGCGTCCCAGAAAGCCGCTCTGGCCGACGGGCTGCAACTCCAGGAGCCGAGATATCCGGGTCGGGAACGCGCACGTCAGCGGCCACGAGCACCGGGAGGGCCGCACAGCGCGCGCGCCCCCGAGCATATAAACAGCCCCGGCCGCGCGCGCCCACCAGCGCGCATTCGCGCGCCGTGCCCACCCGAATCCCCAAACCGCCCCTCCCCCACCCAGGGGGCGGGGGCGTGCGAGCCCTGGGTCTTTCTCGGCTCCGGAGCCGCCCCGAGGTCTCCAGGGCCCAGCGGCAGCGGCCCGCCCGCCCCCGCCCGCCGTTGTGTGGGGTGGGCCCGCTGTCTCAGGCCCGCAACCCCGCCATATCCCTGCCCCCACTGGAGCCCTCACCCGGCGACGTCGCCGCCGCCGCCGCCGCCGCCGCCGTTCTACCCGCCGGCCCCGCCGCACCGCTCGGGGCCCCGGTTCTGCCGTCGCCGCTCCAAGACCGACAGGATTTTCCCCTCACAGCTCCCTGGGCGCCATCTTACATTCAACCCTCACAGCCAATGAGTGCCGAAAGCCTTTCTCGCGATGATTGGAGCGTCGAATCCCGCGAGAACTAAGGCTGCCTCCTGGCCAGACTTAAAGGGAACGCTTCTGCAGAGGAGAGAGGCCGAGCCTAGGGCTGCAGTAGCGGCAGGAGCCCGGGGTGTAGGGCGGAGCGTACCGCCCTCAGACGCCCCTCCATGTGGGGCGGAGCCAGGG
Source organism: Pseudorca crassidens (assembly GCF_039906515.1). Taxonomy (NCBI): domain Eukaryota; kingdom Metazoa; phylum Chordata; class Mammalia; order Artiodactyla; family Delphinidae; genus Pseudorca; species Pseudorca crassidens. The sequence goes on from NC_090305.1 coordinate 68,476,347, forward strand.
CCGGAGATCGGCCTAGCCCTGGAGCCTGGGCAGGCCTGGGCTTGAAGCTTACTCTCAGGACCCTTCTGCCGCCTGCCGGGGCCTCCTTCTCGCAGCCTCACGCGGTGCGGGGACCAGCCTCTTACTTAAGGTGGCCCCCACAGCCTCTGACCTAGGCCTGGCGCCTCCAGCCGCACCCCACCTGGGAAGCCCCGGGTCACTCTCCTCCAGGAGTCCCTAGCATCTGGGACCAACCCCTCACCCTCTACCTGCTGTCATCCTAATTCAGCCTTCCGCAGTCCAGTCCACCTTAAAGCGGGCCTCGGGTAGCCTGGTGTTTGTATACAGGGAAAATGTGGAGGGTGTTAAAGCTGCAGGCACACGCCGGCTTCACCAGTAGCCCACACTGCCCCTGAGGGGCATAGACTATCATACTGTTTCTTAAAAAGGCCTCTGGAGCTTTGCACTTGTTCATCCTTCCCTGGCAAACTCCTAGTCCTTTGGGGTTCCCCTCAGGAGTGACTTCTAAGAGTAGTCTTCAGAGGCCCAGGCTGGGTCAGAAACCTCCTCCAGCCTCACACAGGCCCCAAGGAGACATCTGCACAATACCTGGTCGCCCTCTGTCTCCCCAACTAGGTGGTGGACTTAGAAGGCCACCACACAGGTCTTCCTCATCTCACTGTGCCTGGCACATAGTAGGTACTCAATAATTATTTTTTAATGACTGTACTAGTAGCTAGGCCTCTCCATCTGCCTAGGCATGCAGGCAGACACAAACCTTCCAGGTCCCTCTGACACAAGGCTCCTAACAGTGGAGCAGCATCCCAGGACCCACCATTCCCTCAGACCAGGTGCAGAAGATAACGAATCAGGCCCAGGCCTCAGCCCTCGAGCATCAAGAAGTGCACCAGTGGTTTCAAAGCTGTCAGTACTGCTCTGTGTGTAGCGTACCTTCCCCCTCCCTGAGCATGACTCTAAGGCCCTTGGGTGCTAGGAGACCAGAGAGATAACACAGACCCCAGGGGGATTTAGCTGTTCTTTATTGACATGGAGTCTGGGTACCCCTCGCCTCCAGAAGGTTGAGATAGGTCCACAGGACTTCCAGTTCACACTTTTCCTGGGTCCTCCTTCAGTGTGACGGTCCGGTTGAAGACAAGCTGGAGGGCAGAGGGGGAGGAATGACCACCAAGCCAGAACCAGGCCAGAAGGCCTAAGTGGGTCTCACCAGACACCCCACTCCAACCCTCGCTTCATCCCAGAGGAGCTGAGGGCCAAGAAACTCTAGTTACCAATAACTTTTTGACTTTGGCTAAAGGACTGGATGGCTCTGGGTCTCCATTTTATATGAATTATAACAATCCCTATGCCTGTCCCCTACCTTGAGGAATAAGAAAGGGTTCATACAAAATTTTGTGCACGGACTTAACCTCTGAGCCTGTTTCCTCATCAGTAGAACATGAACCCCACCTCAGGTGGTGAAAATTAAGTAAGGAAGTGTCAGCAAAGTGCTTGGCACAGAGAATGGCAGCCACCACCATCATTGTTGCGGAAAGGTAAATTCAAGCACCTGTCCCTGGCGGCTGTCTGGATCCACAGAAAAGTAACCAAGCCGCTCAAACTGGAACTTGTCAAAGGGCTTTGCCAGGGCCACAGAACAGTCCACTAATGCTGCCTCGACCACTTGTAGTGATGCCTGTGGGCAGAGAACTCAGGTGGCCATCCAGCCAGAAAGGCCCACCACCCTCACCCCATACCCCATGAGCCTACCGGGTTCAAATCACTTAAGAATCCACCAGGCACCTCAGCAGGATCCTCAGGGTTCTTGTGCTGAAATCTGCAGCCAGAGTAAAGGTCAGACTCCAGCTGGGCAGCCACAGCAAGCAATGCCCATCTTGTACCTGCCCCAACACCAGCTCTGTTCACTCACAGTCGCTCATAGAGGCGAATCTCACACGTCAGAGGCTGTGATACCCAGTGAATAAATGCCTTGGGCTTTTCTCCAGCATCTGCCCGTCTGCAGGTCACCTCAAGGCTTTCCACACAGCCACTGGGGCCCTGGAAGTCAAGGGGCCTGCAATCAGACTTGGACACCACTACCAGGACTGCAAGCTGCACCCAGATCCTCACCCCAGCAGGCACTGTGGTAGGAAGGCTGCAGCTGGCTCTCACCTTGACAACATGCTGCAGCTCGATGACGTAGCCTGTATGCCTCAGGCCCACGGGCTGGCCCCATGCCAGGCGCTTATAGCCTGGCTCTGGCTCCTAGAGGTAGGAAGTAGGGTGGACACAAGAGGCTGCAAGGGTCGGGCAGGTACAAGAGGCTTCTCCCACCCCTACGTCTGGCAAGGATTGGTTTGACTGAAGCAGGGAGTAGATGGACTGATAGAAGAGATGAAGGGCCCTCAGGACTGGGCCCAGGAACAAACAGGACCCTTCACCACCCCCATTCACCTCTTTGAAGTCAGTCCTTTCAATGAAGACAATGGGTCCAAAGGGAATCTGATGGAAGCCCTTGGTCCCATCAGCTGGGAAGCTGGGTACCTGAATGTCCAAGGACTATAGTAGGAGATAAGTGTCTGAGTCACACTAGGCACTGGGATTCCCACACCTAAACCCAGGTGCAACCCCACCCCCCCCCCCACACACACACACACTCTGAAGGAGACTTACCTTGGCAGCAGGAAAATTGGTGATGACCACCTGTAATGGCTCCAGCACAGCCATGGCCCGAGGGGCTGTGTCATTCAGCACATCACGCACACAGGCTTCTAGCAGATGTGGTTCCATTGTGGTCTGTGCCACTGTCACTCCCACCTAGCAGGAAAGGACAGCATCAGTCACAGCCACAACCACATACTACAGTGCTCAGCCCCCACCTGCCCACTCAGCCCACTCGGCTATACCCGAGCACAGAAGTTGTTGATGGCCTCCGGAGGGAAGCCCCTCCGACGTAAGGCTGTGAGCGTGAAGAGCCGTGGGTCGTCCCAATCCCTGTGGGCGAGGTGGTGGTGAGAAAACCTATGGCAGCATATGCTACTAGTACCAACCTTCATTAGCCAAAAAGCCACACCTACCGCACAGCGCCAGCTGCCACAAGCTGGAGAATCTTCCTCTTAGAGACAACAGCATAGTGCAGATTGAGGCGGCCATACTCCCACTGCACAGGACAATAGACGTCCAGTGCATTGCACAGCCAGAAGTAGGAAGAGCGTCTGGGGTGGGAGGGCAGAGTCAAGACTGGCCACCTCCAACCAGGGAGAGACCGGCAGGAAGGGCTGCTGGAATCCCACTGGCCCTCCCCTCCCCACGGACCCAGCTCCCTCACCGGGCCTGGAATTCCTTGGTGCAGAGTGAGTGGGTGATATGCTCGATGGAGTCACAGAGGCAGTGTGTGTAGTCATAGGTGGGGTAGATGCACCTGCAGGGCATAGGCAGTGGGCCCCACCATTCGGCCCCACACTGCCCTACCCATGGCCCACCCGCCACTCTACAACTCCGCAACCCCACCCCAAGTTCACACCAACCAAGTGTCCCCTGTGCGGTGGTGCGGTGTATACTTGACTCGATAGGCCACAGGGTCCATCTTGCCATCCTCCATCACCAGCTTCATCCGCAGTGTGGCCTCACCCTCTGCAAACTTGCCCTTGCGCATTGCCTGAGAGGAAGCAAGGGCTCAGGCTGCCACTCAGCACAAGGGCATCTCATTCTCAGTATCTTGGCCCACCTAGACTCAATTGCACGCCCAGAGCCCCACCTCGAAGAGTAGCAAGGACTCCTCTGTGGGACGGTCTCTCCAGGGTGAGGGCAGTGGGTTGTGGCCTTTGAGCTCCTCTCCTCGCTGGTGGCACACATAGGCCTGACCCCTATGAGGAAGGGGTGTGAATGCCCAGCATGGATGTGCCCTGGTCAGGCTGCCTGGCTCCACATCATGGCTCTGGCCTCACCTGCGGATGAGCTCCTCAGCCCACGCATACAGCTGGTCAAAATAGTTGGAGGCATATGTCACCTTGTAAGGTATGTAACCTGGGGCAGAATGAGATGGGTATTAGCAACCAATCAGGGACACCCAATGGCAGGCCATGGCCCAGGGAGAGGCCCACTGATAAGCAGTTCTGCCCAGGCCTTCCCCAACCCATACCCAGCCAGGCCACCATGTCGCAGATGGCAGTGAAGAACTTTGCTTCCTCCTTCTCAGGGTTGGTGTCATCAAAGCGCAGGAAACAGATCCCATTGTTGGCCTAGGAAAGTTGCAGTATCTGTGAGCTCCCACATCATCAGTTCCTACAATCCATCTCATCAAACTGGGACATTCTCAGAGCTCTCCCACATCAGAATTGAAAATATCTTTCACTCACCTTCCTGTATCTAAATGCCCTAATGAACAAGGCATCGCATACTAACGTGGGACACAGCATAGCCTCTTCCTAAGCCCAAGAGGTTGCACTGGGAATTTCCGCAAATGTGAACTCACTGCCTCACCAAGCGTTTTTCCTCAATGAGCCCAATTGAGTGGATTCCTAGGTATCTATCACACATTCCTAGGTATCCCCTCCAAGGCCTCTGTCTGCTCTGGGACACTTTATGGGAGCAGCAGGAAAAGCAGGGATACCTCTCTGGTACCTAGTCATGGGAGCAGCAAGCAGTTATGCTGCTTGCCAAGTCCCCAGACACACTCACCTTGGCATAGCCAAAGTTGAAGTTGATGGCTTTGGCATGTCCAATGTGCAGGATTCCATTGGGTTCTGGTGGGAACCGGGTACGTACCTGAGATAAGAGAAATGGGAGCAGAGGAATCAGGTCAGAGCTCAGACTACACTAAAGGATGACCCTTCCCAGGGAGGCCATGGTGATAGGTAAGGCGGGATAGTATGGAGGCAGCCCCAGGCAAGTGATGATGGCACTAGCTAGCCTGGCAATACTCCCACACACCTGTCCTCCAGTGATCTCCAGGTGCTGCTTCAGTAGATCCATGGTATATGGAGTGGTCACATAGCCCGGGGTCTTGTAGTTCTCACCTGCCAGGGCCAGAACAAGCCTGATGATACCAGGCTGCAGCCCAGGGCTCCCTATCCCAGGGACCTGACTACAAGAATTGCTATTAAGATCCAGCCCTCCACAAGAAAAGAAAACCCTCTTACACTGTTGGTGGGAATGTAAATTGGTGAAGCCATACGGAAAACAGTACGCAGTTTCCTCAAAAAACTAAAAATAGAGTTTCCATATGATCTAGCAATCCCACTAACAGGCATATACTCAGACAAAACTATAATTCAAAAAGATACATGCACCACTACGTTCACAGCAGCACTATTTATAATAGCCAAGACATGGAAACAACCTAAATGTCCACCGTTAGATGAATGGATAAAGAAGATGTGGAACATATATACAATGGAATATTACTTAACCATTAAAAAGAATGAAATAATGCCATCTGCAGCATCATGGATGGACCTAGAGATTATTATACTACACAAAGTAAGTCAGAAAGACAAATACAATATGATATTACTCATAGGTGGAATCTAAAATACGACATAAATGAACATATCTACAAAACAGACAGACTCACTGACATAAAGAACAGACTTGTGGTTGCCAACGGGGGGAGGAGGGATAAGGGAGGAAAGTACTGGGAGTTTGGGATTAGCAGATGTAAACTATCATATATAGGATGAATAAACAACAAGTTCCTACTGTATAGCACAGGGAACTGTATTCAGTATCCTGTGATAAACCATAATGGAAAAAAATATATATATGTATAACTGAGTCACTTTGCTGTACAGCAGAAATTAAACACAACATTACAAATCAATTATACTTCAATAAAATTAAAAAAAAAAAAAAAAAGATCCAGCCCTCCACAGAGTTTCAACCTGCCTGCTCACCAGGCTTGTGGAACTTAAGCGCCTCGCCTCGGAGCTGCTCCATCAGAGACAGGGTCTGAACAACAGTCTCACCTGCAGAGAACAGACCAAGGAAAACTTATTCTCTGGATACAGCTCCCACATCCAGCTCAGGGAGGTGCCTGTCGATACTACCCATATCCTGGAACCAGAGTAGAACCAAGCAGTCCCCTCTTCCCCCAACCCCAGAGACAAGAGATACAGAGCCAGACTTCTCAGGCCTCCTCTGACTAGTTTCTGGGTAAAGGAAACACCAGAAATTCCAGTCTTGCAGCAGAAGACAGAGTGTTGATTAAGCCAACGGCCTGAGGAGTCCGGGCTATAATGACCCATCAGGTGGAAAACCCAGATATCAGGGAGTTGAATGTGACAGGAGCCTCAAGCCTCTCACCATTCTCTACCACATCCTTTGCTGTTCTTCGGTCTGTTTCTTCTGGCCGAGCCTTTGCCACCTGAGAGAAGTTCAAAAGTTGGGTCAACGTCTCAGGATCACTGGGGTCAGATACTCCCTTCTCCAGCCTGAAGTTTCACCCTACCCCATCTCATTCCCAGGACCCAAGACCATGCTCAGTCCCACCTTGGGCTTCTTCTCCAGATCAGTCTCCGTCTTGGGACCCAGGAGGTGGAGGACCTGAGCAGAGACCAGAGTCAGAGCTGGGACAGGAGCCCATGACTGACCCAACCCACCCATCCAGCTAAGGGCTTCTTGGTTCTGTCTACTGGTACCACCTTGAAAAACCTACCTAGCCCATCCCACCTCTGCTCCTCACATGGTTCTGTGGCCTCAAATGCTTTTTCCCTCCTGAGGGTCCTGGGCTCAGGTAACAAAAACAGCCATTTACAGAAAGGAACTGTGGGCCCAGCATCAAGATATGCCATCTACCTCAACCATCACCCTCTTGTGATTCTCTGCCAGCACACTGAGATGAAGGCCACATCACCCTTATTTACAAGATGAGGAAACTGAGGTTCGGAGTAAAGCAACTCACCCCAACTTAGGCAGAACCCAGAGGCCCAAGTCTTTCACTGTCCAACCGGGTGCTGCTCCCTCTACCCCAAGCTCTACTATCCACCATCAGAATAGGAATAGGCTTTCTTCCCCTTCCACCACCATTTATCCCTCAGTGGACTCTAGACACTGTCTCTGGCAGGGTCTTTGCCTGCTTCAGCTCAAGGAGGCACCCACCTGCATGTCTACTTCGTGCTTGATCATTTTGCCATCTGCCCACTTGAGCGCAGCCCGAGCCTCTCCTAGAAATATGGGCAGAGGGAGCTGCAGAAAGGCAAAGCAGGACGTTGCCCACCCTCCTTCCCAAGAAAAGAACCTGGCTGACCTCAAAAACCACAGCCAGACCACTTTTAAGGTGTTCCTATTCCTCTTCCCACCTCCCTCTCACCCATGCAGAAGAGAAGGCATGACTAGAGAGAATAACATAGTCCCCTGCCCCAGGCCCTGCTCACCCATCAGCAGCCCCATATTGAAATGGTAACGCTCTACTAGGAGCTGGGGTCGGTGGCGATTTATGGCAGCCTCCACCTACAGAAAGCCAAACCATGTGGTTCAGGAAAGTGTCCTTCAGAAATGCTCTAGGAACCCACACCCTCACCCTGGGTCTTCCTGGTTGGAAAAGCTGAGCCACTCCTTTTCAGGTTCATTACTAAGGAGGCAACCGATGCCTGGGGAAAGACTCACAGCCTCCTCAATCTGCTCTGGGGTCACCACAACGCCCACGCCGCATTCCTGCTCAAAGACCATGGTGTTGATGGGGTCCAGGGGATGACTCCGCACATATTCAAGGGCAGCTGAAAAAAGAGAGCCAATGAATTTGTGGCATCTCAGCTCCAGGAAGTAGGAAGACAAAGCCCTAATCCGATCCATGAAACCCCAATTAGTTTGGCCTCCTGGGTAATTAAGTCTTGCACCTCTAGAGAAGCCCTGAGGTCACAGGAAAGAAGCATGTGCTCTGAGGGAAACTCCCTCAGACCTACAATTCTCTAGTCCGTCTCACCAGAGGTGGCCCTCTCCATCCCTCAGTGCCAGTGCCTGGGTTTAGAGGGGAATGCACAACTAATAATGCAGAGAGACGCTGAGGGACTTCGCAGAATGGGTAGATAGGGACCTTGGCTGAGAAGAAGAGTTGGAGGTGGAAGCGGCAGGACAGGCAGGGGTCTCACCGCTCAGCTGGGTCTCCGTATGGATCTTCCTATTGGCTATGTAGCTCACGAGGAAAGAGAGACGCCGCGGATCCCGGAGTCGGGAGGCCAAGCCATAGAGCAGGGTCCCGGTAGCCTTGTCGATGGTGCAGCCCAGAGTCTGTTGCGCCTGAAGTCAGAGGAGTCAGGAGATAAGCCCCATGCCCACTAAGAAAAGCCTGAACAAGACAAGGTAGGTTGGTTGGGGTCAGGACCCGGCCTGGCGCTGCGTTGGGGAACAGTCGGCAGCCCGGACCAGGGACTTGGGTTCGCACCTGGGTCGCCGCCTCGCGCAGCTGCGCGCTCAGAGCCGTGTTCTTGAGCGTCTCGCGGGCCTTGTGTTCGCTCAGGCCGAGGCCAGTGAAGAGCGACAGAGGGTCCAGAGCTGCCATTGCTGGGACGCCGGAAACCGAAAGAAAACTTTGGGGCCAATCTGTACATTGGCATTAGCTCACTGGCCAATAGGAGAGCGACGCCGTCAGGGAGAGCCAATGGTGTCCTTCCTTGGCTGGAGGGGGCGGGGCTCTCCAGGGCTGTCAGCGCCATTGAAAGGGCAGAGGGCGGCCTTTCCGGCTTTTCAAGGCGCTTCACTTCCGTCTTCGTGCTCCAGGTCACTATAAGGGGTAGTGGCGACGGGACTTCAAGGGATGATTTGCCGCGGACCTGGAGGGAAGGTGTTCAGCATCCAGGCAGGAGGCAAACATGGGCATGGCTCTTTGCTCTTCGACTTTTCTCCTTCAGCCCTGGAAACCTCGGGACTATCCCAATTCTGTTCTTGGGAACAAATGTGAGTCCCTATCGCGTTTCTGACGTCAAAGCTTTGGAGTTGTCACGGAAACATTTGAACAAAATGAAGCCCGGGAAATTCTGTCAAGACTCGAGCACAGAGAATGTCTGAAATGGCCCATCGATGGGCCCCAAAAGTCTGGCACTTTTTGAGAACCCACCTGGACACACACCTGGCCAGGAAGGGCCTCTCTTAAGTTCTGTGATGATTTGGTTTAAACTCTCCTGTCTGGGAATTCCCTGGTTGTCCAGTGGTTAGGACTGTGCGCTCTCACTGCTGAGCGCCTGGGTTCAATCCCTGGTCAGGGAACTAAGATCCCACAAGCCACGTGGTGTGGCCAAAAAAATCTCCTGTCATACTTACCCCCCTTACCAACACATGCATATGTCAGGAAAACCACAAGCAGATTAGACCTTGAAATCCACATGCAGGTGTTTGACAGGATATTTTCTTGAAGTTGGGATAGGGTGGGACAGAGGAGGTAGAATAATCATGATGATGTTCTTGGGGGTCTCCCCAGTCTCATTGGACTTCCAGGACCTGCTGAGAATCATTAGGCTGAAACTGAACATACAACCTGTTTTCTTTATGGAACTGGAGCTGCTGGTGGTGACATGATGAGGAGATGCCCAAATTTGGGATGGGAACTCAGGCTCTTAGAGGCCTTGTCATCACTGATACTACCGGACCTTCAAGCACTGGTCAGGATCCTGACTGCAGTCTGTATCCATAGTGTATCCTTGTTTGTTACTATATCCTAGTAATGAGTGAGTCCATTTCTGGGCCCCACATGATGACCACATGCCAGGTTCTGCCCAGTGCCACACTCCGCATCAGTATCCAGAGCCAGCCCTGTGTCTTGGCTCCCCATGGCACTTTGGCCCCAGCCTGATGCCCAGCCCAGCCAAGGCCAGGAGCAGGCATTAAGCAGGAGTTGCAGTGCAGTGGTGCCACAGACAGGCACTAAGAAGCAGAACCGTAGCCACGCCAGCCCTGTGCTGAGTCCACAGCTGCAGGTGTCTAGCTCACCACAAAGATGCCTAAGAAGAGCAGGGTACCTGATGCCACCCAAAGATCCATTACAGCACCATGACCACCAACACTAAGTCCTGCAGGTCTAGTGATAGCCCCCTCAGTGGGGTCAGGGCCTGTACCCTCTTTCCTGGTTCCCTCATAGTGCTGACCCTGTGGCTCCATGTCACAGGATGAGGCAGTTGCCCCTACCAAGAATGCCACAAGTAGTGGCAGGCTAGCCAGTCCTCTGGAGCCCTTTGACTTGCACAGAGCAGAACCATCAAGTTGGATGGGTGCATGCCCAGGGGACTGGCTTGCTCGCATAAGCCTCTGGCACTACTTCAAGGAAAATCAAGAAAACAATGAACGAGGAGAAAAGCCAGGGAGCAGCCAGCAAGGCCCAGCTGTGGCATGGGAAGAGGCAGGGTCCAGTAGCCAGACCTACGGACAAGTCCCTGTGGCACAGGCTGATGCACAGAAGCAGCAGTGGCCACAGTGCTGAGGGCCATGGCAGCCTTGTGCAAATGCCCCAGAAGGGTAATGTGGCAGGCTCAGCAGCAGCAGGGCTATGGTCAGAGGTGGACAGAGCCCCTTGAGTAGTGCATTCAGCACATGCAGATCACCAGTGGCCAGACACTTGGGGCTGCACACAGTGAAGGCCCAGCACAATCCTGTTGCAGCCCATGCCTAGCAGCCCCTCCAGCAGTGTGCCAGCACCAACACCCAGCTTGGCAATTCCACCGTTACCGCAGGGCCTCACAGCCAGCAGTCCAGGCCCCTCTCCATGGCCAGCAACCCCACGTGGCCCTTGTGCTGTTGTCCCAATAGAAGAAACCAATGCTGGTCACAAGGCTAGCTTTCTCCAGGAGCTCCTTCTGCTCTCCACCACCCCTAACTCCCTAACTCCAGCCAAGGAGTCCTAGCAGGGCCCACATGCTGAGCTTTTTGTAATACTGACCCCTCAGGCTTGGGGGCAGGATGGACCTGCCAGAATCCTGCCCCACCCCTGCCTGCCTTACACTCTTTCTGGCTTACCTGAACACCTGCCTCAGGAGTGCCTTTGCTCCCCATCTCCCCCCAGCTGGAAATGCCCAATCCTAACCCCAAACAGTTGAAGAGAATAGGAGGCAGCATTATCCACGAAGAGAGGCACGGAGGCTCTTCACAAGACTTGACCTTGCGGTATGTGTACACAAGGCAAGCCTGCTGGGACAAGCTTGCAAACCCACTGTGGGTAAACAGCCTGGGGCAGCTGCCAGAAGCCAAAGTTTTAGGGAATCAAGGGAAGAAATGGCCTGGCAGGACCCCACACCCTCCCTCCCACAGGAAGCCAGCTAAGATTAGCTCTGGTCCTCTCTGCCTGTCCTTTTGGAGGAGGGTCTCTTTTCCCACAGCAGTTTTTTTCCTGCTCTGTTCTCCCAAGGGATCCAGGTGGTTTTCAAACTACAGCAAAGAAAGACCTGAGAATAGAAAAAGAGAAAAGAGACTTCTCTCCACCCCCAAGTACTTCCTGTTCCCCAAGAAGTCCTTCCTGACCTACTGTCTGGTTGTCAGCCCCAGGCTGCTCCAATGCCTGCACCTTTTACCCCATGCTGTCAGCTTCTGGAGCTTCATGGGGTACACTCCACTCCTAGGGTGTGAGGTACCAGCAATGTTACCAACCATAGGTGCCTCCACGTGGGACCCAGAACCAGTGGGATCAAAGGGCAGGGGTCAGGCCCCAAAGAGCTGATGGCAGTGGGGGCTTCACGACACTGACACACACACACACACACACACACACACACACACACACACCACACACCCACCCACACACCACACACACACACCCCAGATGTTGGGAAGGGGAGGTAGTCACAGCACCTGATGTATTACAGTGACTAAGTCTGCTTATTTGTCATTTATTTTTAAAATATATTTAAACAGCAGCAATCACTTCCAAAATGCAAAAAAAAAATTACAATTTTTAGAATAAAATTATAATGTTTATAATGCGAGTCAGAAAGAATTGAAGGTACAACTGAGAATCAAATCACACAGCACTGGGCATGGCTAGAGAAGCCAAGGCCCACTGGCTGGGGGGGTCAAGTTGACAAGAGGTCCCAACGAGTGAGGTTTCCACCCTCAAATCATCCCCCCCCCAACTCCCCATTGACGAAGCCAGTGTCCTCTAGGTTAGAGAAGGAGAAGCGTCAAAGAGCTGGCCCTCTGTGGGGGATCCCCCAAACCCAGTCCCCCCACCAGCCAGGGACCTGCTAATCGACCTCCTCCATGTTGCTGTAGGTGGGGGCTGGGCGGTCCACAGGGGGGGCGAAGCGTTCAGGGGCTGTCCGCGTGGGGGCCACGTCAGGGGCCTGGCCAGGGCCTAGTCCCTGCAACAGAATATGAGGACAGGGGTTGGGGGCTGCCCAGTATGCCGCCTGGCATCCCGGGGGTGCTGGCTTGGAGCCCTGGCACCCAAGGGAGGGCCCCAAGGCAGGCGCAGACAGCAGCGGCATTGAGACAGAGAGACGAGATCAGCCTGAACAGTCTCACTTTATTAACACTTTAAATACAGGAAGCTGCTTGGGCAGGGCTAAGCCCCAGGCCAAGGGTAGGAGCAGCAGGACAAACGGACAGACAGCTGGACGGGATACCCACCCTAAGATGCTCTGCCCCTGCAGGAGCCACAGTCCCCACCCTCTCCCCTCAGATGCACACACTGAGGCCCAAGCCCAGAGTTGGTCCCCACCACAGAGGCAGGCATGGCCTGGTGGGCAGGTAGGTAGGCCAGCTCACAGCAGCTGCCTGCAGGCGAGCTCATCTCCAGGGACTCTGGGATACCAGAGGATAGAACACGTTGAGCACGAGGGCCATCAAAGCTGCCACGGTGCCCAGAACAAAGTATCGGAGACAGCCCTCGTCTGGTGTGGTAGGGCCACGTGGCGGGGGGCCCACCCAGTCCTGGGGCCCCCAGGAACCCAGGGGCGCAGGCCCCTCGGGTACCGGCTCCTCCTCGGCCTCCAGCTCCTGCCAAATCCGGGAAGCCTACGGCGTGCGGAAACGGCCATCAGCACCCAGGGCGGGGGTGAGGGGGTAGGGGGACCCAGTGTCCCCAAGACCCCTGGCCATGACAGTCCCGCCCAACGTAACCGGTGCTAACCCCGTACATCCCAGGTCAAGTGGCAGAGTGGTGGACAGGCAGGAGCCAAGTGGGCCATTCGCAGGGTTGTCTAGATGGAGAGCACCACAGTGGGAGAATCTTGATGGCATTTTGGCCTCAAGAAGCTCCCCTATCGACATGCAACTTCCCCACAGGGGTTGGGTGGGGGTGGGGGTGAGGGTTAGCTGGTCAGTTTTTTAGCCCAGGCTTCCCACAGAGGAGACTGGCTCATGGAGGACAGAGCTGCCAACCCCAGAGTCATCTCCTGGCTCCCGCCCACCTACATCCAGATCCTGATAGCGGGCTCAAGGGAGGAGAGGACAGCAAGGCGGGCTCAAGGGAGGAGAGGACAGCAAGGAGACAAGTCCAGAAAAGAGTTTCGGATGTGCCCACCAACCAGGCCTATGGCATCCCATGTCAGTAAGAGACAGAAGATCCTGAAGGCACAGTGGGGACAAAAGCTCACCTCAGAGAGGGTGATGGCCACGTTGGCTATGGCCTGCTGGATAGGCCCTGTCCTGAGTGCACATCAGAACACAGGGACGATCACAAGTGAGGGTCTGTGGGCTAGCATGTGGGGAGTGTGCAGAGGGAAAGTTGGGAGGTGTCAGGTACAGTCTGTTCACACCACTATACCCAGTGAAATTTGGAGCAGCTACTTGGCCCGTAGCCTATGCACACACCAATGGCAGCGCGTTGCTGTGTGTGTACCTCTGTAAGTGTCCCTGCGGCCTGGGAATCGCTCTGGCTAAGGCTTTGATGTAAGGGAACCCTGTCTGTGACTCTTAAAAATCCGAAGGTTCCAGGGGCCTAGGACTGTAGAAGAGGAAGCTGTGCCCTACCCCCACCCATCTGTGAGTTGGGCCCCACTAGCCTGAGCAGCCTCCCCGTGCCTCACCTGGCTGGCAGCAGACTCAGCTGCAGGGCCTAGGTCTGGGTGGTGTTCAGAGTGACCTGCCCGGGGGGGCCTCTCCACAGGAGAGTTCCGCCGGCGGTAGAAGAGTACATAGGCATAACGCGTCACGACCTGGCTCTCGTCTACCGTTGTCACCGTGCTGTCATCAAACAAGCGCCAGCCTATGGCAAGGTGGGAAGAGTGTGAACATACCCTGCACCAACACCCCTACCATCTATCCTGCTGGCTGTGTGTGCCCTCACCCACGTCGCTGCGCTGGCTGCTGCGATCATTGGGCAGGCGTGCACAGGCAGTGTAGTGGCCACCGATCATGCCTCCATAGTGGTTGATGACAGCGTACAGGTCATAGCTGGGCAGCTGCTCCTCTTTCTGACCGATACAGAACTTGCTCAGGTCCAGGTTCCTGTGGTACCAGCCAGAGAGAGGTGAGACAGTCAATAGGTGCCCTGGATGCCGACCTTGGCCCCCATGCCCTGACTACAGTCACGAGAGCCCACTGCTCACCGAACAGGGAACTCCACCAAGTCATTGATCTTGTCACGCCAGATGAAACTGCGAAAGGAGAAGCGCTTGAGCTGCACGATGAGCACATTCGGCAGGCGCCACAACAACAGCTGCTTGGAGGCCTCGCGGTGTTGTTTGCACTGCGGGCAGTACCTGACAGGGGACAGAGGCGGAGTCAAGACCGACAGACCTCCACTCCACTCTTCCCCACTACCTGCCTGCTGCCCTGTCCTCACCAAGCCTCCTCAGGTGCCAGCACCTCAGGCCGCGTAAAGAGGTTCAGACACTGGTCCAGAGTGAAGTGGCCAGCACGGGCAGCCTCACCAGCAGAGCCTGGATCCTCAGCACATTCCAGCTCCTTGGAGGCTACCAACACAAACTCCTGCAGGCGCTCATTGTTCCGCCAGACTAGAGCCAGGCTGCAGTCATCACCCAGCTCTAGTGGGGTGTCTCCTGGAAACGGGCAGGGAAGGGAATCATGCAGCTGTGGAGAGCAGCCAGCCCAACCCACGCCAGGGGTCCCTCCCACGGCCTCAGACACCTTTGTCCTCTAGCCGCTGCTCTCGGTTGGATGCATCAATTCTATAGATAAAGAACTGGGGTGTGTGGGAATTCATGGCTTCACTTGGGTGTTGGTACCCGGGCACAGCAGCTGTGAAAGAACATGATAATCAGAGCTTTCCTGTCTACCAGAGCCTAAACAAGCTTCCTCCAACCTCCCCTACCCCAGCTCCAGAGCCTTTCACCAGACTTTTACCTTCAGGCCGGGACACCCTCTCACCAGCAGGCAAGGAGCCAACTTCAATGGGCCCACTGGCCAGCATCTCAGAAGAAACTCCACTGGTGCTGGGCACAGGGCCCCGATCAGGGGATGCCCAGGCCCGGGGGACCCCTGTGTCCCCCTCAGCCACAGGGGTCACCATCTGGAGCTCCGGTGGCTGAACAGGGTCCCTGTCATTGTCCCCAGCCTCCAGGGAGCTAGTGGACAGCAGTGTGTTGCAGCCAGGGCCCTGGGACTCCAAGGCCATGCGGCCAGGCTGGAAGGGTGGCTGGAACACACTCACAGAGTACCTGGTAACAGGCAGCAAAAGCAAGTAAGAATCCAGACCAACGTGTCCGGCACCTCTGCACTCCACCCCCACGCCCCACCTACCCCACCTTAATCCAACCACTGGGCACTTACCGGGCATATCCCTCTAGCAGCTGAGCAAGACGGGCATAAGTGAGGCGTGAGGCAGGTACACTGACCAGGAAGGGGTAGCCAATGTTCTCAGGGCGGCAGAGGCCCTTATGGTCAGGCCAATGGGTTTTCTGACAGAGCCTGGAGAGAAGGAGGAGGTAAGACTAGGGCCTTAGCCACACCTCTACGCTAGGGCTAGACCAAGGAACTGGGTATGCCAGCCCTGCCTCCCCCAGGGTCTGGTAGAGTGGGGTGGCAGGTAGAGGGCTTAAAATATATGTGCCTTTATGTGGAGAAGAGGTAGGGCAGCAAGTGGAAGGTGGAGAGGAGGGACGGGGGGAGACCACGGGAGTCCTCACTGGTTGCAGTAGCCCACGCGGTAGCAACGGGTACAGCGCTTCAGCTTCTCATCCTCTGACTGCTGCTTCCGCTGGCAGGCTGCACACTTGGAGATGGGGACGCTGGGCACCTGGGGGCGCTAGGGTGGGTCGTTTGCCTCAGTGAGGCCAGGGCAGGCAGGAACGCCCCCCTCCCCCATCAGGGCCCTGTGCCATCAGGTTGGCCCCCACTCACCTGCTGCACCTCTAGCACCACCACCCGCTCCTTAGCCAACTCTGGGGATAGGAGCTCGAAGCAGAGGAGTGTGTCGGAAGGTGACACAGTGTCCAGTGAGTGGGAGGGCAAAAACACACGGTGGAAGCGATTCTTAATCACCTGAGGACAGAGAACACACAGATCCTATGTGAGGACAAGCCCTTTCCCTGGCCCTGCCACAAAGCACAAGATGAAGATATGACCTTGATCTTGGGTCAAATGGGGGCAGGGTTGGGGATTGTGGCCCAAAAGAAGTATAGGCCTCTGCTGGCCCCAGCCTCAGTGCCCAATGGAATAAGGAGCCTGGTGCCTCACAGAGCATGAAAAGACCAAGACTGGGGCAGGTATCAACCATACCAGCTCTCCACACCAAGGGCCTCTACCCGGCTGTCAACCAGTGGGCCCTGTTGAGACTGCACCGTGGTTACTATGAAGGGGCCGCATTCAAGGAGGCATCTCCCTACCTCTACCCCCGAGGTAAAGGACACTACCAGGCAGCAGGCTAGGAACCTTTGGGGAAAACCGGCACACAGATCTGGGAAAACAGGAGGGAGAAGCAGAATGGATGGAGAACGTCTATAGCTGGTGGATGGCTAGTCCTGCAGCTCAAGCTCCTTGTCTGAAGAAGGAAGAGCAGCTGGGGGCCAACAACAAAAGGGGGAATAAATCCAGATGATGGCTGGGAACTGAGAACACCTCAGTTACATAGCCCAAATGCCTGGTTTCAACCATGTCTCAACCAATAGCACCCCACCTGTCTTTGTGCAGTCACATGCACGTTTGTGTGTACACATACAGATGCTAATGATCGTACACACGTATCTGCGCGCTGCAAACACAGACATGTGTCCATGCGCGTAAGAGCCTTGGAAAGACAGACACACCTCAGCCAGACGCAGGTTCTCAGGCTTCACGTGGACACTCTGAGACAGGGAGTCCAACA
This sequence comes from Pseudorca crassidens, assembly GCF_039906515.1. Classification (NCBI taxonomy): domain Eukaryota; kingdom Metazoa; phylum Chordata; class Mammalia; order Artiodactyla; family Delphinidae; genus Pseudorca; species Pseudorca crassidens. The sequence goes on from NC_090305.1 coordinate 68,493,508, forward strand.
CTTCACTTGCACTGGAGTTCTCCTTGCTGATGCTCACCAGAAACTGTGGTGACAAGAGTACAGAGTCCATGGTGGGAGGTAGGCCAGGGTCTCTGCGAAAGCCCAGCAATACGGGCTTACTTCTCACCTTGACGGGCTTGCTGTGGGGCTCCCGGGCAAAATAGAAGATGGGGAGAACCTTTTGCTTCTGTGGCAAGGGCACCGGCAGGTACAGGAACGGGTCAAAAGTGATGGAGACCTGCAAATGTACAGTTTCCACTGGGTGGCCACAGAGGGAGTGGGGGGCAGGATGCTTGTGCCCCGAGAGCCCAATCCACGCCCTTGGAGGGCTCTCAGGGTCTCACAGCCAACCAGCAAATTCTCAGGCTTGACAACACTAGATGGACGAGGAGAACCATTAGGAGAGAACAATCCCTGTTTCTGGTAGTTGAGGCCTTCCTCAGCCAAGCCGCTTTAACCATCTGCCTCTCATCTGCACACCTTGTGCCTTTCCAATCTTACCCATCCCCACCCCACCTTACATCACCCAAACATCACTTTTACCTCAGTCAGGAAGCCTACCAAGCCTGACCTCTGCAGCCCACACAGGGCCTAAGGCCTCCCCCTCACCTTCTTTGCCCAAATCTTGCCCTGCAACACCTAAAGATGCACATGCCTCTGACCCCATTCTGACCAGGCTAGCTAGGACAAGCCGGGGGTGTCTTTCTAGGAGAATCCGTCACACCTTTGCGCACACGGGGCACACCAGCTTCGACTTGTACTGTCCCTGAAATAGGTCCACGATGAAAGAGTCATTCCTCATCTTGTGCCGCTGCCAGGCTTCCTCAGCTACCACCTGAGGAGCAGAGTGGTGAGAACCGAGGAGACCTGGGGACGGGGACGTGCATGAGACATGCCCACCTCCGCCCCCAACTCTGACCTCATCAGGTCGCCCATCTGAGTCCACGGTCTCCGTGTAGGGCTTATTCTGAATACGGTTCAAGTCCTCGTGCAGCCCATCCAGCAGGAAAGCCATGAACTCCTGGGCATCGTGCTGTGCATAGCCTGTGAACTGGCTGGCCTTGCTCGCCACAATGGCCTGGAAGCAGCGGCAAGATGTGAGCATGGAGCCCCAGCACCTACAATGCACCCAGCTGGCTAGCCCTTCCCACCCTCTCCAGCCAAGGTAGGAGTGGCCACAGATCACCTTCAACTTGGAGGGCTGGAAGGCATGGTGGGTTCCCTTCCACAGCGCCCGGAGCAGCACAGCAAAGCCGATGGCCAGACGCCCACCAGTCCCCAGTGGGTTGTTGTAGTTGATCTCGGCCTCAAAGGAGCGGTCTAGGGACAGCAACCAAGGAGAGGTGTGAGCAGGGGAAGATATCCCCCATCCCCGGGGCTCTAAGCCCCCGTTCTCACCGTGGAAGAAGTCCCGCAGCTCCCGAGTATTGGACAGAGACTGGATGACGCTGTTCATGAAACAGGTGTTGCCTAGATTGACAAGGCCAGTGAAGCCCGGCAGACACACCTTCTTCTCTTCCTCCTCCTCTTCCTCCACGCTGTCTCCACTCACCGGGCTGTGGGGCATTGGAGGCACCATACATGTGGGCTTGGGCTGTGGGAGCAAGAGGGGCATGAGAGAGTAGCCCTGGGCTCTCCAGCCTTTATCCTTGGCCCTCCCCACCAAGGATTCTCACCGATGCCAGGTGTGGCTCTGGCTTTGGGGCTACATGCTCCATGGGGGTGCGGGCTGCCACACCATCTAGGCCTGTGTCCTCAGATCGAGCCTTGGGTTTCTCCTTCTCCACAGCCCGGGCTTCCTCCTGGCCTGTCAGGGGGTGGGGGGTACCTCCCGGTGGGGTTGAATCCAGAGGGGTTGGACCTGTCGGCACGGCTACCTTTGCACCACCCACTGCACCTTAAAAAGGGGGAATGGTGGGGCTGGTGGTTAGCAGCATGTGGCACGGGGTGGGGGTCTGGGTCATGAGGACTGGGCAATGAAGGGAGCTCGTGTGCAGACCTCGTGCAGCTGGGGCCTCCAGACCCCCCCAGCGCTGACTCTGCCGCTTGCGGAGGCAGATGTCGATGCGAGAGGCCGTGAAGCAGAAGGTGCACTGCTCTGGCTCGATCAGGTTCCTGCAGGAAGAGGCTAAACTCAGAAAATTAGGTGGAGGGGATGCAGGGCTAGATAGGTCAGGGGGATGGAGCCCAGGGTGGGACTTGCACAGTGGCGGGGCCGGGCACCACCCACCTGAGCTTCACCTGCCAACGGAAGATGGTGTGGGGCCCACAGCCCGGGTGCGGTCTCAGGAAGTTTCCGTCCCTGTAGAGGCAGAGCAGGGGCAGAGAGCAGAAGAGGCAGGAGAAAGAACATGAGACGCACTGTCCTGCCTGAAGCACACTGTCTGCCCTATGTGTCTGCCCGCCCACCCACCCACCTGGTCTGGAAGATAAGCGTGAAGTCCTGCTCGCGGAAAAGCACTCGAGATGTGTCCCTGCAGATTTCCTTCACGTACACGTGCACCACCACTGAGTCCGGCCCCTTCTCATACGAGTCATTCTTGACAAATGCCAGGTTCACCATGGACTTGGGCTCTATGTTGAGACCACATCTCAGCACCACCCAGGACAGGTTCCAGCCTGTTCCTACTCTACTTCCTAGCCACCCACCAACCTTGCAACCCAAACTAGAGCTCTGCCTGCCCACCCCCAGCCCCACCTTTACCATCCACCAAGGCTGCAGCATCTGCTGCCACTGCCATCTCCTCTTTGGAACGATCATCTTTCTCAGAGTCTCTGCTCCGGGCCATGACTGGGGACACTGGGTCATTCCTGGGGGCTACTGCCTTCTTTCCTGTCAAAAGTGCTAGATTCTCCTCTGAGCCCAGGAGGCAGGTCTGGGGGTTCAGTGGTGGTACGCGGAGCTGTTCCTCAGCCTCAGCCTGTTCATGGCGAGATTGTGGGCAGGATCAGCCCTGGGTCTGGCAGGCGGCCCCCCACTGCAGTCCACACCCTTCCCCCTCACCTCCCAACTCCCAAGCAGGCACCCCACTCTCACCTGGGTGGCTGGCTCAGCCAGGAATTGGGGGGCATCACCCCGGGGTCCAGGGCCATCTCTGGACCCTTCCCCCTCCGGCCCTCTGTGGAGATGCACAGCCCTCTTGGCACTGGGCCCTGCTTGGGCCCCAGGGCCAGCCCCTGCGCCTACCTCACCACGGCCCTGGGCCCGCTTCTGGTTCCGGGCCTCCTGCTTAGCCCGGCGGGGCTCAGGGCCTGGCTCCAGGGCAACAGGAGACGGCTCCTGCCCATTCTCCTGGCACCGCAGCCCTGGCACCAACTCCTGGGTCCCAAGAGGTTTCTTCTGCCAAAGATACAGCAGTCAGGCCCTGTTAACTACACTGAGTATCCCTACCCTACTCTGCTCTGAAACTTACCAGGAGAGAGGGCCACGTGAGCAGAGGCACCTTCTTGGGCAGTGACAGCTGCAGGAGGCCACCTTTGCGAGCCTGCACTTTGGTGCAAGAACTTTCTATCTCAGCATAGAAAACACCACCCCACTGCCGACCACCTGGCAACAGAGTGGGAGGAGTGAGCTGAGGTAGGGAATATCAAAGGATTCAAGTATACTGCTGGGCTCAAAGCAGATGGACATACCTGGAAGCCGCACCACACAGTCTGTGTCTGTGAAGGCAGCATCTACCTCCTCCAGCCGCAGGGGACCGGCTCCCACACGCAGCTTGACAAACACCTCATCAGCACTCTGCCTCCAATCAAGCAACAACTCTACAGAAGGAGTGTCAAAAAGATTGTGAACGTCTCCATGAAATTTTGATGGGAGTAAGCAGGTACCAGACACCCAGCCCTAATGCAACTGCTCTAGATAAGGACTATATCCCCAGTGCCCCCTCCTCTCCCCTAGCACTCTATCATCCAAAAGGCTTATTCATTACTCACCGTCTTTGGTCGGCTCCTCCCGAGTGAATGCTGACCCTGACAACAAAGGAAAGAACAGGGAAAGGATGATGGACAGGCAGTCTCCAAGACTATAACATCCCACCAAACACCATCTTTAGGACTTCAGCCAAGTACCCCAACTTCAAAACTGAGGCTCTACCCAGCCTGCCATTGGTCCTTCTCTCAGCATCAGACCAGGATGGAAGGAACAGCAAAAAAGTCATCTCCCAATCCCCAATCTGTATGCTCAACAGGAAGGGAGGAGAGGAAGGCCACAAGCACTCTGGGAATGCCACTACCACCTCTCCTAGGATCTCCATCCTTGTTCTCCTGGTTTGCTGGATCCTTCTGCTTCTTCTTACTGGTGGCCTCCTCCAGTCCTGGGGGCCCTCTCCTTGGGCCTGTGGTGCTGGCCCCGCCAGACATCTTGAGCCGCTTGGGTGACAGCCAGAGTGCCCCGGGGTCGGCAACGGTGTCTGGGTCAGGGCTACGGCGCTTTCTTCCTGGCCCAGCTATCTTGGCAACTCTTTGTGGACAAATTCTCCAGCAAGGAACTGACAGCCTAACGAGAAGGGGACAAGTGATCACTACCAAGGCCCAAAATTTGCTCCTTGGTTACACCCAGGGCTCAGCAACCTGGGACACTTCTAAGCCTATGGAGAAATATCTCTCTACTACCTGATGTAGCCCTAGATACTCTCAGACTATTCCTAAGGCGGAATAAATAATGCAAGTAGAAGCAACCACTTCTGGCTGAGCCTCCTAGATGCCTGCCATACAGACCCACAAAGAGAGAAGCCTCACTGAGGAGGTGTCAGGTCAAGGCAGCCATGGCCTGGGACCAGGCTCCTCCAATCTGGAGAGGAGCCATAGCTCCAGCCCACAGGGCTGGCACACTGAGCAGGGTGCTCACTTTTCCTTCACTCTCACTGGCTGCTTAGTCACCACTCGAGAAGTAGGAGGAAGGCAAGAAAGGAGGAGACAGACAATTAAACAGCAGGAGGACCAGGCTCTGTGGCTGAAAACAGGCCCAGCCCAGGTGCCACCACTGCCCAGGCATCATCTTGAGGTTAAGGAGCCCCACCTGCCACCTGCCAGTTCCCACCCTCCTCTGAACCTGCTTCTGTGCACTGCTTGGTTTTTGTTTTTGTTTTCTTACATCTGGAGAGATTCCCCTCTCCAGCTGCTCTCCTATGCAAAGAGGGGCCTGCAAAAGCTAAGGTGAAAAGGGTATTCAGATGTCACATTTCCCTTTCAGCAGCATCTCTGCCTCAGGGTGGGCATGCAGTCTGAGACTGAAACAGGCATTATCTCCTTCCTTCCCATGTCCACCCCCTCATCAGCTCTTAGCCAGTTTCCCACAGACCCACCAGTGGATTCTGGGCTGTTTCTCCATCCAAAATAAAGGTCTCAAAATTGAGATAAGGGTGGGGATGAACGAACCATGGATCCAGGATCCCTGGCAGGCTCAAGCATGGCCTGAGACAGTAGTAGGACAGATAGTGACTAGTCTGTGTTCCCCAGAGTGTGAGTGTGTGGGAGTAGGGAGCGGAGGTTTGGCGGGGGACGGGGGGATTCTTCTACGGGTCAGATGTGGGACTGGTGGGCTAGATCTTCAGTGACGACAGGTCCAGAATCGAGGGGTGGACATCTGCTACCTCTTTGCTCCCAGGCCCCAGCTGAAGGTCGCGTCCCTACCCTCTCCTCCTGGGACGTTGAGGAAGGAACGGGGCTGCCTAGAGCCCCAAGGTGGCCTAATACGGCCGCGCGGGGTTACTGACCACAGACCAGCGCCCCGGCCGGGCTGCGACCCAGCTCCAGCCTCCGAACCCTGGGCCCGCCACCACCTCCTCCAGGAAGCCGCCCTCGCTCGCCGCCAGCCCTCTTCGAGACGGCAGGCAGGCCACAGGCTTTAGTGTAACGGCCCCGCCTGCATCAGTGGGCCCGGCACGCCGCAGGGCTCGAGGGGCGGAGACTGGTACGGCCCGTGACCTTGAACAGGTCGCCCTAGGCCCGCGTCTCGGCCTCCCTGCTCCGGCGAGACAGGCGAGCAGCGGCCAGCCCCACTCACCGAGCTAGGCCGCTGCAGCCAGCCCTCTTCGGGCCCTGGCAACCCGCTCTCGATTCCGGTTCCGGCGTCAGGTCGGTTCCGGTTCCGGCGCGCCCCTCCCCCGTCCCGGCGCCGCCGCCACCACGGCCTCAGCTGCTTGTTTTGTTTCCACTTCCAGTTACGGCCGCGGGTGCCTGAACGCAGAGCTGGTTACGCACTTCCGGCGGGAGCAGCTCCGGGGCGGGCCGAATGGAGGAGGCGGGGCTCCGGTGCCTTGGCCTCGGTGGGGCCCTGCTGGTCGCAGCTTCTAGGTTCCGCCCAGAGACTCCGCCCTCCCCAAATCAGAGTCGGTCACACAGCGGGGATTCACACTGGTTTATTGGGGGCCTTGCCAGGCTGGGGACTTTTCCATGCACAGGCAGTAATAAGTGCGGGGCGAGGCTGGGGACTGGGGTAGGCCTCGGGTAGGGGTCACTGGCAGGTGTTGTAGATCTGGACCTGCAAGTTGATGGCTTGAAGCACACTGCGCATCCTGGCCTCCAGCCCGTCCAGCTGAGCCGCTTTGCCCTCCAGCGCCCGCTCGTTCTCCTCATAAGTGCCTTCCAGCTCTAGGAGAGACAGGTCTCAGATGAAGGGTCCTTCTCCCAGAGTCCCACATCTCTGGCGTCCCATCCTCACCTTGCAGCCGCTGCAGCTTGTCCTGAGCAGCCTGCAACAAGCCGCGAGCCTCATCCCGCAGTTGTTCTGCCCGTGCCTGTGCAGCCAGCACACCCTGGGCCTTGCGCTCAGCCAGGGCCCTCACTGTCTGGTACTGGTCACCTAGTGGGCCCTTCAGCAGCTGCAGATATAGAGGTCCGGGGCAGGGTAGTGGCCCAGTGGAGGCCCAGCCTCTACCCCCACCCCTTCCAACTGGCTCTGCCTCAACCCACCTGTTCAGCTTCCCGGGCACGACCCTGGGCACTGCCAGCTGTTTCTTCAGCGCTAGAGGCTGCCAGGCTATTCCCTGCTCGCTTCAATTTCAGAGCCTCCAGGAGACCATCCAATTGCTGAGCCCGCTCACCTGCAGAGCTCAATGCCTTCTCTGTACCTGCCATCCTCTCCTGAACCTGCCACGGGTGGGCCTAGGGTTAAACAGGTTTATGCAGCATGCTCACAACCTTGCCCCACTGATGTCCCAGGGAGACCACACCTGGTGCAGGGTCTGCTCTGTGTCCTGTGTGTCAACCACTGCCCCCTGGATGGCACCCTGAGCAGCACCCTGTGCCCGCTGGGCCTCCTCCAGCGCTGCCTGTACTGTCTCTGCCTTCTGTTTCTCACCCTCAGCCCGGCTCCTGGAGAAGAGAGGGAATCAGGACTTGCAAGTATCAGAACTAGGTGTCAAGGATGGGGTCCAAGGTTGGGGTCAGACCGTGCCCGCTGTGCATCCTTCAGTAGCTGCTCTGCCCGATGCACGTCTCCCACAGTACGCGCCAGGATCGTGTCCACATCTGCCAGGCTCCGGACCCGCTCTGCAATCTCGCCCGCCAAGTGCCGGATCTGCTCAGGTGACGCTGGGATGGAGAGCTCTAGCACCCGTGTGGCCACCATCTCAATGCTGTCAGGATCAGCCCCCTCCTCTATGGGGACACAGGCAAGGGCTTAAGGACACAGATTCCCCAGCACGGGCATGGGGACACAGTCTTGGGGTATGGACTCAGGGACCACACATGGGGTATGGATTTGCTAATAGGCATAAGGATGTAACCACAATGACAGGGACTATACATGGGACATAGATGCAGGGTCGTGGACTTGGGGACTACATATGGGCACGGGCTCAGGGTCCAGACACCCTGAGCCCTTGCCCATCTGTGGTCACAAACACAGGTACAGTGCAGGCCCTGACCCAAGTATGAACACAGACATGGGGGAAACACCACATGGCCTGGGCCACAAGGGAGGCTCACGGCTGAGGAAGTCCTTCACACTCTGGATAAGTTCCCGCAGTTCCTGGTTGGCCTGTTCCACCTGTCCCCTGGAAGCATTAGCCTTGTCCAGGGCTGCCTGGGCCCGCTGCTGTGCCTCGCCTGCCTGCCGACGGGTCTCAGCTACCTGGCTGAGGATGCCACCACCTTCTGCCAATGCCCGCTGCAGTTCTGCCTGTGTGTGGCGGGCCCGACCCAGCGCCAGATCCGCCATGGCTGCTGCCCCACTGCAGCTGAGGCCCCCACAACGGGGCTGCCCATCCTCGTCCCGACAGCCAGCACCCCCGCAAGGGCTCGTAGCACAGGGTGCATCTCCCGGGGACCCACACACCTGCCAGGCACAGAACAAGTCAGGGTCTGGGGGAAGGAACAGCCACACCCATATGTCCCACCCGACACTTGTGCCTCACCAGTTCATTTATGCCTGTCAGGCTCAGGGCATGGGTACGGGCAGAGAGCTCGCCCAGTGCCTGCTGGTTGGCCATGTGCTTGCGGTTGAAGTCCTTCTTTCGGGCACCCATCAGCACCTCTGTCCGGTGCCGTGTGGCTGCTGAGTTGCTCACAGGGCTGGGCACTGTCAGGGCTGACATGTTGGCACGACGTTCTGCCTCTGCAGACAGGCTGTGGGCATGGCGGATGCTGTCATAGGCACCTAAGTCGGGCAGAGGCAGGCAGTCAGCTGAAGATCAACCCTGATCCACCCGCCTAGTTGACCAACAACTCACCCAGGAAGTTTGAATGCTTGAGCAGGTCCAGATGCTGGTCAAGCTGCCGCAGTGTGAGATTAAGTGCAAGCCCGTCTCGCTCTAGACTGCTTAGTGCATGGTTGGCATTGAAATTCTTGTCCTGCACATCTGTGAGCTCTGCTTCCAGCTGGGTCAGGTGCTCAGTGGCCTCCCCAATTTCACGCCTGCATGGGGTGATGAGGAGATATTATTTATAGAGACTTCAGCCCTAATGCATCGGGCCTCGGCCCCATCCCACCATGTATCCTCAGGCCCGTCCGCACCGCAACTCCTCTGTGGCCTCCACGAGCTGTGCAGTGGAGGCAGCTGAGGCGTTACGGGCACCGACGATCCCCTGCACAGTGCCCAGCTTCTCCTGCATGTGCCAGAAGCTGCTCTCAAAGGCACCCAGCACACCCGTCTGCTGCAGCTCCTGCGCCCACTGCTCCAGGCGCCGTGTACGAGCAGCCAGGTCCTGTACCACACGGTCCCAGTCCCCGAAGCATGCGTGGCAGGGGTGGCAGGCAGGAAAGACGCCCGAGAAGCCACGGGCACACTGGTCACAGCGCACGCCAGACATGCCCAGGCGGCAGCTGCAGTGACCTGTGGAACGGTGACACTGAGGTGTGTCTATCCCACGAGGGTCACAATCACAGGCTGCAGGAAAAGGGAAGACCACAGAGTTAGGGCGCCAGTGGGGCATCCTTGGAAGTCCCCCATCCACCCTGGCCCCACGAGCCCCCTTACCGCGGCACTGCAACCCAGGGTCTCCCCAGTGGAGCTCCTGGCACTCAGAACAGGTTCGCCCACCGAAGCCAGCATGGCAGTGGCACTGTCCTGTGAACTAGAGTGGGAACAGGGCAGAGGTCAGTCAGAGGCTGAACCCTCAAGACGTGAGGCAGGCAGCTGGCCCCATCTCCCCAGGGATCCACAGGAAGGTCCCATACCTCATTGCAGGTGGGGCCTCTGGCTCGGCTTGGGTGGCAGGCACAGGGCTGGCAGCCATGGCCACTGGTAAGGTTCCAGAAGTTGGGGGCACAGCGGTCACAGCTAGGGCCCTGGACATTGGGGAGGCATGGGCACTGCCCACTGCTTGGGTCACAGTTGCACCGGTCAGTGGATGGGCACTGCTGGGGATCTGTGCCCAGCAGGTTGCAGGTGCAGCCTATGCCAGCCAAGATGAGCACACTGGTTAAGGAGAGCTGGAGCAAGGAGCCCCACCTCAGCCACCCCCTCCATACCCACACTCACGGTGACAGCTCTGTCGGGCAGCCTGCCCATGGAAGCCAGGCTTGCAGTGGGCACAGTGCGGCCCCTCTGTGTGGTGTAAGCAGCGCAGGCATTGCCCCGAGTGGGAGTCACAGGCATCAGGGTCCGTGGGGTCAATGTTACCACTGCATTCGCATGGTTGGCACTGGCCGCCTGGCCTTGATGGGTCCCCAAAGTGCCCAGGGGCACAAGCTTCGCACCGCAGCCCTGCCCACGGTCGGGGGAAGGCGTGAGTGCTCAGCCCAGCTGCCCCACCCTGATCCCACGCCTGCACCTTACCCACTCACCTGTGTAGCCTGCCCTGCAGTGGCACAGGATCTGCTGGGAGTACCCATCCCGATGGCAAGAAGTAGCAAAGTGCCGCCGGCTCCCGGGGCCTTCAGGGCAGGGACAGGGCCGGCACTGGCCCCCATATGGCAGCCGTGGGTCCCCGTGGAAGCCAGCAATGCACCTGCAGGGAGAAGGAGGAAGAGCTGTGTCATCCCTGAGCAGCCCGCCCACCCACCAGCTCACTCATAGCTGCTTCAGGCTCACCTTTCACAGTGCTCACCCCCTGTGTGGTCACGGCATCCCAGGCAAGCGCCTGTGTGGGGGTCACATTCGTCTGCATGCCCGTTGCAGACACACGGCCGGCAGTTAGGGAATCCCCACTGGCCACGCTGGCAGCGGTCGCAGCGAAGCCCAAATGCACCAGTTTGGCAGGGGCATTGCCCATTGGTTGCTTCACACAGGCCGCTGAGTGCCCCCTCAGGGCTGCACTGGCAGGCTGGGGGCAAGGCAGAGGCTAAGCCAGGGAGAGGGTTTGAGGGGAGTTTGGGTGAGGTCACGGTAGAAGGTCAGGGAATGGAAGAGAACTGCAAGTGACCAGGGCTGAGAGTATGGGGTCCAAAGCAGAGCTGGAAAAAGGAAGAAGCAGAGCCAGAGGAAGGAGGGAGAACAGTAGTGGCAGCGGGGCAGAGGTGGGGGCGGTGTGTGGAGAGAAGAACAGGAGAGACAAAGGGGCAGGTGATACCTTGACAGCCTGTGGGGCCAAAGCCATAGTAGCCAGGGGCACAGAGGTCACAGCGACGCCCAACCACTGCAGGTTTGCACAGGCACTGACCACCATGGGGGTTGCACTCAGAGCTCAGTGAGCCCTGGGGGTCACACTGACAGGCTGTGGGGAGAGGGGACAGGGCAGGTCAAGCTGAGCCCACACACCTCCACCCCACCAGCCAAACCACAGGCACTCACGCAGGGCTCCGTTGTAGACCAGTGTGGACAGGCTGATGAGGAGCGGGGCGCAGGCCTCAGAGGGAAGGGTCTTGCTGGGCACCAGACCCTCCTCGTGGCAGCGGTAGTGTTCAAAGGTGGCACGGCGCTCCAGAGAAGCCGCATCACCCCCACTAAACATCTCCAGCACCAGGACACGGGGCAGCAGCACCAGCTTAAGAGATGAGCAAGGAAGAATAAAGTTCAGACCCAGGACCATGTTGGAACTGCCAGGACACTAAGCTTAGCACTGCCACAGACCTGCCTCTTCTGTCACAGACCCCTTCTATACAGTCACCACTACAGGACCCATCCCACAGGCCCTGCCATCTTGGTTGGTGTGGGAAGAGGGAACTATTCACCGAGTCAATGAGTAGGCTGGGTCCAGAATAGGGGGCCTCAGGCTGGGCACCTCCTCCTGTTCGCACCAGCTTGAGATGCAGCTTGTAGGAGATGCCAGGCTCAAGGCAGACAGGTCTGGGAAACACCATGTACCTGAGGTAGGTGAGGACAGGTATGGGGTCACCCAGGCTTCCCGTATCAATCATCTTGGGCCTCCCCACCCCACACACAGCAACCAAATCATTGGCCAAGAAAGATACTAGGGCTGGGCCAGGCCAAAAACAGCTGGACAGCCTGACGGAGAATCTCTACAGAAGATTCCCATAAATGTGCCTTCACTGGGATCATCACCTGTGCAGACAGTCTTGCTGAGAACACTCCATACAGCCTTGCAACCCCAGAGCATTTCCCTGGCACAAATGCTTGCCAATTTTCCCTCAATGCCCTTTTTACGCTTCCTCCAACCTCGACCTCCAGCCTCCAGTCACGGCTCCTCTTCACCAAGACTGCATCACCTCCCCTCACCCCAGGTCATTCCCATCAGCCTGCAAACCCATGCTAGGGTTATTTTAACCCCCCTGAAAAAAATCTTTGCTCAAGATTTGAGTCTCTCCCTGGCTGCTGCTTTGTCTTTGTTCTCCTGACCAACAAACCCCTAAAATTTAACTGTAGTCACTGCCTCCACTGTCTAGCCTCCCACTCCAGGGGAGCTTTTGCCCCCTCCAGCATGCCATAGAGTCAGCCTGTCCCAAGGTCACCAGTGACCTCCATTTAGCCAAACCCAGTGGCCACTCCTCTATTCTTATCTGCTCCAGCATCCAGCAGCATGCAGTGAGGTCAGTGCGCCTTCCTTCCTGAGACGCTCTTCTCTTGGCTTCTGGGACCTTGTGCAGACTCCTGATTTCTCCCCATCCCCCAGCTACTCCCTCTCTACTGGGCTCTAACACTAGAGTACCCCAAAGCTTGGTTCTGCCCCTCCTTCCTTTCTCTGGTCATTTAATCTAGAGCCACCTCTTTAGGGACAAGTCCCAAATTTACATCTCCAACCTGAGCCCTCCAGTAATTCCAGACACAGAAGTCCAACCACCCACTGGCCTTGTCCCCCATGTCTAAGCATCTCAGAACTGCTCCTTCCTATGTCTCCATCTCAGCGAAGAACACATGCCATCCAGATGCCCAAGCCCCAAACCCTAGAGTCACCTTTCCACTTTTTCTCCCTTTCCTAAGCCATCAGCTCTGCCACTGGAACCCTCTGGAAACTTCCTTTTCTCGCCACCTCAACTGCTACACCTGTGTCCAGCCCACTGTCACTTAGCTAACTCAATAGCTGCCAGCAGATCTCCCAGCTTCCACCTTGGCCCTTTAGGTCTATTCTCCTCTCAGAAACTAGGGGAATCTTTGCTAAACATAAGTCACAGTTGGCAAAATGTCTATAATGGGTACAGCCAGCTTCATTATGCTATTCTCTGTTTCTATGTATTTTTATTTTTACATGATAAAAAGTTAAGAAAAAAGTGATAAAAAAAGATACATGAAACAAATACTACCCAAAATATAATTAAGCCTTAGTCAGACCAGTTACATCCCCACTCAGAGTACTCTGACACCCTCCCTTCCCCCCAAGGGCACTACCTATCCTGACAATCAATGGGCTCCCCTTATTTCCTGCCTTGGCCTCTGGAACTTAGACCCCTGAAGGAGCAGGTCTTGTTCTGTCTACTTCCTTCCTCTGACCAGTGCCACGCCCAGCAGCAGCTGGCAAACAGTACGCAGGAGGAGGAGGCTCTTGAAGGAAGGAACAGATGAATGAGCAGGGGGGTCTTCCAAGTGCCCTGCAGGGAGCTTAGGGCTGACCCACAACCCCCCACAGTTGTAGGTGCTACCATTAGTGTCCTCACCTGGTGCCTGGTCGCAGGGTCCCTGGGATGTGGTCATCCTTGGGCAGCATGTGCCCACATGGGCTGTGGGCAGATACAGGCCCTGGGCGCTGCACAGTCAGTTCCATCTCTGCCCATTGCTCAGGTACCTAGGGGAATGGGGTGATGGATGAGATGCTCCCACATCCAGAGGGTCAGCTCTGGGTTAGGTGTCACAAGGTCTGACCTGGGGCTCCAAGCGCAGTAGCAGGTCATAGTCCATGGCTCTTGGTACAGAGGCCACCAGGAACTCCAGTGCCTGGCCTTCCCGCAGCCTAACAAAGCCTGGGCCAGTCCAAGATGGAATCCCCCCAGGGGTCACCAGGCGTGCCACCACATCAGATACCTGGGAAGCAATGAGGCTGGGGGTGTGGGCTCAGGCAAGGCACTGCCTCTTTTGCCACAGCCTGTCCCCAAACCCCAGCTCTCTAGTTGAGGCCCTGCCCGAGGCAGACACCCTCCCTACACCAGGCACCACCCATAACCCTGCCTCTCCAGCCATAATATCACCCATGCCCTGTCCTTCAACAGTGCCCCCCTACCTGCCCCCGAGCTTCCTCAGCCTCCCAAGTTAGGTGGTCAAGGAAGGGCCGGAAGTAACCAGGCTGCACCTGCTCACAGCGTCGCCCCACCATGTTCTGGCGGCAGTGGCACTGACCTGTGGCCTCGTTGCACCTGGGGAACACATGGTTACTCAAGAAGGATCCCCTTTCCCGCCCAGGATCTTTTCCCACCCCTCCCAGGGCCCCTTATACAGTACTCACTGGGGATCCAGGGCACCACCGACATCACAGTCACACGGACGGCAGCCAAGTAGGTCGTGGCTCAGGCCCCAGTGGCCAGGCTGGGGGAGAAGAGGTTGCTGAGGGCCAGAAATAGACCCCCCTCTCTGCCCAACAGGGAATCTAATGATGGCTCTCAGCCTCTACCACCCCTTGGGGAAAGCCTGGCCCCCCGACCACTGGCTCCCACGCTTGGCCTCCCAGACCTGAGGCCTCTCAACCAGGATCGGACCCAAAGCCCTCAGCGCCCACCCAGTGGGGCAGGGACACCACTCCCATCCCTATCCTCTGAGGAGAAGTGCAGAACTCCAGCCCCTCCAGTCGCACCAGGCAGCGGTTGCAGCCACGTCCAGTCACTAAACGCTTGCAGAAACAGGCTCCACTGTTGCGGTCACAAGGGGTGCCCCCTGGCACTGTGCCCCGTGTATCACACTGACATTCTGTGGAGAAGGAGACCCATCAGCACTTTGGGGAGCTGGGGCAGTGCTCGTGTCCAGTTGGGTCCAGAGTAAGAGGTCAAGGGTTAAGGTCAGCACAGGAGTTAGGACAGGAAGCACATACGCTGGCAGCCTAGAGGGTCACTGGCACTGAGCCCAAAGAAGCCATCACGGCACTGCTGGCAGCGAGAGCCCACCACATTTTCTTTGCAGCGACACTGGCCCGAGACCAGCCCCAGTGCAGGATCATCATGGGGATCACAGCGACCACCGTCTTGGGAACCCATGGGGTCACAGTCACAGGCTGAGAGCACAAAGAAGTGCAGGGTTACCCTTATGCCAACTAGCCCAGCACCAGTCATCTCTCAAGCCCCCACCCTAGATTCCCAGTCTGGCTCCACCCTCCATCCCCCCACCCCAAATCCCTGCAACCTGCACAGCAGTCTGGCACTTCAGCTCATACCCCAGGATCAGCCTTCCCTCTCCCATGTCCAATTCCAGCCTTACAGCGACACACGGCTGGGTCTCGCAGGTCCTTGGTTGGGTCACGGTAGAAGAAGGGTCGGCAGAGCTCACACTGGCGCCCAGCTGTGTTGTGCTGACACCCATCACACACACCTCCACTCACGTTGCCAGATGCCAGGTATATGGCCATGTCGAAGTGGCAGCTGTAGGTATGCCCATGGCACTCACACTCTTGGGAGAGGGGAGGGAAGAGCAGGGCAAAGGCCACTTGAGGGACCATGTCCTGAGAGTAAGGGGCTTAGGGGCCCCCAGTGCCACCTTAGGTCCCTGCCACAGGCCAGAATTTGTGGGTGGGGGTTCAGGGACTTTAAGGCTTCAGCATCATACTGGGCCCCTAACCAGAGCAGACTGTGGCAGAGGGTTGAGGGAGTCCCCAGGGGCATCAAGACCAGGATACCCTTCAGGCACAGCCTAGGTGTTAGGGGCTTAATCAACCAGCTCTAGGTTCTGCCCAGGGCACAGCCAGGCCACAGAGTCCTGGGGCTATGAGGGCCACGGTCTCACTTACTCCTGCAGGCGTGACTGTGGCCGTCCTCAGCCGGATGCCAGGGCAGATCATGATAGAAGTCCTGACACCGCTCACAGTTGAAGCCACGAGTGTTGTGTTTGCAGATGCAGGCCCCATGAACCTAGCAGGGTGGGTAGGCAAGTGGTCAGCACTGTCCAGCCATGCCTGCCCCTGCCCCCAGCCCTACTCCAGCCAGTTGAAGACCCTCACCATGCCCTCAGCATGGGCTGGTGCCCCTGGGGCGGGTGCACACTGTGAGGCGTGTCCATAGCAGAAGCAGTTGCCACGCACAACCAGCTCATACAGGGCATAATAGTACTTCTCGCGGATCTCCCGCCGTGGGTCAAGCAGGTTGTCCCCGAGCGTGTGTAGCCGTGTCAGGTTCACCCGTAGATTGGTGATCTTTAGCAGGTCTAAGTGGGGGAAAGGGGTTGGGGGCCAGCTGTCCAGGCAGGCTCTTGCTGCCCCATGCCCACCCAGGAGCTGAAGCTGCCAAGGTCACCTTGGGAGACCTCCTGTCTACAGCTATATGAGCTAAATTGGACTTGGCACCTGCCCTAGGAAGCACCCAGAATAGCTACTGAGGCCCCAGATAGTCATCACCAGCTGGAGGCTGGGACTGCGCCAGCCTCAAAGAATGGAACACTCACTCTGGATCCATGGGCTATAGGGGTCTGGAATAGGGATTGCAGGGTCCAGCACACGATAGATGACCTGGAAGGGCATAGAGTCATTAGAGACACTGGACCTGCCTCATGCCCGTCGTGCCCCCCTTCTGCCCCAAGCCCAGATCCCAGCCCTCACCTCGCCTTCAGTGGATGGCTCAATCTCTGAATAGCGAGACTCACAGACTACGTCATCCCAGTGCCGTGGGGGAGCCAGTGGGACTCCTGGGAAGTCAGCCCCACAGTCATAGGAGAAATATCTGTACACGTGCCAGGTGCGTCCAAAGTCTGCTGAGCGCTCCACCAGCATGGCAGCAGGGCGAAACGTCTGGGTGGGGAGCATGGCTGATCAGCGGGCACTAGGACCCAAGTCCAGCCCAGGCCCATCAAGAGCCCTGCCCAGCTGGGGCCTGCCCTCAAGCAGCTCACAGACAGGTGGAGGTGACCAGGGGAAGCCAAGCAAGGATCAGGAAGGGAAGCCACCTCTAGTGGGGAGACTCAGCGGTCACGGGGCCCAGGGAGGCAGCACCTGACCCAGCCTGGGATTGAGGCAGCGTGTACAAAGGCCTGGAGGGGGCAGGCAACAGAAGGTGTGGGAGGTGAAAGAGCCTCCCATCCAGCCAGGGCACAGCATATGAGCACAGGGAGGCTGGGCTGAAGAGCTGGGACTCTGTTCAGGGGCAATGGGGAGCCAAGCAGGGTGCTTCAAGCAGGCTCCCAGACACGCGGGCACCTTGAAGGTCATAATGAGGTGCGTGAAATGGAACTCAGCCTCCAAGTCCAGCTGGATGGTGACCACGGGGACACCTGGGGCAGGAGTCGGAGGTCAGGGACTTGAGGCTACTTGGTGGACAGCCCTGCTCACCCATACCTCACCCACAGCCTCACCATTCTCTGACTGCCACCAGGCTGCCCGGCGCTGTGGTGCAAAGCTGGTAACTACATTCTGGATGCGATGGCTGTTTGGGTTGTCTCTAGCAGAGAAGGGGCGCCGGGAGTCACACAGGAAGCATTTCTTCTCGTCCTGGGTCGGGTCAGGGTCAGGATCAGCGTTAGTACCTCAGCCAGTGGGCACCACCCTGAGCCAGCCCCCCACCTCAACTCCAATCAAACCTGCAGGTGACTGACGATGCAGTAGGGCTGGGGCCCATGCAAGCCACAGGTGGATGAGGCGGTCAGTCTGTCAGCACGGCCCACCAGCAGGTCCCCTGTGGCGGGGTAGCAGCTTCCCCGCGAACAGCCTGGAACATCCGGGGCCGGGGCCTGGGCCAGGGCGGTGGCCGGCACTGGGAACAGGGGGTCAGCTGGTTCTGCTGCACTCCCACCCCATAGCCCCAGAGCCAGCTACCCCAGGACCCACCATCACATCCCGCAACCCCCAGGCCTTCACCAGGCCCTCTCACCACTCAGCAGCAGGCCCAGTAGAAGCTGCCAGGGCCCAGGCTGTCCCCGCAGGTCCCTCCCTTGTTCCCCTGCGGCCCGCTCCATCCTGAAGAGGAGAGGAATCAGGATGAGGGGGGATGAGAGGTCTGGGGCCCATGCCCATCTATCCCCTCCCTTGGGGTCCCGTGTTGACTCTGCCTGTGTGGGTCCTTGGCTGATTCCCCACTCGGTCCTCTGTCTGTCCGGCGGTCCCTTCACTAGCTCGGAGTCCGGCGACTTTGAGCAAAGTTGGGAAGTACGGCAGGAAGCAAAGCACGGAGCGGATCTCGGGCAGGAGCACAACATCATGCAGAAACCCCCACCTCTCTGGAAACGACTCTCACTCTAGAAACTAGACACAGGCTGGCTCACCTGCAAATCTTTATTGTGCCCTCATGCCCAGGTCTGCACAGAGCCAGGGGAACACAGGGTTTGGGGCCCTTAGGCCACTATAGTTAGGGGACGCACCAAGCAGGGGCTATGGCATAAACAAAGAAGAGGAGTCTGATCTTTGAGACCTCAAGTGGCCCATGGAAACTAGCCTTTGTCTCCAGTGTCATTGGTGCTGTGGAAGTCACCATCAATTAGGCTTTTCAGTCCCAGGCCTCCAGCATCAGTGGGGAGGTAGAAGGGTGCACTCAGGGTGTCAAGCTCCCCTACTCAGGGATGTGGGATGGACAGCCTGGCCGGAAGGACAGGACAACATACAGGTAGCGGGGGAGATGGAGAAAGGCCATCTCCTGCCCAGGGTCTCCGCTTCCCCCAATCACTACAACAAGTAGGCATGAGAAGAGCTCAGTTTCCCACTATGAAAATGAGTGCTGGTCACTGACAACAGACCAGAGCAGTAGCAAGCAAATCCAGATCTTATGGCTCTTCATCCACTCCAGGCCTTCTGGCCCACCGAGAGCTTCCGAGCCCGGGCTTGGAATGCGTGCTGCCCAGAGCCCATGCCCCACCCAGGCCCCTGGGACTGCGGTAGGGACCACGGATTCTGGGGGTCTGTAGGGCCCTGTCGGGGTGGCTTTGAGCTGCCACAGCTGCGCCCACCGTCTGGGGTCAGGTGGAGAGTACCCCAGAGGTGTAGGCCCAGGGGAGAAAGCTGGGGTTCTTCAGGGGAATCATTAGGCTTCACAGGGAGAGTCTGGGCAGGGGGGCAGTCAATCTGCTGGACTTGAAGTGTTGCTGGGAGTCGCACCAGTTATGTGGAGGAGGGGTCTCCAGACACCCGGGGGGTCATGTAGTCAATCTGAGGGGCTCAGGGATATTAGAGGGGGCTCAGAATTGGAGCTCACTCAGAGATAAGGATCTATCAGGATCTCAGGGGCACTTGATGGTCTCAGGAAGTTTTACTTGACGCCCTCCCCCCGACACCCGCCGCCTCCCAGTTTCTCAAGGTCAGAGGGCCACTGGAAAACAACATGGTGTCAAATAGAGGTCGCTCAGGATCAGCAGGCACTCAGTGGTGCCTCTGGTCTCTCAAGGTCAGGAGATTCCTGGGTCACTCTGGGGTCACTCTGAGTCACCCAGGTAGTCCCAGAGTCCCTCTTACTGGCATCCACAGACAGCAGTCAGCAGGTGGTGTACACAATGGCCCACAGCTGCATGTGATCAAGCAGCTCTGCTGCCTGCTGCTCCAGGGCCCACAGGGTGGTCACTTTCTTGCCCAGTGCCTGCGCATTCTGAGCCAGGTGGCGCTCCAACCCTGGGGATCAGGGTCATCTGAGCCAGGCTCTGACTTCTGGTCCTAATCTCTGACCCTGACTCTGACCCCAGCCCTAAATAAGCTCTAACCCTAATTAACGTTTGACCTCCTGTTCTAGACTTTAACCCCAGCCTGAGCCCTATATGAATCTGGACCTGACCCCTATATGAATCTGGACCTGACGCCTATATGAATCTGGACCTGACCTGCACCCTTCCCTGACCCTCCCACACCACCCCTATAACTCTGACCCTCCCTTCTGACCCTGACCACCCCCCATACCCACCCCACCATGGCCCAGCCACGTACTCTCTAGGCAGCTCTAGCTGTTCTGTGCCAGCTTTAGAAACTCTTGGGCCTCAGCTCATGCCCACTGTACCCGCTCTTCTGCATCTTGCACCGTGGCCACCGCGCTACGTGTGCCCTCCTGCAACTCCACCACACCTAACTGGGCCACCTGCAATTCCTAGAGCAAGACTAGATCTGAAACCCCACCCCACGTAGACTCTACAGTCCCAAACACATTGCCACCCAAAGTTCCTGGGTTTGGGGGGCAGGGGCTTTTAGAACTGAGACCCTGCCTCAGCCTGGCATAGCCCAGTCCCAGCCTAAACCCGATTTCACACTATTCCAGAGGTGTCCCTGGGACCCTAACGTCCACTTTTCCCATCTCACCTTGCCCAGGCTCCCAGCCACACCCAAGGCATGTGCTGCTCACTCTTCTGCCTCCTGGGCCTGCCACTGACTCAGGGCCAAACAGGTCCTGAGAGCCATAGCTGCACTGGACAGATGCCCCAGGACCGGGGTCACATCCACTGCCAGTGCCACCCAGGCCAGGTGGCCTGCCACCTGAGGCAAAGATTAGGGAATCACAGAGAGGCCACAGCAAGGTAGAGCATTACATGGTCAGGGTATTTAGCACCGTGGTATCACAACTGGTCAAGGATCTCAGGGAAAGAATGGGGATCACAGCAGCCTCTGAGCAAGAGGTGTGAGGGAGCTGAGGGGTATGGGTGGGGTATCACCTCCTGTACACTGGCTTCCAGACCTCGAAGTCTGTTTCAAGACCTGCAGTCCTTGCTCTGCAGCCCTTGCATGAGTTCCCGCCTCAGCCAGCACTCCCTAAACATCCAGCTCCCTAAACATCCAGTCCAAGGCCCTGGCTGTACCCTCCCTGAAGGACACAGATGATCAGGCAGTCCAGCATTCCTTTCCTCCCCAACCTCTGACCTCTACCTCCAGCCTCCTGGCCCTTAACCTGGTCTGCTGTGCCTGATGGAGAACGCCTTCAGCTTTGGGCAGCTCCTGGCCTACGGCATCTGGCACAGGGAGGGCACCCTGGATCTGATCCAGCAGGAGGGCAATGCCCGCTGCCCCACCTTGGGGGAGGGGCACCGCCAGCGCATGGCATGCCACCAGCTCCACACTCACAGCATCTGTGGGGATGGAGGTAGGGATCCTGGATGTGAACTCTGATCCCTGACCCAACGAACTTTGACCCTAATCTCTCACTGACCCTGCCTGTGACATGACTACACGGTGTGCTAGAGGCTTCCAAGAGCCAATTGTTAAATTTTCAGGAATTCTGTGAATCAGTTGTTAAATGACAGGTAGAATGAAATCAGTCACGGTGGGGATTACTGACACCACAGAAATTGACAAACACTACAAATCAGTTCCTCCTGACCCCCAGGCCCCACTTGTTAAACATTTAGAAGCACACTAGTGCTCCCACCTGATCCCTGGTCAGCCCTGATGAGTATTCCTCATTCTAGAAGGAGTATCATAGCAGTGTCCGAGATGCCCACCTGCCCCTGCCCCTGACCTCAGACACACAAGCAGACATGTACCCAAGAGGAAATGCTGGATGGGCTGCACAGTTGCTTGCATGTGAGCCATGGTGGCCACACCCCAGAACCCCTTGCGTGACGCCTCATCTCCCAGGCCTGGATTCCCGTGGAGCTTGCAGTGGCCTGGATTTGCTGTTGCTGGTAGGGGTGGGTCAGATGTGGAATATGTCTCTTGCAATCCCATGGCCAAGCCATGGTACCCTGTGACTCCCACCATGCTCTCCTCCACAGCCCCCATGGCTCTGTACCAGTTGCTGACGCTGCTCCAAGGCTGTGACCGCCACGTCCAGGCTATAGGAGGAGTTATGGGAGGTAACCAGAGCCCACTGGGAGGTAGGCAGGGTCCCAGGACAAGAGGGAACACCACAGGGTACAGGAACATAAACCAACTGAGGTCCCCGACCCCTAGGGGAATGGTCCCCGATTCCTAGGGGATCCAGTGAGGAATGCATGTCCCAGCGCTCCCATTGCCCTACACCCAGTTTACCCCTAGGAGAGAGTCCTCGCCTTGGCAAAGCCTCCCACAGTGACCCATATCTCCACCTACCACTC
Source organism: Pseudorca crassidens (assembly GCF_039906515.1). Lineage (NCBI taxonomy): Eukaryota > Metazoa > Chordata > Mammalia > Artiodactyla > Delphinidae > Pseudorca > Pseudorca crassidens. Next base: position 68,515,404 of record NC_090305.1, read on the forward strand.
CAGCTTTGACTAGGAGCTGCAGAAGCTGAGGGTGACACCTCTGGACCCTGTGGACCAGCCCCTCAATTTCAGCTGCCACACAGCTGTCCCTCTGGGTCGGCCCATCCCCCACAGCAGCTTCTCTGTCCACCACCAGGCCTCCTGGGCCTGTCCCAGGATGCTGTCTGGTCCTCCAACTGTGGCCACAGCCTGGGCTGTAAGCATGGCCTCTTGAGAAAGCAGGGCAGCTGAGGAGGCCTGGGCCTCAGCACCTGCAGGGGATAGGAACGATAGACACAGGGTTGGCTCAGGGCTTCCACTGGCAGGGTCAGTCAGACTCCTGGGTCCCCCAGATATGTAAGCAAAGGCACCTGGTCCCTTCCTCCTGCCCCAGCCTAGACCCCACCATCACCTGCGGCCCACCTACCTGCCTACTTGGCCTCACCTTGGGCTCCTGTGGCCGTCTTGAGCCAGGCCAAGCCCTTGACACAGTCTAGCTTCTGGGATAATTCTTCCAGATGTTCACACTGCCCCCTAACCCATGGCTCTCTTTCTGCTACAACCTGTCCTTTGGCCCACAGTGTCTGGGCCAATGCAGTTGTTTCCAGTCTGTGGGAGGATGGAGTATCAGCCTGGCCAGAGATGCCCTTTCCTCCCTGGTTCCTCACTCAAGGAAACTCACCTCACTCCCAGACCCAGGACTCAGACAGGCCAACCCAAGACCCTCTGAATCCCTGACCCTGGGAGGCTAGCTGGAGACCTCCTTCCTACTGACCCCAGACCCCTTGCCTGAGTCCAGCTATCCATTCCATAAGTTGTCGTTGGGGCCCCACAGCGGGGGAAGGAGATTCCAGGAGTGTCTGGGCCTGCTGGAGTACCCCCTCCAGGCCTGCAGGTGCCCCCAGCACCCCAGCCAGGCATCCCCTGGCGTAAGGCGGCCACTTTGTGGGCCACAGTGTCCAGCTGTAGCTGGAGCAGAGCCAGGTGTTGGTCCCAGGAGGTGAAACAGGGAGGGCAGGACATGCAGTGTGGGAAGCCACCTCTGGAGCCACGGGCACATGCCTGGCACCTCAGCCCTGAGATGCCCTCTCTGCAGCAGCAGGTGCCTGTGCGTGGGTCACAGCTGGGCGAGATGGAGCCCTGGGGGTCACAGGCACAGGCTGCGGGGGAGAGAGAGGGTCAGGGTAGGGAGCAAGCAGCACTCACACTAGGCTTGCCGCCAAGAAGCCTGAGGAAGAGAATGACCCTGTGTGAGTATGAGAGCCTCACCTAAGCCACTGCTCAGAGCAGCCATGGGGGAACTTCCCTGGTGGTCCAGTGGGTAAGACTCCATGCTCCCAATGCAGGGAGCCCGGATTCGATCCCTGGTTCGGGAACTAGATCTCGCATGCATGCCGCAACTAAGATCCTGCACGCCACAACTAAAAAGATCCCACGTGCCGCAACTAAGACTCAACACAGCCAAAATAAATTTAAAAATATATTTAAAAAAAAAAGAGAATGGGGGCTTCCCTGGTGGCGCAGTGGTTGAGAGTCCGCCTGCCGATGCAGGGGACACGGGTTCGTGCCCCGGTCCGGGAATATCCCACATGCCGCAGAGCGGCTGGGCCCGTGAGCCATGGCCGCTCGGCCTGCGCTTCCGGAGCCTGTGCTCCGCAATGGGAGAGGCAACGACAGTGAGAGGCCCGCGTACAGCAAAGAAAAAAAGAGAGAACGGTCATGGGTACTGGCATCTACCCCAGCCAGAGAGGCCATACTGCATGGCAGCCTTTGGGCAGGAAAACAGCACAGGGCTCCAGGTGCTCTACAGCCCAGAGAGAGGTCAGTTTGGGTCAAGACTGGCAGGTGGGGTCAGGAAAGAACCACCCAATGTGTCTGCTCCGCAGGCCTACCCAACCTGGCCTTGCCAACACTCTTTCCCTACAGCTGTTTTCATGAGTATTTCTTTAAGTTTTGGAGAAAACAGCAATAAACACGTGCTCTCCCTCAGGACAACCTGGTGGCTCCCCCGCCATCCCACAGGGAGGATCCCGTCAGGACAGCCTCACCCCTGGTGGTGGATTGTGTGAATGCCCTGCTCACCTCTGCATTCCCACTCTGGGTCACCCCAGTACCCATCCTGATACCAGGAGCACGTGCAGCTCCCAAATCCTGCCTGGCAGGGGCACTGACCCATGACCTGAAGGAAGAGTGTGTGGCCAGTCCACAGAAACAAAGAGCCTCCTCTGGGGGAGGAAGAAGGAAAGGAGAGCTCAGAGGCAGCACACAGTCGCCTCCTCTCAGCCTGTTCCTGCCCAGGCAGCACTCATACCTGTGCTTGGCTGAGGGCTTCTCCCCTCCTGCTTCCTCTGGTCTGACCCCCTTGACCGGCCCCCACCTTGTCCCTACATTGCCAGCCTCGCCTCCCACAGACCGGCCCTCTGGGTTCTCAACTCCTGACCTGCTCCTCTGTGTCCTGAGTGGAGCACCCCACTGTTTCCACACGCTCACCCGCCGACTCCCACCCTCTCCTCACCAAGGACTCGAGAACACACTTCAGACCTCATCTCATTCAGACCTCATCTCATTCAGTCCCTGACGTCTCTCCTCCTGGAAACACTCGCTTCCCACGGCCATCCATCTCTGCCTGCATCTCCCAATCCTCCCCCTCCGCCCGTGCCTCTTCTGCCTCCTTCCCAGCTGCACCCGGCCCCACCCGTGCCACACTTATTCTGCTTGCCATGACCCACTCACAGTGCTTCACCTACATGCCAACACACGGTGGCACGTGGGGTCGGGCCCACGTGGTCTCATGTCTGCTCATAGCTAATGTTGCACAAGAGCACACACAGCTGCTTGCAGCCACACACACTGCTGCTGGTAGTCACATTAACACTCACACTCACACCAGCCATAAATCACACCACAGGCACACACATTCACTCACACCTGGCCACTGCCACATGCTATGTGCGACAAGGGCTCACTCACTGGGTGATACACTGGCTGCAAAGTGTGTTGGGCACGGCGGCTGCAGGGCTCGCGGCCTCGGGACCCACCCCCAGGTTCCAGAAGAGGGGGGCACAGCGGCTATAGTCCCGCCCCAGCGTGTGGGGGCAGCAGGGGCACTGCCCGCTGACCTGGTTGCAGAAGCAGGCTTCAGCCCCAGACAGGCACCTCGCAGGTATGGTGCCCTGGCGGCCACAGCCACAGCCCGGGGAGAGGAAGGGCTTGAGGAAAGAGAACGCACCCCCCACCTTGGGATACCCTCACCCATCCCACTCACACACTCATGCCGGCAGCCCCCTTGGTGCAGGGCACTGCCTTGGAAGCTAGGCCCGCAGTGGGCACAGCCAGGGCCATGGCTGTGGTGCTGACAGTGCTGGCAGTGTCCACTGTGGGGGTCACAGGCGGCTGGATCACGGGATCAATATTGTTGTTGCACTGGCAGGGCTGGCACAGACTCCTTCTGGGGTCATCTCCTGGCCAAGGGTGCCCAAAGTAGCCCAAGGAGCAGCGGTCGCAGCGGGGGCCTGGAGTGGATTGGGGTATGTGTGGGTTGTCTCAGTAGTCTTCCTGTACCTTTGGGGCCTCTGGGTCCCACTTAACCAGCCAAAAGGTCTGAGGTCCAGCCAGGAGGGCAGAGGACACAATAGCTATATTATGACCCATCTTCTTGGCTTACAAGTTCCATTACTATAATTCCTCAAGAATGGGAACTTCTTGAGGAGAGGAGCACGCCCTGCAGCTCAAACACACAGGTGACACTGGCAAAGATTTGCCTCGTGGACCTGATGGGATTGTGAACAAGTGAGCAGGGCCATGGGTTTGTCGCTGCCAACCATGCCTCACCTGCATAGCCAGATGCACAGAGACACAGGACACATCCACTGGTGCTGTCCACATGGCAGGAAGTCCCATGATAGATGCCTGAGCCAGGGTGCCCGGGACAGAGGCAGGGCCAGCACTGCTGGCCTGAGCCCAGGGTGGGGTCTCCGTAGTAGCCATCCAAGCACCTGGGGGCAGTAGCACATGGAATGGGGCCTAGCCCACTCATCACGATCCCTCCCCAACCCTTCCAGTGGCAGCCTCACCTCTCACAGTGCTGGTCCATTGTGGCCCCGTGGCAGTCCTGGCAGACTCCTGTGAGTGGATGGCACAACTCAGCAGCTCCACTGCAGGCACAGGGTTGGCAGCATGGGAAGCCCCACCAGCCATAGAGGCAGTGGTCACAGCAGCGACCGGCAAGGCCTGCCCGACAGGGGCACTGCCCATTCACAGGGTTACAAATGGCATTGGTGGCACCCTTGGTGTGGCAGCAGCACTCTGTGGGAAATGACAGGGCAATCAAGACCCTGTCTTGATTGGGCCCTGTCAAGACCCCAGACCCCACACCCACTGGCCCTGAGGGCTCACCACGGCAGCCAGTGGGCCGGAAGCCACATGTTCCAGGCCTGCAGTGGTCACAGGTACGACCATCAATGTTAGGGTGGCAGCAGCACTGCCCACCCAGCAGGGCACACTCGGTGGTCAGTGAACCCTGGGGGTGGCACTCACATGCTGCCAGGAGAAAGGGTAAGATCAGATGAACCTCATGGTGCCTCCTGCAACCCCCATCCTTCAGCCCCCTCAAGCCAGGGCCACACACTCACCAAGGCCACCCCCCTGGAACAGGGCAGAGATGCTGCAGGCAAGGCGGGCACAGGCCTCAGGTATAGTGCTGGAGAGGCTCATCCTCGCTGCCTCCACGCAGCCCGCCTTGTGGAGCTCCTGCAAGTGCCCCGTGGCGCCAGGGTCCACAGACCTCAGTCCAGGCAACCCTTTCACCTGTGGCAGGAGCACAACCTACTAGGAAGGTAAAGGGTGGAAGGCAGGGGGTAGTGAACCCAGTCCCACTCACTAACACCTACAATAGAACTTCTGTACGTTGGCCCTCACAGCCCCTTCCCACCCCTTTCCTGTTTCTCTTTTGATTCTGTTTCTCCTTCCTCTCCAATAGCCCTGATCTAGTCCAGGCAATGCCACCTCTCATTCAGAATCATTGAAGTAGCTTCCCCCTAACAATCCATCCTCCCCATGTCTCTTGCCTGCTCAAATCCCTTCCAGGGCTCCCCATTTCCCCAGGATAAGCCCTTCGCCTGGCCCACAAGGTCCTGTGAGGTCTGGCACCTGCCAGTCTCACCTTCTATCCTTGGCATGTGCTTTTCCCCTGCCTGATTCCCCCTCCCTACACTCTCCACCTGTCTCAATCCTCTTGGTGCAACTCTATGTCTCCACAATCCCCTGTCCCCTGAGCCCACTGCATCCATATTGTCCTGCTAATTTGTGTCTCCACCCAGATGTGGGGTGGAATCCCTAGGATCTCACCGAATCCAGAAGGATGGTGCCCCCCTCCCAGGTCTCTGCACCCCCTTGGTCTGCCATAGTCATAGGGTCATGGAGTAGTGTGTTCCAGGTTCAAAGTGGAAAAGTCTGGATAGAAACACAGCTCTACAGGGATGGGGGAGAGGAGTCAGGGTGGGGTAAGGAGGTCATGATCATGTGGTCCCAGGAATGTCCCATTTCCACTGTGCAGATATGGGGTCCAACATTTCATCATACAACCAATGGAAAAAGACCAACTTCTTAAACCCTGCCCTGTTTTAAATTAGGTCCCTGCTTTGATTGTTCTATGACATGATGGTATTCCATATTGGAAGGTTTCTACTTTGTTTGGGTATTGCTTTGAATGTGTTGGCTACATAACAGGGTCTTGGTATTTTGGGGGTCATGTGGTCTAGCCTACCTGTGTATCTGGGTCAAGGCCACATGGAACAGCTGCTCTGAGGGCAGCAGATGGGCACAGCGGGTACTGCTGGGCTGGGATTGAGCATGGACCCTGACTAATGCCTGCCACTCTTCAGATGCCTAGGGTTAGGGGTCAGTGGTCATAGAGCTGCCCCTACCCACCACCCAGCACCACCCATCCACCTGCCTGGCGCCCATGCTACTGACCTGGATCTCATAGCGTAGGACAATGTCACACTCCAGGGCAGAAGGCACTATGGGTGCCAGAAGAGAGAGGCCAGCCCCATCAACCACACGTGCAAAGTCTGAGCCAGTCCACAGTGTACAGCCAGCTCCCTGATGCAGGGGCAGGGGCTCCTTTGGGGCCTGGATGTGAGACACTGACTCCCAGGTCCAGACCACTCCAGGACCTAGGACCCTCAGGATTTAGATTCCCATTCCTCTAAGACCCCAGGGACTCATAGCCCCAGGGCTTGGGCCCATCCCAACTAAGACCTAGTGGCCTGTGACCCAACCCTGTTCCTCACACTCCTTACCTTGGGCAGCTGGTATTTGTAACAGGCTCACCTGGCAGGGTGGAGGCATATCGAGGGACACACTGTCTCTGAAGTCGGGGCCTGAGCCAACCAGGGGAGGTCCCTGGGGCTTGTGTACAGTGAGGAGGAGCAGGCTCGGGGGCTCCCTGTGGGCAAGTCAGGTGTCAGTGTCCTCCCACACTGTCCTGGGTGAGGATTTTTTTGTCCGCGCCGTGCAGCTTGTGGGATCCTACTTCCCCAAGCAGGGATCAAACCCTCGCCCGAGGCAGTGAGAGCTAGGAGTCCTAACCACAGGATTGCCAGGGAATTCCCTGTCCTGGGAACATGGACTCCATCCAAGACACCAAACTTCTGACCATGCTGATGCTGCCTCACTTGGACCTGCCTCACCTTCCTAACCCTGTCTGGCCTCTTCTTCCAACTAGCTCTCTCTGGACACTCTCTCCCTCCCCTGAGCACCAAGGTGTGAGCCTTGATTTCCTCCTGCCCCTGCCCTTCCTGGACACTCACAAGCAGCTGGGGGTCAGCAGGCTGGAGGCCCAGACCAAGCTCAGCTTCAGTAGTGGCCTGGTCGAGGTCAGCACAGAAGTACCCAGACCAGTGTTCACAGCAGTGGTGGAGACAGAGGTGGGGACGGCAGAGGCAGAGGCCCTCCCTTGCAGAACACCTGAGCCAGCGTAGGGGTGGGGACGGGACAGAGTCAACTCCCAATTCTTGTCCCTTGACCTGGACCCCCAGTCCCTGCCTTGTACCCCCAAAGTCACAGTCACAGGGCCGACAGCCTAGAGAGTCACTACTCAGACCCCAGAAGTTGGGCTATAAGAGAGAGTAGGTGGGTGGAGAAAGGACAAGAAGACCTGGGCAAGGAGAGGAGGGTCAGGAGCCTGGAAGGCCATATGCTGGGACTGCTCATTGCAGGAAGAAGCAAGGGTGAGCCCAGGGCTTTAATGCTCTTCTGCCTCTGGCTGAGAAGTGGAGAGGAGACCCTGGTGTACTCCTGCACGGCTTCATGGAGGGGAGGTAAGAGGTAAGAAGATGAGGTCACAGCCAGGGGTAAAATAAAAGTTAAACAAAGGATTTGTAATGTTCAAGGAGAGGCAAGAAGGGGATACACTGAGTGTCCCTTCAAACACTTTTGCTGTGAAACACCTTTAAATTCAGCGCATAATACTGTTGTAGCTCTTTTAAATGCTTTTCTTTCTTTTGTTCCCAAAGCTCCCACCTGAGGGCATGTGCTGGTTCAGCTAGCCAAGGTGGCACTGACTCTAGTGACCAGATCAGGAAGTGGCACCAACCCACCAGCAAGGCTTAGTCTGCAGTCACACTGATTACAACCTTGTACTTGTCAGCTTCTAGGAGCCCAGCACCCAAAATCAAGGTCAAATCAGAAGGCAGGTCAAACCTCACCAGACAACGGCTGCAGTCCCATCCAGAGACAAGGCGTTTGCAGTGATAGGCACCACTGGAGAGATCACAGGCATGAGTGCCAGGGATGCAGCCCCGGGGATTGCACCTGCAGGCTAAGGCACAGGGCTGTCAGGGTGCTAATGAGTGCTGCAGGGGTAGGTAGGTGCATGCGTTATTAGGGCAGTAATTGGGGGCAGAGCAAGGAGGACCTGGTGGTGGGGGTCCACTCTGAGGGTCACTCACACTGGCAGCCCTTTGACTGCGAGCTCAGGCCGTAGTGACCAGGCCAGAGGAGTCACAGCACTGGCCCCACACGTGAACTTTGCAGCGATATTGCCCAGAGAGGAGGCCCGAGGTTTCATCTGTGTGGGCATCACACAAACCACTTTCCAGGGCACCCAAAGGGTTGCAGTCACAGGCTAGATCAGGGGTCAGAAGTGTGGACAGAGTCAGGTCAGAGGTCACCATTGAAACTGAAGGAACAGGGTCAGAATTAGGATTGGGGGTTGGAGGGCTCACGTTTGCAGGAGTGAAGGGAGCAGGGAGCCTCCCTGGGATCTCGGTGGAAGAAGGGCTGGCAGAGCTCACAGCGGCACCCAGGTGTCTTGTGTTGACATGCATCACACACACCTCCACTCACATTGCTAGATGCGAGATACAGGGCCATGTCAAAGTGACAACTGTGGGCATGCCCATGACACTCACATTCTGGGGCAGAACAAGGAAGGTGGATATGGAGTGGGCTGGCCTGGCAGGCATGGGGGTGCCCAGGCTCTGCTGCCTGCCATGGGTGGTCCTGGTGCAGGTCCTGGCAGTGCTCACGGTGGGTACCAGCTCTGTGGTGGCAGCAGACACAAAGGCCACGCACCTGGCAGGGAGGAGGGCAAGACGAGTCTACCCCAGTCCCCCAGCTTGCCCTCCCACCAGCCACAGGATGCCCCTCCTACGGTACTCACCATGCCTTCCATGTTGGGTGGGACCCTGGGTGCAGGCCTGTACTCAGAGGCATGGCCATGGCACAGGCAGCTGCCTTGGACCACAAGCTCAGAGGGCATAGTAGTAGAAGGGGTGTCCCTTGAAGCCCCCCTGGGGCCTGTCACCCAGTGTGTGCAGTTTGAAGTTCGCACGGAGGTTAGTCACATGCAGGAGCTCTGGAGACAGATCGAGAGCCCTCAGGTACACTGGTTGTTACCCCTCTATGGCTGAGATAGAGAAGGAATTGGTGGGGTCTCTCCCCTCTCTACATCATTGCAGCCACCTCCTCCAGCACCCATGCTGTAGGACTCTCCCATCCCTGCTCCCCTGATTATACCATTTTAGGATGACCACAGCCTAATGGTGATTATCCCACCTCTGCACTGCTCCAGACCTGATATCACTCCTGAGCTGAGACCTGCATATCCCACTGCTTCCTGGACACCCCTTTCTGGTATCTCTAGATATTGGAAACCTGCTTCCCTAAGGCAGTAAAGGATTCCAGTCCCCAGCCCATCATTAGAAATCAGCTTATTATCCAGCCAAACCACATAAGGTATGTTTATTTATTGACTGCCTTTCTCATTTCTATGTCAGCTCCAAGACAGATAACTTGTCTATCTGCTCACCACTGAGCAAGGCCCAGAAGATGCCTGGCACACAGTGGGGCTCCATGGGCACTTGTTAAATGTACACATGGATGGAAAGATGGGGCCATGGCTCCTCTTGCTCCTCACAGCTTAAGTCAGCTACCAAGCCGAGGCCACCTCCTGTATCTCTTTGCCAGAGCTCCCCTTTCTCTTGATCAGAGGAACACACAACAGCTGCTCTAGGCCCTAGTAAGGCCGGGGGCGGGGGGGGGGGGGGTCGTGTGTGTGCACGCATGCTCAGGGTAAGTAGTTGGTAATAATCGAAGTCAAGGTGGGTGGAGAACGTGGAATGTAGAGAAAAAGCTACTTCGGGGTTTGTCCTCCTGCTCTGGTACTCTCCTGGCCTGGCTCTGGGCTGCCCTGCTGGGTTATGATTATGTCTCTCTAGTCCTTTAACAAGACTTCTGTTTTACAAGGAAGAGGTCACACCCAGAGACGCCCTGGCGCCACCTGGAGGCAGCTTCAGGAACGCAGGGTACCAATCAAGGCCAGGGTGATGAATCAAAGTGGGGAGGGCAGACAGGGGGCCGTGATGGGGAACAGTGACAGTGGCTCACAAAGGGGAGAGTTATGAGGTACAGTGTGATAGGAGCAGAGGTGGGGGACAAAGATTGGGCTGGCATGGCCAGCAGTGATGACCACAATGGGGTCTCACAAAGGAATTCAGCGATGGGGCAGAGATAAGGGACAGAGATGAAAACTGCTACCCAGGCCAGTCCCTATGCACTGGGCACAGGTATGGGGAACATGGGACAGGAATGGGGAGCCGTAACAGGGACCATAATGCAGCAGAGCTGGGAAACAATCCTTGGGGGACTGGGCTGGCTTGCCCACCACCCTGCCCTGCGGTGCGCATACCCAGGTAGGACCTCACTTCCCACCAGGGGGTATCTGGTTTTCCCAAAAAAGCAGTACAGGACTGGCTGTGGGGATAATTACCCTGAACCTTGGTATTATTTGGGTTCTCCACGAGAATGGCTGGATCCAGAACTTTGAAATTACCTAAGAAGCAAGCCTGAGCTTCTGGCTTCATCCCAGGGCCTAACCCCCCTTCCTCTGGACCTGACCTCTCCCTCAGTGGAAGTCTCGATGTCTTAAGTAAAGCTGCTCACAGATGAGGTCACTGACTCTGTGGCCAGGGGCAAGAGGAATCCCAGGAAAGAGGCCTAAGCAGTTGTGGGCAAAGTAGCGGTACATGTGCCAGAAGTGGCCATGGTCCACTGAGAGCTCAAGGAGCAGAGCCAGAATGTCTGGGGATAGGAGGGGGTCCTTGGGTCACCAGTGGCAAACATCACCGGTGGCCATCAGGTCAGGAGGCAGAGAATAAGCTTTCAGTCTCTGGCAGTGGGTCACCTTGAAAGTCCTGATGAGGTGGGTAAAGTAAAAGGCATCTTCTAGGTCCAGCTGGTGACATTCTCAACACCTGTAACCACAAGGGCTGGTCAGTGGCCAGGCCTTGACCCTGATCCCAGCCCTGCACACATGGGCACACAAGGACCCTCACCACGCTCTGCTCGCCACCAGGTCCTTTTGCCGCCAGGACTACTCTGGGAGATCACGTTCTCAATGCCATGGCTTTTCCAGTCCCGAGAGTCACAAAAGAAGCAATTCTCAGCATCCTGGAGGGATGCCCAATGAGACTGACTAGGCAGGAGGTGCCTGGTTGGCCACAACCCCCTCCAAAATTTCACAGCACAGGCCTCTCCCTCTGGGTCTTGTCAATGACCTGAACTCCCACAGGTGCTGAACCTGCCCAAGAAAATCCAAGATGCCATCTCCAGAGCCCGTACCCTCCTCCCTACCTGTAGGTTACTGACAATGCAGTAGAGTTCAGGGCCATGGAGGCCACAGGTGGATGAGGTTCGAAGGTTCTGGCCACAGCCAATAATCAGGTTGCTGGTAGGTGGGTAGCAGCTGCCGCCTGAGCAGCCGGGTGGAGGAAGTTTGTCTGGCACGTCCCGGGCAGTTGCTCTGGGAGCCTCGACTGGGAGGGGCAGGGTCTGAGTATAGAGATCCTAGGGGTACGCGCCCCACCTCACCCCATCCCACAGGGAGGCCCGATGATTTCCTCTCCCCCTCCACGTGGCTCTCAGGTAGAGACCACCTCTCACTCATTGGTAGCGGCAGCAGCAGAGCTGAAAGGGGGGGCTAGCCCGGCTGGGGGTCCTGGGCTGTCGGAGCTAGAATCAGGCCAGAGAGAGAGAATACAGAGTGTGCCCCTAGCTGGGCTGCCCTTAAGGATCTGAGTGTGGCCCTCAGGTCCTTCCCCATACTCACATGGTAGATGAACTCAAGGATGCCAGAGGCAAGGAGCATGCATGGTTGTGGAGTCATGGTGCAGCTGGGAGAAGGGGCAGGGGGGGTGTCCCCAGAGCCTGGGAAACAAAGAGAGGCCGTGCCCAGGGAAAGGATATTAATAGCAGTCACCAGATGCAGAAGAAAGGTGGGGAGGAGCAGAGTTTCTCTATAGGTCCGCCATCCAACGCAGCTGCTGCTGGTGCAGCCAGGGTTCAGACTAACCCTCAGAGACAGAAAAGATCCAATTCTCATTCAAATGAGGCTTCCACCCCTAGCTCTGAAAGGCTGTTCGTCTCCAGGAGCCTCTGGGGAATGTATCCCCCTCCCCGCCAGCCCCAGCCACTGCCTTTCAGGCTGGGCAGACAGTGATGGATTGGCAGATGGGCAGGGAGCTACTTTTGTTCAGGGCTCAGGGCTCTGTCCCCTCTCCAAAGCAGGAAGAACCAATAATGTCTGAACATACAGGCCCCTGTTGGAAGACATGCTGAGGCTGGACCTGGGAATAGAGCACTTGGAACCCAGGCAGAAAGCACTGAGAGGCAGTGTGGAAACTCTCCATGCTCAGAGACCGCAGCACTCCACCCATCCAATATAATTCCTTGGTCAGTGAGGGGACTCTGTGGCCCTACAACCCAGAGCTACCCTGGCCCCTGACTCAAGCCCCAACCCCTTGCCACCAACTGGGGATGTCGACGATAGTCCCTCTCCTGAAAGAAGCAGAGAAAAGAGTAGGCAGAAGTACTTCAGCCGATTTAGGCCCCGCCCTGCCCCAGACAAGCCCACACAAAGCTCCAAGGTTTCAGCCAGAGTAGACTGGAAGACAAGGCCAGGCTGTCTGTACCTCCCCTTCCCTGGCCTAAAAACCTGCAGGCTGCAAGTTTCCCCACAGAGCCACCTATTGTCCTCCTCCAAGGGAGCATCCGGATTATCAAACCAGGGCAGCCCCAAGGGGAGGTGTCCCACCTTAGAGTGGCTCTGCCCCTGCCCTCAGGGGCCTGGAGGCTGCCCTTCACTCACATTCATGACCTTCCCTGGGCTACCAGGACCCTCTCTGGCATTCCTGTTCCTGGGGCTACCTTTTCTAAACACCCAAGCTGGCCTACCAGCAGTCACATATACAAAAAAAGACCATGGAGTGTGGGCAGGGAGACTGGAAGGTGGAAAGGTATAAAACGTGATAGATGGAATAGTGGACATACAACTTGAAGAGTAACAAGTCACAGTGCATCGCGCCATGACACCATCCCTCCCACCCGCCCACCCCACCCCACATCCTCCAGTCTCTGAAAGGAGGCTGGTGGCTCTCAGGGCCCTGGAGAGGCACCCAGAGTCTTTAGGGTTGTGGAATCCATGGGCATTGCACACTGTGCCACTGGCCACACAGACAACTGGGCTCAGTTTCCCCAAACGTTGCTACGTGAAGGAATCAGGGTGCTGAGTATGGCAACAATGGCTGAAGTCGTATTACAGGGGAAAGGTTCACACGGAGGATCCGTTGAGCCTGCAGCCGCACCTCATCATCTGAGGACTGCCTGTCCACCTTGATGGCCCGGAATTTCAGCAGCTTTGCCGTTCCAGGTCCTAGCCATACCTTAGGGGATTGGGGCCCAAGCCGTGTTCTCTTCTGGGGAGGAAGATCCTTTGCCTCCTCAGTCCTTTTCCTCTTCTGTCCCACAGGCTCAGGGCAGCTTTTCCGGCCCCTCCTTGCAGTCCTGGCCTGAACAGACCTTTTTGGCCTGCCCCTGCCCCTGGGATGGGTCCGAGCCACCTTGGCCCTGGCCCGCACTGCCTTGGCCTTGGCCCTGGCCCGCACTGCCTTGGCCTTGGCCCTGGCCCGCACTGCCTTGGCCTTGGCCCTGGCCCGCACTGCCCTGGCCTTGGCCCTGGCCTGCACTGCCTTGGCCTTAGCCTTGGCCCGCACTGCCTTGGCTTTGGCCTTGGCCTTGATCCGTGCTGCCTTGGCTTCTGCCCGGGCCTTGGCAGCTTTGGCTTGTGTTCGAGCCACCTTGGCCTGGGCACGGGAAGCTTTGGCCTGGGCTGTTTTGGTGCCCAGAGCACAGCCACCTTTCATTCGTGGGCCACTGAGGGAACCAGAGGCTTTGTAGGTCTTGCTCTGGGGCCCAGTGCCTTGTCGGGGTCCAGCCCTGGGGCCTCTTCGAGTCAGACACTTGGAGCCCTTGCTTGTGGCTTTTCTGGGAGCTTTGGGCTGGGAATTCCCCAGCCTCTTCCCTGGACCTTTCCGCAGCTTCAGGGGAGAGTCTGCAAGTGAGAGCTGCAGTGACTGTGCCTTGTGCTTGGCACCCAAGCAGGGCATGGGAGTCTTGAGTGGAACCAGGGCCTCAAGGACAACGGAGAGCCGCATGGCAGGGTAGACACCTGGATAGAGGTGGGTGGGAAAGCCCACTGCTGCACCCCGGGCACGGCTGGCACTTGACTGCTTCAGGGAGCTCAGTAGCAGGTTGGTGGTGGCATGCTTGGCGAGGGTTGGTGTGGATGCTTTGGCCAGCCTGCCAGACAGTGGCATGGGGAGCAGCGTGGCCCGGCCTGCAGGCAGCCGCATGGCAGTTCGGGGAGCACTGGCTGGAGGTGATGTGGCAGCTGGGGTGGGGGCACGAGCTTGAAGCTTTGTCTGGCTTGGGGGGTTGGCTGTGCACGAACTATAGCCATAGACATCACCGCTGCGCAGGATGGTAGGTTGGAAGCCATCATCCCGCAGGCCCTGCAGGAAGGCCACAAGCTGGGCCTCAGTGGCACTGAGATCCTGGCTCATGGGGTTAAAGACAAGCAGCGCTTCCTCCAGGGCCTTCTTCCCTGCCGTGGAGATCCGCGACCAGGAGTGCACAGCTTTCTCCTCCACATGCTGCACCACCACGCTCATGGCATTAGGCACTGCAGATCTGCCTGGGTATCCGCAAACCAGCGCTTGGCACCTCCAAGGCAAAAGGAAGAGTCAATAAGAACAGCACCGAGACAGGGGCCAGGACCGGTAGATAGGTCAATCAGGGCCAGCAATCTTCACAATAACATCTATTGACACAGAGGGGCCTGGCCAGAGTGAGCCACTCCTTGGGGCAAAACCCTGGTCTTCTCCACCTATCACGGTGGAGGGTGGTGGGGTAGAGGTGGGGGACTCATATGGGTCAGAGGCAGCTTCTTCAGGATACATGCCCATAAGCTCATCAGAGCCATCCAACCTGCTGACGGGCCCCTGGAAAGATCTGGGCTTGGCCAAATTCCTAGTATTAGACTCAACACTGGGAATACAGGCAAATATCTCTGTCTTCCAGGAGCCCTGTACAGAAGGCAAGATAGAGATACCCTCAAGGTTCTTGGGAATGCACACTGGCACACAGCTCAGCTTGCCAATGGGTAAGGGAAGCATTCCCGGGAGAGGAATATTCATGTGGGACATGAATGATGAATAGGAAAGGACCAGATGGAGATGGAGCAAAAAGGGCAACAGCCAATGCAATGGCTCCAAAGTGAGAAAGAGTAAGGCAAACTTGGTGTGACTGGAATCTGTGGTCAGGGCTGGGAGGTCTAGCTGGAAAAACAGGGGACAGCAGGGTAATACAAGCTTTGAATGTTCCTTGAATGCTGGCCAAAGGGCCCAGACTTACATCCAAAGTCCATGACGATCTCTGTTCCTACAGCTGCTGCTGTTCAGGTGCCCAGGGGTGGACCTCCCTGCCCACCAGAAGTTCTGCTTTCAGAGTTCCCAGACAGTCCACTCAGAGGTCCAATTCCTAGCACTAGAGCCATGGAGACCAACCCCAGGGAAAAAGCCAGACTCTCCTTCAACAGAAACTAAAAAGATGAGTAGCAGGTACTAATAATACATCTCAAGGCAATCAGGCAGCCTGGCGCCAGGCAGCCAGACCAAGAGCCCAAGGTCTGGGAGCCAATGACTCCGAGTAAGATGGTTAATAAAGCGGACCCTAGAGATCTGAACTGTCCTAACTAGGGCTTGGAAAACGACTTTGGTACAGCCCATTTAGAGCTGTCTGGGAAGACCCAAGTTGTCCCAGCCTTCTCTTTAAAAGCTGTAGGCCGTCAATCATGACTAACATCTAGTCTAACCCATCACTGAGGGGTCCCAGAGACAGCTCCGCAGCTGCACAGGAGAATTAAAAGATCAGCTGGGATCAGGCAAGTCTCTGGGGCCAAGAGGTGAGTCTGTGCAGCTTCTTCCTCCCCCTAGTGGAGCAGAAGTTTTCAGAATTCCCTGGAGGAAGTGCCCTGGGGCTCTTTGTTTGGAAACATTGTTGGATGCTCAGGTGTCTCGGGCACTTCCCCTCTCCAGAGGCCATTCTCCAAGCACAGTCCTTACACATGACTTTAGTTCTCTTTTTTCCCAAGGGGTGTAGTTCCCAGGGCTGTGAACTGTACAATAAGGAGGAACCTGTTACCTCCAGGCACAGATATTGGGGGTGAACTCGGGGCTCTTCCGCTCAGGTCGGCCTGGGCCCTTGGGAGGGGTCTCCTGGGCTTTCCAAGAGGCTCCGGAAAACAGAGACTGCAGCCCGACCCCTGACTTCCCTTCACAAGTGTCCCCGGGGCAGGCCGGGGAAGCTGATGAAAAGATGCAGGACGGGAGCGGCCCTAACCAAGCGAAACTGGGGCGGGGGCAGATCAGGGCCCTCAGGCTGGGAGTCCGCGTCCCTGAGACCCAAGCCGACGGTAGGAGCGGGGGGCCTTAGAGGAAGCGAAATGCACGGGACAGGCGGTGAGAGCGCGACGGGGTCGCACAGCTCCAGGGTGGGGTCTTTGGGCACGGGGTGGGGGTTGGGGGTCTCGGCCGGGCCGGCGGAGGGCGCTGGTCCCGAAGGAGCCGGCCACCCGGCCCATCCACCCTGCCGCCTCGCGGACGACCCCTCCGCGGCGTGGCTAGGCCCACGGCCCCAACCTACCGGCGCCGCCGCGGGGACCCTGGACGCGCCTCTGCGCCGCCTCCGCTGCTCCAACATGGCCGCCTGCTGCGCACCGGAAGTGCGCCGCGCTTCCGCTTCCGGGACCTGGCCCGCCCTAGTGACCCTTGACCCCCCGAGACCCCGTTTCCCCCAAAGTCTGGGGGCTGGACAAGCGGAAACCAGAGAAGACTTCCTGGAGGAGGTGGCAGAGAGGACCGCTCTAAACCCTTGCGGACCTGTGCAGGAGTGTGAGGGGCAGAGGCGCTTTCGGCCGCTGCCCCAGGCAAGACTGCACCAGACTAGCATTGGATTAGGGGCTCGTCTGACACCTTCTCTGAGGGGCTTGATGGTGTAACGACATGTGGGAGGGATTTTTGGCAAGGTCCAAGCTACCCTTCACCCTTTTAGTCCTCCTGCAGCCACTGGCAAGGCCCACCTCTGTCCCAGGTGCCTGAACAGAGGGTGAAAGAGGAGTGCACCCTGCCTGAGAGTGTCCCTCGGGAGCCTCTTTGTACCTCCTCTGAGGGCAGCAGGCCTTCCCCTATTCCTGAGAGTGGGCTCACTGCATGTGGTATGAAAGGCTGGTTTGCACACATTTGTGGCAAATAAGCCCAAAGCTGGGCATGTCCAATCTGAGAGTCCCAGCATACCAGTGTGGGCCTGAGTGTACTTGCTTAGGAGCATGCCCACAGGTGTGGTGGGAGGACCCTGGTCCAGCCTTAGCTCCCTCAGTGGCAGAAAGCCCTCCCTAAAGTCTTAACTCTTCCCCAAATCCCTGCTTTTTGGCCTAAGAGATTGGGACTTCTTTCCACCTGTACAGTCTTTCCACATGTACCCTGGGGCCAGCAGAGAGGTGACGGTTACAGGGCTCACTACCCAAGCAGCATCAGATGAGAGAACGTAGGTAAAAATTAACCTTAGGAGTCTAAAGGGTCAGAATGGTCTCTATTGCTCTGACCAAAGGCACTTCTTGGTCAAGGGCCCCCAACTCCAGGTTGGGAGTCAACCTGGAAGTCCTGGTTTCATGGATGAGATGGTGGGGGCATCTGTACTTGGGTCAGAGCCTGAGCTAAGAGGCAAAAATATTGTCATAACTCTTGGACCTGACATGTACAGTGGTGTAAATTTGGTAGCTGGGGGGCCCGTGGAAGCCTATGGGCAGTCACAGAGTGTGACTGGATGCTTCATTTGGGGACTGGTTGATAGCCCTCCTCACTCCCCATAAAACCCCAGGATCCTCTACCTGATCTATGCTTCCCTGCCTCTACAGAGGGGTCTGGGCACCCCTAGAGAGAAACACTCACCCCACCCTAGGCCTCACCTTGTGCACCTGAGCTTCTCAGGGCCTCAGCCCTGATGGTGGGGTCCTCAGTGCCTTTAAGCATAGCCAAGATATCCAGCAGGAAATGCAAACTCTCCTGCTCCTCTGGGGTCAATGCTTCTGGCCCCTTGTATTGGTAGAGAGAAGGGAAGGATGGGGTCTCAAGGGCCAGGGTCGCGGGGTTGCAATCAGGAAGTCCCACCTTAGCACTCCCAGTTCCCAACTGAGGGTGAGCCCCATCTCTGCCCCATCCATGGTTGAGGATTAGTTGTTCACTCTTAGGACCAATCCAGCCTCATCTTCTGCCCAAGTTGTCTTCTATAGCTTCTCTAAAGCCAGCAGTGTTGGCCCCCCATGTGCAGGTGGGGCCAGGCCTGTGTAAACAGAAGCCACTTCCATGAAGAAGCAGAGTCCAGCCTCCAGGGATGACATGGGCCTAGGTGTGTCCTGGAAAGAGGATACCTCTCTGGTGATGTCCAGCCTAGAGGTCAGCGCAAAGTGGAAGA
Source organism: Pseudorca crassidens (assembly GCF_039906515.1). NCBI lineage: Eukaryota > Metazoa > Chordata > Mammalia > Artiodactyla > Delphinidae > Pseudorca > Pseudorca crassidens. Next base: position 68,533,752 of record NC_090305.1, read on the forward strand.
CAAAAAAAGGTAGGTCCATCCCTAGTCTGTGTTCCTTCCACACATTAGAACTGTGGGGATGATATGGGTTCAGGGAAATGGTCTGGGGTACCTAGCTTCCTGAGGGGAGGCTGATCCTTTTGCCTCTTGGTACCCAGAACGTCCCAGATGGAACTCTCTGGGATCATTAATCAGGGCCAAGTCTGACTTGACCTGGACTTTGGTGGATGCTGACCATCCCAGGCATAACTGGGATCAGATGAGATGAGGTTGGAGAGACCACAGGGCCGTCCCAGGATCCAGCCCTTCCTCTCTATTTGGCATCTTTTATATCCCTTAGTGATGGACCCTAGACCCATATCCACCTGAGCAGAGAGATCTGGTGAAGATCTAGATGTGAGTGAGGCCAGTGGCCTTGGAGAGATCACCCCAGGAGGGAGTCTATGTGCCAGGGAGAAAAGCCAAGGCTGGGTGTTGAGGAGGCACTTCCTGGGGAAGGAGAGGAAGCAGGGCCTGTAAAAGCCTCCGAGGGGCAGGACAAGCAGCAGGAGGAAGCCAAGGTCACAAGGGTGGGTGAGGCTTTGAAGAGGCCAGAAAGATTTCAGTTGAGAAAAAGACGATAGCCGCCCCACCCTGCCCCATTTTAGCTATATGGTGTTCCATGGTGACTTTGGCAATACCAAGTTTTGGGGAGCAGTGGTAGCAGATATAAGATGGCCAACACCAAGGCAATGGAAACTGTGAGAGAAGATGACTTCAAGAGTTTGACTGGAAGGAAGGGAACAATGGAAGGACTTGGGGTGCTGGGAGGTATCTAAAGGCAGGAGGCTTTTATGTGCTTAATTACTGGAAAGGAGAGGGGAAGGGGCCTGGAAAGGGAACAGTGGGAAGTGTGAGGGGGTCTGCAGGACAGTGTGAATACCCTATGGAGGAAGGTACCAGTGACTGGCCTAACTGAGGAGCATGTTGGGGGCAGAGTGGAGTGGGAGGATGAAAGCCTTCTAGCCAGGATCTGCAACCAGCCTTGGCACCATTTCCATGCGGGCCGTCCAACTCCATCTGCCAGCCCCTGAAAGGGACTGAAGACTCTCTCTCTGGTCAGAATGCTCTGCCCACACTCTAGGCTGGCCAGAGGTCAGGCAGGCTAGAGTATTCATGTCTCCAAGTTGCTCTCAACCCATGACTGATGGAGATTTGAGAATGAATACCTTAGCATTCCCTTGCTCTGATGGGAACAATAATGTGAGGCCCATGTTCTACAATGGCTCCCAGAGTCCCCAGCAGGATTTGGTCCTTGTTGCTCACAGTGGGAACTTGTTTGATGACACACCCCTTTATTGGCTGCTTTCCCTGTCTTCTTGCCACTCCTCTACTGGTGCTTCTTGTCCTCATCTCCCACATTAACTATATGCACTTGTATCTCAGTCTCCTGGTGTGCTTCTGGAGAAAGTGAGGCAGACGCTGTCCATGAAAGAGGGACAAATGGTAGCAAGCACAATCACGAGGACTTCTTCTCATAGGTGACCACTGACCTGTACAAATGGGCCCCTAGCTCACAGACTTAGCCAGTACTCTTGATGCTCAGAAGATAGGATGGGCCAGGGTCTGGGTCTGAGGTAGGTCTGCCTCTGTCACACCAACTTGTTCTTGCCTGACCCCGGAGTTGGCTAGAGGCAGGCCCAGGACCCTGAAGATGGACAGTCACAAAGTGCCTTGGGTCCCAGAGTAGCCCAGGCCTCAGGCCCTGCAGAATAAGCCCAGAGTGACCTGCCTGGGAGGTCCCCTGGCCTCTGACTCTTCATCACCTGCTCTGTTACCCTCCCCCACAAAAATCGCCCCCACCCATGCCTGTGGAAGGGCCTGTCAAGTACGGGGGCTGGCACTTTCTGCTCCTCCACCCTCTGCTACCCTCAATGTGCACCACAGAACCTGTTCTGTGCCCTCATCAGTGCTTGGGGAAGGGCGACCGAACCATTGCCCCCACCAAAGGCCCAGGACATACCCTAAGAGGCCTCCAGGGGGCGCCGCCGCGAAGCCTGTCGTGGGCTCTTCGGAGCGCAGCGGTGGTGGGCAGGCGCCCGCTTCTCAAGCCCCCAGGTTCTGCTGGCCCGCCCCTTCGCCGGTGCTCGCAGGCTGGGTCCTGCTGAGAACGGCCCCCACCATACACGTGTCGTGCGGCCCACCGCTTCTTCCTTTCTCCCCCAGTCCGAGGTCGGACCCCAAATCCTGGGCAGGCTCAGCGTCCACATGTCCGTCTGTCTGTTCACCGGTTTCCGTGTGACCATGGGTCGGCGCGCCCTGCTCCGGCCACGGCAGGTGCGGGGTTAAAGCAGGGGGGAGGTTTTCCCGAGTCGGGAGGGGGGACGAGGGGCGGACCCTGTCCAGCCCCGCCCCGCGCCGGAGAAGAGCCGGAGCCCCGCCGGAGCCCCACCGGAGCCCCGCCGGAGCCCGGCCTCAGACCCAGCCAGATCAGGCACCAGCGGAACCGGAACCGCGGACCCTGCGCCCCGGCGGCGCCGGAGCCCCGGCCGGTGAGTCCCGCGGGAGCCGCGCTCAGGGGAAGTTTAGGGCGCGGGGTGTAGAGCCCCAAGCGCGCTCGCTCGGACCCGCCCCCCCTTCCGCGAGCTGGAAGTTTGGGGCCGGGAGGCCCTCGCGCCAGGGGTCCCAGGAGCGTGCCTCCCCGCGGGAAAGGAGAAGCCAGGGAACTTGGAATCTGTGAAGTCCAGCTGCCCATTTCTGCTGGCAACGCCCTGGACTCTGGGAACCTAGAGTCCAGTGCTCGTGAGTTCCCAAAAATCATCCCCCTCCCCGTCCCAGACACCAAGAAGGCAGGCCTCTGGGGACTTGGCATGGGCAAACCCCTGAGGGTAGATCTTGAGGGGAAATGTGGGACTCTGGCCTCCAGCCCCTCCCCTCCCAGTCTCAAACACCCTGATCTTGGCCTTTGCTGGTGGGAATGGATGCAGTCTATGGAATGGCTCCCAAAGGGGTTTTAAGGATACCCTGGACTCTGATCCCTGGCAGCAGGTTGGAGACCCTGATGGCTGCCCAGAGCACACTGGAAGCCAGTAAGGGGGAGGGTACAGTAAAACTCCACTGATGCAGAGCACCAGGGTGAGGATTGTTGAGGCAAAGGGAAGGGGGCTAGGGTGGAAAGTCCTATTCTAGTCACCTTACCTCCCACCTAGACCTAGATTCAACCGGGGAGCAACTAGGTGAGGGCAAGGTATGGGAGGAGAATCCCTCAAGCCCCATAGCAAGTTGGGAAGTTGCCTGGGTAACTGGGAGACTGCCCTCCTTCCCACTCCAGGAGGACCTCCACATCAGTGTGCTAGGCAGTGGAGGTGTGTCTTCCCTCTGCTTTTCCCACCAGCAATTTTGGGCCAGGCTGCTCATCTGTACCCTGAGGGGCTGGTCAGTGGCTCTGACCCTTTGTTTTCCCTCTTTTCTCTAGGTGAAAGCAAAGTCCTTGGACTGGCCCCACACTCCCTTGTAGCCCTGGTAGAGTCAAGATGTGGCCCCATCATGCCCTTCAGTGAGGCCTGCAGCCTGAGCAGATAGCATGGCCTGCCACTGGAGGTGAACACCATGGCTACAGGAGGTGGCCGGGCCTTTGCTTGGCAGGTGTTCCCACCCATGCCCACCTGCCGGGTATATGGTACAGTGGCATACCAGGATGGGCACCTGCTAGTGTTGGGGGGCTGTGGCCGAGCTGGACTGCCTTTGGACACTGCCGAGACATTGGACATGGCCTCACATACGTGGCTGGCACTGGCGCCCCTGCCCACTGCCCGGGCTGGTGCGGCTGCTGTGGTACTGGGCAAGCAGGTGCTAGTGGTGGGCGGTGTGGATGAGGGCCAGAGCCCGGTAGCTGCTGTGGAGGCCTTCCTGGCTGACGAGGGCCGCTGGGAGCGTCGGGCCACCCTACCTCAGGCAGCCATGGGGGTTGCAACTGTGGAGAGAGGTGAGTGGCCTCCCAAGGAAGGTCCCTCAGGTGCCCCAACACCCTCCATTCTTTCCTGACTTGGTCCCTTACCTTCAGAGATTGGGCAAGAGCTGTAAATTTTGCCTGGGTGCCCTGGACATGGCTTTGTTTCTTGTACCCTTCCCTACCTAGCTCTGAGCTGGGCTAGCAGCAGCCTAAACTGCCTTTTCCAGCTGTGAGGTGGGAGCCCAGGCTAGCCACCAGCATGATGGGAGGCCCAAGCCACCTCCCTGCCCCATTCCTCCTCTGTGAGAGACAAGGAGGGGTGGCCCAATGACTCCCACAGTTATAAATAGTCTGGGAGAGGGGGATGGGAGCAGGGCCTTGGCTCAGAGCCCGGCAAGTGCTTAAATTCCTCGCACCACACAAACAAACAAGGGAGACTGAGATGGACAAAAGCCAAGCTGGCCTGGAGGCAGTTGCCATGGAAGCCCCTAGCTAACTGGCTGTCTGCCCAAGGCCCCCACACATGCCCCCAGCTGACCCTGAGCGTATAACAGGGCAAGAACCTACTCTAGTGAAAGGGCAGGGTACAGAAGTGCTGGCAGAAGGCTTGTGGACAGCACCCCCATCCTGCAGGCCCAAGCTCCTCTCCCAGCCCCCCAGCTGATCCCCAGAGCCCCCTCCCCAGTCTGAGCTCCATGCTGAACAGATCTCCATATGGCCCCCACCTTCCTTCCCCCATGAGAGTCCCTACATTGTGGCCTCCAGGTCTGACCACCAGTCCTGCTTGGATGCCAGATGTGGTTGCCATAGCGTCTCCAGGGAGACAGAGACGGCTTATAATTAGATTGGCTGCCTCCTGCTCTTCACTTGAAGGGGCCCTGGCCAGAGTGAGAATCCTAGCTCTCCCAGCCCCCACTCCAGGCAGGCAGGAGGGTTTCTGCTGCCAGGGAGGGGTACCATAAATAGGTTTGTCCTAAGCCACCTCCAGGCCTGACCAGGGCTGTTGTCAGGGTGGAGTGCTGTGGCCAGGCCCAGGGATAGTCTGTATTACTCTTTTCTCTGCAGATGGTATGGTGTATGCACTGGGGGGAATGGGCCCTGACACAACCCCCCAGGCCCAGGTTCGGGTGTATGAACCCCGCCGGGACTGCTGGCTTTCGCTGCCCTCGATGCCCACACCCTGCTACGGGGCCTCCACCTTCCTGAAAGGGAACAAGATCTATGTCCTGGGTAAGGACCTGGGGATGTGGAAAATTGGCCTAAGTCCAAAAGCACTTATCCGTATAGGTTGGCTGGGATCAAGCTTAATCTGGGATGGTGGGACAAGAGAAGTTTTGTTGGTTTGAGCCAGGGTTGCTCTGAGGCTCTGACCTCTGGTGGTCCTGCTGAGGCTGGAAAACCAAACCCCAGTGCCTAAGGATCTTTGCGGTTGATCTGTGCTCTGGTGTGCACACAGCTGGGTATGGGTAGCTGGGGTGGGCAGTGGTAAAGGCTCAGCAACCTGGTAAAGGAAGAGGCTGCCAGGCCTCCTGGGCTGCCTCCCAGGTGCCCCAATTCCATTGGCAGGGGGCCGCCAGGGCAAGCTCCCAGTGACTGCTTTTGAGGCCTTTGATCTGGAGGCCCGTACCTGGACCCGACACCCAAGCCTGCCCAGCCGCCGGGCCTTTGCCGGCTGCGTGATGGCCGAAGGCAGCGTCTTTAGCCTGGGTGGCCTGCAGCAGCCCGGGCCCCACAATTTCTACTCCCGCCCACACTTTGTCAACACTGTGGAGATGTTCGACCTGGAGCATGGTGAGCAGTGGCTGGTCTGGGCTATTCTCCCACTCTCCATGGGATGGAGGGGTGCAGTGTGTGTGAGGGGGCTAGATCTGACCTCCCCTCCCCTGCAGGGTCCTGGACCAAGCTGCCCCGAAGCCTGCGCATGAGGGATAAGAGGGCCGACTTTGTGGTTGGCTCACTTGGGGACCACATCGTGGCCATTGGTGGCCTTGGTGAGTCTCTGTGGGGCTAGGGATAGGAGGGGAGCCCAAGACAGGAAAGAGTAGCCCCCTGCGTGAGTACCACCTCCTGCCCTTCTCTAGGTACTCCAGGGGTCATGGCTTTGTGAGCTTCCCTTTTCCAATCTGTAAAACAGTCAGTGGGTGGTCTGCCTGGCTCAGCTTTTGGGGTGTCTCTCAGCACCTAACTGTGGGTTCTGTACCAGCAGGGGCCTAGGAGATAAAAACAGGACAAATGACCACTGAATGAATGGAGAAATAGAAATGTGAATAAATAAATGAATGAGTGATGAAATGGGGGCAATGAGTAGCAACGCATGGATAGCCCATGCTGGGGTAATGCATGCTGGGCCATGCTCTGAGCTCAGGGAGAAAAAGAGCTGGAGCCCCTGCAGCCTGTGCCCTTTACAACATCTGTCTTCTTCCTGCAGGAAACCAGCCGTGCCCTCTGGGCTCTGTGGAGGGCTTCAGCCTTGCACGGCGGCGCTGGGAGGCACTGCCTCCCATGCCCACAGCCCGCTGCTCCTGTTCTAGTCTGCAGGCTGGGCCCCGGCTGTTTGCCATCGGGGGTGTGGCCCAGGGTCCCAGTCAAGCTGTGGAGGCACTGTGTCTGCGTGATGGGGTCTGAATGCCTGATGGGACCTGTCCACTGGAGCAGTTCAGTGCCAGAAGCAGATGTCTGTGGTTCCTTTTGCTGCTGAGAAAGCTCACTGTGGCTCTGTGGGATGAGGGAGGCACAGGGTGGGGCACTTGAGACACCGTGTCTGGGACTTGGGGGTGGCCTTCATCTTTAGCAAAGGACACACATACCTTTATACCCACCTTTACTCCCTTTCATTCACGGACCATGCCCAGCTCCACCCTTGCTCTGGAACCTACTGGGCCCTCTGTCCAACTGGGAAGTGGGGGAGGGCAGAGCTGGCCTCCTGCCCTACAGGTCAGTGCCTACCTGGAGTTGATCAGGCCCTCCCCAATGGCTGTTCCTGAAAAGTCCTAGCTGTCAGCCTGCCTTGAAGGCCCTTGTGGACTCAGAAGAGATAAGAGAGGGTGGGAACACAGAGGGGTACAGGAGTGGATGTGGGGACTTCCAGAGGGCCAGAAGAATGGTGGCTTTGGGCCCTTTACACTGCTTGCTGTGTGACCTTGGGCAAGTCATTTCACCTCTCTGTGCCTCAGCATCCTCATTTATAAATGGGGATCTCTGAAACCTTCCTGCCCTACCTACCTCACAGGGCTGTTGTGAGGATCCAGGGAGTTCAGATGTGGAAGTAAAAGTGCTGCTAAATCTGGCTTATGGCCTCTGGTGTGGACTCCTGCGTTGCCCCTGAGCCCCTGGCCCTCAACTTTCTCAGGGGATGAGGGTCTAGAGGAGCCTTTAGGACCTGGCCTCTGCCCCCAAATTGTCCTGGTGTCTTAGTCCCACTTAAGCCTCAGTTCTCTGTTGGTGACGTAGGATGACCCCCCCATCCCCTATTGCCCTGGCTGTTAGAGGGCACTCACAGCAAGACCATAGAAGAGCTCAGAAAACTGCAACAAAATACCATAGGATCAGGATGACCTCAAGATTCACATCACACAGCATCCTCAAAGCCTCTGCTCACCTCCGGTGGCGGGGGCGGGGTGTGTGTCCAGTGGGGGCTGTCCCTCTGTCCCAGCTGTGGTGAAGCTGTCTCTTAGGCGTGACTGTGTTACCACTCACCAGACCCCTAGAGGCAGTAGCATCCCAGAAAAAGCAAAGCTGCCAGCCCTTGCCTCCTCCTCCAGTCTTTGCTGCCCACTAGTAGGGACCATTGACTCTGCTTTCCCTGCAGCCGTACTGATTGCAAGGGGTTCACAGTTGAGTTTGTGGCAAGAATGGATTTGGGGTCCTGGAACCCACCTGCTGTGGCCAAGGTAACCTTCCTGGACCATTAGCCTCCTGCAGGCCTTACCTCTTCTCACTCACTGGCAAGACTCCCCAGGCAGCACCTCCCCCAACCAGCACAAGGCTGCACAAGGCTCCATGGCACAAGCAACATAGGAGCCAGGCGCAGGGCCTGGCTGTGCCTTACTGTTCTCCAGCCTCTGAGATCTCTTGGGCTGCAAGCACAGACAGGCCACTGAGTTAGCTGTCCTTGTTTAATGTTCTGGACCAGTTTAGACACTCAGAGACCCCAGCATGAAGGTAATGCTGCAGCAGCTTGGGTCTTGGGATCCCTGGGAGGTCAGGCAGTGTGTTGGTGACTGGGGCCTGGGGCCCCATGTTGTCACTGCCACAATGGCTACCACGGGATGGCTGGCAGAAGTTCTGCTGGTAGGTGGTGCTGGCACGGGAAGGCTGGATCTGCACAAAGTGGGCAAGGCGCTGGGGGAGGTCACTGAGTCCTGGCCCTGACCGGAAATCAGCCTGGTAGGAGGATTCAAGGGGCCGTGGCTGGCGCAACTCCAGTTCACAGGGTGCCCAGCGCAGGAAGGTGTGCTGCTGCCACAGGCGCTCCAGGTCTTTCCGCCTTCCGATTCCCTGTAGCAGGCAGTAGGGGCCCTCCTCAACGGTATGGGCCCTTGGCCCACAGTCCTGGCACCAGGCAATTCCTTGGGCCCCTCCTATACCCAAGCCTGCCTGGTGATGCCTGGCCTGTGCCTGGCCTCCCTGGCCTGGACCCCAGCCTCTTTGGCCTGCATCCCCAGTCATGCCTTCCATTCCAGAGTGAATGAAGCCCCCAGAAAGTCAGTGGTTCCTAAGATATTTGCACATTGTCAGGCAAGCTGGTGGGGGAAACCAAAGCAGAGGTACATCTGTTTGTAGAATGGGCTGTTTCCCAGAAGAAAGAGGTTGTCAGGAAGACAGACACTCCTCTGTCTGTATAAAGAGCCCTCTCTCCCTGCAATGTCTTCTCCCCTCCACCCTACCTCAACTTCAACCTAGGCTGGGAGTCTGCCCATTTTCCTTCCTCTCTCTAGCACTCACTTTGTCAAAGGAAGTGCGGTTGTCATGCTTGGAGAAGAAATGTTGCTGCGCTGGCTCCTAGAAAGACAGTGAAAAAGAAGGTGAATGGGGAAAGATGATGCTTACCTGTCCCCAAGATGCTAACTCAGGGCCCCATAATGGAGGGAAGTTGCCAGGAGCCACCATCCTTAAACTGCTAAACTGCCAACACACTGAAAGGGCAGATAAAAATTAAAGCAACACCTCATTCCTGGAACATCTCATCCCAGCACTTGCTCTCAAAGCAGAAGCCTCTGGGGCCACTGATTGAGGAAGGGGCTGAGGCATTTTCCAGGACATCCTGCCGTTAGTGGGGCAGTGGTTTAAGTTTCACATTGGGTCCTTTAGATCATCCAGGACTAGGCTCCAGCTCTCTCCTCCTCTCTTTCACTCTCTCATCAACAACCCAGCCTCTTGGCCCTAAATACCACCTGGAAACTGAAATTTCTCTTTAGAGCTTGAGCTCTCTCCCGAACTCCAGACTCACTAGCCAACCACCTGCTCCATATTCCCATGTAAATGTCTTAACGGGCATCTCCAGACACATGGCTGAGCTCTGGATCATTCCCCAAAACCACCCCACCTATAGCCTCCCCCAGCTCAGGTCATGGCAGCTAGATCTTGCCAAACACCTTGGAGTCCTCTTGATTCTTTTCTTTCACACTCTACATCCAGTGTGCCAGGAAATCCTGCTGATACTTCCTTCAATATGTACCCAGGATCAGACCACTTCTCAGCATAGCCGCTGCTTTCTCTGGTCTAAGCCACCTTCCCCTCATGCCTCAATTACTGCAAGAGCTTCCCACTTGGTGTCCCTACTTCCAAGCTTGCCTCTCCAGTCTATTGTCCTCTTAGCAGGCAGAATAACTGTTTTAATATGTAAATCAGATCACACTCCTTGTTTGCCAAAAATCCACAACAGTTCCTCATGTTTATAAAAGTCAAAGTCATCATAGTGGTCCATGAGATCCACATGATATTGATTCCTCCATTACCTCTAGCCACACTGGCGTCCTCACTGTTCCTCAAATACACTAGCTACTTTCACCTTGGACCTTTGTACTACCAGTTACTTCTGCCTGGGACTTTTCTCCCAGCTGGCCATGACTCCCTCTCACCTACCTCTTGGGAGGTCTTCCTTGACCACTACTACACCAGCAGTCCCATCACCCCAACCCAGCATTTTTCACCTTCTAACATACTGTATTACTATGTATTATGTTGCTGTTTACCATCTGATGCCCCTGACTAGAACACAAGCACCTCATGGGCAAGGTTACTGTCTGTTTTACTCACATCTATAACTCCAACACTGAGCCTGGCACTGTGCTCAATATATATTTGCTGTTAAATCAGTGAACAGGGACAGAAGATCCCCAGGGCATTTGCTTTAGCCCAGTTGGGGCCAGAGAGCCATGTTCCATCCCCAGGCAGAGAGAGACCACCTCTCAGGCCCCTAGACCTCAGCAGGAATCTCTCCCAAGACCGTCCACCTTGCCTTTGTGCCTGGTCTCTGCCCCCAGGGTCCCTCCACCTCAGCCACTCAGCTTCTCCTGCTGCGGACCAGAATGAAGTACCTGATCTGGTGAGTCCAATCTTGGCTGGGTTGGGGTATGAGCAATGGCTGACAATAAGTTGCTAGATAAAAGTCAGGGGCTAGCTCCATCCCAGATCCCTGAACCAGAATCTTCGGGGGTGGAGCCTTTAACAAGCTCCCCTATTGGGACCTCCTGCCTTAGACAGCTGGTGTTCTCCAAATCGAATGAAAGCTCCATGAAGGTAGGAAGCCAGCTGGCCTTACCTTTCATTCCTCATAAAGCAAACTGACACAAGAGATTAAAAACCCAGAGCCCTTTCAGGAAAAAAATAGAAAATCTTCAGAATCTAGAGCTAGGCAAAGAGTTCTTAGATGTGACACCAAAAGCAAGAGCCATAAAAGAAAAAAAAAATCAATAAATTAGACCTCATCAAAATTTTTTTTTAAGTTTTGCTCTGTGAAAGTCCATGTGAAGAGGATGAAAAGACAAGTTACAGACTGAGAGAAAATATTTGCAAATCACATATCCAATAAAGGACTAGTATCTAGAATGTATAAAGAACTCTCACAACTGAACAGCAAAATAAAAATTCCAATTAGAAAATGGGCAAACAACATGAAGACATTTCTTCAAAGAGGATATACAGATGGCAAATAACACATGAAAAGATGTTCACCATCACTGAATGTTAGGGAAATGCAAATTAAAACCACAGTGAGAGGGCTTCCCTGGTGGTGCAGTGGTTAGGAGTCTGCCTGCCAATGCAGGGGACACGGGTTCGAGCCCTGGCCCCGGAGGATCCCACATGCCATGCAGCATCTAGGCCCGTGTGCCACAACTACTGAGATTGCGCTCTAGAGCCTGCAAGCCACAACTACTGAGCCCACGTGCCACAACTACTGAAGCCTGCGTGCCTAGAGCCTGTGCTCCACAACAAGAGAAGCCACAACAATGAGAAGCCCGCACACCACAACGAAGAGTAGCCCCCGCTCACCACAACTAGAGAAAACCTGCGCACAGCAATGACGACCCAACACACTCAAAAAAAAAAACAAAAAAACCCCACAGTGAGCTATCATGACACATCAATCAGAATGGCTAAAATAAAAAATAGAGACAACACCAAATGTTGGTGAGAATGCAGAGAAATACAATCATTTGCTCAATGCAGGTGGGAATGTAAAATGTGAAACAGCCACTCTGGAAAACAGTTTGACAATTAAAAAAAAAAAACTTAACATGCAGGAGGTACAATATAGGGGTAGGAGAAAAAAAGTTATTATGGGATTATATGAAATCGTGTGTGAAACTTTTGAAAATTGTAAAGTGCTATAGAATTTAAAGAATCTTTCTTTCAATTAAAAAAAATTTCCATCCACATTAAAAAACCAAACAAACAACTTAAATGCAACTACGGGGACTTCCCTGGTGGTCCAATGGCTAAGACTCTGAGCTCCCATTGCAGGGGGCCAGGTTCTATCCCTGGTCAGGGAACACGATCCTACATGCCGCAACTAAGAGTCTGCATGCCCGCAACTAAAAGATTCTGCATGTTGCAACTATAAAAAGATCCCGCATGCCACAACTAAAAAAAAGATCCTGCATACTGCAACTAAAGATCCCTCACGCGGCAACGAAGATCCCGTGTGCCGAAACTAAGACCCGGTGCAGCCAAATAAATAAATAAAATATTAAAAATAAATAAATAAATGCAACTATCATATGACCCAGCAATTGCACTCCTAGGTATTTATTCCAAAGAAATGAAAATTTATGTTCACCCAAAAACCTGTACACAAATGTTCATAGCAACTTTATTTGTAAGAGGTAAAAACTGGAATCAGCCCAGATACATTTTCATAGATGGATGGTTAAGTAAACTGCTATATACATACCACAGAATACTACTCAGTAATGGAAATTGAACCGTTGATACACACAACTTGGAGGAATCTTCAGGAAATTATGCTGAGCAAGAAAAGCCATTCCCCAAAGGTTGCATGCTGTATCATTCCATTCACATAACGTTTCTGAAGTCACAAAATTTTAGAAATGGAGGAAAAATAGCAGTTAGGGACAGGGGAAGGGTGGAGGAATGAGAGGCTGATGGGTACAAAAGGGCAGGACCACGGGCTTCCCTGGTGGCGCAGTGGTTGAGAGTCTGCCTGCCGATGCAGGGGACGCGAGTTCGTGCCCCGGTCCGGGAGGATCCCACATGCCGCGGAGCGGCTGGGCCCGTGAGCCATGGCTGCTGAGCCTGCGTGTCCGGAGCCTGTGCTCCGCAACGGGAGAGGCCACAACAGTGAGAGACCCGCGTACCGCGAAAAAAAAAAAAAAAGGGCAGGACCAGGGATCCTTGTGATATTGGTCAGTATCTTGACTGTGGTGGTGGATGCACAAACCTACACGGGTGATAAGATTTTATAGATCTTTTTTTTTCTCTTGCAAATGAAGTGACCAACAAGGGATTAATCTCCAAAACAGACAAACAGCTCATGCAGCTCAATATCAAAAAAACAAACAACCCAATCAAAAAATGGGCAGAAGATCTAAATAGACATTTCTCCAAAGAAGACATACAGATGGCCAGGAGGCACATGAAAAGATGCTCAACATCATTAATTGTTAGAGAAATGCAAGTCACAACTACAATGAGGCATCACCTCACACCAGTCAGAATGGCCATCATGAAAAAATCTATAAACAATAAATGCTGGAGAGGATGTGGAGAAAAGGGAACCCTCCTACATTGTTGGTGGGAATTTAAATTGGTAACAGCCACTATGGAGAACAGTATGGAGATTACTTAAAAAGCTAAAAATAGAACTAGCATATGATCCAACAAGCTCACTCCTGGGCATATATCTGGAGAAAACCATAATTCAAAAAGATACGTGTACCCCAATGTTCATTGCAGTACTATTTATAATAGCCAGGACATGGAAGCAACCTAAATACCCATCAATAGAGGAATGGATAAAGAAGATGTGATACATATATACAATGGAATACTACTCAGCCATAAAAAGAAAGAATGCCATTTGCAGCAACATGGATGGACCCAGAACTTGTCATACAGAGTGAAGTAAGTCAGACAGAGAACAACAAATATCATGTGATATCACTTATATGTGGAATCTAAAAAAAATGTACAAATGAACCTATTTACAGAACAGAAATAGAGTCACAGATATAGAAAGCAAACTTATGGTTACCAAGGGGGAAAGCAGGGGGAATGGATAAATTGGGAGATTGGGATTGACATATACACACTACTATATATAAAATAGATAACTAATAAGAACCTACTGTATAGAACAGGGAACTCTACTCAATATTCTTTAACGACCTATATGGGAGTAGAATCTAAAAAAGAGTGGATATATGTATATGTATAATTGATTCACTTTGCTATACAGCAGAAACTAACACAACATTGTAAATCAGCTATACTGTTATTAAAATTAATTTTAAAAAGATTTTATAGATTTTTATGGGTTTTTATGGCCATGCCACGTGGCTTGTGGGGTCTTAGTTCCCTGACCAGGGATCGAACACAGGCCCTCAGCAGTGAGAGCGTGGAGTCCTAACCACTGGACCAGCAGAGAATTCCAAGATTTTATAGATCTTAATACACACACACAAATGAGGAAATCTGAATGAAATAGGTAGATTGCAGCAATGTCAGCGTCCTGGTTGTGATATTTTACTATAGATATGCAAAATGTTACCATTGGGGGAAACTGGGCAAAGCATAAAAGGGATCTCTCTTTACTAATTCTTACAACTGTTTCTGAATCTACAACCATCTCAAAAAAAATTTCAATTAAAAAATCTGGAGGTCTGGGGCATGTTCCAGTTGCCCCCCCAATCCCTCCCCCATCTCTACCCTTAGCTTTAAAGTTGTACACAGCCCTAGAATGTGGATGCCTCTGCTGTTGGAGGCAGGTCTGAATTTGGAAACTCACTATTCTTACAGTGACAGGATCATCTATCGACTCCCACTGACTTGAGTTTTATTCTCACAACTGTGGGAGTCTAGTGAAAAGTGCAGTAATTTCCTCTCCACCCAGGCAATTCTAAGTATTCTTGTCCCTGAGGAGAATTTCACCTGCATCTTTGCTTCTAAACCATCTAAAGCTCCTTTTCCACTCAGGTGGTAAAATCCGTGGTCTATGAGCAGGTAGGGCTTGGGCTAGGGTTTGAGCTAAAGAGGCCTTGGAAGAGAAGTAGGTTTCCTGGGATGGGTCAATGTTTGCCTGTGGGAGGACTAAGGGCCTCTCTGGAGGCTGGGCAGTGTGCAATTAGTGGGGTACTGAGTGAGGAGTCCCTGTGGCAGACTGAGGCATGGTGGGGGGTGGGGCAGAGGCAGAGACACAGCAATCACGGCACCACCAACGAAGGACCTGCCTCCAACCATGAGCCCTGGCACTCTGGCCTGACCTTAAGAACAAACAAGACCAGGATTACATTTCCCAAGAGTCAGACAGGTGAAGGCCAGAAATAAACTAATCTGGTTTAGAAGAAAAAAAGAAAAAGAAGAATAAAAAGAAAAAAGAATCTTCTTGCATCTGAATGACAAAATTTCTACCTGCCCCAAACTAAAGGTAAGTGGCTGCTACATCTTGGAAAGGTTTTCAACAAGAATAGCTGCAGTCAGCCAGCTGACACTTGGTATCTCTCAGCAAATAAGAAAAAAGAATGTGCACCTTCCCTGAGTAGTCCCACTAATTAAAACAGCTTTAGATCTAGAAAGGGTCAGACTTGGCATTTGTACAACCTAAGCCCAAGATACACAGACCATGCTATTTTGGGGTTGCTGATAATGCCAACATGTAACAAGACTTCACTTCAATCAAAATATGTCCCCAAATATGTCCTCTACTCTGTTCCTGGGGGACAGACTAAGAGGACATTCAGGTCTTTGGGATGAGGGCTGCCACTGAGGACTACTACAGACACCCAGCAGGAAGTGCCCAGGTTACCTCTGTCCCTGTACTAGGCAGATCTCATCACTCTCTCAAGGGAGGTGGCCCCAGACGAGCAGTCTGGAGTTGCATTTGGGCCTTGCTCAGTAGGCAGTACCAGGCAGCCGTTCCAACTGGTTATGCTAAGGAAGTTCAGGCTCTGTAGCATGGCAGACTCCAAGACCCTGCTCTTGGCCTGGGAAAGCAATTTGTAGAGAATCCAGATGGCCAGTCAAGTAGGACCTGGCTAGAGGCTGGGAAACAAGAAGCTGCAGTGGGCGGAGCATGTTCCAGGCACACCTCCAGGTCCCTCTCAGCCCTCCTCCACCCTGATCTTTCCCAGGAGTCTGATGTGAGCACACTTCTCACCAGGTTGACTTCCCTCTGACCTGAAAGGAAGCCTGGAAAGGAGATGGAGGGAAGGAGGGAGGAGGTGTTTCTTCTCCTGGCTCCCTTCCGGGCCCGCCCCTACCTGGCTGTCTCTCTCTACCCGAAATCACCACTTCTCTCAGGAGAGCCCTCTCCATACCACTCTCTCCATCTGGGTTCTAGGAGCCATGCCTTCCCCTTGTTCCTTAAAGCCCAGCAGTACTGACCACTCGGTTGTTACCATCCTGTGAGAATGCCTTTCCCTGAAGCTCCCACACCTACTCCTTTATATGTATACCCTCCTGAGTTCTGTTTTGAGTGGGCTTTTTACTTTTGGGACCCTGACTATGCTCAGTGTCCCCTCCTTGTCTCCAGGCCTGGAAGCAGTGGAGGGCCTGCAGCCCTGCGTCCCTCTCCTGTTATCTGGAAGCCTTTTCCAGCCACCCTAGGCCGATTCTGCCATCACTCCTTTCCAGTCCTCCTTGGTTAGGCATGGGGGCGGACACCTGCCACTTTCTATGCTGTTTTACTGACCAGAGGAGGCCTCCTACTCACTCCTGAGCCCGTGGACTACGAGGCTGCCTGTGAGCTAGACCATTGACTTTCATGGCATCAAGGAATCTGTGCTGAAGGACAGCCGTCTGCAAAACTCAAGGCTTACTTCTTGGGTTCTGGAGGCTCTCTCTCCATGACCACCCACCCCACCTAGACCCTGACTCTTCCTCCATTTAGAAGGAGCAGTGAGCAAAACTGTCCAGCCTGGTACTGGCTCTTCTCCACCCATGTATCTGTAGGGGGAGGACCTGACATTTCAGGGAAGAGGGGCCAGGCCTCATGCAAGTCCTGGGGATAGGCTGGCCTCAAGTGTCAGTCCAGTTGCGTTAAGGTTGAGGATATTGCTCTTGGGGCCTGAGAGAAGCAGAATCTGGCTCAGCCGTGGCAGCTGCACCCAGGGCTGCCTCGTACCTGACAGCGCTGCAGGAACACTGCTGGGGGCTGGGGCTTGGCTGCAAGGCGATATTCTCGAGCACTTTCACTCTTGAATTGGCCTCTGTAGTGCCCATAGAAGCCACTGTTGTGCTGTAACAAGGCAGGCTTGAGGGTGAATCCCACCCCAACCCCCACCCTGAGTCCTAGACCTCAGAGCCCCCAGGCTAGAAGCCTCTCCTGGGAGTTCCTGACAGAATAAAAAGAATCAGAGAAGGAGGGACACCCTGGAGAGGCGCCAACAGAGAGGTGTCTCCATCCACCATTAGAACAGTTGGCCTCAGCTGTGCTGGCCCACCTGGGAGGGTTATGTCTGTAAGGAAAGGGTGCCTTCCTTCCTTCCTCCCCTCCTTCCTCTCACCCTCCCTCCCTCCCTCCCCCCCTTCCTTCCTTTCTCTCTCTCTCTCTCTCTTTCTTTCTTCAATAGGGTCCTAATATGGGCTGGGGACACACACAGCAGTGAAAAGACAGAAAGACCCTGCCTCTATCAACCTTCCTTCTGGTGAGGGAGTAAGACAAGTGAATAGAGTCAGGAAAGAAAGAACCTGATGACTAGATCGAGTGACAGGGAGTAGGGACAGCATCTCATGACAATGGGCATGGTACTTGAAGGAGTCAGCCATGTGAGGGGCAGCAGAAGAGCATTCTATGTGGTGAGAACTGCAAGTGCAAAGATTCAGAGGCCAGAGACAGAGTTGTGTTGGAAGAACCGAAAAAAAAAAAAAAAAAAAAGAGGCCTTATTGACTAAAAGGCTGTGAGCAAGACAAGGAGAAGTAAGGTGAGGTCAGGGAGGGACAGGACCTAGACTGGGTTAGGAACATGGATTCTCTTCCAAGAGCAAGGGAAGACTTCAGCAGGGAAGGGGACCAGACAGGTTCTGAGTTAGGGTGACTTAGGAAGCACTGAGCAGAGTTTTGAGAACAGGGCCACCATCTAGTAGCATGGTCCTTCTCTGGGGGATCTGAGAGGAAGTCCCCTTCATTGTCTTCCCTGCATTGTTAATAGAGGTCAAGGGTCACTGAAAAGCCAGGATTAAATGGATACATATTCTGCATCTATTGACAAAGTCACGAACACCTGTTTGCTACACACTTCGTTATTCTGGGGCAAGTAGGGCACCCTCTGAAACTGGAGCACTTAAACAAAGGATGAACTTTCCCAAAGAAGTACTTTACCAACAGTGGATACCTTCTGGAGAGAATTTCAGAGACAAGGACTGGCAGAAGACAGAAATGAGCACCTACTGGGGGTATAAGAAGCTGTACTGTGCTGATGTCATTAGGCTGACAACATGGATGACCATGTATGGCCTGGGAACTCTTATGGCCCAACCTCACTGTCCTGAATACCCCCTGGAGAGGACAATGTGTCTAGTCCACGCCATGATCATAGTCCTGAGCAGAAAGAACCTGTTCCCAGCTGGCCTCTGGCCATCAAAGTGGGCTCCTAAGCGTGCCTGGGAAGCCCTTTATCTTTTCATCCCACTGAGTGCTTGGGTCATCCAACTCGTCTGTCCATCCTTCTACTATTGTCAAACACTCCTTTCTCTCTATTCAGTTTATTTCAACAGTATTTACTGGGCCTTTACTGTATTCCAGGCATGGGACATACAGATAGTAGAAGGCAGTCTTTAGCCTCAAGATGTTCCCAGTCTAGAGAGCAGTCAAACTACAGAAGTTTGGGGGGATCAAACAAAGGACTGGGAATAAATGGGGTGGCTAGAGGACTAAGAGGATCAGCTAATCCAGGCATGAGACCAGGACACATGGAAGAGGGCATGGTGTCAGGAAGACTAGATAAGCTGTAGGGGGACCTCATAATGGCAGAGGGGGAGTGGGCAGTTTGGGGTCCTCCTCTAGCCTGGATGCTGGATGAAACCATTCTCACTTTATTCTCATGAGTAATTCATATTTCAGGTACTACCCCAGGGCCAGGGGCTAGGATTAATGTAAAGTACACTCTTACCCAGGAGCCTACTAAAGCACTTTGCATCTTTCTGGGAAACGAGCAGAAAAGGCAAACTTTCCTCTTGTCTTTTTGAGGTTACTTCTGGAGAAAGAGCATCTCAGCAGGTCAACTTCTTGTTGCTTAGTGACAAAGGGATGTTGTGACTACACAATGCTCCTGATTGTTGAGGTAGAGCCCAGCCTGCTACCCCTTTGTGCTTCCTGCTCTATTCTTACTTCTCTCTGAGAGAAATCTGTCCCTCAGCATTAACAGCTTGGGAGAGTTCTTATATAAACATATAAGGCTCCACAGTGGAGTCTGATGAGCTCACAGTCAATGAAATAGCGAATATTTTAAAGGCAAATCCTGCATTTTTTAAACTTCAGCCATACTGCCAGGGATATAAATTTATAACATTTCATGGAGTTAGAAGAAATGCTAAAGGGGCTGGTAGCTCTTAGGATAAAAATGCTGCTTCAGAATAAGGCTCTATCAACTTCTCAGGAGTTTGTGGTGACTGGGAACACTAACTGGTGGCAAATGTTGGTGAATGTTACAAGGGCCCAAGTGAAGGAGGAGAGAGCATAACAGAGGAGCAAAAGAAGCAGCATGAAAGTATCTGACACCATGGTTCCATCCCAAGCTAGCCTTGGGCAGATTATTGTCTCTCTCATTTATAACACAGGGACATGAACAGTTCACTCCTTTTACTAACCCAAAGAAGCTGGCGATTAGCCTCTAAAACTCTGCCAACGAAAAGTTCAAAAACAGGAAACACTCAGTAGGGCTTTGTCACTGGCACAAGCCCTACTAGCCAGAAAGTCCACCCTATTAGTATAGTAACCCTGGAGATCCCCTCTCACATGTATTCACAACTACAAAAATGTTCATTGCTGTATCTGTATAGGGGAAAAACTATAAACAGGCTGAATGTTTATCAAGAGGACAATGAGAAAATTGGCCTATAATCAAACAACGAAATAATGGAGTTACTATAAATTGGCTACAGATACTTTTTTTTTTTAACATCTTTATTGGAGTATAATTGCTTCACAATGGTGCGTTAGTTTCTGCTCTACAACAAAATGAATCAGCTATACATATACATATGCTCCCATATCTCTTCCCTCTGTGCGTCTCCCTCCTTCCCACCCTCCCTAACCCACCCCTCCCAGCGATCACAAAGCACCGAGCTGATCTCCCTGTGCTATGCGGCTGCTTCCCACTAGCTATCTACCTTACGTTTGGTAATGTATATATGTCCATGCCTCTCTCTCGCTTTGTCACAGCTTACCCTTCCCCCTCCCCATATCCTCAAGTCCATTCTCTAGTAGGTCTGGCTACAGATACTTGAATCCACAGAGATAAATCTTAAAAATGGTAAGTCAAAAAGTTGTAGAGGGAATTACCTGGCAGTCCAGTGGTTAGGCCTCTGTACTTCCACTGCCGAGGGCCCAAGTTCAATCCCTGGTCAGGAAACTAAGATCCCACAAGCCACGGGGCACCGCCAAAAAACAAAAAAAAATTGTACAACTTGACACATTTTGATCTATGTATACATCTATGAAACATAACCACAATCTAGGTAGTAAACATATCCACACCCCAAAGTTTCTTTCTGCCCATTAGTATTCCTTCTATATGGCACTCAGGAAACTGCTGTTTGGCTTTCTGTCACTATAATTTGCATTTTCTAGAACTTTATGTAAGTGGAATCATCCAGTATGTATTCTTTTGTGTGTCTGTCTTCTCTCACTTGGCATAATTATTTTGAGAATTATCCATGTCACTGTGCCTATCAGTTGTTCATTCCTTTTTATTGCTTAGTAGTTTTCCATTGTATGGATATGCCAAATCTCTCCTCTTGCTCTTTTTTTTTAATTTATTTTTTTAATAGACTTTTTTTTATAGTTTTTGGTTCAAAGCAAAATGGAGTGGAAGGTCCATAGATTTCTCATATACCTCCTGCTCCCACACATACAGAATAGTACATTTATTATAAATGCTGACCCTAAATCAACACAGAATTATCACCCAAAGTCCACAGATTACCTTAGAGTTCACTCTTGGTGTTGTTCCTTCTATGGGATTGGACAAATGTATAATGACATGTATGCACCATTATAGTATCAAAAAGAATAGTTTCACTGCCCTAAAAATCCTCTGTGCTCAACTTATTCAGCCCACCCTCCCCCTCTAACCCCTGGCAACTACTGATCTTTTTACTATCTCCATAGTTTTGCCTTTTCCAGAATGTCATACTGTTTAGAATCCTGCAGTATGTAGCCTTTTCAAGATTGGCTTCTTTCACTTAGTAAAATGCATTTAAGTTCCCTCCATGTCTTTTCATAGCTTGATAGATATTTTAGTCCTGAATAATTGTCCATTG
This sequence comes from Pseudorca crassidens, assembly GCF_039906515.1. Classification (NCBI taxonomy): domain Eukaryota; kingdom Metazoa; phylum Chordata; class Mammalia; order Artiodactyla; family Delphinidae; genus Pseudorca; species Pseudorca crassidens. The sequence goes on from NC_090305.1 coordinate 68,554,822, forward strand.
TCTGGATGTACCACAGTTTATTTATCCATTCACCTACTGAAGATGACAACTTGATTGCTTCCAAGTTTTGGCAATTATGAATAAAGCTGCTATAAACATCCATGTGCAGGTTTTTGTGTGGGCATAAGTTTTCAACTCCTTTGGGTAAATACCAAAGAGCATGACTGCTGGATCATATGGTAAGAGTATATTTAATTTTATAAGAAACTGCCAGAACATCTTCCAAAGTGGCTGTACCATTCAGCTTTCCCATCAGCAACAAATGAGAGTTCCTGTTGCTCCACAGCCTCACCAGCATTTTGTGTTTCCAGCATTCTGGGATTTTGGCAATTCTTAAAGTTGCATAGTGTTATCTGTTTTATTTTGCATTTCCCTAATGCATACAATGTTGAGCATTTTTCATATGTTTATTTGCCATCTGTGTATCTTCTCTGGGGAGGTGTCTAGCTCTTCGGCCAACTTAATTTTTTTATTGTTGAGTTTTTAAATAGATTTTGGATACTAGTCCTTTATCAGCAGTGTCTTTTGAAACCACACACCAATCAGGTTTTTGTCCCCACTACATCACTAAAACTGCTCCCTTCCAGGTCACCAATAATTAATTCTCACTCCTCATTTTCCTTGACTCATCAGCAGCATTTGACACAGCTAACCTCCTCCTCTTTGAAGGATGGTCCAGGTGGCTTCCACAGCACTTCACTCTCCTGGGGTTCCTCCCCTATCCCTAACCACTCCCACTCTGGCTCCTTTGCTGCTTTTTCTTCATCTAAGCCTCTAAACGTTGTGTGTCCTAGGACTCAATACAATCTGTTTTCCATCCATACTCCTTCATTGGTGATCTCATCCCATTTCATGACTTAGCCAGCCATCTATAACTACTGTGCGTTGACTACTGAGAGGGTCTTCATCGGCTAAGGATGCCTGGTGAGGGGTGGGTGGACTGCAGGGTGTGAGTGTGGAGGTGGGAGGGTCCATCTCGTGAGGTGCGCGTGGGTGGGTGTGTTGGTGCCCGGCGAAATGTAGGTTAGCAGGCCAGGCCCACGATTAAATGGTTAACGGTTGAAACCGTTAGGACCGTTAAAACCGTTAGTAGCCTGCCGCAGCGGGGGCGGGGCCCAGGGGGCGAGGAGTAACTCTCATTGGTCAGAGCGCGCCCTGGGGGGCGTGGCCACGCAGCTTAGGCTGCCTCCGCGGGACCAAGTGGCCTCGAGGCAGATCCCGCAACCCCACCCAGTTCGGGCGCGAGCCGGCCCTCAGAGGTGGAGGCCGGAGGGGTTTGGACAGGGCGGGCTGGAGCGGGGTGAGGTGAAGGTGGGGGAGGGGGGCTGGGGAGCCGTCGGGTCCTCGCGAATGGGTTCGGGATTCCCGGGTATCTCGAGGAGTTTCCCAGGGCGCTGGCTTCTCCACTTGTCTTACCTTTGAGTGCCTAGTCGCCCTTCCTTTCCCTGTGATGAAAGACCAGCCTGGCTCTTCAAGGGACTTGACTTCTGTGCTTATCCTTGGAGAGCTGTTTTCGCCAGATGCGCTGGGGACCACGGCCTCCTGGCCTGCCTCAGAGACAAGAGAAAGAGAGTACGCCCCGGAAGTCAGGGTGAACCGGAACCCATGGAAACCCACTGGGATTGGTCTTTGATTATTATGATGGAAAATCCCTTGGAGGTCTCTGGAAACGACAGGGAATGATTTACTCTGGGGCATGTCGCCTGGTAGAAAAGAAGAGACTGAAAATGAGAGAGAGTGACTGTACGCGAGGTTGAGGCGGGCCTGGTGGAGGCCAGAGGGGCCACAAAGTCTGAGGGAGAGATTAGTTTAACCTGTGGCCAAATGGAGGAGCCGTAGGGGCCCTTGAAGGGCCTTGCACCGTGGCCTCAGGATTCTCAGAGTTGAAGACCGGGTCAGATGGGAGGGCTCTGTGCCCCTTAGGACACCCTCTTCAGCCCACATACTCCTCCCTGCCCATCACCGTGCCAAGGCCTTTCTTGTGGAAATAGTCACATGCACTGAAACCTTTCTCTTCCTTTTATGCTTCCTTTAATGGGACTGGGGAATAAGAGAGAGAGGGAACTCTGCCCTTGAAAGTTTTTAAAGTGTGCATTTCAGTTTTCATTTACCTTAGAATGGCTAAGGTCCTACCTAAGAATGACTACCTCTTCATTACTGTTGTACTAGCATCTGCAAGGGAGCGTTGCCCTCTGAGAATATAAAAGCATGTATACAGATAGCATGGTGACAGGTGAATGCAGAGAGGACAGGTAAACCTGAGACTGAGCACATCAAGCCCCAGGTGGTCGTTAAGCATAGTCGCTGTAACCATGGAATTTCTTCAACCACATTTAAGAAACCTCAAGAGTAAGTTAGGTCTGGAACCTGGGGAGTAGTCATTCTAAACCCCAAACCACATGCTATATAAATTACTCTCCTCTGTCAGCATAAACAGAAATGGAAGACAATAGAGGATTTATTATCTATATGTAGTTATAATGGCCTTAAATAATGGCCTTATAGTGATATGTATAAAATTGTCTAGATTCTTTTTTTAAAAAATAAATTTATTTACTTATTTATTTTTGGCTGCGTTGGGTAATCGCTGTGCATGGGTCTTCCCTGGTTGTGTTAAGTGGGGGGGCTATTCTTTGTTGCTGTGCACTGGCTTCTCATTGCGGTGGCTTCTCTTGTCGCGGAGCACAAGCTCTAGGTGCGTGGGTTTCAGTAGTTGTGGCGCACAGGCTTCAGTAATTGTGGCTCGTGGGCTCTAGAGTGAAGGTTCAGTAGTTGTGGCACACGGGCTTAGTTGCTCCCTGGCATGTGGGATCTTCCCAGACCAGGGCTCAAACCCGCGTCCCCTGCATTGGCAGGTGGATTCTTAACCACTGTGCCACCAGGGAAGTCCAAAAATTGTCTGGATTCTAAATCTAGACTTTAGATGGAGGAAATTCTGCTAGTGTGAATGGAAGAAAAAAACTCGACTATCAAAGAAATAAGTAAACATGGGACTCAGGAATCCCATATTTATTTCATCTCCTTTATTAAAATATATAATAAAATTTGTGATTAGGGACTTGAAATGCAATAACTGAAAACAAATCATATATATTTTTAAAAATATTTATTTATTTATTTTTATTGTGCCGGCTGTTAGTTATGGCATGAGGAATCTTCAGTTGCAGCATGCAGACTTCTTAGTTGCAGCACGCATGCGGGATCTAGTTCTCCAACCAGGGATCGAACAGGGGACCCCTGCATTGGGAGTGCAGAGTCTTACCTACTGGACCACCAGGGAAGTCTCCATCTATTTTAAATTTGTGGATACTTGGAAAGATTTGCTCCATTGTCATAATTTAGTTACGCATTTAACAATAAATATTTTCTGAGCACCTATTATTTGCCAGCACAATTTCTAGATTTTGAGGATACAGCAGTGTACAAAACAGACAAAAATTCCTATCCTCAAAGAGCTTAAAATTACATTCTGGTAGGCATGGGTGTGCATGCTGAGACAGGCAAAATAAGATAAATTCATAAAATAAGTAGTGTATTAGAATGATAGGGTGGAGAAAAAGCAGGGGAGAGACATAGTGATTATTATTTATTTATTTATTTTTGGGCTGCGCCGCGTGGCACGCAGAATCCTAGTTCCCTGACCAGGGATCCAACCCATGCCCCCCTGCAGTGGAAGTGCGGAGTCCTAACAACTGGACCGCCAGGGTATTCCCCATAGTGATTATTGAGGTTTTACAATTTTGAATAATTTGAGAGAATACCTGAAGGAGGTGGGATAGCCTATTATGCTGATATCTGAGGAAGGTGTAAACCAAGAAAGAACAGAATGGGCAAGGGATCTGAAGCTGGTGTGTATCAAGTAAGGGAGAGCAATAGTGAGGAGCCCCATAAAGGTATGGAATGGAGTGTAAATGGGAGAGAGGCAAGGTTAAGGGAAGACTGCAGAGGACACAGAAGAAAACCATGAGAACTCTGGCTGCAGTGAAGAGTTTGAACAAAGGGGTAATATGATCTGACTTATGGTTAGAGTAACTTCCACCCTTTCCTAGAGAAGAGACTATAACTTGGAACAAGGGTGAAATCAGGGAGACCAGTTTGGATTGCGGTAATCCAAGCTTGTGGCAGTGGAATGAGGTTGTCAGATATAGCAAATAAAAATACAGGATACCCAGTTAAATTTCTGGATATGTTTTGTAGGAATTACCTTAGTATTTGCTTAAAGATTGGATTTGAGAAAGAGGAGTCAAGGAGGACTCTTAGGTTTTGGCCTGAGCAACTGGAAAGATGAAGTTGCCATTAACTAGAATGGGAAGACTAGATGGGGAATGTTTGAGAGGAAAGATAATGATCTCGGTTTTGGATATGTTAAGTTTTAGGTGCATATTAGTCATCCAAGTAGAGATGTCAAGTCAGCAGTTGAATATAGGAGTCTGAAGTTCAGGAGAAGCGTCTGGGCTAGAGGTTGCAACTTTGGGAGTTGTCAGCTAATACAAGGTATTTATTCATTTATTCACTTTTTATTGTGGGAAATTTCAAATATATAAAAGTAGAGATTCTTGATGAATGAACTCCAATGTACCTGTCACCTAGCTTCATCAATTATCAACCCAAGGCCAATCTGTACCCCTCCCCAGCTGCCCAAGCCCATCTCCATTGTTTTAACGCAAAGCACAAAAAAATTAGATTATTTCATCCATTTAAAACTTAGGTATATATAAAGATAAATACTCTGTTTTTGTCATAACCAAAATATCATGATCATACTTAAAATGACAATTTCTTAATATTATTAAGTAACTAGTCAATGTTTAAATTTCCTTGTTTTCCTACAATTCAGGATCCAGAATAAGTGGACCTGTACAGTTGACCCTTGAACAACACAGGTTTGAACATCACAGGTCCACTTATACATGGATTTTTTTCAATAGTAAATACTACAGTACTACACAAGCAGTTGGTTGAGTCCTGTGATGTGGAACTGCAGATGTAGAGGAACCACGTATACGGAGAGCCAGTTATAAGTTATACCTGGATTTTCAACTGCACTGAGGGTTGGTGCCCTTAACCCTTGCATTGTTCAAGGTCAAGTGTACTTGGTTGATGTGACTTATACATCTCTTCTTTTTTAATTAAAAAAAAACTTTTTTTTTTTTTGGTTTTTTTTTTTTTGGCTGCATTGGGTCTTTGTTACTGCATACGGGCTTTCTCTAGTTGCGGCAAGCAGGGGCTACTCTTTGTTGTGGTGAGCAGGCTTCTCATTGTGGTGGCTTCTCTTGCTGTGCAGCACAGGCTCTAGGCGCACGAGCTTTAGTAGTTGCAGCACATGGGCTCAGTAGTTGAGGCACGTGGGCCCTAGAACGCGTGGGCTCAGTAGTTGCGGCTGGGCTGCGGGCTCTAGGGCATGTGGGCTTCAGTAGTTGTGGCACTCGGGCTCAGTAGTTGTGGCTCGGGGGCTCTAGAGTGCAGGCTCCATAGTTGTCGTGCACGGGCTTAGTTGCTTCATGGCATGTGGGATCTTCCCAGACCAGGGATCGAACCCATGTCCCCTGCATTGGCAGGCGGATTCTTAACCACTGCGCAACGAAGGAAGTCCCTATACATCTCTTTAAATCTATAGTCTTCCACACCTTCTTTCCTCTTGCCTTTTATGGGTTGAAAGAATAGGGTCATTTAAACTGTAGAATTTCCCACTCTCTGGATTTTGCTGATTGCATTCATTTTGTGCCATTTAACCCCTGTATTTTCTGTAAACTGGTCCTTACATCTAGAAGCTTAATCAAATTAAGGCTCAATATTTTTGGTATGTATACTTCTTTGTTAATGCTGAGAACCTCCTGTTCAACCTCATCAAGAGGTGCATACTAAGTCTGGATCTTTCTTTGTGATGAAAAGATCAATCCAGAGGTTTAGGTGTTGCCAGCCTGATCTATCCAGTATCAAGTACCCTTATCAGCCCTTCACGTCTTGGTTTTAGCAGCCATTAATAATCATTTACTAGATTCTTTATTTTCATTAGGGCTCCAAAATGATGATGATCTAATTCTACCATTCATTCTATGTTTATTAGCAGGAATACTTCTATAAAGAAGACCTTTTTCTCATCTATATATTGGTTACCCCAAGATACAGTTTAAAAGGTAAGGTAAATTATAGATTCTTTCCCTACCGGTTTTCAGAATAATGAGTGGGTTACCTATCCTCCAAAGTGACTGATGAGGGTTTTTAAAAATATAATTATAAATTTAACAGAGAAAGCCCCTTTAAGTTAGCTCTCTTGTAGTCTTTGGCCCTAGTAATCTTTGATAACTTCCTTGTTGTCTGGTACAAGGCAATGTCTCAGACTCATCTTGCACATTTCCTGCCCCAGACCTGGTTCCTTTTAGTGAGGAATGGTATTTCAAGACCCAAATCTGGGTAATAAGGTTGGTCATTATTTCGTGGCATTTTCAGTGGATGGAGCTATGAAACATATTTTTAAAGAGAATAATACATCAAGAGTTAATGATTTTTCAATTTATTTCAAACATAGGATTATAGGGTTTTTGTTTAATTTTGTCATTGATTTTATATTTGTATCTCTTTTATCGTACACTGAAAATTTTGATTCCCAATGTCATTAATATAATTATTTATTTGCAATATATATATATATATATATATATATGAAAACAGATACACAGATTCCTGTGTTGCTTATTTTTTCCTTAGGATACGCTCCACCAGGGATGTGGAGTCACATCACCATATTTAGAGGCATAAGAAATAAACTCTGTCTATGGGGGTCAATCACCACCTTGCTTGTTTCACTTTGCTTCTTTGCTGGGATTACTTTTTTCCCCCATTTTGATTTAATTTTAATTGTGTGACTGCATGTAACGATACTTACATAATTCTAAAGTTGAAACTGAAAACTGCTACATTTGGAGAGGTCTAGCTTAGCTTCCATCTCTAGCCTCTTCACCTTATTGCCACCCTCCCCCTAAAGATAAACATTTTTATTGGTTTTCAGTTTATCTATCTTCTCTATATGTCCCTCCCTCACTCCCTCCCTTCTTTCCTCCCTTTTTAAGAAAAATATAAGCACATTTGTGTGTGTGTATTTATATTCATATTACCCTGCCTTTTCTTGGATGAAATAAGTGCATACCACACACACTGTTCTTCACCTTGCTTTTTTTTTTTTTTTTTTTTTTTTTTTGCGGTACGCGGGCCTCTCACTGTTGTGGCCTCTCCCGCCGCGGAGCACAGGCTTCGGACGCGCAGGCTCAGCGGCCATGGCTCACGGGCCCAGCCGCTCCACGGCATGTGGGATCTTCCCAGACCGGGGCACGAACCCATGTCCCCTGCATCGGCAAGCGGACTCTCAACCACTGCGCCACGAGGGAAGCCCCACCTTGCTTTTTTTAACTTAGCAATATATCCTGGAGGTCATTGCCAGAGTATATAGAAGAAATCTTCCTTACTCCTTTTAACAGCTCCATAAAACTCCATTGTGTGAGTGTACCATAGTTTGTTCAACTATTCCCCAGCTGATGGACACTGGGTTGTTTCTGGTCTTGCTATAATAAGATAGTGTTGCACTGAAAAGGCATGTTTTTGTTTTTGTGTTGTGCCATAGTATTATTGGGATAGATCCCTAGAAGTAGGATTGCTGATTAAATGCTAAATACATATATATGTCCTAGATAATGCCAAATTCTCCTCCACAGAGAAATACCATTTGGCCTTCCCACCAGAGGTACATGACAGTGCTTCTTTCCTCACAGCCTCAGTAACAGAATACATCATCATACTTGGATTTCTACCAATTTCATAGGAAAGAAAATAGTCTCAGTATGATTTAATTTGTATCTCTTTTAATGTGAGTGAGATTGCCCATATTTTCACATATATATAAAGGCCTTTGTGGGTTGTTTTGTTTTGTTTTGTTTTGTTTGTTTCTTTGTTTGGCTGTGCCACTCGGCTGCAGGGTCTTAGTTCCCCAACCAGGGATTGAACCCGCACCCGCAGCAGTGAAAGCAAGGAGTTCTATCCACTGGACCGCCAGGGAATTCCCATATAAGGCCTTTGTGTTTCTTTTACTGTGAACTGTTGGCTCATATGTCCTGACCATTTTCTATAACTTTTATGTGATACAAAATTTTCTTTTTAAAATTTTTATGTAGTTAAATTTGTCAGTGATTTTTTTTGTTCTGGACTTTGAGTCAAAGTTTTCCCCACTTCCAGGCTATAGAGGAATTTACCAGTTCCCCCACCCCAGTGTTTTTATGGTTTCATTATTATTTCATCTTTGATCCATTTGGAATATTTTGTAGTATATGGTGAAAGGACTAGATCCGATTTTTTTTTCATATAGCCATTCAGTTATCCCAACTCTACTTTTTAAAATGTTTATCTGTCCCCAATATATCTGAGATACTACCTTTATCATATGCATACTACATTTCCATTTTCAAATAGATCTATTGCTATATTATAATAGACTATTACATTTTCAAATAGATCTATTGCTGTTCTACTGGTTTGTCTAACTGATCATGTGCCAATATGATGTGTTGAGAGGTGAGGAGACATCCTTGCCTTGCCTTGTTCCTGATCTTAGTGGGAAAGCTTTTAGTTTCTCACCATTAAGTCTGATGTTAACACAACATTGTAAATTAACTATACTCCAATGAAAATGAAAAAGAAGTATGATGTTAGCTTTGGGTTTTGGGATAGATGTTTTCTATCAAGTTGAGGAAGTTCTCCTCTATTTTTTACTTTGTTGAGAGTTTTTATCATGTATGGATGTTGGATTTTATCAAATGCTTTTTTTGTATTTATTGATATGGTTATATGATTTTTCTTCTTTAGCCTGTTGATGTGATGGATTATATTAATTGATTTTTCAAATGTTGAACTAGCCTTGCATGACTTGGTTGTTGTGTATAATTCTTTCTATACATTGTTGGATTCAATTTGCTAATAATTTGTTGAGGACTGTGCATCTATGTTCATGAGACATACTGGTCTGTAGTTTTTTTTGTAATGTCTTTGTCTGGTTATATTATTAGGGTAATGCTCAGCTCATAGAATGAGCTAGAAAGTGTTCCCTCTGCTTCTATCTCTTGGATGAGATTATAGAGAATTAGTATAATTTCTTCCATAAATGTTTGGTAAAATTTACCTGTGAACCAAGCTGGACAATATTGCCAGTTTTTTTTTTTAAATAAATTTATGTATTTATTTTTGGCTGTGTTGGGTCTTCGTTGCAGTGCATGGGCTTTTTATTATGGTGGCTTCTCTCGTTGTGGAGCACGGGCTGTAGGCGCGTGGGCTTCAGTAGTTGTGACACATGGGCTTAGTTGCTCCACAGCATGTGGGATCTTCCCGGACCAGGGATCAAACCCGTATCCCCTGCATTAGCAGGAGGATTCTCAACCACTGCGCCACCAGGGAAGCCCTATTGGTCTTTTTCTAAAAGCAGATTATTAGTAGGGTGGCAGAACAAGAAACAAGAGAGCAAAGGATGGAAGGCAAATTTACTGTTTCACAGGTGGCTGGGCTCTCTCTGGTATTAAGCAGGGGAATTTGTATGCAATTTAACTGCAAAAAAACCCCCAAACAAACAAACCACAAAACCTATTTCTGGCACATAGGTAATGGGTATTTTCACCAATTGGATGTGAATATAACTGCTGAGATGTCCTTGTCTACATATAATAGTCACCAGTAAAGTAATCTTTGGAAAAAATTATAGTATATTAATCTTTTAAATTAATGTTCCTCTCTTCTTTTTAAAAGGAATAATTATAAGACATGAATTTTAATGTCTGGAATATCAAAGAGATGCTCAGTATTCCCTCAGGCTCTGGGTAAGTTTTCTGGTTATATACTCTGATACTTAAGAGGATCTTATAGTTGCACTGATTTCATAGAAACAGGCTCCCCTTCCTATTAGTTTATAGTAATAGGGTTACCTGATATAGCTTCTTCCCTTTCTCTTCCCTCTCTTGTCACCACTGCACCCTCCCATATTTGTCTTTTTCCTTTTGCCTATTTTCTGATTATAAAAGCAGTATCAATGGCTATGTGTGTTAATTGAGTAATGACTCTGTCCAGCACTGGACCTAGGGACTATGAGAGTTAGACATGGTCCAACATCTGGAAACTCTCACCTCATTTGGAGCAATTGCTGTTGAAACAGCAAGGATCAAACTCAAGACAATGTTCAGATAAGTGTTCAATTGTGTAGTACAATTTGTAGGCACCATGAAATCAAGAACCACTCCAACTGTTGACAGGGCTCATTGAGATACTGCCCCCTCTACTACTCCACTGAGGTACTTATATTGGTGTCCACTAGCCATGCAGTAGGCCTGCCATTGCTAACTTGGTGGGCGTACCCCAGAAGTAGTATATATTAAGGGATTTCCAATTGTTTTGGTATGCTTTTATCATTGGATAGTTTCTTTTCTTCCTAACACCTTCCTAAAGACAGCAAAAAACCTAAAACATTGTTGTTGTTGTTGTTTCTCTTAAAAAGAAGAAAAGAGCTTACAATTGATACAGAGTAGGGGGAAAAAATCTATGCTTAATTCCAGATCGTAGCTTTAAGATGTGAATCCTACAGGACTTCTGTAGGCTTACAGAGCTGTTTCTTTTCCAGCCCAGCTAATTATTCTCTTTGACCTAAGAGGGGAGACACAGAGAGCTATTTAGCTATTTTGAGCAGTGATTATGCAAATCATATTATATGTGTGCAGCCTATTACCTTAGCTAATCTTAGAAAATGATTCTATGAGTCAAAATAATGTCTCTGTTCTGAGCAAGTAGGGTTTCTTTTTGTCTTGTATTAATAAATAATGATTCGTTTAGCTTAGAATATGTACTTATAGGCTATCTATTTTAAATCTAACATTTGGAAAAGGAATGATCTACATGTACGTGTTTTAATGAAAAGCATGTTTTCTTGGGTTACACAACAGCATTAAGTAACACAAATTGTTACCGAGGTGTCTTTCAAGTAAAACTTGAAGACTATATATTTTACTTGTCTGTCCACTTATGTGCTGTCTCTGTAGTAGGCTTAGTACACTGTGTTCAAGTGTGATTGTATCATTATCAATATCATTATCCCCTTCATATGTGAGATTTAGACTGGCATAAGTATCCATGGGAAGCAATTTGGAAGTCCACAGCTGGAAGTATTTAGAACAAGCAAGGATATGACACTAAAAGTGTGAAAGGGAATAACACAATGTTTAATGGATCTTTCTTTGTGCAAACCTGAGTTGATCATATTCTTCAGTCTGGATGAGGCCTATTTTAGTCTGCTTGGGCTGCCATAACAGAGTACAATAAACTGGATGGCTTAAATAACAGAAATTTATTTTCTCACAGTTCTAGAGATTGAAAGTCCTAGAACCCTATGCCAGCATGATTGGTTTTGGGTGAAGACTCCCTTCTTGGCTTGCAGACAGCTGCCTTTTTCTGTGTCCTCACATGGTGAGAGAGAAAGAATGAGGGCAAGCTCTTTGGTGTCTCTTCTTAAAAGGACACTAATCCTGGGCTTCCCTGGTGGCGCAGTGGTTGAGAGTCCGCCTGCCGATGCAGGGCACATGGGTTCGTGCCCTGATCCGGGAAGATCCCACATGCCGTGGAGCAGCTGGGCCCGTGAGCCATGGCCGCTGAGCCTGCGCGTCTGGAGCCTGTGCTCCGCAACGGGAGAGGCCACAACACTGAGAGGCCCGCGTACCGCAAAAAAAAAAAAAAAAAAAAAAGGACACTAATCCTATCGTGAGGGTCCCACTCTCCTCACCTCTTCGAACCCTAATTACCTTCTAAAGGCCCCATTTCCAAAAACTGTCAAAATAGAGCTTAGGGCTTCAACACATGAATTTTTGGAGGACACAAACATTCAGTCCATATCTAGGTCTATCTTGTGTTTGTTGTATTATAGCTCCTTCTCTCCCTCCAATCCTGCTCCTTTCCTTCCCTACAGACACACAATCTAGGAGAGTTAATATGTATCCTTCCAATTAACCTTCTACATACTCAGTTACATACTTGTTTGGTGTGTATGATGTATCCTTATAAATTACATTAATGTATGAGAGAGTTCATTAAATTTTTACTTTTTCTGCACTCAAAAATTATATTTTTGAGACTTATCCATATGGTTATATGTAAATCTAGCTTATTGCTTCTGACTACTGCATCAGTTATATGCATAAGCCATATTTTATTTTTAATCTATTCCCTTAGTGATGAACAAATTCAACCTTTTAAAAGATAATGTTCTCTTAATCCCTAAAGATTTTGTGAACTTTGATATCCAAAATGGTGTTATAGTACATAATGTTATAGTACAAGGAATAATGGTGTTAGTCCTTAATGTTTGAAATTCCATCTGATTGTTCCCAGGTTGTTGTAATTGAAATGTCTGGCATTCAAAATTTCCTTGTTTCTTTACATGTAGTACTGGCAGTGTGCAGGGGACTAGGAGGTCAAAAAAAGCTAGCATTCTGCCCAGAATATTCTAAAATAGTTTTGAATTATGGTTTCATTTGCCCACTTGATATACTTGTATTTTCTTGCTTAATTTCAGGGCCACTAAGTCATCTAACTGGAATAATAATCAGACTGATTACTCTGGTCTCAGTGATTCCCAGTTCCTTTTTGGATCCCAGTTCTGTCCAGAAAGTTCAGAGACCCCGTCAACACCCTTGGACTTTGGTGTCCACTTGAGACATCCAAAACAGTCACAACAGAATTCTCTGGTTGTAAGTCTGAATCCCAGAATCTCTGCACATGTTTCACAGTCATTATGGACATAAACTGTAAAGAAGACTTATTCTGCTGGGTTATATTTTAGAGTTGTACATCTCTAAGGATTACTGTCCTAAATAGATTTGTGCTTGATTGGTGACTCATTTGACTTGGTAGTGTGAAATGGAAAACATATTTATATTTGCATTTTCTTCCATTACTAAAACAATATATTAGAATAGTGCAAGTACTTTGACTACTCCTAGGGAGTGCCAAATATTGCATGACATTTAACTCCTTGAAGAAGGAGATGAGGATATTGAGGCCTAAGCTGATGAATAAGGGCCAGAATGAGGAACAGAATCTCTTGATTTTTTGAGACCAGCCTATCTTATTTTGTGAGTCAGAAATATTTTTATATATTTACTTATTTTGATGTAGAACCAGATCTAACTTTATACACAGACGTAACTGCATCATATAGGGACTTAATGAATAAGATTAGGTCAATACTTTAAGTTATTAAGGTATGATCTGAGATAAATATTTTAGTACAAAACTTGGTACTCAGTGATATGAAGGAGTAAATGTACTGCCTGAATGTTCCAGAGTAAGTTTTGCCTCAGAATGCAGGAAATGGCTCACCATATGCCTGCATCACAGTCAAATTTATCAACAAGTTTAGTTCATCAGCAACTGAGCAACAGCAATTTGAATTAAACTTATTAATATAAAAACTTTAACACATCATCTCAAGACAGCATAATTTTCTGTTGCTGCCTTTAAATTTATGCAATTGATTTTAAGCCATTTTAGCTGACATTTTAAATACCTCTGGTCTGGTAAGGCAGAAATTATATTAGTAAAAAGAGTTGCTTTGTTTTAATATAATGTTCTGGTACATATGAAATAAAAAGGAAATACTACATGCTATATTGTATTTTATGGTTTGCACTTAAGTGTGACTCTGCTTTGTATAGAAAATAGTGCATGCTATAAATATTTTTATGTGTGAAATGCTATGATTTTTTTTTTCCATTGAACAGAGTGAACCTAGTATTTTCATAAAGTACCAAACAAAACCCCAGCTATTTGGAAGAGATACAAAAGATGGAGGCTTATTTCCTCTTCCTTTGTCAGTTGGAAAATCAAAAGGCCTCTTGGAACAGTTTGAGGAGAAAAAGAAAACTGCAAAAGACAAATGTGACAGGTACACAAACCTTTCAAGTGGATGAAACAGCTCCTCTCTTCTGAGCGAAGCAGAAAATGGAATGTCAGTAGTCGAAAAATTCAGTTTCAGCATGATAGCATTCTTGCCTTTACAGCTCATCTAATAATTACTCTTTATTTGTTTTCTTGTCACTGTGACTTATGGCTGCCACAGTTTTGAGCTCTCTAAATATTAAGCTAAAGAACTTCTCAGAGAAATGCAATATTCAAGTAATGTTATATTTATTCTGCCTAAAATTCTGCCCTTTAATTTTTTTTTTCAGATCATCAGAATTAGGAAATTAGTTAATATTTGTTTTAGGGTCAAGAATATAGCACATGAATTCTTAAGTCATAGTTCAGGCTGATTTTCTCACTTTGAAATGGTATTTTTAAAGATATACCCTAGGGCTTCCCTGGTGATGCAATGGTTGAGAGTCCGCCTGCCGATGCAGGGGACATGGGTTCTTGCCCAGGTCCAGGAAGATCCCACATGCCGCGGAGCGGCTGGGCCTGTGAGCCATGGCCGCTGAGCCTGCCTGTCCAGAGCCTGTGCTGTGCAACGGGAGAGGCCACAACAGTGAGAGGCCCGCATACCGCAAAAAAAAAAAAAAAAGATATACCCTAAATTTTATACATATTCTTATTCACTACATATATATGTGTGTGTATATATATAAGCAAATATTAGGGCTACTATATTAATTTGTAAATGAATAAGTGGCAGTCACTGAGGAAATTAACTTGTTCATTTCTTGTTAGTAAGTTATTAACAGGACATCTTTAGGTATCATAGAAATCATAACACCCAAGCAGAAATATACTTTATTATTTCTGTAACAGTAAAGATGTATCACTTAGCATCACCACTAGTACTTTCATGTCGAAAAAGCTAGAATTTCTTTAAAAATTCTAGATTAGGAATTCTTTAAAATTAGGAATTCTTTAAAAGACTAGGTATCTTTTCCACTGTATACTTACATTCCTTTAGAGAGAAAAGCAAAATGCTCTATACGAAGTGTTTGATTCTGCTGATAAATAAAGATTTCCCAGATGCTGACAGACTTCTTTCCCCTAGGAATCTAGGCTCTAGGACTCATAACAATGGTAGAGTACTGCAGATGATCAGGCTCCTCTCATCTTACTGCTTCAGATAAATTAGTCTTAATTTTTTTGTTCTCTGGGCTTTTGTATTACATTTTATTTGATCAAGATTTCTGTAGCTAAGGCACTTCCCTGGTGGTCCAGTGGCTAAGACACCATGCTCCCAATGCAGGGGGCCCGTGTTTGATCCATGGTAGGGGAACTAGATCCCACATGCCGCAACTAAAAAAAAAAAGATCCAGCATACCGCAACTAAGACCCAGTGCAGCCAAACAAATAAATAAAGAAATAAGATTTCTGTAGCTAAAAAAAACTTTTTTTGAAACATTAAGTCCTTCTTGATATTTCCTTCCTCCCTCCCTCCCTCCCTTCCTTTATTTCATTTTTCATTTCCTTTTTTTTTTTGTAGTAAAATGAGTTTTTTTTTTTTTTGGCCATGGGGCTTGTGGGATCTTACTTCCCAGACCAGGGATTGAACCCAGGCCCTCGGCAGTGAGAGCATGGAGTCCTAACCACTGGACCGCCAGGGAATTCCCAGAAATGAGTTTCTGTTAATGATTATTTACAAGATGGCTGGCAAAAAATAAATAGTATTTATATAGAGAGAACAGATGATAAGGACACTGAAGAATCTCTTCTCTATTTAAAAAATTTCAAGCTTACAATATTGATTTAAATGCTAAGCAGAAAATCATAATTTTAATAAATTCTGGCAAAAACAACCCCCAAGATTTTAGATTCCTTGTTTTCTGTCAATAAGTGCTTATCAGAAATGTGGTGCAGAATGAGAAATTTTTAAATGAGAAAGAGAAAGCATACCACTGTAAATTTGGAAGCAGGAAAATGATAAGGCATGGTACCGAGTTCAAACATAAAGAGATGCTACAAATCAGTAAGACATGGATTTACATATTGTGTTTTGAAAGTACATGTTTTCCCAAATGTATAGAAAGGGCATATGAGGTTAAGATATCTCAAAAGAAGCCTTAATCATTCAGATTGCATTTGTTATGACTCAAATAAAAACCCACCTCAAACTAGCCTGGACAAAAAGGAGGATATATTAGCTCTCTTAACCAATCTGGGAAGGACAGGGAATGAAATGAAATCAGAATCTGTCTCTTTTCTGTGCTTCTCTCTCCGTCTATACTTCATTCTCTCCTACTAGAGATCAGCTTCCTATTAACACAGAAAAAGAGACTCTCACCCCTTAGTTACAATTTGAAAATCCTAGTGAAAGCTTCTGATGGGCTTGTTTATTAGGTTGTGGGGGGGTAAGGGGAGGGGGCTGTGACTGGAAGTCCTCACCAGAATCACTTTGTGGATGCAGAAAGAAGCAATTCCCCATTAGAGCTGGATGCTGGGCACACCAGACAATGGATATCCATTACCCAGATTCTTATTTTTTAATCAGTCATATTTGAGAAAACAGATCAGTCTCATAACCAATGAATAACCTAAGGACCACAAATAGATTATAAAATGAACCATGGGGACTTCCCTGGTGGTGCAGTGGTTAAGAATCCGCCTGCCAATGCAGGGGACACGGGTTTGAGCCCTGGTCCGGGAAGATCCCACATGCCACAGAGCAACTAAGCCCATGTGCTTCAACTACTGAGCCTGTGCTCTAGAGCCCGTGAGTCACAACTACTGAGCCTGTGTGCCACAACTACTGAAGCCCACATGCCTAGAGTCCATGCTCCGCAACAAGAGAAGCCACTGCAATGAGAAACCCATGCACCACAAGGAAGAGTAGCCCCCACTCACTGTAACTAGAGAAAGCCTGCACACAGCAACAAACACCCAACACAGCCAAAAATAAATAAATAAAATAATTTTTTTTAAAAAGAAAACATATGGATGGCAAATAAATACATGAAAAGTTTCTCAACACCATTAGCCATTTTGGAAATAAAACTTGAAATCATAATGAGATATTACTGCTTATCTGTTAGCATGGCTAAAATTAAAACAAACAAAAACTGAAAATACCAATTGCCGAGCAAGGATATAGACCAAATGGAAATCTTGTTGGTGGAATTGCAAAATGATACAGCCCCTTTGGAAAAGTTTGACAGTTTCTTATAAAATTAAACATAATTCACTATATGGCTCTGCAGTTCTACTCCTAGGTATTTATCCTAGATAAATGAAAATTTATGTTTACACAGAAGCCTATGCAATAATGTTTATAGTAGCCTTGCTCATAATCACCAAAAACTGGGCACAACTCAAATGTCCTTCTATGTATGAATGGATAAACAAACAATGGTATGTCCATACGATGGAACACTACTCAGCAATGAAAAGGAATAAACTATTGCTATACAACAACATGGCTGAATCTCAAAAGCACTATGCTAAGCGAAAGAAATCACAAAGGTTGCATACTCTATGATTCCATTTAAATGACATTCTGAGAAAAGCAAAACTATAGGGATGGGTATCAGATCAGTGATTACCAAGGGTTATGGGTGTGGGCTGGACTTTACCACAAAGAGACAGCATAAAAGATTTTTTTGGATACTGTCTTATATCCTGGTTGTAATGGTGGTTACATGAATCCTAATTTTGTGTTAAAACTCATAGAACTGTGTATACACACACACACATACAAATTTCTATGTTAATTTAAATTTTTTAAAGTGTTAAAAATTATTAAAAGATATTGGGTGGTTCATTTTATTAGTTAGGATTATGTTCAGCTGCATTGACGTATATACACTCATTCTCATTATAATAATAGAAAATTTTAAAAGATGTTTATTTTTCTTTAATGCAAAAATCATCCTGAAGTGTGTGGTCCAGGGCTAGAATAATGGCTTCATGGACCTCAAGGATCTGGCTCCTTCCAGCAGTGTGGTCTGCCATCCCTAAAGTATGACCCCCCCACCCCTGCCATCCTCACACTGCTTGGAGGCTGCTGCAATTCCAGCTGTTACATCAGAGTTCCAGACAGCTGATGGATGAGCGAAGGAAGAAGGGTATCTTCCTGTCCCTTTAGGATTCTTTTTTTTTTCTTGGCCACACCATGTAGCTTGCAGGATTTCAGTTCCCCGACCAGGTATTGAACCCAGGCCCATGGCAGTGAAAGCACAGAGTCCTAACCACTGGACTGACAGGGAATTCCCTAGGATTCTTCTTGGAAGTTGCATGCAACACTTTTGCTTATATCTCACAGTGGCTAAAATTTACTCACATGGCCACACCTAGATGCAAGGGAGTCTGGGAATGTCATCTATCTGGGTGGCAGTGCATGGAGGGTGAGGATCAAGAATCTAATTTCCAAGGAAGAAAATGAGGCCAATTTAAGTTTCTGCCACAGCTGTACAATTGCCAACAACTACCTGCCATGGACAACTTCCCAAACAAAGTCTCAAAATTAGTCCAGGGCAGATTCTGCTGCCCACTACCCCCTGCCCAGAATGCACTAGACCCTTCCCTGGATTGTAGTCAGTGTAGTCCTGGTCACTTTTCTTTTCTTTTTTTTTTTTTTGATGTGGTCCCTTTTTAAGATCTTTATTGAATTTGTTACAAAATTGCTCCGTTTTATGTTTTTTGGGGGGGTTTTTGGTGATTGTTTTATTGTTTTTTGGCTGCGAGGCATGTGGGATCTTAGCTCCCCGACCAGGGATCGAACCTGCACCCCCTGCACTGGAAGGCGAAGTGTTAACCACTGGACCACCAGGGAAGTCCCGAGTCCTGGACAATTTTATCAGTCCCAAGGCGCTCCATCTTTCTACTACTATTGCCATAGCGACCAGAAAAGAGAGCTCACAGTCTTTTTCTCCTGACTCCCAGTCTGGCAAGGCATGTGTAAGGAGAGAGCTCAGGGTTCAGGAAAAGCTCAGAAAGCAAGCCTCTGGCACCCTCAGCCTCAAGAGGAGGAAAGAGAGACTCTACTCCTCCCTAAGATCCCTAACCTGAGGAACTCCTCAAACAGGAAAGAGGGTCAGATGCAGAACAAACTAAAATAAAGAATCTAGACTTTTCACTCTAAATATAAATTTGTAGATTCTGTAGTAGAGGTTTCATCCAATGCTTTGCGAGCCCTGAGGACAGGCTTCCAGCTCTGACTGGGGGCGTCAGGAAAGACTCCATCCAAGGGAGCACATCTAAACTGAGTGGGAGTTTTGGGCAGAGATCTTGGGTCTGTCAGATTTTCAAGTCTGCCTCTGAATCAACTTACTCTGTGAACCACCACTAACTCTGCTCTATTTTTGAGTATTTTCTTTCTTTCTTTTTAAATTTATTTATTTAATTTATTATTTTTGGCTGCGTTGGGTCTTTGTTGCTGCGCGTGGGCTTTCTCTAGTTGCGGCGAGCAGGGGCTACTCTTCGTTCCAGTGCACAGGCTTCTCATTGCAGTGGCTTCTCTTGTTGTGCAGCATGGGCTCTAGGCACACAGGCTTCAGTAGTTGTGGCTCGCAGGCTCTAGAGTGCAGTCTCAGTAGTTGTGGTGCACGAGCTTAGTTGCTCTGCTGCATGTGGGATCTTCCTGGACCAGAGCTCGAACCCATGTCCCCTGCATTGGCATGCGGATTCTTAAACATTGCGCCACCAGGGAAGCCCTATTTTTGTGTATTTTCAAAAATAAAAATGGGATAGTTTCCTATGGACTATTCTGCAATCTGTTTTTTAAATTTAATAATATTAAATGACTATATTTCTGTTTCATCTACAAAATCATTTCTGTGGTTGCATTGTACTCTATTATATGGACCATTTAGGGGGTTATGTTTTTTTTCTGTTTCTTTTATTTTGTGGTACGCGGGCCTCTCACTGTTGTGGCCTCTCCCATTGCGGAGCACAGGCTCCAGACGCGCAGGCTCCGGACGCGCAGGCCCAGCGGCCATGGCTCACGGGCCTAGCCGCTCTGCGGCATGTGGGATCTTCCCGGACCGGGGCATGAACCCGTGTCCCCTGCATCGGCAGGCGGACTCTCAACCACTGCACCACCAGGGAAGCCCAGAGGTTATGTTTTAAATGTTTAATACAGCATGAGACATGCAAAGAATACACAATGAGATAATGATAATCTTTTCAACAAATGATGCTGGGAAAACTGGGTCCTTATGCAAAAGAATGGAAAAGGACCCTTATCTTATACCATACACAAAAGTCAACTCAAAATGGATTAAAGACTTAAACGTGAGACTTGAAACCGTAGAACACCTAGAAGAAAACATAGGGAAAAAGCTTCTTGACGTTGGTCCTGGCAATGATGTCTTGGATATGACACCAAAAGCACACGCAACAAAAGGAAAAATAGACAAGTGGGATTACATCAAACTACAGGCGTCCCTCAGTATCCAAAGGAGATTGGTTCCAGGAGACCCTACATATACCAAAATCCACTGATGCTCAAGTCCCATAGCCCTCTATATCTTCAGGTTTTGAATCCACAAACTCAACCAACTGCAGATGGAAATTTCTGTCCATGGTTGGATGAATCTGCACATGCAAAACCCTCGAACACAAAGGGCCAACTATGTTTATTGAAAAAAATCTGCATATAAGTGGACCCATGAATATCAAACCTATGTTGTTTAAGGGTCAACTGTAAAAAAGTTTCTGCACAGCAAATGAAACAAAGAAAATGAAAAGGCAAACTTTCCTGGTGGCACAGTGATTAAGAATCTGCCTGCCAATGCAGGGGACACGGGTTTGATCCCTGGTCTGGGAAGATCCCACATGCTGTGGAGCAACTAAGCCCGTGTGCCACAACTACTGAGCCTGTGCTCTAGAGCGTGCAAGCCACAACTACTGAGCCCACGTGCCACAACTACTGAAGCCCACACACCTGGAGCCCATGCTCTGCAACAAGAGAAGCCACCACAATGAGAAGCCCATGCACCTCAACGAACAGTAGCCCTGGCTCACCGCAACTAGAGAAAGCCCACATGCAGCAATGAAGACCCAATGCAGCCAAAAGAAAAAAAGAAAACAAAAAGGCAACCCATGGGATAGAAAACATTTGCAAACCATATATCTGATAAAGGTTAATATAAAACATATAAGGAACACCTACAACCCAATAGCAAAAACAAACAAAAACAAAAAAACAAAATATCTGGATTAAAAGACAAGCAAAGGAATTGAATAGACAGTTCTCCAAAGAAGACATACTAATGGCCATCAGGTATATGAAAAGTGCTCAACTTTGCTAATTATCAGGGAAATGCTTATCAAAACCACAATTAGATATCATCTCACACCTGTCAGAATGGCTATCATTAAAAAAATAACAATGCTGGCAAGTATATGGAGAAAAGGGAACTCTTGTACACTGTTGGTGGGAGTAGAAACTGGTGCAGCCACTTTATTTTTTCTAATTTAAAAGAAAAAATTTTTTTTTGGTCATGCTGCGTGGCTTACAGGACCTCAGTTCCCCGACCAGGGATCAAACATG
The DNA here is from genome assembly GCF_039906515.1 of Pseudorca crassidens. Taxonomy (NCBI): domain Eukaryota; kingdom Metazoa; phylum Chordata; class Mammalia; order Artiodactyla; family Delphinidae; genus Pseudorca; species Pseudorca crassidens. Next base: position 68,576,297 of record NC_090305.1, read on the forward strand.
CATCCTTGGCAGTGAAAGTGCGGAGTCCTAACCACTGGACTGCCAGGGAATTCCTTGGTGCCGCCACTTTAGAAAACAGCATGGAGGTTCCACAAAAAATTATAAATAGAACTACCATATGATCCAGCAATTCCACTTCTAAGTATATACTCAAAGGAATTGAAATCAGGATCTTTAAGAGATATCTGCACTCTCATGTTCATCACAGCATTATTTACAATAGCCAAGACATGGAAATAACCTAAATATCTATCAGTGGATGAATGGAAAAGAAAATGTGGTATGTACATACAATGAAATATTCTTCAGCCTTAAAAAAGAAGGAAATCCTTCCAGTTGTGACAACATGAATGAACCTGGAGGACATTATGCTAAATGAAATAAGCCAGACATAGAAGGACAAATACTAACTATATGCTACCACTTATATGAGTGTAAAATAATCAAACTCATAGGAGCAGAGAGTAGAATGGTGGTTGTTGTTGGGGGAGTTGTGGGGGAAACAGGCAGAATTAGTCAAAGGGTACAAAGTTTCAGTTTATACAAGATGAATAAATCCTAGAGACCTGTACAGCATAGTGCCTATACTTGACAATGCTCTGTTGTATACTTTAAAATTTGGTAAGAGGGTAGATCTTTTTTAAGTGTTCTTATCCCTACTACTAATAAATAAAAGAGGGTGAAAGGAAACTTTTGGAGGTGATGGATATATTTATGGCATAGATTGTGGAGACGGTTTCACAGTTGTATACTTATCTCCAAACTTGTATACATTAAATATGTACAGCTTCTTGTGTGTTAATCATACCTCAATAAAGTAATTTAAAAAAAACCCAACTTGAGTACTGACGACTCAGAACAGATGATGACTACAAGCAATTGGCACAGCTATGTCCTTGTACAAGATTGGAAGTTCTTTTTGTTCAAAATTTGTAAAGCATTGCTGCATTGTCTTATAGCTCTCTGTGTGCTTTTAAGAGGTCTGCTGCCATTCTGATTCCTGATCCTGTGTATGTCACTTGCTTTTTTATTTCTGGAAATTTTTAGGATCTTCTCATTATCCTTAGAGTTTGGAAATTTTACAGCAATGTGGTTTGATGTGCCTTGTCATAGCCCTGGGCATTGGGGAATTACTTTTGACCTATAACTTGTGTCTTTTGGTTTGGGGAATTTTTCTTTTATTATATCTTTGAAAACCTCCTTTTCACTCTTCTTTTTCCTGGATCTGCAATTTTGGGCATGCATTGAATCTCCTGCACTGATCCTCTAATTTTTTTTTTTTTTACTACCTACTTATTTTTCATCTCTTTGTCTTTTGCTCTATTTTCCATCATATTTCCATACTGTATCTTCTAGTTATTCTATTTGTTTAATTTCTGCTATTTTTAATTTGTAAGTTCCCTTTCTTAGTCTCTGCTTTTATACTTTAATAGCATTCTGTTCTCATCCTTAATTTTTTCATTTTAATATTTTTATTGTTTTCAGGTAATGTCTTAATCTTATTCATAAAACCATAAGGTTTGTAGATTTCCAAACGGTTCTATCAAATTCTTCTTTTAAAGTCAGTCTTTTGGACAATCCTGCAGCCTGTGGAATGAAAGCCACATTCACAGAAAGACAGACAAAATGAAAAGGCAGAGGACTATGTACCAGATGAAGAAACAAGATAAAACTCCAGAAAAACAACTAAATGAAGTGGAGATAGGCAACCTTCCAGAAAAAGAATTCAGAATAATGATAGTGAAGATGATCCAGGACCTCAGGAAAAGAATGAAGGCAAGGATCAAGAAGATGCAAGAAACATTTAACAAAGACCTAGAAGAATTAAAAAACAAACACCTAGAAGAATTAAAGAACAAACAAACAGAGATGAACAATACAATAACTGAAATGAAAAATACACTAGAAGGAATCAATAGCAGAATAACTGAGGCAGAAGAATGGATAAGTGACCTGGAAGACAGAATGGGTGGAATTCACTGCCATGAAACAGAATAAAGCAAAAAGAATGAAAAGAAAGAAGACAGCCTAAAAGACCTCTGGGACAACATTAAGTGCACCAACATTCGCATTATAGGGGTCCCAGGAGGAGAAGAGAGAAAGGACCCGAGAAAATATTTGAAGAGGTTATGGTCGAAAACTTCCCTAACATGGGAAAGGAAACAGCCACCCAAGTCCAGGAAGCGCAGAGAGTCCCAGGCAAGATAAAACCAAGGAGAAACATGCTAAGACACATAGTAATCAAACTGACAAAAATTAAAGACAAAGAAAAATTATTAAAAGCAACAAGGGATAAAACGACAAATAACATACAAGGGAACTCCCATAAGGTTAACAGCTGATTTCTCAGCAGAAACTCTACAAGCCAGAAGGGAGTGGCATGATATATTTAAAATGATGAAAGGGAAGAACCTACAACCAAGATTACTCTACCTGGCAAGGACCTCATTCATATTCGATGGAGAAATCAAAAGCTTTACAGACAAGCAAAAGCTAAGAGAATTCAGCACCACCAAATCAGTTCTACAACAAATGCTAAAGGAACTTCTCTAAGTGGGAAACACAAGAGAATAAAAGCACCTACAAAAACAAACCCAAAACAATTAAGAAAATGGTAATAGGAACATACATATCGATAATTACCCTAAACGTGAATAGATTAAATGCTCCAACCCAAAGACACAGGCTTGCTGAATGGATTCAAAAACAAGACCCATATATATGCTGTCTACAAGAGACCCACTTCAGATCTAGGGACACATAAAGACTGGAAGCAAGGGGATGGAAAAAGATATTCCATGCAAATGGAAATCAAAAGAAAGCTGGAGTAGCAATACTCATATCAGATAAAATAGACTTTAAAATAAAGAATGTTACAAGAGACAAAGAAGGACACTACATAATGATGAGGGGATCAATCCAAGAAGAAGATAAAACAATTATAAATATATATGCACCCAACATAGTAGCACGTCGATACATAAGGCAACTGCTAACAGCTATAAAAGAGGAAATTGACAGTAATACAATAATAGTGAGGGACTTTAACACCTCACTTACACCAATGGACAGGTCATCCAGACAGAAAATAAATAAGGAAACACAAGCTTTAAGTGACACAATACCAGATATATTTAATTGATATTTATAGGACATTCCATCCAAAAAACAGCAGATTACACTTTCTTCTCAAGTGCACGTGGAACATTCTCCAGAATAGATCACACCTTGGGTCACAAATCAAGCCTCGGTAAATTTAAGAAAACTGAAATCATATCAAGCATCTTTTCTGACCACAACGCTATGAGCTTAGAAATAAATTACAGGGAAAAAACCGTAAAAAACACAAACACATGGAGGCAAACAATACATTGCTAAATAACCAAGAGATCACTGAAAAAATCAAAGAGGAAATCAAAAAATACCTAGAGACAAATGACAACTAAAACATGATGATCCAAAACCTATGGGATGCAGCAAAAGCAGTTCTAAGAGGGAATTTTATAGCAATACAATCCTACCTCAAGAAACAAGAGGGACTTCCCTGGTAGCGCAGTGGTTAAGAATCCACCTGCCAATGCAGGGGACACGGGTTCCAGCCCTGGTCCAGGAAGATCCCACATGCCGCGGAGCAACTAAGCCCGTGTGCCACAATTACTGAGCCTGTGCTCTAGAGCCTGCAAGCCACAACTACTGAGCCCACGTGCCACAGCTACTGAAGCCCATGCACCTAGATCCTGTGCTCCACAACAAGAGAAGTCACTGCAATGAGAAGCCCGTGTACCACAATGAAGAGTAGCCCCCGTCTGCCACAACTAGAGAAAGCCCGTGCACAGCAATGAAGACCCAACACAGCCCTAAATAAATAAATAAATAATTTTTAAAAAAGAAACAAGAAAAATCTCAAATAAACAATCTAACCTTACACCTAAAGGAACTAGAGAAAGAAGAACAAACAAAACCCTAAGTTAGTAGAAGGAAAGAAATCATAAAGATCAGAGCAGAAATAAATGAAATAGAAACAAAGAAAACAATAACAAAGACTCAATAAAACTAAAAGCTGGTTCTTTGAGAAGATAAACAAAATTGATAAATGTTTAGCCAGACTCATCAAAAAAAAGAGGGAGAGGGCTTCCCTGGTGGCGCAGTGGTTGAGAGTCCGCCTGCCGATGCAGGGGACACGGGTTCGTGCCCCGGTCCGGGAAGATCCCACATGCCACGGAGCGGCTGGGCCCGTGAGCCATGGCCGCTGAGCCTGCACGTCCAGAGCGTGTGCTCCACAGCAGGAGAGGCCACAGCAGTGAGAGGCCTGCGTACCGCAAAAAAAAAAAAAAAAAGGAAGGAGAGGACTCAAATCAATAAAATCAGAAATAAAAAAGGAGAAGTTATGATGGACACTACAGAAATACAAAGCATCATAAGAGACTACTACGAGCAACTCTACGCCAATAAAATGGACAACCTGGAAGAAATGGACAAATTCTTAGACAGGTATAACCTTCCAAGACTGAACCAGGAAGAAATAGAAAATATGAACAGACCAATCACAAGTAATGAAATTGAAACTGTGATTAACAATCTTCCAACAAACAAAAGTTCAGGACCAGATGGCTTCACAGGTGAATTTTATCAAACATTTAGAAAAGAGCTAACACCAATCCTCCTCAAACTCTTCCAAAAAATTGCAGAGGAAGGAACACTCCCAAACTCATTCTACAAGGCCAACATCACCCTGATACCAAAACCAGACAAAGATATTACAAAAAAAGAAAATTATAGACAAATATCACTGATGAATATAGATGCAAAAATCCTCAACAAAATACTAGCAAACAGAATCCAACAACACATTAAAAGGATCATACACCATGATCAAGTGGGATTTATCCCAGGGATGCAAGGATTCTTCAGTATATGCAAATCAATCAATGTAATATACCATATTAACAAACTGAAGAATAAAAACCATATGATCATCTCAATAGATGCAGAAAAAACTTTTGACAAAATTCAACACCCATTTATGACAAGAACTCTCCAGAAAGTGGGCACAGAGGGAACCTACCTCAACATAATAAAGGCCATATACGACAAACCCACAGCAAACATCATTCTGAATGGTGAAAAACTGAAAGCATTTCCTCTAAGATCAGGAACAAGACAAGGATGTCCACTCTCGCCACTATTATTCAACATAGTTTTGGAAGTCCTAGCCACGGCACAGAGAAGAAAAAGAAATAACAAGAATACAAATTGGAAAAGAAGTAAAACTGTCACTCTGCATGTGACATGATATTATACATAGATTAAAAAAATTTAAAAAAATAGTCTTTTGGAGCATCCATAAGACTTTGGTATGAAGAGTTGTCCTATTGGGGTTCAAAAATTGATACTTGCGGGCTTCCCTGGTGGTGCAGTGGTTGAGGGTCCACCTGCCGATGCAGGGGACGTGGGTTCGTGCCCCGGTCCGGGAGGATCCCACGTGCCGCGGAGCGGCTGGGCCTGTGGGCTGTGGCTGCTGGGCCTGCGCGTCCGGAGCCTGTGCTCCGCAGCGGGAGAGGCCGTGGCAGTGAGGGGCCCGCGTACCACCAAAAAAAAAAAAAGATTTGCATTTGTATAGATTAAAAAAACAAAAATCTGTAAAAGTTTTTAATGACGACCCTTGTCTGATTTTTTTCAAAAGAGGGATATTTATTTGAGGAATAATTGTGAAAATTTCTTTTTCATTAGAAATTAATATTGTTCCCAGAACTGTCTCTATATTATCTCATTCTTACTGTCAAAATAATAGTCATTAGATTAAGATGTATCCAGGAATTTGGGGCTATCAGAAAGAAATCACTATCCTCTGAAGCCATGTTTGCCATAAAAATGAAAGCTGGTCTGTTCTACTGTAGTAACCATTTGAATTGCTAAAATGCAACCTCATTTAAGATCCATGTAGAGTAAATTTAAAAAAACAAAAAAATGTTTTGCTTTGGAAATTATCAGGAAAAGTCAGTGTTCTCCTTTTTTCCATCTGGGCACTAAGGTTTCTCAGAGTTGAGTCTTCAACTCTGATCAAGCACCGTTTTGATGCTGCACTAGGTAGAGTCCAGCCATGTTTACGGAATCAATTCTGTTGCATACTGTTTCAATATTTCGCAAAGATTTACCTTCTTTTTTCTCTCCTATTTTAGTGAGACTCTATACAATTTCATTTCCCATATCAAAGAAAGCATTAACAGGGTAAGTATGCCACATTTCAAGGCATTAGAACATCTTGCATTTTAAGAAGTTTAATAATTATATTGTATTGACTTCTGTTTGTGTAGAATAGCAATATTTTAACTACCCTTTTTTATCATTAAATGACAGTTCACCAAGTTAATAAAATAAGGCAACAGTCTGTGAATTATTTCCTAATTTTGGGTTTCTTAAGTTACAGACATCTGTGGAAAAATTTGAGGAACATCTCAATTCCAGAAGCCAATCTATTTTGGATTCTTTGGAAACTGTGGCCAAGACATGTGAGTGTCGAGTTTGAGGTTATCAGTAGGGGGCACTGGTGAGCAGTGAATGTGAACTTTCTGACCCTAGCCAGATTTCTGCCAGTGGTGAGGTTCCATACAGTGTTTCAGATGAGAGAATGGGTACATAAGATTAGCCCTGAAGAGATGTGGAGCTGAACTAGGTAGTGGGCTTCACCTCTATATGGGAATGCCGTGGTCCCTCTATGCCTTTTCTGGAGCACCAATCCTCCACCCAGTAACCCTGCTGCCTCAGGACAGATAGTTCTACCAGGTTTCTCATCTCACTGCTTGAAGTGAATCAAGGGCATCCCTGGTTCTCAAATGAATTGCTGGCTGTGCTGTCTATAAAGGCTCCCTTGCTCCCTTAGGACTTAGAAATAAAGACAGTGCTCCTTTAGGAGTTAGAAATACTCTAGTCACCTACTGTTCTTCTTGCTTCCTTCATTTCAATGAGAGCTGTTTTGTAGTGAATCACAGCATCTTTCTCAATTTCAGTTACAGTCTGTGGTTTGTAAAGTCCTCTGCTCTGCCAATTAGTGATTTACATTTAGGTGAAACCATGGTTCAGGCCCTTATTTGACCATTACACACGTCTCCTTAGGTGAACACTTCCCTGGAACCAACAGCTTCTCAGCTAAACAGCAAGGTGATGACTGCATGTGCACTTGTTTGCATTTGTCTGTGTGTTTATTTTTTATTTTAAACAAATTGAAGTCAACTTATTCAAATGCCATGGGATGGATTGCTCATGATTTACAAAAATTAATGCCTTTGTGTAACTTAGAAATTAATCCCCATCTGTCTACAAAGAAGCACTGTACTGTCTGCTGGCTTCCAACCTGAATATCCCACACACAGGGCAACTGTGCATCTGCTTGGAAACCAGTTCTGGAAATAACTCATTTTAAGTGTGCAAGGAAAGCACTCTCTTTACTTGTTATGTTTAAAACTGGGTGAAGTACAAAAAGGAGAATTGCAGCAAATGTGTGGCATTTAAGGCCCAGAATAGGGAATGGAAGTGCTCAAGGCCCCAACACAGAATGAAGGCAGAGAGAGGAGCAGAACTGAGTCTGGCTTATAGTAGGCATGGGGATCCTGATCCTTCACCCCTGACGGTTTCTTAACTTTCAGAGCTTAAGACTCAAGAGAGCCACATTGATAAGGCAAACAGTAACAAACACTGTGGCACTACATTAATTAAAAGCCAGGTTGTTCTTAAAAATAGGCACAAGGAGCCTGTCCAGAATCATTCCCTTTCTTGGTAGGTAGTGATCAGGAGCAGGAAGTTAGTCATTGAGAGAGGAACCAGGCAAATCCCCTGTCATATAGCTAGGCCCAGTCCAGCTAGCCTAGAGCACTGAACTTGCCAGTCAGTGCATTCTGCAGGCTTTCAGGATGCACTCACTGTGCTTGTAAGGGAAGAGGGAAGATACTATGTGAAAGCACTGTCTTGGGTTATTATGTAATTCATACCTTCACAGAATGAGGTCATGAAATCTTTCCCCAGTCACATTCTGCCTATACAACGAGAAGGATCACTCAAGGCCATCTAATCTAACTCCTCTTCTTCTTCAGCTGAGGACACCAATGACCAGAGTAATAGAATAAATTACCAAGGGCATCCACATCTCACTTTGTCTTGGGTTTAGGTGGGGTAATTAGTAGAAAGCAGTACTTTCACCTAATACATATAAGTTCTATTGAAAAATATGGTCATTAGGAGAATAAAAAGGAGGGGCCACTATCAAAATCAGAGAATGACTCTTTTGGAAAATAGATAACTCCATACGTCAAAATTAATTCCATATGAATCAATATATTGTGTGGTGATTAAATCATTAAAAGAACTGTAAAAAGCATGAGCAACATTTTTATAATTTTAGAGTGAGAAATGCCTTTCTGAGCAAGGCACATATAATTGTTGAGCAGAGTAAGGTCCATCTATATGAACCATGTTGGAATGGAAATATTTATTAATTGTTAAATGAAAACAGCAAGGTACTGCTTATGTGCACATAGTTTGCTCCAGGACACATCTTGTGGAGGAGTGAGATCAGTCAGTGAAAATTGGGAAGGGTATCCTGAGAAAAAGGGGGACTGAGCAAACTCCTCTTGTACATGGAGGCTTCCAGACCCTTTCTCAGGCGGCTTTCATTAGCACAGCAGGGAGAGCAAAACTAGTGTTAAAGGAGAATCACTGGCCATTAGTGGAAAAGCATCAGAATATGACCTCATCTCAATGGAGCCCTTATCAAATCACTAAAATAGAAATAAACAAAATCATCTTCAAGGACAGAGACAAGGTGGCGGCGAGTAGGAGGACCTTGAGCTCACCTCCTCTCACGAGCACACCAGAATCACAACTAACTGCTGAACAACCATCGATAAAAAAAGACTGGAATCTACCAAAAAAAGATATTCTATATCCAAAGACATAAAGAAGAAACCACGAGACGGTAGGAGTGGCGCACTCACAATATAATCAAATCCCATACCACCCGGGTGGGCGACCCACAAACTGGAGAGTAATTATATCACAGAAGTTCTCTCACAGGAGTGAGAGCTCCGAGCCCCGTGCCAGGCTCCCCAGCCTAGGGGTCTGGCATGGGGAGGAAGAGCCCTCAGAGCATTTGGCTTTGAAGGGCAGCAGGGCTTGATTGCAGGCGCCACAGGACTGGGGAAAACAGAGACTCCACGCTTGGAGGGTGTGCACAAGGTCCTGCACGCACCGGGGTCCCAGGGCAAAAGCAGTGACTTCACAGAAGTCGGGGCCAGACCTACCTGCTGGTATTGGAGGGTCTCCTGGGGATGGCTATGGCTCTCTCTGGGGTCATAAAAGCTGGTGGTGGACATAGCAGGGACGTGAACTCTGTCTGGAGGCAGACATTTTGCGGCCATGGCACCGAGACCTGGCCCCACCCAACAGCCTGTAAGCTCCAGTGCTGGGACGCCTCAAGCCAAACAAAATCATCTTTTTTCTAAAAAATATTAATTAATGAATTTATTTTGGCTGCACCGGGTCTTAGTTGTGGCACGCAGGCTCTTAATTGCGCATGCATGCAGGAACTAGTTCCCTGACCAGGGATCGAACCTGGGCCCCCTGCATTGGGAGTGCGGAGTCCTACCCACTGGACCACCAGGGAAGTCCCTAAACAAAATCATCTTCACAAGAAAATAGAGATATTGGCAGTGCGCTCAGCGGTCCCTCAGATCTGTCTCTTACTTCAACAGTGTTTGGATGGAACAGATGCAGGGATGCCCCTTGCTCCAAACTCTGACCAACCCCCATCCTTTTTTCCAGTCACAACCTTCGCAATCAGCCACTCAGCTATCCTCGGCCACCGGGACCAGCCAACACCATTTTTTGAGCTTAACTCCTTATTACCCATCAACCATGAGCTCCCGGATTCGTCAGAATTATTCCACCAAGGTAGAGGCTATCGTCAACTGCCTGGTCAACATGCATCTGCAGGCCTCTTACACCTACCTCTCTCTGGTAGTGATGATGTAGCTCTGGAGGGCATGGGCCACTTTTTCTGTGAATTGGCTGAGGAGAATCGTGAGGGCGCCGAGTGTCTCTTGAAAAGGCAAAACCAGCACAGCGGCCGAAGCTATCTCAAGATGAGTGGGGTAAAACCCAGGACGCTATGGAAGCCGCCGTGCTCAGGGAGAAGAACCTGAACCAGGTCCTTGTGGACCTGCACGCCCTAGGTTCTGCCCGCACAGGCCCCCACCTCTCTGACTTCCGGGAGAGCTGCTTCCTGGAGGAGCAGGTGAAGGTCATCAAGAAGATGGCGACCACCTGACTAATCTCCCCAGGCTGGCTGGTCCCCAGGCTGGGCTGGGCCAGTACCTCTTCCAAAGGCTCACCCTCAAGCATGACTAAGAGCCTCCAGAGCCCAGCGGCCTCTGAGGAGCCCCTCTGGTGTCAGGGCTTCTATCTGAAGCCCCTCTCTGCAGCCACTAGGCAGCTTTTTAACCACCCTGGACCCCTCTCCCAAGCCTTGGACCAAATGGAAACAATAAAGCTTTTTGCAGAAAAAAAAAAAAGAAAGAAAGAAAGGGAGGAAGGGAGGGAGAAAGAAACTAGAGATATTGTCCAGAATATGGAAGTGGATTTTAAACGGCATTTTCACTAAAAAGCTAAAAATTTGTTTATAGACAAAGCAGAAATGAAATGAGTCTCCTTCTAGAGAACACACACACACACACACACACACACACGCTTGCACGTGCACACACACACAGGATCTATAACCTAAACGTGGATATGCACATGTATTGATACAAAATTCCAGAAACTGCTCTTAACGTTAAATCCAGGAAGCAGGACCAAGGTCTTCATGGGAGAGATTCGATCATTTTTCATTGTATGCCTGTTTATACTGTTATAGTTTTGTTTTGTTTTTGGCTGCACCATGCAGCATGCAGGATCTTAGATTCCCCACCAGGAATCGAATCTGTGCCCCCTGCACTGAGAGCACAGAGTCTTAACCACTGCGCACCAGGGAAGCCCCTTTTATAGTTTTTAAAAGAAAAAAATTCAGTAGACTTTGGAAGTAATACCTCAATACAAAAGCTCTTTAAAGGAGAAGACCCTGAACATATGTTTCCCAAGGACAAAGAAAGAATATGTGGGACCACAGACTGATGCTTACTGAGTACTGAATCTAGAATTGAACACTTTGCTTGCCTTCCTCATTTTCTGTTCCTAAGAAACATTGATATTTAGGAACTCAACTAGGGTAGGACAATTACATTTGCTTTCTACTACAAATATCAACATGGATGTCTGGAAAAATATTTCACTAATTGAGTTTAGGGGCAGGAATCCAGTACTTGAAATATAAGTAAACACCCTTTTTCTAATTGCTTGACACATTGAATTTAACTTGCGTTGAGTAATAGAAAATTTGCTTTCTAAAAAAATTCTTACATTTTTTATTGTGGTAAAATACACATAAAATTTACCACTTTTTACTTTTTTTTCCCCAAGACCACACTGGCTTGTCTATTCCTAGTCATCACAGGCTCTTTCTTGCCTCAGAATTTTTGCACTTGCTGTTTCCTCTAGCTGAATAACCTCTCCCTAATCTTTGCAGGGCTAGCTGCTCCTTATCTTTCTGGTTTCACCTTACATGACTCTTATCTCTGATGACCTTATCTAAAGTAGGTGCCCCCACCCTCTTATTTTTATTATATTTCCTATTAGAGCACTTATCACAATTTTCATTTATTAATGTGCATGTTTGTTTACTTGTTATTTTTTTCTTCTTCAAGACTGCAAAGTTCATGTAAGTAGTTTTGTTCAAGATTGTTTCCATGCACCTAGCACAGTGTCTGATAATAAACCTTCAGATAAAACTGTAAATCTCCAATTAATATGTTCAAACACATTGGGGAGTCTTTCTGTTTCACTTTTTCATTAGAGGTGTCCTGCCTGGAGCTCAGCCTCCAGCTCCAGATTGGGCAGGCTATGCTTTATGTCCTCTTCTTAGGACTTCACCATCATTCTGAGGATCCTTTTTTTTTTTTCTCCCATTCCTGAGGGATGGAAGCAGGAGTACTGTAAACCAAGGGAACAGCGTGTTCAAAAGCCAATGGTGAAGCGCTTCCCTGGTGGTGCAGTGGTTGAGAGTCCGCCAGCCGATGCAGGGGACACGGGTTCTTGCCCTGGTCCGGGAAGATCCCACATGCCGCGGAGCGGCTAGGCCCGTGGGCCATGGCTGCTGAGCCTGCGCGTCCAGAGCCTGTGCTCCGCAACGGGAAAGGCCACAGCGGTGAGAGGCCCGTGTACCGCAAAAAAAAAAAAAAAAAAAAAGCCAATGGTGGAAGAGAGATTGCTTAGGCAGAACTCAGAGATGCAGAGGATAGTGAGTCAAAGGGAAGTGAGCCTGGGTCTTGTTAGCCAATTTATTGAAAGATTTGGACTTCATCCAGTGGCCTGTGGGGTACCATTGAAAGTTCCAGTGACCGTTTTAGAGGAGGCATGATCATATCTACATTCTAGAAAGATCACTCTGATGACAGGGCCAAGAAGGCTGGCCAAAGAGGACGTTGGTGCCATCATCTGGGCAGCAGGTTTCAGAGTCCCCAGCAGGTGCTAAGGTTGAGTCTGCTTTGGCCAGGATGTTCTCAGGGAGGGAGGGAAGAAGAGACAGTGGAGGAACCACCCTGTTCTTACTTTCTCTCCTCACCAGGGCTGATCTGGATGGCTAGAGTTCTGGGTGTTGGCAGAGCAGGCTCTGGTAGCCCGTGCCGGGTTCCAGCTTCTCCCTCTCCACGACTGTGGCCTGGGCAGGGTGGGGCATAGCATAGTCTTCATGTGGTGAATTGTCATTGTTTTGTATTTAGTGCAAGAGACCATGAAGGCCCAGAGTGATCTGGTGTTGGAAACAGTGCGGGACAAATGCAACATGGAACAGGCCATCCTTGAGCTGCAAAAGAGATTTGAAGGTGTAAGTGTAGACCCTGACCCCTTTCCTCAAGTGTGTTTATGGTTTTGTTACTAAGACCTAGAGAGACACCTTTAAAATTGCAAATTTCAGCCAAGAACAGAGGCCACCACAGGCCCCTTGGTAACAGGCCAGGGTAGAGGCCAGCTTCCTTTCCCAAGGTTCTCTGGCATGATGTGGACCCTAGGGACCCTGCTCCAGAGTGTAGCCATGTATCCCCTGTATAGTACCCAGCAGGGGACAAGGTTTTGATCTGCTGGCCCATCCTTTGTTTTGTTCACATGTTATATTGTGCATTCTGAGTTGCACTGTCCGTAACTCCCTTCTTTCTCATTGCCTTTCTTTAGAGACAAGCAGAGTTTATAGAAATGAAGTCCAACCTGAAGCACTTTGAAGTTTTAGTTGCTCAGCAGAGTAAGGACTTCCAGCAGCTGTATGAGCAGCTAGGCCAGCTGAATATGCCCAGTGTCCTAGCAGAGCTAAATCAATTGATCTCTGTCTCTCGGATACCCAGACATGTGAAGGACAGTGCTTCTCAGACTTCACCACCTCTGGCCCAGAGCCTCAGTTTCACCAGGCAGGAGAAATATGCCTCTGAGGAACCAGTTATGTGGCAGGCCCAGGCTCTCCCTGCTGCATGCAATCTTAGTGTGGGCTCCTTGAGGCCTGGGGAGTCTGGCGTCTGGGGTGAGGGAGCAAAGAGTAGTGCTCTCCAAGAAGAGGCTGTGCCGCTGGCAGTTGGAACTGGCAAAAGAAACAGGCAAATCAAGGACAAGGCAGTGCAGACTAACTGCCAGAATTGTACTAAAACAGGCTCTGAGAATGATGGCTCTGGCATCCTGGGCCACAAGATGCCTGAAGACAGGGACCTGGTTTCCCAAGGAGCTTCGCGGCTTATATCCCTGGATTTAAACAACTTTGCAACCAGCATTAAGAACACCTGCCAAAAATGTCAAGCCAAAGGCATGTTTTCATGTAACCCTTGTGAACAAAGGTTGGTTACTGAACAGAAAGGCAGAACTGTAGAAAGAGGGGGGAAAGGCAAGAAGCAGCCTCCCAGGAAAGCCCCCAGAAGCAGGCTCCTAGCCAGGAAGCAAGAACAAACCCCAAGCAAAACCTGTGCTTCCAATTCTAAATATCCTCACCCTCCAGTTTCCATCCCACAAAGGCCCCCCCAGGGGTGGCAGGAACCCGTTGCTCAGCCCCTGCATCTTCAGGGCCCCAGGAGCCCCACAAAACCAGTCTGCTCTGCTCTGAGAGGAACAGTCATGCCCAGTAAGACAGCAAGGGCAGTGCAAGGGAATCTCTTGCAGTACAGGGGGCATGCTTCCCAAGACAACAGCCTGCTTTCTCACAGTTCCCAGGGGGACCAACAGATGAGCTGGTTCAGTGACCTCAGCATCAGAAAAGAGCCCCCTCAGTGCAAGGAGCCAAGGAAGAATATGCTCTATGACCTGGGTTTTGATAGCAGTGATGATGGCTTCTGACCAGCCCATGGTGAATTCAGCTGATGGTTTATTGGTCTCAGCTGGAAAGACAAATCACAGAACTTTGGGCTGGCTAACAGCAGAAAGTTCCCAAAGGCCTGCCTGGATCCCTCAGGGTCAGAGGCTATGCTTTGGAGGGAGTGGTGGTCAGTGCAGGGCTGGGGAGCAGATCCAGCATTCTGGGTACCAGGTGCTGCCCATGACAAAGCATAGGGATAAATACACCCTTATTTAGGGGAATGAAATGTGTGCAGAGGTGGTGGTGAGAGCTGGGGCAGCAGCCTGGGTGTGGGGCATAAGGAGGAGGGTGTTGTGTTTGGTAGAAGGAGGGCTGCCTTCCATATGGAATATCCAGTAGCAGAAGGGCTCTCACAAAACTGTTGGTGTGGCAGGATGTCTCCCAAACACAACATTTTTGGTCTTCAAACATTTCCTTCACATGACCAATATCTTTCTGGGCCTCAGGATTTTTTTAAATTATTATTTGTATCCAGTTTTGCTGCGAGAGCATCTGCATTTTTTGGTCAGTGGAAATATTATAGGGCACACACAAAGTCAGACTTCCTGTGAACAGAGAAATATAAAGCCACCAAGAAAAGAGAGGTGACATGCACCAAATGCCGGGAACCACACTCTTCACAGGCACACGGTTCCATCTTTCTTTCTAGCTGTTTTCCCCTGTCCTGTTTTCAACCACTCTTTTAAAGCTAATGAGAGTGGCTGTGGGCCCCGTACCATTTCTGGAGAGCAGTGCGCTTATATGAGACTTTGGCTTTCCAATTATATCTTGTTGAAGTTTTTGAATTTTTGCAATATATATGTACTTCTTTTGTAATACAAAAAAATCAAAAAATAAAGATAAAACTTTTAAGGTGTGTACCATCTTTTTATTCCTTACGCTTCTCCTAAGATGATTTTGAATAAACCACACCCTACTCAAACTGATTTTTCTTTTCTTTTTTTTAAAATTTTATTTATTTATTTTTGGCTGTGTTGGGTCTTCGTTGCGGTGCACGGGCTTCTTATTGCGGTGGCTTCTCTAGGCACTTGGGCTTCAGTAGTTGTGGCTCGTGGGCTCTAGAGCGCAGGCTCAGTAGTTGTGGTGCACGGGCTGAGTTGCTCCATGGCATGTGGGATCTTCCCGGACCAGGGCTCGAACCCGTGTCCCCTGTATTGGCAGGCGGATTCTTAACCACTGCGCCACCAGGGAAGCCCTGATTTTTCTTTTTTTTATGAAAGTAAAAATCCTCATGGATGGACAGCTTCCAGAATTTGCCTATTATCAAGCCAGTACAGGGTTGAAAATGGGGCTTTTTTTTTTTTGGCCGTGCCACACAGCTTGCAGGGGATCTTAGTTCCCTGGCCAGGGATTGAAACTGGGCCACGGCAGTGAAAGTGCTGAGTCCTACACACTGGAACGCCAGGGAATTCCTGAAAATGGGGCTTCTGTGTGGGCCATTATAGAAAGTAATGGTTCCTGATTTCTCATTTTTATATTCTTTATTTTCAGGGTTATGTATCCCACAAAAATCTGGGAGAGTTTAATTTGCCTGTGACACCTTCAGCAGGGCTACCAGGAACCAGCCTAAGGTGCTTTCACTCTCATTTCCAGACCAAGGGCGTCCTGCAGTCTACAGCCACAGGCAATGGCAGCAGCCCTCTCTCTTCAAGGCCTAGGAAGTACAGACTTGGGCTCTGCCTTAGGGTGCCCTGGCCTCTACTCTCCCTGTGGGTCTCACTGGATATCTGTTCACCCTGCCCTCTGCCAGCCTCCACTGCCTTCCCTGCTGGTTTTCTCTGCCTGTGCAAGGACGGCACTGGAGGAAGCAGCCCAGCCCTTCCCAAACTGACTACAGGTGACTGTGGAGCAGTTAGCATGAGGCTTGTAGATCAGAGGGATCTGTATTTGGAAATGTTTTATTACTCTAAGTTGAAAGGTTTAGTCATTTTACTTCACAGTTGAGACCCTGTTGAGAGAACTCCACCAGTATTTATGACTGTGGCCTTCTCATTGAAGGGTCTTGTCCAACTTTGAAATGCCAAAGCAGGACCCTCTGTTCTTTGATTCTGCTGTGAGTTATGAAATCCTGTATTTCTTCAAAAGTATTTCATTTTGGGGCTTCCCTGGTGGCGCAGTGGTTGAGAGTTCGCCTGCCGATGCAGGGGACATGGGTTCGTGCCCCAGTCTGGGAAGATCCCACATGCCGCAGAGCGGCTGGGCCCGTGAGCCATAGCCGCTGAGCCTGCGCGTCCGGAGCCTGTGCTCTGCAACAGGAGAGGCCACAGCAGTGAGAGGCCCGCGTACCGCAAAAAAAAAAAAAAAAAGTATTTAATTTTGTTTAAAGTCAAAGATCAGAGTGACTCAGTGTTACATGAGCTGGGTGTTTTTGTAGAATGAGCAGTAAATTTAACGCCTAACAAGGCTGGGTTAATTAAAATTATGCTGCCTGTCTCTGGAAATCATCAGAAAGGATATTCTGTTTCTTATTTTATTCCTAAGGCTTTTTTTTTTTTTTTTAAACTATTGTGTTCCTGCCAAATTTGGTGAGCATGACACAGCCCAGGCACGTCCCTGGAGCACGCAACATTTTTGGCTCTTTGGATGCTGATAGAGATGTATGTAGCCACACGGGGTGGATGTGGTGGGAGGTCTTACCGGCCTAGGGCCCACCTAGGGGCTCCTCCCTCTATACAACTCCAGTTACAGTCTGAGGATGGAAGTAAAGCCACTTGCAGCACCTAATTGTCTTAATATTCAAGTATCAATTTAAATGTCACCTACAGAGAGGCCTTTTCCTGACCTCTCCTCTTCTGAAGGGGCTCACCCTACTCACTGCCCATTCCCTTACCCTAATTTCTCTCATACAGTTCCATCTGAAATGATATATCAGTATTTTTGTGTTTGCCCACATTGCACAGTAGAATATAAACTCCAGAAGCAAGAGCAGCATCTGCCTCGTCCCTACTGTATCCTCAGCATCCAGGAGAGTGTCTGGCACTAGTAGACACTTGATAAATACTTACTGAGAGCAGGGATTTCTTGCTTATCTTTCAAACAGCTCCTAGCAGCCTGTCCTGAAAGTTGGGTCTCCCTGATATCCCTTTGCAACTTCCCTTCTTTGTCTCAGACGTTTCAAAGGGGTCCTGATGACGTATCTCCTATAAGATGCCCATTCCTCTCTCCCAGGCCAGCTCCCATCCAAAGTGCCCAGAAAACAACAGACTTTTAGCCCTCAAAAAAGATAGTGGTTTCCTACAAGAGCTGAACGTAGTTCTGCAATTGTTTTTCATGCCAGGCCTTAGGCCAAAACTCTTCATCAAATCAGCCATTTTCCAGCTGGCCTAGCACGGAAAGTCCTCCCCACTAGGGCTGGAATCCACTGTCAAACAGATTTCCTGAGTAAAACTTTGTTCCCTCTATAAATATTTAGCTGGAACCTAAAATATTAATGTTCTCCCACATACTCCAGGGAGAAAGCAAATTACCAGTCTCAGATTGTCTCTAGATGACAGCCTTTCCAATAACTGCCCATAATCAGGTGCAGTGGCCTCCCTGGTTTGCTTGCCTAGTTCACTGGCCTTCACTGCCATGTTAAACGTCTTGTGCCTCAGTTAGAGGGAGGAGGGAGATTGGCCTCTTTTGCAAATCCTTTTCATCAATTTCTTTGATCATTAATAGCTCACAACTCCTCCAGTGGCAGGATGGTGTTGCTGCCCTATCAGCACATTCCTGGGTGCAAAGGTGAGGGGCAAAGGTCCCCCAGGTTATCTATCTCCCTCCTCCTTGTCTCCTGACCCCCTTGGAGTCTTCCCTGGGATTGGAAGTGCAGAGTCCAGGAGAATGCCAAGGAGCCAGGGCAGGGGGGCCAGGAGATGCCTCCCCCATTCCCCTGCTGAGGGGAGCAGGAGGTAGGGGGAGGGAACCCTGAGACTCAGAGATGAGAAGGTAGGCTTGCGTGCCTGATTGTGCTGGCTGGAGCTACACAGAAGCAGGCGCTTACTGACCACAAGTGCCCCCAGAGCTTACCTGGCAAGAATTCAGACTCCAGTCTAGACCTGTGTTGCTAGACAGGAATGTGAGGAACATTGCAATACAGATGGGGCTGAGGATAGGGTCACTGTTTCCAGCCCTTGGCCACCCTTGAATTGTCTTTTTTTTTTTTTGCCACACTGCGTGGCATGTGGGATCTTAGATCCCTGACCAGGGATCAAACCCGCGCCCCCTGCAGTAGAAGCTCGGAGTCCCAACCACTGGACCACTGGGGAAATCCCTTGAATTGTCCTCTTGAAAGAACTGTTGCTGTACTCTCAGGCCTCAGCTGTGGCCTCTGCTCCTTGCTGGAACTTCACTCGGCATTCACTCATCTCTCCTTTTTCCTGTCCCTTCTTCCCCCCACTTTCCCTCCAGACCCCCAGCCTCTCCTAGCTTCTACAGACCAGCTCCTACATTAAGTATTGTTACAAGTCTACCAGTATGCAGACAGAGCTGGTTTCGAGTGACTTTGGCATTGACCCGGCAGCATGTAGCCAGGGGACCTGGAAACCCCTCCTTATAGAACTGGATGGGCCCAGCTTCTCACATGCCTTGTGCTGTAGCTTGAACTGGCAGTTGGTGACTAGCAGGTTCCAAAGCTCCTATTTATTCTTGAAGCTGCCTTGTTTCTATTTTGATTCTGCTAATCCAAATTGCAGTTTGGTGTTTCCACGGAAACAATTCAGGGATTGTTTGGCTTTCCAAGATGAACTGTGGGGGAGAGAACCGAATGACGTAAAACATTTTTAGTTTCTCAAACATCAATGTCTCCCCAATAAATCTTTGGTCCCAAGTTTATTAAAATAAATGTTCTAGGCAAAAAATGTTCCAGGCTCCTTTTATTCCTCCAGCTAAATCCCTAGAGACTAACTCCTCAAACCCCTGCTCTGTGCAGAGGAGCACACATCTGCCCGCCACCCTGAAGCAGATGACAAAGGCAGGAAAGTGTCCTTTGGGCACCTTGGGGAGCCAGGGATGCAGAGACAAGAGTGGGTGTCACCAGGGAAATGACCACATGGCCACACCAGCTACTCTGGGACTGGCATGCCAGAGGCTCAGGGCTCACCTGCTTTACTAAATAGCTGTGTTTCTACAGTGAGGAAAAGCTCCTCATTTAAGGATTCCAGGATGAATTAGCCCTTTTGGTAAATCTGAATTTTCACATAAAGGCTTTGCTAAAACAGAGGTATATTTGTCTATCCAACCAGGGAAAACCTGACCCCTCCCTCCTTCCCCACCTCTACCCCAGGCTCCGCCCTCATTCCCAAGGGCCACAGTCTCTGCTGCAGGCAGAAGAAAAATCCTCTCATTTCAGTCTTGCAGGGTTAGGGCTAGATCCCCATTCCCAGCACTGAGTGCTGAGAAACAGCTCTGTGAGACCCAGAGTTTCTGGCCCTGAGGGTCCAGCACCCACAGGGAAGGGCGACCCCCTTGTCAGGGTCCTGCTGAGCACCCCCTGGCAGGCCCTGGACCTGCACCAGTTCCTGTAAACTGTGAAGGTCACCTCTGGGCAGGTTTCTGGTGAGGGATGCCCATGGCTGGTTGAAGATGAGGGTTTTAAAAAACAACTCTAATTTCTTTTTTCTACAGAAGTGACACATGTCAGCTGCAGATAAATTTTAAAATACAGACAAGAAAAAGACCTGAACCCTCCTTGTTCCTCCATAACAATTTTCTGCATTTGTGCTCATACACACATTTCACAAACTTGGGATCAACTGCATTTTTAAAACAAATAAATACATCTTAAATTTTGCAATAAATTCAGATTTACAGGAAAGTTGCAAAGACAATAAGTTCAAATATATCCTTCACTCAGCTTCTCTTAATGTTAACATCTTGCATAACTGTGGCATACTTGTCAAAACTAAGAAACTAATAACCATATTAACTAAACTTGAGCCTGTATTTAGATTTGATCCGTTTTTCCATTAATGTCCTCTCTCTGTTCCAGGACACAATCCAGGACACCGCACTGCATTTAGTCATTGTGTCTCCTCAGTGTCCGCTGCTCTGTGACAGATTTTGAGTCTTTCCTTGTTTTTAATGACCTTGACAGTCTTGAGTACTGGCCAGGTATCCTGTAGAATATCCCCCAAACTGGGTTCATCTGATGTTTGTCTCACAATTAGATTGGGGCTGGGAGGTTTTGGTAGGAATACCATGGAAACAAAGCACCCTTCTCATCGCATCCTGTCAGCGGTGGGTGACGTGCACAGGACAGCACAAGTGGTGCTCATCTTCATCACTTGGTTAAGTGGTGTCTGCCAGGCTTCTCCATGTAATCTACTATCTTTCCCTTTCCCAGCTCTATTCCTTGGAAGCGAGTCACTAAGTTCAGCTCACCCTCAAGGGGTGGTGACAGGCAGGGGTTGGGGGAGATGAGGATTAAGCCCCACATCCTCTGTGGGAGAGTATCCACATCAAGGCATATTATTTGGAACTCACTGTTGGGAGACCTGGTTTTTTGAATATCAAGTAGCCTGACAACTCTCCCTCCAGATGGCCCCATTCCCCCTGGAGTGGGGCAGGCAAGAAGCTGTGAGCATTTCTTCTTATTTGCTCCTGTCTCTCCTATTCAGGGAATAGAAAGTGAACCCCAATTCCATAATCTGTGATGTTTATTATCTGCTGCAGGGAGTGAGTGTACGGTGGCTTGGAAGGAGCCTCTGGTTAGCCCGTCCTGCCCTCTACCCCCCAGCGGAGGCCTGTCCCATGAAGTGGCCGGAGGCTAGTTCTCAGGGGCAGGCAAGTGCCCAGTCTCACACAGCTACGGAGTAGATGCAAGGTCTCTACCTGGGGGCCCAGAGGAATCTCCAGACCTGTAGTAAAGGGGTGATGCCAGCTCTGCAGCCTGCCCTATGCTGGATCACTAGCCTAAAATATGGACTGGTGGGGGGTCCTCGGCCCCTGGGACTTCCTCCCAGCTCCTTGGTTTGAGTTTTGGGTCTTACAACAGCTTTGCACCAGACTCCTTACCCCCATACTCCCCTATGCCTAGGAGGCGGGCACTTCCGAGACTCAGCTTCTGGGAGGCATGATACCTTGCCCAACAGTTTATTAGGTTTCCTGAAAGAACATCATGGTTTTGAGAGATCTGTCCAAATAATTTCTGATGATGTCCTTTCTCTCAAGCTGTGGTGGAGGGTTGGCTCCAGCCCAGGAAACCTAATAAGGGATGCTACCAGCCCCTCTGACACAAGTAGGAGGCCTTTGCAGAGGGCTTTGAGCTGGGCAGGGGCAAGGATGGAGGGATTGAGGGTCTGGACACGAAGAGGGCATGAGGCCCATGCAGGGGACAGGCAGCCTTGTGTGCAAAATGCGCAAATATGGCAGAGGGTCTGGGGCCAAGGTCCATCTTGACGCCAGTTCCTCCATACAGGCTGAGCTGGCCTGGGATGGGCTGGTCCCAGGGGTACAGAAAGCCCATGCTGGTTGTAGCCCCCGTACTTTTTCAGGGGTCCGTGGAAAAGAACATGAAGACACACAGCAGAGGCCCAAGACCTGCACCTGCCTTGGGTTCTGGGTATATTGAACATCAATCAATAAAACAATCAAGATGTTAAAAAAAAAAAAGGTGAAAAAAAAAAGAAACACTTCAGAGCAACAGAATTAAACAAACAAACAAACTGGGCTCTCAGCTCAAGAAGGGACACAACTGGAAGTTAAAAAGATTGGGGTAATTCAGATTCTGCCAAGCCTCTGAAGAATGTGGCCCCTGATGACAACTGTGACTGCCCTGCACAGATGCCCTAACATCAGACTCCTGCTGTAAAGAATCAAAGCTGAAGTCAACTGTCCTTACTCAATTCGGTATTTAAAAGAGGTCAGCAAATTGTAGTCCTCTTCCAAGTCCAGAACAGTCTCCACGATACTGTGATCATAGAAAGCCTGCTTGAGGCTGCCAGGGTCTGCATCCGAGGCTTCCTGAGGGCTCTCATCCACCAGCAGGGCCCAGGCGTCCGCCTTGAAGGGCGAATCTTCACAGCAACCACACACACGGTTCAACTCATTTTCAAATTCTAGTTTTCCAGCCAATTCTTCAATAGTTTGGATGCCTGTATGGTCTTAAAAATAAAAACATTCAGCATTACAATTCCAGTGAGAGATTTCTTAAGACATTTCAGGCACAAGTTAAAAACCACAAATGGGCGGCCATTTCCGAGGACTCTACAAAGCCGGTGTTCCTGCCCCCGGGGGCTGGCAGGCTGCCACATTCTAACATGGGCTTGGTGTCCCCCTTCCTAGCTCAGGTATTTATTGAGCCCCAACCATCTCCTTGGTTTCCAAGGAGGGTTTAAGTGGGAGGATACAGAGATGCATGTGTTTGTTCCAGCCCTCAAGAAACTACTCCCTGACCTGTGGGCACAAGACATAGTGTGAGAAAAATGGGATCTTTGGGGTAATCAAAATGCTGCCTGCTGGGACTTCCCTGGCGGTCCAGCGGTTAAGACTCTGAGCTTCCAGTGCAGGGAGCACGGGTTCGATCCCTGATCGTGGAACTAAGATCCCACATGCTGTGCGGCGTGGCCAAAAAATGAGAAAAAAAAAGCTAAAAATAAAATAGCTTTTAAAAAAACATAGTCCACACACAGAATATACAGATGTGTGTGTAGAAAAAGTATCTATGACAGGGTATACAGCACTGTGTTAACAGTGGCTGCCTTTGTGGTGGATGGTGGAATTATAGGGGAGTTTTTGGCTTCTAACTTTTCTTCTAATCTTGTATTAATGCCCCCCCGCCAGCTGGACTACTCTCCTCTACCCCTACCCCCATCTCTGCCTATGTCCTGTTTCCTTCACATCTAAGCTCATCCACCAACAGGGGCCGCTGTCCCTGGCCTCCAAGGATTCACTCTAACTGTACATTTATGAAATGACTTGACTGATGTGTAACTCCCCCAGGTTATCAGCTCCATGAAGGCTCTCTGCTGTGAGCAAAACAAATCTAACAAGCCAGTGGAAAAGAAATAAGGATTTTTTTTTTTTATAAGATGCTTGCTGACTCAGGGGCCCGTGTGAAGAACCTATCCTTCCAGAGAGAGGATGCACCAGCCCTCTGTACTCACCGATCATGTCAAGCAAATCCTTTGTGACCTCTTGGCTAGAACTGCTGAGTGGCATGTTTGACTCAACCTTCAAATCTTTCTCCATATCTTTCCTGCAGCCCCCAGGTGAAAAGAAAAAGGTGGGGGATTAGATCCTCTTTCAAGAAAATACTGGAGAGGAACTCAGTGTTAGATAATCTTAAAGACAAACACTGGTACTTTAAATTGTCATTTATGCTGTGATTAGAGGATGACTGGGAACCACTGAATCAGTGAAGTTGACTAAAAGCATCATAATGCCCATTAATGTTTGTGAATATGAGCACAAATATTTGTAGAACTGAAATGATTAAATGGCTTCTTCAGTCTCTGACTACAGAGCAACCAAGATGGCAGAACCTTGAAGTTTCAGCGCATATGGTCCTCCTTGCTTCAAATCAAGGTGCCTAGGATGAGGCAGTTTGCAGCTACCTGGGAGAAGAAAAGGTCTAGGGAAGACCTTATCCCAGGGAAAGCCTAAAAAGCTCTGGGGTGAGGAAGGGGAGCAGAAGCAAGGGTGAAGTCAGGGCCCAGCCATTGATCCACCTCTCCCCAGTTTGGGGAAAAAAACACTGGAATTAAGATACGTGTTTCTGCAGTACAAAAAATAAGATGACTTTTAAAACTAGGTTCTTTAACATTCACTACCCCTTTTGGTACTGCAGAGTGGTTTCCATGACTGGTTAGACATCCAAGACCCCTCACCCCCTCAAACCAAACACACACACACACACACACACACACACACACACACACACTCTTTCTGAAGAACGTTTACAAACTTTCCAAATAAAGTCTTAGAGCTTCAGAGGGGAGGCAAGAGTAGTGTTATGGATTCAATTTAGGATTTTCAACAATTTTTTCAGATATGAGATAACCCTAATTATAGCTATTAAACTATTCAGATTGGAATCACCTTAGACTGTCTTTTCTCCAGTTCTCCCCATCTCCTGCCGCTCTCCAAAACTGTCTTTCAGGTGCCAAAATCGAGGAATGCATCGATATGTTTTCCTTGCTGGTCAGAGGTTTTCTTTTGGGGCATAGAGCACGTGTCTTTGCACTCACGGGTTCGTGGTTTGGTGCAAAGGCAGGGCTCTCATTCCCAGGAGCAAACGGGACAGGAGAGAAAGGAGCCGCAGAGGAGCAGGCTGCCAGCGGGTGCCTCCTGCAGAGGAGCCTGTGCATGGGGAAGGGGAAAGAAAGCGGCGCAGCGTCCAGCTCCTGCCTCTGCATGCCTGAGCACTCCTGGGAATGACTGAGTCCTTCAAAGGCCCGGTCAATGGCTGCAGTCAGCTCCTTTCTGCATCTTCTCAGTTTTTCAGACATCTCCCCTAAAAGCGACCATGTCTTTATTATACAATACACTGGAAATGCACACAGCAACGTGAAAATAATGTTACAGATGAGGTTGTAAACCACCCCCAAATGGAGTATTTGCCACAATTTCCTTAAGTTTGACCCACACCATGGGTCGGAGAGCAGGGAAACCCCCACTCCCGGCGCTTTTTCCTCCGTGGGGTCAGGTGCGGCCCGCGGTTCTCCGGGAGGGAGGAACCGGCAGTGGAGCCGGAACCACTCCCCCTCCCCCGGCTCCGGGCCCCTCATCCCAGCCCGCAGCCCCTTCGGTCGCAGGCTCCGGCCCGGCCCCACCCAGCGGCCAGCCCCCGAGCGGAGACCCACAGCCGGGTCCTCACCGAGCAGCCGGCGCTCCCGCACCACCGCCCCTACCAACGGTCGTCGCGCACGTCCTCATCGATCGCGTGTGCCCGCGACTGACAGACCCAACCCCCACGGCTCAGGTCAAAGGTCAGACAAGAAAAGCCCAGATGACCTTGTTCTCTGAACCAACGCAAGGGGGAGCAAGGGCCCCACGCACGGAGGGGACAGTGGTCTCAGGCCTCCCCGCGACAAAGACAACGGCCCTGGGAGTGCGGCCGGGCAGGCATGCGGAGGCCAGACCGCGGAAAGAAAATCGTCTGGAGGGGCGGGGATCTCACTTCTAACCGAAGTCAGCAGCGAGAATGGGAGCCCTTCCCAAGCCCAGGAAGGTTCCCATTCTCGAGCCAACAGGGAGAGAAACGACTGGACGCGACCCAGTACCCAGCGGTTTAGTGTACCAACTTCCAAGTGATATCTAATAAAAGTGCCAGAGGGGTATCAATTCATCAAGGATGCTGGGGTACATAACAGAACTGCTAGGTTCCACAGGAGACGGAGGGGCAGGAAACCCCAACACCAAGCATCTTCATTTCATTAGGGAGAAGAAAGCTGGATATTCCAAGATGACACAAAGGGAAACAGAAATGGGCTTTGGTGGCTAATTTTTAGGGTATTATAAACCCATCTCAGTGCACAGCAAGGGAGAAGGGGATGACATCATTTAGTCGAGGCTTCATTTACTGTGGGCAGACTACTGGGGGGAACAGTAATCATTCACCAGCCTGTGGCAGGTCTTCATGGCCACACCAAACTCAATGACAGTGTGTTCCTCTCCGTTCTCTGGAATCCATCAGACATATTCCATTATGTGCCCCCCCTCCCGACCCCTACTTTGCAGCTCCACGAGGTTTTACAGAAATTTCTCACCACCTGTATAAAAAGAAAAATAATTCAGCCTCCTAACATAACCCTTTTTTTTTTTTTTTCTCATAAAAGAAAGAATTTCCTCATCCGGTTTTTAGACGGAACACTAGCAAGTCTTCAGTGTCAAAGGTGTTCTCCTGAGGGACTGCACCGGTGCTGTGGTGCAGCGTCACTGAGGCAGCATCAGTTGGTGTCCATGCTGCAAGTCTCATCATCCCCCATGCCCTGCTGTAAGCTGCCTGGTCTCGTCCCTCCATCAAAGGATCCAGGAAAACTGAGTGAAGTCGTCTTATACAACTCATCATCTCGCCGCTGGTAAAACAGCACATAAGCTGCTTTCGTCTAAAACACAAGAGGGGCAACATCCATTCACTGGTTGGAAAAATCACCCATTCCCCCACAGCTTTTCTCTCTGTTCAAAACACACCACTCTCAGGGATCCGCCGTCTTGCCCTGTGCAGCCACACACTGAAGTGACTGTGAAAACCCTTCTACCTGAGGCTGGCTCATGCTGACCCTCCCCAGGGAGTGGGGAAAGGCCTTGTGACAGACCCCGAGGAGAGATGAGCATCTCATTTAGGAAGGGTCCCATAAGGAATGGCAGCCAACTCTTTCTCTACCACACCTTGCTTCCACTGTCCCAGCAGGATGACTAAATAACCAACTAGCCCGGAAGACTTTTCCCAGCTCTAATCCCTAAAGGTAAGAGTGGGAACCAGGTATTAGGCCCTACTCACCACTATTTGATCCTCGGAGGCCAGGGACACACTGCTATCATCAAAGTAATACCATTTCCCATTCAGTTTGTTCTTCGCGTACGCAGTGTCTGCCAAAGCAAGAGAATACTCTAGCCGGTCACCAAGAGAGCTAATGTGGCTAGCTCATTACAGTGGCACTCAACAGCAACACAATTCCAAAACATGAAACAAACAGAGTCTGAAATTAAAAGTAATTTATAGGTTGTGTCCTAACAACCAAAAGATAACTCAGCCTTTAAAAAAAACCCTGTTCCTAGGGAGGGTGGGAGGGAGGGAGGCGCAAGAGGGAAGAGATATGGGGATGTATGTATATGTATATCTGATTCACTTTGTTATAAAGCAGAAACTAACACACCATTGTAAAGCAATTATACTCCAATAAAGATGTTAAAAAAAAAAAATCTGTTCCTTCTCAAAAAGGCACTAAAAGGGTAAAAATGGAGCCGCTGGGGACCAAGGCTTTAAACTGTAATTTTGGAAAACTAATCCAAAAAATAGAGGAATCCAGTGTCAATCTTCAGGATGGCTATGAGCAATAACCCAGAGTCAGGGGATACTTAAAAGGAGCTGATACTTTAAGATTTAAACAAAACAACAGTTCTCAAAAACATGCCAAGTCAAACTCCCCCACTTCATCCAGGCAGATGGTTGGCTACTACTGCCTCTCACTGCCTCTGGAGCCTGTGGGATAATCCCAGAGAGGGACACATTGGGTATTTGGGTTTGCAAAGCTGGGATGTGAACAAGAAAACTTAAATATATCTGCCTTCGAAACTGTGAGTCAAGAATCTGCGGCTGGATAACAATTCCTCACACCGGGCCAAGCATTTCCCCACACCGGGCAAGCATTTCCCACAGACAACACTTCCAGTTTTGATTTTACACTATTTCGAAGCAGGATGTGTTTACAACAGGAATCCCAGCAGCAATACCCAATTCCTGCTCCACCCAGACTCTCAGAAACAACAGAATCTGATGGAGATTTGGTTTCCAGTCTCAACCTGCTGTGTGGCTTCGGCAAGCTGGTTTTTTTTAAGCTGTTTAACCATTACTCACTGCAGTGCCTACTGCACCAAGTGGTGGTGGACGACATGGGACAAAGTGACAGAGAAGGTGCCAAGGGCGTGTCCCCGCTGTCCGTGCTTGGCATAACAATAGCAATGGTGGCTCTCAATCGTGGCGTTCCAACTGTGGACCCAATGTGGACCTGCATATAACCAGCCTAACCTGGATGAGGAAACTGAAGCCTAACCTGGATGAGGAAACTGAAGCATAAAGAGGCTAAGTAATCTGCCCTAGCAGTGTTTAGATGCTAAAATGGAAGTTAAAAATGAATACATGTGTCCAGTATGCATGAATATAGATAGTGAAATTACTTTGGGGAGAAAAAAGTAAGAGAAGAGTAAGTGCTGCAGGATATGATATGATCAGAGATTGCTAATAGCCACTCCAGTAGAGCCCCAATTTTCAAACAGGCACATTTTTATTTCCCATCCTCTCCTACAGCTAGATGGTAGCCCTGTGACCAAGTGATAGCCAATGAGATGTATGTAGAGGAGTTGAGGGGGACTTCTGGGAGATCTGCTTAAAAGGGAAGGTCATACCCTTTTTTCCTCTTCTTCTAATGGCCTGGAATGTAGACCTGAGGGTTGGAGACTGAGCAGCCATCTAAAGGCAAGAGGTGATATGGTAAGAATGGAGAGGCAGGAGAACAGACTGTTGGGCCAACAGAAAAAGCTTATCAGTATAGAAGAGAAGACTGGGGTTTAGGGCAGTTCCCTAATCCACTGTGAGTGTAAATGGAACTGACACCTCCCATGGTGTCATCTCTTGGGGTCCTGACACTGGGTATAGTGGCAGTTATCATGGTGCAGATGCAATAGAAGAGAAATGAGGAAACCCAGCTCCTCACTTCAACATCACTAAAACCTTTCCATAAACAAGTAACAAAATAAACTAGTAAAAGTATAAAAGTGAAGATAAACCTACACATTATAGAAATTTTGGAAAATAAAGTAGAACAAAGAAAAAATTAACATTTTGGTCTCTCTCCTCCTAGGCTTTCCCCCCTCCTATCATAGTTTCTCTGTCTTTTGTTTCAATGTAGTTGTGATACTACTTTCTGTAATGATGCAATTTTGTGTAGCTGTTTTCCCTTAACATACCATGGGTATTTCCTCATGTTATTATTAATTTTATTTTGCAATGACTGTGTACTCTTCCATGAAATCGATGGACAGAAGTGCCAATGGTTGATCACCAATGCTATTATTAATTTTCCACTATTATAAATAATACTAATTTTTCACTATTATAAGTAGGTGAATATCTTTTGCACATGAAGCTTTTCCCCAAAGTCAAGTAATTTCCTTAGGTTTCCCAGAGGTGGATTATTGGATTAAAGAATATGAACCACCATCCTACCAGAAAAATTGAGGGGCAGCAATATGGAAAAAGCCCGCAACCTGAGGCCCGTGGAGCTGTGTAAGTTCAGTGCTTAGGGCAATGCCTGGCACACAGGGATAGGCTGGTGAAAGATGACTGGCCACGGGCATTTCAACATCTCAGAAAGAAGCAGATTCCAGTACTTACAGTGGCCAACCCCCATGGCTCCATAATGATTGGACACGGCAATGAGGTCGTACACATAAGGCCTTGCTGACAGGTCACAGACAAACTCAGACATGTTCAGAGCTCTGAGCAAAGAAAACAAAAATAACCCTTCAATACATTAAACTCAGAGAAAGAAGTCAGAGCAACCCAGCAACCCCTTTCATGCAACAGGCTATAACACAGGGAGGCCCTCAGAAACTAAGTGCAGAAGGAACGAATGAACAGTCCAGACAGAAGGAGCCCTGGGGTCTTGTTCTGACCACTGACATGTTCAGACTGGAAAAGAGAAGCCTTAGCTGAGACCAAATGTCAAAGAAGGGCTCTGGGCAGACACGAGGGCTGCAGCAACTTTGTAAAAATGGCTGTTACTATCAGAATTACTAATTAGTGCCATAAAAATTTAAGCTAAATACCAAAACAGGCCCCCAAAAGCTTTTTTCCCTAATGTTTTATTTTGAAAATTTCAAACATAGAGAAAAAAAGAATTTTACAACAAACATGTATACACCCACCACCTAGGTCCTCCCGTTGACATGTCTATACTTCATGTAACTATCTACCCATCCCCCATCCCCCAAAAAGCATTTTTAAATCTGCATATTGTGGGGGGACTCCTACCTTGTTGACTGACTTGCCTGTGTCACTTATACTCTGTACCCTGGGGCCTAAGAGGACACTAGTAGACAGCCAGTCCCAGTCCCTGCCCCAGGGACAGGACTGTGGTGGATCTGCACCCCCAAAAATCCAACTCTCCCCAGCAGATTACTCTCTGGTTCCTTGTGCCCCTGCATTAACGAGGTACAGCATGTCCTTGTGCTGCTCTACTGAGCCTGGGCTCCCTGGGACCAATGACAGATGGGAAGACCAGTTCAGTTAGGCTGCGTAAGGGACTCGAGAGAGGAAGTGCTTCTACTGGAGAGTCCTTTCCCTACAGACACGGAGGGGAAGTGAGCCAAAGCAACTTCTCAGAGCCTAGCAACACACACACCTTAACACAGAAAAGTCTTTGGCAGCAAAACACTCTGCCAATCAGTGCCCAGATTGTCTGCCTGTTTTTTAATTTTCCCAAAAATAACAGTGCAGCCCAGGGACCCACCTGACTGGGAATTCCACAACTGTATCAAGTTTGTCCCTCCAGTATCTATTGTAGGAGAAACGTTTGAGGTGGACCACCAGAATCTTCGGCAAGGACCACAGGTCAAACTTCTTTGTGGCCTGTTGATGCTTCTTACAGTTGGGACAGTACCTGAAAAGAGAAACCTCCACTTAGTGGGGAGGCAGGGGGCCAGTGCCACCTGGGCTCTCAAGCATGGAGGCAATCCCATAACATCCTTTCTTGTACTCAGCATGACTGCTTCTGGGCAGGGAGGTCTCTAAGCCACCTTCTAAAAGAGAGTGATGGCTGTCCTAGTCTGGAAAACACAATTCACACAGAAAAACCTGTGTTGTAGGGTCAGCCATGTAAAAAAGTGACACATCCAAATACAAAGGGTTTTTGTGTACATAGATGGCCCCAGCAGATCTCAGTCCCAGGGTACCTGGGTGCCCCTGCCCAGAGGTGGGAGCTGCATACCAGGGGTCATGCTCCCCAAGGGTCTCCATGGTAGTGAAGAGCTCGATGCAGTCTCTCAGGGCCACTGCTGTCTTCTTTTTCTTCTGAGGCTGCAACATGCTGACGTGCTTCTCGTAGGTCTGTGAGGAACAAAATGCTGAGGTCTGCTGAGGAAACAAAATCTTACCAGGCTTAGCCACAACCTCACGAGCTCTCACGCCTGGAATCTAATGTACTTTCTGCATCCCCTGAACATATAATGACAAAATCTTTAAGTGCTTTTCATTCTCGGTCTAAAACATACCTTGCTAAACTGCTGGGGAACTGGTGAGAGAGACCCACCCTGACCAAGAATGCCAAGTGACCTACCTCAGATTCCTGCTCATCGTAATAACGGCTCCGGGTCTCACTATCCCAATCGATGGCTAGTGTGGATCGAGCTGTGGAGGAGGACCAAAGTGTCACTCACTACTGAATGGCCAGCAACAGGAGAGGCTCCTCAGGTGACAAGAGTGAGAAGGACCACACTCAGGCTACGCCATCAACACCTGCTCACCCATCAACAGCCATTGCCAAGAGCGATGCTCTGCCTTGAGCCAGCCAACTCCGAATCCCTGGGCCCCCAAATCCTTTGGCAAAGATTTCCTCAATGCTACACACTTTAAAGGCACTAACTACATAGAATTCTGAAAGGGTACAGGTCAAGATGGAGTAACAGTGGCCAGATTTCTCCTCTTGCCTTAAACCACAAGAAAACCTGACAAAATAGAGGAAACAACTGTTTTCAGACACTGACTATTAGGCAGAGCAAGAGTGAGATCCCTGAGAGAAGGCAAAAAATAAGGTGATGCCTACATGGCCCCAGCTTATCGCCTGGAGGCATTTTCCAGGCCATAGTGTGGGGGGGGCAGGGGAGGAGAACAAAAGACTGATTGAGGAGTCAAAGATCAGTGTTCAAGAATGGGGCTAGGGACTTCCCCTGGTGTCACAGTGGTTAAGAATCTGCCTGCCAATGCAGGGGACACGGGTTTGAGCCCTGGTCCAGGAAGATCCCACATGCTGTGGAGCTACTAAGCCTGTGTGCCACAACTACTGAGCCTGCACTCTAGGGCCTGTGAGCCACAACTACTGAGCCCTTGTGCCACAACTACTGGAGCCCGTGCTCCGCAACAAGAGAAGCCACCGCAATGAGAAGCCCACGCACCACAACGAAGAGTAGCCCCTGTTCACTGCAACTAGAGAAAGCCCGCACACAGCAATGAAGACCCAAAGCAGCCAAAAATAAATAAATTCAAATAAATAAATCAAAGAAAAAAAAAGAAGGGAGCTAGAATTTGCAAGGCATTACACTAAAGACAAGAAGCCACACGGAGGGAATGGAGCTGCAAAAAGGCAAGAGAGATCCAAAACCATCTCAATAAAGCTGTTTTAAAAACTCTTTTTAGGTAATTATTTAAAAAGGGAAGCAAGCTAGCAAACTAGAGGACATCTAGCAAAACTCTTCTCCAATGAAGGAAGCAAAAAGACACAAGAGATGCTTTTGCAGCTCCCCTCCCGACCCAGGGTAGGCATCTTCACTGTCCACATGTTGCTTTTCACGCACAACACACATCCCGTGTGGATGCCCCTTCCCATCTGTACAGCAGTCCCCATTACAGGCTCCAGGTAACAGCCTGTGAAATCCATGACCATTCTCTAGATGGGTCACATTTCATGAGTATTCTCATGGAACAAAAGAAATACGCATTTATTCTCATAAGTTTGGGGAAATGCTGCCACCTAGGAGGGCCACAAGAAGTGTTATCAACCGGAACAAAAGTCCTGAAGGATGGTGGGAGTGGAGGGAGAGCTCGTTTCCTTCTGAAGTCATCAAGGACGGAAGAGAAAAGCCTGACAAGAAGGCCAAGGGAAAGTGCGGAGGGGTGTCATGTCTCTGAAACAGTCTTTAGGGAGCTTTAAGCCAAGGATCACACAAGTGTCTGTTCCTGGAGCCACACTATGAGATGATGAAAGCTCAGTGCAGTCAGTGAGTGCTAAGTGCAAGGATTTTCCAATAGATCCTAAGTCCCCAAAAGCCCAGTTTGAAAGGTCAGAGAAAGTGCTTACAGTTGAGTTTAAGCAGTTTCCCATCAGCTGCAAGGGAATTTAGGTCGGCTGTGCCATAGGAGTTCACAAGGCAGAAGGTAAAAAGCCTTTTTGGGCAGGGTCGGCCTTTGAGCTTCTTTTGGGTGGTCTCGCCATGGTCACTTCCCAGCTCATCCTCCCCACTGTCCTCTGTTTCTGAAAGCTGCTCTCTGCCTTCTTCCTGATGCTCCATTTCTTCTTCGTCTTCTCCTAGCATACAAATGAAAAATAACATGTATGTAATTTGCCACCATTTCAATGCTGCAATTTTTATTTCATACCTAACTGTGGTGCTTCCTTCCAGATTCATTTGATGTGTGTCAAACTACATCCACCCCTTTGCATCTACAAGGCACTTAAATTCACATGTGACACCCCCACAACCTGGTAAGCAGGCAAGTGGGCACAGCTATTCCACAATGAGGACAGAGAGGCCCAGAGAGGTTCAAGGAGTCACCAGAAGGTAAAAGGGAGTCAGCAGTCCTGCCAGCCCTAAATTTGGGGCCCTCACCACTTGGTACTTTACTGGGCTTCATCACACATAGTCTGACTCTTTCAACTTGATCATTAGGCACACAGAGAGAAAAGGACCAAAATTAAACCCATACTCAATACTCAAGAAGATCGGCTGGTAAGAAACAATTTAAAAGTAAAACTTTAAATATGATAATGAACACAAATACTAAGTAAAGGTCTTCAGTTCCTCCACAAGAAACATGATGACTGTCCCTTCAACAAGTGTTTACTGCATGTCTCTCAGGTGCAGGCACCATGATGGGCCCCAAGGAACACAGCACACAGGATCCCCCCCCTCCTTTTTTCTCTTTATTCATTTGAGATTGCTGAGTTTCAAGAGTTTGAAGAGGGGGGAGTTCCCTGGCAGTCCAGTGGTTAGGACTCAGAGCTTTCACTGCCATGGACCTGGCTTCAATCCCTGGCTGGGGAACTAAGATCCTGCAAGCCATGCAACCAGGGGAAAAAAAAAAAAGTTTTAAGAGGCATTCTAGGGACTTCCCTGGTGGCACAGTGGTTAAGAATCCGCCTGCCAATGCAGGGGACACGGGTTTGATCCCTGGTCCGGGAAGATCCCACATGCCACAGAGCAACTAAGCCTGTGCGCCACAACTACTGAGCCTGTGTGCCACAACTACTGAAGCCCGTGTGCCTAGAGCCCATGCTCCGCAACAAGAGAAGCCAGTGCAATGAGAAGCCTGTGCACTGCAACAAAGAGTAGCCCCCGCTCGCCGCAACTAGAGAAAGCCTGCATGCAGCAGCAAAGACCCAATGCAGCCAAAAATAAATAAATAAATAAATAAAATAAATTTATATTAAAAAAAGAAATTTAAAGAGGCATTCTAGAGACATATGGTGATGAGTAAATTTCCCAGGTGTTTCCAGAGAACTGGTTGGTATATGTGGCTGCAATAAAAAAAATCCATGATCATGCTCATCATAATTTTTGTTGTTGGGCAGTCAAAGGGGAAAGTTAAGGTATCAAATAAGTAATTTCAACAAAGATGGGGACAACTCCAAAAGGTGATGTAAAAGTAACAGGGGAAGGGAATTCCCTGGCAGTCCAGTGGTCAGGACTTTGTGCTTCCACTGCCGGGGGCCCAGGTTCAATATCTGGTCGGGGAACTAAGATCCCACAAGGTGCGTGGCGCAGCCAAAAAAAAAAAAAAAAAAGTAACGGGGGAAGATTCAAAATATGAAGTTTATATATTTGGGGAAATAGCAATAGAAATGGAAACTGAGGAAAGGAAGATGTATATTCTACATAAGAATCATCTTTCAGGGACTTCCCTGATGGCACAGTGGTTAAGAATCCACCTGCCAATGCAAGGGACACAGGTTCGAGCCCTGGTCCGGGAAGATCCCACATGTCACGGAGCAACTAAGCTTGTGCGCCACAACTACTAAGCCTGCGCTCTAGAGCCTGTGCTCCGCAACAAGAGAAGCCACCGCAATGAAAAGCATGCACACTGCAACGAAGAGTAGCACCCGCTCGCTGCAACTAGAGAAAGCCCATGTGCAGCAATGAAGACCCAATGCAGCCAAAAAATAAGTTTAAAAAAAAAAAATCCTCTTTCAAAGACTGTGTCTCAGGAGTTGTCACGAGGAAGGACAAGTTGGGCCCAGGACAATGCAGCACAGTTTCCTGTCAGGCCACCGGAACATCACAGCCATGGATGACAGTGTGACATGAGTCCCCATGAGCAGGACTCTGAAACAGCCAGTGTGCATAAGACTGCCAGCCTCAGCTCTCACAGAGGTTCCTTTCTCAATTAGCTCACTTCACTCCTGAAGCAGTGGCACTGCCCCTTTTACGCCCAGGTAAGCCTGCTCTGCTCTCAGACTGGCAAGTGAAACATTGCCCTGCCCAAGACACTCAGAGAATCAGCAGGAGACAGCCACCACAGGCCTAATAAGGAGCCATGGCAGTAAAGAGGTTCGAATTATTTCAACATTAAACAAGATTTGAAGTCTATGCACCAAGGCTCACTTATGGAATTCAAAAGAAGGCAGTGAGAACAAGAGACTGAACAAGAGACTGACAGATGGAATGTCTAAGAAACTAGGCTAATTGTAAAATAGCAAATACTGACATGATGCTGTTATTAACTGAGCATCTATTATGTGCCAGATACTCTAACCACACTATCTCATTAAACAGTAACCTCAACTCTGTGAAGCCGTTATCATCATCCCATTTTGCAGATAGGTAAACCAAGGTTAAGAGAGATGAAGTGACTTTTTGAGGTCTGCCCCACACCTCAAGCTGGGAATCGCAGTGCCTCAAGTTCCAGAGCACTAAGAACCCACAGGTCACCCAAGGTCTGCTCAGAGACTACCATTACAGCTCCAACATGTCTGCTTGTGGGAACTGTGCACAAAATACACTCCTGTTCATCCCTCGTGGGAGGAGAACGT
Organism: Pseudorca crassidens; assembly: GCF_039906515.1. Classification (NCBI taxonomy): domain Eukaryota; kingdom Metazoa; phylum Chordata; class Mammalia; order Artiodactyla; family Delphinidae; genus Pseudorca; species Pseudorca crassidens. The sequence continues at coordinate 68,612,432 of NC_090305.1, forward strand.
GATATTCTGGGCAAGAACAGGAGTACAACTATAATAAATACTCAACCTAAAATACCAACAATTTGGAATATCCCTTCAGGACAGAGCCTTCTGGTCATTATTTTTTTATTTTATTTTTTTTTGAGGTACGCGGGCCTCTCAGTGTTGTGGCCTCTCCTGTTGCGGAGCACAGGCTCCGGATGCGCAGGCTCAGAGGCGATGGCTCATGGGCCTAGCCGCTCGCGGAATGTGGGATCTTCCCGGACCAGGGCACGAACCCGTGTCCCCTGCATCGGCAGGCAGACTCTCAACCACTGCGCCACCAGGGAAGCCCCTGGTCATTATTTTTAATGTCAATTTTCACTTTCCAGGACCAGGCATGTCTTGCAGAAATCTGGGCATTTGAATTTTCAACTGGGAATATATATTCAGCTATTCACAAAGCGTAAGAACTGGAGGATATTTCTGGTTTTATAGGAATAAAGCCACCTAGTCAGTCACGCAGGCCCCCAAAAGAAGGATGACAGCCACAGTGCACGTTAGACACAGCTCCATGGTCACAGATGGGCTTGTGAGCACTAGGCCACAGAAGGATGGTGAGGGCTCTGGGTTTCTTGCAACAAGTCTATCCTACTGCTTTTCCAACTGTGGCTCCTCACTCCGACATCAGGAGCTGTCCAGAGCCAGCTACCACCTGTGGCTTCCTGGGTAGAAAGAAAGAAAGGCCAAGAGAACCTGTCTCTGCCTTCTGACTGGCTGGGCAGGACATCTGTCCTCCCCAGGGGCGGCTGCTGGACCATGGTGATGGGTAAGGGCCAAGACAAAAGCTCTACAGACACAAGCCAGGTTGTGAAGGCAGCCAAGTGTACTCAGCAATCCCAACGGGTCAGAATCAAATCCTGACTCTGCTACATGACCTTGGGCAAGTCACTCAGTCCTATTATGCTTAGTCTCCCTGAGGTGAAACCCAGCTTCCACGCCTAAGATTACACGAGGTGTCAAAGTTGGACAATGGGCTCTGGCAGAGTGAAGTGGTGCAGACAGGGCTTCCAGGTCTGCTCTCTAGGCAGAGCCCCCAACCCCGCCTCAGAGCCTCCCTCACCCATGTATACAACACCTTTGGAAGAAGAGGGAAGTTGGGAGGGATTTGGTCAGTGACAGCCCCACGGTGTGGCGTACGCTCACCTTCACAGCTGCCCCTGGAGCCATTGCAGGACCCCAGCTCCAAGGGCGAGCTGCCAGACTCATCAGGCAAAGGTTGTTTTATATAGCGGCTTGAAAAGAAGAAAGAAATTGTTTGTTAGTTGTATCCTTTACCTATTTTTCTCCACTACTCAGCGTGAAGTAGTTCCTAATTTATATATTCAGCTATTCACAAAGCAATTTACGTAAATAAAAGGGCCTTAAAATTCATGTGATGGCTTAACACTTCAAGAAATTGAGAGGAACCTATGAGATAAGAAGTTTAACTACCAGGGCACTGAACAGACTCTGAGAAAGTCTGTTTCAAATCTCTGATAAACGATGCGTGGCACCATCATTTAAAAAAATATTTCCCAGTAATGTTAATTATCAGGTTCAGAATGATAGTGTAGTAGTTCAGAAATTACATTCAAATACAAAATGCCATTAAAGCACTATACTCCCTCAAGCAGGTGACTGACAGGTGTGAAGACATGATTCCAGGAACTAGAAGAGGCTTAGGTGTTCACTGTCATGGTGCTTCAGATGTGTCAGATGTTCTGTCCCAATAGCACCTGCTCTGGCCCTCCCAGGGGCCGACACAACTACATTTCTAACAGAAGTGAGCACACGGGGTCAACACTGGCACTCTGCAGGGGGCAGTCACTCTTACTAGGCCCTATCTTATTTTAGATAACAAGCAAATCACATTCCTACCACCAACCTGATACGCTCACAAACAGCCTGGTACAAAGACTCGAGGGTGAGCTTGTACTTGGGGACAGAAACCAGCAGTGGCTGCCCATATAGCACTGCCCCAGTGGAAGTGCTCGACGGCCTGGATTTCCTTTCCCTGAAGTACACTGGAAGCGTGACACATTCAGAGCCGTCTGTGGAAGTGCTGCAGACCTCGTACCTGTGTCAATCACACAAGAGAGCAACTTCAGCGGCAGGTCTCTGTGAGAGACAGAGATCTGAGCTGCAGCTACATGGTGGCCAGGACTACGGTTACTAGGACAGAGCACACTTCAGTACAAAAGGTGGAAAAACCATTTCCAAGACGATGCTGGAGGATGGGTAGAATCCCAAAGAGAGTCAACTGTTAACACAAGGTGAACCTACACAACCCAGGACCTGGGGCTAATGTGATCCTCCTTCCCCCAACCATGGCCTCAAACTCTGTGGTCCTTCAATTGGGACTCAACACAGATGACACCTATCATCCAGACCATCACTTCAGACACAAAGGCACACAGGGGGGGCCCAGCCACTAAGTTCACCTTTTGTCACCCATCAAGGAGCTTAACTTTTAGAAAAAGGCATTCTCAATGCCCTGCCCTTTAGTAAAACCAAATACTGTACAGCGACGTATACCTAGAATATAAGCCAAAGACTCTTTATTTCAAATGAGGAAGCAAATTTATAAAACTGTTTGCCATCTTTCTTCAAAAACATTGAAGTAAAAGAATATTAAATTTTTTTTAAAAATCAGAGATAACCAAAGAAACTGCTAAATACAAATCAATGATTTTGAAAAATGTGTCTTACTTAGTGAATACATGGGATTGAGGAGATTTATAGATGTTTTATCCCGGAACAGATGTTACCAAAATTGCTGGCAACCGACTGTAGTCTTTCCCTCTTCCTATAGGGGGAGACACAAACTTACTGATTCAATTTTTGAAAACTATAAACACACACACACACACACACACACACACACACACACACTCACTCTCTCTCTCTCTCTCTCAGATCTCTCTCTCTCTCTCTCTCTCTCTCTCTCCCCCCACATGGCTGGCAAACAGTCCTGACTATAGTATATGCAGAAAGAGTTCAAAGAAAAACTCACAAAAACGTCCAAGGTATGCTCTAGGGTAAGGACCCTGGTGTCCAGCATAATGGTCAAGAACCAAGCCTTGGAGTGAGGCTCGCCCAGGTTCCAGATCCATCATTGTCACTTTCTGGCTGCTATAACCAGGTCAAGTGCCTTAATTTCTAAGTCTGTTTATCCAGTGGACAATGGGATCACCCACCTTCCAGTGTAGTGGTGAGGATTAAGTAACTCAGTAGCACAGTACGTCACATGCTCAAAAAGTATTAGATGCTACAATTGTGTTTTCATAAGACAATTATCAATTCATCATAAAACAATTTGCTTTCCAACTGGCTGGCCCTCAAGCCCTCTGAAGAATCCTCCGTTGGTGGTTTGCCAACCTCCCCACAAGGTGATGTCCCAGGTCTTCTCAGCGCAGGTATCTGCGAGCACTAGTTTCCAGAAGTGAGGGAGACTGTGTTAAGGTCTTGGGGTATGAAGTGGACAGTCCCAGCCCTGTGGCCCAGCATATGCCTTGGCACCCTCCATTAGTAAAGTAAGGGAACATGGCTGAGAGTGGGGAGGCAGCCTATGCAAGTGTGAACAGAACTAGGATCTTGGGTGTGGTTAAGAATTCTTCCTTTTAGAGTGACCTAGAAGTCATTGGCCACAAAAATGTAAAGGGAAGGAAATGCCTCCTTTGTGTACTGCATTCCTCAGCCAAAACCAAAAACCAAAACAAAATCCTAAAAACCTTTCTCGGCAGAGGCAAGTTTCTGGCTGAGAGGGAATGAGGGAGGGACAACATGGGTGTGCTCCACACGCAAGCCTCCCTGAGCAAGAGGCTGCTGGGAGCTCAGGCAAGCTCACACTCCACCCCCCCCACCCTACCCCAACCTGGAAGAGGGACACACACACAATCACACAAAGCAGCCTTGAAGCAAGAGGATTTGGGAGGGGCCGAGGAGACAAGCTGCAGTTGGAGTGTACTGTCCCCACAGGGATGAGAAAACCGAGTCTCAGAGCTTGCAGATGTTAGCGCTGGAAAAGGCTGCTTAAATCAACCTTCCCTGTCATCTGGGATGGAACCTGCCTGAGACGCCACTACCTGTGGCTGGGAGAAAGGACGAGACCCTCCCTGTACTGAGTCCCTTCTCCTGTCTTCCCGTGGCCCCTCACAAAGCTGTGACTCTTCTTGAGAAAAGCATTTCTGATAGCAGGACCATCTGCAGAACCACTGAACAGGCCTTCTTAACAGGTAGCAACTGTTGACAAAAGCCTTGTTCATGCTGAGGAGAGTTATCTGGAATGTCTAGCTCTGAAGTGCCAGTAGGCGCTTAGCACTGATGGCTACCCAAAATTCCCTGAACATCCACCTCTTGCACCCAGGGGTTGGGGCAAATCCACATGAGCACCAACTGCCAGATCTTCTGCTCTGGAGACACTGACAGACACTGGCAAAGCCTCTAGAATGTTTCCTTTGACCCTGCAGCAGAAACCACTGAGTACTCACACGAAAATGTCATCCCGAGGCATGATGTGGTTTAAACCTTCATCCATTTGGAAAATTTTGTGGAACCGGTGATTATACACATCTGTGACCACCATCTAAGAATCAACAGTAACAGAAAGATTACAGGATGGATAAGAGTACACCCACCACATGCCCCAACTAAAGATCCCACATGCCGCAACTAAAAGGATGCTGCGTGCTGCGACGAAGATCCCGCGTGCTGCAACTAAGACCCGGCGCAGCCAAATAAATAAATATTTTTAAAAAAAGAGTACACCTACTTAATAACCCAGGCACAAATGAAAATGTAAGTGCTGCCCCCTGAGAGATCACGATGCAACCAGCCCCAGAGCTCAGGGGCCAAGGGCCAAAGGGGAGCAGCATGGCTGTCGCCACCAGAAAACATGTTGTATCTGTCCCAAGGTTTATGACAGGATTTGCCTTCCAGTGGCAGGAATGGTGGGGAGTGAGTGCTGACCAGAGACCAGCAGTAATCCAGAATCCTCTGGGGTGTTCCCTGGGGCCGGAATTCCCCAAGCCATCCTCAGCACATAGCAGAAAAGACCAAACCCCAACCACCAAGACCTACCACCTGAAACCAGCAGGGGTGCAAGGGAAGTGGGGAGGAGAAGGGCACTGACCAGGGCTGGGACAAGGGAGGGGCTGGGGGCATCCAGGAGGATGGATCCTCGGGCAGCAAGAGGTCTTCACTTTCCCCACCTTCACACAGCGCCACGCTCAGCAGAAAGGCCAGCGTGAGCAATTGTTTTTATTTTTCTATTTTATTTTTATTTTTAAATAAATTTATTTATTTATTGACTGCGTTGGGGATTCGTTGCTGCGTGTGGGCTTTCTCTAGTTGTGGCGAGCGGGGGCTACTCTTCGTTGTGGTGCACGTGCTTCTCTTGTTGTGGAGCACCAGCTCTAGGTGCGGGCTTCAGTAGTGGCACACGGGCTCTGTAGTTGTGGCTCGCCGGCTCTGGAGCGAAGGCTCAGTAGTTGTGGCACACAGGCTTAGTTGCTCCGCGGCATGTGGGATCTTCCTGGACCAGGGATTGAATCCGTGTCCCCTGCATTGGCAGGTGGATTCTTAACCACTGTGCCACCAGGGAAGTCCCAGCAATTATTTTTAAATAAAGATTTCTATCAAGTCACTCCACAGACTTACAGAGTTTGGGACAGGAAAGAACTTCCAGCTTCTCACATTACAGATGAGGTCAGGTAGGAAGGGGAGGCAAAGTGAGAGCAAATCCCCAGTCCTGGCCCTCTGACCATAGCTAGTGTGTCCTCAGTGGAGGAAAGACAGTGTTCCCAGGGCTGGAAGGGACAGTCTCAGGCACAGTGTGCAAAATGAACAAGGGCCAGGAGGTCTGAGGCATTCAGATATAAACACATGTGTGCTGGCTGATAAGACCTACCCCACAAAAGTGGCTACAAGGTTGAAACTTAACTCCAAAGGACTATGAACTGCCCCCAATAGGCTTAATGCCACTGAACAGCTCGCCTTACGTTTTCCGCAGCAATGCCAGACAGCCTGGAGAGAGCCTCACACAGGTCAGACACAGCCCCCATCAGCGGCACAATCACACGGTACTGCAAAGGAGAGATGGGAGAGGTGACAAGGGTGCTCTGGAAAGGGTGGGAGATGAGTTGGGAGGAGCAGGCATCACGGAAGGCAGAAGTGCCCCACCAGAAACAGTGTGTGGTGAGCTCAGGGCCCAGATGGGTGGCCAGCTGAGCAAATAGGCAAGTCGTCTGCATCAACACCTGCCTCTCTATTCAGGTAGCACCACAGAAGCTGGACCATCTCTTTCCCTCCTACACATTGCTTTATTTTTTTCTTAACTTTTCAGAGCCATTCACTACTTCCTTTAAAGAAATGTTATAATTATACAAACTGCCAACCAGTCCTTGTCATAAAGCCAGAATAAGCATGCAGTGAGCCATCAGCAGGGCTGGACACTAAGACCGGCCTGTCACACCTTTCATTTGGTCTTTTGTTCTGGCAAGGCTCTCCTAGCTGATTTAGGGGTGAACATAACCAAGGGAAGTACTGTTTCTAGTCCCCTAACATTCAGATTCAAGGATCTCTTAGCAGATCAGCCAGGTTCCTTTAGTCAAATGAATGGAGCATAGGGGAAAAGGTGACAGAGAAGTCCAGAAAACCTTCACAATATGCCTGAATGACATGGGATTACACAAAGATCTGAGGGAGGACAAGGGCACACACTCAAGGCAAGTGCCAAGGGGTTTCAGAGGCAGCTGATGGAGCTGCTGCTGCAACAGATGGAAGCAGCCCCACTCTGGGTCTGATAGCCACTCACAACGAGGGGTACCATGAGGGTGCCGATTTCTCTTACCTGGGTAGGTCTGCAGCGAGGGTCAGCGGGAACCAGGAAGATCTCCATAACTCGATCTTTCTTCAAGGGCAGTGGGAGAGTTAGATAGCAAAATGGATCAAAGGTCACAGAAACCTTAGCACATTCTGGGCAAACCAAGGTAGATTTGAAGAGGCCATGGAACGTGTCCACAATCACAGAGTCATTCCTCAACCTATGATTCTCCCAGGCTTCCTTTGCCACAACCTGGAAGAAAGCAAAGGGGATAAGTAAGACATTCTCAACATCCCCCAGTTCTTAGCCTCTGCATCTAGAATGATTCACAGCAAAATCTGAAATAGACTGTGAGGCAGTCTGTGCAGCCAAGAACTTGGTCCAGGCCAGTGAGGGCCAGGACTGCTCTTAGCATACCAAACTCATTCCACATGCCAGCTCCATGCCCAATCCTACACTTAACAAAGTGCTGATGCAGGATCTACGGGACAGAGACAAACTGAGAGCACTGTGGACACATGGACCTGACCGGGGAAGGACTGCCTCCTATAGGGCTTCCAATGATCCAAAGTCCCTTCAGTGAGCTTTTAATTTATGCTATCGTTCAGCTAGCTCATGGTTTTTCCTTTAAGATGTGCATGCTACTTTGAAGTATTCATATTGATCATCCCAATGTGATAGGTAGCTTAAATACTGAATTCCCTCTTCATAGATCTGAAAATCAAGGCAAAAAAATGTAAGTGCCCTAATAACATTAATAAAAACTATTTTAATCATCATGGATGGATTTTAATGGATTTCAATAATCCCAAGGGCCCACACTACAGGCACTTTACAGTTTTCAGGGTGCCCTAGTCTCTGGTTCACCAATGTAATTATACTAAACAAACTGACTCGAACTTGAAGAAGCCCAAGAGGGAGCATCAGGGGTAACTAGAGTTAGCCCCTTTGTAACGTGCAACACATTTCCATATTAGACCTCATGTCCACGTCACAAACAACAGTGAGAGGCAACCAGAGCCCTGGCACCAATACTCCATGACCAGAAGAATGCCCTTGCACCTCCCAATAGGAGGCAGCTTCTTTGGAATACTTTTCTTCAAAAGTCTTCAATATCATACCGCATCTGGCCGCCCATTGGCATCCCTCAGCTCCAGGTACGGTTTTTTCTTCACTCGGTTCAGATCTTCGTGCAATCCATCTAGAAGAAAGGCTAACAGCTCCTGAGAGTCTTGCTGTTGGTAGCCAGAAAACTGAGGGGCAAAACGTCCCACCTGAGTCTACAACAAAAGCAACCACATCAGAAGGCGTAAGTTATAAAGAACCAGTGAAGTCAGATAGGAAATTGTCATCAAAAATAACTTTGGGCTTCCCTGGTGGCACAGTGGTTAAGAATCCGCCTGCCAATGCAGGAGACAGGGCTTCGAGCCCTTGTCCAGGCAGATCCCACATGCCGCAGAGCAACTAAGCCCATGCGCCACAACTCCTGAGCCTGTGCTCTAGAGCCCGAGAGCCACAACTACTGAGCACATGTGCCACAACTACTGAAGCCCGTGCACCTAGAGCCCATGCTCTGCAACAAGAGAAGCCACAGCAATAAGCCCACGCACCACAAGGAAGAGTAGCCCCCGCTCGCCACAACTAGAGAAAGCCCGCGTGCAGCAACGAAGACTCAACACAGCCAAAAATAAGTAAAATAACTAAATAAATTTATTTTTTAAATAAATAAATAAATAAATTTGCAGTCTGCTGGTACCGTAAGGGAGAACACCCTTGCTCCAGGTAGCCTGATTAACTCCTCAAGGGCCTAAAGGTCAGCAGTTCCTACCAGAGAGAAGAGGGCTAAGATCTGAAATCCAGGACAACTACAGACTTGGAACCCGGGCCACTACCCTAAGAGAGGAGTAAAGAGTGACTCCCTCAGTAGCCACATCTCCTAAGTACAGACACGAATCCCTCTCCAACCACCTTCTTTGGTTCAGAGTCTCCCTAAGAAGTTTACAAATGGTACCTGCATCAGCCAGAGGAATCCTCCTAGCCCTAAATAAGAGCACTGTACATAAGAGCCCTCCTAGCCCTAAGTAAGTGTCTGCCTTGTATTGCTCTACACTACTGATCCTCAGAGTGCAGTGCCCAACTAGTGGCATTAGCATCATCTGAGAGCTTGACAGAAATGCACCTTCTCAGGCCCCACCCTAGACCTTCAGAAACAGAAACTCTGGGAATAGTAATTTGCATATATTTCCCAGGGATTAATGTGCCCATGGGAATGAAAAGAATTTGTATTCAATTTCAATAAACAATCTAAGATTTTAATTTTCTCATTGAGCTTAGGTGCTATATTTTTTTTCATCTGTGAATCAGATGCTTCATGAAGGCTCCTTGAACCAAACAGGATTTCCAGATTTCAACACATGGAGGCAAGGCACTTCCCCCTCAGCAGCGAAAAACATTCAGGGCAATGGAAGGTTGAGGTGCTCCAAGTGCCCAATGCAGTTCACCCATCTTCCTAGCTGAGGGACCCAAGTGAGAACTGTCCCTCATACCAACATCCGACAATGTCAGCCCAATTCCTAACTTAGGGGACCCAACTCAAACCACAGTTGGTATACGTTCCAGCCTCAGGGAACCTGGGAGCACCCTTCAGATGATACTGGAAATTTGACTGAATTTTTATGGTCTGGCTTAGGGTGTCAACCATTTAAAGAATGCCACTGTAGGGACTTCCCTGATGCTCCAGTGGTTAAGACTTCACCTTCCAGTGTAGGCGGTGTGGGTTCGATCCTGGTCAGGGAGCTAAGATCCCACATGCCTCGCAGCCAGAAAACCAAAACATAAAACAGAAGCAATATTGTAACAAATTCAGTAGACTTTAAACATGGTCCACATCAAAAAAACTTAAAGAAAAAAAAAAAAGAATGCCACTGTAGAATACAGCATTCTGAACAAGCAGCTTACAATACAAATGATTATCTGAAGTATCCTCGGCCCAGAGGTGGGGGCTGAGTCACTTAAGTGTGTGCTAAATGACTGAACAGAAAAGAAGGATCTGACCATGTAGTGCTTTTAGTCTCGGAGCCCATCTTAATCCCAAAATGCAGTAAAGGAATGCTTCATTACAACACAAAACCACTCTCCCCAAAATAGGAAAAAGGAAGTATATACGTCAACCTACTTTGAACGTGCGAGGTGCCACGTGAGCATCCCTTCCAGACCACATCTGCTTAATGAGCTCTGCATAGGCCTCTGCAATTTCCCCTTTCATTCCCAGAGGGTTGTCCCTGTTGATTTCAGCCTCATACTCATCTTTGAGAAAGTAGTCGGTCAGTGGTGCAGTGTTGCTTAAGCACTGAAAGAGAACACGATCACAGCTTACACCACTTCTGGAGAGCACACAGAGACACAAGATAAACCCAGTTCTAAACGACCAGTGAGGGTCACGCCAACAAAATGAAGTGCTCAGCAGATTCTCTGAAGGGCTCATAACAGTAAGGCACAGCCTCCCAGCGGCTGGTGGCCACATTGTGACTAGCCTCTCAGGGACACTGTTTTGGAGGGAGCTCACACTTACTGCCTAAGAATTGTTTCTGAGACAAGCTCTCTGAGGGCAAAAGCTGTATATCCCAAATGCCTGACACACAGTAATTTTCTATTCAGTGGAAGATAATAATTTTAAGATGATATTTTTTTTCATTGGAAGTGACTGCGACATTCCACTATTTCATGAGAAGACAAAATATAAGTAAGCCGAAGGCAAAATGCTTTACTAGAGCCAAAACACTCTGGGTGGGGAAAATCAGGATAATTAGAAAAAACAATAAATAATATTGTACCTGTGTATACTAATTTTAACTCCTTAAATTAAAAAATGAAGGTGGGTATTGGATTCTATCAAATGAGTTTTCCTACATCTATAGAGATGATCACATTATTTTCTCCTTCATTCTGTTACTGTGTTAAAAGACTGATTAATTTTTCAGGTGTTAAACCAACCTGGTTTTCCTAGCACAAACCACACCTACTTGTTATGTGTTACCACTTTTATTTAGATATCATTGATCTTGATTTGCTAAAATTTTATCTACATTATTTGTGTCTACAGTTATGAGATACGATAGTCTAAAATTTTCTTTAGAAATTCCTTGTCATATTTTGGTATCAGAGTATCCTGCCTTGTAAAATGATTTGGGGTGCTGAAAGAAGATAGGCATGATTGGTATTTCTGCCTTAAATCTTTGAATACATTCACCAATTCACAAGAATTTTCTCTTTAACCACTGGGCAACCAATCAGTCATGCCATATAATAATGCCCCAATAAAAATTCTGGACACCAAAACTCAAGTGAGTTTTCATACCTGGCAATGCTCCATGCCTACTGTTACACATCAATGCCAGGAAAGTAAAGCATCCTGACTCCACTGGAAGAGGGCAACAGAAGCTCTGCACTGAGAACCCTCCTAGACTCTGCCCTACTCCCTTCTTAACCTTGCCTAATGTTAAATCTGTATCCTTTCCCTATAACATACCATAACTGTGAGTATAATTACTTTTAAGTGAGTCTACAAGTCTTTCTAGCAAATTAACAAAACCGAGGGTGCAGGGAGCCCCAAATTTGCAGCTGGTGTCAGAAGTGAAGGCAGTACTAAGGACTGTGCCCTCCTAACTTTGTAGTTAGACCCTAACCCCAGCCCATGCCCAAAACAGTACCATCACATAGTATGTGCCCAAAAAATATTTGATGGATGAATAAATGAGGTTTCAAAGGGAGGATTTTAGGATTTTCTCCAAGCAGGGGCATGAGGTGAGATGGCTCACTGGTGAAAAGATGGTCAACTTCAAGCAGGAATAATTTGGCTTAGTACCAGCTGCTGTGAGTTCTCATCCCATTAGAGACCAACCAGGCAAGTATTCCAGTACTTTCTGAGATCATTCCCCAATGGTCAACAAAATTCAACATACTTTTACTGTAAAATCAAACCTAGAACTGATTAAGAAGACATTTTGAGGCCAGGAACACTGATGAGGCCATTCTGTACTACCCAGTGGGACGTGCCTTGGCAGGGATCCCTGAAGTACTAACAAAGGGTCGTTAGGGACCCCTGGGAGAAGATCCTCCCAACACCTTAGAGGCCACTCCCACCTGAGCCTCAAGTACTGTGAAGACACAGTGTTATTGAGATGGCACCTCTGCCCTCTACCTGCAAGGCGGAGTTCATGAAGCAGGTGTTTCCCAGGTTTCCAAGTCCACAGAGCCCAGGTTGTACGTGAGTTGATGGGGACTCCTGACAATTATACGAAGCAGAGAAGCCAGATCCACTGGAAAACATAACCCACATCAGCAATAAAAGTGAGTGCTGTTCACATGCCCTCAGGATGCCTTTTGGGGCTCCGTCGGGGCCTCTAGAATTCTCACTTGATAATAACCCCGTGAGACAAGGTCTCTCTACTCCCCTCCCCAGCCCTCCAGCCCCCCCCAACCCCCTGTTTTGATTTGACATGACAACGGGTGGTGAGCACATCCTTAAGGAGAGAAATGCTGTTTGAATCCTCTGCTCTCAGCTTTGGTAAATGCTAATTTTGTATCCCTCCAGAAGGCTAACTGCCAGGTGACTTCGGGGAAGAACACTGGTTACCAAGATCAAAGCTTGCACCTGCCGCCACCCACCAGGCCACACTCAGTCTTGACTGTGCCTGAGTGTGCAGGCACTCTCTCTCTCTCCTGACCTTCCTCTTCCACCCTGTCTGTGCTATATGGCAGGTACTCCTGAAACACTCGGAGAAAGGATCACAGCCATGCGGAGGGGAAACAGGCAGGGTCCTCCCACAGCCAACAATCATCCCCGCGTAGCTATTCTGCCAGACAACCAGCCCATTCCTTCACAGACAAATGCAGTGACCTCCATGACCACCAACTGACAGGCTGTGGGGAAAACACCAGCTCGCAGGAAGAAAAGCAATGTACATCAGAACTAGGAGGCACAATTTACTGTGGGTATGAAATGGAGCAAGAAACCACATGCAGCATGTTCCCATGGGGAGCCCTAATCCCACTATGCTTAGTGTAGCAGCAGAGGAGCTGTCCAGGTACGGCCTGGGAAAGGACTCAGCGGGGAAGGAAGCAAAGTGAAAGGACCTGCTCTTACCCCCTGCTGACACCGGAACTGTGCATCCCAGAGGTGTTAGTGCTATCACCATTTGAAATGGGAGAGGCAGATACTGAGGAATAGGGACTTGCTGATGATGTTGGAGAGGTAGTAAAATTTCTGCTAGGCGCAGTGCTTGATCTGGGAGAGAGAAGCAGAAACAATGCTACTGATATTTTGCAAAAAGCAAGCCCTACTTAATGCCTTAGGTCTCTTCTCAAGAAATAAATGTTCTCCGTATTCAGTTATTTAAAATTAATTGCAAAAAGCCCATTTTCATGCTAATTCAAGACAAATTTTATTTAAGTGAGAGTAAAGAAATTAATTGATCTTCATGTCTCATTCATCCACATGGTCATATACTGAATCTTTCAGTAGGATAAAACACAAGGTTGATCTTCAGGGCATCCTAGTTTGATTTACAAATGATAAGCTTCCCTAAATTTTAAGAGTTACCAGTGAAAGACAAAGAAAAATGGTAATAAGAGATGAATTTCCTCCAAAGTACTTGACCCAGATTAAACAGGTGGCTATAAGTATAACAGAATAGGAAAATGGCGATTTAGTTTCACTGTGCTATTTGAGGAAATTCCTTTTGTTTCCTTAAATTTACCAAATGTGAATAACCTCTTTTCAAACTCATGTTTCAATATTTTTCACAGCATCTTATTTTAGATTTATTCCTACTTTCATACTAATTAATTCAAGGGCTAATTGCCCCAAATCTTAAATTGATATCAAACGGGACTTCCCTGTCGGTGCAGTGGTTAAGACCCCACGCTTCCACTGCAGGGGGCATGGGTTCGATCCCTGGTTGGGGAACTAAGATCCCACATGCCGCATGGTGCGGCTCCCCCCAAAAAAACCTGATATCAATTTTATCAAATTTTCTACTAAAATTCATATAGGCACATGCAGAAGAAAGTGAGTTGTCTGCATTGTTTCAAATATGTACAACTGTGATTTTCCTTCTAGATTTGGGGTCATTTTTAGAATACAGAATATAATTAAGATGCATTGTCCCTGCAGAGTGCCCAACCTCATGTGATCTGATGTCAACCAGGGTTCCCCTTGAGAAGACAGTGGGACGTGGCAACAAAGATGAGTGATCCTGTACCCACACTGTAGGCAGATGTCAGGGAACTATCCAGGGGCCTAAATGGGCGTCAGGAACTGAGTTCTGCTTCACATTCTGTGGTCACAGCAAGGGAGGGGGAAAGAGGGCTCCCCAGCCTCTCACCCACCCATAAGGAAACGCACCTTCTCCAATCCTGAAGAGCATCTGCTTCACTGAGCCTCATCTCGGCTGCAAAGGAGTCCAAGAACTCAGGCAGCTCCTTAAGTAAGGCTTGTCAGAGCCAAGGGCACTCTCTTCTGCCACACAGGTGACTTAAGCATACACTTGAGGCCTGTCCACTGTGATGCCGGTATGCCCAGCCTCCTATGCAGGCAGGAAAGTCACTACCCAAGACTGGTCTGATATGGCAGACCCAGTTATCTCAGGTCTGGAGATACTACAAGATAGCGAAATTAAATTTCTGACATACAGAACCTCAAGGCACATGGCTTAACACTCCCCTTATTAGTAACTGTTCACTGGTAACTTATTTTATTCCCTGAACTTAAAAGGGCAAAAATCCATATAAAGCCACTACAAATATCCAAGACCTATCAACTTCTTAAACAGACAACAACATTCTGGTTGAAATGAAAGAGAACAGGGAATTCCCTGTGGCCCAATGGTTAGCACTCTGCACCTTCACTGCCAAGGGCATGGGTTTGATCCCTGGTCAGCAAATTGGGATCCTGCAGGCCGCATGGAGTGGCCAAAAAAATTAATTAATTAAAAAAAAAAAGAAAATAAAAAAGAAAAATTTTATTTGACATTCGTTTAAAATGTTCTAGAAAATACTGCCAGTAGTTTAGAGTAAATTCGGTCAAAAAGAAATCCAACATTGATTACATAAGGATATTTTTTATATGCTTGAAAACTTATATAATACAAAGTTTTTGTTTGTTTTTTTACTCTACCTTTGACAGACAAATCAAAAAGCAAGACCTCTGTGCAGAAGTGACTTGTATCTGAGAAACGCTTGGGCATTGGTCACTTGTCACCAGGCAACTTCAGAGCACACCCTAGGGCACTGCAAGCCAGGAAGTAGGCAACGGTAGGAAACGCCTGACGTGAAGCAAGACCTCACTCTCAAATGTGACCGAGTCTCATGCAACAAACTTTCTGAAAACAGAGGCTGCATCTCCAAATAAGGATCCCACTGCTCCTAAAAGATACTCTGGTTAAGCCTCTGGTCTCCTGGCACCTTTCTACTGAGATATTTCCTGATCCTAGGCATGTCCGGTCATTATCATCACAATGAAAACATGCCCTGACCTATGGCTGAGGCTCTGTAACATATTCATGCCTGCCCTCCTTGCTCCATTGCTCTCTGCTTGCCTCTCAGATGTTCTCCAGGCCAAATGCCACTCTGAGGATGAGTCCACTCCTTAAGCCCACCCTCTGACCTCAGGTATTCAGAGGCCAGCATCTGGCATTATCATTAAGACAACAATCAACTCTTGGCCAGAATCCTCACTGCTTTCACAACATCCTAAGCTGTGATCTCCCCCTCCACCAACAGTGTTAACCCTCATATGCATGCAACTCAAATCTCTATTTCAGAAACACTGGCTTCTTCCAGCTCTGGGCAAGCAGTCTTTAAAGGGGACTGTGGTGCAGAGCTAACTGGGCCTTATAGACATCAGGCAAGTAAAGTTAGAGAGAATTAAAGTTTTAGAGAGGGGCTTCCCTGGTGGCTCAGTGGTTGAGAATCTGCATGCCAATGCAGGGGACGTGGGTTCGAGCCCTGGTCCAGGAAGATCTCACATGCCATGGAGCAACTAAGCCCGTGCGCCACAAATACTGAGCCTGAGCTCTAGAGCTCGCGTGCCACAACTACTGAAGCCCACATGCCCGTGCTCCACAACAAGGGAAGCCACCGCAATGTGAAGCCGGTGCACCACAACAAAGAGTAGCCCCTGCACTGCAACAAAGAGTAGCCCCCACTCACCACAACTAGAGAAAGCCCGTGTGCAACAACGAAGACCCAACGAAGCCAAAATTAAATAAATAAAGTTATAAAATAAAAGAGTTCGAGAAACAGAAAACATGGGGCCAGATCGATACAGAACCTTGGAAGCACTAACACAGAGGTTGGAGCAATTCACAGGAAGGAAAAAAACATCTGAAAATGCTCAGAGTTTACCAGGTGGCTCTCACTAGTGAATAAAGGAGCTGAATGAAAACAATTTCACTATGCTGTTCTCCTGTCAGCATATATGTAAAATTGATTCTAAAAGTGGGTTAAAAAAAAAAGGATTAAGCCAATCATTGTCTTTCCCTGGATGACATACTCACTTGATGTACCTTCCCATTCCCTCAATTTTATCCTGTGTCGTCTCTGACAGACAACGTACTACTGAACAGGTCTGGTTTACAAAAAAAAAAGTCTGATTTGAGAGCTTGTCTTTTTTTTTTTTTCTGCGGTACACAGGCCTCTCCCTTCTCCCGTTGCGGAGCACAGGCTCCAGACGTGCAGGCTCAGCGGCCATGGCTCACGGGCCCAGCCGCTCCGCGGCATGTGGGATCTTCCTGGACCGGGGCACGAACCCGTGTCCCCTGCATCAGGAGGCGGACTCTCAACCACTGCGCCACCAGGGAAGCCCAAGAGAGCTTGTCTTTTTAACGAGTTGAACCCATCTATAGTTATTCTAATTACTGTTATAGCTGGACTTAATTCAATCTCCCTTGTTTTCTAATAACCATATTTTTCAGTTGTTTTTTCCCTTCTTGCCTTCCACCTGAGTTTCCCTTTTTTATTTTATTTTTAATTTTTTGATTTATTTGCTTTTATTTTTGGCTGTGTTGGGTCTTTGTTGTAGCACAGAAGGAAAACCACATTCACAGATAGACAAAATGAAAAGCCAGAGGACTCTGTACCAGATGAAGGAACAAGATAAAACCGTAGAAAAACAACTAAATGAAGTGGAGCTAGGCAACTTTCCAGAAAAAGAATTCAGAATAATGATAGTGAAGATGATCCAGAACCTTGGAAAAAGAACGGAGGCAAAGATCGAGAAGATGCAAGAAATGTTTAAGAAAGATCTAAAAGGATTAATGAACAAACGAACAGAGATGAACATTACAATAACTGAAATGAAAAATACACTAGAAGGAATCAACAGCAGAATAACTAAGGCAGAAGAACGGATAAGTGACCTGGAAGACAGAATGGTGGAATTCACTGCCACAGAACAGAATAAAGAAAAAAGAATGAAAAGAAATGAAGACAGCCTAAGAGACCTCTAGGACAACATTAAATGCAACAACATTCGCATTATAGGGATCCAGGAAGGAGAAGAGAAAGAGAAAGGACCAGAGAAAATATTTTAAGAGATTATAGTCTAAAACTTCCCTAACATGGGAAAGGAAACAGCCACCCAAGTCCAGGAAGCGCAGAGAGTCCCAGGCAGGATAAACCCAAGGAGAAACACGCCAAGACACATAGTAATCAAATTGACAAAAATTAAAGAAAAATTACTGAAAGCAACAAGGGAAAAATGACAAATAACATACAAGGGAACTCCCATAAGGTTAACAGCTGATTTCTCAGCAGAAACTCTACAAGCCAGAAGGGAATGGCATGATATATTTAAAGTGATGAAAGGGAAGAACCTACAACCGATTACTCTACCCGGCAAGGATCTCATTCAGATTCGACAGAGAAATCAAAAGCTTTACAGACAAGCAAAAGCTAAGAGAATTCAGCACCACCAAACCAGCTCTACAACAAATGCTAAAGGAATTTCTCTAAGTGGGAAACATAAGAGAAGAAAAGGACCTACAAAAATAAGCCCATAACAATTAAGAAAATGGTAAGGGGCTTCCCTGGTGGCACAGTGGTTAAGAATCCGCCTGCCAATGCAGGGGACACGGGTTTGAGCCCTGGTCCGGGAAGATCCCACATGCTGTGGAGCACCTGGGCCCGTGTGCCACAACTACTGAGCCTGTGCTCTAGAACCCGCAAGCCACAACTACTGAGCCCATGAGCCACAACTACAGAGCCCGTGAGCCACAACTACTGAGCCCACAAAACACAACTACTGAGCCCACAAACCACAACTACTGAGCCCGCACACCTAGAGCCCATGCTTTGCAACGAAGAGTAGTCCCCGCTTGCCGCAACTAGAGAAAGCCCATGCGCCGCGACGAAGACCCAAAGTAGCCAAAAATAAATTAAATAAATAAATAAAATACCATTTTTTTTAAATAAGAAAGAAAATGGTAATAGGAACATATATATCAATAATTACCTTAAATGTGAATGGATTAAATGCTACAACCAAAAGACACAGGCTTGCTGAATGGATACAAAAACAAGACCCATATATATGCTGTCTGCAAGAGACCCACTTCAGACCTAGGGACACATAAAGACTGAAAGCGAGGGGATGGAAAAAGATATTCCATGCAAATGTAAATCAAAAGAGAGCTGGAGCAGCAATACTCATATCAGATAAAATAGACTTTAAAATAAAGAATGTTACAAGAGCCAAGGAAGAACACTACATAATGATCAAGGGATCAATCCAAGAAGAAGATATAACAATTATAAATATATATGCACCCAACATAGGAGCACTTCAATACATAAGGCAACTGCTAACAGCTATGAAAGATGAAATCAACAGTAACACAATAATAGTGGGGGACTTTAACACCTCACTTACACCAATGAACAGATCATCCACACATAAAATTAATAAGGAAACACAAGCTTTAAATGACACAACAGACCAGATACATTTAATTGATATTTATAGGATATTCCATCCAAAACCAGCAGATTACACTTTTTTTTTTAATTTCTTTAAGGCTTTCGTTTTTTTTTAATAAATAAATTTATTTAGTTATTTAGTTATTTAGTTATTTTTAGCTGTGTTGGGTTCTTTATTGCTCTGCATGGTCTTTCTCTAGTTGCAGTGAGCGGCGGCTTCTCATTGTGGGGGCTTCTCTTGTTGCGGAGTATGGGCTCCAGGTGCGCATGTTCATTAGTTGTGGCACATGGGCTCAGTAGCTCTGCCTCGTAAGCTCTAGAGCACAGGCTCAATAGCTGTGGTACACTGGTTTAGTTGCTCTGCAGCATGTGGGATCTTCCCAGACCAGAGCTCAAACCAGTGTTCTCTGCATTGGCAGGCAGATTCTTAACCACTGCGCCACCAGGGAAGTCCTACACTTTCTTCTCAAGTGCGCACAGAACATTCTCCAGGATAAATCATATACTGGGTCACAAATCAAGCCTTGGTAAATTTAAGAAAACTCAAATCATATCAAGCATCTTTTCTGACCACACCGCTATGAGCTTAGAAACAAATTACAGGGATAAAAACATAAAAAACACAAAGACATGGAGGCTAAACAATACATTACTAAATAACCAAGAGATCACTGAAGAAATCAAAAAGGAAATAAAAAAATACCTAAAGACAAATGACAATGAAAACACTATGATCCAAAACCTATGGGATGCAGCAAAAGCAGTTCTAAGAGGGAAGTTCATAGCAATACAAGCCTACCTCAAGAAACAAGAAAAATCCCAAAATAAACAATCTAAACTTACACCTAAAGGAACTAGAGAAAGAAGAACAAACAAAACCCAAAGTTAGTAGAAGGAAAGAAATCATAAAGATCAGAGCAGAAATAAATGAAATAGAAACAAAGAAAACAATAGCAAAGATCAATAAAACTAAAAGCTGGTTCTTTGAGAAGATAAACAAAACTGATAAACCTTTAGCCAGACTCATTAAGAAAAAGAGGGAGAGGACTCAAATCAATAAAATTAGAAATGAAAAAGGAGAAGTTACAACAGACACCGCAGAAATACAAAGCATCCTAAGAGACTACTACAAGCTACTCCATGCCAATAAAATGGACAACCTGAAAGAAATGGACAAATTCTTAGAAAGGTATAACCTTCCAAGACTGAACCAGGAAGAAATAGAAAATATGAACAGACCAATCACAAGTAACGAAATTGAAACTGTGATTAACAATCTTCCAACAAACAAAAGTCCAGGACCAGATGGCTTCACAGGTGAATTCTATCAAACATTTAAAGAAGAGCTAACACCCATCCTTTTCAAACTTCTAAAAAATTGCAGAGGAAGGAACACTCTCAAACCCATTCTATGAGGTCACCATCACCCTGATACCAAAACCAGACAAAGATACTACAAAAAAAGGAAAATTACAGACCAGTATCACTGATGAATATAGATGCAAAAATCCTCAACAAAACATTAGCAAACAGAATCCAACAACACATTAAAAGGATCATAGGGCTTCCCTGGTGGCACAGTGGTTGAGAGTCCGCCTGCCAATGCAGGGGACATGGGTTCGTGCCCCGGTCCGGGAAGATCCCACATGCCATGGAGCGGCTAGGCCTGTAAGCCATGGCCGTTGAGCCTGCGTGTCTGGAGCCTGTGCTCCACAACGGGAGAGGCCACAACAGTGAGAGGCCCGTGTACCGCAAAAAACAAAAAAAAAAAGGATCATACACCATGATCAAGTGGGATTTATCCCAGGGATGCAAGGATTCTTCAGTATACACAAATCAATCAATGTGATACACCATATTAACAAATTGAAGAATAAAAACCATATAATCATCTCAACAGATGCAGAAAAAGATTTTGACAAAATTCAACAACAATTTATGATAAAAAACTCTCCAGAAAGTGGGCGCAGAGGGAACCTACCTCAACATCATAAAGGCCATATACAACAAACCCACAGCAAACATCATTCTCAATGGTGAAAAAACTGAAAGCATTTCCTCTAAGATCAGGAACAAGACAAGGATGTCCACGCTCGCCAGTATTATTCAACATAGTTTTGGAAGTCCTAGCCACAGCAATCAGAGAAGAAAAAGAAATAAAAGGAATACAAACTGGAAAAGAAGAAGTAAAACTCTCACTGTTTGCAGATGACATGATACTATACACAGAAAATCCTAAAGATGCCACCAGAAAAATACTAGAGCTAATCAATGAATTTGGTAAAGTTTCAGGATACAAAATTAATGCACAGAAATCTCTTGCATTCCTATACACTAATAACGAAAGATCATAAGGAGAAATTAAGGAAACAATCCCATTCACCACTGCAACAAAAAGAATAAAATACCTAGAAATAAACCTACCTAAGGAGGTAAAAGACCTGTACTCAGAAAACTAGAAGACACTGATGAAAGAAGTCAAAGATGACACAAACAGATGGAGAGATATACCATATTCTTGGACTGGAAGAATCAATGTTGTGAAAATGATTATATTACCCAAAGCAATCTACAGATTCAATGTGATCCCTATCAAATTACCAGTGGCATTTTTTACAGAACTAGAACAAAAAATATTAAAATTTGTATGGAGACACAAAAGATCCCAAATAGCCAAAGCAGTCTTGAGGGAAAAAAAATGGAGCTGAAGGATCAGACTTCCTGACTTCAGACGATACTACAAAGCTACAGTAATCAAGACAATATGGTACTGGCACAAAAACAGAAATATAGATCAATGGAACAGCATAGAAAGCCCAGAGATAAACCCACGCACCTATGGTCAACTAATCTATGACAAAGGAGGCAAGGATATACAATGGAGAAAAGACAGTCTCTTCAATAAGTGGTGCTGGGAAAACTGGACAGCTACATGTAAAAGAATGAAATTGAACACTCCCTAACACCATACACAAAAATAAACTCAAAATGGATTAGAGACCTAGATGTAAGACCGGACACTATAAAACTCTTAGAGGAAAACATAGGAAGAACATTCTTTGACATAAATCACAGCAAGATCTTTTTTTGATCCATGTCCTAGAGTAACGGAAATAAAAACAAAAATAAACAAATGGGACCTAATGAAACTTAAAAGCTTTTGCAAAGCAAAGGAAACTACAAACAAGATGAAAAGACAACCCTCAGAATGGGAGAAAATATTTGCAAATGAATCAACCGACAAAGGATTACTCTCCAAAATATATAACAGTTCATGCAGCTCAACATTAAAAAAACAAACAAGCCAATCCAAAAATGGGCAGAAGATCTAAATAGACATTTCTCCAAAGAAGACTTATAGATGGCCAAGAAGCTCATGAAAAGCTGCTCAACATCACTAATTATTAGAGAAATGCAAGTCAAAACCACAATGAGGTATCACCTCACACAAGTCAGAATGGGCATCATCAGAAAATCTACAAACAACAAATGCTGGAGAGAGTGTGGAGAAAAGGGAACCCTCTTGCTCTGTTGGTGGGAATGTAAATTGATACAGCCGCTAAGGAGAACAGTATGGAGGTTCTTTAAAAAACTAAAAATAGAATTACCATATGACCCAGCAATTCCACTACTGGGCAAATACCCAGAGAAAGCCACAATTTAAAAAGACATACCCATGGGCTTCCCTGGTGGCGCAGTGGTTAAGAATCCACCTGCCAATGCAAGGGACACAGGTTCGAGCCCTGGTCCGGGAAGATACCACATGCCGCGGAGCGGCTGGGCCTGTGAGCCATGGCCGCTGAGCCTGTGCGTCCGGAGCCTGTGCTCCGCAACGGGAGAGGCCACGGCAGTGAGAGGCCCGTGTACCGCAAAAAAAAAAAAAAAAAAAAAAAAAAAAAAGGAAGGGGCATGTCCTTCTTCCCAATTCCTCCTCAGCTACTTGAATGCAGATATGATTGGTCCATCTCCAGCAGTCATCATGGACCCTGAGTTGACCACCTTTAAAGTTGAAGCCACGCACAGTAGAGCAACATGACAAAACAGCTGGATTTCTAATAATAGCAGCATTGAACTGCCCACCTCAGAAATTCTTTTTGGAAAGATATAACCATCTACATTGCTCGACATGCTAACTTTCAGGTCTTTCTTCATTGCTACCAGAGCTTTCCTAATCAATACAACATATTATATAAAAGATGTAAATTCTACTTTTGTATTTCTGGTAGTTACTCCACTAACTTACTAGGATCTATAACTGTTTTTATTTTTCCCCATCATAATTACTTCAACTTATTAACTACATTTCCCTGCAAAAGTAGTTCAGGACATTCTCATCTCTCTTTACTGCTTCCTGTCTCCTCAACTGTCTTCCATGTTGGGATTACCCAGTATTTACTTCTGGATTGTTACTGATAAAGGCTGCTTTCTTAAACCTTTCTTCTTACTATTACTAAACTTTTTTAAAACTTTTTATTGAAGTATATTACATAGAGAAATATATACATTATGAAAGTACAAAAATCAAGACATTCCTGGGAATTCCCTGGTGGTCCAGTGGTTAGCACTTGGAGATTTCATAGCCATGGCCTGGGTTCAATCCCTGGCTGGGGAACTAAAATCCCAAAAGAGGCATGGCACAGCCAAAAAAAAAATCAAGACATTCTCACCAAGCGAATACCCCTATATAACCAGTACCCTCAGACCAAAAAACAGGACAGCACCACCCCCCAGGTGTCTTCCTCATGCTCCCTGCAGTCATTATTTTTCTCTATGCTAACCTCCATCATGACCTTGACACCCATAGATCAGTTTTGCGGGTTCTTAAGCTTTATATCAAGGGACTCAAACAGTATGCCACGTTTTGTGTCTGGCTTCTCATTCACATGGTTTATGAGACTCAATGTTGCTGTGGCTGGAGAGAATTCTATTGCATGCATACACCACAATTTATCTATCCATTCTATTTTTGGTGGACATTTAGGTTAGCTCCAGTTTGTGACTATGACAAGCTGTGCTGTCATGAACATCTCTGAATGTATCTTTAAGTGAATGTGAGATATATTTCTGTATGCCTAAGAGTGGATTGCTGGGTTGTAGAATATGTACACAATTCGTCATTTAGTACTTGTTGCTAAACCTTCTAAAGTCACTATACCAGTTTATATGCCCCATCAGCAAGTTCCAACACCTCTACAACACTTGACACTACCTGTCTTTTTCATGTAACCATTCTGGGGGATGTGCAGAAGCACTGCATTATGGTTTTAATTTGCCATTTCTGGATGACTGCTGAGGTTGAGCACCTCTCCATATGGTCGCTAGCCACAAGGTAGCCTCTTTTCTATTTTTAATTTATTTATTTTTGGCTGTGTTCGGTCTTCGTTGCTGCACGTGGGCTTTCTCTAGTTGCGGAGAGTGGGGGCTACCATTTGTTGCAGTGTGCAGCCTTCTCATTGCGGTGGCTTCTATTTTTGCATAACATGGGCTCTAGGTGCACAGGCTTCAGTAGTTATGGCATGAGGGCTCAGTAGTTGTGGCTTGCCGCTCTAGAGTGCAGGCTCAGTAGTTGTGGCGCACAGGCTCAGCTGCTCTGCAGCATGTGGGATCTTCCCGGACCAGGGCTCAAACCCGTGTCCCCTGCATTGACTGGCAGATTCTTAACCACTGTGCCACCAGGGAAGTCCGGTAGCCTCTTTCTTAAAGTGACTGTTATAGGTTTTCTCGCCCTTTTTTCTAGAAGGGGTGTCTGACTTTTTCTTACTGACATTAAGGGGTTTCTTTGAAATTCTGGATATAAACAATCTGTCAGACATACGTATTGCAAATAGCTTTCTCACTCTGTGGCTTGCCTTTTCACTCTTTTAGAACAGTCCTGAATTTAAAAGTCATCCACTCAGGCTTCCCTGGTGGCGCAGTGGTTGAGAATCCACCTGCCTATGCAGGGTACACAGGTCGGAGCCCTGGTCCAGGAAGATCCCACATGCCGCAGAGCAACTAAGCCCGTGAGCCACAACTACTGAGCCTGCGCTCTAGAGCCCACGTGCCACAACTACTATAGCCCTCGCGCCTAGAGCCCTTGCTCCGCAACAAGAGAAGCCACTGCAATGAGAAGCCTGCGCACCACAACGAAGAGCAGTCCCCGCTCACCACTAGAGAGAAGCCCGCACACAGCAACGAAGACCCAATGCATCCAAAAATAAAAATAAATAAACTTATTTAAAAAAAACAAAAACCTTAAGAAAAAAAAAGTTATCCACTCTATCCATGTCCTCCTCTATGGTTTGTGGTGCTGGGTCTTGTGTAAAAATTCTTTGCTTACTCCAAAGTCATAAAGTCCTTGCATTTCTGGTCAACAGAACACTTCACTAGTTGCATACTCTCCCTTTGCACCTTCTGGATTTTACTGCCTGCTCCTGGACGTTAACACTACTTCCCCCAAGAGGTTTTCAAAGAGGAGCTCTGTGTAGAAAACTTTCTAAAGTCATCTATGCCAGAGAAAATTATCTTTACATTCAGATAACAGTTTAGTAGGTTTTAAAATTCTAGTTTTTGGGCTTCCCTGGTGGCGCAGTGGTTGAGAGTCTACCTGCCAATGCAGGGGACACGGGTTCGTGCCCCGGTCCGGGAAGATCCCACATGCCACGGAGCGGCTGGGCCCGTGAGCCATGGCCGCTGAGCCTGCGCGTCCAGAGCCTGTGCTCTGCAACAGGAGAGGCCACAACAGTGAGAGGCCTGAGTACCGCAAAAAAAAAAAAAAAAAAATTCTAGTTTTAAAGTTATCTTCCTTTGGGACTTCCTTGGTGGTCCAGTGAGTAAGACTCCACACTCCCAATGCAGGGGGCCCGGGTCTGATCCCTGGCTGGGGAACTAGATCCCGCACACGTGCCGCAACTAAGAGCCGGCGTGCCACAACTAAGAGCCACGTGCTGCAACTAAAGATCCTATGTGTTTGGGCTTCCCTGGTGGCACACTGGTTAAGAATCCACCTGCCAATGCAGGAGATATGGGTTTGAGCCCTGGTCCAGGAAGATCCCACATGCCGCGGAGCAACTGAGCCCGTGCGCCACAACTACTGGACCCAGCGCACCCTAGAGCCCGTCCTCTGCAACTAGAGGCCACTGCAGTGAGAAGCCCGCACACAGCAAAGAAGAGTAGCCTCCAGTCGCCGCAACTAGCATGCAGCAATGAAGACCCAACACAGCCAAAAATAAATAAATAAATTTAAATAAACAAATAAATAATAAAGATCCCATGTGTCACAACTAAGACCTGGCACAGGCTAAATAAATATTTAA
This sequence comes from Pseudorca crassidens, assembly GCF_039906515.1. NCBI lineage: Eukaryota > Metazoa > Chordata > Mammalia > Artiodactyla > Delphinidae > Pseudorca > Pseudorca crassidens. The sequence goes on from NC_090305.1 coordinate 68,638,526, forward strand.
AGTTTTCTTACTTTGATACTGAAAAAGTATCTCCTAGGTCCATTGTGGCTGTTGGGAAGTTTGATATTAATCTGCTTCTCACTGTGACTTTCTCTTTCAAACAGATTTGACATTTTCCCTACATCTTTGTTGTTAAATTTCAATCTAACGTGTCTTGGTGTGGGCTTTGTTTTTTCTGTCATGTTTAGCATTCTTTACATTTAAGAAGCATCCTCGGGCTTCCCTGGTGGCACAGTGGTTGAGAGTCCGCCTGCCGATGCAGGGGACACGGGTTCGTGCCCCGGTCCGGGAAGATCCCACATGCCGCGGAGCAGCTAGGCCCGTGAGCCATGGCCGCTGAGCCTGCGCGTCCGGAGCCTGTGCTCCACAACGGGAGAGGCCACAACAGTGAGAGGCCCGCATATCGCAAAAAAAAAAAAAAGATGTACCCTCTTTCATGATTTCTGAGAAACTCTTGGTCATTATTTCTTCTAACATTTTCTTCCCCTGTCCGTCATTTCCTCTCTGCTTCTGAGATTCCTATTATCTGGACACTGACATTTCTACTCCCATCCTCCACAGCACTTTTCTTCTATTATCTTCCACCTCCTTATCCCCTAGAATTCTTCAACCTGACCTTCCGACTTCTACACTCAAGTCTTGAGCTACATCCATTCTGCTACTCAACCCAGCCCCTGAATTCTCTGTTTCCACGTAGGTATCTCCTTGTTCCTCTTTCATGTACCCATTTGCTCTTTCTCTTTAGGATTTCCATTATGCTTCTTCCGTCCTCCTAAGCAGCTGGGAATATGAATTCTGCTCCAACTAGCACAACATGTCAATTTGTCACTTTCCTTTAATTCTGACTATACTTGTCAGCTTCTCGTTGTGGCTCCCTGTGAGCCATTCACCAGGTGAGATCACCCCGCTCCTCACTCACCATACCCCTCAAATGAGCTCCCCACCTCACAAAGGCAAAGATGGAAGCTAGAGTCTCACAAGGATCACAGGCCAACCGCCGCAGCATCTCTTGGGCCTTATCCCCTCAGCCCTCCTGTCATCCCTCCAAGCACCAGCCATAACAAACTCCTGCTGGCCTTCAACCAGGCCTGCTCTGCCTCAGGACTTCTCCATCTGCTGTCACCTCTGCCTCACAAAGCTGTTCTCCACACCACACTCACTACTGATTCCCTCGCGTCCTTCATGACCATGTTCAAATGGTACCTCAGTGGGGTCTCCCCATCGGCCTGTTTAAATATGCCCAAAGCCTTAGCACTTGCTTATTTTCTTCCCTGATTTTTTCCCACAGTACTTGTAAATCTTCAGACATGTATTTTTTTAATTTATCTATTTTCTGCTCCTTGAGGATAGAAACTTTGTTTTGTTTATTGCTGTATCCTTGGCATCTAGAAGAGTGTCCGGCACTACTGAGGGAGTAGGGAGGCGAATGTGACTTAGGACTTCTGCTCTGAGCTCATTCACCATTGGACACCCTCTACCAGGAGACTCAAGCCTTCAGGGCATTTCAATGAGGCACTCCTCTTTTCCAAAAGCTGTTTCCCTTCACTGGAATCTCTTAGGCCTGAGGGTGTGGAAGGGATGGGGAAAAGCATCAGTAGGAAGAGAAAAAGGCACAACTGAAAACAGTCTCCCTTGGCCAGTACACACAGGCTCTTCCACTCCAAGCTGTCAACCCTACCTCACAGACTAGAATCCAAGCACCTTCTCCCAAGGGGGTTGTCGCAGTTTTTATGTTATTTTCTCTTGGTTCTGTGGCATTTCCATTCCAAGAAGGGAGTCAGCAGGCTGGGCTAGTATATTTGTTTCCTATGGCTACTGTAACAAATTACCACAAACTTAGTGGCTTAAACAACACAAAGTTATTATCTTACGGTTTTGGAGGTCCAAAGTCCAAAATTCTTCTCACTGAGCTAAATCAAGGTGTGGGCTGAGCTGTGTTCCTTGGTGGGGGCTCTAGGGACTTCTAGAGGCTGCCCACCTTCCCTGGCTCATGGCCAGTTGAGTCTTTCTCACACTTCACCACTCTGACTCTGCTTCTGCCCTCACATCTGACTCTCCTGTCTCCCTCTTTCATTTTTAAGGACCCTCATGATTATACTGGGCCTACCCAGATAATCTAGGATAATCTCCCCATCTCAAGATCCTTAATCACATCAGCAAAGTCCCTTCTGCCATGTAACCTAACATATTTACAGGTTCTGGGGATTAGGACATGGACTCTGGGGAGGGACATGATCATTATTCTGCCTACCACAGCTATTTTGTCATCTTCTCAAGAACTGGTGACCAGAGTTTCTTAAACTGAAGTCCACGGCTAGGTTTCAGGGTGTCTGTAAAACCCTTGAGATTATTGGCAAAATGTTGCGTCTTCCTGCATGTTTCTTGAGAGAGAGCTCAGAGCTTTCATAATTTTCAAAAGAGCTAAGAGCCCATTACTACAAAACAGTCACGGTCCAGGGCCTGACTGAGGGAAGAAAGCAAAGACCAACACTGTCCCCATTAACTACTGGAACACAGACACGATTCCCCCATCTTATACCATAAGAAAAATTCAACACTTCTGTCCCCTTCTCAGAACATGCATTAACTTCACACCACACATGAACATCTCCTGAGACAGAGGTGCCTGGAGCCCCAGTTAAGGAGCAGAGTAATTCCCGCAGCGAATGACGAGGACAACAATGAGAAACAGGCCCCTGGGTAAGGAGTGGGATGGGATCAAACTATTACCTTTAAGTCATGCAAGACCCCATGCCTGAGCCCTCTTCTCTTCCATCAAAGCCTCTAACTATAGGTGGAGAAAATAAATGCCCTTGACAGAGACAAAGCCACCTCTTGGCAGAGCAGATCCTGGCCCAGATCCTGGCCTCTTCTCTTCTCCTTTCATTCTCAACAAGCAGAGGCTCACTGCCTTGTTCACACACCTGACAGCTTCCCCTGAGATGGCTGCCCAGCATGCTGCTTACCAAAAGCCAGGATTATAGACTCTGGATACATAATTGAAAATGTTTTCATCTGATTTAGAATTTTTTCTTTTTTTCTTAGATCAAAACATTTACTTTTTTGTGTTACAAAAACAAAAATAAATCCAAGGAGGTAATGAAATAAACATTTTTTAAGTGTCCCACCCTGGGTTCTCTGCTCTAGAATTTAGTAAACAGTTCAAGTTTAGGTTGCTTCAGCACTTCTGGATGCTATGGTGTCTCCATCTTATAAGCAAGTTTCTCTAGTTCAGCTCGTAACTGATTGGAGAAGTCATCCTCTACATTGTCATCATCCCAATTATCCTCCCAGACATGGGCATCTTCATCTTCATCTAAACCAGCCCAGTCACAGCCGCCACTGCCGTTGCAGCCTCCCAGGCTGGCTCTATCATAGAGACTAGAATTTTATTTTCTTAGTACAAGTAACTGCCTTAGGAAATAGTGTCTCCCTTACACCCATGTGCCCAGCTGCAGGGAGAAAAAGTCCACTTACTTTGACTGCAGGGTCTGCCTTGGCCACGTGCCATCTTCGTTTTGTGGCTCAATTACTAGCACCTGAGTGAAAGGGGAAACCATATTAGGAATGTGCAAACCATCTCACTGTTGACATGCTCAGAACCAAAAGATACCTGTCCACACACCCTGGGCAGAGCTGTCTGCTGGGGCATGGCTTGGGCCCTCCTACCTGACCCTGGTACAGCCCAGCATCCTGCACAGTGTTGTCTAGCTTGCTCAACTGCTCGTAGGTGTTGCTCATGTATTTGTTCCACAGCCGTGTCTCACGGTCCACAGGGATGTTGAACAACTTCCGCATTTCCTTCTCAATGGTTGCTGGGGACAGGCAGAAACATCACTCAGGGCTTTCTCCAGAAGCAAGACCAGCAACAGCCATGGCAAGCTAATGCTCATCCTCCGTCCTTTTCAGATGGTCACTGGATGCTCTGGATCAAAACTTCTGACCGACCTTAGCCCCTTGGTGACTCCTAAGGCAAACATCTTCCATGGCATCCTCTTACACTCATACAACCAAAAATTGTCCCTATGCTTCCCATTCTTTAATGATGTGGGTCCCCATTTTTAGCACAGAAGCAACATGGAAAAGTCAGAAAACTTACCTTTGGAGGTAAGATAGATTTGGTTTCAAATGCTAGCTCTGCCGTTTTCTCACTGAGATTTCTGAATAAGTGACATTAATCTCTCTGAATCTGCATTTCTTCACCCTTCTTACCATATGTTAAGTGGGCAGATACCATGCCCAGTGTTTTATACAATATGATTCCCAGGCTTAGCTGTCCACAAGAATGCCCTGGGGAGCAGGCTCCCAGGTCAGGACTGGTAACCACAACCCGAGATTATTTGGGTAACAAGTCTGAAGAGGGTGCCCCAGCTTCCCTCTCATTAGCCACAATGCCCTGCACTCTCACTGGATACCTGGAACTCCAGCCCAGCTACTCACCGATGGTGTCTGACTTGCTGAAATGGCAACTCAGCACATTGGTGGGGTCACTGTTCTCACAAAGCTTCAATTCCAGCAAATACACCTCCACCTTGCAGTGCTTGACAAACAGGCCATGCTCTACAACCTGTAAACAAGAGGCACGGGTGAAGGAGCAGTGGTTCCACACCAGGGCAGTCTTGGAAGCAACATGTCTCATCAGTGGCAAAAGGCACAATCCACATGATAATCAGTTTCCTTAAGTGATAGGGGGATCAGAAGTACAGATTTTTAAAGCCACTGGCATCTGTCCTAGTTTAAAAACCTTACTTCCACTCATTAGGACCAACCAAGAGCATCTGGATGGAACCAGAGCTGGCAACAACTGTGCACAACAGGAAAGTCATTGTTCATCTCTTAGTGGGTATCATGATGCTTCCCCTGCAGGGTCTGTGGAATTAAGAGGCCTAGAGAATACAGTTAAAGCCCTTGGCAGCACGCTCGCCACATGGCAGGACTGTGGGCAGGTGCCGACATCTGTGGGAGGCTGGCATGCCCCTAACCATTTGATACCTAACCCCTCTTGGAGTCCCAGGTTTCAAGGTGGAGAAAGAAGGTAGTTCTGGCCCTGAAGAGCAACTCTTAGAAGCTTGGCCTCAGGACTGCAGCCTTTTCCTACTCTGCTAAGAAGGGAAACTAAACACCAGGCAGAGTAAGAAATTTACCCAGTGCCTACGTATCAGCAGTCATATGGACTCCTGTGATGTCCCCCTCCAGTGGGATAAGCAAACAACTGTGGGAATCAGGCTGGTGGTATTCTCACCAGTCCTGTCTACCAGAGAGGCTAAGAATCTGGGTTTCTCTCCCAGGGCCTGCCTTCCAAGAGACTGTTCTCTTGGATATAAAACACCTGTTTTCCGAGGTACTCAACAGTGTGACCAGAGATTCTTAAGCACAGGGGGAGGGACTTTGCGGGTGGGGCAGTGGTTAAGAATCTGCCTGTCAATGCAGGGGACACAGGTTCGATCCCTGGTCCAGGAAGATCCCACATGCCGCAGAGCAACTAAGCCTGTACACCACAACTACTGAGCCCGCGAGCCACAACTACTGAAGCCCACACGCCTAGAGCATGTGTTCCACAACCAGAGAAGCCACTACAATGAGAAGCCCACGCACCTCAACAAAGAGCAGCCCCCACTCACCGCAACTAGAGAAAAGCCCACATGCAGCAATGAAGACCCAACACAGCCAAAAATAAACAAAAACACCAAACAAACAAAAAAGCACAGGGGGAAAAGCAATATCAGAAAGGTTAAGTTAAACAAGAAGCAGTACATTACTGTATATCCATATGACCCCAAGTGAACTTTCTCTCACAGAACCTTCCAGAATGCGCTCTCACTGCACCGCTGGACATATCCCAAGCCACTGGGCAGCTGTGATGTCTGGAGGCCTCCATTCAACTTCTTACGTATGGCCAGTACCCCAGGAAACCAACACTAGTCAGTGTCAGGGAGCACTCACAGACACTGACCAGCAGGTGTAACAATTCATGTACTCACTTTTCTGACAATGGGCTGCTGGCCTTCTACACAGCCATACCAGTTTAGTAACTTATTCCAGGCCTCAGCTGGGACCAATACATAGTCCAATTCATCAATTAAATGTTCTTTCAAGGTCTGACTCTCAGGATCTGAAAAAGGAAAACAGCACATAGCTCACTGCTTTTCTCCCCAGAAATGTTTGTTTTACATGATTCTTATGTACTTTTCAGAAACATGAAAAGCATTTATAGGAAGAAGTACAAAATTCCAAAATTCTGTCACTGGCCATAACACAGAGCAGACCTGGAGTCTTTTTTTTTTTTTTTTTTTTGGTGGTACGCGGGCCTCTCACTGTTGTGGCCTCTCCCATTGCGGAGCACAGGCTCCGGACGCGCAGGCTCAGCGCCCGTGGCTCACGGGCCCAGCCGCTCCCGGCATGTGGGATCCTCCCGGACCAGGGCACAAACCCGCGGCCCCTGCATCGGCAGGTGGACTCTCAACCACTGCGCCACCAGGGAAGCCCCAGACCTGGAGTCTTTAGGCATGCTTTCTGAACATTTTATGAGGAACTTGTATTTCTTCCATAGTTGGAGGGAGAAGGAAAGAGAAAAGAGAAAAACTCCAATTTACACTTTCAAAGTGCTTCCAGATTCCACAATTAAAATTGTTTACTATGAATATTTAATGTAATATTCTGCTTAGTGAAACTGCATTAAGGTCAGATATCATCTTCCTTTGAAAGATTTACTAAGAAAGCAAAGAAACAAATCATTGAAGTTAAATATATTTTACCAAGAGTCATTTAGCATTCTTAGTTTTCAACACTCCAAGTGAAAACTCAGCTGGACATCGGCCATGTGGAGGGAGAACACCTTTAACATGTTAAGCATCCATCTTACACCCCACACGGAGGCAACATGACTGTGAGTCAGAAAAAGACATCCATGGTCTGAAACATACTCTCTCAATGGAGGACCAAGGGACTGGATCAAGGGAAGACTAATCATCTCCCATCAAGGAAGCCTCCCTGCTAATAAGCCTGTGCCCATCTACACCCACTACCGCAGTAGTGGAAGCCACTGTTCTCCAGACAAATGAAGCCATGAAGCCAGGGAAGTAAAAAGTACCCACAATGGTGCAACTCATCTGTAATTCAAGGCAGACAATGTTAAAAACAAAAACAAACAAAAAAACAACAAAACAAAACAAAAAACCAAAAATGGCATGCACAAGGTGACCAGGGCTTCCTATCACCTCTCCCACCAGTTTACACCCTACCCCATGAGGTCTTCTGCCCTTCCTCAGGGTGAGTTTCAGATCTGATCCATCTCTGCCTTTTCCATTTCCAAGGAAAAAGGAAAGGAACTAAACAGGCTTGGAGAACAGGAATACCAAGGTGAGAAGGATGAACGGAAAAACAAAATGTGGTATATACACACAGTGGGATATCATTCAGCCTTTAAAAAAAAGAAATTCTGACATGCCGTTAACATGGATAAACCTTGTGGACTTTATGCTAAATGAAATAAGCCAGTCACAGAAAAACAAACACTGTATGATTCCACTTACATTAGGTACCTAGAATAGTCAGACTCAAGAGACAGAAAGTAGAATGGTGGTTGCCAGGGGCTTGGGGGGAAAGGAGATTGGAAATACTATTTAATGAGTATGGAGTTTCAGTTTTGTGAGATAAAAAAGTTCTGGAGATGGGTTGTGCAACAATGTGAACATACTTTACACTATTGAACACTTAAAAATATGCAGATGGTAAATTTTATGTGTATTTTACCATAATTTAAAAGAAAAAAAAAAAGTGGCTCCTTCTCACTGATGAGCCAACCACATTCCACAGCAGCTCTGGCATGATTAATACTGACCGACCACCCCTTTTCTATTTAGCAACAGAAGGATGGCACAGGGCTAGTACTTATCAGTCTACTTGAAACAAGAGCTTCTGAAAAAAACTGACACCTAAACTCCAAGGTTTTCTCTGATTTGCAAATTAAAACTCATAAAGGTTATTCACTTGTCTTACTTGGAGACATACACCTTCATTTCTAACACTAAGCACTATGCAGATCTGGCCACGCAGCAGCCAGAAACCTTTAAATGTGGGAAAGGAACCGAGAGCTTTTAGCATCATCAACCCCAAGTACATCAATTCTTACAAGGCTTTCTCCTCTGGGGCTCAGTGACAATTTTCTCAAAATGTCATTCTTATGACACTATAGGGCAAACACAGGAACTTAACTGGAATTTTCAATGCAGTTCACTATTTTCACTTAAAACTGGATCAGTCCAAGGGCAGCATGCTAAAAATCACACATGAGTTTTACAAAAAGGATTTGGACTCTGCAAATTTCTCCAACAGAGGCAAATAAAGGCAAAAAAGGAGAGCACAGTTTGGTCTAAGCATTGGGACTCCAGATATACAGCAGGGACACAAATGGAAACAAGAGAGGGGTGCTCTGCAGACAACATTAGCAAGTTGCCCTTCCCCCTCCTTCCTACAAGTTCAAGAGCCCCTTCTAGGTCATTCCCATGACCCTAGGCGGAAGGCAGCCAGACTGGGACTGGCAGGTGACTGGAGAGCCCAAGAACTAAGAGGGTGGCCCTCACTGGCCAGAGATAGACCATTCCCACACTGTCAATGTTCCAGGGTCTGAACAGAATGTACTTCTCACTTCCCAAGCACACAACAAATGTTTTGAGCCTAAGCCAGGTGACATCAAATTGGAAGACCACAGAAGGAATGCTTGTCCTTAGCTGAAGGTCAGGCAAAATTACTTCAGAGGGTCCCTCCAGCTCTAGCATTCTCATCACCAATACTATTAAAAGCCTTAAGAATTCTCCTTTTCAAAAAAAAAAAGAGGGAAAAGGACAAAATGCAAACACAATGCAATGATCCTTTGGGGTAACTTCATGGTATACTGCCACCATCTGACTTACATCAATAAACAAAGCCTATGACATTACTGTCATTCAGACCTCCCCTAAAACAAGGTACATGCTGAAGCACTGATCATTTTTAAAAACACTCAGGTAGTGTTATGTACTTGAATCAAGCCTCAAAAGCCTCATGCACTGTCTGCCTTCCTTCTGCCCTGATTGTGGGCCCAGGCAACAGATCACCTCTGTCGTGGTTGCAAGGGAGTCTAAAGCCAGGCAGAACAAAGCCTAAGAAAGGCCAATTGCCATTTCTGTGCATCTAAAGGTGCAAGCCAAGCTCAGGTTTGTCATACATCACTTTTTCAGTCACTTCTTCCATTGGGAGCTGACTGTGATCATAACTCTACTAACCTTCCACCTCCCCTTATACTACTTCTATGACAAGCACGGCCATCACAGGAATGCTTGATGAATGTTGACAGGTCTACAATTTACTTCACTGCAAAGGTAATACAGAAAATTCTGGTTCCCAAATTTCAGATTCCAGATGCCGTTTCAAAATGATATCCTAGGGCTTCCCTGGTGGCGCAGTGGTTGAGAGTCCGCCTGCCGATGCAGGGGACATGGGTTCGTGCCCCGGTCCGGGAAGATCCCACATGCCGCAGAGCAGCTGGGCCTGTGAGCCATGGCCGCTGAGCCTGCGGGTCCGGAGCCTGTGCTCCGCAACGGGAGAGGCCGTAACAGTGAGAGGCCCGCGTACCGCAAAAAAAAAAAAAAAGATATCCTATTTCTTTCCATTCGATACACTAATCTAAAATCTGAAATCTCTAGCAGAACTAATTTGAAAAAAAGAGAAAGAGACAGGCAGACAGAAATTTAAAATGCTAGAGGCACACTCTTACCAAGAGTAGTTAATTTAGGGAAAAAAAGCAGCTTAACTTCTCCATGAGGGTCTGCATAGACTTCTGCTATAGACAAAAGTCAAGGACACTTGTTTCTATCCCCTCACAGTAGCAAAGTCAGGTTCAAGATATCCATGTTACAGATAAACATGACCTCAGGCCACTACCCAGGTGGACATTTCAGTTAGATAAGCAACAGGATACTGCACCTGAAAAGAGTCCGGAGTTATCTATCGGGCCAGGAAACAGATTATGTTCACCCACACTGTACATATCCCAGCTGTCGAAGCCCACATACTTCTTCCACTGCTTGAACCACCGGCTGTCAATAAGATACCTAGAGACAGACAAAAATTTACCATACCAGGCAAGCTGAGCTTTTAGGTTCCTGCAGCTGCTCCCTCAATTTTTGTATGGTCCTTCCACTTGGGGAGCAAGCAACCCCCACTGAAAAACACACTTTGAAGAGCAGGAGCAGGACCAGGCCCTGCATGGCACAGTGAGCCTGGCCCAAGGCAGGCATCCATTAAGTGAAATGATTGTTGAAAGAATCCATAAATGAAAGGAAGGAAATGACTGGCTTCAAAATGCTTGTTTAAAGAAATTCTTTCTATGGGGAAAATCTTGTTTGCTAATGACCATGTCATTAATTTCATAATGATCTTTGTAGAGGTCCTTGTCCAGGCAGACAGTTTGGATACAGTGCTTTGCTTGATATGAAGAGCAGTAAAACAATTTTCTTTCTAAAAATGAGGTAATAACATCACACACTTCAGTTTTCCTCTGAAGACCAAACAAGATATCAAAAAATGTGTTTGCGTGTGTACATATGTGTGTGTGTGTGTGTGTGTATATATACACACACACACATACATGTACACATATATACACATACATATATACATATAATATTGTCTTGGTGTGTTTATCTTGTCAAAAAAGCATTAAGTTGATCTGGTTATATTTTAGAAGTATCACCATGCTGTTTTACAATTAAGACAGAAGATGGGGAAAACCTCTGTAGGGGAACAAAGCACAACAATTATATTGGTGAGTCCTTCAAATTTTACAACCAACACACTTCAGAGATCAGGCAGCTTCCCCAAGGCCACAAGGATCCATAAGTATATCCAAATCTCTAAAATGCTCTTTCCCCTCCAAACACTTTTAATGTGTGATTTTAGTCTACGTGAAACTTCTCTGCTTCTGCTGAGTATTTTTCATGTGCCACCACTACTCAGGATATCATCTAAAAGTACTTCTGCCTGCCCTGCCTTTCACAGCCTGGCTAGCTCAAGAACACTGTAAAGACTGAATTCTTCCTAATCTCAATGCTTCTCTTTCCTGCTCAATTCCTCTTTCACTATAAGGGGCATTATGACCACTACCATAGTTTCCTAAAGAGGGTTGATCAATCATATTCAATGCAAAGACAAGCCCCAGTTTTCTGCTCCCACACAATAATACCACCCAGGAATCTCTTCACTGGTGGAAGTCCTGTCCCTTCTACTAGACAATTTATTAAGAAAAACTTCCTGACTCAGACTTGCTCTTCTAAATCCTGGTCTTTTAATCCTCTTTTTAGTTAGGCTCTAGGCTACCTGCCTCTCCCACTCTGAAATGCTGCCGCCACAATTATTTTTGACATCTGCTACCAAAATAACCTGCGGCTCTCAGACATTTGCTCAGCCTCTGACCTTGACGTCCGTTCGGCAGTTTACAAGTATCTACTTCGGATCTACGCCTCAACCAACTGAAGGCAGGGGCGCCAAATATCGCTACCCTGGTTTTAATAGTAAGGAATCAGGGTCTGTGAGGTGTGGACGCCTTCGCCCAAAGTCACAAAGCGAGTCCTCAAAGGTAAAGACCTCTCCTCAACCTGAAGATCCCCGTGAGCATTCCGCTTCTGTCCATCCCGTAGCCCTAGCCTCCGCCGGATCCGCCCCGTGGGGCTCCGAATGGACCGGGACAACCCTCAGCTCCACCCACGCTTTCCCAGAGGTAATCTAGGGCTCCCTCCCCTAGAGGGAGGGGCGGGGTTCAAGCCACTCTCTCAGGGTCACTAACATCGCCCCCGCCTGGCCCCTGCCCAAGCCGGGAAAGAGGGGCCGGACCTGAGCGTCCGAGCGCCGGCCCCTGACCCTGTGGGGCGGAAAGGCGGGCCCAGCGCTCACCACTGCGCCCCTCGTTGGAGCGTGGTCCTCATTAAGGCCCCGAGCTCGGATTTCTGGGTCTCCGCATCCGGTCGCTCACAACAGCCCCCGCCTTCCGCCATCTCGTCCGTGTCTCCGGCCCTACCGGCCCGGACATCCGCCTCGCGCACAGCGTGCTATGGTCCGCGCCCACGCACGCACGCACGCACGCACACGCGTATGTGCGCGCGCCCAAGCCCCTCCCTTCGCCGCGGCCCGCTGCGCCTGCCAGCCTCTGTCTTTCCAACACCCACGACGCGCCGCCCTTCTCCCGCCAGTGCGCGGTGGAGCCGGGAGGGGGGCCGGAAGGGAGGCCGTGCGGAGATGAAGTCGGCGCTTCCTCCGCCTGGCAGGTCTCGCCGCCTGGTGGCCGTCCGGCACCCCTTTCCCTGTCCAACCCGGTGATCTCAAGGAGTCAGACCGCAGGCCCCACGACCCTTCCGGCACCCCCTTCCGGCCAGCGGTGTTATCCTGGTCTTAAATAAACGCAGCGCCAGGTGCGAGAAGCCCTGGAACTAGATTTTCTTGTTTTCACTCCAGCCAGTCCACTTTCAGCAGAGACCTTAGGCAAGTCTTTAGCTGCCCAAACGTGGGCTCCAGGTCCCTGTACGGGAGACCCTACAGAGATTTTGGAGAGTGCCAGGTGCACCAGCGCTTTGGGACCGGGACTCGACGGTGTGGCCTAGTCATTAGCAATAGTGTCCGTCTGGACGCCAGAATCACCTGGCCCAGGCTGAATTCCACAAGCCCTCCACTGAGCTAGCTGCTTACTTTGTCAGGGAGGCAGGCAGCCACAGAGGGGCCATAGCAACGGGGGTGGGAGGAGAGGACTAGGTGTATTCTCCACATTAGATGTCCAGGCTGCTGATTTGTTGCTACAGCAAGATATAGTGTCCTCAACACCGTATGTTTCCCACTCGACCTTGCATACAAAAAACACAGCCCTCCTCCTGGAGGGGGAAGTACACCCAGAGCAAGGAGGAGACCAGGCAGCTGGCTTAGGTGAGTCTACCAGTTCCCACCCTCAGAGAAAAATAAGACCCAGTACCTGCCTTTATACGATCTAATAGAGGAGAGGGGATCTTCCACAAATAGCCCCAGTGCCAAGAAGTGCGTGATAAGCACCGTTACAGGCTATGAACCAAAGACTAGACCCAGAGCTGTGAAAGGGAGCCTTTGACTTAAGTACCTTTTGAGTGTGATTTCTTTTTTTTTTTTTTTTTGGTCTACGTTGGGTCTTCATTGCTGTGTGCAGGCATTCTCTAGTTGCGGAGAGCGGGGGCTACTCTTCGTTGAGGTGCACGGGCTTCTCATTGCGGTGGCTTCTCTTGTTGCAGAGCACAGGCTCTAGCCACGTGAGCTTCAGTAGTTGTGGCACACAGGCTCAGTAGCTGTGGCCCACGGACTTAGTTGCTCTGCGGCATGTGGGATCTTCCCGGACCAGGGCTCGAACCCATGTACCCTGCATTGGCAGGCTGATTCTTAACCACTGCGCCACCAGGGAAGTCCCAAGTGTGATCTTGAAGAAAGCATAGAAATGACGGTGCATGTTAAAGGAGAGGAGACTAGAGGCGTCAAAGAGAATTTCTGGAGCAAGCAAGAAAGGATTAAAGAGTGAAGATTAGGCCAGTTGAGCTGGGCACAGACTGAAAGGACCTGAGAGCTAAAGCTAGAAGGGAGGCCGGAGGGACCATATGTCCTGCCTTAAATGACGCACCGATATTGTAGGAGGTTGAAGAGCAGAGAGAAATAGCTGAGGGTGCTTTATGCCTACAGTGGTGCAGCCCAGAGACCTACTAGGAACCTTTGGAAAGGTGCCTATGAGGCAGGAGAGGAGAAACAGATGAGCCATGTTCAGTGTTGGGGGTGGAAGAGAGAGCTGGCCTGGTGAAGCTGTGGTAGGTCATTTGAACAGATTTACTATTTTTATGTTGGGTTTTGGCTAATTGAAATTAATTTGCACTCCTAGGACATCTATCACACACCATCTGGTAACAGAGGCCTTTTGGCAGTTGGGTAGATAGCAGGGGAAAGTAATTTGGAATTAAAACTGCCTTGAATAACCACATAGCAGTTAATCCCCTGTAGATAAGAGTTACCATCACGTGATAATTCTACATCTGGGGAGCCAACCCTGACACCCCAAGTGCCCTCCTGTGAAAGTTCTTTGAAATTGTTAAAAATGTTATCAAATGAGAAACACTGCCTTTAGTCCTATTTATGGAAGAAGAAAGTTGGGTTACTGACATGACTTCAGAACCTACATTACAATGTCTGCTTGCCTCTTCTTTTTTTAGCAGTTTCTCCTATACCATTTATGGCATGGGTCAGAGTCTTAAGGAAGTAGGACAGGTTGTCAGCACCACTAGAAAGAGGGACAAAACCTAATTATAAAAATGAAAACTTTGGAAAATCTTTTTAAGCCTGGATCTCTTCAGTGCTATTAAATAGCTGTAAAAATAGTACACTAATTATGGGTAGTCCCTAAAAATTTATATTAAAATTATCAAGTGCCAGTAGTTAAAATGCAAGGAATAATGTGAAACTTCATAATCAGATCGCCATTATTTCCAGTTTTAAAACTTTCTTAGTGAGTTTGATTATATGTTAAAAACTGAGAACTAGAAACAATGAACATCTGCCTGTGTGTTCCTGGTGTTGTGAGAGTGACCCGCGGATTTGGGAGGAAAGGAGTTGAGTGATTCAACTCAGGAGACACCCTGGCCCCAGGACTGTGATCTCTGTTGGGCCATTTCCCCTAGGGAGAGGTATGGGCCTAGTAGGCCCCTCTCTTGGCCCTGCAACCAAACCCCAGAACTGAACAACTCACCTGTTGCCAAGGGAGCTTGGAGCACAACAGGAAGGAAAGCAGGAAGAGAGCTGGAGGCGACAGGTCTGGCTGATTGGTTACATACTACGATCTTGGACTGTGATGATCTATCTAATTGAGGGTTTGTAATGTCTGGGTGTGTGAACTTTAAGTTTTATTTGATTCCAAATCATAAAGTTCTTGCCTTGGCTGGTACTATGGCTTGCTCTAAACCTACCTGGAGTTGGCCCTCCCCAGTCACCCTTGGTCCACACTTGGCCGGCAATCATAGAGCATATGTGGCTGTATTCACAAATACTGGGCACCTTTTTTTTTTTTTTTTATCGGCTGCATTGGGTCTTTGTTGCTGCGTGTGGGCTTTCTCTAGTTGCGGTGAGCGGGGGCTACTCTTCGTTGCGGGGCGTGGGCTTCTCACTGCAGTGGCTTCTCTTGTTGCAGAGCATGGGCACTAGGCGCGTGGGCTTCAGTAGTTGCAGCACGTGGGCTCAGTAGTTGTGGCACACGGACCCTAGAGAGTGCGGGCTTCAGTAGTTGTGGCATGCGGGCTCAGTAGTTTTGGCCCTCAGGCTTAGTTGCTCCGCGGCATGTGGGTTCTTCCCAGACCAGGGATCGAACCCGTGTCCCCTGCATTGGCACGAGGATTCTTAACCACTGCACCACCAGGGAAGTCCCTTGGGCACCTTTTGATTAGAGGTGGCATCAGGAGAGAAATACTTTTTTTTCCTTCTTGCCTGTGCTTCCTTACCTTGCCCAGGGGACTGTGAAAAAGTGAAAGCCTCTAGAGGTACATTTTAGAAGAATTAAATGTCTTATCAGTGACTTTCACCTCTGTTACATAAACGTTGGGTTACTGGGGAAGGTGACAGAGGCAAAAAACTGAATGAATCTCACAGAAAGGACGTGGGATCATTTTTCCCATGTTGGATATTCCATTCTGGTTATGCCACTGTCGGTAGCTAGCCCTGATTTGGTGGGGAAGGTGTTGTGTCCTGGGCCCATGTGTGGTCATGTCTCCTCTTCCTGCTCTAATTCTGTTACCATCAATGTCTTAACCTTAAATAAGCATTTAGATATTAATTGTATGTGTCATTTTCCCTTTGCACAGAGCAAATTCTCCATAAGCATTTCTTGGGTGAATGAATGAAAGAATTATCCAGAGAGTAGTCATTTTTTTCATTTGACTGATAATCTGTTATGTCCTCCCAGTCCCTACCGTCCAGGGGTTCCCAGCCAGTGAGGTTGGGGAAGATGTTTTCACATGTAATTATAGTGTGTTGTGTGATAAAAGTGCTAGAGGAACATGGAGGGTGATGCTGTAGACACTTTGCTAGGAAGGAAACATAAGCAACTGGTGTAGGAAGCAGAGGTATGCTTAACATTAAAGATGAAAAAAAATTAAAGACAAAAAAAAAAGGGAGGGATTTCCCTGGTGGTCCAGTAGTTAAGACTCTGCACTTCCAGTGCAGGGGGTGCGGGTTCGATCCCTAGTCGGGGAACTAAGATCCCACATGCTGCGCAGCGGTGAGGCCCAAAAAAAAAAACAAAACGGTACGCTTAACATCCCCCCTGACCTTTGAGGATGCATGATGAGTCTGCCAAGGAATCCTGAGGGGACCAGGGCTTCTTTAGATTCACACACATGTACACAGGTATAGCCACGTGCTGGGGACAGAGGAGGCTGGGGTAATAGGTGCTTCTTCTGCAGGGAGGCTCAGATTCCCTCCACTCGCCTCCCTGTGGAGTCAGGTAGCCTGCAGGACCGTAGGACACCACCCAAGGTGGGCTGCCCCTGCCCCTGGATACTGCCCCAACTCTGGGCATTTGGATTAAGTGAGCCTGTTCTGTGGTCTCCTACCTTGGCTTTGCTGGCCACGGCTACACTGGACCTGGGAAGGGTGCTGGGAGTGGGGTTTCTGTCTGCAGGATGAAGGATAGAAGGGCTACTGGGCCTCTGCCCAGCACATCACTGTCATGTCCTGTCAGTTTCAATGCTTCTGGATGCAACTAACAGAATACCCACCAGCAAGTGGCCCACCTAGTTAGTGATTTTATTTTTGTTTTTTCACGTGACAAGTCTGGATTTGAGTTCTTGGGTAGGTCAAAGCTGAAGGATGTCAGATCTCAAGTTGGCTTCTCTGTTACCCACAGGGCCAGTGCCCATGAGCCCTCACTCCTTGGGCAAGAACTTCTCTCATCTGAGCTCCTGCTTCCCAATCCAGCAGTGCCTGATGCCCAGTAACTTATTGACTATCTCCAGCTGGGCTTTATTTTAGTGCCAGCCCAGGTGTGTCACACCTCTATGAAAGCATGCCCATCTAGCCTATTTGGTGATTGTAATAACAAAAACCTGCCAAATTCAGAGTACTCTGACAGGGATCCCTGCCCATTCTTTAAAAATCCATGCTGTGGGGCTTCCCTGGTGGCACAGTGGTTGAGAGTCCGCCTGCTGATGCAGGGGTACACAGGTTCGTGCCCCGGTCCAGGAAGATCCCATATGCCGCGGAGCGGCTGGGCCCGTGAGCCATGGCCGCTGAGCCTGCGCGTCTGGAGCCTGTGCTCCACAACGGGAGAGGCCACAACAGTGAGAGGCCCGCGTACAGCAAAAAAATTAAAAAAATAAATCCATGCTGTGGATGGATTTATTTCTCTTGTGGAAAGCTTTAGCAAGTATTTTTTACTCAATATTACCCCAAAGTTAAAACTTATGAGAAAAGGCTGATCAGGCCAGGAATGCCTCACTGAAAATAAGCTTATTTTAAATGTTGTTTGTGGAACTACATCGAGACAGAATGAGGAAGTCATGTGATAAAGAACTAATTGTGCAATAAGTGCCTGACCAAATGAATTTTATCAGATTTTCTTTCAGCTTTGTTGAGGTATAGTTGACAAATAAATTTTAGTGTGTACATTGTGATTTAATATACATATACATATTTTATCAGATTTAATGTTTAAAAAAAAATTTTAAACCAGCATTTCTGGAAGAACTGCTAAAATGGTGGCTTCTGAACCTACTGAGTAACAGCACGACCCATCCTCTTCTCAGAAGACCTGTGGCCTAAATGCTGCTGTTACTCCCAGATCAGGCAGTGTCCCGGAGGCACTGCTACCAAAGGCCAGGACCTCAGGCAGGTTCACTGGGATTCCTTCACTTTTACTTGTTAATTTGAGCTGCTGATTCACAGTGGGGTGGAGTGGGTGCAGGTCAGAGCCAGTAGCAGTTGCATGGTTGAATGAGAAAGAATGTGTGTGTGTTTTGGGGGAAGATGTCCAGTTTCTTGGGGAGGAAGATGAAGTGTTAACCGGCTTTAGTCTGAGTGTTCCTAGAAAAAGAGAGAGTTGAAAAGGACAGTTAAAGGAGGCATGCAGCTTCAAGTCTGAGGAGGAGTATTCACCAGCCAGTGTCAGCCACAATGGGGATCTCAGAATTTCCTTTCTCTTGCAGCCTAAGGCATAAACTGAAGAAGAAAAAAAAAAAAAAGTGGGTAAGGAGGGGTGAGTCACCAGGTAACCCAGAGGGGAAGAAGTTGGAGTCAGTTTGGAAAGCCCTGGATTCCCATCCCAGAGCCTAACCAGAGAGTGTGGCCCAGGCCACACTGACCCTTTACAGGAAAGGGGAGAGTTGGAGCAGGAAGTCTCTCCTCATGGGTTCAGCTGTAGGACATTGAATAGGACCCTAAATCCCCAGGCTATCCACATCAGCATCTCTGGAGGGGGGCCGTGGACATAGCTTTTAACAAGCACCCAGGTGATTTTGGGGCACTGTGTATTAGCTCCCAGAATAGGACCTGGTAGATCTCGGGCACTGGCTGTTTGGTTACAGCTCTAGCTTCCCCCAGGACTGCACTTGCTGAGGACCCCTCAGTTCACAAGCACTCATCCCAGCTAACTATTCTTTTTATTTTTTTTATTTTGGCCACGCTGTGAGGCATGCGGGATCTTAGTTCCCTGACCAGGGATTGAACCTGTGCCCTCTGCAGTGGAAGTGCAGAATCCTAACCACTGGACCACCAGGGAAGTCCCCAGCTAACAATTCTTTATGAAATGTCCCTTCCCTCAGCTCTTTGACTCCATCCATCACTGTTCCAGCTGTGCCTCTCTGCCATCTGACCCAGAAACACTGTGAATTCATAGGCCTCAAGTTTAGGCCACCTGATCTTCTTCTTGTCACTCTCCCCAGGTGAGACCGTATCCTCTCCAATGGCTACTTACTGACCCCTTGACTAGACCTTTGTCTCCAACCCAAATTCCTTTTCTGAGCCTCTTGTAAGGCTCCAGATATCTGCTCCAGATATCTCCATCTGGATGTCTCATGCACCAAATCTGAATCTAAACACTTTTCTTCTCCCCACACCTGCTCCTCCTTGTAGTACCTGATTGTCAGTGATGCCACCTTTCCACCTCAGACCTTCACACACTGAACTCCCTGCCTGTCCACCCTCCATCAGCTTGTTCCTCAGCTAACTGCTTCTTAACCTCTCTTCAGCTTCACTGTCACTCCCTCCAAGAGACAAAAGCGTGATCCTCTCCACTGGGCCAGGCCCTCTAGTTTATTCTCAAAGTACCCCATACTACTCTCATAGAACTAAATATGCATTTAGTAATTATAGAGTCTTTCTGCTTTCCTGAGGACTGTATCCTGGCACCCAGCAGAGTATATGGCACAGGGCTGAATGATGAGTGTTGCAATAAAGGAGCAAAGGGCTTTTAGAGAAGAGATGTGGGGTTTAAGGAGGTCAAAGATGGCCTAGGTATACCCAGATATACCCAGGTGAACAGGTTGTTAGTTTCCATTCCAGCAGTCAGATTTGGAGTCTACAAATAATCCTCAAAAATCCCTGGGGCTTCTCTGGTTGCACAGTGGTTGAGAGTCCGCCTGCCGATGCAGGGGACGTGGGTTCGTGCCCCGGTCTGGGAGGATCCCACATGCCGCGGAGCGGCTGGGCCCGTGAGCCATGGCCGCTGAGCCTGCGCGTCCGGAGCCTGTGCTCTGCAACGGGAGAGGCCATGGCAGTGAGAGGCCCGCGTACTGCAAAAAAAAAAAAAAAAATCCCTGATCCTGTTTTTTTGTTTGTTTTAAATTTTATTATTTTTTTTACTTTTGGCTGTCTTGGGTTTTCGTTGCTGCATGCGGGCTTTCTCTAGTTGCGGAGAGTGGGGGCTACTCTTCATTGTGGTGCGTGGGCTTCTCATTGCGGTGGCTTCTGTTGCAGAGCACAGGGTCTAGTTGCGCAGGCTTCAGTAGTTGCAGTGTGTGGGCTCAGTAGTTGCAGCGTGCAGGCTCAGTAGTTGTGGCACACGGGCCTAGTTGCTCCATGGCATGTGGGATCTTCCCAGACCAAGGATCGAACCTGTGTCCCCTGCCTTGACAGGCAGATTCTTAACCACTGTGCCACCAGGGAAGTCCCCCTGACCCTGTTTTGAGTGGAAAGTTATTCTCTTTATATTAATTGACAAACACTGGCTGATTCATGCTATACACAAGGCCCTATGGACCCTGAGGAGATGACCAGCCCCTTTCCACCTCCCAGACTTTCACCCTCTGGGGAAGCAGACCAGTCACTCACAGATGTAATCAAGACTTTTGGTTCTGAGAGGAGCACAGATAGAGTGGGGTCTCAATGGGGAACAGAGCTCTGTCTTGTTACCTCAGAGGGGACTCAAAAGCGAGGTGGAGAGGCCTTGCAGCCAGAGGGAGGTGGGCCTGTTTTGATGATGGAGAGAGAGGGAGCCAGAACAAATACAGCCCTTAATGACCTAAGGGCAGGCAGAGGGGGAGGGCAGCAGCAAAGATGCCTGCTTAGGGTTAGAAGAAAAGTTCTTGAGAGTTGGTTAAGACACAGAAGGGACTTGAGCCACCAATTTGAGCATAAACATTGGGACCCCAAAACCTCTGGACCTTGTTCTGGACTGATAACACATATCTGGGTGCTTGTCTGTCCCAACAGAAGCTTCATTGCATACAAGCCCTGCAGAGTCCCTTGTATTGTGATATGAAGTGCCTCTAGGTCTGTCTCAAGAGATTACTGACAACAGGAACAACAGATGGAGAAGTTGGACCTGAGCCATACCTGAGAAGCAGCTGGCCTCCAAGATACACGCCTATCCTAAGCCTGACCATGCAATTGCAACTGCAAGGCATGGTCAGAACAACCAGTTGTATACTCTTCTGAGTACCTGAGAGGCAGCAGCCAGTAAGCGCAGCATCAGAGCAGATAGAAGCACTGGATAGCGCTATGCAAAGAAGATCTAGCAAAGTAATGGGGAAAGAGTTATGTTGCATAAGCTGCCAACTGTGCAAAGTGGGCTTGTATGGCCCTAACACTTGAGGAGGCTGTTACCAAGTAAGGACTTGCTGCCCAACACACATAGAAGCCAATACTATGGCACCCACTTTTGAGCAAAGAGCTTTATTGTGAGGTTGACTGGCAAGGAGACAGGAGGCAAGGCTCTCAAATTTATCTCCCTAATCTGGGGTTTGGTCAAACTTTTTTGAGTTAGGGGAGGATGGGTTCATAGGTGGAAGCACTGGTGGGGCAGGTTTTGACTGGAGGGCTTTGGAACTTGGCCATTTATGGTAAGGTATGGTAAAGGGGACTTCAGCACTGGGTCTTCCTGGACAATGGATCTTTCACTTCTGAAAGGGTTCCAGCATTCAGGTTCTGGTCACATCTGGGTTCTTTTGGTTCTATGTGGGGGAGGAGGGGTGGAGGTGGAAAACCTTGGTTCCAGGCATTATTAGAATTCAAAATTTCTCCTCTGCTGCATGACTTGCGGTTTTGTTCTGCTATCTCTGAAGAACAACTCAGTATCTTGTTATCAACAGAGCAGGGCCAGTTTGGGCTGGTTCTGCAGTTACAAAGCCAGTAAGTGGGAGCCCATGGTGTTATTTTTTGTGAAGGTCATTTTGAGCAGAGCAAATACTCAGAAAGGAGAGGCCAAACTACTGAGGATAGGCAGTCAGCCTTTGAAATTTCTTCCTCTTTTTGAAATAAAGACTTTCTCTTGTAACAGAGCCTCAGGATGGCCCTGCTGCATGTCCTGGCAGAGGGAGAAATGCTGAGACAGGAGCTAGGATTCCCACATAGGAAAGAGTGAATTCTACAGCAGACAAAATTTTGGGATGTTCAGGCTTGGCTAGGTAATGCCAGCCAAGGAATGGGGGCTTAAGCTCCCAGCCCTATGACAATGAGGTTAGTAGGAAAGGTGTCCCCATCTGACAATGATACAGGACATACACACAGTTCTGCTCACACTCAGCACTTTATTAATGAGAAAGCTGTGGTCTGGGAAAGGGGAGGCTGGGATGGACAGGACCAGTGCCCATCTCAGGGGATTTTCCTGGACATCTGGCATTCCTCCATGCAGGTTTAGAGGAAACACCTTCACGGATAAAATCCCCAGAGGGCAACGCTGTGACTGCCAAGGAGCAGGGGTAGGAGGGGCACCCTAGGCACAGCTAGGCCCCTGAGACAGCAGAGCTTCGATGTCAGGCTCGATGTCGATGGTCAGAAAGCGGCGGCTGTACCTGCGTACGGGCACACCGTCTGGGCCCACCAGGAACTTCTCGAAGTTCCAGGCAACGTCGTTGCGGCACACCGGAGACCAGGTGATGAACTTGGGGTCTGTCATGAGGGCAGTGGCGTCGTCACTGGGCGTGGGCAGAGCCTCCCGAAGGAAGGTGAAGAGCGGATGTGCCTTCTCGCCATTCACCTCGCACTTCTCGAAGAGCATGAAGTTGGGCTCGAACCCGCCGCCTGGTCGTACGTACTTGAGGCAATTCAGGATCTCCTCGTTCTTGGCATTTTCCTGCGGGAGGGGAGAGCAGCTGGGACCCGGGGCTGCGAGGGGAAGCGAAGCCTTCTAACTGCAAACATTGTTTCTCCATGAGTCACTAGACTCTGGCCTTTCTTTCACAACCCCAGGGTGGACCTCAACCCCAGCCGGGACGAGCGCTGGAGGGAAGTGAGCCGGTGGCCCGCCTCTCCGCCCCCAGGGCGCGCAGCTGCTGGGCCCGGCGGGTCGTCCGCCGGCGTTCCTAACCGCGGTCGTACGCCCACCCCCGCTCCGCTCGGCCAGGCGCACCTGATGCCCAAACTGGTTGCACGGGAAGCCGAGCACCACCAGGCCCCGGGGCCCGAGGCGCCGCTGCAGGTCATTCATCTGGGTGTAGTCCCGGACAGTTGTGCCTCAGAGCGACGCCACATTCTCAATGAGCAGCACCTTGCCCCGAAGGGACCCCAAGTTCACGGGCTCCCCGCCGGCCAGCGGACGCGCAGAGAAGGCGTACACCGAGCGCGGGGCCGCTGCAGCCAGGGCGGCCGCCGAGCGCTGAGCGGCACACATGGCGTAGGTGCACAAAAAGACAGGGCAGAGCCGCGGGCTAGACGAACAGGGCGGGCCGGGAAGCGCCTCCTTTTAACAGGCGGGCGACCGAGGTCATGTGGCTCGGGCACTTTTCCGGCCGCTCCTACACCCCTCCCCCGCTCGGTCCCGCCTCATCCGGCCTCTGTCCTACGACTGTGGTCCCGCGAAGCTGGAGGGTGCGGTCGGGCCGGATGCGGACACCGCCCAGACCGTGCCGAGGCGCGGACGCGTTTGGCCCCGCCCAGGGAGCGCAGCGCCGGCGCTGTGGCAGTCGCCCGGATTATCCAGCCCAGAGCCCAGGCCGAAGAGGGCTCCGGATTCTTTCTCAATGGTTCTTCAGGGATTGGGGCCCGGCACGGGGAGACTCGCCAGCAACAGAATCTTTCGCTGCCTGTGGCCACACAGCCCTCCCAGCCTATGCCATATTCCTACTCCCCGAGAAAGTGCCCTATTGTCAGGCGCAGAGGGAGTTATGACTTGTGATGATGGTGCAGTTAGCAGCAGCTGCCAAGGCAAGTCCTCTGTGTTGACACTAACTGGTTCTAGGAAGGTTAAGTTGGAGGAGGGTGGGCAATGCTGGGGAGAAAGGGGGCGGGCAGCCAGGGCTGGACGCCAAAAGCCAGCTCTTTCTAACCCATTTCCTTGCATTCTGGGGCTGCCCTAGACTGTGTTCTCCTCCTGGCCTCTGGTTTCCCTCCTACTTTTACACCCCCAGTGTGGCACTACCCTTACACAGGTTTTCTGGGGTCACTACTCAGGCCCTGCTCCAGACCCCTGGAGGGGAGCCCAAAAGCATGCAGGGCCAAGGGGACTCAGTCGATTTCAGACCATCCTCAGCTTCATCTGGAGCTCAGGCAAGGAAGTAAAAGACACTGAAAATGGACAGGTAGTAAGAAGAGGAAAATATCACACTAAGATTTGTCCAGAAGAACGACTGCTTGGAGTACCCCTCAGTCGGCTGCATTCCCTACCCCACCCTACTCTGAACTTGAATGGGACATAAGATAATCACTTCCACCTCTTTGGCAGAAGCCAGGTTAGTGCCAGCTTTGGGGTGGGGGTGGGCAAGCCGGTACTTTGCCCCCTGAAGGAAACTTCCAAGGTGAGCTAGGCAGAATTCATCCTCCATTCCCAGCCCTGGAGAGAGCCAACACAAACACCAGGATACAGGAAGTTTAGAAAACTGCCTTTATTCTATTAGTAGTTGGAAAAATTAACTGGTACAGAAAAAAAGTTTAGTCAGCTGGAGAGGACAGAGAAACCGTGGGCCACCCAAGAGAACTGGTGGCTCCTCTGGGAGGGAACCTGGATACAGTGAGAAGAAAGAGCACTGTGAACTAGAGCCAGACCCTGCAGTCCAGGTGAGACAGGTTATGCCACCTTCTGAATTATCTAAGTGCCTCAGGCGTAAAACCAAATTCCTATTTACTTAGCCCAGCTCTGGGGAAGGGGGTACTGGAATATGTGGGGCCGAAAAGGGGAGACATGGCCATCTTTTATCAGAGAAACTGACAAAACAGGAATTTAAAAAATGAATTTTCCATCTGACTTTATTTTCAAATACACTTTCTTTTTTTAAAAAAAACCAATACACTTTCTGTGAGGATGACAAATATCAGTATTAGGAAATCCAATTATACAAAAAATACTACATCTAGTCTGGGGTAGATATATTTATTTTTGGTAACATACATTAAGCGGCACTAATTACACAGTAACTATAAGGTAACTAACATGAAACCACAGAACTGTAACTTTGCCACAGCTGCGTGGACTTGGGCCTTTCTGGCTGAGCACATTTTCAAAAAACTGGATTGCCACCCAGAGCTATGCCAATGAAATCTGTTAAAATGAGTAAAGCTCTAAAGTGGTGACTCACCAGAGTACCTTGCAGCTGAAAGATGATAGGCAGGACATGTTAGTTATAAAGTAGTTACAGCCTAATTCACAAAAGTTACCAACTGTTTCTCTTTCTAGAAAGAAGCAAGAAGTTAGGAAATTCCTTGAATTAGCGCCTAGTGTGTCAGGTGGGAGTGCAGAGGAGGGCTGTTAGAGCAGTGTCAGAAGGACCCTGGTGGGTCAGGTGGGTTGGACATCATTAATAATCATGGTTGGCTTCTAAATACTGGTAGCAAGATGACTTCTGATTTGTAATCTTAGGTAAATTATAGATAAATGAAAAAGGCCAGTAATCATACACTAAGATTAATAAACAGCACTTCAAAATTAACCGCATGAGGGCTGTGCTTGCAGCAGGGTTTCACAAGACAAGGCACCCAGATTTTTTCTTCCCACGTCTGGCTTGCAGAGCAGCTCTCGTGGCCATTTCAAAAACCTCCCTCACTCCATCTTTGGTCTTTGCTGAACACTCCATGTACCCAAAAGCACCAATCCTGTTTGCCATATCTCTGCCTTCTTCCGGTTTCACTGGCTCCTAGCAAAGAGAAGAGAGCACTTTTAGTTAACAGCGTTACATACATATAGTAAGTAGGTGTATCCAAATTCATCTCAAAGACTGCTTTTAAAAAGCTGCCGAGGGCTTCCCTGGTGGTTTAGTGGTTAAGAATCCGCCTGCCAATGCAGGGGACACGGGTTCGAGCCCTGGTCTGGGAAGATCCCATGTGCTGCGGAGCAACTAAGCCCATGAGCCGTAACTACTGAGCCTGCGCTCTAGAGCCCGCGAGCCACAGCTACTGAAGCCCGTGTGCCACGACTACTGAAGCCCGCGCACCTAGAGCCCGTGCTCCGCAATAAGAGAAGCCACCACAATGAAAAGCCCACACACTGCCATGAAGAGTAGCCCCTGCTCGCTGCAACTAGAGAAAGCCCACGCACAGCAACAAAGACCCAATGCAGCCAAAAATAAATAAATAAATAAATTAAATTTTAAAAAAAAGCTGCCGAACTCCCAGATTTGAGTTCTGTCTTATGACACTCATATGGGGTGACCCCCCACCTCCAATATATAAAAAATCCCTGTCAAACATGCACTTCTCTGGGAAGTAGAGAGAAAAGGAGAGGCCAGAGAAGCCCTAGAGGGTTGAGGGAATCAAGGGCAAAATTACTCAAGCTGTTGATCCAGGGTAAGCCCTTGGGTCTTCTTGTAGTTAGCTTCACAGAGGACTGAATGCTCAGGGAAGGAAACAGATCCTGACCTTCACATTCAGACAGAGAAACCTCAGGAGAACCCGTGCAAAACACCTCAAGGCACTCCTCCTGCAGTGGGGAAGTCCTATCATTGGGCCACCTGGCTTCTCAGAAGCCAAGATGTCACCTCCATCATCACTTTTTAAAAAATGTTTTTATGCTTTTTTTTTTTTTTTTTTGCGGTACGCGGGCCTCTCCTGTTGCGGAGCACAGGCTCCGGAGGCACGGGCCCAGCCGCTCTGCGGCATGTGGGATCCTCCCACACCGGGGCGTGAACCCGTGTCCCCTGAATCGGCAGGCGGACTCCCAACCACTGCGCCACCGGGGAAGCCCCACCATCACTTTTATAAAGGCATTAGGGCTCTCTGTTTGGACTCCCTGCCATCAGGATTTCCTGATTCTTCAGTTCCCACCAATTTATCTTTAGCCTCACATATACGAAAGTAATAACTGGAGAGGGAAATCAAGAGCCTGATAAAGTTCCTGCATCTGAAGCACTGACTATTGCTGTGATGGTCCTTTCTCAGGCAGGCAATCTTTGGAGCACAGCACTACCTCACAAGAGAGGTTCCATCTTACAGGACTAGGGAGTTTTAGGGACCCCCTCTATGCAGGCCCGAGTCAGTGAGGGCCGGATGGACAGAGAGAGGCTTCTGGGACTTTCTCTGAAACAGCCTGGTCTTTGGGGGTTTCTGCTGGGTTCCCTGAACCTCGAACCCAGGCCCCGAGTTTAAGAATGCTACAGGAAGACAGAGCCCTGCCCTAGACCATACCTGCTTCATCTTGGCTAGCTCCCGCCTTGTGTGCTCATCATTTCGAAGATCCTTCTTGTTCCCAACCAGGATGATGGGCACGTTGGGACAGAAATGCTTGACTTCTGGAGTCCATTTTTCTGGGATGTTTTCTGAAAGAAGCAAAATGCACATAATTTGGGGATACATATAATTCTATCTCGAAGGATCTCCAAAAACCCTAGTTAAATTGCAAAGAAACTTCTTGAGAAATATGCCGGACATTTAATGGAATTCCACTAGTTTCAAAACCATGAAAAAGGTAAAATCTAACCCCCCTTCTCTTAAGCACAGAATCACCAGCTTTTCTCAGTCCCACCAAGGAGCTCAGCTCCTCTGGAGGTGGCACCAGGTAAAGGCTCTGGAGGAGCAAAGGATGGCTCCACAATGGTGCCACCTGCCCCAAGAAGGAAGGCTCCCCACCAGCCATCCATGTCACTGCTGGCAGATGATTCTGACCACAGCTTACAGAAGGAGTCCCCATTCTGGGGCTATAGCTGGCTCAGGGTTCACATGTTTTCTCTACACTTACTCATGGGCCCTCAGCATGACCTACCCTTGGATTACTGGTATTTCAAATGGCTTGAGTGGCTTTTGAAAATGAGTAATAACCAGCTGTAGCTTCTTGCCAATACTGTAGTAATTTAGTGGACAAGTGGCCTGGGTTCAACCTCACACACCCACTACGTTGAACATCTCAGTGTCAGGGATGACACTATAGAATGGGGATAACAGTAATACCTTACATGAGGTTATTTTGAGTCAATGCGTACAGAATACTTAGTATGATGATCATTTAAATGGTACTGATCATAAGACTATATTTTAGGAGTAAACTGTTCACTCTCTGACTTCAAGACCAAAAGGCAGGAGTTGGAATATAAAAGATGCTCTGCCTTCTGGCTAGAAGGTACAGAAGCTACATGAATAAGGTCAGGAAAACTCATAATTCTACACTCCACTCTTCAGCACACAAAACAGACATTTGTCTGCTTCCTTCCTCCTTTGCTATAGCGGCTAGAGTCAATCACTAATGTGACAACTTAAAACTCAAAGCCTTATTCTAGAACAAAGGGGTTCCCAGAGAAGTGCAGAGTAATCAAAAGACAAGGGCCAGCATATCTAACAGTGAAGGCAAACAGCCTCAGCACTGAATCTTGCTCTTATCTCTGCACCCTGTGGTCAGTTTTCAGTTCAGGTGCAACAGTGATCACTTTAAAGAGAAGGTGAGATCCCATCACTCCTTTGTTCAAACCATCCAAAAGCTCCCATCTCACTCATGATGAAAGGAGAGGTCCACACCATTAACCACATGGCTCTGCAACCCTCGCTCCACTCCCTCTGCTACAACTACACTAGACTCCTTCCTTCTGCCTGGGAAGCTCTTTTGTTGGCTGTGTTGGCCTCCCTCACCTACTTCAGGTCTCTGCTCAGAGGTTTCCTTTTCAGTGAGGTGGCTGACCATCCTATGGTCATCTTCTAAAACAGCATACTACCATGGCCTATTCCATACCCACCTCTATGAATGTTATTTGTAACATTTCTTGCTATCAGATTTACTGTGGTTTTTGCTCTTCTGTCTCCCTTCATCTAGAATATAGGTTCCATAAGTAAGCACTCAATAATTATTTGCTGAATATATAAAATTATTACTCCAATAGTCCCCCCCACCCCCCGGAATTCAGGACATGTAAACTGAAATGAATTGCCTCTGTCTTATCTTCACTTTTCATAAATGATTTTAAAACATAATTTTTTACTTTTTAATTCAGTGATGGCAATCGCCTATGATTGCTCCCACCTCCAAAGTAATCTGATCATATCAGGACACATCACTTTACATGGATTTACACTGGGGTGCTTTAGGGGCCACTGGGAATTCCATAAAGCCAGAGAAAAGGAATCCTTATCTAGGATCAAGGGTCAGCAAATGAAATTTTGCCCGGAGTCTACTTTTATACGTGAAGTTTTACTGGAACAGAGCCAAGCTCTGTTGTGCTACAACAGCAGAGTTGAGTAGTTGTGGCAAAGTTCAGGAGATCCAACAGAGAACACATGGCCAACAAAGCCTAAAATATTTACTATTTGGCCTTTTACATAACTTTGTTGACCCCAGGCCTCAACTAGAATCTAGACTCTAGACCAACTGCCAGTGAGACAGCAGAGGTTCCAAAAAGTAAACTACTGTCACAGGGTTGGCCAGCAACAGGGCTGAAACCTGCACACCAACATTCTGATTGCTGATCAAACTTGTTACCCTACACCTAGACTCAGTGCCATGGTCTAACATCCAACCAGGTAAAAACAAAGTCCAGCATTAGGTTCACATTAGCTTTTCAGTTTCTTGATATAGACGTTTGAGTTCCCAAGACACATTTTACTAGGGCAAACTACCAGTGGACTTCTCTCCTACTCCCTAGCCAAGATAAGAGAACTTTTAAAAGGCCCTTGGCAAAACCAAGCTAATTTAGTCAGCTCAGCAAAGGGGCGCTACCTACCTATCATACTACTGCAGTGACCAGCAGTCTCTCTAGGTATGTTTGTATTTCAGAGAGGGAGATCAATCTCTCTTTGCCTCTTTTCTTTCTACCTCTGCTCTCCTCCCTAGAACCTGCCCTCTGGGGGAGAGGATAGCAAGGAACAAGTCATAGTAAACAAACAGAGGTCAAAAGCTGAAGACTTCCTTCGAGACCAGCAGACACAGTCTTAAAAGAAAAATGTGAGACTGAAGAAGAGTAACTTTTTTGCTCTGAAGGTACTTTTGTCCCTAAAGGATTATACCTTGGATGAGGCGGCAAAGGGCACACAACCCTCCTCATTCCTATAGGCAAAGTCCATGATGTGTGTGTCTGAGGGGAAGGTGTCACATGGCTCCATTTTCTCTCTAAAGCTCAGCCTCTAGGGGCTTCTAACAGTCCCCGCAAAGGAAGGCAGATTAATTTGAAAACCAAAACTAAAACACAACTGTTAAAAACGAACCAAAGTGAAACAATGGCAGAGAGCACCCACTCTGTCTCAGTTCTGGGAGATATTGCACCGGGGACTCAATCTCAGCTTGGCTCCTTGGGCTGCATGACCTTGAGCAAGTGGTTCAAAGTCTCGGAGCACCTCCCCCAGTACTGTCATTAAAGTGAGTACAAGCATGACACAGAAAGGCTCACTCTAACCCTAACTCCCCAGCAACAGCCCAGGCCACCAGCAGGTCCTCAACAGTCATCTGTGTTAATGATAATCTCCTTGGCCCACATGCTGCCCTGTAAAAACAGAGCACTGCAGCACCAAGCAAGACATTTCGTCATCTTCAGTACAAACCGAAAGCACATTCTGTTTCAGGCCTTGCTGCCTTGTTTTGCAAAGTGTGAGGTCAGCATCATTCCCTCTTTTTTTGAAGGAAAGCAGCTTCTAAAACATGTGGCCAACTAAGCTAGTGGAATGTCAGGTTCAAGTCTCTATTAGCTAAGACACTTTATAAAACGGCTAAAATAGGGCTTAGAAACATTACCACGAATCACCAAGTCATCAGTCGGTCTAGATTTTGGGAAGCAGCAGGCTCAATATCAAGTACTGAAAAAAGGTGTGGACACCCAAAGAATACCTTCCCCAAATCTTAGTCCAAAAAATAGCTTTGAGGAATGCCCTGGTGGTCCAGTGGTTAGGACTCCACGCTTTCACTGCTGAGGGTGCAGGTTCAATGCCCTGGTCGGGGCAAGCTGTGCAGCGCAGTCCCCCCACCCCCAACCAAAAAAAGACAAAAAATAGCTTTGTGTTCAGAACCCAACTACTCTACAAGGTAGACATGGCAGTCATGGGAGACCTAGGCTGAAAAGGGACTCAGGGCTCAGGCTCTACAGTCCCAAAGCTCTAGGACTCTGGCCAGTGATGATTCTTTCTCTGAAACTCATGTCTGCTTTTCAGTCACTTGATGCCCAGAAAGGACCTGAGAAACCAAAGGTCGGCCAGGCACACAGGCAGTGACAAACATCAGGCTGCAGGGCTACTCACCTAAACTATCAGGGCTGTCAATGGAGAAACACATCAGTATAACATCAGTATCCGGGTAGGAGAGAGGCCTCAAGCGATCATAATCTTCCTGCCCAGCTGTGTCCCACAAAGCCAACTCTACCTATGATAAGAAAAATAAACATAAGAGTGCAGGTTAATCCCACCACTTACTTTCAGAAGAAGTGACACTTAACACAGTACCTTCAAGTGATAGACTGTCCAAAATAGTAAAATACAGGAGTGTTCACTTTTATTAGAATCAAGCCTGAAGGTCGGAAGGGGTATTTAAATTGTTTTAGGTTGAAATTTCTCAAAATTGCAAATTTTATAAACAGATGCTAGAATTGAATAAAGTACCTAATTCAAAATGTCAAGTTAAAAATAACTTTGTAGGGACTTCTCTGGTGGCGCAGTGGTTAAGAATCCACCTGCCAATGCAGGGGGACACGGGTTCGATCCCTGGTCTGGGAAGATCTCACATGCCGTGGAGCAGCTGAGCCCATGTGCTGCAACTACTGAGCCTGCGTGCTAGAGCCCGTGAGCCACAACTACTGAAGCCCGTGTGCCTAGAGCCCGTGCTCTGCAACGAGAGAAGTCACTGCAACGGGAAGCCCGCGCACCGCAACGAAGAGTAGCGCCCGCTCGACGCAACTAGAGAAAGCCCACGCACAGCAACGAAGACCCAATGCAACCAAATAAAGAAACAAACAAAAAACTCTGTAGCTTGTAAGTACTTAATTACAAATAACATTCTACATAGGAAAGAAAGTGAATGAACAAGAGGGGAAATCAACTGTAAACAACATGCTACTAGGTATACAAGGCAAGAGAGGGAAAAACCAGAACAAGTAACTTTTCCTAATACATTCTCACTCAACCATTTCCTTACTTTGTCTCATCATTCTGCTCCAACGTGGAAACGTGGAAACAAGACTGTATTTGAGTTGATGGGTAAGAAAAGACACCATCCTGGGTGTTAGGCAAGGTCTGAGCTGACAAGAAAGGCCTATGGCTCTGCCTTTACTGCTCAAAAAAATGTATGAATGGCTGAATGAAAGCATCACATAGGTAGGAGGGTACTCCTTTCACACCTGGGAACCTACTCACTTTCCAGTGGTAGGAGGGCAAGCTGATGTCTGGGCTCTGGACGTAGCCCCGCTTCCACACTGTCCAGCACTGCAGTCAGCCCTGTCACCACTTCTTACAGTCACAGTGGATTTTTAACACCCTTTGCTCAGGAGCCCTTTGGGGCTCAAGGAGTTCTCCCTCCAATGCCTAGGATAGCCTTCTATTCCTAACACTTTCAGAGCCCATATTTCAGAGTTTCTAAATATTATTCCTACCTTAAAGTTGATGGCTAATTATCTCTTCCACCTTGAACCTCTGTCTCAGGATATGTCACTCACAACTTCCACATGTCCCATTGCGCCTCTGTCACACACACATACCATCAGCTTGGTATAGGAATCTGTGACATACTGATGCCCAATCCTCACAGCTGGTCTGATCTCAGGATGGTACAGCGCATTCATTCTCTGCCAAATCCCACTCCTCTGGCTCCTCCACACCTCATGGGTATTCAGTCAGACACAACAGCCAACTCTGATTGTCTCCTGATAAATGATTTCAGGGTGTCAGGACTGTCTCATGTCAGAATGGGCCTTTCTATTTTTGGTAGGTCTATTTCTTGGACCATGATCACCTAGAATTTTGGATGGTTCCCTAGGCTCTGTTAGTGCATACTTTTATGAGAATATTTGCAGGAGGTGCCCTCTCCCACTCTGGGGCTACCGACTTGCTCTAAGGTAGGTAGCTAGACTGTGATACCCTCTTCCAGATCAAGTACCTTTCTTTCAGGGTTTCTCTCCCTGGGTGAAGGGCTCCCCTATTTTGCCAGCGTCAGGCACGTTCAAGGTTGGCAGAGCAAGAAACATACTCATAGATCATTCCTCAAGGTTTATAAGTCAAAGTTCCTTTTTAAAAAATATTTATTTATTTATTTGGCTGCACCAGGTCTCAAGGTTTGTAAGTCCCTACATTTCTTTTTATTTCTTAAAAAGTTATTTATTCGTTTGTTTATTTGGCTGTTCTGGGTCTTAGTCGTGGCACATGGAATCTTTGTTGCCAATGTGCAAGATCTTTGTTGGGGCACGTGGGATCTTTTAGTTGTGGCACGTAGGATCTTTTAGTTGTGGCATGCGGGATCTAGTTCCCAGACTAGGGATGAAACCTGGGCCCCCTGCACTGGGAGCATGGAGTCTTAACCACTGGACCACCAAGGAAGTCCCAAAGTCCCTAAATTTCTTAAAGGTAAGATCCTGGTCATTCCAAGACACCAAGGCACAGATGATGTTTCAAAGACAACAGAAGAGTCATTACTATCCCCAAAACATATATACTGCCACAGGTGGAAAAGACTCTCCCAAATGATGGTCACAGACACATAGCAACCAACAGCTGTCATTCTCTGAATGACAAGATAAAACCAGCAATATACATTCAAGTAGGCTTTTGAGAAATGTGCTATGAAAATACCAACCTAATCCTGTTTTCCTCAAGCCACTGGGTCTTTCTGTGTATGCATGGCAATCAATCTAAATTAGATGAGAGGGCTGTTATGTGACAGCAGGCCCAAAGATCTCAGCACATTTTCACCCAGCTTGTCACAATTGGGCCCTGTCTCTACACAAAACCAATCTTCCTATCAGGCCCACAGAAACCCTGTATTCAAGCATCATGCAGAGAACTGACTGAAAGTTGAATTGGCAACACAGTACTGATGGGCCACCTGCAAGGTAGGACCCAGACAAAGTTCTGTTACGCTGGAATTCATGTGTTTTTTTCATCCATTCTTGACAAGAAGGGTGCCTTGGGGTTCCTAATGGCATGAGAGCAATCATTGTGGCCCACACGGCAACTGGATAAACTATAAAAGACGGTTCTGAGTATGCTCTTGTTCAGACCAACCTGTCAAGTGCTTTGGTGCTTCCAAATACCTTCAGTCACTTCACAGACCCCCAATGTCAACTGTAAAATAGCTTAAACCACTTTACAAATGAAAGTAGCTCAAAGATTAGGCAGCTTACTCATGGTCATAGAAGTATCAAGATACCCTATGAGGGACTCTAGAATTCTAAGCAGCTGGCCTAATGTGCTTTCCATTACACAGTCCCACAAAATGAGGCTAGGTAATACTGGGACAGAAAGGGATAACAGGTAAAGCAAGAATATGAGAAGGAAGAAAGGAGACAGAATTGCGGAAGCCAATAAATTAGGTGCTAGCAGCATGAGACATGTGACTGAATGCCTTAAGAGGACTGAGTGTGTTGGAAAAGAGCCCCTTGTTCTAGTTTTCTTTTCAGCTAACCCATTTGCAATGAGAATTTCATTCCTCTTCAAAAGATGTATAGGAATCTGGATAAAATATTATTTTGACAACAAAAGGGAGCAGAAGAGGGAAAAAAAAATCTAATTCCAGAAGAGCTTTGCCCCAGTCTTGCTGGTGGACTTTCAGGGCAGACAGGAGGAAACACTGTCCTCACCACCAGTGACAGGTAATTGAAGCAAATGTAGCAGCCTGTTTATGTCAAAGTAAAAAAACATGAAAAAAAATTAAATGTGACAATGTTGTTTGACACTGCTGGTGGTATAGATCAGTACAACCCTTTAGAAGCATAATCAATAAGGACCCGTTGACCTAGTAATCTCAAACTTCAGCACTTAATGAAATACTACGACAGAAGAAAAAGTCCATCCATACAAAGAGGTTCATTTTAGTATGATCCATTTGGCAACAAACTAAATTTCAAACATAAATAAAGCTGGAAAGAACACATATTCTAAGGCTTCCCCCTGTGAAATACATATGAATGTGGCCAAAGTCTAGAGGGTAACAGTTAAAAATGAACAAAATTGAGCTAAAAGGCAGGATGAGAATGGATTTCTCCTTCTAACATTTTTGTTATTGTTATATAGTGTACTGAAGAGACAAAAAGGCCTAATTCTCTCCAGGCTCTATGAATAGCCTAACATGCAAAATAGTACCAGTTGTTATGAAAAGTATACTCACCTGCTTTCCGTCCACTTCAATATCTGCCACATAGTTCTCAAACACTGTAGGTACATACACCTCTGGGAACTGGTCCTTGCTAAAGACAATGAGCAAGCAAGTCTTGCCACAGGCTCCATCTCCAACAATCACCAGTTTCTTCCGGATGGCAGCCATTGCTGAAACACAAGACAAAAGCGTTATCTAGAATGCACAAGAAGCTGTAATAGTTTCAGTCTATGACACACACTTTTCTGACCATGGAGCACAAGCCTCTAGTAGCACACCAAAATATAAAATGCTAGTATACCTTTCCACTTGGCACCAAAAAGTCATACCCAAAATCCATAACTAGGGGGCTTCCCTGGTGGCGCAGTGGTTGAGAATCTGCCTGCTAATGCGGGGGACACGGGTTCCAGCCCTGGTCTGGGAGGATCCCACGTGCCGCAGAGCAACTAGGCCCATAAGCCACAACTACTGGGCCTGTGCTCCACGATGAGAGGCCGCGATAGTGAGAGGCCTGCGCACCGCGATGAAGAGTGGCCCCCGCTTGCCCCAACTAGAGAAAGCCCTCACACAGAAACGAAGACCCAACACAGCCAAAAATAAATATTTTTTTAAAAAAGAATGCAACATAATTCTTTAAACAAAAAACCCATAACTAACATTATACTTAATGGTGAACACATTGAAAGCTTTCCCCAAGATCAGGAACAAGACAAGAAAGTCTACTCTTGCCACTTCTAAGGAGGTTCTAGCAATTACGCAAAAGGCAACATAAAAGACATCCAGATTGGAAAAGAAGTAAAATTATCTTAATTTGCAGATGACATAATCTTACATATGGGAAATCCTAAGGAATCCACTAAAAAACTATTAGAACTAATAAATTCAGCAAGGTTGCAGGATACAAGGTCAACATACAAAAATCAATTGTATTTCTATTCTCTAGCAATGAACAAACTGAAAATGAAATTAAGAAAACAATTTCACTTACAACAGCATCAAAAAGAACAAGATAGGAATAAATTTAACAAAAGAAGTACAAAACATACTCTTGAAAACTTAAAAAAACAATGTTGAGAGAAACTAAAGATCTAAATAAATGGAAAGACATTCATGTTTATGGACTAAAAGACAATATTGTTAAATGGCAATATCCTCCAAGTTAATCTACAGATTCAACACAATCCCTATCAAAATCCCAGCTGGCTTCTTTGCAGAAATTGACAACTGATCAGAAAATGCACATGGAAATTCAATGGACCCAGAATGGCCAAAACAATCATAAAAATGAAGAGCAAAGTTGCAGGACTTACACTTCCTGATTTCAAAACTTACTATAAAGGTCCAGTAATCAAGACAGTGTTGCACTGTCATAAAGACAGACGTATAGGTCTTTGTGCATATGCGGGATGAAACAGGAAGGTGAAGATGGCAGCAGCCAGGGCGGGGGTCCTGGGAGTCCGATGGCTGCAAAGGGCAGCCCGAAACGTGGTGCCAATGGGTGCACGGACAGGTATGGTGATTACCTGAAGCTCCCTGACCACTCACAGCAGGAGAGGGACCCATGGTATGACTGGGACCACCCAGACCTGTGGTTGAACTGGGGTGAACCGAGGCACTGGGACCTAGACATGTATATCAGGAACGGTGTGGACATGTCCCCCACTCCTGTTTCTTGCAATCTTATGTGTAAGCACCTCTTCGGCTTCGTGGCCTTCATGCTGTTCATGTTTTGGGTAAGGGAGACTTACTCCACTTACCAGCCTGTGGGGCCAAAGCAGTATCCTTACAACAATCTGTATCTGGAACGAGGTGGCAATCCCAACAAAGAACCTGAGCTAGTGTTTCACTATGAGATCTGAGGAGGCTTCGTGGGCTTTGTGCGCCCCCTAACTGACTCCTTTAATCCTAGAGATTTTACCTTAATGAAATCCCTAATAAAACTTAGTGCTGTGGTAAAAAAAAAAAAAAAAAAAAAAAAGACATGCATAGATCAATAGAGTAGAAGTGAGAATCC
The DNA here is from genome assembly GCF_039906515.1 of Pseudorca crassidens. NCBI lineage: Eukaryota > Metazoa > Chordata > Mammalia > Artiodactyla > Delphinidae > Pseudorca > Pseudorca crassidens. Next base: position 68,675,680 of record NC_090305.1, read on the forward strand.
AGAAATAATCCCTCACCTTAGGGTCAAACCATTTTCAACGAGGATGCCAAGACAATCCAATAGAGGAAAAACAGCCTTTTCAACAAATGGTGCTGAGACAACTGAATAGATATATACAAAAGAAGGAAATTAGAACTCTACCTCACATCATATAAAAAATTAACTCAAGATGGATTACAGACCCAAATGTAAGAGCTAAAACTACAAAAGACATTTTTTAATTAACCAGCCAACAAAAACAAAAAACGTAGTAGGGCTTCCCTGGTGGTGCAGTGGTTAAGAACCTGCCTGCCAGTGCGGGGTACAAGGGTTCAAGCCCTGGTCCGGGAAGATCCCACATGCCGCAGGGCAAGTAAGCCTGTGTGCCACAACCACTGAGCCTGCACTCTAGAGCCCGCGAGCCACAACTACTGAGCCGGTGTGCCACAGCTACTGCAGCCCACGCGCCTAGAGCCCACCTGTGCTCTGCAGCAAAGAGGAGCCACCGCAATGAGAAGCCCACGCACCGCAACGAAGAGTAGCCCCCGCTCACCTCAATCAGAAAAGCCCACGTGCAGCAAGACCCAATGCAGAGGAAAAAAAAGAAAGAAAAAAAAAAAACGCAGTAAAATATACATAAAATCTACCACTTAAACAAATCTTAAGTAATAACTTTGGTGGCATTACTCACATTCAACACTATTGTGCAACCATCACCACCATCCATTTCCAGACCTTTTTTCACCTTCCAAAATCTAAGTTCTATATTCATTAAACAATAACTCCCCATTTCCCCTACCTCCCCTCTGGCAACCACCATTCTACTTTCTGCCTCTATGAATTTTACTACTATAGCTACCTCTTGTAAGTGGAATCATACAGCATTTGTCCTTTTGTGACTGGCTTATTTCACTAAACATAATGTCTTCGAGGTTTCTTCACTTTGTAGCATGTGTCAGAATTTCCTTTAAGACTGAATAATATTCCATTGTATCAATATGTATATACCACATCTTATTCATTCATCTGCTGACACTTGGGTTGCTTCCACCTTTTGGTTATTGTGAATAATATATTTATCACAATATACTGTGGATAGTATATTCACAAATATATCCATCACCAGGAACCAAAGAAAAAAGATAAACTGGACTTCATAAAAATTTTTAAAACTTTTGTGGTTAAAGAGAGAGCATCAAGAAAATGAGAAGACAACCCACAGAATAGGAGCAATGTTTGCAAATAACATATCTGATAAGGGACTTGTATCTAGAATACATAAAAAACTGTTACAACTGAACAACAAAAAAAGCAGCTTAGGTTGGTAGTCTGGCTCAGAGTCTCTCGTTGCAGTCAAGGTTGATTTAGACCCAGAATATATAAAGAACTTCTACAACTCAATAATAGCTAGACAAATAATCCAATTTAAAAATGGGCAAAGGGGACTTTCCTGGTGGCACAATGGTTAAGAATCCGCCTGCCAATGCAGGGTACACGGGTTCAAGCCCTGGTCCAGGAAGATTCCACGTGCCTCAGAGCAACTAAGCCCGCACGTCACAACTACTGAAACCCGCGTGCCTAGAGCCCGTGCTCCGGAACAAGAGAAGCGACTGCAACGAGAAGCCCACGCACCACAACGAAGAGCAGCTTGATGCAACTAGATAAAGCCTGCACGCAGCAACAAAGACCCAACGCAGAAATAAATAAATTAATTAATTTAAAAAAATGGGCAAAGGATCCGACTCGATCTATGACCCAGCAATTCTACTCTAAGAGAAATGGAAACGTGTCCACACAAAAACTTTACATGAATGTTCACAGCAGCATTATTCATCATCATCAAAAAGCAGAAACAAACCAAATGTCTAACAACTGATGAATGGATAAAATGTGATTTATCTACACAATGGAATATTATTCAGCAATAAAGTGTGTGTGTGGGGAATACTAGTACATGCTACAACATGGATGAACCTTAAAAACATTACAATTTGTGAAAGAAGCTAGCTAAAAAGAACCACATACTGTGTAATTCCATTTATTTGAAATGTCCAGAATGGGCAAATGCAGAGATAGAAAGTAGACTGGTGATTGCCAGGGGAAGGGAGTTGGAGGAATAGGGAATGACTACCAAGGGAATAGAGGGGTTTCTTTATAGGGTGATGAAATTTTTCCAAAATCATTCTCAGATGATTGCACAACTCTATGAATATTCTATATACAAATGAACTGTACACTTTAAATGGGTGAATTGTAAGGTATGTGGATATTCAATAAAGCTGTTAATAAAAAAGAAAAGAAAAGCATAAAGACTCCCTCCATTTGGCACAGACTAGTGGTCAACCCCAATTCCCACTATTACCTCTTAGAACAGCACTCCAATTTTTAGTTGTGCACTTTGTTGCCCAGCTAAAAGACTATATTTCTTAGCTTCCCTTATATTAGGTATGGCCATGTAGTTCACTTTGTAGTTCTAGCCCCTGAGATGTAATCAGTATTTTGTGGGACTTCCAGGAAGTCTTCCTTAAAGTTGAAGTCTCATGCCCTTCTCACCCTCTTCCTCCTTCCTGCTGCTTAAATCTGGAGTCCGGGCTGTTTAGAAAAAGTCGTCCTAGAATATGAAGATGAGTGCCACACTCTGGAGTTGGAGGAATAAAGGGTAGAAGGAGCCTAGGTCCCAGATACCTTGAGAGCCACCATCTCAGCCCAACTGCCTACTTCCACACTTCTTTTATGTGAAGGAAAAATAACTATCTTGTTTAAGGTAGTATTTTTCAGGTCCCCATTACCTATAGTCAAACTAATTCTCAACAATACATACTCACTGACAAAATCATGTTGTCTGAAGGGAATGTTTCTCAAACTGGAGTGGATGAGACAATCCATTGGGGTACATGAAGGAAACATTAGAAACTAATTTTTTTTTTTTTTTGCGGTACGCGGGCCTCTCACTGTTGTGGCCTCTCCCGTTGCGGAGCACAGGCTCCGGATGTGCAGGCTCAGCGGCCATGGCTCACGGGCCCAGCTGCTCCGCGGCACGTGGGATCCTCCCGGACTGGGGCACGAACCCGTGTCCCCTGCATCGGCAGGCGGACTCTCAACCACTGCGCCACCAGGGAAGCCCATGAATTTACCTCTTTAAAAGTCCTTCCTCTATATTCAGTCTGACTGCTAACATCTTGAAAGGATTCACAAACCATTTTCTACTTTTTCTCATGCTCTCAAATTCATGCCAAGACTTTATATACTTTACCCATCTCAGGCCTAACTTGGTATACTGGTTTATGCCCAAAGTCAAGGAACCAGGACTTTCCAGGATGCAAACAAAATGCATCAGGAACTTCCCTGGTTCAAAAAAAGGCTGCTATCTTTGAATAGCATCGTTCCTAGAAAGCACTCAATTCTCAAGAAATAATTCCACTAAATCTAATGTGGTTAAGGACACACAAAGTGAAAATGCCAGGGAGCGGGCTTCCCTGGTGGTGCAGTGGTTGAGAGTCTGCCTGCCAATGCAGGGGACACGGGTTCGTGCCCTGGTCCGGGAAGATACCACATGCCATGGAGCTGCTAGGCCCGTGAGCCATGGCCGCTAAGCCTGCGCATCCGGAGCCTGTGCTCCGCAATGGGAGAGGCCACAACAGTCAGAGGCCCGCGTACCGCAAAAAAAAAAAAAAAAAAAAAAACAGGGAGCAATCAAAAAGGCTCTTGAAAATTTTCCCTGGGGAACATTTTGCCCAGGAAAAGTATAAAACCATTCAGCTTCTACTGATGACAAAGACAGAAATCACAAGTGATTATGGGATAAAATGAAAATGAAAGCCTACAATTACAAGGTAATTTCTGGGATGCTAGGAGTCTGGCGATACAACCAGAGTTGTTGATCAGATGTGAAAAGTACAAACATCAGAAAATGAAACTCACTAATTTTTCCTGAAATGACCCAGGAATTTTTTTACTCTAGTATCTTTCCTTTCCACTTTGTTATAATCCAATATCTTTTAAAGTACATGGCTTGCCAGCTTGAGAAAGGAAATCACACTGAGCTCTCTGCAGTCTATCTGCCAGATGTATCATTTTCTATTTCTAGTCTGAATTGTTTCAGATATAATTCTTAAGAGCTTTGAGTAGAGGTTTATTTTTCCAGTAACAGTCAATTATATCTATTTAAGTTACCTGTAATAGTATGCAAGTGACTGTATATTTCTTTTAAAAGTTCTTTATATTTTTCCTCAGTTCAAAACCTTCAGCATAAGTTACTGTGCTACCCTCACTCAAGTCGAAAGGAGCTCTCTCATGGTGCTAAAAGGGCACAAAAAGTACCCACTCGGAGTTTATGTTCCCTGCATCACAAAATCAGCCTTTCCTCAGATCTCAAAAAACAATGTGTTCTGGCTGTGAACCAAATATCAGCAAATTACATTAAGCAGTTACTGTTAACAAAGAAAACAAGACAACCAATATTGCAATATATTTCCCATCCATATGTAAATAGAAATGGGTGTCCAAGAAAAGCAACTGAGAGGCTACATGCAGTGTCCCATGTAATCCCTTGGTACACTTGGTACTCAGCAGTCACAAGAGCAGAGAGCTCAGCGACTCTCAGGAGCCCACACCACAGCCCTCCAGTGCAGCACCCCTTTAGAGGAGGTATGTGGAATCTCTGCCATCTCTTACAAGGTCTGGCATTATGAAAGGCACTCAGTGAAGAGCAGTTACTACTACTAGGGTCTCTCTCCTGCCCAGGCCTAACCTTAGGTCCTCTAGCACCTTTCAATTCATACACTATTGCCACCTGTGGTATCCCACATCACTTTCATCTCTCCTGTCTACTGGCTCCTTCTTTCAGTCTACAATAAAGTGCAGGGTGCCCTATTCTAAAACAAGAAATCTCCACATCCGTGCTTTCCTCTAGTAACCTTCCTCTCTCTGATCTGTTTCAAAGAAAAGGTACAAATTTCTGCTTGCTTCATACCTACTCACTTGCTTAAATTCTTCCCATCTGCATTCTGCCCAAACTTCTACTGAAACTTTCTCAAAAGTCACTAATGACCTACCTTCACAAAATCCAGTCCCCATTCTCCTTGATATTTTTTTTTTTTTACCACCATACCTTCCTATCCTTGGACCTCCTTGACAAAATATGCTGATGTGCTGATCTCTTAAGTCTTCCGTCTCCCTAGCTACAGCCTCCACACCTAACGACTCCCTTCAAGATTGTTTTTTTCCCTCACTCTCCTAATACTCTACCTATCTCTGGGGGTTTCAGTTCTTCAAATACTACTTTTATGCACATGATTCTCAAATCTCTATCTCTGACCCAGTCCATGTTCTCAAACTCCAGACACACCTGACCTCTGTGCTCTGCTTGCATATCAAATTCAACGTCTCCAAGACATCATCCCAACTTCTGTCAAGTCTCTTCCCAGTTCCCCCAATCTTGGTGACAAAAACAAAATTACACTCCTAACACACTCAACTCACGGTAGAAACCCTGAGGTTAAAAGACTCTTTTACTTCCTTTGTTCTTCACAGTATGACTACTGTCAAGTTCTGGAGAATTCTACCCCTTCACGGGTCTCACTTCCACCACTAACACTTCCCCTCGCATTCCTACAGTCATCGTTTTCAGTTCAAGTCCTCAGTACTCTCTACCTGGAAAAAAAAGCAAAAATCCAACTGGTTTCCTCACTTCCCTTCTATCTTGCCTGTTGCAGCCAAATCCTCCATTCCTATGCCTGGGCTTCAGTCCATCAGTCTTTGCTCAAAGGCCTTTAGAAGGTCAATGCCACAATCAGGTCAAGACCCATCAGCCTTAACCTCTACGACCCTCTGAAATTCTAACAGCAAAACCTATTTTATCTTCACAACTTCTCTCCATTCCTTATACACCTGGTTCTGTTAACTGGCCTTGTAAAATTCCTCCACCTCAGCTCAAAGCAATGCCTTCTTTGAAAAATGTTTCCCTTTCCCCAGAAAAGAACAACTCACCTGTCCATCTCAACTACCACCTTCTGTTTCAAAGCCTATTTCTGGTCCTACGGCTTCCACTCCCAAAAATGAGATGCTGCTTAAAACTGGGGCTTTGGACTGCTCTTGGTTCTTATACATATCAGTTCAGCCACTTTTACCAGGCATCCTACCCTATGTGAGAGATGTGGCAGTTTATTTCTCTGTGCTTGACTCATATCCATTCCTGAGGTTTAAGTTCCTCCAGGACAGGGACTATGCTTCTGGCTTGGCCTATCCCTTGGAACTGTATTCCCAGCTGCATTAATGTGGCAAGGATACACTGAATGGGATCCATGTACAGAGCAATAAAGTCTAAAGAAGGGGTATGTTTCCCCAAAATACTGATGAAAAACCTATAGTCTCAGAAAACTGAAATTCCACTCAAACTACCACAGGTCAAGCACTAAAATACTGAAAAAGACTTAGTGTGTAATACTAACTGGAGCTGGACATGTGCTGTACTCAGTAGAGAATTTCAATGACATTCCTTTGAAAAACAGACTACCAAAGTATATCAACTGAAGCTACTTCTGCCTGACTTACCACGGACGTTTTTGGAGTCTCAACATTGCAGCTTCCCCTCCGGTCTGATATACCATATATAATGTTTGCTATCTGCCTTTCAAAAGTCCCCAATTTTAAGTACATACTTCCTACCATCACTGTATTGCAATTGGATCCTTCACACATCTGAAAACATCCCTGTAAAATGCTGTTAGAAAGCCAGGTAGCACCACAGCAAAGATACATGCTCTTAGTAACTACTCTTCACAGGTGGACAGTGTGCCAAGTATACTGGGCCCAGCCCTGCCCCCTGATTTTCAAGGCCAAGAGAATTCCCAGGATGGGAACAATGGCGTTATCAGTGGCTGTTGCAACCTCTCAAAATCAATCACAACAATGACAAATTAAGGTGCGCTGACTTAGATGTGGATGGAGCCTACCTTGCCCCTGTTGCTTTACTTTTGGGGTTTTTTGGCCGTGCCGCACAGCTTGCAGGATCTTAGTTCCCCGACCAGGGATTGAACCCGGGGCTCTGGCAGTGACAGCGCTAAGTCCTAACCACTGGACTGCCAGGGAACTCCCCTGTTGCCTTGCTCTGATGTCAGTTACTATTCTACAGGCAACATGAAAGCCCCACAGTCTTCCTGGTATAGTCTCATTCACAAAGTTACTGACAACCACACCAAAAAAGTCAGAAAGACCTTCTAACTCTGTGTCCAGAATGCTTTAAGCTACAGCAATAGGGTGAACTCAACAAGGCCACATGGGTGGCTGTCTGCGGCTGGCATTCAATGATCTAGTGGTTAAAGCACAAAATACAATAAAGAATTACTAATCGCTATTTAAAGGTTTCTATTAGAAAGCAGGAACTTTTGTTTTATTTGTTCAAAGACTCAAAACTTATCAAAGGTTGAAACTCAGTACAGGACTGGCCCTGCTGCTAAGAAGCAGTGCTGGGAGTGAATGGCAAGAGGTCACCCTTCTGGAAACTACCACCTTCCTTCCATAAGAGGAAATAAGGGCTGCCTGGACATAAACATCCTCCCTGAACAGCACTGAGGGCAGAGGGGAGGGAAGAAGGCAAGAACAACTTTTTTATGATGTGCAAATCCTGGTGGACATAGTCACAAGTACTTGGAGCAATGCCCCTTTCAAGGGTGATTCTTCTGCTGGCATTGATGATGAAGCACTTTCCGAGGCATACACCTCACCGGCCCCATCAGAGGCTTGGGTTTTTGGAGGACAACCACTACTGATACACTTCACTGCCACATCTGATAGTGATGCCTACTGCTAATCACAGGCTACTTGTGGCTCTCAACTCCATTTCTGCCTCACCCTATTACCTGACATACAACTTCAAAAAACACACTGTGCTAATCATTCTCTGGTTCTCTCGTTAACGATACAAATGGTGTCATAAGTTTCAAAATATGCTATACTACAACAGATCTTAAACTGCGTGGACCTTGATCAGCCACCATGACAACTTACACTCGTATATCACAATGTACCTGTTACACATTTGATAGGAACTGATTTGATCCTGAACTCCTCCAAAGGCAGGTTTAATTATCATTCATTTTACTAATGAGAAAAGAAGCTTAGAGTTACTATATTTTACTGAGTATAAGGCCAGTATGTTATTAAAATATATTTTCAAACTGAAAAACTGTTCTAGCATATAAGGTACACAGTTCTAAAACTTCCAATTTTAGAGAGGATGCTGAAATGTAACTTGTGCAATTGGGATAGAAAACAAAGGATTTACTCATTGCCAAAGAGCCCTACAAATCAACCAAACTCCATTAGCCTAAATTTCTGCCAGTAAACAGGTAAAATAGGCCAGGTCTACTAAGCAAACATGTCATGGAAGCCCTGTGCCAAATGACACACAATGAAAGGCATATGATGTCCAATTGGTCAGGGGGAAAGGGGATGGGGGAACATGACACATACGAAAAAACGTTATTCTACAGCGTGTTATATATTATACAGTGGATATATACACACACATATAGAAGCTTTCTTAAAAAATATTTCAATTGAAGTATAATTCATAGGACTTCCCTGGTGGCCCAGTGGTTAAAAATCCACCTACCAATGCAGGGGACACAGGTTCGAGCCCTGGTCCCGAAGATCCCACATGCTGTGGAGCAACTAAGCCTGTGTGCCACAACAACTGAGCCCGTGAGCCACAGCTACTGAAGCCCGTGCACCTAGAGCCTGTGCTCTGCAACAAGAGAAGCTACCACAACGAGAAGCCGATGTACCGCAACGAAGAGTAGCCCCCGCTCGCAGCAACTAGACAAAGCCCATGCACAGCAATGAAGACCCAACGCAGCCAAATTTTTTTTTTTTTTTTTTTTTGCGGTATGCAGGCCTCTCACTGTTGTGGCCTCTCCCGTTGCGGAGCACAGGCTCCGGACGCACAGGCTCAGCGGCCATGGCTCACGGGCCCAGCGGCATGTGGGATCTTCCCGGACCGGGGCACAAACCCGTGTCCCCTGCATCGGCAGGCAGACTCTCAACCACCGTGCCACCAGGGAAGTCCCCCAAAATTTTTTTAAATAAATAAATTAATTTAAAAAAGAATCTGCCTTCCAATGTAGGGGATGTGGGTTCGAGCCCTGGTTGGGGAACTCAGATCCCACATGCTGTGTGGGGCAACTAAGCCTGTGTGCTCTAGAGCCCACACACCACAACAGAAGATCCCACATGCCACAACTAAAGACCCGATGCAGCCAAATAAATAAATAAATATTAAAAAAAAGAAATATAATTTACATACTATACAATTTATCCATTTAAAGTATACAATTCTGGGGATCTCAGTAAAGCATAATGATTATAGTTAATGATACTGTATCATATACTTGAAAGTTGCTAAGGAAGTAAATCTTAAATGTTCTCACTACAAAAAAAAGAAATGGTAATTTTGTGATGTGATGCTTTGGTGGTAATCACTTTGCAATATAAGTGTATCTAACACTTTGTACATACTTACACAATACTATATGTCAATTATATCTCAATAAAGCTGGGAAAAGAGGTATACAATTCAATGGTTTTTGGCATACTGCATTATTTTTAGAAGCTGTGATAATATATAACAAAATTTGCCATTTTAACCATTTTTGTATATAACTGTGATATTATGATATATATTTATAATAAGAAATATACATATATTTCTTATTTGGTCTTCATCCCAGCTCCTGGAACACAGCTCCTAAAACCTTAGTAATTTCCTAAGCGATATGTGCAATGGAGAGTTGTTATGATATTTGGTCTTTTGGCCTCATATAGCTCCAGTGTAATCAGGGTGAAGAGTGTCTTGCTATTCATAACAAGCTCTTTTCAACCATACCTGAGTTTAAGTTAATGAGGTGACTTTTGGAAAATCCCCAAGGATGGGGACTGGTTGCCAGGGGAACCAACCATGTGATTAGAGGGTTGGAACTTTCAGTCTACCCCCACCCCCAAACAGGAAAGAGGGGCTGGAAGTCGAATTAATCGCCATTGGCTGGTGATTTAATCAATCATACCTGCATAATGAAGCCCTTCCCAAACCCAAAAGGGTTCAGAGAGCTTCCAGGTTGGTGTTGTGAGAATGACACACCCGAAGAGCTCTCTGTGCCCCTTCCCACATACCTTGCCCTATGCATCTGGCTGTTTCTTTTATAAGAAACCGGTAATCTAGAAAGTTAAATATTTTCCTGAGTTCTGTGAGTCACTCTAGCAAATTAATTGAACTCCAGGAGGGGGCTGTGGGAACCTGGGGATTATAAAGCAATAAAAGCAGAGCTCTGGGGCTTCCCTGGTGGCGCAGTGGTTGGGAGTCCGCCTGCCGATGCAGGGCACATGGGTTCGTGCCCCAGTCTGGGAAGATCCCACATGCCGCGGAGCGGCTGGGCCCGTGAGCCATGGCCGCTGAGCCTGCGCGTCCGGAGCCTGTGCTCCGCAACGGGAGAGGTCACAACAGTGAGAGGCCCGCGTACCACACACACACAAAAAAAAAGCAGAGCTCTTTGGGTCTTAAATGACAGATTCACAAAATTAAAAGTTGACTTGAGGGCTTCCCTGGTGGCGCAGTGGTTGAGAGTCCGCCTGCCGATGCAGGGGACGTGGGTTCGTGCCCCGGTCCGGGAAGATCCCACATGCCGCGGAGCGGCTGGGCCTGTGAGCCATGGCTGCTAAGCCTGCGCGTCCGGAGCCTGTGCTCCGTAGCAGGAGGGGCCACAACAGTGAGAGGCCCGCGTACCACAAAAAAAAAAAAAAAAAAAAAGGTTGACTTGATTCAGATATAAAATTTGAAACTTTATTTAACCCAAACTCTGCTTGCTTTGGTAACTAAGCCAAATTTCTTTCAAATGAAATTACTCACCTAACAAAACTCTGTTACTGTATCTTTAACCTCAAAACATTAGGGACCCAAGTCTAACTAAGAAGCTTCACCTCCATGTGTCTTACAGAGTGATTTACATTGCTCTAAAGAGGTGAGACCTATACTTGGCCCAGGTTAAGGTCTCTGGAAGAATCTACTTATAAAGAGAAAACATGCAACTTAAACCATCTCCATCTACACAAGCCAAGAGCTGTTGAAGGGTACTGGGAGACTAATTTGGCAACAATCATTTAATATTATTGGTAGCCTTTAAGCAGAAAAAAGGCTTTCTTGAAATTCATTTCAGGACACAATCTATATGAGTTCTCCCAAAATAAAGTAGAAGGTCTTACTGCAAAGGACATCTAGCCCAGGATCTAGCATTCCAACTTTTTTCCTAAAAAATTCCTTAGGCAGTCATCAAAGTACCAGCAAGATAATCAGCTTACTCAAGCCACAAGCTAGAATTTTTCAAGCTCCCAATGAGAGCCCAGATATGGTAGCAGCAGATCTGAAGATGCCCAGTACTATCTCTGGCAGATGCATTCTGCTCAAGCCCTCACAGTAAGCCAAAGAACTCTGATCTCAACACAGGCAAAGCAGTTCTAAGATATAGAGAGCTTTAGTTTGTGGCTCACGTTCCTATCTAGTCTCAAAGTTATGTTCTCCCAACCCTGTCTGTCCCAGTATTATTAATGGTGGAGGCTGTCTTCCAAAATGATTATTTCCAGCCACTATGAGCTGATTTGTAAGCTTCTGAGTGCTGCCCCCAATTCTTATACTGTTCTGCTAAAACTTTATTTAACCTAGGTTTACCCAGACAACTTAAGGCTATTCCAGAGTTCTTTTGCCTTACCAAATCATCTATGTAAGGACATTTCCTCATGATGACACAAATGGAGTAATGCTGAACCCTGAATATAAACCACTGCCTTATTCTTTTTTGTGTGTGTGTGTGTGTGTGTGTGTGGTACGCAGGCCTCTCACTGTTGTGGCCTCTCCCGTTGCGGAGCACAGGCTCCGGACGCGCAGGCTCAGCGGCCATGGCTCACGGGCCCAGCCGCTCCGCGGCATGTGGGATCTTCCCAGACCGAGGCACGAACCCACATCCCCTGCATCGGCAGGTGGACTCTCAACCACTGCACCACCAGGGAAGCCCCCCACTGCCTTATTCTTAATTCTAAAAATTTTATTTTCTAATAATGAAGTGAGACCCCATTTGCAAAAGGGAAAAGGCATTTTCTTAGATGGAATGAAAGCAAACAACAAGCCAGCACCTATTCTGGCTTTCCTAAAAGTGCCCCTTCTTCTCCAAATCAATTCTTCTAATACAAATTTCAATTCCTTGAGTCATGCTCTCAGGTAGGTGTGAGGAAAACCAATAGAGTACAGTAAAAATATAGAAAGTGTAAATGATAGGCTCAACTCTTTCAGCTACATTTGCATTTTAAAAGAGCCTATAAAACCCAAATAAACACGTAGTAGACGATTACTCCATGAGAGATGAACCTTCCTTGATTATTCCTCAATCACTCTCAACTTCACTGTGTATGTAAAAAAAAAAAAAAAAAAAAGGTGGGGGAGGTTTTACAAAGAAAAGAGAACAAAGACTAAATCTCAAAAGTCTTAAGATGTCAGAGGGAAGCAATAAAGAAAACCATGATACAAAGCACAAGGAATGAAGTGTTAAAAGAACTGATTAATACCCCAGGAGTTAATCTTTTGGGGTTAACAACAACAAAAAAAATTTTTTAAAGGTATTTCACGAAGTGAGCACATCCATGTAACTACCACCAAGATCAAGAAACAACACCATCAGCATCCCAGAAGGTCCCATGTCCCCTTCCTCCTAAGTCATTCCTGGACTAGTCTGATTTCTTTCACTGTGGATTGGTTTTGCCTGGGTTTAAATTTCTTTGCTGATCTTGAACTTTGTTTGGGGCTACTTTATTTTAACAATCTTTCAGAGATTCATCCAGGTTGCTTCAAATAGCACTTGGTTTACTTTCATAGCTGTGTCGTATTCTGCTCTTGACTGATTATTTGGGCCTTTTAGGAATACTTATGACAAATCTTGCACATGTTTGGTATACTTATTTACTAAACAATTTTGTGGGTTTATACCTAAGAGAATGTTTTGCTTTAGTATGTACTACTAAACAGTTTTGCAAAGTAGTTATATACTCCCACAAGCAGTAAATGCTTCCCATTCAATGATACTTTTTAAATTTTAGTCAAGTTGGTGGGTGTGTAGTGATATCTCATTATGGCTTTAATTTGCATGTCTCTGATGACTAGCGGTGTTGAACACCGTTTCCTGTGTTTACTGGCCATTTTGGAAAGCTGTTTTTGTGAAAAAGGATTACCTTGAACTAAGAAATTCAATCCTACTGGGGAAATAAGATACCTATGAAACATACTAAGGTGTAGATTGAGATTTTTAACAGAAGCCAAAAGAGTAACAGAGTAGGTTAGACTATCAATCACTAAGAAGCAGATAAACAGATTTCAGAGAAATTTTAAGACTCATTGAAAATTATTCTGGGGTACCTGGTAGGTGGTGGGTGCTTCATTTTACCCCTATAGTGCATACACTGATTAAGAGGTTCTCAAAGTTTAACATGCATCAGAATCACCTGGAGAGAGGGCTTGTTTAAGCCCAGATTAATGGACCCACCCCCAGAAGTTCTGATTCAGTAGTTCTGTGGTAGGGGCTGAGAATCTGCATTTCTATCAAGTTCTCATGTGATGTTAACACCACTAATCTAGGGACCACTTTGAGAACCACTGAAGTGTTCTAGATAGTCACCTTAATAGGACTATTTCATTAATTGAAAACTAAAGACTAAAGGATTAAAAATACAGGGAATTAAGTCTATTATTAGTGCCTTACAATATTTGCTTTTGGTTCAGTGAGTTATTTTTAATTTCCAATCCAATTTAATCTAGGAAGACTCTAGAATGTTGTACACTAAACTCTAGGTGCCAAACAGCTCCAGAAAGCCTTCAGGAAGCTATTCAGACAAATGTGAGTCAACATCATGGTTACACAAACATGAGGAAATCACCAGACTGCTGTGTGAAATGGAGAGAACTGAATGTTAATGCATCATTGTAGTGTACCTACCCAAGTGCAGGAAGCAGCCACTCTAACAGTTGAAAAGTGTCTGAAGGACAGACCACTCCCCCACACTGTGCAACCAGGTAAGCAAGACAGGCAAGAGTGCAAATAGGCTGTAGTCACCAGAGGGAATCATTAAGACTTGTAAAAAGAAGTGTGAAAAGAGCTGGCCACCACTTATAAGTCTTACTGTAGCACAGCTTCCTGAAACTCAGAAAGCTACTACCCTTGCTTGACAGATGATGATCTGAACCCCTCCATGAGAGTAAACAGACTTAAGACACACTAGAACCAAATCGATGACTTCACAGCAACTCAAAACATACTCAACAAATCTGGCAGCTCTCTTCCCCTGGTATGTAAATGACATTCTGAAAAGAATGTGTACAAAAAAATCATAAAAGGATAGAAAGCTAGGGAAAACGTGAAATATAATTTTTACAACCACAGGACTTTTGATCAAATATATGGAAAACTCACTTAAGGAGAAATAATTCAGAGTAATCAATCACCGTAAGTTACATATTAATTGACTCCATCCTTCCTTCCCTTCCTTTCTTTCTTTCTAAAATATCTATCTGGCTGCACCAGGGTGGCTGCGGCATGTGGGATCTTTTTAGTTGTGGCATGCGGGATCTAGTTCACTGACCAGGGTTTGAACCCGGGGCCCCCTGCATTGCGAGTGCACAGTCTTAACCACTGGACCACCAGGAAAGACCCTTAACTGAATGTTTCACAATGTCACCAAGATTTGCTTGGATAGGCAAAAGAGAAAAGGACACTAAAACCTGCAGGATTGCTTCTTGATGTTTGCAGGGGAGAGAAGGGTGAGAGTAGAGTGTTTAGGGATATGGACTCTGGAACCAATTGTTTATTAGTTCAGGGCCTTGTTCTGCCCCTTACTGGTTAGCTGAGTGACCTTGGACAAGTTAGCCTTTCTGTGCTTCAATTTCTTTATCTGTAAAATGAGAATACTAGGCGATCCCATAGGGCAGTTATGAGAATTAGACATGTTCATATAAAGGAAAAAGTCTATAACGGCATTATTCAAGTATTTGCTATTTCTGGCAATTTCCCTTTTATTTTCTACAAAGTGGTGGGAGACAAGGCTTCTTCACCTTTAAATGCCTAACGTTCTAGGTACAAGTAAGGAGAAAAAGGAAGTTGGGGAGGGGTGGGTGCAAAAAAAGAAAGATGATCTAAATAAATGCAAAGACATCTGTGTTCATGGATCGGAAGATTTAATATTGTAAAGGTGACAATACTCCTCAAATTGATCTATATATTCAAAGCATTCCTTACCAAAATCCTAGCTAGCTTCTTTGCCAGAAATTAAGAAGCTGCTCCTAAAATTCATATGGAAATCCAAGGGACCCAGAATAGCCAAAACAATCTTGGAAAAGAAAAATTAAATTGGAGGACTTCCTAATTTCAAAACTCACTACAAAGCTAGTAGTAAACCAAAAAGCAATGTGGTACTAGTATAAACACAGACATATAGACAAATGGAATAGGACAGAGAACAGAAATAAACCTTCACATATATGGTCAAGTGATTCTTGACAAGGGGCCAAGACCATTCTATGAGGAAAGGACAGTCTTTCCAATAAACAGTACTGGGGAAACTGGATATTCACATGCAAAAGTTTAGACTCTGACCTTATACAATAAACAAAGTTAACTCAAAATAGATACAAGAGGAAAACTATAAAAACCTTAAAATACTGAGGAAAAATCTTCCTGTCACTGGGTTTAGCAAAGATTTCTTGGATATGACACCACAAGCAAAGTCAATGAAAGAAAACTTAAATTGAACCTTATCAAAATTAAAAAGTTTTGTGTCTCAAAGGGCACCATCAAGAAAGTGAAAAGACAATCCACTTTTGAGGAGAAAAGATTTGCAAATCACCTATCTGATATGGGATTAATATCCAGAATATATAGAGAACTCCTAAAGCTCAACAGCAAAAAAAGAAGCAATCCAATTCAAAACTGGGCAACGGAAAATATACAAACAGCCAATAAGCACATGAAAAAGATAGTCAACGTCACAAATTATGATGGAAATGCAAATCAAAATCACAAATACCACCTCACACCTATTCAGATGGCTAAGATTAAAAAAAAAACCCAAAACCCAGAAAACACTTGAACCCAAAACCCAGAAAACAGCAAGTGTTGACAGGAATGTAAAATGGTACAGCCACTATGGAAAACAGTATAGAGGCTCCTCAAAAGATTAAAAATAGAATTACCATATAACCCAGCATTCCACTTCTGGGCATATACTCCAAAGCAGCAGTCCCCAACCTTTTTGACATGAGGGACCAGTTTTGTGGAAGACAATTTTTCCACGGAGCAGGGGTGGGAGTGGGGTGGGAAATAATTCAGGTGGTAATGCGAGTGATGGGGAGTGACAGATGAAGCTTTGGTCTCTTGCCCGTCACTCACTTCTTGCTGTTCCTAACAGGCTGCGGCGTGTTCCTAATGGTCCACGGCCCAGGGTTTGGGGACCCCTGCTCCAAAGAATTGAAAGCAGGATCTTTTTTTTTTTTTTTGCGGTACGCAGGTCTCTCACTGTTGTGCCCTCTCCCGTTGCGGAGCACAGGCTCCGGACGCGCAGGCTCAGCAGCCATGGCTCACAGGCCCAGCCACTCCGCGGCATGTGGGATCATCCCAGACCGGGGCACGAACCCGTGTCCCCTGCATCGGCAGGCGGACTCTCAACCACTGCGCCACCAGGGAAGCCCTGAAAGCAGGATCTTGAAGAGATATTTGTACATCCACGTTCATAGCAGCATTATTCACAATAGCTAAAACATGAAAGCAACCCAAGTGTCCATCAACCAAGGAGTGGATAAGAAAAATGTGTTATATACATACAAAAAATTATTCAGCTTTAAAAAGGAAGGAAATTCTGCAATGTGTTACAACATGGATGAATCTTGAGGACATTATGCCAACTGAAATAAGCAAGTCACAAAAAGACAAATACTGTATGATTCCACTTATGTTTTAGAGTAGTCAAATCATAAAAATAGAAAGGGGAATGGTGTTTGCCAGGGGCTGGGACGAGGGAACAATGGTGGATTAATGTTCAATGGGTACAGAGTTTCAGATTTACAAGATGAAAATAATTATGGGAATAGATGGTGGTGATGGTTGCACAACAATGTGAATTTTTTTTTTTTTTTTGGCTGTGCCACGTGCGGCTTGCAAGATCTCAGTTCTCCGACTGGAGACTGAACCTGGGTAGCAGCAGTGAAAGCCCGGAACCCTAACCCTTAAGCCATCAGGGAAATCCTGATGTGAATGTATTTAATAACCCTGAACTGTACACTTAAAAATGGCTAAGATGGTAAATTTTACATTATGTGTATTTTAACTAAAAAAAAAAAAAGTGACTAGTAGACCCAAGTCTTCACACTGATTTAGAAGAGAGAACAAATCAGTTTTACAAAAGAAAAGGAGGTTTCCCTTCTTTTGCTGGCTGGTGCCTGTATTATGCCTATAGTGGCCACAGGCTGGCTGTCAAAGGCAATCAGCCTGACAGCCCATGTCAGGATTTAGGAAATGATATCTGTTTCACTTTGGAAAAGGCAACATGTAACGAAAAATATAGATCAAACAAAATTTATGGCCTGTCCTAGGCCCAGGATTCCAAGGAAAATTTACAAATTTTAATGGTGGCATTAGAGAAACTAAATAAAACTCAGGAATAAGTAAAAGAAGTCATGGTTATTAATATGAAAGAAGAGATAATCAAAGGGAAAAATGGGAATCAAGTGAACATTTTACTTAATGAAAAACAGCGAAAGGGTCACCTAACAGTTCTTCAAAGAGCCCAGAGTGACAAGTGCAGCTAGCAAGTTGTTGCAAATACCATTGTGATCTGGGATTTTAAGAAACATAGCTTAATTACAGTTTATCTGGAAGGCAAGTAGAAAGATGCTTAAACTAAGGTATCTGCAGGATTCATGAGACATTTCAATGACAATATAGCAAACACCTACTACATGTTTATACACCAACCATTAATAACTACATAACTGCCTACAAAGTTGGCTTTACTAAGCAATTAAGTTAATATAACAAACAACTTCACCTAGAATTAGTTAAGAAGGGTGTAGGATAGAAAAATCAGCTCAAGGATCGAAGTTCAGAAATTTAAGCCTGGATCATGAGGCCACCCACAAGCAGACACCTAGGTTTTAAGGACTGCACTGCAGAAGCAATGTTTTCCAACAATCTTCTCTGAAATTAAGAGTTGTCTCCAGGTAAACGGTCCAATTCACTCTAGATCTATTCCATTAACATCTGTACCACAATATAATTTTGTAAAAAGTAAAAGCATATTTTGGTCCTATATACACTTTCCTTCTGCCCAAGAAGCCTCCCCACCTCTTCTCTATCTACCAAATATTTACCTTTCAAGATGACGAAGTTACTTGTTTCCTGATCTCCTCTTCCATTTCCTTTTCCTTCCCCACACAACCTCCTTTATAAATATCCTTATACCTATTTATCATTCCTATTTAAACAAGACTCCCTCTACCGACTGAAAGCTAACTTAAGGCAGGGACAGTTCTATTCATTTTTACATCACCAATGCCAAGCATGTAGTGCCAGACACCAGTAGGCTCTCCACATGTGTTTGCTGAATGAATGAACGAAAGCCACTGTGTAATTTACCACTGGCTGCTACATACGGAAGTAAAAATTTGACTTCAATCCACCTTTGAAAGGCACTTGTGAAGCTCTCCTCAACACACTTAAGATGTCACTCACACCTAAATTACGCATAAGCAGGAAGGAAGCCAAAGACTTCAACAATAGTTATCAATTGGAATATAAAAATAATGAAAAAATATATTCAGGGACACAGTCATTGCTTGAAGCATGAACACAAGAGATAGCATGTCTGGGTTGTGTTTACTCCCAAAGC
This sequence comes from Pseudorca crassidens, assembly GCF_039906515.1. NCBI lineage: Eukaryota > Metazoa > Chordata > Mammalia > Artiodactyla > Delphinidae > Pseudorca > Pseudorca crassidens. The sequence continues at coordinate 68,694,625 of NC_090305.1, forward strand.
TGGTACTGTTACAGTTTCAATGCCCAATATGGTAGCCACAAATCACATGTGACTAATTTTTTAATATTTTAATTAATTCAAATTCAAAATTTCACTTCTTTGATCACACTGGCCATATTTCAAATGCTCAACAGCCACATATGACCATTGTATTCGATAAGCAGATATAGAACATGTCCACCATCACAGAAAGTCTACCAGACAGGACCATTCTAAACAATTCTCCCATGGCTATTTGGTAGACACAGGATTCTTATTCAATGTTCTGGTTTTCTGCATGCTACAAGGATCTGCCAAAGAAGACATATCCATAATTTCATGGTATAGATTTTTCTGGAAAACATTACAGCAAATATCAGGTCATTTAAAGATAAATTCTAGAAGGCACTCTCATCTATTATCCAGTCCCAAGTTATACACTTTTAATGAGTGGACTGTATGGTATGTGAATTACATCCCAATAAAACTGTTACCAGAAAGTTTCTTTTAATTTAAAAAAAGTCTGGGAAGTGTGGCAGAGACTCCTCACTGCCTGCCTCAGATCAATCATTTCCCTTCCTGGTCAAATGGCTGCCAATAATAAAGACTACATCCCCCACCTCTGTGGCAGCTAGGTGGAGTATTAAGGTCTAGCCAATGGACTGAATGTAGAATTGATGCAGGGGAGGGGAAAACTGCTAGAGTAGAGTTCTGAGGAGATTAGAGGGGACTAGCATCTAGCACACAAGTGGAGGGGGCTAACCCTGGATGTGAATTATGGACTCCCAAAGGACCACTCCATGATAATAGAGGAGGAAGCAGACCATAACAGCCAAATGTAGGTGAGTAAGCAGATGTAGTGGTGGACTCTTCTAATGGCTTCCATTTTCTCAGTTAATTAAGAAGAGAGATCATCAGTCGACAGGGAAGCTGGGGAAGGGAAACAGAAGGTTTGATCGAAGGAGGTACTGCCATATTGTCCTAAAAATAGAATAAATAGACTAAGGAATCTTAGTGGGACTGCTGGGCAGTGCTTAACTTAGGAAAGAGCCACCTTTGAGGTTAGGGGTCATGAGTTCCAAGTGAGACCAATCAGCATGCTTTTTTCCTTCTCCAGACAATCAGTTACAGGGTAGAATAAGTAAAAAGTTGGATTTAACTAGGGCCGACATTTTGCCAGATAAGATAAAGTGAGAAAAGAGTTAAGAATATATAAAAGGGGGTGATTACAGTGATGAACTATGAACACTGAGGAGGAAAGTGGGAACTTAAGAAGATTGAGGGGTTAGTAAAAGGGTAATAAGATCAATGGATTGTAAGCACCAGTGTGACTGAAGAATTTCAGTGTCTGAGTATTAAAGGGATTAAGTCATAAAAAGAGCACGCTATTAATGTAGGGAGCAACTTCTCTGAAGGGCTATTGACAACGTTAGAATTTAAACTGCATATATTGAGAATTCCCTGGCAGTCCAGTGGTTAGGACTCTGTGCTTCCACTGCAGTGGGCACAGGTTCGATCCCTCGTCAAGGAACTAAGATCCTACATGCCTCGGGGTGTGGCATACATACATACATAAATGCGTACATCGTTTGAACCAGCAATTCTATTTACAAGCATTTATCCTATAAATATATTGATATGGATGTAAATATTTCTGTTCAAGAACACTCACTTCAGCAATAGTTTTATTATTATAGTAACAAAAGATTAGAAACAACCTAGGTGTCCCTTTTGAGGACTGGTTAAATATCCATACAATGGCACATTATGCAACCATTAAAAGAAAAAAGATCTGTGTTAATGAATGATCTCCAAGATAGATTAAATTTAAAAAAATAAGGTGCTAGGACTTCCCTGGTGGCCCAGTGGTTAAGAATCCGCCTTCCAATGCAGAGGACGCAGGTTCGATCCCTGGTTGTGGAAACTAAGATCCCACATGCTGCAGGGCAACTAAGCCTGCATGCCACAACTCGAGAGAAGCCCGTGCACCTCAACGAAAGATCCCGCAGTGCCTCAACTAAGACCAAAAATAAATAAATTAATTAAAAGGAAAAAAAAAAAAGGTGCTGAGTATTTACACTCTCATACCATTGTGTAACGGTGGAATGTACAGATATATAGAACAGGGCCCGGGAGAGGTACACAAGTAACATTCACTGAAGAACAATGAACACTGGTATATACACAGACTCTCTCAAAAAATTCACAAGAAACTCAACAATGGTTGCTTAAAAAAAAAAAACAATGGTTGCTTCTAGGAGCCATATATCCTTTTGCATTGTCTCAATCTATAAGATGTATGTATTATGTTTTTGAAAATGATTAATAAATTTTATTTTATTTACTTATTTTTGGCTGTGTTGGATCTTCGTTGCTGTGCGTGGGCTTTCTCTAGTTGCGGGGAGCGGCAGTGCGTGGGCTTCTCATTGTGGTGCCTTCTCTTGTTGCGGAGCTCAGGCTCCAGGAGTGGGCTTCAGTAGTTGTGGCACACAGGCTCAGTAGTGGTGGCGCACGGGCTTAGTTGCTCCGCGGCATGTAGGATCTTCCCAGACCAGGGATCAAACCCGTGTCCCCTGCACTGGCAGGCGGATTCTTAACCACTGCACCACCAGGGAAGTCCCTTAATATGACTGACTTGGAAAGGTCTCCATAGTATATTAAGCAAAAAAAAAAAAAGGAAGAAACAAAGTACATATGCAAGACTCCATCCTGGACTCTGATCTCCTGTTTACTGAATCTGACAGATGCGTATTGCCCCCTCTCTCCCACATAACTTCCCTAGGCTAACCAACACTGTCCACCCTCTCTTCGCTATAAGGAGGTAAAACAAGATTATCTGTGTTCAAGCAGTTTAACACTGCAAAGGGCTGATTCGAACCACTCATAACACTCCCCTTCATCTCCTTTTGGGCCAAGAGTTACGCCCTCCCCAGAGACGACTCCCTGGCTACCCCAGCACAAATTCTTCTTTATCCCTGAACTCTTATAGCTGTTTCCCAAATGACTGTGTAAGCTTGCCATCACTTGATACTCTGAACTGGTAGAGAGAAGGCTCTTGAAATCAGGTGCTAGGGTTCAAAGCAGCTGTGAATCTCTGGATAAGTTACTCAACTCCTCTGTACTTCTACTTCCTCATCTGTACCAATGGGGAAAATAATGGTTCCTACTCTCATTGGATAGTGGTAATTATTGAGTTAACACAAGAAGGAACTCAGAATAAACAATACCTAGCACATAACAGCTAATGTTTTACTGCTGGATACTATCGTCTGTAAGCTCCAGTAAAAAAAACTATACAGCAGTCCCCTGAATCCACAGGTTCTGCATCTACAGATCAAAAATATTCAGGAATAAAAATTCCAGAAAGTTCCAAAAAGCAAAACTTGAATTTGTCACATGCCTACAACTATTTATATATAATTTACATTGAGTTTACAATTACAGCTTACCCTTGAACAACAAAGGTTTGAACTCCACAAGCCCACTTATACTCGGTTCTTCATTAAGTACTATAGGGCTTCCCTGGTGGAGCAGTGGTTGAGAGTCCGCCTGCCGATGCAGGGGACGTGGGTTTGTGCCCCAGTCCGGTAGGATCCCATATGCCGCGGAGCGGCTGGGTCCGTGAGCCATGGCCGCTGAGCCTGCGCGTCTGGAGCCTGTGCTCCGTGGCGGGAGAGAACACGGCAGTGAGAGGCCCGCGTACCGCAAGAAAAAAAAAAAGTACTATAGGGCTTCCCTGGTGGCAAAGTGGTTAAGAATCCTCCTGCCAATCCAGGGGACTTGGGTTCGAGCCCCGGTCCGGGAAGATCCCACATGCCGCAGAGCAACTAAGCCCGTGCACCACAACTACTGAGCCTGTGCTCTAGAGCCCACGAGCCACAACTATTGAGCCCGCGAGCCACAACTACTGTAGCCCGTGCGCCTAGAGCCCGTGCTCCGCAACAAGAGAAGCCCGCGCACCGCAATGAAGAGTAGCCCCCGCTCGCCGCAACTAGAGAAAGCCTGCGTGCAGCGATGAAGACCCAACGCAGCCAAAAATAAATTAAACAAATTAAAGAAAAAAAGTATCCTCTAATAAATAAACACTATATTATACTATACTATACTATCACACAATCCTGGTTGGCGGAATCCAACTGAATATGGGACGTGAGTATACAGATTTTGGTATCCAGGGCAGGTCCTGAAACTAATCCCCGTGTAAACCAAGGGACAACAGTATTTATGTTGTATTAGGTATTATAAGTAATCTAGAGATGACTTAAAGTATATGGAAGGATGTGCACAAGTTATATGCAAACACTACACCATTTTATATAAGGGATGTAAGCAGCTACAGGTTTTGATATCTGTGAGGATCCTGGAGCCAATCTCCTGAGGGATAACTATCTTCATTTCTATACTCCCTACAATGCCTAGCAAGGTCAAAGATATCACTGAACATAAGTATGTGTTTGCCAATTGAATTAATGATAAGAAACCTAGCTTTCCTAAGTTAATGGATAAAAATGTGTTGGTATAAGAACGAGTTAATTTTCTAACTTTTGAAAGGAAACTTTCAAAAGCTCAAGTTACTAAAAATAGACATTAGCCTTCAAATTTACTTCCTCTTAGTTACTTCCCTTCTTTTCTGAATTGGCCTTAAGTCTCATTCTTCAAGTAGGAAGGTATTTCTTTTCAAACAAGACTTACAACTAACAAACCATTGTATATAAAACTCCCTAGCCCCAACATTCAAGTATGAAACAACATCGAAAGGAGAGAAAAAAAAAGACTAAATGTCTATCTTGTAACCTTAGATATGGCAAAAAGACTTGAGGAAAAGACCAGTACTCTGGGAGTATTTTAGAGGGCAGCAGTTTTCAACCATGATGAAGAGATTCATTACAGGGGATCAAAAACAATTTGTTAATAACAGCTAAAGTACTGAAGATTGCAAGCAATTTATTTTTTCCATAAATTAGAACAGATTCAAAGTTACCCGAATACAGTGGTATTTTTTCCTAAAATGAAAATTTCCCCAATCTAGTAAATATGTTTTAAAGCCAAGAGGTTTTTTTTGTTTTCTGTTTTTTGCGGTACGCGGGCCTCTCACTGTTGTGGCCTTTCCCGTTGCAGAGCACAGGCTCCAGACGCGCAGGCTCAGCGGCCATGGCTCACGGGCCTAGCCGCTCCGCAACATGTGCGATCTTCCCGGACCGGGGCACGAACCCATGTCCCCTGCATCGGCAGGTGGACTCTCAACCACTGCGCCACCAGGGAAGCCCAGGCCAAGAGTTTTTAAGGCCTATAAGCATTCCTTTCTTGCATTCTATTAAGTCTTCCCAAGCAGAAGAGAAAAGGCCTGGAAATCGTGCATTACCACCGTTATCTTAATTTGTGAATAATCCTGATTATTCACTGTAGTTGGAGGAAGGTGTAAAATCACATGCACTCTAACCCCTGCACCATCCAGATTCAGGAATGGGACAGCTGACACAAGCTCTCAGAGTTCCAGGCGATTCTTATCCACCAACCTTCCAACCCAAAACACTACCACCAACCTTACTTGACCAAATGTTACTTTTGGGTTTCAAAATCTGAGTCCCATCCTGAGTGTGTCTCATGAGCATACAACATCTACTATATGGACTACCCCATAAAATCAGAAATATTCATTACATGGATAGGTCCCACATAGACTAGCCAAAGAAAAGATTCTATGAGAAATTAATTTCAGTTTTAGGTAGCAACAGAGTAGAAAGAAGGCAGTTTACAGTAGCAGTAAAGGAGCTATTGATACATTACCTGAAAGTTATCTTACTAGCTTTGTGCCCCTTTACAGTTTCCTTATCTGTCAGGTCTGGCATGAAGATTAAATAAGGTATTACACAAAAAGAGCTTACCTATTCTGAAAATAGGTCAATGTTCAATAAATGTGTGTCATCATTATTTAGGTCTTATTTTGTACAAATGGCAACTCCTTCCTTCAAATTCCAACTGTCCAGAATTGAAGACCAGTTTATAATATGGCCTGATCTGAAAGGAATGTTTTTCCTAAAATGAAACTTTTACCAGTCCAGCAAATAATTATTTTTCTAAAGTGCATATGCCATCCATACCTCTTTCCACCCTCTTCTTTCCCATTAAAGAAAAAGACTTAGCTTTTCTCTCACTGCCTACAAGTACAGGCCCACAATCCTTCATCCAAAAGCCTTGGGGTCAGATGTTTCTAAATTCAGAATTTTTCAGATTTAGAAAGGTAATATGATGCAAATGCCAAATATTCTGTAACACACCCAATGGGTTAATAGTTCTTCAGTGAAATAAGTAAATAGTCACACTAAGTAGGATAAAGACTACACAACTCATCAGTTCAGGTTTTGCCATCAAATGAGTCTGTGGTTTTTAGAACTTTCTGAATGGCAATTATGAAATCCTTAGTCCAATGTCAATCTGTTTTAAACACACAATCATATTCCTCTTAATACTTTCTAAGCACCTTTTGTAATGCCCTCAAGTCTGATTTTTCCATGACCAATAGCAATGATGTTATCTCAGAGAAATGGACTGAGCCCCTCCTGACATTAAAACAAAATAGGCTTTAAATTAGGTGAGTTGGGGGTTGGGTGTGTTAATTTTGATAACTTGTTTAGGGGCCACACATTTTACAATACTTATTTTCTTAGACTCACAGTTATTCTGCCTCTGAACACAATTTTTAGTTTATTTTTGGCAGATAAAGAGCCACCAAAGACTTTTGAGATGGTGCTACCAGGTTATAATGAATGCATTATATATACAGACATTTATTAGCCAAACATTCATTTTAAGCAGGCACAAAAAAGTTCTCAAGCCAAGAAACAGAAGTAGAAATAATTCAACTGAATAACTGTACTGTTTCTGCTAGATCAAGATCTTTACAATATTTTGGAAAGATAATGAATAAATTTCCATGCAGAGAAAATAATCACAGCTTGAAAAATTACTAATTCAGCATACTTGAGATAATTATAATTCTACCTCATAATTCTTCAATGGGACTAGTTACACAAAAGAAACAGTGATGACTACGGCAAGCTTTCTACTGTTTCTCAACCACCCAAGAAATAAAAGCATTTAACACCAGCATAGCTTTGGACATGACTTAATTTTTACTTTTTTACTGCATTCATTATTTTAAACACAGTGGACGCAACAGATTAGAAGTTGAGTTCATAAGACTTGTTAACATCCATATGCTTCAATTATGTAATACAGTTGAAATTTCATATTGTTTATTTCTCTCCCTAAAGAAGTTGTTACAAACAAATCAGTATTGTACATATGACTATTACAAAAGCAAAAATTGTCTAGTCTTTTGGAAACTAAACTTGACAACTTAAAAGGAAAATTTAAGATACATAAAAATCCTGTGAATTTCATTATGAAGGGTGATGATCCTAGTGTACATAATAACTTACCCCCAACCCTAGGTTTTGTCAATGTTAGTTTCTGTAGAAGGGAGTAGTGTCAATGCAAGAGGTGCAAAAAATATTTTGGATGAAATGTAGATGCAAAATGTCATATTGCAGATAAGGAAATGACTATAAATCCCAAGCCACTAACTTATAAAATTATAAAACCCGAGGCATACAACCACCCTTGGCCAAAACAATAAAATATCCTATAGCTGAGGATATTAAGCCATCTTTCTTCTGTCTTTCCTCTGCCCTGAATGAACGTCACCCACCCTTCCCCCACTTAGATAACTCATACTTAAAAGGCTAAGTCACTTTCTCTCAAGGCCTTCCCTGAGCCAACTTAAATCAGGTCCCTTAAGTACTCTGAGCATGTAACACTTCTCTCAGGACTTCCCTGGTGGCAAAGTGGTTAAGAATCTACCTGCTAATGCAGGGGACACGGGTTCAATCCCTGGTCCGGGAAGATCCCACATGCCGCGGAGCAACTAAGCCCGTGTGTCACAGCTACTGAGAATTCGCTCTAGATCCCGCGAGCTACAACTACTGAGTCCACGCGCCGCAACTACTGAAGCCTGCGCGCCTAGAGCCCGTGCTCCTCAACAAGAGAAGCCACCGCAATAAGAAGCCCGTGCACCGCAACGAAGAGTAGCCCCCACTCGCCGCCAACTAGAGAAAGCCCGCGCACAGCAACGAAGACCCAACGCAGCCAAAAATAAATACTTAAAATAAATAAATTTATTTTTTTTAAATTAGCATTAAAAAAAATTTCTCTCTACTTCACTCGTCACACCCCCTCCAAACTTTCTTCCTGCCAAACTCCAGTTAGTGTAAGAATCACCTCTTATTCACCATTGTTGGACAAGCACAGGCACAAGCATGTAACAGTTAAGTGTTCAAATAACCAATTCCAAAAAATACATTTCCCAGAGCAAAGAAGCTTATATAACCAATTTGCTCCATGCAAATTTTTAAAAGAAAACAAGTTACAAGATTAGCTGTGTACACCAATGGTGAGCTACCTCCTAAGACACAGTTGTAGTAGTTTAAGAATTCACCCTCATAGAATTACAGAAACCCCTCATATAATCAGGAACTTCAATCACCTGTAACAATGAGTGTTAAAACTCAGATCCTATGATCTTATTTGCTCTAATTTTACACAACTCTGCAAGTCTAACTGGCCAGTAGCTCAGTGCACAGTAGTTTAGAAAAATGCATGCTTGGCTGAGAAAGAGGTGTAGCCTATGACATGAAAGTAGAAAACCCTGTAAATCAGGCTTGGAAACGTAAAATGGGGAGGGAGGGAAGTGCCATTCAGGCCAGGCCAGAGTCCTAAAGCAGTGCAACATACTCCAAAGACAGACCTTAAAAATCCTCTAGGAGGGGACTTCCCTGGTGGTCCAGTGGGTAAGACTCCAAGCTCCCAATGCAGGGGGCCCGGGTTCCATCCCTGGTCGGGGAACTAGATCCTGCATGCATGACACAACTAAGAAGTCTGCATGCCGCAACTAAAGATCCCACATGGCGCAACTAGACCCGGCACAACCAAAATAAATATTTAAATAAATATTAAAAAAAACATCCTTTAGTTGCAAAGACCTCAATCATTATGCAGGGAAGTTTAAGGCCCAGATACTATAAGAGAAAATGAAGACATTCACTACAGGAATAAAACAAGTTCTAAAGCTTAAAGATGCAAGCTTCAGTTATCCAGAACACAAAGACACTATTTCAGTGGTTTAGGATCTCAAATTTTCTACAGGAGCCATACTTCCTGTACATAAATACACATGAATGAAAGTTTACAGGATGCCCTACAATGCACCCTCCTGAAGCAAAGCTATCAGGACTATAAAACAGAAAATAAAAGTCAAAATTCAGCCTTTTCTTCAGATAGTCCTAAAAGTAACAACCAAACCAGAATCAGATTTTTGTTCAAACAATAAACCTGGTTGAAAGGAAGTGTAGATTTTTCATAAGCACTCCCTTCTCCAGTACCCTCCTCCATTCCACTGCTTTGGTCCTTTGTTAAAATACACATACAAATGAACAGAATACATACTACTTCCTTAAGTCAGAGGAAGAAACTGTGTTTCAGTGCAATGGGCAGAAATCTGTCCTATCAACTCCAGGTTCACCCATACCTAGCACTGTGACTAGCACAATGGAAACACCATTAAACACTTGGGAAAGTAAGTTGAAAACATAAAGCCATTTATTTTGTTTATGGACTACATTGGAAACCTCTGGCAAGGAGGTGCGAACTACCATCTGTCCATTTGCTCATAATGAGCTTGAGCCTGGTACTATCAACATTATTTGGCCATCCTGATCAAGCAGTTGCCAAGGGTCAATGTCAGTTCAAAGGCCCTTGGAGACCAAGAGCAGCAGGCCTAAGGTACATAATAAGGGCAAGCAGAGGAGAACAAGAAAGCCTCCAATATACTGCCAAGTGGGAATCATCCCAGACTGAAATTCTTTGTGGGGTAGGGGGGAAAGAAACACTCCTGAGGGAACATACCTTCTGGCTTCCTAAATAGGAGCATCATATCACTGACCTCAAAATGTAAAAATTTCAAGGTGAAACTTAAATATTGGGTCGACAAAAAAGTTCGTTCGGGTTTTCCCGTAAGATGTCATGGAAAACCCGAACGAACTGTTTGTCCAACCAACAGATGCAAAGAATCAGGATTTGACCTTGTGCAACCTTCTTCTCCACTTACACTGTCCCCAAGACAATGCCTGTATGGAGAACTGACACATAGAGTAGAATGAACCAAAAGTCCCAAGCTGCCTAATGTCCTGTTGAGATGTTTCAGCAATGACAGTTCACAGACAGGCACTGTATTTTGGAATAAAAATCGCTATTCCTCTCAAGGTTCCACAACTAACAGACTGAAAACTCTTTAGGGTGGGGCCTGAACATCCATTTAAAAACCTTTTTTTTTTAAATTGAGGTGAAATTCACAGAGTATAAAGTTAACCTTTTTAAAGTGTATAATTCAGTGATATTTAGTACATTCACAATGTTGTGCGACCCCCAATTCTAAGTTCCAAAACATGTTCATCACCACCAAAGAAAACCCCACACCCACATTAAGCAGTCAGTCCTCAGTTTCCCATGCCCCCAACACCTGGCAACCACCAATCTGCTTTGTCTCTACAGATTTACCTATTCTAGATACTTCATATAAGTGAAATCATACAATATGTGGCCTTTTGTGTCTGGCTTCTTTTACTTAGCATAATGCTTTCAAGGTTCATCCACACAGTAGCATGTATCAGTGCTTCATTTAAAAAAATAGCTGAATAATATTCCATTGTATGTATATACCATATTTGTTTATCCATTCACCTGTTGATGGACATTTTGATTATTTCCACTTTTTGGGTATTTGAATAGTACTGCTATGAACTTTTTTTTTTTTTTTTGCGGTACGTGGGCCTCTCCCACTGCGGAGCACAGGTTCCAGACGCGCAGGCTCAGAGGCCATAACTCACGGGCCCAGCCGCTCCGCGGCATGTGGGATCTTCCCGGACTGGGGCACGAACCCATGTCCCCTGCATCAGCAGGTGGACTCTCAACCACTGCGCCACCAGGGAAGCCCTGCTATGAACATTTATGTGCAAGCATTTGTTTGAGTACCCGCTTTCAATTCTTTTAGGTATGCACCTAGGAGTCGTAAGGTAATTCTGTATTTAGCTATTTGAGGAACAGCCAAACTATTTTCCACAGTGTATACTTTTAACTATCTTGCCAAATAATCAACAAGACCTATTGTTAAGGGGAAAGAATAGATGTATAACAGTGTGATGTGCATTAGTTTGTATATAAAAAAGGGACACAGTATCTCTACAAGGATACATATGAAACAGTTACTTGGTTTATACACAGGAAACAGGTACAAGGTTTTCTCTGAAGCAAGAACCTTGGGAGGCAGAGATGTGAGAAAGGCTTGTTTTCATGCTCTACCCCTTTTGCCTTGCAATGAATATACATGCTTTACCAACCCCTTGCTCTAAAATACCTTTAAAGCTCCAAAGGAAGCAATACTCTGAGAGACGGACTGCACTCTAGGACAGGAAGAATATACACTTTTTATTATAAACATTACTGTATGATTTTATTTTTACCTAGTGCATTTTCCCCCTTTTATTGTGGTAAAATATATATAACAAAATTTACTATCCTAACCACTTTTAAGCGTACAGTGCAGTGGTATTAAATACAGTCACACTGTTGTGCAACTATCACCACCATCTATCCCCGTAACTCTTTTCATCTTGTAATCTGAAACTCTATACCCACTGTACATTAACACCCCGCCCCCCAGTATTCTTCTTCCCCCGCCAGACCCTGGCAACCACCATTCCACTTTGTCTCTATGGTTTTGACTACTCTAAGTATCTCGTGTAAGTGGAATCATATAGTATTTGCCGTTTTGTGACTCGCTTACATCAGTTAGCATAATGTCCTCAAGATTCATCATGTTGTAGCACATTGCAGAATTTCCTTCCTTTTTAAGGCTAAATAACATTCCATTGTATGTATATACCATATTTTGCGTATCCATTCATTCATTGGATGGTAGACACTTGGGTTGCTTCCTTGTTATAGCTAATGGGAATAATGCTGCTATGAACACAGGTGTACAAATATCTCTTCAAGATCCTGCTTTTAATTATTTGGGATATAAACCCAGAACTGAAATTTCTGGATCAGATGGTAATTCTATTTTTAATTTATTGAGGAGCCTCTATATTGTTTTCCATAGTGGCTGTACCATTTTACATTCCTGAGAACACTTGGTGTTTTCTGTTTTTTTGATACTTGCAGCCATCCTAATGGGCGTGAGGTGGCACCTCACTGTAGTTCTGACTTGTAATTCACAGTCCCAACAAGAATAAAGTACATATATTGTTTTAAATAAAAAACTAGTTAAAAATAGAAAATGGTTTTTTTTCACTTTTATTGGAGTATAGTTGCTTTACAATGTTGTGTTAGTTTCTACTGTACAGCAAAGTGAATCAGCTATACGTATACATATATCCCCTCTTTTTTGGATTTCCTTCCTATTTAGGACATCACAGAGCACTGAGTAGAGTTCCCTGTGCTATACAGTAGGTTCTCATTAGTTATCTATTTTATACATAGTATCAGTAGTGTATATAAGTCAATCCCAATCTCCCAATTCATCCAACGCCCCCCTAAAAATAGAAAACCTTAAAGCCTCCCAAGGAAATGTTCTGTATCTTGACTGGGTGGCAATTACACAGGTGTATATATTTACCAAAACGTACTAAACTGTTATTTAAATAAGTACATTTATGCAAATTACACCTCAACAAAGGTGATTTTTAAAAAAGCCTCCTGAAGTAATTCCAACTTTAGGAACTGGATCCCATGTTTAGGAATAGCCAGGTTTGCGAACCACTGTTCCTAAGCAACAGGGATCCAGTAGAGAGGCCTGTTTATTTCCCCCCAAATTAATTCTTAGGGTGCTATCCCCCCTCCAAAAAAATCACCTTCCAGATTAGATTAAAGTGTGATTACTAGGTACTACAAACTGTAACTTGAATAGTGAAAGTTAAAGAACTGAACCTGCATGTCTGGCACTGGGGCTAAGTGCTTCTCTCTCACTGAACCCTCACAGCACTCTGTTACCCCATTTTACAGAGAAGGAACTGGGTTACAAAGGGGTAACATTACTATCCAGAGTCATAAGCTGTCAAGTATAAGAGCTAGTACTTAACTGTCAGTTCTCTCCAGAGAGCCCATGCTCTTACCTAAGATATTCTATGGCCTTCCTTTTCTGAACTTAAGACCTTCAAAAGATAAAGTCTCCTTTGAATAACTTTAAAAGTTAAACAAAAGACTTCATCCAGAAAATAACTTTCCCACAAAAAACTCTAAACGCCAGTGTTTCCAACCAAACTGCCAAATCATGTAATAAAATTATCTCGTGACAAAAAACTGTACTGTTACAACATTAAATATCCACCTTAAACGTACTTCCTTCCTTAGGCCTCAAAACCTAAATAACAAATAATAGGGTTACCTAAAGGTACACTGGAAGAGTGGCCAAACATTTGCTCTCTGGGCCCATGGAAGAGGCACCAGGGGACAACTCATCTGCACTATATCAACTGAGACACAACTGCCATGGGAATAAGGTAAAAATAGCAGTGTACATATAACAAAAGTAGAACTTTCAACCATATGCTTAAAATCAAAGCACAAACAATTTTTTACAGTAATGGAATTGGGTCTCTGTATTTTACAGCAGCTAGGAACTTCAGAAAATAAAAACCTATCTTCTTTTATCCCTCTTCTTGCAAAAAACACATCAGTTTTTATGTGGGAACTGCTTCTGGGGCCTACTATTAAACTGATGAAGTGGTTCAAAACATTTTCCCGTTAAGTTTTAGGGCCTTCTGTCTTAGGGACTATGGTAAGGATGCAAGCTTAGCAAAATTGGAAAACTTAATTAATGTAAAATATAATTTCTAAAGAATAAGCCTGGGGCTTCTCTGGTGGCACAGTGGTTGAGAGTCCGCCTGATGATGCAGGGGACACGGGTTCGTGCCCCGGTCCAGGAAGATCCCACATGCCGCGGAGCGGCTGGGCCCAAGAGCCATGGCCGCTGAGCCTGTGCGTCCGGAGCCTGCGCTCCGCAACGGGAGAGGCCACAACAGTGAGAGGGCCGCGTACCGCAAAAAAAAAAAAAAAAATGATGGTAAAATCTAAGCCCAACATACTAACTCCTATAGTTAAACAAACAAAAGACAAGAAAAGAAAATGAAAACAAGAAACACGTGTTCCTCCTATTCAGTCAGGTGGCAGTAAAGAAATTCATGTAACTTTAAGCTTCCTACTAAAATCTTCATCACTCTGAAAGCAAACGGTCACTATATAAATACAATGCACTGATATCCTGAAAGAAAAATATACTTGAAGAATCTACCAGAGTTAGAACAAGTATTTCCAACAAGGGAGAAAACTAATATGCATTGAGCATTGTACTCTTCACATATTATTTCATCTAAAATTCCTATGAAATGGAAATCTTCATTTCATAGATGTAGGTGCTGAGGCTCAAAGAAATAAAATAACCTGCTTAAAGACAGACAGACAGATAGATACATAGATAGATAGATAGACAGACAGACAGACAGGCAGGCAGGCAAGCAGGAGGCAGGCAGGCAGGCAGGCAGGAGGCAGGCAGGCACACTGTCTGGCAGAATTCTTTTGTAATTACAGGGCCATCAGCCTTTCTGGTGAAACAAATCTGATGTAAGCAAACTTACAGAGCAAAAGCATAACCTTATTTTTGTTTTTAACTCAGTAATGTCAAAAATGAACAACTGAGAAAACAACTTTGAAATACAGTCTGCCCTCTTTTAAGAGAGGCCATCAATCAAACCACCCTAATGCATCACTCGAATCTGCTGAAAGAATTTCAAGCCTCATGGAACTGCAACAGAGTATCACGCCCAGTGGTGCTAGACCAGTTGCTGTCCTATGCCCAGCAGTTGCACTGGGCTAATCTCTTGCCATGGATCATCAGTATTCCCTACCAGAATAAAAATGAGCAGCGCTATTAATGTTTTTGTGATTATTAACCCCTGACGTGCTTTCCACTTTCTCGTCAGTGATATTGAGAAAAGCACATGAAATGATTCAAAATGTTCATGTTTTTAGGAATAAAGACATTGTAAAACAAAGAAAAAACTACCTGAGGGCAGGGACCTTCTTTGTTTTCTTCAAATGTGTCCCAGAACAGCACCTGCATATAGTAACTACTTGTTCAATGAATGAATAATGACAAGCTAGCTTGGCCATTCCTTTTACGATGCCAACCGTTAAGTTCAAAGCCAACCATAAGTTCAAAGCCAACCAAAACCACTACCGTTATATGACTTCCCTGCCAGGTAGCCTATCTCATCAAATGAGAATATTCATACTCTTAACAGCTCACTTCTTTATATACAGAGGTCCCTCAGACCCAAGGAGAACAAGAAGTAGTAGTCAAAATGGTACCAAACCAGGATACTCACATGGTATCAATAAAATTAAGATGATTCTATTTCCTTTATTTGTAATCGGTTTAAAATATCTGAATAGCCCCTGGATGGGCTATTACACCTGCTCTTAACATTCCTCTCAATGCTGACTCCTCTGGTAAGAAGGATTGTCCTCCAATCCTCATTCTCTGGTTGAATTATTTTCTACTGATAATTAGACATACCCAAAGCACAGGCTGTGCACAAACTATAAGATGACCAAACTACTCTACAGAAAAAACAAAAACTTAAAGAAATTTAAAAACAGAAGAATTAAGATGGGAGTGATCCAGAAGCGAGAGAAGTATGTGTATAATATGGTAAATACATCTCCTTAAAGATTAAGAGGTTAGGAAATATATCTTCATCTAAGAAGAAAAATATTGCTTAGAATAGAAATAGGAAGTTAGAGGAGTATCTTATAGAGAGAGGTTGGAAAATAAGACCAGAGAGAAAAGTTATGGAGTAAGATAACGATCTCAAGATTGGTGGAAAAGAAAATCATTAATAGTATTGCACCCACATTTCCTTAGAACTTACATTAATATATAATATATAATAATTATTTCTCTTCCATGGAGGAAGGGGAATGAAAGCTATTTACATACCTTACAAATGTGCTGCAAGACCCACAGCCTGTGTGGCAGAAGTTCTACAAAGTGCCTTGAACTTCTCAGATGAAAGGTACTATAAACACATTAAAAAAAAAATCAGGAATTATGTCTATTCATTTCACAAAGAAAAAAACAAAAGCACAGGATGTAAAATGGGCTTGCCCGAAGTTCTGTTAAGTAATTCAGAATCCAGAAGGGGGAAAGGCACAGAATTTAATTTTTACTGACACAGCATAAAATTTACCACTTTTAAACGTTTTGGCCTCCTTCACTTAACAAAATGCACACTATCAACTTTATTTTCTGAGTATTACAAATTAATGTTGCCCTTTTAAAAGCAAAAATCAAAAGCAGATGAATCCTACGCAAATTAATTTCCCAACATTATAAACATTTAACACACAGCATTACAAACACACAGCAAAGTTAAAAGAATTTTACAGTGAACACCTGTATGCCTACCACCCAGCCTACCAAGAACATCTGAATGACCTGCTTTATCAAATTACATTTCCTTTTTAATACAGGCATTACACAAAAATTAAAGACAACAGTCAGAAAATCAATGGATTCAAAAAACAGGCTGAAATCATTAGATTAAGGACATGAATAATATTAGGAAATCCTTCTGATACCTTTGTCAGAAATGGTCAGTATTAGTTTACTGTTTAAAGTCAAAATGGACTCAGATCTACCCCCTACTCTTGGTTAATGATTCTAATTGTTTAATATCAGATCGGATCATTATCCTGATTTTTTTTTTTAAATCTGATGATTAAAAAAAAATCCAAAGAACTTCCCATGTCCTAAAAGGTCCTACATGATGTGGTCCCTGCCCACCTCTCTAATTTCATTTTACCTCCCACTTTTCCCTTCACTCCACTCCAAACTTATTTCATTGGCTGCTTATGTTCTCCTCTTTCCCTTTACTTGAATATTAAATAAGATGCTATCACAAATATGCTTAAGCACATTTACTTTACCCACCCACTTAAAAAAAAAAAATCAAGCTCAATCTGGTATCAACTGCAAACTGGCTCCAATTTAACAGAGTATCTCATATTTTGATGATTATTAGCTATAAACATGTATTCATAATCATCTGGAGGAAGTACCAATAAACTCAGACCAACACCCAGAATGAGTAGCTTCAATGTCTATCTGATTTTCAGTCACATGACTACCATAATTATGAGTATACAAGGACTTAATACTTCAGCACCACAGATTAAAAATGAATCACTTGAAATAAACACTTGAAATAGGAATTTTACAGTAATTACTAACTTTGTACTGAGAATTTTAATTTATTAATCTCACAAGTACTTAACAATGAGCATGTCCCCAAAGAGCAGACTATAGTGAGACACATTAACACAAGTTTAAAATTTGGTTATCTTAATGTGAAGGTACAAGCAAATAGTTCTACAGGCCAGGTGCATAAAGGAATAAACTTAAGTCGTAAGGGAAGACGAAATACCTTTAGGGACCTTTTAAAACTGCAAATATATGTGATTAAAATCCAGTGATTATGTACCATTTATCATTATCACTAGTAGCCACAATGCAGTTAAACCCGAGGTGCTGTCTATAGAAGCCCAGCAAGCCCAAATTTGTGCTCTTACAAGTTGAAATATCAGTCTTTCTTCTGGCAAAGTTAACGTGACTCTCTCAGCTCCAGGACAATAAAGAAGGCCCAAAGTAGCAACCCACCTTCTCCAGTCACAGCGTGGACTCCACCCTATAGACAAGAAACACCTGAAGATCTACCTGTTTTTACTCTAATAACTTACACCCCCACATGACCAGGTTAAAGTTTTAAAAGGAGTTAACTGACAAACAAGGAATCAGGACTGAAAATACTCCAGCAAAACCACCACCACATACATATACACAGGAAACTATATTCTCAATATATACTGTTTCTCTCCATCCCACCTCAAATCAATAGTCAAAAGAGCCCACAGTTGCCCGATAACATCTTATCAGGGCCTAACTATGTTGGATTTGGAGCAGGGGAGTCTAGGCCTGCCTGTGGAAGAAGCTGGGTCCCTCAAGAAGACCAAAACACCTCACAGCAAGAACTAGCCCAAGCAGAGACCCTGTATATTCATTTACCTATTTCAATCAACTGCTGTAGGACCATCCAAATTACAGAAAGGAGAGTAAAAGCTTAAGAACTGAAATTTGCTTGGAAAAATTTTCAGATTCTCCCAATACATGAAAAATCAGCAATACATAAATGAAGAAACAGTTGGAATAAGTTGGAAGTCCTGAATTTCAGCTGACTCTAAGCAAGCTGTTTGGGAGTACATGGAGAAGATCTTACAGTGAAAATAGTTCTGGCTGGCACCTGACTAGACATATGACCTTGGGAAATTTACTTAAGTCTCTGGGACTCAGTTTCTCATCTGCAAATGGGGTTGGACTACAAGTCCTAAAGATTCCTTTCAGGTCTAAAATTCTTGATCAGTGAAAAAGTCAGTGGATTCCTCCTCTCTTCTTCCCTCTAGTACAGATATTTATGAGAACAGAGGCTATAAGTCTAGGACTAGACTTTGACTAAAACCAAGTTCCATCTTACATATATTTTTTGTTTGTTTTCTTCATCTTATATATTTTATGTCCCCAAGAGCCACTAGTGCTCTAAAAAAGTAAATAGAATTACTCAAGACAATTTATCAAAAGAGATCCCTCAAGTTATCCTTTACAATTAAGAATTAATGTTCTATTTCAGTCCAAACAATGTCACTTGTGCCAAATGCTCAAAGCAGCATCTCTCCCAATTTAGCCATGTCTAAAGTGACAATCAGGCAATGGTACATAAGCATTACACATCTGGGTGTGTGACACCAAGTGGCGGAAAAATTCTCACCACATACAACATTTAAAAGAATTTTTAAAGTATTTTTCCCCCTTCAGATCTGGCAGGAGTATAATCTGATCACACATCTGCAAGAAACATTTACTTCAATAAACTGTCTTAAACACAAAAAGAATCAAACGAGTTACCAACAGAAGTAAAAATTTAAAATAAGGATCATTAAGAAACACAAGTGAAACCAACTCTGGGAAAAAGAATGCCAACTTTCTATCATAAATTACTAAACATGGTTTTGACCAAATCAATTTGAGTGCAAATAGTACTATTTAGTGAACGTGTAACTGGATCCAACAGGTAACTAAGGACAGATGTCCAAGTGATTCCTAATCAAGGCAGTAATTTAGACTAAGCAAAATTGCAAATTAATACTTTATTTTGATGACACACAGTTTAAATCATGAAAAAATGTTCCTTTCAACTGGAAAATTCCCTTCTTTTAAATACCGAAAAATTCTAACCCTTAAGATTTCAACATTATATTTTACTTACACAATCTCAAAGCATACTGCATTAAAAACGAAAATACCCAAAACATAACTGGACTTCACGCAGTATAAAACGGTGATTCATGTTTCATGTTAAACGTAAAAGCCAAAATGGAGTTGTAAAGAGTTTCTTTCCTATTTCAACTCCAACAGCCACGCGCGCTTCACAGGGGCCGGCTGCCCAGCAGCTCGTGGGGCCCAGCTTAGAGCCCCCGCCCTGCCCGGCGCGGCCCTAGGAGAGGAAGCGACAGGGACCGAGAGCTGGCGGGCGGCTTGGGCTCCAGCAGGCCTGGCCGGGCGGGGGAAGGGGCGCGGGAGGCCGCGGGGCGCGCTTCCGGGGACTGCGCGGGCGGGGCCGTCGCTTCTGGAAGCGGGGCCTGGGTCCCCGGCCTGGGGTCAGCGTCAGGGGCCAGGGTCCTGGTGCTGCCGGCCGAGAGCAGCAGGTGGGGCGCGGCCACGGCGGGGCGGCGGCTGGCGGGCGGCCGGAAGAGTGCCGGGCGGGCGGGCCCGGGGCACCGCGGCGCCAGGAGGGAACCCTCTCGCTCACCTCAGGCGACGACTCCGAGTCCGGCCTCTCCGCGCCGAGGACTCCCGTCCGCGACTCGCAAGCTCGAAGACTACGGCGGGTGGCTGAAGAGGCTGCGGCGGACTAACGAGAGAACCGACGGAGAGCAACGAGCGGGGAGCGCGAGAAAGCAAGAGCGGGCGGCGACGGCGGCGGGAGGGCGGGGAGAGACGTGCGCGCCCCCGTGTGCCCAGCGGGCTCGAGCCGGCCCCAGTCGCGGCCCCGCGCACGCGCGCGCACTCCCTGCTCAGCCACGATTGCTTAGGAGCGTGTCCACACCCTAAAAGCAAGACTCTTAACCAATCATTGCAGCCGCGTGGGGCATCATGGGAACTCCTGGGCTATAAAAGACCTGGTTGCTATTTTATACTCCTCGAGTCACTCATCCTTTAAGCAGGGTGGGGCTAAGTGCGCGTGCGCGGTTTTAACACTCCTCCCCAAACTGCCAACTCTTCGCGCAAGCGGGGTAGACGCGCCTTCCGTGGGTTTACGCGTGCGCACTAGCGGACCTGGCTCCGGAAGACCAGACGCCTGCGCAGTGGGGACTACGGTGACAGTCCCCTGGCTGGGACGCCGGCCCGTCATGGCGGAGCCTTGGTCTGGGCAGTCCTTGCAGGCTCTGCCGGCCACGGTGCTGGGCGCTCTGGGCGCCCTCGGCAGCGAGTTCCTGCTGGAGTGGGAGGCGCAGGACATGCGCGTGACCCTCTTCAAACTGCTGCTGCTTTGGTTGGTGTTAAGTCTCCTGAGCATCCAGCTGGCGTGGGGGTTCTACGGGAGTACGGTGACCGGGCTGTATCACCGGCCAGGTGAGACGATCCACCAACTTCCGTGGGCCGGCCACCCCCTCCCCCACCGACTGTACCTTTGGGCTCCCCAGAACCCCCCCCAGACTACCAGTGGGTCCCCTGAGAACCTCATCACAACAACGCTGTACCCTGACCCATGTCAACATACCATTTCACGCCAGAAACCCCACCAGTCCACCCGTCACATATAAATTCCTTTCAACCCCCGTCAGACAATATCACTAGTCCCTTAGGGCCTCCACTACACTCTCCATCAAACAATACCACTGGCCTCTAACCTGACCTGGGCTGATGCCTGCTCAGATACCCACCCCCAGCTTGCTGCAGCTCTGGATGTGTTCCTGCCCCCAGGTCTGGGCGGCCAGAACGGATCCACACCTGATGGCTCCACGCATTTCCCTTCCTGGTGAGTAAATCTACTCCTATGTCTACCCCATGCTTAGCAGGCAGAGGCCACCCCTGAGCTGAGGACAGGGGAAGGGAGTTCTCAGGGTAGGAGGCCACCAGCTTTGCAGCAAATCCCAGGGTCTGCACTAGAGCTCAGGCTTCAAGTGACATCGATGTCTGAACAGCCCATCTGTATGCTGTTCAGTAACCTGTGCGGTGGGTGGCATTATTGTCACAATTTCAGAGATGTAGTGGCAACTGCACTGTAAGAGATGTAGAGATTCCACTGCACTGTAAGCCCCTCAGTTGGAAAGGCAGGAGCCTCTGTCCTTAGTGCACTGACTGAACTCATCAGATCAGCCTTCTAATCTGTAAAACATGAACTCACTAATCAGAGCATTCATTCAGTTGATCTCTGAGCTCCTACCACATGGCAGGGGCCACACTAGGTCCAGAGAACAAGAACAACCCAGGCCCTGCTCACAGGTGGAACCAGAGATTTAAAAGGGGAGAGCAGAACCTAGTGGCAGGGCAGGAATAAAGGCGCAGATGTAGAGAACGGACTTGAGGACACGGCGGGGAAGGGGAAGCAGGGACGAAGTGAGAGAGTAGCATTGACATATATACACTACCAAATGTAAAATGGATGGCTAGCGGGAAGCTGCTGCATAGCACAGGGAGATCAGCTCAATGCTTTGTGATGACCTAGAGGGGTGGGACAGGGAGGGTGGGAGGGAGGCTCAAGAGGGAGGGGTTATGGGGATATATAAGTATATATATAGCTGATTCACTTTGCTGTACAGCAGAAACTAACACAACATTGTAAAGCAATTATACTCCAATAAAGATATTTAAAAAATTTTTTTAATAAATAAAAGGGGAGGGCAGCAGTGCAGAGGCAAGGGTCATCAGAGCTGGTATCTTCCAAGTCAGACACCTAAGCTGAGGGCAAAGGCTAGGGGTGTACCAAGCAAAGAGAATGGACAGAACAAGGCCTAGAGGCAAGAACAAGGGTGACATATTGGAAGGATAGACAAGGCTGTGACGCTGGAGCTCAAACATAAAGGCATGAAGGGACCTGGAATACCCTATCCCAAGTCTCAAGGAGCTATTGGACTCAGCAAAGCCATGGCCTGACCGAATTTGCTTTTATAACTGCCTGCTTTATGGCAAATAGGTAAAGGTGTCCAATAGAGAGGGCAAGAGGCCAATTAGGAGGCCTGCCACTGCACAGGTTTCTGTCCTTGGCAACTGGCGAAGGATGGGAGCACCATTCACAAAGTGGAGAAGCAGGAGGAAGAATAAGTCTGCAGGGGAAAGTGATGGACCCAATGAGGGCTGTGGAAGCTCAGCAGAGAGGTCTAGGTTATAGTGTGGCCTTACTGAGCCCAGCTCAGCCCCCACAAGGGGACTGTTATGCTGTCCACGGAATAACCCCTCTTCTCTTCTATCACTTTCAGGGAAACAGCAGCAAATGAACCTCTTAAAACCCACAGAGAATAAGGGAAGGCAGCAGAGGGGTCTCCAGGAACATCACCAGGTCTGCTGGCTCCCATACTGGGTTCTGCTGCTGCCCAGACCCCAGGGACGACTGCAGCGGGGGTAGAGGTTGGGGGCAGGGAGTATGCCAGTGCTTGCAGGGCTGGGCCTCCACTGCCCTTGGTCTTGCCTCCAGCAGCCCCAGGCATTGGGCCAGTAAAGAGTTTGCCTGTACCCTGATCTGGGTGGCTTAAGGAGAGAAGGCATGCTTCTCCTTTCAGGGGTCAGCTCAGAAGCCTCTGGGTTGGGGAGGGCAACAGTCCATTTTCTGTCTTGGCTTTTTCCTGTTCCTCTTCCCATCCCCCTGGGATGTGACCCTGTAGAGATTTGTCCCTGGGAGGAAGCCTGAGGTTGACCAGCTCTGAGATTTGTAAGGCAGGTCTGTTTTCCCCTAAGCCTGGGGTTTCCTTTATTTGGTTTTGCTTTGTTGGCAGGGACCCAGGGAATCCTGGCCTGGACACAGCCTTATATTTTATGGTTACTTAGCTGGCCATTCAAGTATAAGACAGTGGACACCAAACACCCACCTCCTTTGGCTCATCCTGAGCTCTCCAGGCTATGAGTCAGGCTATATAAGTTGTCTTTTCATTGTACTCATATTCCTCTTAACCCCTCCCAGAAGGAAGCTGGGTACCTAGAAGTGGCTGAGTCCCAGGGGTGAACTCCCATCTCCACTGCTTAAGTGCCTGTGGGGTTGTGGATCTGTACCCTGCCCCTCAAAGGGACATACTGAGCTGTTTAGTGCAAAGCGGCCCCATCGTGCCCTGCAGCCTCACCACTTCCCATCTTGACCTGGAACCAGAGGAGCTTCGTTCTAAGAGCCCACAGGCTAGGCAGGCCTGCCACTTCCACAGTGAGCCAAGGGAACTTATAAAGGTATAAGTGGCAAACACCAGTTCCTGAAAGCAGTGTGGCCCTAGACCTGCCTGCTTCCCTGATGGACATACTTCTGCCTGCTTCTGCTGGGCCAGCAGCTACCTCAATGTCCCACTGCTTCCTTCCTCTCTGTTAAATGTCACATTTCCATCTGGCAGCCTTTGCCTAGGCTGTCTTTGCAGAGTGCACTGGAGTAGGACTATGCTGAGCTCATGCACGAGTACTCCGGAGTATCTTCTGGCTGGTGGGATGATGGTTCTGCAGCCCCAGGCCTACGCACTGACAACAAACACCACACTCAGAATTGGTCCCATATTTCACCCCAGGCTCAACTGAGGATGTGGCTTATTAAACATGGAAGTGCATCAGCTGTGTGGTTATTGACAGGACAGTGTGCACGCACAGGGGAAACTGGAGACGGAACACCCTGGGGGCTGTTGCCCCTGAGCACCCAGAATACAACTTGCAGAGGTGGAGAGGTGATGCCATCTCCCTGGAGGAGCAGTGGTGGTGCCCAGTAGGGGCACTCTCCCCTTTAGTTTTTATAGACCTGCCCCTCTCAAGGGGAACCCACTCTGAGTCTGGGCCAGGAAGGCAGGCATTGGACTGGCACCCTAGGAACCCTGTGGACAGAGAACAATGAAGCTAGAACTGTAGCAAGCAAGAAGGAAGGAAGCTCATTTAATGTTTTATTTTCTTTAGGGGTCAGTGGAGTCCAGTAATAAGTCCCAGGGACGGAGGTCAGCCCAGGATAAGGCAAGTCTGGGAGGAGGCCCAGCCTGCCCTACAACAGCCCTGGGGCTCAGAACAGGTGGTGAGCCTGGCATGGCTGGCTGCTGGGCAGCAGGCTGGGCCAACTGGAGAATGTGGAAGAATGAGTCCATGCCCCCCTCAGCCATCCCCAAGTTTACACACGGGCACCACAGCCCTACTAGGCCAACCCTCTGTGAGTCAGGAATCATCCCTGCCCAGGAAGAGGCAACAGTTTGAATTCATGGAAAGTGAACCAGAGGAGGTAGCCGGCACTGCCCAAGGTAGTGACCCTTTGCAGTGTGAGAAACCGTGGTGAGGTAGGTTGGGCAGGCTTTCTCCTCCCGCTAAAGGTGAGCCTTTGCTCCACAGGCAGCACCTGGCAGAGTGGAAGGGCGAGGTGCCAGAACTGATGCTTCTCCAGCAGGCAAGAGTGGGGTAAATGGGACCGTGGGCTGGTCCATCACTCAGAAATGGGGTCTTGAAGTTGCAAGTGGCACAGGATGAAGTGGGAATAGGTGGTGTGACCCCGTTACCCAGACAACCAGTACCAGCCTCCACCTAGCCACCCCAAGTGTGTTCTGCCTCAGCTTCCTGACAAACCCCTTGTACAAACCCCTAGCCCCTTGTACAATGCCCTCCAGGGTAAGGCTCCTGGAGGAGAGGGCCCTGCTCCAAGTCATCCTCACTTAAGGGTATAATAGTTTGTGGGCACAAAGGGCATCTTGCTGACCATGGCCATCTGCTGCTTTCGCCGCACCTCTACCAGCAGCAGGGTACCTGGCCGACTGTACTCATAGGGCACATAACCCATCGCCACATTCTTCTTTAGGCAGGGTGAGGGGCAGCCACTGGTCACAGCACCTGTCCAGGCAGACGCCATGTGTCAACACCACCCTGCCAGCCCAGGGTCCCCACCCTCCTAGGGAAGAGACAAGGGCTCTCCAACTTCCCTGGTCAACCTACCAAGCACTGTACCCTCCGTACTCAGGATGGGGTTGTGCGCCCGCACAGGAGCCCCCTCACACATTAACCCCACACGCCTCCGCTGCACCTTGCCCTTCAGCTGGGGAACAATGACTGAGGCTCCTGGGAAGTCCATAGCAGCTCGGCGGCGCTTCCCTGGAACATGACACATCAGATTTAAGCCAGAGTCTGTAGGACCCCTGACTACAGGAGGTCCTAGTGACAAGGAACCCAAGTGACATCCATCCAGCATCAAGGCCCCTTCGCTCAGGCTGCCCCTAGACCCCATTCCTCCCCTGCAGTGCAGTCAGCCATCCACCTACTGACCCCTGGTCTTGGAGGCCATGCTCCCCACCTCAGCTTGCTGAGGGTCCTCAGTATCTATTGGGCAAAGCCACTGTGGTATCTTCAGGAAATGAAGGCTCAGGGAGGCTGTGCCACTTGCTCCAGGCTACACAACCTTGGAAGCAGTCCTGGGTTGGCTGGTCTCATCAAGGGTCACTCCAGCCTTCAGGATCCCCTCCCTGAGTGCTAGCCCAGCTTACCCAATGTCCAACTGAGGCTGCCTTCCACAGGTGTGGTGTGTTCATCAATGTCGTTCCCATACAGGCAGAGGCCTGCCTCCAGGCGCAGGCTGTCCCGGGCCGCCAGACCTGCCAGCTTCACCTCTGGGTTTTCCAACAGAGCTGTTGCCAGGCGGACTGCCTCCGCGGCGAGCACCGAGATCTGCAAGGGACACCAGGGAGCAGATGGGCTGCTGGCCCCAGAGTCCTATGCCCTGCACTACCCTGTGCCCACTTCTTGACAAACCTCCACACCATCCTCTCCTGTGTAGCCACAGCGGGTCACACGGCAGCCAGACACGCCAAACACCTCCATCACAGCACTGGTCATGAAGGGCAGTTTCCTCAGATCATCTGCCACGCCAGCCTGTAGCACCTGGGCCGCAGTGGGGCCTGGGCCCAGGGAGCCAATAACCAAGTGTCCAGGTCCTGGTGCCCCAGAAAGCTGGATCACAGCCCTTAGGGACCAGAACAAGCCCTGAGCAAGCCCCACTCTGCAGGTGGGAGAAGATGCTCTTGCCCACAGCCCATGGAGCCTTGTGGCAGGTAGAAGGAGGGCATGATACCAAACTTAGAATTATGGTGCACCATCCTCACCTTCCCCCGGCACGGCCTCTCTGCCAAGCAGTAGAGGAAACCTGGAAGGCAAAGTTCAGCTCCAAACCCAGCCTGGCCCACTTACCTTGCAGGGCTAGCAAGGCATTATCCATCACCTCCAGGCCCACATCGTTGCCCATGTTCTGAAGCTCCCTAACCTTGTCCTGAAAGGAAAGAAATACCACATTTGCTCTGGGACCCCTTACTGAGCACCTGGTGCTGCAGAGCTCGGCAGAGTAGGCTGGTTCCCGTCTTAACAAGGTCATATAACTACTAAGTGGTAGGGATGACTCATGCCCAGGTCTGCCAGCTCTAACACCAGGCTCCAGCCTTCCATCCTCACCAGAGGATCCTCACTTAGGGGCCAGGATCAGCTTCACCTCCCCACCTCCCCCACTTCCCCACCACTGAAACTTAGCATGCTCCAGGGAGGGCCCGCTCTGGCCCACTGTTCTTTCAAAGAGCCATTGTCTGAGCTCCTTATCCATTCCAGGTCTGTCCTGGAAAACAAGGATGCTGCTCTGTGAACAAGGAGGACAGGGTACCTGGGACACAGAGGGGCTATACCTGCATGAGGGTCAGGTCCTTTTCCCAGCAGCCAGCATTGGACACCACATACAGGTGTCCCTCAGAGGTGTTGGTCACAATCAAGTCATCTAAGATGCCGCCAGCCTCATTGGTAAACAGCGACAGTGTTCCCTAGCATCAAAGTGGAGCATCATTGCCTCCAGGTCCAAGAGGCCAAGGTCAAGTGTGAGTCAAACACGCCCCTGGGCCCACTCAGCCACCACAAACTCATGAACCCTCGTGAATAGAGCTGAGGGGTGGTGGCAGTGCAAGAAGCAAGGCTGGGTCAGCCCAGGCCCCTGCACAAGCCCAGGGTTTTTGATCCTCATACACTGAGAAAGGTTTCACCTCTTCCCCACCTTGGGGGACACCTCCCTGATCTGGTGGGGCCTCTGCACCCCTCCCCATTTAGTACAGAGAGCCCCTCTCACACTTAACCCACCATACCTAGGACTTGATGCTTCGTCCCACCCAGACCTAGGACAACTCAGTCTGTGCTCCAAACCCCAGGACAGAAGCTTCAAAGTCTATGGGACTTCCCTGGTGGTCCAGTGGTTAGGACTCGGCACTTTCACTGCTGAGGGTGAGGGTTCAATCCCTGGTTGGGGAACTAAGATCCAGCATGGCCAAAAAAAAAAGCAGCAGCAGCAGCTTCAAAGTCTATCTCGATGACCCCATGTGCTCCACAACAACCCTCTGTAACACTGAGGTTGGCTGGCCTCAGCCTCCCCACTGGATGGACAGTATAAGAAGAGCCTGAGGTTAAGAGGTCACATGAATCGCCTGGGGATCTTGTTAAAATGCAGGTTCTGATTCAGCAGGTCTGAAGAACTGGCCTGAGAGTGTATCCTAACAAGCTCCTATGTGACGATGAGGCTGCTGGTTTACAGACTACACTTTCGTTTTTCTTTGGCCGCACAGCTTGTGGGATCTTAGTTCCCCAATCAGGGATTGAACCCAGGCCCTTGGCAGGGAGTGCACAGAGTCCTAATCCTAATCACTGGACCGCCAGGGAATTCCCAGGACTACAATTTAAATTGCAAGGGGTTAAGCAGCATGGAAGTCACAGAACAGGACGTGAACCTGGGTTTCTGGCCTTCCAGCTTGATGTGGTGGGGATGGGATAGGACCCTCCCTGCAGATGGCTGGGTGTCTGGACATGACTCAGGGACTCTGTCCCCCAAGAACGAAAGCC
Organism: Pseudorca crassidens; assembly: GCF_039906515.1. Taxonomy (NCBI): domain Eukaryota; kingdom Metazoa; phylum Chordata; class Mammalia; order Artiodactyla; family Delphinidae; genus Pseudorca; species Pseudorca crassidens. The sequence goes on from NC_090305.1 coordinate 68,722,904, forward strand.
CTGAGAAACTGTGTCTGATCCATCTCTGTGCCCCCAGGCCCGAAGCAGGGACTCAGACTGGTTTGCTGGCTTATGACTAAGAACACTCATTGAGCAGAAATAAAAGAGAGGCCCACCTGGTTTGGCTTTAGCTCTGCAATATCTCCAACCACTAGACTTTCCATCAGCTTCACCCGGTCATGGCCAAATATCTTGGTCTGGGAAAGAGATCAAAAAGCCTCTGGAAAGCCACGGGGCTAGGAGGCATCCTCCCTGCCACCCACAGCACTTTCCAATCCAGCCAAAGTGCCTGACTAGTCTTTTGGTTCTGCAAGTGGCAGAAGCCCTACTTTCTGACTCCCCCACACCCGCCAATACAGAAGAGATGCACTCAGGGAGGTTAGGGAACTTGAAAGGGCCCAGCACCTTCCTGAAATACCCCCTTTTCCAAACCAATACCTAGGACAGTGGATGACAATGAGTGGCAGCCCTGGAAAACCCAGGACGTTGAGGCACTCCACTAAGTGGGAGCAGGCTAGAGAGATAAGACAGGAGATGATCAAGAGACCCTCTGAGTCAGTTTACTGAGGGCCATAGTACATTACACCCTTGAGACCTCCAACTCTTCTGAGAGGGCTGCCCTTGGAATCCAGCTCCCAGCAAAGAAAGCTGAGGGTTGCACCATTGTGGACGGAGAGGAAGCCCTGGCCTGGCAATCAGTGCACTCCCCTGGCTCACCTGCAGCATGTGGGATACGTCAAAGAGCGAGCAGTGCCGGCGTGTATGCAGGTGTGAGTCAACGTGGCTGTCCCGGTACTGCACAGGCAGATTCCAGCCTGCGAATGCCACCATCTTCCCGCCATGGGCCAGGTGGAAGTCATAGAGTGGTGTCCTGCGGAGCACGTCCTGCGGGCGGCCGGGCTCAGTGCCACCAAGGCCCCAGGCCCCAGCCCTCTTCCTCCCCCACCCTCCAAGACTGGCACCACAACCCAGCACCCTCTATCCCACCTGTGCACTACTGAGAGAACGGCGCAGGGCCGAGGGGAGCGCCTGGAGACACGAGCCCAGACGGGACATCATGCTCCCAGCCCGCTGCATTGTTGCCCGCAACGGGTGCAGCCGACGCACAGAGGCCACCACTCTGACAGGCACGCTGGGAGATGTAGTCCAAGCCCTGCTTAGCTAGGTCTCTCCCCCGCCCAGGGGATCAGAAGAGGGAGTGGGCAGCCCCAAGGGCAGACGCAGCTTTAGAGCACACAGTGCGTTGACTCCCAGCTGCAGGGAAATAGCCCCGGGCGCTTCCATCTGATCAGGGCAGATTGGGCGGTTGGAGCCAGTTAAGCCACTCAGAAATAGAGCTGGGGGCTAGACCTCCCCCTGCTGACTGCCCTGCCTCCAAAGGGCCAAAGTTCTGCAAAGGGCTGAAAGGCCTGAATCACCAGTTTAGGACAATAGGAGTGTAAGGTCGAATGGGGGGAGGGTAAGGGATGGAGAGGGCACAGGAGGGTGGAGTCAGCCCGGCAGGCAGAGTGCCACAGTAACCTGGCCTCATGTGAGGGTCTCCAGCTCTCTCGCCGGGCAAACGTAGGCAGCGGGCACAGTGATGCATTCCACAAGTATTTATTGATCTTGCTGCACACTAGGCCCTGTGCTGGGGACAGAGCTGTGCAGGAAGCAGGGTCCCTGCCATCCCAGGGACCTCCCCCCTCACTCACATACACACTGAGAGCTGCTACTCCCTGAGCACAAGACTGATCATTACCCTCTTAGCAAAAGCTGAATGGGGCTTAGTAAATGACCTGCAGGCAGATACCACCTACAAGAACTCTGATAGGTGACATCAGAAGGTGGCCACCAGAAAGTGGCTGCCCTTCCCCTAGAAAGCTGTTGAGCCACACAAACATCCAATTTTCCAGGTCCAACACATGTTGCAGTACTGCCTCATAACAGCCCCCAGAAGCAAGCCAGGAAAAAACAGAGAGAAGCAGGATTTTCTCATAAGGAGCAGCAGCCTGTCTTATTCAGCTGCTGGCCTGGGGTTGTAGAAAACCTCAGCCTCTTAAAAGACACCAATGAGAACCCTCACCTGGCCCCCACCACCACCACCGAGGTTGATCTCTCATCACACTGAGCGTGGCTCTTAGATGGGGGCAACTGGAAGAGGGACAAGGATGCGCTTTGGGCTCTGTCAGATGGCAGACAGGTCCCAGGACTCATTTTCAGGCCCCAGCCTTGCCCAGGGCACCCGCCCAGACCCGATGGATGGGGGCAGACCCATTTGAACACACATCCAGGAGCCAACTCAGGCACCAAGGGACTCAGGCTGCCCAAATTCCCAGCTTTGTGTGGCTCCCCAGGCAAGCAGCAGAAGAGTTTAGATAGGAATTTTCTTTTTGTGGGCATAATACAAAGGGAAAGAAGACCATTAGGGGGCGCAGAAGGAAAAACGCGGCTCCTGTTTCTCCTTCAAGCTTCCAAACTACGACTGCCAAGTTACAGCAGTCTTCCAAGGCTAGACAGAGCAGGTTCTAGTAGGTTACCCCAGCCTACTACACTCAGGGTGAGGGAGCAGGCAGAAGACAGCAATGTTCATGTTGGCAGGGGAGACAGAGGGCACAGGGGGATTCTTAGGAATAGAACTGGAGTGTTTTTAGGGAGGGCGAAGGAGGAGGTTTGGGTTGCAGTCAGGTGAGGACAGAGCGTATCCCCTCCAGGAGTTCATGCTAAAGCAACACAGTGAGCCCCCAAGAATCTTGACTCTGTGAACGTGGTCCTGACAGAATGCGCATGCAGGCAACACTCGGAATGCACAGGGACAGCACTTCAGCCTCTGATGGCCCAAGCTGGGCCTGGATGGGCACGGAAGGCCAACGTCTTGACTAAGGGCCACAGCTCAAGTGTAGGAGAGCAAGTTCAGGTCATAACAGCCATCCACCTGCAACACAAAAGACCATCAGATCTGACCCATTCAGGCCAACGGGAGCCAAGCAGAGGGAAGCGATCACTCACATCAAAGCGGCCGATCCTTGTGGAGGTATGACTGGCCCGGATCATCTCTGTCAGCGCCCACATCTGCTGTACCTCGGATGATACCCTGCTGGGGTCTGGGAGACCCTGCTCCAGAAGGAGGGGTCAGTGGCCATGGGTCTCTCCCCAGCAGTGCCCTTATAACTCCAGATAGGCCAAGTTGGGCTATGGGGCCCTCCAGCTGACATTCCCAGATGACTTGTGAAACATGAGGATGGGGCCTGATGTGGAGTAGGTGGCCCGGCCCCACACAGAGATGCCTCAAATCCCAGGAGGAAGGTGCACAGAGTGAATGAAGGTCCCTGGGTCCAGCCCCAGATTCTTGCAGAAAGGGGTCCCCTTGGGCCTGTGCTGGACACCAGAGCTGTTCGCACATGGTTCTTAGCCAGGGTAAGGGCTTACCTCAAGAAGGGGAGCAGGCTGCTCACAAGGCACTGGGTGCGAGAGCCACTTGGGGAAGGTCATGGAAGGGCTCTGCAAAGCAAAGGCATACTGCCCTGAGGCGGGCAGAGTAGGAGAGACCTGGAACCAGATCCCAAGGTCCTGAAGGCAGAGAGAAGGGCCCCTGAGCCCCAGAAACTGGGAAAATCCCGTTTAGGTCCCAGGGGCAGAAGACTACCTAAGCTCTTCTGCTATGCAGAAGGAAGCCCCACGAAGACAAGGAGCAGAAGTATATCTGGGTACCTGAATGTTCCAGATCTGAAAAAGGCAGGTAGCCCCAAAGGTCAGGGGATATGGGGACGTGGCCTCACCTCTTATCATGAACTTCCAGCATTCCCACCTGGCTAACTTCCATGAAGGACTCCTTCTGAGTCTCCCCATCCTTACCCATCCACTCCCACCTGTACCCCCAGGCCTCCCAGCCATAGCTAGGAGCCTCCTGGAGAGAGGGCCAGCAAACAGCTCTGAGCTAGTCACTTACCTTTGGTCCCTGTTTGTAGATCTGCAGCTCCTCCACCGTGAAAGACAACCACAGTGGTGATGGCTGTCGCAGAATCAGGCGTAGTTCCAGTACTTTGCCCATGTCACACAGCATCTGACACACACACACAAGGACCCACCGAGGCCCCAGCTCACTGCCCAGGAGCCAACCAGCAATGAGCCAAGGTGCTTCCTCCCCAGGCCTTTGAGAAGGAAACAGTAGTTCCTCCAAGGCACTTGCCCAAGAACCACAATTCAGGCCAACCTTGCCTGCCCCTCTTCCCTCATGGTATCCTGGCCCAATCCCCAGGCCTCTTGTGAGCCCTCATCTGGGCTGCCCTGGCCATGCTGAGTCCCAGCTGACCTGGTGCTTGAACAGCGATACATACTCCTGAGCTCCCTCCTCACTGTGTGGGTCAGGCATCAGGCAGTAGTCCCGAAGGCAGGTCACCCACTTGGCTGGAGTGTGTGTTGAGGTGTGCTGGCGAACACGGATGGTCAGAAAGGCTGTGTAGTAATTCTTAAACATGATCTCCTGCAACTAGGGCACACACAACCCACCACAACAAATCACACCTAGGCCCCGGGCCTGATGGGTTCAAAAGCACCATCTCTTCCTCCACTTAGGAATGTACTCTTCTACCAATCTAACAATATCAACAAGAATCCACTGGGGCCCAAAGAGATTTTGCCTTCCTAGAACTCACAGTCTAAATGAGCATGTCATGCAAACCATGACCTCGGATCTTGCTGCACGTCCAAGATGCTGGGAGTGGTCAGAGCCCTAACTCTAGATGAATCAGAAAATGTACAGATGAGTTCATCAAGTGGACCATGAAAGGTAGAAACTGTAAAGTAGCATAAACAAAGGAACACCAAGGGGTGACAGGACCTGGCATACCCCTGGAACAGAGAGTGGTTCAGCCTAGCTAAAGCAGTTCTCATCACTGGATACTCATCAGAATTACTCAAGGAGGGAATTCCCTGGTGGTCCAGTGGTTAGGCTTTCACTGCCAGGACCCAGGGTTCGATCCCTGGTCGGGGAACTAAGATCCCACCGTGGTGAGGCCAAAAAACCCCAAAACAACAGCAACAAAACAGAATTACTCAAGGAAAAATTTTTTTTTTAAATATAAGTGTACAGGCTCCACCCCAGACCTACTGAATCAGATTTCCAGGGTTGGGCCCTGTAATGAAGTCTCCCAGCTTAGAGTAAGCAACAGCTTGGGGTAGAACCACACACTACAGGACAAAATGCCTGGGGCCGAGAGGCAAGTAGGGCAAAGACACAGAGTGGCTCTGAATGCCAGGCCATTAGAAAGTGGACTCTGTCCTCTGTGTTGAGGTCTTGCAGTGTCCAGTCATCCTGCCAGCAGATGTGGAAGGGCAACTGGAGACTGGAAACTGGAGCCACTGGGAAGACCCTGATGAGGGATGATTTGAACTTGACCTCCTGCAGGGACTGTAGGAATGGGCAGGAGGCAGGTTTGGGGGTAACTCATTGTCTAATGATACCCAGTCAGTGGCCAGGGACAAAACGACCTCTCACCTCTATTAGGTTCAAAACTGTATTTCCAGCACCTAGCCTACTATCTCGGCACTTCCGTGTAAGCGCCATTCTGGGCATTGGGGAGAGACGTTGAAGAGAACAGAAGAGGAAGCTGCATTCTAGTAACTGTGTGTTAACTGAAGGAATAAATAAATGTTTAACTGATTCATTTGGGCGAGGTACTGCAGAGGCTTTCAGTAAACGATTAAATGGCTGGGACACGCCCGAGTTCCCAGATAAGCCCCGCCCAGGAGCCCCGGTCGCGCCCACTTGCTTGCTCACCTCGAAGGGCGCGACGCTGGGGAAGGTGACATCGATGACCAGCACGCCAGGCCGGCCTTGGGAGGTCCGCACGTCGCCCACCTGCAGGGCCACGGTACCTTTCACATGACAAGGGACCGACACGCGGGACATGGTGGCAGCGGCCGCGACCAAGTAAGACCAATGGTCTTTCCCGGCGTCCCCAGCCGGGCCCCAAGAACTACAACTCCCGAGAGGACTCGCGCTCGGCCATCCCAGCCAATCACCGATGCTCGGGGCGGGCCCGGATTCGGAAGTGCCTGCGGAAGTGCTCCTTCAGCCAATCACCGAGCGTGCCTTAGAGAGCCACCAGGGACCATGCCCAGAAACGGCCTAGCCGTTCTGGATCCAGTTAGTGCTGAGCCTTATAGGTTCCCTGAAGTCTCAGTCGGTTACTTCCTCTGTGCAGGGCGGGCGTCAGTTAAAGCGCATAAAGCCATGACCATGAATGAGCATAGTGTCTGGACGACACTGGTTGCAAAAATAGATATTAAGCCTTTTTTTACGTACGCGAAGGATTTGAAGAGATAACTCACAAGAAAAGATAAATAGCCATTATGCCCATGAAAAGATGCTTAACATTATTATTCATCAAGGAAATACAAATTAGAACCCCACACACCCACTAAACAGACTAAAATTAAAAACTGACAAAACTGTGGAACGCTCATGCGTTGATAATTTCCTGCCACTTTGAAAAGCAGTTTGGCCATTCTTTAAGAACTAAATTTATACTTAAAACATGATCCAGCCATTGCACTCCTAAGTATTTACCCAAGAGAAATGAAAGCATATGTCCATCCAAGGACTTTATTCGTAATAGCCAAAATTTGGAAATAATCTAGGTGTCCAACAGATGAACAAATTAACAGATTAGCTAGTTGTGGTGTATCCACACAATGAAATACTACTCAACAGTAAAAAGAAATGAATGAATCCACAGGCTATCAATAGATGAATGGGTAAACAAAGTGTAATTACACAAAATGAAATTATTCAGCCTTAAATAGGAATGAAATTCTGGCACATGCTTCAACAAGGATAAACATTGAAAATATTACACTTAGTGAAAAAAGCCAGACATAGAAGAACAAATATTATATGATTCCACTAATGTGAGGTACCTAGAAGAGGCAAATTCATTGAGACAGAAAGTTGAATAGAGGTTGCCAGGGTCTGGGGAGGGGGAAGTAGAGAGTTATTGTTTGACAAGTACAGAGTTTCAGTTCAGGATGGATGAAAAAAAAATCTGGAAATAGTGGTGATGATTACAAAGCACTATGAATGTACTTAAGGCCAATGAATGATATATACACTTAAAATGAGTAAATGGTAAATTTTATGTCATGTATGTTTTACCACAATAAAAAACAAACAAACAAATGAACAACTGACATACACAATACCAACACTGGATTTCAAATGCACTACGTTAAGCAAAAGAAGTCAGACCCAAGTGAGTTCATATGGTGTGGTTCCAGTTACATGAAATTCTAGAAAAGTCAAAACTAATATAGAGTAATATAGAGTAATATAAATCAGAACAGTTTTCCCTGGTGCCAAGGGTGACTGTGAAGAAGTACAGGGGAATATTTTGGGGTGACAGAAAGGTTCTATGATGTGATAGGCTGGTAGTTATATTTGTCTAGACATTTGTCAAAATTCATTAAACAATGCTTAAGATATGTGCATTTTATTGTATCTAAATTATACCTCAATTGGGAATTCCCTGGCAGTCCAGTGGTTAGGACTCTGTGCTTTCATTGCTGAGGGCATGGGTTCAATCCCTGGTCAGGGAATTAGGATCTCAGAGGCCGCACAGAGTGGACAAAATAAATAAGTAAATAAAAATTGGTAAAAAAAAAATATATATATATATATATACACACACACCTCAATAAAGAAATTAAAAAATAATAAAACAAAATAAATTATTCCTCAATAAACATGATTTTTAAAGAGAAAAATTAAACATCATATTTATTATCATCATCATCCTTCCAGGTACTTGTGGAAACAATGCCTCAGAAATTGTCAGTTAAGCCTGTTTTATGGATAACAAAGCTGAGGCCAGATGTGGGCCAGTGATTTCCCAAGCCAAGAAAGCAATATGAAGTAGAGCTGGAAACAGAGCCTCTTTTGGACTCCTACCTCATAGGTCAGAACCCTCCAGGCAACAGTCATCTTTGGTGACCTGTGCCTTCTCTGTGTGAGGGGCTCCAGAGACACAGGCCCAGTGTAGCTCATAGGATTCTCATAATGTGACATCAAACAGACACAAAACCAGGATTCCAAGCCAGCCCAAGGAACAGCCTGGAGGAGCTAAGCCTTCCCAGCCCAGACCTGGAGACCTCCAGTGACAGAAAACTTTCCCTGTCTCATCATAATTTGTAATCTGTGGCTTCTGGACTGGTCATTGTTATCTCCATTTTGTTTTTTGCTTTTTGTTTTTTAATAAATTTATTTATTTTTGGCTGCATTGGGTCTTCATTACTGCGTGCGGGCTTTTCTCTAGTTGCAGCAAGCAGGTGCTACTCTTCGTTGCAGTGCATGGGCTTCTCATTGCGGTGGCTTCTCTTGTTGCAGAGCACAGGCTCTGGGCGCACGGGCTTCAGTAGTTGTGGCACGCGGGCTCAGTAGTTGTGGCTCATGGGTTCTAGAGCGCAGGCTCAGTAGTTGTGGCACACAGGCTTAGTTGCTCCGCGGCATGTGAGATCGTCCTGGACCAGGGCTCGAACATGTGTCTCCTGCACTGGCAGACAGATTCTTTTTTTTTTTCTGACATCTTTATTGGAGTATAATTGCTTTACAACGTTGTGTTAGTTTCTGATGTACAGCAAAGTGAATCAGCTATACATATACATATATCTCCATATCCCCTCCCTCTTGCATCTCCCTCCCACCCTCCCTATCCCACCCCTCTAGGTGGTCACAAAGCACCGAGCTGATTTCCCTGTGCTATGTGGCTGCTTCCCATTAGCTATCTATTTTACATTTGATAGTGTATATATGTCAATGCCACTATCTCACTTCGTCCCAGTTTACTTCCCCCTCACTGTGTTCTCAAGGGCAGGAGGATTCTTAACCACTGTGCCACCAGGAAGCCTGCTATCTCCATTTTGACTCAGACTAATGATTCATTGCCTGGGTCCCTCCAGATTCTTGAGGGTTTCCCTTTTAGGGAGCCACCCACCCCCCCATACTGGAGCAGAGGTTTCCCTAAATCCCAGAGGACTATAGCCCTCCTGAGAATCAGGTGGATACAGACAGGTTTTGGTATTCAGGCCTCAGCTCTGAGAGCAGACACAGACCCATGTGGCCCCTCATTGCAGATGAGTCTCAATATTGAAACAGGAGGGAAGGGTGCAGGGCACAACCTTTGAAAGAATGACATAGCCCGAGGACATAACATAAACTGATTAGAACCAAATGGGTCTAAGATGGCAGACAAGTCAACTTCCACTAGACCTTGAGCGTCAGTATACAACTCATTGTAACACATCAGTAAGCTAACTGACACACCCACAGAGCCATGACAGTTCCAAGGCTGATCATAAGTATCAAAAAGTGGGTGGTGGGGCTTCCCTGGTGGCGCAGTGGTTAAGAATCCTCCTGCCAATGCAGGGTACCTGGGTTCGAGCCCTGGTCCGGGAAGATCCCACATGCTGCAGAGCAACTAAGCCTGAGCGCCACAACTACTGAGCCTGCACTCTAGAGCCCGTGAGCTACAACTACTGAAGCCTGCGTGCCACAGCTACTGAAGCTCGTGTGCCTAGAGCCCGTGCTCCTCAACAAGAGAAGCCACCACAATGGGAAACCCGTGCACCGCAACTAAAAGTAGCCCACGCTCCTCGCAACTAGAGAAAGCCCATGCGCAGCAACGAAGACCCAATGCAACCATAAATAAATAAATAGGTAGATTAAATTAAAAAAATTTTTTTAAGAAGTGGGTGGTGGCCCAATTGCTGGAAATCCCCACCCTTTCTCAAAATAGCTGGAATACTCCTCCCACTCATTAGCCTATGAAATTACCCACCCCTGTAAAAATTGATAACCCATAGCCTGGTGCTCCTCTCGCCTTCTGAGATGGCCCACTGTCTGTCTGTGGAGTGTGTTTCTCTCTAAATAAATCCACTTCTTACCTATCACTTTGTCTCTCACTGGATTCTTTCTGCAATGAGACATCAAGAGCCTGAGCTTCATTAAATCCTGAAACCAGGTGTGTGATCTCAGTTGGAAGACTGTGAGTTTTGGCCAGCTGCATGGGTTCGAGTCCCAATCAGGGTTTTGGCTGAGTTCGAGTCCCAGCACTTGGGTTCCGAGTCCCAATCTGAGGTGCACGGTTTCAATATCTCTCTGGTGGACAGCCACCTCCACTCCATATATATATGGGGAGAGAGAGAGATCAATTAAGAGATTGAGATTATAAACTTATAAACTGTTTGCTCATGTGATTATAGAGGCTGAGAACTCCCAAGATCTGCCATTGGCAAACTTGAAACCCAGGAGAGCCAATGTGTAGTTCTAGTTCAAATCTGAAGGCATAAAAACCAAGAGAGCTGATGGTATAAATTCCAGTCCAAAATCTAGCAGTCTCAGAGACCCTAAAAGACCTGATGTTTTGGTCATACCCCAAAGGCTGGAAAAAGAACAATATTCCAGCTCAAGCAATCAGACAGGAGGGGTTTCCTTTTACTCAGCTTTTTTGTTCTATTCAGAACTTCAACTGATTGGATGAGGCCTACCCATATTAGGGAGGGTAATCTGCTTTACTCAAGTCTATTCAAATATTAATCTCAAAACCTAAAAGAAAGAAAAAGAAAAAATAAACAAATGTTAATCTGACGCAGAAACACCCTCAGACACACACTCAGAATAATGTTTGGCTAAATGTCTAGATACTCCATGGTCATTTCAAGTTGACACATAAAATTAACCATCACAGAGTGTGTTGTTAAATTTCCACATATTTGTGATTTTTGTTTTCAGTTTTCCTTATCTTATTCATGTGTAGTTTCATTCCATTGTGACCAGAAAGGAAAAGATACTCAGTGTGATCTCAATCTTTTTAAATTTATTGAGACTTGTTTGTGGCCTAACATATAGCCTACTCTGGAGAATGTTCCATGTTCACTTGAGAAGAATGTATATTCTGCTATTGTTGGGTGGAATGTTCTGTATATCTCTGTTAGGTTTAGTTGGTTTACAGTGTTGCTCAAGTCCTCCATTTCCTTACTGCTCTTGTCTGGTTGTTCTATCCATCATTGAACATGGAGTATTGAAGTCTCCAACTATTATTGTAGAACTGTGTATTTCTTCTTTCCATTCTGTCAATTTTTGCTTCATATATTTTGGGGCTCTGTTGTAAGATGTATGTATGTTCATAACTGTTATATCTTTTTGCTATATTGTACCTTTTTATTTATATTATACCTTTTATCAATACTTTCCTTCTCTGTCTCTTGTAAACTGTTTTGATTTAGGTCTAATTTGTCTTACAATAGTATAGCCACCCAACTCTCTTTTGGTTACTATTTTAATTGAATATATTTTTCCACCCCTTACTTTCAACCTCTTTGTGCCCTTATACCTAACGTGAGTCTCTTATAGATATACGTAGATAGACCTTTTTTAAAAAAAAATCCAGTTTGGGGAATTCCCTGGCAGTCCAGTGGTTAAGACTCCACACTTTCACTGCTGAGGGCCCAGGTTCAATCCCTGGCCAGGGAACTAAGATTCCACAAGCCACACAGCTCAACCAATAAATAAATAAATATTTAAAATAAAAAACCACTACATATGTATATATATATATATATACATATATATGCCATCTGAATGACCAAAATATATATTTCTCATATATATTTGGTCTTCATCCACAGTTTCTGGTTCATAGCTCTTAAAACCCTTGGAATTTTCTGAGAGAGAAGAGCAATGGTTTAATATCTGGTCTCTTGTCCTGTCCTCAATTCCTGAAAACTCTTCAGGGAAAGTGACTTTTGGATCCCACCCAAGGGCGGGGGCTGATTCCCAGTAGAACTTTTAGTCCCACTCCCCAGATCTCCATGGAGGGGAGAGGGGCTGGAGGTTAAATCAATCACCAAAGGCCAATGATTTAATCGATCATGCCCATGTAATGAAGCCTTCATAAAACCCCAAAAGGACAGGGTTCAGAGAGCTTCTGCATTGGTGAACATGTGGAGATATGGGGAGAGTGATGTACCTGGAGAGGGCATGGAAGCTCCACACCCCTTCCCCATGCCTTGCTCTTTGAATCTCTTCTTCTGGCTGTTGATTAGTATCCTTTAATAATTGTTTTATAATAAACCAGTAATCTAGTAAGTAAAATGTTCCTGAGTTCTGTGAACTGTTCTAGCAAATTAATCGAAATTGAAGAGCAGGTCTTGGGAACCTCTGATATATAGCCAGTGGGTCAGAAGTACAGGTGACAACCTGGAGTTGAGATTAGCATTGTTAGTTGGAGGGGGTCATGGTAAACTCAATTTGTGGCCAGTTGGTTAGAAGCACAGGTAACAACTTCACCTGTGTCTGAAGTAGAAGGCAGTCTTGTGGGACTGAGCCCTTTACCCATGGAATCTGATTCTATCTCTGGATAGATAGTATCAGAATTGAGTTAAATTCTCAGACACCCTGTGGGGAAGCCTCCACACACATGTTGGAATTGGGTTCAGGGAACGCTTATTTATTCCATTTCTGTCTTTTAAAAAAAATTTAGTTGATCTTTTGTAGTGTATCACTTTGATTCCTTTCTTTCCTTTTTTGTATATTTTTAAACTATTTTCTTAGTGGCTTACTTAGGGATTACAATTGATATCTTAAATTTATGACAAGCTAGTTTGAATAAACCAACTTAGTTTCAAGAGTTTACAAGCACTCTGCTCCTATACTTCTCTGTTCCTCCCCCTTTATATTGTTATTGTTACAAATTATATCTTTATACATTTTATGACTACTAACATGGATTTATAATTGTTTTATGCATTTGCCTTTTAAATCATGTAGAAAAAAGAGAGAAATTACAAACCAAGCCAAAAGTATCATGATCTTGGCTTTTATATTTACCTATGAAGTTACTTTTGCTAGTATTCTTTATTTTAAATTATGGCCTCCGGGCTTCCCTGGTGGCACAGTGGTTGAGAGTCCGCCTGCCGATGCAGGAGACACGGGTTCGTGCCCCGGTCCGGGAACATCCCACATGCCGTAGAGCAGCTGGGCCCGTGAGCCATGGCCGCTGAGCCTGCGCGTCCATAGCCTGTGCTCCTCAACGGGAGAGGCCACAACAGTGAGAGGCCCGCGTACCGAAAAAAAAAAAAAAAAAAAAAAAAAAAAAACTGCATCTCTGGCCCTCCTTTTATAACTCTTCTCTTACACTCCTCTCTCCCCTGCTCTGGCCACATTGGCCTCCACACTGTCCCAGGCTCACAGGTTTATTTCCACCTGTTTGCTCACTGTCTTATTTCTGTCACTTCTCAGTCCTGATATCTCCTCACCTGACATCATATTGCACATTTGTTTATATGTCTGGTCGCCCTCCAGAACAGCACTGTCCAACAGAAATATAATGCAAGCCACAAATGTGGGCACCATATGTAATTTTAAAATTCTTGGTAATGTTTAAAAAAGTCAAAAACAGGTTAAATTATTTTAATAAGATATTTTATTTAACCCAAAATACTCTAAATATGATCATTTCAATATAAAATCAATATTTAAAATGTTAGATAGTTAACATTATTTTTTTACTAGATCTTTGACATCAGGCATGTATTTTACACTTACAACACTTCTCAATTCAGACTACACATTTCAAGAGCTCGATAGTAGCGTGTGGCTACGGGCTACCATATTTGACAGCACTGCTCTAAAATGTAAGCCCTGTACAAGCAGAGCTTGGTCTGTCTTGTTCCTGGCTAAATCCCCAGCACCTAGAACAGTGCCCGGCACATATTTTATATTCAATTAGTGTTTGTTGAATTCGTGAATGAATAGAATGGCTTTGCACTCCTTGGCACCCTTCCGTAGGACAGGTCCCAGCCCTCTGAGAGCACATCATCTGGCTGGCAACCATCAGTCATAGTCAGGACAGCAGCGCCACCTGCTGGGGAATGGGGAATCACGCACCCATGAGAATCAGGCACCAGGACTCGAGGCTGGTGGAGGGGACAAAGACAGGAGGTGGGCTCTGGATGCCTGGAATGTTATTCCTTACCTGAGTCTTGGACCCTCTTTTTTCCAAAAATCTTTCCCAGACCTTATCTCCTAGTATTACCAAGGTAACTATCATATTAAGAATTCCATCAATAATAAGACTTACCTGGTGGCACAGTGGTTAAGAATCCACCTGCTAATGCAGGGAACACTGGGTTCGAGCCCTGATCCGGGAAGATCCCACATGCCACAGAGCAACTAAGACCATACGCCACAACTACTGGACCGTGACAGGCTCCCTTTTGCATGGTCTACACTGGAACTCTGGAAATGGCTGCCTGAAAGTCTCCTACAGGCCAGCCCTCTGCCCAGTCCTTTTCTTTTTTTTCAATTAATTAATTAATTAATTTATTTATTTTTGGCTGCATTGGGTCTTCGTTGCAGTGTGCGGGCTTCTCAGTGCGGTGGCTTCTCTTGCTGTGGAGCACAGGCCCTAGAGTGCACGGGCTCAGTAGTTGTGGCACCTGGGCTTAGTTGCTCCGCGGCCTGTGGGATCTTCCTGGACCAGGGCTTGAACCCAGTGTCCCCTGCATTGGCAGGTGGATTCTTAACCACTGAGCCATCAGGGAAGCCCTGCCCTGTCCTTCTTAACTTCTGTTGGGTTTAGACCTTTTGAGAACCTGATGAAAGTCAACCTTCTCCAAGACTACACTTGGACGTTCGCGCACACACACACATACACACACACACACACACACACACAAGTTGCGCGTTTGTAATGTTTGGGGATCCAGAAAGAGTCAGTATGTATAAAATTGTACTAAATGGGGACTTCCCTGGTAGCCCAGTGAGTGAGACTCTTCGCTCCCAGTGCAGTGGGCCACAGTTTGATCCCTGGTGGGGGAACTAGATCCTGCATGCGTGCCGCAACTGAGAAGTCTGCATGCAGCAACTAAGAGCCTGCATGCCGCAACGAAGACCTGGCACAGCGAAAATAAATAAATAAATATTTTTAAAAAGTTGTACTAAATGAATGGCACCTTTGTCTAATGGCATAGTGGGTCTACAATAACAATCAAGTTTTTGATCCAGGTGGAGAAAGCTCCTAGCAACGTTGAATGAACAGAGCAGAATATTAATAGTAACAATAATAATAACCACTAACACTTATTTAGCATTTACTATATGCCAGACACTGTCCTCTTTATGCTTGTGTTCTTTCCTTATTCCACTCCCCTTCAAGGTAGAAATCACAATTATTCTAATATTACAGGTAAGAAAATGAGTGGAAAGTTTGAGCAACTTGCCCAAGGCCATATAGCTGATGAGCAGCCATACTGGGGTTCAATTCTGGCAGGACACCATGTTGTATATAGAATCTGGTCTGAACTCCATGATTTTTTAAATTTAATAAATATTAACTGAGCACTTTTTTTCACATGGGCATACAGCAGCGAACAAAAGTCTCTGCTCTCATTTTTTTAAAAAATATTTATTTGGCTGTGCCAGGTCTTCGCTGTGGCACGTGGGATCTAGTTCCCTGACCAGGGTTAGAACCCAGGCCCCCTGCATTGGGAGCACAGAGTCTTAACCACTGGACCACCAGGGAAGTCCCTCTCATAGAGGATTCATTCTAGTGGAGGAGATAAGACAAATAAATCAGTTTACATATGTCTCCTAGTGATACGCACTGTGAACGAAACAGCAAGTAATACATCCAAAATACTCTTGCCAGGATTCAGCCAGGCCCTTTGTTAAAAGCCTCCTGGGGAGTTCCCGATGGTCTAGTGTTAGGATTCGACACTTTCACTGCCATGGCCAGGGTTCAATCCCTGGTCAGGGAACTGAGATCCCACAAGCCATGCAGCGAAGCCAAAAAATAAAAATAAAAAAGCCTCCTGGATCTTAGGGCAGACAACAACAGTTCTTTCCTCATCTCCTACCCTGGGTTCAAAGTTGCTGGTTGGGGCTTCCCTGGTGGCGCGGTGGTTGAGAATCTGCCTGCCAGTGCAGGGGACACGGGTTCGAGCCCTGGTCCGGGAAGATCCCACATGCTGCAGAGCAACGAGTAGCCCCCGGCTCGCTGCAACTATAGAAAGCCAGCGCGCAGCAATGAAGACCCAAAGCAGCCAAAAATAAATGAATAAATTAATTAATTAAAAAAAAAAAGTTGCTGGTTGGCAGCAGGAGGTGGCAAGAAAGTGACTAACAAGTCCAGGTTCTGCAGCTGGACTTGGCAGCTGACCAAAAGCCCTAAATGAGTAGAAGAGGGATTCAGTTTCAAGGTGAACCAGTTGGGAGGGCTGTGCTGGGTAGGCAGTGAAGGTTGGGAGGGCATGAGATTCAGGCAGGACCCAGAAGTATGGGCATGATTTGGACTTGAGCTATGCTTACTTAGCTCAAGCCCTGGTATATAATAGGTGCTTAGTAAATGTGGTGAATGACTGATAGAGTTGATAAATGAAAAAAACAAAACAAAAACAAAACACACACCCTTGTATTGATGGGTGTGTTTGTGAATGAGAGCTCAGAACTTCAAAAGCTCCCAGAGGTCCGCAAGTTGGCACCCAGACCCATCTGGATGAGCAGAAGGCAGGGGGGCAGAAGATACTGCTGGAGTGTGCGTAGAACAGCCCAGCCCTGGTGAGTGCAGGTCTAGCTTCTCAGCTGGGTCTGAAGCCACCCTTTCTTTTATACTATCTCCAATAAGATGATTTGAAGTAGCTCCCAGGAGGTGGCAGGGCAGATGGACCCCTTGAGGCTCCCTCAAGGCTCGAGAGGGCTCGAGAGGGCAGTGCAAGTCAAGATGACCAGGAGCTGGCCCAAGGTTCAGCCAGTTGGGGCAGAACCAGACTAGAATTTCTCTGACCTTAAGTGCACTGCAGAGGCTTCTAGCCTGGAATCCCTGCAAGCACTGCAGGATGTTTAGGGACTCTTTTAAATTATAGGCAAGACTGTGTGTGTAGGGAGTGTTTGTCTGGGAAAGTGTCAATAGCTTTTTCAAATGATGGAGGTAAGGAACGCTGCCACAGGGAATGAAATACATGGTACCCCCTTCCTAGAGTTGATCTCCAGACAGGCTCTATGCTGTCTTCCCAAACATTGGCTGGCAGCCCCACCATCTCCCTTGGGGCCTGCCATGGAGTACTCGGCCACTTCCATTCCAGAATGTGTGTGCCTGATCAGGGGGTGGCAGGAAATAAGACCTTCTCCGGTCCTTGGGGGCTACTGGGTACAGCTGGGAGCTTGGAGCAGCTTCCTGCAGCTGCTGGGGACAGGGAGCCAGGGAATGCTTGCCTGTGTTTCCCTGGCTTTCCTGGGACCTGCTGTCCTGCCGCTGAAGTCACTGGGCCTCACAATGCCCCACTCTGGGCCTCACTGTTGGTACATTTTATCCCATTATGAAAGGAATCTGGAACAAGTTGGCTCTAGTGTTGGGCAATGCAGGACCAGCAGGAGGCTGCCCGGCTGGCTTATCTTGTCAGTTCCCCTACCTCCTTCCCTGAGCTCCCCATGCTTGACCCCAACTCCAGACCATTCTGCTCAGTCAGGCAAGTTCCAGCAAAGTCTAGGATGCCTGGTCAGGGCCTGCTCAGGCAGTCACCTCTTCCTTGTTCTTGTCCATCTGTCCAGGCCTGGACAGGCTCTGCTACTGCTGAAGCCTTCCTGGGAATTCCCCAAGCCAGCAGGAAACTAAGCTGCGCCCCTCCCATAAGACCCAGCTTCGGTGACCCCTACTCCATATACTTCCACAGACCAGGCCAGGCTGCCTGACCCTGCTCATATACCGCCTTGTTTCCTGTGTGCAGCTTTCCCTGAGGAGCTGGAACGCGCGCTTCTCTGTTGTCCTGGTCGTGACTTCTAGTTCTCTGCCTTTGGCCTTCTTGCATGTCTGGGCACAGAGTAGGTGCTCAGTAAAGGGCTTTGTTATTTTACTTATTTATTTTTTTGGCCACGCTGCGTGGCATGTGGGATCTTAGTTCCCCAACCAGGGATGGAACCTGCTCCCCCTGCAGTGGAAGCACAGAGTCTTAACCACTGGACCACCAGGGAAGTCCAAGGGCTTTGCGATTTGATTTGCATACTTCCCTGTCCTCTACCCACTTCCTTACCCTTTTACAATTAAGGACTGAAGTGGGCTTAGATTAAATGCCAGAACTTCTAGAAGACCCTATAATCAGGCTACCCTGAGAACACCTGTGTTCAACCACTGCCCCCCCCCCCCCGCCCCCATCGTCCCGCCTCCGCCTTCCCCACCCCCCAACCCAGGTCTTTTTCCTCTTTGAATGGGGCTGGCTGACCTGGAGCCCTCTGCCTTTTCCTCACTGAGGTTGCCCTGAAGCTTCTTCTCTCCCTCACTGGTCCCTGACTACTCATACAACTCAACAGTGTCAAGACCCCCACCAAGGTGAGGCCATGTGAACAAAGGGAGAAGGAGACAGAGACCTGCCCTGTTTCTCCCAAGTCTGGAAGCCCCTCTCATGAATTCAAGGCCTCTGTGTCCTGGGCTCTAGAGGTGGATAGGTCCTGGTAGTTGAAGATTTTGGGGTTTTTTTTCTGGCTGCGTTGGGTCTTCGTTGCTGCGAGCAGGTTTCTCATCGCAGTGGCTTCTCTTATTGCAGAGCACAGGCTCTAGGCACGTGGGCTTCAGTAGTTGCAGCACATGGGCTCAGTAGTTGTGGCGCATGGGCCCTAGAGCACAGGCTCAGTAGTTGTGTTGCACAGGCTTAGTTGCTCTGCGGCATATGGGATCCTCCTGCACCAGGGCTCGAACCCGTGTCCCCTGCATTGGCAGGCTGATTCTTAACCACTGCGCCACCAGGGAAGTCCCGGTAGCTGAAGTTTTGATGCAGCTGTATCCATCTGTTCCTTCACTCAGCAAGCATCAGTGGAGTTCCTTACTCTGGGCCAGGGACAGTGAAGGCTAGGAAGATGAATAAAGATTCGCAGCTTGGCTATTTACTGGCTGTGTGACCTCTGGTGACTTTACCCTTGGGCCTCAGTTTCCTCATTTGTAACATGGGGCCAATAATAACAACCGTTGCAGAGGGTTGTTGGGAGGCAAAGTGAAATTTTGTGTGTCCAGGGTGCAGGACAGAGTTCAGTGACGGAAGCTGTTATTATCAAGGGAAATCTTTGTTCTCCAGGAGCTTGAGGTCTCCTAGAAACAATAGGGAGTCTGAGATGCTGAGATGGCTTTTGGGTGTTGTTCTTGAGTGGAATAGGCGGGACTTGGGTAGGCGGAAGAAGAGGGGCCCACACAGGTGGCATTCTGCAGGGAGTTGGGGGGAGGGGATAAGACTGGTGAGTCTCGACCAGTCTGGGGCAGGCCCCTATTGCCCAGGGTGTTATAGGGTGGGGCTCAAATTTATTCTGCAGGAGGCTGGAAGTCTCTGAAGATATGTTGGTTTGTAAGGTTTGGCCTCCAAAATGCCAATTGGACTCTCTGGGAAGTCTCTCCAGAAGGCTACAGGTCTCCAGCACAGACTTAAGGCTCGAAGAGGCCTCATTTTCAATCAAATGTTTGTTCACTCATTCCAATTTTACTGGGTACCTTCTAAGTGCTAGGCCCTGTCTCAGGTGCTAGAGGTTCCCAGGATGGAGGAAATAGCCAGACATAGATCCTCTAGTCTGTCCTAGGGATAAACTTTAAGTGAGACATAATAATATGGCGGGGTAAACAAGGGTCCACAGCAGAGACACCCTGCCCAGGCCAGAAACTAAGACAGGGGATGAGCAGGAATGAGGTCAGCCAAGTGGCCAAAGAATGCTGTGAGCAGAAGTGTCACACATGGGAAGGCTTGAAAGGCTTGAGGGGAGCTGGCAGATGCCTGGCATGTTTGTAGGAACTTAAAGAGGTTCCCTGTGGCTGGGGTCATGTGCAAAGAGAAACTGGAGTAAAGATGTGACGGTAGGTGTTGAGAGAAGTGGAGGGTGGGGGCCAAGCTGGACAGGTCAGGGTGAATGAGAGGTCCTCACACACCTGCCCCCCTCCCAGCAGCCCTGGGAAGTCGTGGGCAGAGCACTGAGCAGGGCGGGATCACAGGTAGATTTCAGTTTGGATGTTAACTTTGGCTGGTGCCTCACAAAGACTGGGTCAGCAGAGGACAGGGCCCCATGGCCCCCACTCCCTGCAGGCCACAGTGGTGTTATGGGAGAAGGTTCTCAGAAGACAAGGCCCCAAAAGACTAGGGGGATGTGCAGGGTAGGGGCTGGCACCTCCCCCTCAGACTGACAGGAGGCAAGGGGACCTTGGCTCTGGAGGAGCCTGGGAGCAGCAGCAGCTGTTGCTCCTCATGAGGGTTCAGGCAGTCCACAGCTGTGGTGGGTCTCCAGGATTTGAGGTCAAAGACCTTTGAAAGGCAGGGCTGTGGTGGGCCAGCAGGGCATCGGCCAGGGAAGGGGAAGTCGTGGCAGTTCAGTGGGATGCAGTGTCCTACTCTGATCCAGCTGTCTGGGAACAGCTGCTGGCCCGGAAGAGGGAGGGAACCCAGGCAGCAGCAGGTGAGGAAGCTCCCTGTCTGCTGGGCTGTGGGAACAGAGGTTGAGAGCCAGTGGGGGGTGGGAGGGCATTGGGGGAGAGGCAGCATCTGCTGCCAATGGACCAGCCTGGCTCCAGTGTATTTTTTTTTTTTTTTTTTTTGGCTGTGCCCCGCAGCTTGTGGGATCTTAGTTCCCCCACCAGGGATTGAACTTGCACCCTCGGCAGTGAGAGCACAGGGTCCTAACCACTGGACCGCCAGGGAAATCCCAGGCTCCAGTGCTTTCAGAGGCAACTGGAATTCCTCTGGGAAGGAAAGGCTGGGGTGAGGATGGGGGTGGGGAGACTAGGGAGGGAGCCAAGTACTTTTCTCTGTGTTCCAGTGGTTTCCCCCAAAGACCATTCTCCTGGGCTGCACTGCCTCCTCAGGACCCCTCTAGAGCCCTCCTCAACCCTAGTGGGGTAGTTGTTTTTTTTTTCCCCTCTCACCGACTCTTCAGCGCTCCTTATCTGCACCTGTGTCCTGGCCCTTCTAGGAAGGAAAGTAGAGCCTTTTGGAAAGCTCTGGCCCATTGGGTCATAGAGGGAAAGGGGTTTGCCCAAGGTCCCAGTCAGTCAGAGGAAGGCACAGGGGCCCCTGCCTATGTGCAGCTAGCCCTTGGGGCCTCAACCCTAGGTACCCACTATAAGAGCAACTAGGCCTGGTACACCCCCAGGAACTGCCTCCTGAGAACTGGGAATTGATGGGACTTACTTAGTCCCAGTGGTTGTAGGTGCAGTAAAGATGCCTGTGGGCTCCCACTTCTCTGTTCACCTCAACACCAGGGCCTCAGCACCATCACCATTGACCCAATTGCTGAGGGTCGCAGGCAGCAGGGCGAGTACAAGGAAGTTTCAGGCAGAGGGAGGGCATGGGGTCAGCTGAGGCCAGTCTTCCTTCTTGGGGGCCGCAACATGAGACGAGCAGTTGCTCAGCCCTGCTTTGAGGCCTGGACTATCCCCTTCAGGAGCAGCCTTCCCTCCACCCTGATGTCCCCACCTTTGTATTGTTCCAGCTGCCACATCCCCACATGTGCTTAGGGGCACAGAGATGGGATGGGAATGAAGAGATGAAATGTTTCTTTTTACCTTTGCTGTAAAAATTCTCCAGGGATCATGAATGGGTCTTTGTATGGCTCTTAGGACATGTTAGTGCCTCTGCAAAGAGCCACGACCATGCTTGTAGCCAGTCGTGCCCACACCCAGAGGTCCAGAGCCCTGGCTTCAAGTTGGGGTCTCTCTTACCTCAAGAGCCCAGTACCCAGTCTGTCCTGTTCCAGGCCTTCTTTTTTTTTAAAAAAAAAAAATTTATTTATTTGGGTGTGCTGTGTCTTAGTTGTGGTGTGCAGGATCTTTTTAGTTGCGTCATGTGGGATCTAGTTCCCTGACCAGGGACCAAACCTGGGCCCCCTGCATTGGGAGTGCAGTCTTAACCATTGGACCACCAGGGAAGTCCCCCGTTCCAGGCCTTCCTGGTCCCTGGGGTCCCTTGTCAAGTTCAGCCGACTGAACCCATCTGATGAATATAGACCCTCTCCTGCCAGGACCTCAGTCCATTCCATTCGGCTAAGTGGCAGCTGCAGGGAGGGAGCTTTGAAGGTTACGGTCCTGATCGGTGAGCAGAAGGGAGATGGATGGGACAGCTGGCTGAGGCCTCATGTGCCTGCCAGGTGACACCCCGCGTGTCCTGAGGGCTTCCTGCAAGCCTGTGTCTGGCAGCAGCCCCAGGGGAGTTGGGTGGGGGGATCGCCCAGAGCCTGTCTTGGGGCAGGACATTCCCACCCCGCAACACACACACTCCTCTGCTCTCTCCCTGCCTTCACCTTGGCCCAGACCAAGTGCTTCCTTTCCTCAGAGGGCTGGTGCTAGACCCTCTCTGTTGGGCTCTGCATGGTCTGTCCTAAAGCCCTTACCTACAGTGCATACCAGGAGCTGTCCAAGCCATTCCTCTCCCCACAGGCATGTTCCCTCCCCCCTGGTCCTTCTTCCTCTGGCCCTGAAAGGAGGGGTGCTGGCTCTCTGGCCTCTCTGTATTTCCGTGGAAGATGGAGGCAGGGAAAGTGAGAAATTTTCTCTCTAAATGCTTGTTCTGACTTGACTTCCATGGTGCCTGCTGTCCCTCCCCCTGGGGATCCCCATCTGTGCCCCTTCCCCTGCCTGCTCTCCCACCCCTTTCCCCGCCTCCAAGGGGAAGGAGGAGCTCCAGGGCTGAGGCCAAGTTGCTGCCCCCTCATTCCTCACCCCACTGCATTCCTTCCAGGAGGCCTGAGGGCCCTGTCCCACTCCCCTCCTCCTCCCCCTCCTCCTCCCTTCCTCCTCCCCTCCTCCTCCCCCTCCTCCTCCTCCTCCCCTCCTCCTCCCCTCCTCCCCGACTCCTCCTCTTCCCCCTCCTCCCCCTCCTCCTCCTTCTCCTCCCTTCCTCCTCCCCTCCTCCCCCCTCCTCCCCTCCTCCTCCTCCCCTCCTCCTCCCCCTCCTCCTCCTCCCCTCCTCTTCCCCCTCCTCCTCCCCCTCCTCCTCCTCCCCTCCTCCTCCCCCTCCTCCCCCTCCTCCTCCTCCTCCCCTCCTCCCCGACGACTCCTCTTCCCCCTCCTTCCCCTCCTCCTCCTCCTTCTCCTCCTCGCTCCCACCCTTTAGCTTCCCTGCCCCTTGCTTCTGGGATCCTATACTTCTGGCAGACCCAAGCCTGATTAAATCCAGCTCCAGTGCCTGCCCTCCCACCAGTTACTCTTTCTCCCTTGTTTAGTGTTCCATTCACTGCTCAGGCCATGGTGACCTCCCGGTTTCCTCAGACCCGTCTGGCCACTTTCTCCTCTGACTTCACTGTTGTCTGTTCCCTAGAAAACCCCAGGACTTCTTGCTTTACCTCCTGCAGGCTCTGCCTTCAAAGAGAGGACTTCCCTGATACCACACAGCAGATCCTGGCCCCTCCTGGCCCTCTCATCCCCTGATTATTACATTT
This sequence comes from Pseudorca crassidens, assembly GCF_039906515.1. Classification (NCBI taxonomy): domain Eukaryota; kingdom Metazoa; phylum Chordata; class Mammalia; order Artiodactyla; family Delphinidae; genus Pseudorca; species Pseudorca crassidens. The sequence goes on from NC_090305.1 coordinate 68,746,332, forward strand.
TTATTTACTTTTTTATTTACTGTATAGCTTGTTACACTAGAATTTGGGTTCCACAAGAGCAGCTTGTTCCTTTTATCCCTTGCTGTGTTTCCAGCATACAGTAGACTCAGTAAATATCTCTGGATTAATAATACACTGACATGTTTCACACTGGTCCTGATTCAGTCATATAAAGTGATATTCTGTCACTCTCAGTGAGCAGGCAAATCCGAAGCCCACATATGACGTCACTTGATGATGAGGGATAGGCTCAGAGAAGGCAAGTAGCTTATTTCAGGTCACACAGTGAACTTAGCTCTGGGTCGCAGCAGGGGCTTATTCCTCATATGGACAAACCTGGAGGTTTGGCTGATCTGCTAACATTCACTCTTTATCCTTTATTAGCTCCCCTCAAGATGCCTGGATGGATCCCTCTTACTCCTCCCCCAAATGCTGGGGATTTCCCAGACTGCAGGTGAGGCTCCTAGGGACACTGCCTGTATCTGTCAGCACTCAGCCTAGAGCAAAGGCTGTCTGTCCACTCAGGTTCAACACTTTCCAGTGTTCTGATGGCATACCCATTAGCCATGAGAGCAGAGTCAGAACCAGTGGTTGTCAGGTAACCTGTTAATGTCTCTTGACTAAGGGGCCACTGAGAGGAGCCGAGGCTGATGAGATGCACACTCCCAGATCTCAGGCCAGCTCTGAGAGGAAGAGGTCTTTCTGCCATGGAGGAGCCCTGGCCAAGCTCTGGGCCAGACATGGACATATGACTGAGCGCGGAGAAGGGACCCTTAATCTGGCTGAACAAGAAGAGTGTCGGTCTGAGGGCCTGGGTTCAATCCTGGTCAGGGAGCTAAAAATCCCGTAAGCTGCGTGGCCGGCCAAAAAATAAATAAATAAATAAAATAAAATAAAATAAAAAAAAAAAGACTGTGGGTGGCTTCTGCCAAGACTCTGCGTTTAGAGACTAGCTGGTCAGTGACTAAAAAAGTTAACAAAGAGGCCCCTCAGCTTTGCTTGCCTCCACTGGCTCCTCGGCCAGACCAGACCTAATCTGGTGTTTAGTCCAGTGCTCAAGGCCACAGGCCCAGTGATTTGAGTATAATCACCCAAAGTTGGCCTTGGGGGACTGTCTTATCCCAGAGCCAAAAGGGAGTGGAATGTGACTGAGGGAGAGGGCAGTGGACATGTATCCACCAAGGGGAGAGGCGACTTTTATTCATTCGACCAACCCTCACCCTTGCTGTGGAGTTCCTGTCCCCACAGGACTGTATGTTCCTGGAGGTCCAGGTGCAGAAGCAGCTGCCTGGCTGACTAGAAAGGAAGGCCCTATGCTAGACATGTATGAAGGGGTCTGGTGGAAGTGCTGCAGTTGAGGTCCCTGCAAGGGAAGGAGCTGATTTCTGGGAAGACTGGTGTTGACCCGCAAACATGCCTACTAGCAGTTTCTCCCGGATGAACATATCAGCCCTTTCTTTCTGCCAGAGCTGCTGGACAATCTGCTTTCTGTTAAAACCAGACAAAAGGGACCCCTCAATCAAGGCCAGCCCACTGCCTCAGGCAGACCTGCAGGCCTAGCATTTGGACCAGGAGCCTCCACCCTCAGCCAGCACTGACCCCTGCCCCTCTCCACTGGGCCCTGCGGAGGATCAGTAGCAGGAGCCTCCCTCCCCCTTGAAGTCTGAGGCTGGGCACTGGCCCTTGGGCCTTGGTTCCTTGGGAATATGCCAGAATGAAAAAGGCCTGGAAGCCTAGGACCAGAAGAAAGTTTGGTCCATGTAGGTGTCTGCTGGATTTCACCTGAGCTAGAACCAAGGCCCTACCTTAAACCACATCAGCGCCAAGTAAGCACTGGGACATTTGCTTTGGGCCTTGTACAAGGCTTAGACCCTTGGGGATAACTGCCAACCAAGAAGGGAGGCAGGCTGCATCCCCTGATTCCTTCTTTTCCAAACAGAAATTGAGCCTCTATTATGTGCATGCTGTTAGGTGATCGTTGCAATGTGGGATCAAGCAGGTGCACATATCTGGCCTCAAGGGCTCATACTCTAGTGGGGAAGACAAACCGCAATCTGATAATCTTCCTGAAGCCTCTGGCTGGGGGTCTAATTGGAGGGTGGAGGAAGCACTGGAGGCTATATGGCCAGGAGAGTTGAGGGTTGACTTTCATGCCTAAATAGCCTCATTCTTGGCCTCTTGATCAGTTTTCCCTGAGCCCATACCACATGGGCCCTTTGGGCAGCTGTTCTTGGGTGTGCCCTGGGCCTCACTCTTGGCTGTGCTCTCCAACTGGCAGTGAACACCAAGCCTGATCTAGGATGGACTAGGCACTGCTGGGGTTCCAGAATAGCTCCCAAGGGTGAGTCACTGAGGACCTTGTGCTGAGCCCTAGGGTGAAATGTGGGAGCCCCGGGAGAGGAAAGGTTTCAATTCTCAAGACTATAGGGAGTAATGGCCTTGACTTTACAGCCCCTACCCAACCTAGGGGCCCATGAAGACTGTCCACCTCTCTTTATGGGCTCCATGGCGGCTGGTTAGGCCCCAAGAGGCTGGCCATCCAGGCCTCTTGCCTTCTAGGGCCTGAAGGAACAGGGGGTTGGGGGAACCCCAACTCCAGACAAAAAAGAAGAAGCTAGCAATGAGAGCCAGAGCTCACATCTGTTCTGGCCTTGTGGGGAGAGCTGCCAAGGCTGGAGGGCTGGGGAAGGGGGAGAACATTGGGGCCAGCCTGGGACCAGAGCATCTCCAAGTGAGTTCCAAACCTGGAGAGGCAGGGACTGGAAGGATTTGGCTGTAAGGGCTTCAGGCAAACTCTGGTTGTTGCTCCCCTCCTCCTAGGACTAGGAAGGGCCTATCCCACCTTCTGGCACCAGCTGGTTGAGGTAGAGACCTTCCCATGGCCAGAGCTCTGGGGGAGCTTGGGTATGGGGTGATGGGACCCTGGAGGCCAGAGTGAGTGGCCTCACTGAAGTGCCAAAAATGAAGAAGGGGAGTTACTCTAGTATCCATGGATGGTCATTGAGGACTAAAGAGCAGCTAGCAGTTTCTGTGTAGACGGTAGGAGGGATGAGGCCTGTACTCACTGCTGTCTTTGTTTTGGGAAAACATATATATATATATATATATATATATATATATATATATATATAAAATTATACAGTCAGACACTAAAATACCCAGCAGAACCTAGGGCTGCAAAGCAGTGTCTGGTGTGCGTTTGTGGTGGCAGGGAAACTCTGCAAGCTGAAGGAGTGAATGGAAAGAATGTATTTTGTTTAGAAACCCAAATAATTTTCTACATTTTTAGCCTTTTTTTTTGTTTTAACATCTTTATTGGAGTATAATTGCTTTACAATAGTGTGTTAGTTTCTGCTTTATAACAAAGTGAATCATCTATACATATACATATATCCCCATATCTCCTCCCTCTTGCGTCTCCCTCCCACCCTCCCTATCCCACCCCTCTAGGTGGTCACAAAGCACCGAGCTGATCTCCCTGTGCTGCATTTTTAGCCTATTTGAAGCAGGAGAATTTTAGAACTGGATTTGAAAGGCCATAAATTTTTTAGTTTTAACATCCAAGGGATAATTTGGGGCTTTTTTCCTGGTTTTTACTTCTTTTTCTGGTCTGTGTGAATGAAGTTTGGAGCCTAAGCATTTAAGTATAACGCATCACAAACAAGTATGTGTGTTTGAGAGATGAGGCATTCCTTTTTGCTCTCTTTGAAATTTGCTTCTTCTAGTCCTTCCTAAGGAGGGGGAGAAAGCAGGGGAGACCCAGGGCTGTCCAGATTCCAGGAGGAACCCCTGGCAGGCAGCAGCCCGTTCTGTGTTCAGAATGTACTCGTTGACAAGAGTGCGGGCCTGGAATTCCAGCCTGGCCACAGGCCCAGGAGGGAATGGACACATCCTGCATAGGGTTTGGGGAACAGAGCCCACCACGAGTCCCATGCCCATACCTGTCCAGTAACTGTCGGGGGTCTTTGAGATAGTGGGCGTAGGTAAGCCCTGGGGAGTGAGAGCATTTTTAGGACCCTCCCCTTGTAGGGAGACAGACCTCAGCTGTAACTCCCTGCCCTTTACTCCCCCAACTCCCTGAAAGAATGCGGGCCTCCAGTGAGTGACCAGCGCCAGCAGGTCAGAGCTATTTCTGGCGGCTGAGGAGGCACCGGATTCCGGGTGTTCAGGGCAGGAGGAGGGGACGAGGGTCAGGCCTGAGGCGCTTCCCGGACACCCCCGCCTGCTGGGGGCTAAGCCCCCGGAGAGGGGCAGGCTTCCTGCCCTTCCAGCCCTCGGCCCTCGCCTCAGTTTCCTCATCAGTATAAGAGTCGGGCAACGGGGCCATGGTCCTTCGCAATTTGGAGGACGCTTCCTGATTGTTTTCTTGTCTTAAAATTACCTGATTTGCGTTCGACACAAATCAGGAGGGCGGAAGGCAGTCTATGGGTGGCCAGTTGTGGCCGGGCCAGTTATCGGGCCTGACCACCCGGGTAGGTTGGATGCCTCTCAGGGGCCCACATGCCTGAGATTGGGCGGGGCGCCCCTCCCCCACTCCCCGTCCTGAGCTCTCCGGGTAACCCGGACGGGCCGGGGCGTGTCGCGGGTACGGACCTGGCCCGCCGCGGGCGGGATTTCCAGGATGGGGCGTGTCTTTTCAGACGGGGGCGCGGCGGGCCAATAAGCAGAGGGGCGAGGGGGGCGGGGCCTGTGCGCGGGTGCGGCGCTCTGCGGGGCGGCCGACGCAGGCAGAAGCGGGCGTCGCGGGGACTGCCGGTCGGCGCCGCGCGGAGCTGGCAGCGGGATTGGCTGCGGCACTCGCGTGTCAGGGGGTTGCTAGGCTTCGGTCGCGCGCCCCGCCCTCGCGCTCCCTCACCGCCCGGTACGTGCTCGCGCCGAGGCTGCGGTGCGGCGCTAGAGGTCCTCGGGCTCGGCGGCGACGGCGGCGGCAGGAGATTCGCGCCGAGTCCCCGGGGAGCGGGGCGGCGTCTCGCGGGCGGGAAGAGCGAGCACCTGCCGCGGCCCGCCCGTCGGCGCTCGGTGAGTGCGCCGCGCGTCCACTGCCGCCGAGCCTGGCAGCCCAGGCCCCCATTTCCGTCGCTGGCCCAGCCTTCCGAGGAACACCTGCTGCTGCTCTCGCTCTTTGGCCCGGGGCGGGGACACGGTCGCGGACGTCCTTGCGGGTGAGGGGGCGACGCGGCCCGGGTAGAACGGCCCCTTGCTCTCGGCTCCTCGGGCGAAGGCTGGAGGCGTCCGGCCCCGGGCTGCGCGTCGCGGCGGTGGGCCAGGCCTCAGCCCGGGCCGCGCTCCAGGGAACGCGCGGCGGTCGCGGGCGTGTGCGGCCTGCGGACTGTCTCCCGGGCTTCCTCAGAGGGTCGCGCGGCCCAATTTGGCCAGAGCTCGAGGATGGGGCATTGAGCCCCTCAGGAGGCGCCGCAGCCGCTATATCCTGAGCCGCTCAGAGCCTTGGGGTCACCCCTTCACACACATACACACTTGGGCTTCTTTGGTGTTTGGAAAACCATATTCACCCGCGGGTATATCTGGAAAATGTCTCCAGAGAAAATGCTCTTTCGGTTTAGAATCCTTCTGCCGTAAATTCCGAGTTAATTTCATACGAAGTCAACTACTAATTTAAAATGCATATTTTAATTCTGTGACTTGAGAAGCTCTTAGATTTGTAAAGTTACTTCAGAATTAGTTTTAATGGTGATCATGAAGTTTTGCCTTGGTGAGAGCTACAGCCTGGGACAGCACGGTTATAGCCTAGAGTTCTAACTTAGGAGTCCGGCCTGCTGTTTCCCTAAATAAGCGAGTAGACGTGATTCCTGGCATGGAAGCTAAACTCTGCAGGGAGGGTGGTGTTTATAGGACCTAAGTCCAGATAAAGAGTTGGATGTGCTACCAGGTGTTTTGGAGTTTGGTGTAGATCGGATGTTGTAACTTTATCAGGTGGTTCTATGCTCAGCGTTCAGAGACATAATTTTGGGATGTCCTTTTTTAGAAAAAGAATTGAACATTGGAGGCATAGTTTGAATATGGAGAAGTTGAATTGAACTTTGTTTGCCTTGAAGCCAAGTAATAAGAGCTCCTGGCCTACATGCTTAAAGGAGGCTGAGGAGGCATTTCTTGGAGGAGTGAGATTTGAGGAGGGAGTTGGATGCATGGTATGAGCCTGTTTAAGGCCTGTGGGTTACTGTAAGAAAGGAGTAAGCATTACTATATAGGCAACAAACATCTGGTTGGAACATGAAGGCTTGTGTTGTTACATGCCTCTGTTGAAGGAGGCAGAGAGCCAGTCTTTACTGCTCTGAAAAATTGATTTAGCAAAATACATTTCATTTATTTAACAAATATTTGGCTTCACTGCTTACCAAATTCTGTGGTAGGTCCAGGGGACCCAAGAGACTGGTTCTGCCCTTAAGGAGCTCAGGTTCGTGGACAGTGGGGGATGGGGAACCTATGATTGATAGTGTCTGCCCACTAAGTGTGCTCAGATGGTGCTTGGGAGCCTGAGGAGAAAGGGAATTCCTGAGCTGAGGCTTGCAGGGCCAGCAGAAATTAGCTGGGGGACAGCAAGTTCTGGACACAGGGAACCACATGTATATGAGTGCCTAAAGTAGCACGTGTAAGTCCTCCAGCATGACAGGTGGGAGCCCCAGGCCTTTCTTGTTGTGCTTAGTAGTTCAGACTTCATACTCAAGGTGCAGGAGTCTGGGAATGCTTTTCCTCAGTTGAGTGGTATCGTCCAGACCCATGTTTAGAAAGATCTTGTTGGTGGCCACATAGGTCGTGGCAGGGAGGGGATGGGAAAAGGACCTCTGGCTCTGAGGTTGGCCCTTAGAGGAGAGAGGAGGGAGAAGGAGCCAGCTCAAAAGACTGGCTGAAAAGTTTGAGCAAAGGGAATACCAGGCTGTAATGGGGGAGGAGACTGCATTCAGGAATGTGTGGGCCAGAATATTTAGCATGACCAAAGCTTTAAACCACGTCTTCTGCAGGTTTGCTAGTGCCTCTTAAACATTGAATATGGTGGGATTTGGAGAGACCCTGGGGCCACTTAAACTGGGATTATTTAGAAAAGGAGAAGCATGGCATTTGTTTGTTAAAAACTTTTAACAACCTTATTTCTCACTTGAACTGGGGGCATTGCATTTCCTCTTGGGCAGGGCTGGTATATTAACCCCTGAGAGTAGATATGTGTTCATCCTTGTTGAGGCAGATGGGAGCATGTTCAGTCCTTTACCTCACAGTTGTTCCACCCTTCCCTGTGCTCTGGGCCAGTGACACGATGGATCTACATCAGCCACAGTCGAGGGCCTTCTGTGTTTCTGCTCTACATGCACCATTGCTAATGCTTATGAGAATCCTTTATAGTGGCTTAGCAAACTGAGTCATAGATGAAGGAATGTTCCCAAGGTCACACAACTGTCATGTGGCAGAATTAGGATTTGAACCCAGGCTGAACATTTGGCTGTACCCATCTGTGTTTCTGTTATATCAGACTAATAATGGTGGCCTCAGTTGGGTCCTTCTCTGGCAAAGACCAAGCCCAGGTGTCTGGTGGTGGGCAGAATGCCAGGATGATATGGGAAGGTGATCAGTGATCCCATGTGGAACTCCAGGAACATGTTGTGAGGGACCATTTTTCAGAAACCTAGGGTTTGTCAGAGCCTTCTTGAGGCCTGTGCTGGTTGCTCTGGGTACCATGCTGAAGTAAGCCAAGGAACTTGGGTCCTAGGCTGGAGAGGGCAGACTTTAGGGAAGAACTGCATTGGGCTAGACCTTCAAGAACGGTTAGTGGTTTGATTGGTGAAGGAGTGGTGGCAACAAGGTCACAATTTTGTGGAAGAAGAAATGAGCAGAGGAAAGGGGTGGGAGGGAGAAGACTGGGCACTTTTTTTTTTGTATGTTCTGGAAGGTTGGGTTGCAGTCAGAATGCCACGTGGAGGAGTTTGGTGTTATGTAAGAATAGGAAACCTTGAAGATCTCGGAGCACAGCTGTGATGGGATCAGCTCTGTGTTTTAAGAAGTGAGCCCTCACTGTGAATGTTGAGGCTGGGCTGGACCAGAGGCAGGTTGGTTACTGCTGTGGTCCAGTGGGGGAGACACTGGATCTGAACAAGAACAGTGGTCAGCAGAGGAGTGGAGAGAGATAAAGAAGGTTCAAGATGAGCCAGTTCAGCAGATGTTAGGGACCTGAATGGTTCTGGTACCAGCAGGGGTCTACCACTGAGTGGAAGAGGCAGGAGGTTGACAGTGAAAAGATGAGGATGTAAGGCTGCATCAGCCAAGCACTGGTGAGGTCTCGAGAAACTCCAAATAAAGAGGGGCCCCTAGAGAATTCCCCAGTGGTCCAGTGGTTAAGACTGCACTTTCATTGTGGAGGGCTGGGTTTAATCCCTGGTCGGGGAACTAAGATCCCACAAGTTGAGTGGTGTGGCCAAAAAAAAAAAAAAAAAGAGGGGCCCCCTAGACTGCAGGAATGGGAATGGGGGAAGGCTTGAGTCTTTGTGGCAGGCAGGTAAGATGGCAAGGAAGAAGTGAACTTATGAAAGAGAAAGCATGATTTGTTGACCCACTTGGTAGGTAGAGGAATAGTTTGACTTAAAGTGTCTATAGTTTTGGATACTCAGAATCATGGTGGGTGTAATGTAGCTTTATTTTTTAATATTTATTTATTTATTTGGCTGCGTTGAGTCTTAGTTGCGGCCCGGGGGATCTTTGTTGCGGCATGTGGGATCTTTTCGTTGCGGTGCACGGGCTCTTCATTGCAGTGCTTGGGCTTCTCTCTAGTTGTGGCACATGGGCTCTAGAGCGTGGGCTTAGTTGTCCGCCCTGGAATCGAACCTGCATCCCTTGCATTGGTAGGCGGATTCTTAACCACTGGGCCACCAGGGAAGTCCCCCGTAATGTAGCTTTAGACTGGATTCAGTTAAAGAATGGCCACTGGCTCACAGATTTGACCTGTGCAAGGCAAACTGAAGGTGGCCCGTGGTGGTGTGAAGTTAGAGCCCCTATACCTGTGCTTGCTTTTTTAAGTTGGGTTTTTTGGGGGATTTTTTGGTCATAGCCTTCTTGATAAGAGGCACATAACTAGCCTAGTGGAATTGCAAGTGTTGACAGATACATTTTGTGGATGGGCAAGAATAAGAGTGAAGTCTCATGAGTTTTTTTCTAGCCAGTATAGGAAGTCAGCAATGAGAAGTTTGATTCAATATTCCAGGTTCTGGGGCACATTGTTTAGATTTGAGCCACTACGGAGCATGACTGCTTGGAGGCTGGAGTCTTCCAGAGTATCATACAGGTAGTATGGTCTTCAGTGTGTCCTGTATATTGGTCAAGGATTTCTCCCTCCTTTTCTGGAATAAGTGTTCTCCCTCCTCCATGTTAAAGAGTGTTTCTGTGCCTTTGCCAGTGTTATTGTGCTGTTGCTTCTTTTTTTTTTTTTAAGTTTTTTTTTTTTTTGATAAATTTATTTTATTTTTGGCTGCGTTGGGTCTTCGTTGCTGCACATGGGCTTTCTCTAGTTGTGGCGAGCAGGGGCTACTCTTCATTGCGGTGCGCATGCTTCTCGTTGCGGTGGCTTCTCTTGTTGCAGACTAGACCTAAAGGCTTCAGTAGTTGTAGCACATGGGCTCAGTAGTTGTGGCTTGCGGGCTCAG